>NW_025334856.1:0-1200000 GCF_020171115.1 Neogale vison
GATCCGCACATAGGTTCTGCGTCTAAAACGCTTCCAACAGTGCGAGGGAAGTGTGCTTTAGGAGGGATTCACTGCAGTGTTACGTCTGTTAAAGAAGGATGCTTTTGGGACTGACTCTGTGGTAACCGCATTAGGCGCACATAGCTTTCCAGTCTCAGACGTCTAACCGTTAGACTATAGGAAGTTCTGTTTAAGGGAAACTCCTTCATGTGGAATGTCACTTCTCACAGTGTCTTTGCAGTGGAGAAAAGAAGATAGAACAAGGACGGACAGAGAGAACGATGCAAACCGTGATTGAAGTACAGGGTAAGCCTCGTAGGCCTCTATTATGCATACTGGTAGTTCAACACCGGAGATGTTCCACAGTGTCTACCTCTTCTCAAAACACTTCCAGTATATGAGGGAACTCTGCTACATTAAGTTCTCACGACAGAGATGCGTCTGTGCTCAGTTGGAAAGTGTAGGACGTGTCTGGGTAGCAACCAGTAAGTGTCTGATACAAGCCGCTAAGAGGGGATGCGGAGGAAGGTATCTGCTCAGGGAAGCTACTTCAGGTGCGTACTCATTCATAACAGTGTCTCTCCTTTGAGGATGAAGATAGAACAGGGAACGACTACGGGCACATTAGGTACTGTGAGTAAAGGGCATGCTAAGGCGCTTAAGCCTGCCAAACACATATTGGATGTTCACCACCAGTGCAGATCCGCACTTAGTTTCTGCGTCGAAAACGCTTCCTACACTGAGAGGGAAGTGTGCTTTAGGAGGGATTCACTGCAGTGTTACGTCTGTTAAAGAAGGTAGCTTTTGGGACTGACTCTGTGGTAACCCCAATAAGCGCACATAGCTTTCCAGTCTCAGCCGTCTATCCGTTGGACTATAGCAAGTTCTGTTTAAGGGAAACTCCTTCATGCGGAATGTCACTTCTCACAGTGTCTTTCCAGTGGAGGAAAGAAGATAGAACAACGATGGACAGAGAGAACGTTGCAACCCGTGAGTGAAGTACAGGGTAAGGCACCTAAGCCTCTATGATGCATACTGCATGTTCAACACCTGGGATTTTCCACAATGTCTACCACTTCTCAAAACACTTCCAATATAGGAGGGAACTGTGCTACCGTAAGTTCTAATGACAGGGATGCATCTGTGCAAGGTTGAAAACTCGAGGATGTGTCTGGGTAGCAAACATGAAGTGTCTCATAAAGGCACCTTAGACTGGATGCGTAGGAGGTATCTGCTCAGGGAAGCTACTTCAGTTTTGTACTCATTCATTACAGTGCTTCTCCTTGGAGGAATGAAGGAAGAACACGGACGGACTAGGGGCACAGTAGGTACTGTGAATAAAGGGCAGGCTATGAACCTTACGCCTGCCAACCACATATTGGATGTTCACCACCAGTGTTGATCCGCACATAGGTTCTGCGTCTAAAACGCTTCCAACACTGCGAGGGAAGTGTGCTGTAGGAGGGATTCACTGCAGTGTTACGTCTGTTAAAGAAGGATGCTTTTGGGACTGACTCTGTGGTAACCGCATTAGGCGCACATAGCTTTCCAGTCTCCGACGTCTAACCGTTAGACTATAGGAAGTTCTGTTTAAGGGAAACTCCTTCATGCGGAATGTCACTTCTCACAGTGTCTTTGCAGTGGAGAAAAGAAGATAGAACAAGGACGGACAGAGAGAACGATGCAAACCGTGATTGAAGTACAGGGTAAGCCTCGTAGGCCTCTATTATGCATACTGGTAGTTCAACACCGGAGATGTTCCACAGTGTCTACCTCTTCTCAAAACACTTCCAGTATATGAGGGAACTCTGCTACATTAAGTTCTCACGACAGAGATGCGTCTGTGCTCAGTTGGAAAGTGTAGGACGTGTCTGGGTAGCAACCAGTAAGTGTCTGATACAAGCCGCTAAGAGGGGATGCGGAGGAAGGTATCTGCTCAGGGAAGCTACTTCAGGTGCGTACTCATTCATAAGAGTGTCTCTCCTTTGAGGATCAAGATAGAACAGGGAACTACTACGGGCACATTAGGTACTGTGAGTAAAGGGCATGCTAAGGCGCTTAAGCCTGCCAAACACATATTGGATGTTCACCACCAGTGCAGTTCCGCACTTAGTTTCTGCGTCGAAAACGCTTCCTACACTGAGAGGGAAGTGTGCTTTAGGAGGGATTCACTGCAGTGTTACGTCTGTTAAAGAAGGAAGCTTTTGGGACTGACTCTGTGGTAACCCCAATAGGCGCACATAGCTTTCCAGTCTCAGCCGTCTATCCGTTGGACTATAGCAAGTTCTGTTTAAGGGAAACTCCTTCATGCGGAATGTCACTTCTCACAGTGTCTTTCCAGTGGAGGAAAGAAGATAGAACAACGACGGACAGAGAGAACGTTGCAACCCTTGAGTGAAGTACAGTGTAAGGCACCTAAGCCTCTATGATGCATACTGGATGTTCAACACCTGGGATATTCCACAATGTCTACCACTTCTCAAAACACTTCCAATATAGGAGGGAACTGTGCTACCGTAAGTTCTAATGACAGGGATGCATCTGTGCAAGGTTGAAAACTCGAGGATGTGTCTGGGTAGCAAACATGAAGTGTCTCATAAAGGCACCTTAGACTGGATGCGTAGGAGGTATCTGCTAGGGAAGCTACATCAGTTTTGTACTCATTCATAACAGTGCTTCTCCTTGGAGGAATGAAGGAAGAACACGGACGGCCTAGGGGCACAGTAGGTACTGTGAATAAAGGGCAGGCTATGAACCTTACGCCTGCCAACCACATATTGGATGTTCACCACCAGTGTTGATCCGCACATAGGTTCTGCGTCTAAAACGCTTCCAACACTGAGAGGGAAGTGTGCTTTAGGAGGGATTCACGGCAGTGTTACGTCTGTTAAAGAAGGATGCTTTTGGGACTGACTCTGTGGTAACCGCATTAGGCGCACATAGCTTTCCAGTCTCAGACGTCTAACCGTTAGACTATAGGAAGTTCTGTTTAAGGGAAACTCCTTCATGCGGAATGTCACTTCTCACAGTGTCTTTGCAGTGGAGAAAAGAAGATAGAACAAGGACGGACAGAGAGAACGATGCAAACCGTGATTGAAGTACAGGGTAAGCCTCGTAGGCCTCTATTATGCATACTGGTAGTTCAACACCGGAGATGTTCCACAGTGTCTACCTCTTCTCAAAACACTTCCAGTATATGAGGGAACTCTGCTACATTAAGTTCTCACGACAGAGATGCGTCTGTGCTCAGTTGGAAAGTGTAGGACGTGTTTGGGTAGTAACCAGTAAGTGTCTGATACAAGCCGCTAAGAGGGGATGCGGAGGAAGGTATCTGCTCAGGGAAGCTACTTCAGGTGCGTACTCATTCATAACAGTGTCTCTCCTTTGAGGATGAAGATAGAACAGGGAACGACTACGGGCACATTAGGTGCTGGAGTAAAGGGCATGCTAAGGCGTTTAAGCCTGCCAAACACATATTGGATGTTCACCACCAGTGCAGATCCGCACTTAGTTTCTGCGTCGAAAACGCTTCCTATCTGAGAGGGAAGTGTGCTTTAGGAGGGATTCACTGCAGTGTTACGTCTGTTAAAGAAGGATGCTTTTGGGACTGACTCGGTGGTAACCGCATTAGGCGCACATAGCTTTCCAGTCTCAGACGTCTAACCGTTAGACTATAGGAAGTTCTGTTGAAGGGAAACTCCTTCATGCGGAATGTCACTTCTCACAGTGTCTTTGCAGTGGAGAAAAGAAGATAGAACAAGGACGGACAGAGAGAACGATGCAAACCGTGATTGAAGTACAGGGTAAGCCTCGTAGGCCTCTATTATGCATACTGGTAGTTCAACACCGGAGATGTTCCACAGTGTCTACCTCTTCTCAAAACACTTCCAGTATATGAGGGAACTCTGCTACATTAAGTTCTCACGACAGAGATGCGTCTGTGCTCATTTGGAAAGTGTAGGACGTGTCTGGGTAGCAACCAGTAAGTGTCTGATACAAGCCGCTAAGAGGGGATGCGGAGGAAGGTATCTGCTCAGGGAAGCTACTTCAGGTGCGTACTCATTCATTAGAGTGTCTCTCCTTTGAGGATGAAGATAGAACAGGGAACGACTACGGGCACATTAGGTGCTGTGAGTTAAGGGCATGCTAAGGCGCTTAAGCCTGCCAAACACGTATTGGATGTTCACCACCAGTGTTGATCCGCACATAGGTTCTGCGTCGAAAACGCTTCCAACACTGCGAGGGAAGTGTGCTTTAGGAGGGATTCACTGCAGTGTTACGTCTGTTAAAGAAGGTAGCTTTTGGGACTGACTCTGTGGTAACCGCATTACGCGCACATAGCTGTCCAGTCTCAGACGTCTAACCGTTAGACTATAGGAAGTTCTGTTTAAGGGAAACTCCTTCATGCGGAATGTCACTTCTCACAGTGTCTTTGCAGTGGAGAAAAGAAGATAGAACAAGGACGGACAGAGAGAACGATGCAAACCGTGATTGAAGTACAGGGTAAGCCTCGTAGGCCTCTATTATGCATACTGGTAGTTCAACACCGGAGATGTTCCACAGTGTCTACCTCTTCTCAAAACACTTCCAGTATATGAGGGAACTCTGCTACATTAAGTTCTCACGACAGAGATGCGTCTGTGCTCAGTTGGAAAGTGTAGGACGTGTCTGGGTAGCAACCAGTAAGTGTCTGATACAAGCCGCTAAGAGGGGATGCGGAGGAAGGTATCTGCTCAGGGAAGCTACTTCAGGTGCGTACTCATTCATAAGAGTGTCTCTCCTTTGAGGATGAAGATAGAACAGGGAACGACTACGGGCACATTAGGTACTGTGAGTAAAGGGCATGCTAAGGCGCTTAAGCCTGCCAAACACATATTGGATGTTCACCACCAGTGCAGTTCCGCACTTAGTTTCTGCGTCGAAAACGCTTCCTACACTGAGAGGGAAGTGTGCTTTAGGAGGGATTCACTGCAGTGTTACGTCTGTTAAAGAAGGAAGCTTTTGGGACTGACTCTGTGGTAACCCCAATAGGCGCACATAGCTTTCAAGTCTCAGCCGTCTAACCGTTGGACTATAGCAAGTTCTGTTTAAGGGAAACTCCTTCATGCGGAATGTCACTTCTCACAGTGTCTTTCCAGTGGAGGAAAGAAGATAGAACAACGACGGACAGAGAGAACGTTGCAACCCTTGAGTGAAGTACAGTGTAAGGCAACTAAGCCTCTATGATGCATACTGGATGTTCAACACCTGGGATTTTCCACAATGTCTACCACTTCTCAAAACACTTCCAATATAGGAGGGAACTGTGCTACCGTAAGTTCTAATGACAGGGATGCATCTGTGCAAGGTTGAAAACTCGAGGATGTGTCTGGGTAGCAAACATGAAGTGTTTAATAAAGGCACCTTAGACTGGATGCGTAGGAGGTATCTGCTCAGGGAAGCTACTTCAGTGTTGTACTCATTCATAACAGTGCTTCTCCTTGGAGGAATGAAGGAAGAACACGGACGGACTAGGGGCACAGTAGGTACTGTGAATAACGGGCAGGCTATGAACATTACGCCTGCCAACCACATATTGGATGTTCACCACCAGTGTTGATCCGCACATAGGTTCTGCGTCTAAAACGCTTCCAACACTGAGAGGGAAGTGTGCTTTAGGAGGGATTCACTGCAGTGTTACGTCTGTTAAAGAAGGATGCTTTTGGGACTGACTCTGTGGTAACCGCATTAGGCGCACATAGCTTTCCAGTCTCAGACGTCTAACCGTTAGACTATAGGAAGTTCTGTTTAAGGGAAACTCCTTCATGCGGAATGTCACTTCTCACAGTGTCTTTGCAGTGGAGAAAAGAAGATAGAACAAGGACGGACAGAGAGAACGATGCAAACCGTGATTGAAGTACAGGGTAAGCCTCGTAGGCCTCTATTATGCATACTGGTAGTTCAACACCGGAGATGTTCCACAGTGTTTACCTCTTCTCAAAACACTTCCAGTATATGAGGGAACTCTGCTACATTAAGTTCTCACGACAGAGATGCGTCTGTGCTCAGTTGGAAAGTGTAGGACGTGTCTGGGTAGTAACCAGTAAGTGTCTGATACAAGCCGCTAAGAGGGGATGCGGAGGAAGGTATCTGCTCAGGGAAGCTACTTCAGGTGCGTACTCATTCATAACAGTGTCTCTCCTTTGAGGATGAAGATAGAACAGGGAACGACTACGGGCACATTAGGTGCTGTGAGTAATGGGCATGCTAAGGCGCTTAAGCCTGCCAAACACATATTGGATGTTCACCACCAGTGTTGATCCGCACATAGGTTCTGCGTCTAAAACGCTTCCAACACTGAGAGGGAAGTGTGCTTTAGGAGGGATTCACTGCAGTGTTACGTCTGTTAAAGAAGGATGCTTTTGGGACTGACTCTGTGGTAACCGCATTAGGCGCACTTAGCTTTCCAGTCTCAGACGTCTATCAGTTAGACTATAGGAAGTTCTGTTTAAGGGAAACTCCTTCATGCGGAATGTCACTTCTCACAGTGTCTTTGCAGTGGAGAAAAGAAGATAGAACAAGGACGGACAGAGAGAACGATGCAAACCGTGATTGAAGTACAGGGTAAGCCTCTTAGGCCTCTATTATGCATACTGGTAGTTCAACACCGGAGATGTTCCACAGTGTCTACCTCTTCTCAAAACACTTCCAGTATATGAGGGAACTCTGCTACATTAAGTTCTCACGACAGAGATGCGTCTGTGCTCAGTTGGAAAGTGTAGGACGTGTCTGGGTAGTAACCAGTAAGTGTCTGATACAAGCCGCTAAGAAGGGATGCGGAGGAAGGTATCTGCTCAGGGAAGCTACTTCAGGTGCGTACTCATTCATAACAGTGTCTCTCCTTTGAGGATGAAGATAGAACAGGGAACGACTACGGGCACATTAGGTGCTGTGAGTAAAGGGCATGCTAAGGCGCTTAAGCCTGCCAAACACATATTGGATGTTCACCACCAGTGCAGATCCGCACTTAGTTTCTGCGTCGAAAACGATTCCTACACTGAGAGGGAAGTGTGCTTTAGGAGGGATTCACTGCAGTGTTACGTCTGTTAAAGAAGGATGCTTTTGGGACTGACTCGGTGGTAACCGCATTAGGCGCACATAGCTTTCCAGTCTCAGACGTCTAACCGTTAGACTATAGGAAGTTCTGTTTAAGGGAAACTCCTTCATGCGGAATGTCACTTCTCACAGTGTCTTTGCAGTGGAGAAAAGAAGATAGAACAAGGACGGACAGAGAGAACGATGCAAACCGTGATTGAAGTACAGGGTAAGCCTCATACGCCTCTATTATGCATACTGGTAGTTCAACACCGGAGATGTTCCACAGTGTCTACCTCTTCTCAAAACACTTCCAGTATATGAGGGAACTCTGCTACATTAGGTTCTCACGACAGAGATGCGTCTGTGCTCAGTTGGAAAGTGTAGGACGTGTCTGGGTAGCAACCAGTAAGTGTCTGATACAAGCCGCTAAGAGGGGATGCGGAGGAAGGTATCTGCTCAGGGAAGCTACTTCAGGTGAGTAGTCATTCATAACAGTGTCTCTCCTTTGAGGATGTAGATAGAACAGGGAACGACTACGGGCATATTAGGTACTGTGAGTAAAGGGCATGCTAAGGCGCTTAAGCCTGCCAAACACATATTGGATGTTCACCACCAGTGCAGATCCGCACTTAGTTTCTGCGTCGAAAATGCTTCCTACACTGAGAGGGAAGTGTGCTTTAGGAGGGATTCACTGCAGTGTTACGTCTGTTAAAGAAGGAAGCTTTTGGGACTGACTCTGTGTAACCCCAATAGGCACACATAGCTTCCCTGTCTCAGCCGTCTATCCGTTGGACTATAGCAAGTTCTGTTTAAGGGAAACTCCTTCATGCGGAATGTCACTTCTCACAGTGTCTTTCCAGTGGAGGAAAGAAGATAGAACAACGACGGACAGAGAGTACATTGCAACCCGTGCGTGAAGTACAGGGTAAGGCACCTAAGCCTCTATGATGCATACTGGATGTTCAACACCTGGGATTTTCCACAATGTCTACCACTTCTCAAAACACTTCCAATATAGGAGGGAACTGTGCTACCGTAAGTTCTAATGACAGGGATGCATCTGTGCAAGGTTGAAAACTCGAGGATGTGTCTGGGTAGCAAACATGAAGTGTCTCATAAAGGCACCTTAGACTGGATGCGTAGTAGTTATCTGCTACGGAAGCTACTTCAGTTTTGTACTCATTCATAACAGTGCTTCTCCTTGGAGGAATGAAGGAAGAACACGGACGGACTAGGGGCACAGTAGGTACTGTGAATAAAGGGCAGGCTATGAACCTTACGCCTGCCAACCACATATTGGATGTTCACCACCAGTGTTGATCCGCACATAGGTTCTGCGTCTAAAACGCTTCCAACTCTGAGAGGGAAGTGTGCTTTAGGAGGGATTCACTGCAGTGTTACGTCTGTTAAAGAAGGATGCTTTTGGGATTGACTCTGTGGTAACCGCATTAGGCGCAAATAGCTTTCCAGTCTCAGACGTCTAACCGTTAGACTATAGGAAGTTCTGTTTAAGGGAAACTCCTTCATGCGGAATGTCACTTCTCACAGTGTCTTTGCACTGGAGAAAAGAAGATAGAACAAGGACGGACAGAGAGAACGATGCAAACCGTGATTGAAGTACAGGGTAAGCCTCGTAGGCCTCTATTATGCATACTGGTAGTTCAACACCGGAGATGTTCCACAGTGTCTACCTCTTCTCAAAACACTTCCAGTATATGAGGGAACTCTGCTACATTAAGTTCTCACGACAGAGATGCGTCTGTGCTCAGTTGGAAAGTGTAGGACGTGTCTGGGTAGCAACCAGTAAGTGTCTGATACAAGCCGCTAAGAGGGGATGCGGAGGAAGGTATCTGCTCAGGGAAGCTACTTCAGGTGCGTACTCATTCATAACAGTGTCTCTCCTTTGAGGATGTAGATAGAACAGGGAACGACTACGGGCACATTAGGTACTGTGAGTAAAGGGCATGCTAAGGCGCTTAAGCCTGCCAAACACATATTGGATGTTCACCACCAGTGCAGATCCGCACTTAGTTTCTGCGTCGAAAACGCTTCCTACACTGAGAGGGAAGTGTGCTTTAGGAGGGATTCACTGCAGTGTTACGTCTGTTAAAGAAGGAAGCTTTTGGGACTGACTCTGTGGTAACCCCAATAGGCGCACATAGCTTTCCAGTCTCAGCCGTCTATCCGTTGGACTATAGCAAGTTCTGTTTAAGGGAAACTCCTTCATGCGGAATGTCACTTCTCACAGTGTCTTTCCAGTGGAGGAAAGAAGATAGAACAACGACGGACAGAGAGAACGTTGCAACCCGTGAGTGAAGTACAGGGTAAGGCACCTAAGCCTCTATGATGCATACTGGATGTTCAACACCTGGGATTTTCCACAATGTCTACCACTTCTCAAAACACTTCCAATATAGGAGGGAACTGTGCTACCGTAAGTTCTAATGACAGGGATGCATCTGTGCAAGGTTGAAAACTCGAGGATGTGTCTGGGTAGCAAACATGAAGTGTCTCATAAAGGCACCTTAGACTGGATGCGTAGTAGGTTTCTGCTAGGGAAGCTACTTCAGTTTTGTACTCATTCATAACAGTGCTTCCCCTTGGAGGAATGAAGGAAGAACACGGACGGACTAGGGGCACAGTAGGTACTGTGAATAAAGGGCAGGCTATGATCCTTACGCCTGCCAACCACATATTGGATGTTCACCACCAGTGTTGATCCGCACATAGGTTCTGCGTCTAAAACGCTTCCAACTCTGAGAGGGAAGTGTGCTTTAGGAGGGATTCACTGCAGTGTTACGTCTGTTAAAGAAGGAAGCTTTTGGGACTGACTCTGTGTTAACCGCATTATGCGCACATAGCTTTCCAGTCTCAGACGTCTAACCATTAGACTATAGGAAGTTCTGTTTAAGGGAAACTCCTTCATGCGGAATGTCACTTCTCACAGTGTCTTTGCAGTGGAGAAAAGAAGATAGAACAAGGACGGACAGAGAGAACGATGCAAACCGTGATTGAAGTACAGGGTAAGCCTCGTAGGCCTCTATTATGCATACTGGTAGTTCACACCGGAGATGTTCCACAGTGTCTACCTCTTCTCAAAACACTTCCAGTATATGAGGGAACTCTGCTACATTAAGTTCTCACGACAGAGATGCGTCTGTGCTCAGTTGGAAAGTGTAGGACGTGTCTGGGTAGCAACCAGTAAGTGTCTGATACAAGCCGCTAAGAGGGGATGCGGAGGAAGGTATCTGCTCAGGGAAGCTACTTCAGGTGCGTACTCATTCATAACAGTGTCTCTCCTTTGAGGATGTAGATAGAACAGGGAACGACTACGGGCACATTAGGTACTGTGAGTAAAGGGCATGCTAAGGCGCTTAAGCCTGCCAAACACATATTGGATGTTCACCACCAGTGCAGATCCGCACTTAGTTTCTGCGTCGAAAACGCTTCCTACACTGAGAGGGAAGTGTGCTTTAGGAGGGATTCACTGCAGTGTTACGTCTGTTAAAGAAGGAAGCTTTTGGGACTGACTCTGGTAACCCCAATAGGCGCACATAGCTTTCCAGTCTCAGCCGTCTATCCGTTGGACTATAGCAAGTTCTGTTTAAGGGAAACTCCTTCATGCGGAATGTCACTTCTCACAGTGTCTTTCCAGTGGAGGAAAGAAGATAGAACAACGACGGACAGAGAGAACGTTGCAACCCGTGAGTGAAGTACAGGGTAAGGAACCTAAGCCTCTATGATGCATACTGGATGTTCAACACCTGGGATTTTCCACAATGTCTACCACTTCTCAAAACACTTCCAATATAGGAGGGAACTGTGCTACCGTAAGTTCTAATGACAGGGATGCATCTGTGCAAGGTTGAAAACTCGAGGATGTGTCTGGGTAGCAAACATGGAGTGTCTCATAAAGGCACCTTAGACTGGATGCGTAGTAGGTTTCTGCTAGGGAAGCTACTTCAATTTTGTACTCATTCATAACAGTGCTTCCCCTTGGAGGAATGAAGGAAGAACACGGACGGACTAGGGGCACAGTAGGTACTGTGAATAAAGGGCAGGCTATGAACCTTACGCCTGCCAACCACATATTGGATGTTCACCACCAGTGTTGATCCGCACATAGGTTCTGCGTCTAAAACGCTTCCAACTCTGAGTGGGAAGTGTGCTTTAGGAGGGATTCACTGCAGTGTTACGTCTGTTAAAGAAGGAAGCTTTTGGGACTGACTCTGTGTTAACCGCATTAGGCGCACATAGCTTTCCAGTCTCAGACGTCTAACCGTTAGACTATAGGAAGTTCTGTTTAAGGGAAACTCCTTCATGCGGAATGTCACTTCTCACAGTGTCTTTGCACTGGAGAAAAGAAGATAGAACAAGGACGGACAGAGAGAACGATGCAAACCGTGATTGAAGTACAGGGTAAGCCTCGTAGGCCTCTATTATGCATACTGGTAGTTCAACACCGGAGATGTTCCACAGTGTCTACCTCTTCTCAAAACACTTCCAGTATATGAGGGAACTCTGCTACATTAAGTTCTCACGACAGAGATGCGTCTGTGCTCAGTTGGAAAGTGTAGGACGTGTCTGGGTAGCAACCAGTAAGTGTCTGATACAAGCCGCTAAGAGGGGATGCAGAGGAAGGTATCTGCTCAGGGAAGCTACTTCAGGTGCGTACTCATTCATAACAGTGTCTCTCCTTTGAGGATGTAGATAGAACAGGGAACGACTACGGGCACATTAGGTACTGTGAGTAAAGGGCATGCTAAGGCGCTTAAGCCTGCCAAACACATATTGGATGATCACCACCAGTGCAGATCCGCACTTAGTTTCTGCGTCGAAAATGCTTCCTACACTGAGAGGGAAGTGTGCTTTAGGAGGGATTCACTGCAGTGTTACGTCTGTTAAAGAAGGAAGCTTTTGGGACTGACTCTGTGGTAACGCCAATAGGCGCACATAGCTTTCCAGTCTCAGCCGTCTATCCGTTGGACTATAGCAAGTTCTTTTTAAGGGAAACTCCTTCATGCGGAATGTCACTTCTCACAGTGTCTTTGCAGTGGAGGAAAGAAGATAGAACAACGACGGACAGAGAGAACGTTGCAACCCGTGAGTGAAGTACAGGGTAAGGCACCTAAGCCTCTATGATGCATACTGGATGTTCAACACCTGGGATTTTCCACAATGTCTACCACTTCTCAAAACACTTCCAATATAGGAGGGAACTGTGCTACCGTAAGTTCTAATGACAGGGATGCATCTGTGCAAGGTTGAAAACTCGAGGATGTGTCTGGGTAGCAAACATGAAGTGTCTCATAAAGGCACCTTAGACTGGATGCGTAGTAGGTATCTGCTAGGGAAGCTACTTCAGTTTTGTACTCATTCATAACTGTGCTTCTCCTTGGAGGAATGAAGGAAGAACACGGACGGACTAGGGTCACAGTAGGTACTGTGAATAAAGGGCAGGCTATGAACCTTACGCCTGCCAACCACATATTGGATGTTCACAACCAGTGTTGATCCGCACATAGGTTCTGCGTCTAAAACGCTTCCAACACTGAGAGGGAAGTGTGCCTTAGGAGGGATTCACTGCAGTGTTACGTCTGTTAAAGAAGGAAGCTTTTGGGACTGCCTCTGTGGTAACCGCATTAGGCGCACATAGCTTTCCAGTCTCAGACGTCTAACCGTTAGACTATAGGAAGTTCTGTTTAAGGGAAAATCCTTCATGCGGAATGTCACTTCTCACAGTGTCTTTGAAGTGGAGAAAAGAAGATAGAACAAGGACGGACAGAGAGAACGATGCAAACCGTGATTGAAGTACAGGGTAAGCCTCGTAGGCCTCTATTATGCATACTGGTAGTTCAACACCGGAGATGTTCCACAATGTCTACCTCTTCTCAAAACACTTCCAGTATATGAGGGAACTCTGCTACATTAAGTTCTCACGACAGAGATGCGTCTGTGCTCAGTTGGAAAGTGTAGGACATGTCTGGGTAGTAACCAGTAAGTGTCTGATACAAGCCGCTAAGAGGGGATGCGGAGGAAGGTATCTGCTCAGGGAAGCTACTTCAGGTGCGTACTCATTCATAACAGTGTCTCTCCTTTGAGGATGAAGATAGAACAGGGAACGACTACGGGCACATTAGGTGCTGTGAGTAAAGGGCATGCTAAGGCGCTTAAGCCTGCCAAACACATATTGGATGTTCACCACCAGTGCAGATCCGCACTTAGTTTCTGCGTCGAAAACGCTTCCTACACTGAGAGGGAAGTGTGCTTTAGGAGGGATTCACTGCAGTGTTACGTCTGTTAAAGAAGGATGCTTTTGGGACTGACTCGGTGGTAACCGCATTAGGCGCACATAGCTTTCCAGTCTCAGACGTCTAACCGTTAGACTATAGGAAGTTCTGTTTAAGGGAAACTCCTTCATGCGGAATGTCACTTCTCACAGTCTTTGCAGTGGAGAAAAGAAGATAGAACAAGGACGGACAGAGAGAACGATGCAAACCGTGTTTGAAGTACAGGGTAAGCCTCGTAGGCCTCTATTATGCATACTGGTAGTTCAACACCGGAGATGTTCCACAGTGTCTACCTCTTCTCAAAACACTTCCAGTATATGAGGGAACTCTGCTACATTAAGTTCTCACGACAGAGATGCGTCTGTGCTCAGTTGGAAAGTGTAGGACGTGTCTGGGTAGCAACCAGTAAGTGTCTGATACAAGCCGCTAAGAGGGGATGCGGAGGAAGGTATCTGCTCAGGGAAGCTACTTCAGGTGCGTACTCATTCATAACAGTGTCTCTCCTTTGAGGATGAAGATAGAACAGGGAACGACTACGGGCACATTAGGTACTGTGAGTAAAGGGCATGCTAAGGCGCTTAAGCCTGCCAAACACATATTGGATGTTCACCACCAGTGCAGTTCCGCACTTAGTTTCTGCGTCGAAAACGCTTCCTACACTGAGAGGGAAGTGTGCTTTAGGAGGGATTCACTGCAGTGTTACGTCTGTTAAAGAAGGAAGCTTTTGGGACTGACTCTGTGGTAACCCCAATAGGCGCACATAGCTTTCAAGTCTCAGCCGTCTAACCGTTGGACTATAGCAAGTTCTGTTTAAGGGAAACTCCTTCATGCGGAATGTCACTTCTCACAGTGTCTTTCCAGTGGAGGAAAGAAGATAGAACAACGACGGACAGAGAGAACGTTGCAAACCTTGAGTGAAGTACAGTGTAAGGCAACTAAGCCTCTATGATGCATACTGGATGTTCAACACCTGGGATTTTCCACAATGTCTACCACTTCTCAAAACACTTCCAATATAGGAGGGAACTGTGCTACCGTAAGTTCTAATGACAGGGATGCATCTGTGCAAGGTTGAAAACTCGAGGATGTGTCTGGGTAGCAAACATGAAGTGTTTAATAAAGGCACCTTAGACTGGATGCGTAGGAGGTATCTGCTCAGGGAAGCTACTTCAGTGTTGTACTCATTCATAACAGTGCTTCTCCTTGGAGGAATGAAGGAAGAACACGGACGGACTAGGGGCACAGTAGGTACTGTGAATAACGGGCAGGCTATGAACATTACGCCTGCCAACCACATATTGGATGTTCACCACCAGTGTTGATCCGCACATAGGTTCTGCGTCTAAAACGCTTCCAACACTGAGAGGGAAGTGTGCTTTTGGAGGGATTCACTGCAGTGTTACGTCTGTTAAAGAAGGATGCTTTTGGGACTGACTCTGTGGTAACCGCATTAGGCGCACATAGCTTTCCAGTCTCAGACGTCTAACCGTTAGACTATAGGAAGTTCTGTTTAAGGGAAACTCCTTCATGCGGAATGTCACTTCTCACAGTGTCTTTGCAGTGGAGAAAAGAAGATAGAACAAGGACGGACAGAGAGAACGATGCAAACCGTGATTGAAGTACAGGGTAAGCCTCGTAGGCCTCTATTATGCATACTGGTAGTTCAACACCGGAGATGTTCCACAGTGTTTACCTCTTCTCAAAACACTTCCAGTATATGAGGGAACTCTGCTACATTAAGTTCTCACGACAGAGATGCGTCTGTGCTCAGTTGGAAAGTGTAGGACGTGTCTGGGTAGTAACCAGTAAGTGTCTGATACAAGCCGCTAAGAGGGGATGCGGAGGAAGGTATCTGCTCAGGGAAGCTACTTCAGGTGCGTACTCATTCATAACAGTGTCTCTCCTTTGAGGATGAAGATAGAACAGGGAACGACTACGGGCACATTAGGTGCTGTGAGTAATGGGCATGCTAAGGCGCTTAAGCCTGCCAAACACATATTGGATGTTCACCACCAGTGTTGATCCGCACATAGGTTCTGCGTCTAAAACGCTTCCAACTCTGAGAGGGAAGTGTGCTTTAGGAGGGATTCACTGCAGTGTTACGTCTGTTAAAGAAGGATGCTTTTGGGACTGACTCTGTGGTAACCGCATTAGGCGCAAATAGCTTTCCAGTCTCAGACGTTTAACCGTTAGACTATAGGAAGTTCTGTTTAAGGGAAACTCCTTCATGCGGAATGTCACTTCTCACAGTGTCTTTGCAGTGGAGAAAAGAAGATAGAACAAGGACGGACAGAGAGAACGATGCAAACCGTGATTGAAGTACAGGGTAAGCCTCGTAGGCCTCTATTATGCATACTGGTAGTTCAACACCGGAGATGTTCCACAGTGTCTACCTCTTCTCAAAACACTTCCAGTATATGAGGGAACTCTGCTACATTAAGTTCTCACGACAGAGATGCGTCTGTGCTCAGTTGGAAAGTGTAGGACGTGTCTGGGTAGCAACCAGTAAGTGTCTGATACAAGCCGCTAAGAGGGGATGCGGAGGAAGGTATCTGCTCAGGGAAGCTACTTCAGGTGCGTACTCATTCATAACAGTGTCTCTCCTTTGAGGATGTAGATAGAACAGGGAACGACTACGGGCACATTAGGTACTGTGAGTAAAGGGCATGCTAAGGCGCTTAAGCCTGCCAAACACATATTGGATGTTCACCACCAGTGCGGATCCGCACTTAGTTTCTGCGTCGAAAACGCTTCCTACACTGAGAGGGAAGTGTGCTTTAGGAGGGATTCACTGCAGTGTTACGTCTGTTAAAGAAGGAAGCTTTTGGGACTGACTCTGTGGTAACCCCAATAGGCGCACATAGCTTTCCAGTCTCAGCCGTCTATCCGTTGGACTATAGCAAGTTCTGTTTAAGGGAAACTCCTTCATGCGGAATGTCACTTCTCACAGTGTCTTTCCAGTGGAGGAAAGAAGATAGAACAACGACGGACAGAGAGAACGTTGCAACCCGTGAGTGAAGTACAGGGTAAGGCACCTAAGCCTCTATGATGCATACTGGATGTTCAACACCTGGGATTTTCCACAATGTCTACCACTTCTCAAAACACTTCCAATATAGGAGGGAACTGTGCTACCGTAAGTTCTAATGACAGGGATGCATCTGTGCAAGGTTGAAAACTCGAGGATGTGTCTGGGTAGCAAACATGAAGTGTCTCATAAAGGCACCTTAGACTGGATGCGTAGTAGGTTTCTGCTAGGGAAGCTACTTCAGTTTTGTACTCATTCATAACAGTGCTTCCCCTTGGAGGAATGAAGGAAGAACACGGACGGACTAGGGGCACAGTAGGTACTGTGAATAAAGGGCAGGCTATGATCCTTACGCCTGCAACCACATATTGGATGTTCACCACCAGTGTTGATCCGCACATAGGTTCTGCGTCTAAAACGCTTCCAACTCTGAGAGGGAAGTGTGCTTTAGGAGGGATTCACTGCAGTGTTACGTCTGTTAAAGAAGGAAGCTTTTGGGACTGACTCTGTGTTAACCGCATTATGCGCACATAGCTTTCCAGTTTCAGACGTCTAACCGTTAGACTATAGGAAGTTCTGTTTAAGGGAAACTCCTTCATGCGGAATGTCACTTCTCACAGTGTCTTTGCAGTGGAGAAAAGAAGATAGAACAAGGACGGACAGAGAGAACGATGCAAACCGTGATTGAAGTACAGGGTAAGCCTCGTAGGCCTCTATTATGCATACTGGTAGTTCACACCGGAGATGTTCCACAGTGTCTACCTCTTCTCAAAACACTTCCAGTATATGAGGGAACTCTGCTACATTAAGTTCTCACGACAGAGATGCGTCTGTGCTCAGTTGGAAAGTGTAGGACGTGTCTGGGTAGCAACCAGTAAGTGTCTGATACAAGCCGCTAAGAGGGGATGCGGAGGAAGGTATCTGCTCAGGGAAGCTACTTCAGGTGCGTACTCATTCATAACAGTGAATCTCCTTTGAGGATGTAGATAGAACAGGGAACGACTACGGGCACATTAGGTACTGTGAGTAAAGGGCATGCTAAGGCGCTTAAGCCTGCCAAACACATATTGGATGTTCACCACCAGTGCAGATCCGCACTTAGTTTCTGCGTCGAAAACGCTTCCTACACTGAGAGGGAAGTGTGCTTTAGGAGGGATTCACTGCAGTGTTACGTCTGTTAAAGAAGGAAGCTTTTGGGACTGACTCTGTGGTAACCCCAATAGGCGCACATAGCTTTCCAGTCTCAGCCGTCTATCCGTTGGACTATAGCAAGTTCTGTTTAAGGGAAACTCCTTCATGCGGAATGTCACTTCTCACAGTGTCTTTCCAGTGGAGGAAAGAAGATAGAACAACGACGGACAGAGAGAACGTTGCAACCCGTGAGTGAAGTACAGGGTAAGGAACCTAAGCCTCTATGATGCATACTGGATGTTCAACACCTGGGATTTTCCACAATGTCTACCACTTCTCAAAACACTTCCAATATAGGAGGGAACTGTGCTACCGTAAGTTCTAATGACAGGGATGCATCTGTGCAAGGTTGAAAACTCGAGGATGTGTCTGGGTAGCAAACATGGAGTGTCTCATAAAGGCACCTTAGACTGGATGCGTAGTAGGTTTCTGCTAGGGAAGCTACTTCAATTTTGTACTCATTCATAACAGTGCTTCCCCTTGGAGGAATGAAGGAAGAACACGGACGGACTAGGGGCACAGTAGGTACTGTGAATAAAGGGCAGGCTATGAACCTTACGCCTGCCAACCACATATTGGATGTTCACCACCAGTGTTGATCCGCACATAGGTTCTGCGTCTAAAACGCTTCCAACTCTGAGTGGGAAGTGTGCTTTAGGAGGGATTCACTGCAGTGTTACGTCTGTTAAAGAAGGAAGCTTTTGGGACTGACTCTGTGTTAACCGCATTAGGCGCACATAGCTTTCCAGTCTCAGACGTCTAACCGTTAGACTATAGGAAGTTCTGTTTAAGGGAAACTCCTTCATGCGGAATGTCACTTCTCACAGTGTCTTTGCAGTGGAGAAAAGAAGATAGAACAAGGACGGACAGAGAGAACGATGCAAACCGTGATTGAAGTACAGGGTAAGCCTCGTAGGCCTCTATTATGCATACTGGTAGTTCAACACCGGAGATGTTCCACAGTGTCTACCTCTTCTCAAAACACTTCCAGTATATGAGGGAACTCTGCTACATTAAGTTCTCACGACAGAGATGCGTCTGTGCTCAGTTGGAAAGTGTAGGACGTGTCCGGGTAGCAACCAGTAAGTGTCTGATACAAGCCGCTAAGAGGGGATGCAGAGGAAGGTATCTGCTCAGGGAAGCTACTTCAGGTGCGTACTCATTCATAACAGTGTCTCTCCTTTGAGGATGTAGATAGAACAGGGAACGACTACGGGCACATTAGGTACTGTGAGTAAAGGGCATGCTAAGGCGCTTAAGCCTGCCAAACACATATTGGATGATCACCACCAGTGCAGATCCGCACTTAGTTTCTGCGTCGAAAATGCTTCCTACACTGAGAGGGAAGTGTGCTTTAGGAGGGATTCACTGCAGTGTTACGTCTGTTAAAGAAGGAAGCTTTTGGGACTGACTCTGTGGTAACGCCAATAGGCGCACATAGCTTTCCAGTCTCAGCCGTCTATCCGTTGGACTATAGCAAGTTCTTTTTAAGGGAAACTCCTTCATGCGGAATGTCACTTCTCACAGTGTCTTTGCAGTGGAGGAAAGAAGATAGAACAACGACGGACAGAGAGAACGTTGCAACCCGTGAGTGAAGTACAGGGTAAGGCACCTAAGCCTCTATGATGCATACTGGATGTTCAACACCTGGGATTTTCCACAATGTCTACCACTTCTCAAAACACTTCCAATATAGGAGGGAACTGTGCTACCGTAAGTTCTAATGACAGGGATGCATCTGTGCAAGGTTGAAAACTCGAGGATGTGTCTGGGTAGCAAACATGAAGTGTCTCATAAAGGCACCTTAGACTGGATGCGTAGTAGGTATCTGCTAGGGAAGCTACTTCAGTTTTGTACTCATTCATAACTGTGCTTCTCCTTGGAGGAATGAAGGAAGAACACGGACGGACTAGGGGCACATTAGGTACTGTGAATAAAGGGCAGGCTATGAACCTTACGCCTGCCAACCACATATTGGATGTTCACAACCAGTGTTGATCCGCACATAGGTTCTGCGTCTAAAACGCTTCCAACACTGAGAGGGAAGTGTGCCTTAGGATGGATTCACTGCAGTGTTACGTCTGTTAAAGAAGGAAGCTTTTGGGACTGCCTCTGTGGTAACCGCATTAGGCGCACATAGCTTTCCAGTCTCAGACGTCTAACCGTTAGACTATAGGAAGTTCTGTTTAAGGGAAACTCCTTCATGCGGAATGTCACTTCTCACAGTGTCTTTGAAGTGGAGAAAAGAAGATAGAACAAGGACGGACAGAGAGAACGATGCAAACCGTGATTGAAGTACAGGGTAAGCCTCGTAGGCCTCTATTATGCATACTGGTAGTTCAACACCGGAGATGTTCCACAATGTCTACCTCTTCTCAAAACACTTCCAGTATATGAGGGAACTCTGCTACATTAAGTTCTCACGACAGAGATGCGTCTGTGCTCAGTTGGAAAGTGTAGGACATGTCTGGGTAGTAACCAGTAAGTGTCTGATAGAAGCCGCTAAGAGGGGATGCGGAGGAAGGTATCTGCTCAGGGAAGCTACTTCAGGTGCGTACTCATTCATAACAGTGTCTCTCCTTTGAGGATGAAGATAGAACAGGGAACGACTACGGGCACATTAGGTGCTGTGAGTAAAGGGCATGCTAAGGCGCTTAAGCCTGCCAAACACATATTGGATGTTCACCACCAGTGCAGATCCGCACTTAGTTTCTGCGTCGAAAACGCTTCCTACACTGAGAGGGAAGTGTGCTTTAGGAGGGATTCACTGCAGTGTTACGTCTGTTAAAGAAGGATGCTTTTGGGACTGACTCGGTGGTAACCGCATTAGGCGCACATAGCTTTCCAGTCTCAGACGTCTAACCGTTAGACTATAGGAAGTTCTGTTTAAGGGAAACTCCTTCATGCGGAATGTCACTTCTCACAGTGTCTTTGCAGTGGAGAAAAGAAGATAGAACAAGGACGGACAGAGAGAACGATGCAAACCGTGTTTGAAGTACAGGGTAAGCCTCGTAGGCCTCTATTATGCATACTGGTAGTTCAACACCGGAGATGTTCCACAGTGTCTACCTCTTCTCAAAACACTTCCAGTATATGAGGGAACTCTGCTACATTAAGTTCTCACGACAGAGATGCGTCTGTGCTCAGTTGGAAAGTGTAGGACGTGTCTGGGTAGCAACCAGTAAGTGTCTGATACAAGCCGCTAAGAGGGGATGCGGAGGAAGGTATCTGCTCAGGGAAGCTACTTCAGGTGCGTACTCATTCATAACAGTGTCTCTCCTTTGAGGATGAACATAGAACAGGGAACGACTACGGGCACATTAGGTACTGTGAGTAAAGGGCATGCTAAGGCGCTTAAGCCTGCCAAACACATATTGGATGTTCACCACCAGTGCAGATCCACACTTAGTTTCTGCGTCGAAAACGCTTCCTTCACTGAGAGGGAAGTGTGCTTTAGGAGGGATTCACTGCAGTGTTACGTCTGTTAAAGAAGGAAGCTTTTGGGACTGACTCTGTGGTAACCCCAATAGGTGCACATAGCTTTCCAAACTCAGCCGTCTATCCGTTAGACTATAGCAAGTTCTGTTTAAGGGAAACTCCTTCATGCGGAATGTCACTTCTCACAGTGTCTTTCCAGTGGAGAAAAGAAGATAGAACAACGACGGACAGAGAAAAAGTTGCAACCCGTGAGTGAAGTACAGGGTAAGGCACCTAAGCCTCTATGATGCATACTGGATGTTCAACACCTGGGATTTTCCACAATGTCTACCACTTCTCAAAACACTTCCAATATAGGAGGGAACTGTGCTACCGTAAGTTCTAATGACAGGGATGCATCTGTGCAAGGTTGAAAACTCGAGGATGTGTCTGGGTAGCAAACATGAAGTGTCTCATAAAGGCACCTTAGACTGGATGCGTAGTAGGTATCTGCTAGGGAAGCTACTTCAGTTTTGTACTCATTCATAACAGTGCTTCTCCTTGGAGGAATGAAGGAAGAACACGGACGGACTAGGGGCACAATAGGTTCTGTGAATTAAGGGCACGCTATGAACCTTACGCCTGCCAACCACATATTGGATGTTCACCACCAGTGTTGATCCGCACATAGGTTCTGCGTCTAAAACGCTTCCAACACTGCGAGGGAAGTGTGCTTTAGGAGGGATTCACTGCAGTGTTACGTCTGTTAAAGAAGGATGCTTTTGGGACTGACTCTGTGGTAACCGCATTAGGCGCACATAGCTTTCCAGTCTCAGACGTCTAACCGTTAGACTATAGGAAGTTCTGTTTAAGGGAAACTCCTTCATGCGGAATGTCACTTCTCACAGTGTCTTTGCAGTGGAGAAAAGAAGATAGAACAAGGACGGACAGAGAGAACGATGCAAACCGTGATTGAAGTACAGGGTAAGCCTCGTAGGCCTCTATTATGCATACTGGTAGTTCAACACCGGAGAAGTTCCACAGTGTCTACCTCTTCTCAAAACACTTCCAGTATATGAGGGAACTCTGCTACATTAAGTTCTCACGACAGAGATGCGTCTGTGCTCAGTTGGAAAGTGTAGGACGTGTCTGGGTAGCAACCAGTAAGTGTCTGATACAAGCCGCTAAGAGGGGATGCGGAGGAAGGTATCTTCTCAGGGAAGCTACTTCAGGTGCGTACTCATTCATAAGAGTGTCTCTCCTTTGAGGATGAAGAGAGAACAGGGAACGACTACGGGCACATTAGGTACTGTGAGTAAAGGGCATGCTAAGGCGCTTAAGCCTGCCAAACACATATTGGATGTTCACCACCAGTGCAGTTCCGCACTTAGTTTCTGCGTCGAAAACGCTTCCTACACTGAGAGGGAAGTGTGCTTTAGGAGGGATTCACTGCAGTGTTACGTCTGTTAAAGAAGGAAGCTTTTGGGACTGACTCTGTGGTAACCCCAATAGGCGCACATAGCTTTCCAGTCTCAGCCGTCTATCCGTTGGACTATAGCAAGTTCTGTTTAAGGGAAACTCCTTCATGCGGAATGTCACTTCTCACAGTGTCTTTCCAGTGGAGGAAAGAAGATAGAACAACGACGGACAGAGAGAACGTTGCAACCCTTGAGTGAAGTACAGTGTAAGGCACCTAAGCCTCTATGATGCATACTGGATGTTCAACACCTGGGATTTTCCACAATGTCTACCACTTCTCAAAACACTTCCAATAAAGGAGGGAACTGTGCTACCATAAGTTCTAATGTCAGGGATGCATCTGTGCAAGGTTGAAAACTCGAGGATGTGTCTGGGTAGCAAACATGAAGTGTCTCATAAAGGCACCTTAGACTGGATGCGTAGGAGGTATCTGCTCAGGGAAGCTACTTCAGTGTTGTACTCATTCATAACAGTGCTTCTCCTTGGAGGAATGAAGGAAGAACACGGACGGACTAGGGGCACAGTAGGTACTGTGAATAACGGGCAGGCTATGAACATTACGCCTGCCAACCACATATTGGATGTTCACCACCAGTATTGATCCGCACATAGGTTCTGCGTCTAAAACGCTTCCAACACTGAGAGGGAAGTGTGCTTTAGGAGAGATTCACTGCAGTGTTACGTCTGTTAAAGAAGGATGCTTTTGGGACTGACTCTGTGGTAACCGCATTAGGCGCACATAGCTTTCCAGTCTCAGACGTCTAACCGTTAGACTATAGGAAGTTCTGTTTAAGGGAAACTCCTTCATGCGGAATGTCACTTCTCACAGTGTCTTTGCAGTGGAGAAAAGAAGATAGAACAATGACGGACAGAGAGAACGATGCAAACCGTGATTGAAGTACAGGGTAAGCCTCGTAGGCCTCTATTATGCATACTGGTAGTTCAACACCGGACATGTTCCACAGTGTCTACCTCTTCTCAAAACACTTCCAGTATATGAGGGAACTCTGCTACATTAAGTTCTCACGACAGAGAGGCGTCTGTGCTCAGTTGGAAAGTGTAGGACCTGTCTGGGTAGCAACCAGTAAGTGTCTGATACAGGCCCCTAAGAGGGGATGCGGAGGAAGGTATCTGCTCAGGGAAGCTACTTCAGGTGCGTACTCATTCATAAGAGTGTCTCTCCTTTGAGGATGAAGATAGAACAGGGAACGACTACGGGCACATTAGGTACTGTGAGTAAAGGGCATGCTAAGGCGCTTAAGCCTGCCAAACACATATTGGATGTTCTCCACCAGTGCAGATCCGCACTTAGTTTCTGTGTCGAAAACGCTTCCTACACTGAGAGGGAAGTGTGCTTTAGGAGGGATTCACTGCAGTGTTACGTCTGTTAAAGAAGGAAGCTTTTGGGACTGACTCTTTGGTAACCCCAATAGGCGCACATAGCTTTCCAGTCTCAGACGTCTATCCGTTGGACTATAGCAAGTTCTGTTTAAGGGAAACTCCTTCATGCGGAATGTCACTTCTCACAGTGTCTTTCCAGTGGAGGAAAGAAGATAGAACAACGACGGACAGAGAGAACGTTGCAACCCGTGAGTGAAGTACAGGGTAAGGCACCTAAGCCTCTATGATGCATACTGGATGTTCAACACCTGGGATTTTCCACAATGTCTACCACTTCTCAAAACACTTCCAATATAGGAGGGAACTGTGCTACCGTAAGTTCTAATGACAGGGATGCATCTGTGCAAGGTTGAAAACTCGAGGATGTGTCTGGGTAGCAAACATGAAGTGTCTCATAAAGGCACCTTAGACTGGATGCGTAGGAGGTATCTGCTAGGGAATCTACATCAGTTTTGTACTCATTCATAACAGTGCTTCTCCTTGGAGGAATGAAGGAAGAACACGGACGCACTAGGGGCACAGTAGGTACTGTGAATAAAGGGCAGGCTATGAACCTTACGCCTGCCAACCACATATTGGATGTTCACCACCTGTGTTGATCCGCACATAGGTTCTGCGTCTAAAACGCTTCCAACACTGAGAGGGAAGTGTGCTTTAGGAGGGATTCACTGCAGTGTTACGTCTGTTAAAGAAGGATGCTTTTGGGACTGACTCTGTGGTAACCGCATTAGGCGCACTTAGCTTTCCAGTCTCAGACGTCTAACCGTTAGACTATAGGAAGTTCTGTTTAAGGGAAACTCCTTCATGCGGAATGTCACTTCTCACAGTGTCTTTGCAGTGGAGAAAAGAAGATAGAACAAGGACGGACAGAGAGAACGATGCAAACCGTGATTGAAGTACAGGGTAAGCCTCGTAGGCCTCTATTATGCATACTGGTAGTTCAACACCGGAGATGTTCCACAGTGTCTACCTCTTCTCAAAACACTTCCAGTATATGAGGGAACTCTGCTACATTAAGTTCTCACGACAGAGATGCGTCTGTGCTCAGTTGGAAAGTGTAGGACGGGTCTGGGTAGCAACCAGTAAGTGTCTGATACAAGCCGCTAAGAGGGGATGCGGAGGAAGGTATCTGCTCAGGGAAGCTACTTCAGGTGCGTACTCATTCATAACAGTGTCTCTCCTTTGAGGATGAAGATAGAACAGGGAACGACTACGGGCACATTAGGTGCTGTGAGTAAAGGGCATGCTAAGGCGCTTAAGCCTGCCAAACACATATTGGATGTTCACCACCAGTGCAGATCCGCACTTAGGTTCTGCGTTGAAAACGCTTCCTACACTGAGAGGGAAGTGTGCTTTAGGAGGGATTCACTGCAGTGTTACGTCTGTTAAAGAAGGATGCTTTTGGGACTGACTCGGTGGTAACCGCATTAGGCGCACATAGCTTTCCAGTCTCAGACGTCTAACTGTTAGACTATAGGAAGTTCTGTTGAAGGGAAACTCCTTCATGCGGAATGTCACTTCTCACAGTGTCTTTGCAGTGGAGAAAAGAAGATAGAAAAGGACGGACAGAGAGAACGATGCAAACCGTGATTGAAGTACAGGGTAAGCCTCGTAGGCCTCTATTATGCATACTGGTAGTTCAACACCGGAGATGTTCCACAGTGTCTACCTCTTCTCAAAACACTTCCAGTATATGAGGGAACTCTGCTACATTAAGTTCTCATGACCGAGATGCGTCTGTGCTCAGTTGGAAAGTGTAGGACGTGTCTGGGTAGCAACCAGTAAGTGTCTCATACAAGCCGCTAAGAGGGGATGCGGAGGAAGGTATCTGCTCAGGGAAGCTACTTCAGGTGCGTACTCATTCATAAGAGTGTCTCTCCTTTGAGGATGAAGAGAGAACAGGGAACGACTACGGGCACATTAGGTACTGTGAGTAAAGGGCATGCTAAGGCGCTTAAGCCTGCCAAACACATATTGGATGTTCACCACCAGTGCAGATCCACACTTAGTTTCTGCGTCGAAAACGCTTCCTTCACTGAGAGGGAAGTGTGCTTTAGGAGGGATTCACTGCAGTGTTACGTCTGTTAAAGAAGGTAGCTTTTGGGACTGACTCTGTGGTAACCCCAATAAGCGCACATAGCTTTCCAGTCTCAGCCGTCTATCCGTTGGACTATAGCAAGTTCTGTTTAAGGGAAACTCCTTCATGCGGAATGTCACTTCTCACAGTGTCTTTCCAGTGGAGGAAAGAAGATAGAACAACGATGGACAGAGAGAACGTTGCAACCCGTGAGTGAAGTACAGGGTAAGGCACCTAAGCCTCTATGATGCATACTGCATGTTCAACACCTGGGATTTTCCACAATGTCTACCACTTCTCAAAACACTTCCAATATAGGAGGGAACTGTGCTACCGTAAGTTCTAATGACAGGGATGCATCTGTGCAAGGTTGAAAACTCGAGGATGTGTCTGGGTAGCAAACATGAAGTGTCTCATAAAGGCACCTTAGACTGGATGCGTAGGAGGTATCTGCTCAGGGAAGCTACTTCAGTTTTGTACTCATTCATTACAGTGCTTCTCCTTGGAGGAATGAAGGAAGAACACGGACGGACTAGGGGCACAGTAGGTACTGTGAATAAAGGGCAGGCTATGAACCTTACGCCTGCCAACCACATATTGGATGTTCACCACCAGTGTTGATCCGCACATAGGTTCTGCGTCTAAAACGCTTCCAACACTGCGAGGGAAGTGTGCTGTAGGAGGGATTCACTGCAGTGTTACGTCTGTTAAAGAAGGATGCTTTTGGGACTGACTCTGTGGTAACCGCATTAGGCGCACATAGCTTTCCAGTCTCAGACGTCTAACCGTTAGACTATAGGAAGTTCTGTTTAAGGGAAACTCCTTCATGCGGAATGTCACTTCTCACAGTGTATTTGCAGTTGAGAAAAGAAGATAGAACAAGGACGGACAGAGAGAACGATGCAAACCGTGATTGAAGTACAGGGCAAGCCTCGTAGGCCTCTATTATGCATACTGGTAGTTCAACACCGGAGATGTTCCACAGTGTCTACCTCTTCTCAAAACACTTCCAGTATATGAGGGAACTCTGCTACATTAAGTTCTCAGGACAGAGATGCGTCTGTGCTCAGTTGGAAAGTGTACGACGTGTCTGGGTAGCAACCAGTAAGTGTCTGATACAAGCCGCTAAGAGGGGATGCGGAGGAAGGTATCTGCTCAGGGAAGCTACTTCAGGTGCGTACTCATTCATAAGAGTGTCTCTCCTTTGAGGATCAAGATAGAACAGGGAACTACTACGGGCACATTAGGTACTGTGAGTAAAGGGCATGCTAAGGCGCTTAAGCCTGCCAAACACATATTGGATGTTCACCACCAGTGCAGTTCCGCACTTAGTTTCTGCGTCGAAAACGCTTCCTACACTGAGAGGGAAGTGTGCTTTAGGAGGGATTCACTGCAGTGTTACGTCTGTTAAAGAAGGAAGCTTTTGGGACTGACTCTGTGGTAACCCCAATAGGCGCACATAGCTTTCCAGTCTCAGCCGTCTATCCGTTGGACTATAGCAAGTTCTGTTTAAGGGAAACTCCTTCATGCGGAATGTCACTTCTCACAGTGTCTTTCCAGTGGAGGAAAGAAGATAGAACAACGACGGACAGAGAGAACGTTGCAACCCTTGAGTGAAGTACAGTGTAAGGCACCTAAGCCTCTATGATGCATACTGGATGTTCAACACCTGGGATTTTCCACAATGTCTACCACTTCTCAAAACACTTCCAATATAGGAGGGAACTGTGCTACCGTAAGTTCTAATGACAGGGATGCATCTGTGCAAGGTTGAAAACTCGAGGATGTGTCTGGGTAGCAAACATGAAGTGTCTCATAAAGGCACCTTAGACTGGATGCGTAGGAGGTATCTGCTAGGGAAGCTACATCAGTTTTGTACTCATTCATAACAGTGCTTCTCCTTGGAGGAATGAAGGAAGAACACGGACGGCCTAGGGGCACAGTAGGTACTGTGAATAAAGGGCAGGCTATGAACCTTACGCCTGCCAACCACATATTGGATGTTCACCACCAGTGTTGATCCGCACATAGGTTCTGCGTCTAAAACGCTTCCAACACTGAGAGGGAAGTGTGCTTTAGGAGGGATTCACGGCAGTGTTACGTCTGTTAAAGAAGGATGCTTTTGGGACTGACTCTGTGGTAACCGCATTAGGCGCACTTAGCTTTCCAGTCTCAGACGTCTAACCGTTAGACTATAGGAAGTTCTCTTTAAGGGAAACTCCTTCATGCGGAATATCACTTCTCACAGTGTCTTTGCAGTGGAGAAAAGAAGATAGAACAAGGACGGACAGAGAGAACGATGCAAACCGTGATTGAAGTACAGGGTAAGCCTCGTAGGCCTCTATTATGCATACTGGTAGTTCAACACCGGAGATGTTCCACAGTGTCTACCTCTTCTCAAAACACTTCCAGTATATGAGGGAACTCTGCTACATTAAGTTCTCACGACAGAGATGCGTCTGTGCTCAGTTGGAAAGTGTAGGACGTGTATGGGTAGTAACCAGTAAGTGTCTGATACAAGCCGCTAAGAGGGGATGCGGAGGAAGGTATCTGCTCAGGGAAGCTACTTCAGGTGCGTACTCATTCATAACAGTGTCTCTCCTTTGAGGATGAAGATAGAACAGGGAACGACTACGGGCACATTAGGTGCTGGAGTAAAGGGCATGCTAAGGCGTTTAAGCCTGCCAAACACATATTGGATGTTCACCACCAGTGCAGATCCGCACTTAGTTTCTGCGTCAAAAACGCTTCCTATCTGAGAGGGAAGTGTGCTTTAGGAGGGATTCACTGCAGTGTTACGTCTGTTAAAGAAGGATGCTTTTGGGACTGACTCGGTGGTAACCGCATTAGGCGCACATAGCTTTCCAGTCTCAGACGTCTAACCGTTAGACTATAGGAAGTTCTGTTGAAGGGAAACTCCTTCATGCGGAATGTCACTTCTCACAGTGTCTTTGCAGTGGAGAAAAGAAGATAGAACAAGGACGGACAGAGAGAACGATGCAAACCGTGATTGAAGTACAGGGTAAGCCTCGTAGGCCTCTATTATGCATACTGGTAGTTCAACACCGGAGATGTTCCACAGTGTCTACCTCTTCTCAAAACACTTCCAGTATATGAGGGAACTCTGCAACATTAAGTTCTCACGACAGAGATGCGTCTGTGCTCAGTTGGAAAGTGTAGGACGTGTCTGGGTAGCAACCAGTAAGTGTCTGATACAAGCCGCTAAGAGGGGATGCGGAGGAAGGTATCTGCTCAGGGAAGCTACTTCAGGTGCGTACTCATTCATAAGAGTGTCTCTCCTTTGAGGATGAAGATAGAACAGGGAACGACTACGGGCACATTAGGTACTGTGAGTAAAGGGCATGCTAAGGCGCTTAAGCCTGCCAAACACATATTGGATGTTCACCACCAGTGCAGTTCCGCACTTAGTTTCTGCGTCGAAAACGCTTCCTACACTGAGAGGGAAGTGTGCTTTAGGAGGGATTCACTGCAGTGTTACGTCTGTTAAAGAAGGAAGCTTTTGGGACTGACTCTGTGGTAACCCCAATAGGCGCACATAGCTTTCCAGTCTCAGCCGTCTAACCGTTGGACTATAGCAAGTTCTGTTTAAGGGAAACTCCTTCATGCGGAATGTCACTTCTCACAGTGTCTTTCCAGTGGAGGAAAGAAGATAGAACAACGACGGACAGAGAGAACGTTGCAACCCTTGAGTGAAGTACAGTGTAAGGCAACTAAGCCTCTATGATGCATACTGGATGTTCAACACCTGGGATTTTCCACAATGTCTACCACTTCTCAAAACACTTCCAATATAGGAGGGAACTGTGCTAACGTAAGTTCTAATGACAGGGATGCATCTGTGCAAGGTTGAAAACTCGAGGATGTGTCTGGGTAGCAAACATGAAGTGTTTAATAAAGGCACCTTAGACTGGATGCGTAGGAGGTATCTGCTCAGGGAAGCTACTTCAGTGTTGTACTCATTCATAACAGTGCTTCTCCTTGGAGGAATGAAGGAAGAACACGGATGGACTAGGGGCACAGTAGGTACTGTGAATAACGGGCAGGCTATGAACATTACGCCTGCCAACCACATATTGGATGTTCACCACCAGTGTTGATCCGCACATAGGTTCTGCGTCTAAAACGCTTCCAACACTGAGAGGGAAGTGTGCTTTAGGAGGGATTCACTGCAGTGTTACGTCTGTTAAAGAAGGATGCTTTTGGGACTGACTCTGTGGTAACCGCATTAGGCGCACATAGCTTTCCAGTCTCAGACGTCTAACCGTTAGACTATAGGAAGTTCTGTTTAAGGGAAACTCCTTCATGCGGAATGTCACTTCTCACAGTGTCTTTGCAGTGGAGAAAAGAAGATAGAACAAGGACGGACAGAGAGAACGATGCAAACCGTGATTGAAGTACGGGTAAGCCTCGTATGCCTCTATTATGCATACTGGTAGTTCAACACCGGAGATGTTCCACAGTGTCTACCTCTTCTCAAAACACTTCCAGTATATGAGGGAACTCTGATACATTAAGTTCTCACGACAGAGATGCGTCTGTGCTCAGTTGGAAAGTGTAGGACGTGTCTGGGTAGCAACCAGTTAGTGTCTGATACAAGCCGCTAAGAGGGGATGCGGAGGAAGGTATCTGCTCAGGGAAGCTACTTCAGGTGCGTACTCATTCATTAGAGTGTCTCTCCTTTGAGGATGAAGATAGAACAGGGAACGACTACGGGCACATTAGGTACTGTGAGTAAAGGGCATGCTAAGGCGCTTAAGCCTGCCAAACACATATTGGATGTTCACCACCAGTGCAGATCCGCACTTAGTTTCTGCGTCGAAAACGCTTCCTACACTGTGAGGGAAGTGTGCTTTAGGAGGGATTCACTGCAGTGTTACGTCTGTTAAAGAAGGATGCTTTTGGGACTGACTCTGTGGTAACCCCAATAGGCGCACATAGCTTTCCAGTCTCAGCCGTCTATCCGTTGGACTATAGCAAGTTCTGTTTAAGAAAAACTCCTTCATGCGGAATGTCACTTCTCACAGTGTCTTTGCAGTGGAGGAAAGAAGATAGAACAACGACGGACAGAGAGAACGTTGCAACCCTTGAGTGAAGTACAGTGTAAGGCACCTAAGCCTCTATGATGCATACTGGATGTTCAACACCTGGGATTTTCCACAATGTCTACCACTTCTCAAAACACTTCCAATATAGGAGGGAACTGTGCTACCGTAAGTTCTAATGACAGGGATGCATCTGTGCAAGGTTGAAAACTCGAGGATGTGTCTGGGTAGCAAACATGAAGTGTCTCATAAAGGCACCTTAGACTGGATGCGTAGGAGGTATCTGCTCAGGGAAGCTACTTCAGTTTTGTACTCATTCATAACAGTGCTTCTCCTTGGAGGAATGAAGGAAGAACACGGACGGACTAGGGGCACAGTAGGTACTGTGAATAAAGGGCAGGCTATGAACCTTACGCCTGCCAACCACATATTGGATGTTCACCACCAGTGTTGATCCGCACATAGGTTCTGCGTCTAAAACGCTTCCAACACTGAGAGGGAAGTGTGCTTTAGGAGGGATTCACTGCAGTGTTACGTCTGTTAAAGAAGGATGCTTTTGGGACTGACTCTGTGGTAACCGCATTAGGCGCACTTAGCTTTCCAGTCTCAGACGTCTATCAGTTAGACTATAGGAAGTTCTGTTTAAGGGAAACTCCTTCATGCGGAATGTCACTTCTCACAGTGTCTTTGCAGTGGAGAAAAGAAGATAGAACAAGGACGGACAGAGAGAACGATGCAAACCGTGATTGAAGTACAGGGTAAGCCTCGTAGGCCTCTATTATGCATACTGGTAGTTCAACACCGGAGATGTTCCACAGTGTTTACCTCTTCTCAAAACACTTCCAGTATATGAGGGAACTCTGCTACATTAAGTTCTCACGACAGAGATGCGTCTGTGCTCAGTTGGAAAGTGTAGGACGTGTCTGGGTAGTAACCAGTAAGTGTCTGATACAAGCCGCTAAGAGGGGATGCGGAGGAAGGTATCTGCTCAGGGAAGCTACTTCAGGTGCGTACTCATTCATAACAGTGTCTCTCCTTTGAGGATGAAGATAGAACAGGGAACGACTACGGGCACATTAGGTGCTGTGAGTAAAGGGCATGCTAAGGCGCTTAAGCCTGCCAAACACATATTGGATGTTCACCACCAGTGTTGATCCGCACATAGGTTCTGCGTCTAAAACGCTTCCAACACTGAGAGGGAAGTGTGCTTTAGGAGGGATTCACTGCAGTGTTACGTCTGTTAAAGAAGGATGCTTTTGGGACTGACTCTTTGGTAACCGCATTAGGCGCACTTAGCTTTCCAGTCTCAGACGTCTATCAGTTAGACTATAGGAAGTTCTGTTTAAGGGAAACTCCTTCATGCGGAATGTCACTTCTCACAGTGTCTTTGCAGTGGAGAAAAGAAGATAGAACAAGGACGGACAGAGAGAACGATGCAAACCGTGATTGAAGTACAGGGTAAGCCTCTTAGGCCTCTATTATGCATACTGGTAGTTCAACACCGGAGATGTTCCACAGTGTCTACCTCTTCTCAAAACACTTCCAGTATATGAGGGAACTCTGCTACATTAAGTTCTCACGACAGAGATGCGTCTGTGCTCAGTTGGAAAGTGTAGGACGTGTCTGGGTAGTAACCAGTAAGTGTCTGATACAAGCCGCTAAGAAGGGATGCGGAGGAAGGTATCTGCTCAGGGAAGCTACTTCAGGTGCGTACTCATTCATAACAGTGTCTCTCCTTTGAGGATGAAGATAGAACAGGGAACGACTACGGGCACATTAGGTGCTGTGAGTAAAGGGCATGCTAAGGCGCTTAAGCCTGCCAAACACATATTGGATGTTCACCACCAGTGCAGATCCGCACTTAGTTTCTGCGTCGAAAACGATTCCTACACTGAGAGGGAAGTGTGCTTTAGGAGGGATTCACTGCAGTGTTACGTCTGTTAAAGAAGGATGCTTTTGGGACTGACTCGGTGGTAACCGCATTAGGCGCACATAGCTTTCCAGTCTCAGACGTCTAACCGTTAGACTATAGGAAGTTCTGTTTAAGGGAAACTCCTTCATGCGGAATGTCACTTCTCACAGTGTCTTTGCAGTGGAGAAAAGAAGATAGAACAAGGACGGACAGAGAGAACGATGCAAACCGTGATTGAAGTACAGGGTAAGCCTCGTAGGCCTCTATTATGCATACTGGTAGTTCAACACCAGAGATGTTCCACAGTGTCTACCTCTTCTCAAAACACTTCCAGTATATGAGGGAACTCTGCTACATTAAGTTCTCACGACAGAGATGCGTCTGTGCTCAGTTGGAAAGTGTAGGACGTGTCTGGGTAGCAACCAGTAAGTGTCTGATACAAGCCGCTAAGAGGGGATGCGGAGGAAGGTATCTGCTCAGGGAAGCTACTTCAGGTGCGTACTCATTCATAAGAGTGTCTCTCCTCTGAGGATGAAGATAGAACAGGGAACGACTACGGGCACATTAGGTACTGTGAGTAAAGGGCATGCTAAGGCGCTTAAGCCTGCCAAACACATATTGGATGTTCACCACCAGTGCAGATCCGCACTTAGTTTCTGCGTCGAAAACGCTTCCTTCACTGAGAGGGAAGTGTGCTTCAGGAGGGATTCACTGCAGTGTTACGTCTGTTAAAGAAGGAAGCTTTTGGGACTGACTCTGTGGTAACCCCAATAGGCGCACATAGCTTTCCAATCTCAGCCGTCTATCCGTTGGACTATAGCAAGTTCTGTTTAAGGGAAACTCCTTCATGCGGAATGTCACTTCTCACAGTGTCTTACCAGTGGAGAAAAGAAGATAGAACAACGACGGACAGAGAGAACGTTGCAACCCGTGAGTGAAGTACAGGGTAAGGCACCTAAGCCTCTATGATGCATACTGGATGTTCAACACCTGGGATTTTCCACAATGTCTACCACTTCTCAAAACACTTCCAATATAGGAGGGAACTGTGCTACCGTATGTTCTAATGACAGGGATGCATCTGTGCAAGGTTGAAAACTCGAGGATGTGTCTGGGTAGCAAACATGAAGTGTCTCATAAAGGCACCTTAGACTGGATGCGTAGTAGGTATCTGCTAGGGAAGCTACTTCAGTTTTGTACTCATTCATAACAGTGCTTCTCCTTGGAGGAATGAAGGAAGAACACGGACGGACTAGGGGCACAATAGGTTCTGTGAATTAAGGGCACGCTATGAACCTTACGCCTGCCAACCACATATTGGATATTCACCACCAGTGTTGATCCGCACATAGGTTCTGCGTCTAAAACGCTTCCAACACTGAGAGGGAAGTGTGCTTTAGGAGGGATTCACTGCAGTGTTACGACTGTTAAAGAAGGATGCTTTTGGGACTGACTCTGTGGTAACCGCATTAGGCGCACATAGCTTTCCAGTCTCAGACGTCTAACCGTTAGACTATAGGAAGTTCTGTTGAAGGGAAACTCCTTCATGCGGAATGTCACTTCTCACTGTGTCTTTGCAGTGGAGAAAAGAAGATAGAACAAGGACGGACAGAGAGAACGATGCAAACCGTGATTGAAGTACAGGGTAAGCCTCGTAGGCCTCTATTATGCATACTGGTAGTTCAACACCGGAGATGTTCCACAGTGTCTACCTCTTCTCAAAACACTTCCAGTATATGAGGGAACTCTGCTACATTAAGTTCTCACGACAGAGATGCGTCTGTGCTCAGTTGGAAAGTGTAGGACGTGTCTGGGTAGTAACCAGTAAGTGTCTGATACAAGCCGCTAAGAGGGGATGCGGAGGAAGGTATCTGCTCAGGGAAGCTACTTCAGGTGCGTACTCATTCATAACAGTGTCTCTCCTTTGAGGATGAAGATAGAACAGGGAACGACTACGGGCACATTAGGTGCTGTGAGTAAAGGGCATGCTAAGGCGCTTAAGCCTGCCAAACTCATATTGGATGTTCACCACCAGTGCAGATCCGCACTTAGTTTCTGCGTCGAAAACGCTTCCTTACTGAGAGGGAAGTGTGCTTTAGGAGGGATTCACTGCAGTGTTACGTCTGTTAAAGAAGGATGCTTTTGGGACTGACTCGGTGGTAACCGCATTAGGCGCACATAGCTTTCCAGTCTCAGACGTCTAACCGTTAGACTATAGGAAGTTCTGTTTAAGGGAAACTCCTTCATGCGGAATGTCACTTCTCACAGTGTCTTTGCAGTGGAGAAAAGAAGATAGAACAAGGACGGACAGAGAGAACGATGCAAACCGTGATTGAAGTACAGGGTAAGCCTCGTAGGCCTCTATTATGCATACTGGTAGTTCAACACCGTAGATGTTCCACAGTGTCTACCTCTTGTCAAAACACTTCCAGTATATGAGGGAACTCTGCTACATTAAGTTCTCATGACAGAGATGCGTCTGTGCTCAGTTGGAAAGTGTAGGACGTGTCTGGGTAGCAACCAGTAAGTGTCTGATACAAGCCGCTAAGAGGGGATGCGAAGGAAGGTATCTGCTCAGGGAAGCTACTTCAGGTGCGTACTCATTCATAACAGTGTCTCTCCTTTGAGGATGAAGATAGAACAGGGAACGACTACGGGCACATTAGGTACTGTGAGTAAAGGGCATGCTAAGGCGCTTAAGCCTGCCAAACACAAATTGGATGTTCACCACCAGTGCAGATCCGCACTTAGTTTCTGCGTCGAAAACGCTTCCTACACTGAGAGGGAAGTGTGCTTTAGGAGGGATTCACTGCAGTGTTACGTCTGTTAAAGAAGGAAGCTTTTGGGACTGACTCTGTGGTAACCCCAATAGGCGCACATAGCTTTCCAGTCTCAGCCGTCTATCCGTTGGACTATAGCAAGTTCTGTTTAAGGGAAACTCCTTCATGCGGAATGTCACTTCTCACAGTGTCTTTCCAGTGGAGGAAAGAAGATAGAACAACGATGGACAGAGAGAACGTTGCAACCCGTGAGTGAAGTACAGGGTAAGGCACCTAAGCCTCTATGATGCATACTGGATGTTCAACACCTGGGATTTTCCACAATGTCTACCACTTCTCAAAACACTTCCAATATAGGAGGGAACTGTGCTACCGTAAGTTCTAATGACAGGGATGAATCTGTGCAAGGTTGAAAACTCGAGGATGTGTCTGGGTAGCAAACATGAAGTGTCTCATAAAGGCACCTTAGACTGGATGCGTAGGAGGTATCTGCTCGGGGAAGCTACTTCAGTTTTGTACTCATTCATTACAGTGCTTCTCCTTGGAGGAATGAAGGAAGAACACGGACGGACTAGGGGCACAGTAGGTACTGTGAATAAAGGGCAGGCTATGAACCTTACGCCTGCCAACCACATATTGGATGTTCACCACCAGTGTTGATCCGCACATAGGTTCTACGTCTAAAACGCTTCCAACACTGCGAGGGAAGTGTGCTTTAGGAGGGATTCACTGCAGTGTTACGTCTGTTAAAGAAGGATGCTTTTGGGACTGACTCTGTGGTAACCGCAGTAGGCGCACATAGCTGTCCAGTCTCAGACGTCTAACCGTTAGACTATAGGAAGTTCTGTTTAAGGGAAACTCCTTCATGCGGAATGTCACTTTTTACAGTGTCTTTGCAGTGGAGAAAAGAAGATAGAACAAGGACGGACAGAGAGAACGATGCAAACCGTGATTGAAGTACAGGGTAAGCCTCGTAGTCCTCTATTATGCATACTGGTAGTTCAACACCGGAGATGTTCCACAGTGTCTACCTCTTCTCAAAACACTTCCAGTATATGAGGGAACTCTGCTACATTAAGTTCTCACGACAGAGATGCGTCTGTGCTCAGTTGGAAAGTGTAGGACGTGTCTGGGTAGCAACCAGTAAGTGTCTGATACAAGCCGCTAAGAGGGGATGCGGAGGAAGGTATCTGCTCAGGGAAGCTACTTCAGGTGCGTACTCATTCATAAGAGTGTCTCTCCTTTGAGGATGAAGATAGAACAGGGAACGACTACGGGCACATTAGGTACTGTGAGTAAAGGGCATGCTAAGGCGCTTAAGCCTGCCAAACACATATTGGATGTTCACCACCAGTGCAGATCCGCACTTAGTTTCTGCATCGAAAACGCTTCCTACACTGAGAGGGAAGTGTGCTTTAGGAGGGATTCACTGCAGTGTTACGTCTGTTAAAGAAGGAAGCTTTTGGGACTGACTCTGTGGTAACCCCAATAGGCGCACATAGCTTTCCAGTCTCAGCCGTCTACCCGTTGGACTATAGCAAGTTCTGTTTAAGGGAAACTCCTTCATGCGGAATGTCACTTCTCACAGTGTCTTTCCAGTGGAGGAAAGAAGATAGAACAACGACGGACAGAGAGAACGTTGCAACCCGTGAGTGAAGTACAGGGTAAGGCACCTAAGCCTCTATGATGCATACTGGATGTTCAACACCTGGGATTTTCCACAATGTCTACCACTTCTCAAAACACTTCCAATATAGGAGGGAACTGTGCTACCGTAAGTTCTAATGACAGGGATGCATCTGTGCAAGGTTGAAAACTCGAGGTAGTGTCTGGGTAACAAACATGAAGTGTTTCATAAAGGCACATTAGACTGGATGCGTAGTAGGTATCTGCTAGGGAAGCTACTTCAGTTTTGTACTCATTCATAACCGTGCTTCTCCTTGGAGGAATGAAGGAAGAACACGGACGGATTAGGGGCACAGTAGGTACTGTGAATAAAGGGCAGGCTATGAACCTTACGCCTGCCAACCACATATTGGATGTTCACCACCAGTGTTGATCCGCACATAGTTTCTGCGTCTAAAACGCTTCCAACACTGAGAGGGAAGTGTGCTTTAGGAGGGATTCACTGCAGTGTTACGTCTGTTAAAGAAGGATGCTTTTGGGACTGACTCGGTGGTAACCGCATTAGGCGCACATAGCTTTCCAGTCTCAGACGTCTAACCGTTAGACTATAGGAATTTCTGTTTAAGGGAAACTCCTTCATGCGGAATGTCACTTCTCACAGTGTCTTTGCAGTCGAGAAAAGAAGAAAGAACAAGGACGGACAGAGAGAACGATGCAAACCGTGATTGAAGTACAGGGTAAGCCTCGTAGGCCTCTATTATGCATACTGGTAGTTCAACACCGGAGATGTTCCACAGTGTCTACCTCTTCTCAAAACACTTCCAGTATATGAGGGAACTCTGCTACATTAAGTTCTCACGACAGAGATGCGTCTGTGCTCAGTTGGAAAGTGTAGGACGTGTCTGGGTAGCAACCAGTAAGTGTCTGATACAAGCCGCTAAGAGGGGATGCGGAGGAAGGTATCTGCTCAGGGAAGCTACTTCAGGTGCGTACTCATTCATAACAGTGTCTCTCCTTTGAGGATGAAGATAGAACAGGGAACGACTCGGGCACATTAGGTACTGTGAGTAAAGGGCATGCTAAGGCGCTTAAGCCTGCCAAACACATATTGGATGTTCACCACCAGTGCAGATCCGCACTTAGTTTCTGTGTCGAAAACGCTTCCTACACTGAGAGGGAAGTGTGCTTTAGGAGGGATTCACTGCAGTGTTACGTCTGTTAAAGAAGGATGCTTTTGGGACTGACTCGGTGGTAACCGCATTAGGCGCACATAGCTTTCCAGTCTCAGACGTCTAACCGTTAGACTATAGGAAGTTCTGTTTAAGGGAAACTCCTTCATGCGGAATGTCACTTCTCACAGTGTCTTTGCAGTGGAGAAAAGAAGATAGAACAAGGACGGACAGAGAGAACGATGCAAACCGTGATTGAAGTACAGGGTAAGCCTTGTAGGCCTCTATTATGCATACTGGTAGTTCAACACCGGAGATGTTCCACAGTGTCTACCTCTTCTCAAAACACTTCCAGTATATGAGGGAACTCTGCTACATTAAGTTCTCACGACAGAGATGCGTCTGTGCTCAGTTGGAAAGTGTAGGACGTGTCTGGGTAGCAACCAGTAAGTGTCTGATACAAGCCGCTAAGAGGGGATGCGGAGGAAGGTATCTGCTCAGGGAAGCTACTTCAGGTGCGTACTCATTCATAAGAGTGTCTCTCCTCTGAGGATGAAGATAGAACAGGGAACGACTACGGGCACATTAGGTACTGTGAGTAAAGGGCATGCTAAGGCGCTTAAGCCTGCCAAACACATATTGGATGTTCACCACCAGTGCAGATCCGCACTTAGTTTCTGCGTGAAAACGCTTCCTACACTGAGAGGGAAGTGTGCTTTAGGAGGGATTCACTGCAGTGTTACGTCTGTTAAAGAAGGAAGCTTTTGGGACTGACTCTGTGGTAACCCCAATAGGCGCACATAGCTTTCCAGGCTCAGCCGTCTATCCGTTGGACTATAGCAAGTTCTGTTTAAGGGAAACTCCTTCATGCGGAATGTCACTTCTCACAGTGTCTTTCCAGTGGAGGAAAGAAGATAGAACAATGACGGACAGAGAGAACGTTGCAACCCGTGAGTGAAGTACAGGGTAAGGCACCTAAGCCTCTATGATGCATACTGGATGTTCAACACCAGGGATTTCCCACAATGTCTACCAATTCTCAAAACACTTCCAATATAAGAGGGAACTGTGCTACCGTATGTTCTAATGACAGGGATGCATCTGTGCAAGGTTGAAAACTCGAGGATGTGTCTGGGTAGCAAACATGAAGTGTCTCATATAGGCACCTTAGACTGGATGCGTAGGAGGTATCTGCTCAGGGAAGCTACTTCAGTTTTGTACTCATTCATAACAGTGCTTCTCCTTGGAGGAATGAAGGAAGAACACGGACGGACTAGGGGCACATTAGGTACTGTGAATAAAGGGCAGGCTATGAACCTTACGCCTGCCAACCACATATTGGATGTTCACCACCAGTGTTGATCCGCACATAGGTTCTGCGACTAAAACGCTTCCAACACTGACAGGGAAGTGTGCTTTAGGAGGGATTCACTGCAGTGTTACGTCTGTTAAAGAAGGATGCTTTTGGGACTGACTCTGTGGTAACCGCATTAGGTGCACATAGCTTTCCAGTCTCAGACGTCTAACCGTTAGACTATAGGAAGTTCTGTTTAAGGGAAACTCCTTCATGCGGAATGTCACTTCTCACAGTGTCTTTGCAGTGGAGAAAAGAAGATAGAACAAGGACGGACAGAGAGAACGATGCAAACCGTGTTTGAAGTACAGGGTAAGCCTCGTAGGCCTCTATTATGCATACTGGTAGTTCAACACCGGAGATGTTCCACAGTGTCTACCTCTTCTCAAAACACTTCCAGTATATGAGGGAACTCTGCTACATTAAGTTCTCACGACAGAGATGCGTCTGTGCTCAGTTGGAAAGTGTAGGACGTGTCTGGGTAGCAACCAGTAAGTGTCTGATACAAGCCGCTAAGAGGGGATGCGGAGGAAGGTATCTGCTCAGGGAAGCTACTTCAGGTGCGTACTCATTCATAACAGTGTCTCTCCTTTGAGGATGAAGATAGAACAGGGAACGACTACGGGCACATTAGGTACTGTGAATAAAGGCAGGCTATGAACCTTACGCCTGCGAAACACATATTGGATGTTCACCACCAGTGCAGATCCACACTTAGTATCTGCGTCGAAAACGCTTCCTACACTGAGAGGGAAGTGTGCTTTAGGAGGGATTCACTGCAGTGTTACGTCTGTTAAAGAAGGAAGCTTTTGGGACTGAATCTGTGGTAACCCCAATAGGCGCACATAGCTTTACAGTCTCAGCCATCTATCCGATGGACTATAGCAAGTTCTGATTAGGGAAACTCCTTCATGCGGAATGTCACTTCTCACAGTGTCTTTCCAGTGCAGGAAAGAAGATAGAACAACGACGGACAGAGAGAACGTTGCAACCCGTGAGTGAAGTACAGGGTAAGGCACCTAAGCCTCTATGATGCATACTGGATGTTCAACATCTGGGATTTTCCACAATGTCTACCACTTCTCAAAACACTTCCAATATAGGAGGGAACTGTGCCACCGTAAGTTCTAATGACAGGGATGCATCTGTGCAAGGTTGACAACTCGAGGATGTGTCTGGGTAGCAAACATAAAGTGTCTCATAAGGCACCTTAGACTGGATGCATAGGAGGTATCTGCTCAGGGAAGCTACTTCAGTTTTGTACTCATTCATAACAGTGCTTCTCCTTGGAGGAATGAAGGAAGAACACGGACGGACTAGGGGCACATTAGGTACTGTGAATAAAGGCCAGGCTATGAACCTTACGCCTGCCAACCACATATTGGATGTTCACCACCAGTGTTGATCCGCACATAGGTTCTGCGTCTAAAACGCTTCCAAAACTGAGAGGGAAGTGTGCTTTAGGAGGGATTCACTGCAGTGTTACGTCTGTTAAAGAAGGATGCTTTTGGGACTGACTCTGTGGTAACCGCATTAGGCCCACATAGCTTTTCAGTCTCAGACGTCTAACCGTTAGACTATAGGAAGTTCTGTTTAAGGGAAACTCCTTCATGCGGCATGTCACTTCTCACAGTGTCTTTGCAGTGGAGAAAAGAAGATAGAACAAGGAAGGACAGAGAGAACGATGCAAACCGTGATTGAAGTACAGGGTAAGCCTCGTAGGCCTCTATTATGCATACTGGTAGTTCAACACCGGAGATGTTCCACAGTGTCTACCTCTTCTCAAAACACTTCCAGTATATGAGGGAACTCTGCTACATTAAGTTCTCACGACAGAAATGCGTCTGTGCTCAGTTGGAAAGTGTAGGACGTGTCTGGGTAGCAACCAGTAAGTGTCTGTTACAAGCCGCTAAGAGGGGATGCGGAGGAAGGTATCTGCTCAGGGAAGCTACTTCAGGTGCGTACTCATTCATAACAGTGTCTCTCCTTTGAGGATGAAGATAGAACAGGGAACGACTACGGGCACATTAGGTACTGTGAGTAAAGGGCATGCTAAGGCGCTTAAGCCTGCCAAACACATATTGGATGTCACCACCAGTGCAGATCCGCACTTAGTTTCTGCGTCGAAAACGCTTCCTACACTGAGAGGGAAGTGTGCTTTAGGAGGGATTCACTGCAGTGTTACGTCTGTTAAAGAAGGAAGCTTTTGGGACTGACTCTGTGGTAACCCCAATAGGCGCACATAGCTTTCCAGGCTCAGCCGTCTATCCGATGGACTATAGCAAGTTCTGTTTAAGGGAAACTCCTTCATGCGGAATGTCACTTCTCACAGTGTCTTTCTAGTGGAGGAAAGAAGATAGAACAACGACGGACAGAGAGAACGTTGCAACCCGTGAGTGAAGTACAGGGTAAGGCACCTAAGCCTCTATGATGCATACTGGATGTTCTACACCTGGGATTTTCCACAATGTCTACCACTTCTCAAAACACTTCCAATATAGGACGGAACTGTGCTACCGTATGTTCTAATGACAGGGATGCATCTGTGCAAGGTTGAAAACTCGAGGATGTCTGGGTAGGAAAAATGAAGTGTCTCATATAGGCACCATAGACTTGATGCGTAGGAGGTATCTGCTCAGGGAAGCTACTTCAGTTTTGTACTCATTCATAACAGTGCTTCTCCTTGGAGGAATGAAGGTAGAACAGGGACGGACTAGGGGCACATTAGGTACTGTGAATAAAGGGCAGGCTATGAACCTTACGCCTGCCAACCACATATTGGATGATCACCACCAGTGTTGATCCGCACATAGGTTCTGCGTCTAAAACGCTTCCAACACTGAGAGGGAAGTGTGCTTTAGGAGGGATTCACTGCAGTGTTACGTCTGTTAAAGAAGGATGCTTTTGGGACTGACTCTGTGGTAACCGTATTAGATGCACATAGCTTTCCACTCTCAGATGTCTAACCGTTAGACTATAGGAAGTTCTGTTTAAGGGAAACTCCTTCATGCGGAATGTCACTTCTCCAGTGTCTTTGCAGTGGAGAAAAGAAGATAGAACAAGGACGGACAGAGAGAACGATGCAAACCGTGATTGAAGTACAGGGTAAGCCTCGTAGGCCTCTATTATGCATACTGGTAGTTCAACACCGGAGATGTTCCACAGTGTCTACCTCGTCTCAAAACACTTCCAGTATATGAGGGAACTCTGCTTCAGTAAGTTCTCACAACAGAGATGCGTCTGTGCTCAGTTGGAAAGTGTAGGACTTGTCTGGGTAACAACCATACAGTGTCTGATACAAGCCGCTAAGAGGGGATGCGGAGGAAGGTATCTGCTCAGGGAAGCTACTTCAGGTTCGTACTCATTCATAACAGTGTTTCTCCTTTGAGGATGAAGATAGAACAGAGAAGGACTACGGGCACATTAGGTACTGTGAGTAAAGAGCACGCTATCGCGCTTAAGCCTGCCAAACTCATATTGGATATTCACAACCAGTGGTGATCCGCACTTAGTTTCTGCGTCGAAAACGCATCCAACACTGAGATGGTAGTGTGCTTTAGGAAGGATTCACTGCAGTTTTACGTCTGTTAAAGAAGGAAGCTTTTGGGACTGACTCTGTGGTAAACGCATTAGGCGCCCATAGCTTTCCAGCCTCAGACGTCTAACCTTTAGACTAAAGGAAGTTCTGTTTAAGGGAAACTCCTTCATGTGGATTGTTACTTCTCACAGTGTCTTTATGTGGTGGAAAGAAGATAGAACAAGGACGGACAGAGAGTTTGTTGCACACCGTGAGTGAAGTACAGGGTAAGCCACTTTGGCCTCTATGATGTATACTGGAAGTTCAACAGCGGAGATGTTCCACAGTTTCTACCTCTTCTCAAAACACTTCCAATATATGAGGGAACTCTGCTACATTAAGTTCTCACGACAGAGATGCGTCTGTGCTCAGTTGGAAAGTGTAGGTCGTGTTGGGTAGCAACCAGTAAGTGTCTGATACAAGCCGCTAAGAGGGGATGCGGAGGAAGGTATCTGCTCAGGGAAGCTACTTCAGGTGCGTACTCATTCATAACAGTGTCTCTCCTTTGAGGATGAAGATAGAACAGGGAACGACTACGGGCACATTAGGTACTGTGAGTAAAGGGCATGCTAAGGCGCTTAAGCCTGCCAAACACATATTGGATGTTCACCACCAGTGCAGATCCGCACTTAGTTTCTGCGTCGAAAACGCTTCCTACACTGAGAGGGAAGTGTGCTTTAGGAGGGATTCACTGCAGTGTTACGTCTGTTAAAGAAGGAAGCTTTTGGGACTGACTCTGTGGTAACCCCAATAGGCGCACATAGCTTTCCAGTCTCAGCCGTCTATCCGATGGACTATAGCAAGTTCTGTTTAAGGGAAACTCCTTCATGCGGAATGTCACTTCTCACAGTGTCTTTCCAATGCAGGAAAGAAGATAGAACAACGACGGACAGAGAGAACGTTGCAACCCGTGAGGGAAGTACAGGGTAAGGCACCTAAGCCTCTATGATGCATACTGGATGTTCAACACCTGGGATTTTCCACAATGTCTACCACTTCTCAAAACACTTCCAATATAGGAGGGAACTGTGCTAATGTAAGTTCTAATGACAGGGATGCATCTGTGCAAGGTTGACAACTCGAGGATGTGTCTGGGTAGCAAACATGAAGTGTCTCATAAAGGCCCCTTAGAGTGGATGCATAGGAGGTATCTGCTCAGGGAAGCTACTTCAGTTTTGTACTCATTCATAACAGTGCTTCTCCTTGGAGGAATGAAGGAAGAACACGGACGGACTAGGGGCACATTAGGTACTGTGAGTAAAGGGCAGGCTATGACGCTTAAGCCTGCCAACCACATATTGGATGTTCACCACCAGTGTTGATCCGCACTTAGGTTCTGCGTCAAAAACGCTTCCAACACTGAGAGGGAAGTGTGCTTTAGGAGGGATTCACTGCAGTGTTACGTCTGTTAAATAAGGATGCTTTTGGGACTGACTCTGTGTTAGCCGATTTACGCGCACAGAGCTTTCCAGTCTCAGAGGTCTAACCGTTAGACTATAAGAAATTCTGTATAAGGGAAACTCCTTCATGCGGATTGTCACTTCTCACAGAGTCTTAACAGTGGAGGAAAGAAGATAGAACAAAGACGGATAGAGAGAACTTTGCAAACTGTGAGTGACGTACAGGGTAGGCCACTAAGGCCTCTATGATGCATACTGGAAGTTCAACACCGGAGATGTTCCACAAGTCCTACCTTTTCTCAAAACACTTCCAGAATATGAGGGAACTGTGTTTCAGTAAGTTCTCAAGACAGAGATGCGTCTGTCCTCAGTTGGAAAGTGTAGGACGTGTCTGGATAGCAACCAGTAAGTTTCTGATACAAGCCCCTAAGAGGGGATGCGGATGAAGGTATCTGCTCAGGGAAGCTACTTCAGGTGCGTACTCATTCATAACAGTGTTTCTCCTTTGAGGATGAAGATAGAACAGGGAACGACTACGGGCACATTAGGTACTGTGAGTAAAGGGCATGCTAAGGCGCTTAAGCCTGCCAAACACGTATTGGATGTTCACCACCAGTGCAGATCCGCACTTAGTTTCTGCGTCGAAAACGCTTCCTACACTGAGAGGGAAGTGTGCTTTACGAGGGATTCACTGCAGTGTTACGTCTGTTAAAGAAGGAAGCTTTTGGGACTGACTCTGTGGTAACCCCAATAGGCGCACATAGCTTTCCAGTCTCAGCCGTCTATCCGTTGGACTATAGCAAGTTCTGTTTAAGGGAAACTCCTTCATGCGGAATGTCACTTCTCACAGTGTCTTTCCAGTGGAGGAAAGAAGATAGAACAACGACGGACAGAGAGAACGTTGCAACCAGTGAGTGAAGTACAGGGTAAGGCACCTAAGCCTCTTTGATGCATACTGGATGTTCAACACCTGGGATTTTCCACAATGTCTACCACTTCTCAAAACACTTCCAATATAGGAGGGAACTGTGCTACCGTAAGTTCTAATGACAGGGATGCATCTGTGCAAGGTTGAAAACTCGAGGATGTGTCTGGGTAGCAAACATGAAGTGTCTCGTATAGGCACATTAGAGGGGATGCGTAGGAGGTATCTGCTCAGGGAAGCTACTTCAGTTTTGGACTCATTCATAACAGTGCTTCTACTTGGAGGAATGAAGGAAGAACACGGACGGACTAGCGGCACATTAGGTACTGTGAATAAAGGGCAGGCTATGAACCTTACGCCTGCCAACCACATATTGGATGTTCACCACCAGTGCAGATCCGCACTTAGTTTCTGCGTCGAAAACGCTTCCTACACTGAGAGGGAAGTGTGCTTTAGGAGGGATTCACTGCAGTGTTACGTCTGTTAAAGAAGGATGCTTTTGGGACTGACTCTGTGGTAACCGCATAAGGCGCACATTTCTTTCCAGTCTCAGACGTCTAACCGTTAGATTATAGGAAGTTCTGTTTAAGGGAAACTCCTTCATGCGGAATGTCACTTCTCACAGTGTCTTTGCAGTGGAGAAAAGAAGATAGAACAAGGACGGACAGAGAGAACGATGCAAACCGTGATTGAAGTACAGGGTAAGCCTCGTAGGCCTGTATTATGCATACTGGTAGTTCAACATCAGAGATGTTCCACAGTGTCTACCTCTTCTCAAAACACTTCCAGTATTTGAGGGAACTCTGCTACATTAAGTTCTCACGACAGAGATGCGTCTGTGCTCAGTTGGAAAGTGTAGGACGTGTCTGGGTAGCAACAAGTAAGTGTCTGATACAAGCCGCTAAGAGGTGATGCGGAGGAAGGTATATGCTCAGGGAAGCTACTTCAGGTGCGTACTCATTCATAACAGTGTCTCTCCTTTGAGGATGAAGATAGAACAGGGAACGACTACGGGCACATTAGGTACTGTGAGTAAAGGGCATGCTAAGGCGCTTAATCCTGCCAAACACATATTGGATGTTCACCACCAGTGCAGATCCGCACTTAGTTTCTGCGTCGAAAACGCTTCCTACACTGAGAGGGAAGTGTGCTTTAGGAGGGATTCACTGCAGTGTTACGTCTGTTAACGAAGGAAGCTTTTGGGACTGACTCTGTGGTAACCCCAATAGGCGCACATAGCTTTCCAGTCTCAGCCGTCTATCCGTTGGACTATAGCAAGTTCTGTTTAAGGGAAACTCCTTCATGCGGAATGTCACTTCTCACAGTGTCTTTCCAGTGGAGGAAAGAAGATAGAACAACGACGGACAGAGAGAACGTTGCAACCCGTGTGTGAAGTACAGGGTAAGGCACCTAAGCCTCCATGATGCATACTGGATGTTCAACACCTGGGATTTTCCACAATGTCTACCACTTTTCAAAACACTTCCAATATAGGAGGGAACTGTGCTACCGTAAGTTCTAATGACAGGGATGCATCTGTGCAAGGTTGAAAACTCGAGGATGTGTCTGGGTAGCAAACATGAAGTGTCTCATAAAGGCACCTTAGACTGGATGCGTAGGAGGTATCTGCTCAGGGAAGCTACTTAAGTTTTGTACTCATTCATAACAGTGCTTCTCCTTGGAGGAATGAAGGAAGAACGCGGACGGACTAGGGGCACAGTAGGTACTGTGAATAAAGGGCAGGCTATGAACCTTACGCCTGCCAACCACATTTGGATGTTCACCAACAGTGTTGATCCGCATATAGGTTCTGCGTCTAAAACGCTTCCAACACTGAGAGGGAAGTGTGCTTTAGGAGGGATTCACTGCAGTGTTACGTCTGTTAAAGAAGGATGCTTTTGGGACTGACTCTGTGGTAACCGCATTAGGCGCACATAGCTTTCCAGTCTCAGACGTCTAACCGTTAGATATAGGAAGTTCTGTTTAAGGGAAACTCCTTCATCCGGAATGTCACTTCTCACAGTGTCTTTGCAGTGGAGAAAAGAAGATAGAACAAGGACGGACAGAGAGAACGATGCAAACCGTGATTGAAGTACAGGGTAAGCTACGTAGGCCTCTATTATGCATACTGGTAGTTCAACACCGGAGATGTTCCACAGTGTCTACCTCTTCTCAAAACACTTCCAGTATATGAGGGAACTCTGCTACAGTAAGTTCTCACGACAAAGATGCGTCTGTGCTCAGTTGGAAAGTGTAGGACGTGTCTGGGTAACAACCATACAGTGTCTGATACAGGCACCTCAGAGGGGATGCAGTGGAAGGTATCTGCTCAGGGAACCTACTTCAGGTGCGTACTCATTCATAACAGTGTTTCTCCTTTGAGGATGAAGATAGAACAGAGAAGGACTACGGGCACATTAGGTACTGTGAGTAAAGAGCACGCTATCGCGCTTAAGCCTGCCAAACTCATATTGGATATTCACAACCAGTGGTGATCCAGACTTAGTTTCTGCGTCGAAAACGCATCCAACACTGAGATGGTAGTGTGCTTTAGGAGGGATTCACTGCAGTTTTACGTCTGTTAAAGAAGGAAGCTTTTGGGACTGACTCTGTGGTAAACGCATTAGGCGCCCATAGCTTTCCAGTCTCAGACGTCTAACCTTTAGACTAAAGGAAGTTCTGTTTAAGGGAAACTCCTTCATGTGGATTGTTACTTCTCACAGTGTCTTTATGTGGTGGAAAGAAGATAGAACAAGGACGGACAGAGAGTTTGTTGCACACCGTGAGTGAAGTACAGGGTGAGCCACTTTGGCCTCTATGATGTATACTGGAAGTTCAACAGCGGAGATGTTCCACAGTTTCTACCTCTTCTCAAAACACTTCCATTATATGAGGGAACTGTGGTACCGTAAGTTCTCACGACAGAGATGCGTCCGTCCTCAGTTTAAAAGTGTAGCACGTGTCTGCGTAGCAAACATTAAGTGTCTGGTACAAGCCACGAATAGGGGATGTGGAGGAAGGTTCCTGTGCGTACTCATTCATAACAGTGCTTCTTCTTAGAGGATAATGATATAACAGGGATGGATTAGGGGCCCATTAGGTACTGTGAGTAAAGGGCAGGCTATGACGCTTAAGCCTGCCAAACACATATTGGATGTTCACCACCAGTGTTGATCCGCACTTAGGTTCTGCGTCAAAAACGCTTCCAACACTGAGAGGGAAGTGTGCTTTAGGAGGGATTCACTGCAGTGTTACGTCTGTTAAATAAGGATGCTTTTGGGACTGACTCTGTGTTAGCCGCATTACGCGCACAGAGCTTTCCAGTCTCAGAGGTCTAACCGTTAGACTATAAGAAATTCTGTATAAGGGAAACTCCTTCATGCGGATTGTCACTTCTCACAGAGTCTTAACAGTGGAGGAAAGAAGATAGAACAAAGACGGACAGAGAGAACTTTGCAAACTGTGAGTGACGTACAGGGTAGGCCACTAAGGCCTCTATGATGCATACTGGAAGTTCAACACCGGAGATGTTCCACAAGTCCTACCTTTTCTCAAAACACTTCCAGAATATGAGGGAACTGTGTTTCAGTAAGTTCTCAAGACAGAGATGCGTCTGTCCTCAGTTGGAAAGTGTAGGACGTGTCTGGATAGCAACCAGTAAGTTTCTGATACAAGCCCCTAAGAGGGGATGCGGAGGAAGGTATCTGCTCAGGGAAGCTACTTCAGGTGCGTACTCATTCATAACAGTGTTTCTCCTTTGAGGATGAAGATAGAACAGGGAACGACTACGGGCACATTAGGTACTGTGAGTAAAAGGTATGCTAAGGCGCTTAAGCCTGCCAAACACGTATTGGATATTCACCACCAGTGCAGATCCGCACTTAGTTTCTGCGTCGAAAACGCTTCCTACACTGAGAGGGAAGTGTGCTTTACGAGGGATTCACTGCAGTGTTACGTCTGTTAAAGAAGGAAGCTTTTGGGACTGACTCTGTGGTAACCCCAATAGGCGCACATAGCTTTCCAGTCTCAGCCGTCTATCCGTTGGACTATAGCAAGTTCTGTTTAAGGGAAACTCCTTCATGCGGAATGTCACTTCTCACAGTGTCTTTGCAGTGGAGGAAAGAAGATAGAACAACGACGGACAGAGAGAACGTTGCAACCCGTGAGTGAAGTACAGGGTAAGGCACCTAAGCCTCTATGATGCACACTGGATGTTCAACACCTGGGATTTTCAACAATGTCTACCACTTCTCAAAACACTTCCAATATAGGAGGGAACTGTGCTACCGTAAGTTCTAATGACAGGGATGAATCTGTGCAAGGTTGAAAACTCGAGGATGTGTCTGGGTAGCAAACATGAAGTGTCTCGTATAGGCACATTAGAGGGGATGCGTAGGAGGTATCTGCTCAGGGAAGCTACTTCAGTTTTGTACTCATTCATAACAGTGCTTCTCCTTGGAGGAATGAAGGAAGAACACGGACGGACTAGCGGCACATTAGGTACTGTGAATAAAGGGCAGGCTATGAACCTTACGCCTGCCAACCACATATTGGATGTTCACCACCAGTGCAGATCCGCACTTAGTTTCTGCGTCGAAAACGCTTCCTACACTGAGAGGGAAGTGTGCTTTAGGAGGGATTCACTGCAGTGTTACGTCTGTTAAAGAAGGATGCTTTTGGGACTGACTCTGTGGTAACCGCATTAGGCTCACATTTCTTTCCAGTCTCAGACGTCTAACCGTTAGATTATAGGAAGTTCTGTTTAAGGGAAACTCCTTCATGCGGAATGTCACTTCTCACAGTGTCTTTGCAGTGGAGAAAAGAAGATAGAACAAGGACGGACAGAGAGAACGATGCAAACCGTGATTGAAGTACAGGGTAAGCCTCGTAGGCCTCTATTATGCATACTGGTAGTTCAACATCAGAGATGTTCCACAGTGTCTACCTCTTCTCAAAACACTTCCAGTATATGAGGGAACTCTGCTACATTAAGTTCTCACGAGAGAGATGCGTCTGTGCTCAGTTGGAAAGTGTAGGACGTGTCTGGGTAGCAACAAGTAAGTGTCTGATACAAGCCGCTAAGAGGGGATCCGGAGGAAGGTATATGCTCAGGGAAGCTACTTCAGGTGCGTACTCATTCATAACAGTGTCTCTCCTTTGAGGATGAAGATAGAACAGGGAACGACTACGGGCACATTAGGTACTGTGAGTAAAGGGCATGCTAAGGCGCTTAAGCCTGCCAAACACATATTGGATGTTCACCACCAGTGCAGATCCGCACTTAGTTTCTGCGTCGAAAACGCTTCCTACACTGAGAGGGAAGTGTGCTTTAGGAGGGATTCACTGCAGTGTTACGTCTGTTAACGAAGGAAGCTTTTGGGACTGACTCTGTGGTAACCCCAATAGGCGCACATAGTTTTCCAGTCTCAGCCGTCTATCCGTTGGTCTATAGCAAGTTCTGTTTAAGGGAAACTCCTTCATGCGGAATGTCACTTCTCACAGTGTCTTTCCAGTGGAGGAAAGAAGATAGAACAACGACGGACAGAGAGAACGTTGCAACCCGTGAGTGAAGTACAGGGTAAGGCACCTAAGCCTCTATGATGCATACTGGATGTTCAACACCTGGGATATTCCACAATGACTACCACTTCTCAAAACACTTCCAATATAGGAGAGAACTGTGCTACCCTAAGTTCTAATGACAGGGATGCATCTGTGCAAGGTTGAAAACTCGAGGATGTGTCTGGGTAGCAAACATGAAGTGTCTCATAAAGGTACCTTAGACTGGATGCGTAGGAGGTATCTGCTCATGGAAGCTACTTCAGTTTTGTACTCATTCATAACAGTGCTTCTCCTTGGAGGAATGAAGGAAGAACACGGACAGACTAGGGCCACATTAGGTACTGTGAATAAAGGGCAGGCTATGAACCTTACGCCTGCCAACCACATATTGGATGTTCACCACCAGTGTTGATCCGCACATAGGTTCTGCGTCTAAAACGCTTCCAACACTGAGAGGGAAGTGTGCTTTAGGAGGGATTCACTGCAGTGTTACGTCTGTTAAAGAAGGATGCTTTTGGGACTGACTCTGTGGTAACCGCATTAGGCGCACATAGCTTTCCAGTCTCAGACGTCTAACCGTTAGACTATAGGAAGTTCTGTTTAAGGGAAACTCCTTCATGCGGTATGTCACTTCTCACAGTGTCTTTGCAGTGGAGAAAAGAAGATAGAACAAGGAAGGACAGAGAGAACGATGCAAACCGTGTTTGAAGTACAGGGTAAGCTACGTAGGCCTCTATTATGCATACTGGTAGTTCAACACCGGAGATGTTCCACAGTGTCTACCTCTTCTCAAAACACTTCCAGTATATGAGGGAACTCTGCTACATTAAGTTCTCACGACAGAAATGCGTCTGTGCTCAGTTGGAAAGTGTAGGATGTGTCTGGGTAGCAACCAGTAAATGTCTGATACAAGCCGCTAAGAGGGGATGCGGAGGAAGGTATCTGCTCAGGGAAGCTACTTCAGGTGCGTACTCATTCATAACAGTGTTTCTCCTTTGCGGATGAAGATAGAACAGAGAAGGACTACGGGCACATTAGGTACTGTGAGTAAAGAGCACACTATCGCGCTTAATCCTGCCAAACTCATATTGGATATTCACAACCAGTGGCGATCCGCACTTAGTCTGCGTCGAAAATGCATCCAACACTGAGATGGTAGTGTGCTTTAGGAGGGATTCACTGCAGTTTTACGTCTGTTAAAGAAGGAAGCTTTTGGGACTGACTCTGTGGTAACCCCAATAGGCGCACATAGCTTTCCAGTCTCAGCCGTCTATCCGTTGGACTATAGCAAGTTCTGTTTAAGGGAAACTCCTTCATGCAGAATGTCACTTCTCACAGTGTCTTTCCAGTGGAGGAAAGAAGATAGAACAACGACGGACAGAGAGAAAGTTGCTACCCGTGAGTGAAGTACAGTGTAAGGCACGTAAGCCTCTATGATGCATACTGGATGTTCAACACCTGGGATATTCCACAATGACTACCACTTCTCAAAACACTTCCAATATAGGAGGGAACTGTGCTACCGTAAGTTCTAATGACAGGGATGCATCTGTGCAAGGTTGAAAACTCGAGGATGTGTCTGGGTAGCAAACATGAAGTGTCTCATAAAGGCACCTTAGACTGGATGCGTAGGAGGTATCTGCTCAGGGAAGCTACTTCAGTTTTGTACTCATTCATAACAGTGCTTCTCCTTGGAGGAATGAAGGAAGAACACGGACGGACTAGCGGCACATTAGGTACTGTGAATAAAGGGAAGGCTATGGGTACCAGGTGGTGGGTATTATAGAGGGCACAGCTTGCAGGGAGCACTGGGTGTGGTGAAAAAATAATGAATACTGTTTTTCTGAAAATAAATAAATTGGGGAAAAAAAAAAAAAAAAAAAAAAAAAGGGAAGGCTATGAACCTTACGCCTGCCAACCACAATTGGATGTTCACCACCAGTGCAGATCCGCACTTAGTTTCTGCGTCGAAAACGCTTCCTACACTGAGAGGGAAGTGTGCTTTAGGAGGTATTCACTGCAGTGTTACGTCTGTTAAAGAAGGAAGCTTTGGGACTGACTCTGTGGTAACCCCAATAGGCGCACATAGCTTTCCAGTCTCAGCCTTCTATCCGTTGGACTATAGCAAGTTCTCTTTAAGGGAAACTTCTTCATGCGGAATGTCACTTCTCACAGTGTCTTTCCAGTGCAGGAAAGAAGATAGAACAACGACGGACAGAGAGAACGTTGCAACCCGTGTGTGAAGTACAGGGTAAGGCACCTAAGCCTCTATGATGCATACTGGATGTTCAACACCTGGGATTTTCCACAATGTCTACCACTTCTCAAAACACTTCCAATATAGGAGGGAACTGTGCTACCGTAAGTTCTAATGACAGGGATGCATCTGTGCAAGGTTGAAAACTCGAGGATGTGTCTGGGTAGCAAACATGAAGTGTCTCATAAAGGCCCCTTAGAGTGGATGCATAGGAGGTATCTGCTCAGGGAAGCTACTTCAGTTTTGTGCTCATTCATAACAGTGCTTCTCCTTGGAGGAATGAAGGAAGAACACGGGCGGACTAGGGGCACATTAGGTACTGTGAATAAAGGGCAGGCTATGAACCTTACGCCTGCCAACCACATATTGGATGTTCACCACCAGTGTTGATCCGCACATAGGTTCTGCGTCTAAAACGCTTCCAACACTGAGAGGGAAGTGTGCTTTAGGAGGGATTCACTGCAGTGTTACGTCTGTTAAAGAAGGATGCTTTTGGGACTGACTCTGTGGTAACCGCATTAGGCGCACATAGCTTTCCAGTCTCAGACGTCTAACCGTTAGACTATAGGAAGTTCTGTTTAAGGGAAACTCCTTCATGCGGTATGTCACTTCTCACAGTGTCTTTGCAGTGGAGAAAAGAAGATAGAACAAGGAAGGACAGAGAGAACGATGCAAACCGTGTTTGAAGTACAGGGTAAGCTACGTAGGCCTCTATTATGCATACTGGTAGTTCAACACCGGAGATGTTCCACAGTGTCTACCTCTTCTCAAAACACTTCCAGTATATGAGGGAACTCTGCTACATTAAGTTCTCACGACAGAGATGCGTCTGTGCTCAGTTGGAAAGTGTAGGATGTGTCTGGGTAGCAACCAGTAAATGTCTGATACAAGCCGCTAAGAGGGGATGCGGAGGAAGGTATCTGCTCAGGGAAGCTACTTCAGGTGCGTACTCATTCATAACAGTGTTTCTCCTTTGCGGATGAAGATAGAACAGAGAAGGACTATGGGCACATTAGGTACTGTGAGTAAAGAGCACACTATCGCGCTTAATCCTGCCAAACTCATATTGGATATTCACAACCAGTGGCGATCCGCACTTAGCTTCTGCGTCGAAAATGCATCCAACACTGAGATGGTAGTGTGCTTTAGGAGGGATTCACTGCAGTTTTACGTCTGTTAAAGAAGGAAGCTTTTGGGACTGACTCTGTGGTAACCCAAATAGGCACACATAGCTTTCCAGTCTCAGCCATCTATCCGTTGGACTATAGCAAGTTCTGTTTAAGGGAAACTCCTTCATGCAGAATGTCACTTCTCACAGTGTCTTTCCAGTGGAGGAAAGAAGATAGAACAACGACGGACAGAGAGAACGTTGCTACCCGTGAGTGAAGTACAGTGTAAGGCACGTAAGCCTCTATGATGCATACTGGATGTTCAACACCTGGGATATTCCACAATGACTACCACTTCTCAAAACACTTCCAATATAGGAGGGAACTGTGCTACCGTAAGTTCTAATGACAGGGATGCATCTGTGCAAGGTTGAAAACTCGAGGATGTGTCTGGGTAGCAAACATGAAGTGTCTCATAAAGGCACCTTAGACTGGATGCGTAGGAGGTATCTGCTCAGGGAAGCTACTTCAGTTTTGTACTCATTCATAACAGTGCTTCTCCTTGGAGGAATGAAGGAAGAACACGGACGGACTAGCGGCACATTAGGTACTGTGAATAAAGGCAAGGCTATGAACCTTACGCCTGCCAACCACAATTGGATGTTCACCACCAGTGCAGATCCGCACTTAGTTTCTGCGTCGAAAACGCTTCCTACACTGAGAGGGAAGTGTGCTTTAGTAGGTATTCACTGCAGTGTTACGTCTGTTAAAGAAGGAAGCTTTGGGACTGACTCTGTGGTAACCCCAATAGGCGCACATAGCTTTCCAGTCTCAGCCTTCTATCCGTTGGACTATAGCAAGTTCTCTTTAAGGGAAACTTCTTCATGCGGAATGTCACTTCTCACAGTGTCTTTCCAGTGCAGGAAAGAAGATAGAACAACGACGGACAGAGAGAACGTTGCAACCCGTGTGTGAAGTACAGGGTAAGGCACCTAAGCCTCTATGATGCATACTGGATGTTCAACACCTGGGATTTTCCACAATGTCTACCACTTCTCAAAACACTTCCAATATAGGAGGGAACTGTGCTACCGTAAGTTCTAATGACAGGGATGCATCTGTGCAAGGTTGAAAACTCGAGGATGTGTCTGGGTAGCAAACATGAAGTGTATCATAAAGGCCCCTTAGAGTGGATGCATAGGAGGTATCTGCTCAGGGAAGCTACTTCAGTTTTGTGCTCATTCATAACAGTGCTTCTCCTTGGAGGAATGAAGGAAGAACACGGACGGACTAGGGGCACATTAGGTACTGTGAATAAAGGGCAGGCTATGAACCTTACGCCTGCCAACCACATATTGGATGTTCACCACCAGTGTTGATCCGCACATAGGTTCTGCGTCTAAAACGCTTCCAACACTGAGAGGGAAGTGTGCTTTAGGAGGGATTCACTGCAGTGTTACGTCTGTTAAAGAAGGATGCTTTTGGGACTGACTCTGTGGTAACCGCATTAGGCGCACATAGCTTTCCAGTCTCAGACGTCTAACCGTTAGACTATAGGAAGTTCTGTTTAAGGGAAACTCCTTCATGCGGAATATCACTTCTCACAGTGTCTTTGCAGTGGAGAAAAGAAGATAGAACAAGGACGGACAGAGAGAACGATGCAAACCGTGATTGAAGTACAGGGTAAGCCTCGTAGGCCTCTATTATGCATACTGGTAGTTCAACACCGGAGATGTTCCACAGTGTCTACCTCTTCTCAAAACACTTCCAGTATATGAGGGAACTCTGCTACATTAAGTTCTCACGACAGAGATGCGTCTGTGCTCAGTGGGAAAGTGTAGGACGTGTCTGGGTAGCAACCAGTAAGTGTCTGATACAAGCCGCTAAGAGGGGATGCGGAGGAAGGTATCTGCTCAGGGAAGCTACTTCAGGTGCGTACTCATGCATAACAGTGTCTCTCCATTGAGGATGAAGATAGAACAGGGAACGACTACGGGCACATTAGGTACTGTGAGTAAAGGGCATGCTAAGGCGCTTAAGCCTGCCAAACACATATTGGATGTTCACCACCAGTGCAGATCCGCACTTAGTTTCTGCGTCGAAAACGCTTCCTACACTGAGAGGGAAGTGTGCTTTAGGAGGGATTCACTGCAGTGTTACGTCTGTTAAAGAAGGATGCTTTTGGGACTGACTCTGTGGTAACCGCATTAGGCGCACATAGCTTTCCAGTCTCAGACGTCTAACCGTTAGACTATAGGAAGTTCTGTTTAAGGGAAACTCCTTCATGCGGTATGTCACTTCTCACAGTGTCTTTGCAGTGGAGAAAAGAAGATAGAACAAGGAAGGACAGAGAGAACGATGCAAACCGTGTTTGAAGTACAGGGTAAGCTACGTAGGCCTCTATTATGCATACTGGTAGTTCAACACCGGAGATGTTCCACAGTGTCTACCTCTTCTCAAAACACTTCCAGTATATGAGGGAACTCTGCTACATTAAGTTCTCACGACAGAGATGCGTCTGTGCTCAGTTGGAAAGTGTAGGATGTGTCTGGGTAGCAACCAGTAAATGTCTGATACAAGCCGCTAAGAGGGGATGCGGAGGAAGGTATCTGCTCAGGGAAGCTACTTCAGGTGCGTACTCATTCATAACAGTGTTTCTCCTTTGCGGATGAAGATAGAACAGAGAAGGACTATGGGCACATTAGGTACTGTGAGTAAAGAGCACACTATCGCGCTTAATCCTGCCAAACTCATATTGGATATTCACAACCAGTGGCGATCCGCACTTAGCTTCTGCGTCGAAAATGCATCCAACACTGAGATGGTAGTGTGCTTTAGGAGGGATTCACTGCAGTTTTACGTCTGTTAAAGAAGGAAGCTTTTGGGACTGACTCTGTGGTAACCCAAATAGGCGCACATAGCTTTCCAGTCTCAGCCATCTATCCGTTGGACTATAGCAAGTTCTGTTTAAGGGAAACTCCTTCATGCAGAATGTCACTTCTCACAGTGTCTTTCCAGTGGAGGAAAGAAGATAGAACAACGACGGACAGAGAGAACGTTGCTACCCGTGAGTGAAGTACAGTGTAAGGCACGTAAGCCTCTATGATGCATACTGGATGTTCAACACCTGGGATATTCCACAATGACTACCACTTCTCAAAACACTTCCAATATAGGAGGGAACTGTGCTACCGTAAGTTCTAATGACAGGGATGCATCTGTGCAAGGTTGAAAACTCGAGGATGTGTCTGGGTAGCAAACATGAAGTGTCTCATAAAGGCACCTTAGACTGGATGCGTAGGAGGTATCTGCTCAGGGAAGCTACTTCAGTTTTGTACTCATTCATAACAGTGCTTCTCCTTGGAGGAATGAAGGAAGAACACGGACGGACTAGCGGCACATTAGGTACTGTGAATAAAGGCAAGGCTATGAACCTTACGCCTGCCAACCACAATTGGATGTTCACCACCAGTGCAGATCCGCACTTAGTTTCTGCGTCGAAAACGCTTCCTACACTGAGAGGGAAGTGTGCTTTAGGAGGTATTCACTGCAGTGTTACGTCTGTTAAAGAAGGAAGCTTTGGGACTGACTCTGTGGTAACCCCAATAGGCGCACATAGCTTTCCAGTCTCAGCCTTCTATCCGTTGGACTATAGCAAGTTCTCTTTAAGGGAAACTTCTTCATGCGGAATGTCACTTCTCACAGTGTCTTTCCAGTGCAGGAAAGAAGATAGAACAACGACGGACAGAGAGAACGTTGCAACCCGTGTGTGAAGTACAGGGTAAGGCACCTAAGCCTCTATGATGCATACTGGATGTTCAACACCTGGGATTTTCCACAATGTCTACCACTTCTCAAAACACTTCCAATATAGGAGGGAACTGTGCTACCGTAAGTTCTAATGACAGGGATGCATCTGTGCAAGGTTGAAAACTCGAGGATGTGTCTGGGTAGCAAACATGAAGTGTATCATAAAGGCCCCTTAGAGTGGATGCATAGGAGGTATCTGCTCAGGGAAGCTACTTCAGTTTTGTGCTCATTCATAACAGTGCTTCTCCTTGGAGGAATGAAGGAAGAACACGGACGGACTAGGGGCACATTAGGTACTGTGAATAAAGGGCAGGCTATGAACCTTACGCCTGCCAACCACATATTGGATGTTCACCACCAGTGTTGATCCGCACATAGGTTCTGCGTCTAAAACGCTTCCAACACTGAGAGGGAAGTGTGCTTTAGGAGGGATTCACTGCAGTGTTACGTCTGTTAAAGAAGGATGCTTTTGGGACTGACTCTGTGGTAACCGCATTAGGCGCACATAGCTTTCCAGTCTCAGACGTCTAACTGTTAGACTATAGGAAGTTCTGTTTAAGGGAAACTCCTTCATGCGGAATGTCACTTCTCACAGTGTCTTTGCAGTGGAGAAAAGAAGATAGAACAAGGACGGACAGAGAGAACGATGCAAACCGTGATTGAAGTACAGGGTAAGCCTCGTAGGCCTCTATTATGCATACTGGTAGTTCAACACCGGAGATGTTCCACAGTGTCTACCTCTTCTCAAAACACTTCCAGTATATGAGGGAACTCTGCTACATTAAGTTCTCACGACAGAGATGCGTCTGTGCTCAGTGGGAAAGTGTAGGACGTGTCTGGGTAGCAACCAGTAAGTGTCTGATACAAGCCGCTAAGAGGGGATGCGGAGGAAGGTATCTGCTCAGGGAAGCTACTTCAGGTGCGTACTCATGCATAACAGTGTCTCTCCATTGAGGATGAAGATAGAACAGGGAACGACTACGGGCACATTAGGTACTGTGAGTAAAGGGCATGCTAAGGCGCTTAAGCCTGCCAAACACATATTGGATGTTCACCACCAGTGCAGATCCGCACTTAGTTTCTGCGTCGAAAACGCTTCCTACACTGAGAGGGAAGTGTGCTTTAGGAGGGATTCACTGCAGTGTTACGTCTGTTAAAGAAGGAAGCTTTTGGGACTGACTCTGTGGTAACCCCAATAGGCGCACATAGCTTTCCAGTCTCAGCCGTCTATCCGTTGGACTATAGCAAGTTCTGTTTAAGGGAAACTCCTTCATGCGGAATGTCACTTCTCACAGTGTCTTTCCAGTGGAGGAAATAAGATAGAACAACGACGGACAGAGAGAACGTTGCAAACCGTGAGTGAAGTACAGGGTAAGGCACGTAAGCCTCTATGATGCATACTGGATGTTCAACAGCTGGGATATTCCACAATGACTACCACTTCTCAAAACACTTCCAATATAGGAGGGAACTGTGCTACCGTAAGTTCTAATGACAGGGATGCATCTGTGCAAGTTTGAAAACTCGAGGATGTGTCTGGGTAGCAAACATGAAGTGTCTCATAAAGGCACCTTAGACTGGATGCGTAGTAGGTATCTGCTCAGGGAAGCTACTTCAGTTTTGTACTCATTCATAACAGTGCTTCTCCTTGGAGGAATGAAGGAAGAACACGGACGGACTAGGGGCACATTAGGTACTGTGAATAAAGGGCAGGCTATGAACCTTACGCCTGCCAACCACATATTGGATGTTCACCACCAGTGTTGATCCGCACATAGGTTCTGCGTCTAAAACGCTTCCAACACTGAGAGGGAAGTGTGCTTTAGGAGGGATTCACTGCAGTGTTACGTCTGTTAAAGAAGGATGCTTTTGGGACTGACTCTGTGGTAACCGCATTAGGCGCACATAGCTTTCCAGTCTCAGACGTCTAACCGTTAGACTATAGGAAGTTCTGTTTAAGGTATACTCCTTCATGCGGTATGTCACTTCTCACAGTGTCTTTGCAGTGGAGAAAAGAAGATAGAACAAGGACGGACAGAGAGAACGATGCAAACCGTGATTGAAGTACAGGGTAAGCCTCGTAGGCCTCTATTATGCATACTGGTAGTTCAACACCGGAGATGTTCCACAGTGTCTACCTCTTCTCAAAACACTTCCAGTATATGAGGGAACTCTGCTACATTAAGTTCTCACGACAGAGATGCGTCTGTGCTCAGTGGGAAAGTGTAGGACGTGTCTGGGTAGCAACCAGTAAGTGTCTGATACAAGCCGCTAAGAGGGGATGCGGAGGAAGGTATCTGCTCAGGGAAGCTACTTCAGGTGCGTACTCATGCATAACAGTGTCTCTCCATTGAGGATGAAGATAGAACAGGGAACGACTACGGGCACATTAGGTACTGTGAGTAAAGGGCATGCTAAGGCGCTTAAGCCTGCCAAACACATATTGGATGTTCACCACCAGTGCAGATCCGCACTTAGTTTCTGCATCGAAAACGCTTCCTACACTGAGAGGGAAGTGTGCTTTAGGAGGGATTCACTGCAGTGTTACGTCTGTTAAAGAAGGAAGCTTTTGGGACTGACTCTGTGGTAACCCCAATAGGCGCACATAGCTTTCCAGTCTCAGCCGTCTATCCGTTGGACTATAGCAAGTTCTGTTTAAGGGAAACTCCTTCATGCGGAATGTCACTTCTCACAGTGTCTTTCCAGTGGAGGAAATAAGATAGAACAACGACGGACAGAGAGAACGTTGCAAACCGTGAGTGAAGTACAGGGAAGGCACGTAAGCCTCTATGATGCATACTGGATGTTCAACAGCTGGGATATTCCACAATGACTACCACTTCTCAAAACACTTCCAATATAGGAGGGAACTGTGCTACCGTAAGTTCTAATGACAGGGATGCATCTGTGCAAGTTTGAAAACTCGAGGATGTGTCTGGGTAGCAAACATGAAGTGTCTCATAAAGGCACCTTAGACTGGATGCGTAGGAGGTATCTGCTCAGGGAAGCTACTTCAGTTTTGTACTCATTCATAACAGTGCTTCTCCTTGGAGGAATGAAGGAAGAACACGGACGGACTAGGGGCACAGTAGGTACTGTGAATAAAGGGCAGGCTATGAACCTTACGCCTGCCAACCACATATTGGATGTTCACCACCAGTGTTGATCCGCACATAGGTTCTGCGTCTAAAACGCTTCCAACACTGAGAGGGAAGTGTGCTTTAGGAGGGATTCAGTGCAGTGTTACGTCTGTTAAAGAAGGATGCTTTTGGGACTGACTCTGTGGTAACCGCATTAGGCGCACATAGCTTTCCAGTCTCAGACGTCTAACCGTTAGATTTTGGAAGTTCTGTTTAAGGGAAACTCCTTCATGCGGAATGTCACTTCTCACAGTGTCTTTGCAGTGGAGAAAAGAAGATAGAACAAGGAAGGACAGAGAGAACGATGCAAACCGTGTTTGAAGTACAGGGTAAGCCTCGTAGGCCTCTATTATGCATACTGGTAGTTCAACACCGGAGATGTTCCACAGTGTCTACCTCTTCTCAAAACACTTCCACTATAAGAGGGAACTCTGCTACATTAAGTTCTCACGACAGAGATGCGTCTGTGCTCAGTGGGAAAGTGTAGGACGTGTCTGGGTAGCAACCAGTAAGTGTCTGATACAAGCCGCTAAAAGGGGATGCGGAGGAAGGTATCTGCTCAGGGAAGCTACTTCAGGTGCGTACTCATTCATAACAGTGTTTCTCCTTTGAGGATGAAGATAGAATAGAGAAGGACTACGGGCACATTAGGTACTGTGAGTAAAGAGCACACTATCGCGCTTAATCCTGCCAAACTCATATTGGATATTCACAACCAGTGGCGATCCGCACTTAGTTTCTGCGTCGAAAACGCTTCCTACACTGAGAGGGAAGTGTGCTTTAGGAGGGATTCACTGCAGTGTTACGTCTGTTAAAGAAGGAAGCTTTTGGGACTGACTCTGTGGTAACCCCAATAGGCGCACATAGCTTTCCAGTCTCAGCCGTCTATCCGTTGGACTATAGCAAGTTCTGTTTAAGGGAAACTCCTTCATGCGGAATGTCACTTCTCACAGTGTCTTTCCAGTGGAGGAAATAAGATAGAACAACGACGGACAGAGAGAACGTTGCAAACCGTGAGTGAAGTACAGGGTAAGGCACGTAAGCCTCTATGATGCATACTGGATGTTCAACAGCTGGGATATTCCACAATGACTACCACTTCTCAAAACACTTCCAATATAGGAGGGAACTGTGCTACCGTAAGTTCTAATGACAGGGATGCATCTGTGCAAGTTTGAAAACTCGAGGATGTGTCTGGGTAGCAAACATGAAGTGTCTCATAAAGGCACCTTAGACTGGATGCGTAGGAGGTATCTGCTCAGGGAAGCTACTTCAGTTTTGTACTCATTCATAACAGTGCTTCTCCTTGGAGGAATGAAGGAAGAACACGGACGGACTAGGGGCACAGTAGGTACTGTGAATAAAGGGCAGGCTATGAACCTTACGCCTGCCAACCACATATTGGATGTTCACCACCAGTGTTGATCCGCACATAGGTTCTGCGTCTAAAACGCTTCCAACACTGAGAGGGAAGTGTGCTTTAGGAGGGATTCAGTGCAGTGTTACGTCTGTTAAAGAAGGATGCTTTTGGGACTGACTCTGTGGTAACCGCATTAGGCGCACATAGCTTTCCAGTCTCAGACGTCTAACCGTTAGATTTTGGAAGTTCTGTTTAAGGGAAACTCCTTCATGCGGAATGTCACTTCTCACAGTGTCTTTGCAGTGGAGAAAAGAAGATAGAACAAGGAAGGACAGAGAGAACGATGCAAACCGTGTTTGAAGTACAGGGTAAGCCTCGTAGGCCTCTATTATGCATACTGGTAGTTCAACACCGGAGATGTTCCACAGTGTCTACCTCTTCTCAAAACACTTCCACTATAAGAGGGAACTCTGCTACATTAAGTTCTCACGACAGAGATGCGTCTGTGCTCAGTGGGAAAGTGTAGGACGTGTCTGGGTAGCAACCAGTAAGTGTCTGATACAAGCCGCTAAGAGGGGATGCGGAGGAAGGTATCTGCTCAGGGAAGCTACTTCAGGTGCGTACTCATTCATAACAGTGTTTCTCCTTTGAGGATGAAGATAGAATAGAGAAGGACTACGGGCACATTAGGTACTGTGAGTAAAGAGCACACTATCGCGCTTAATCCTGCCAAACTCATATTGGATATTCACAACCCGTGGCGATCCGCACTTAGTTTCCCGTCGAAAACGCATCCAACACTGCGATGGTAGTGTGCTTTAGTAGGGATTCACTGCAGTTTTTTTTTTTTTTTCCCCAATTTATTTATTTTCAGAAAAACAGTATTCATTATTTTTTCACCACACCCAGTGCTCCATGCAAGCTGTGCCCTCTATAATACCCACCACCTGGTACCCCAACCTCCCACCCCCCCGCCACTTCAAACCCCTCAGACTGTTTTTCAGAGTCCATAGTCTCTCATGGTTCACCTCCCCTTCCAATTTACCCAAATTCCCTACTACTCTCTAACGCCCCTTGTCCTCCATGCTATTGGTTATGCTCCACAAATGAGTGAAACCATATGATAATTGACTCTCTCTGCTTGACTGATTTCACTCAGCATAATCTCTTCCAGTCCCGTCCATGTTGCTACAAAAGTTGGATATTCGTCCTTTCTGATGGAGGCATAATACTCCATAGTGTATATGGACCACATCTTCCTTATCCATTCATCCGTTGAAGGGCATCTTGGTTCTTTCCATAGTTTGGCGACTGTGGCCATTGCTGCTATAAACATTGGGGTACAGATGGCCCTTCTTTTCACGACATCTGTATCTTTGGGGTAAATACCCAGGAGTGCAATTGCAGGGTCGTAGGGAAGCTCTATTTTTAATTTCTTGAGGAATCTCCACACTGTTCTCCAAAGAGGCTGCACCAACTTGCATTCCCACCAACAGTGGAAGAGGGTTCCCCTTTCTCCACATCCTCTCCAACACATGTTGTTTCCTGTTTTGTTAATTTTGGCCATTCTAACTGGTGTAAGGTGATATCTCAATGTGGTTTTAATTTGAATCTCCCTGAGGGCTAATGATGATGAGCATTTTTTCATGTGTCTGATAGCCATTTGTATTTCTTGATTGGAGAAGTGTCTGTTCATATCTTCTGCCCATTTTTTGATGTGTTTGTCTGTTTCGTGTGGGTTGAGTTTGAGGAGTTCATTATAGATCCTGGATATCAACCTTTTGTCTGTACTGTCATTTGCAAATATCTTCTCCCATTCCGTGGGTTGCCTCTTTGTTTTTTTGACTGTTTCCTTTGCTGTGCAGAAGCTTTTGATTTTGATGAAGTCCCAGAAGTCTATTTTCGCTTTTGTTTCCTTTGCCTTTGGAGACGTATCTTGAAAGAAGTTGCTGTGGCTGATATCGAAGAGATTACTGCCTATGTTCTCCTCTAAGATTCTGATAGATTCCTGTCTCACGTTGAGGTCTTTTATCCATTTTGAGTTGATCTTTGTGTACGGTGTAAGAGAATGGTCGAGTTTCATTCTTCTACATATAGCTGTCCAGCTTTCCCAGCACCATTTATTGAAGAGACTGTCTTTTTTCCACTGTATATTTTTTCCTGTTTTGTCGAAGATTAATTGACCATAGAGTTGAGGGTCCATATCAGGGCTCTCTACTCTGTTCCACTGGTCTATGTGTCTGTTTTTATGCCAGTACCATGCTGTCTTGGTAATCACAGCTTTGTAATAAAGCTTGAAATCAGGTAAGGTGATGCCGCCAGCTTTATTTTTGTTTTTCAACGTTTCCTTAGCGATTCGGGGTCTCTTCTGATTCCATACAAATTTTTGGATTATTTGCTCCAGCTCTTTGAAGAATGCCGGTGGAATTTTGATCGGAATGGCATTAAAAGTATAGATTGCTCTAGGCAGTATAGACATTTTAACGATGTTTATTCTTCCGATCCAAGAGCATGGAATGGTCTTCCATCTTTTTGTGTCTTCTTCAATTTCTTTCATGAGTGTTCTATAGTTCCTCAAGTATAGATCCTTTACCTCTTTAGTTAGGTTTATTCCCAGGTATCTTATGGTTCTTGGTGCTATAGTAAATGGAATCGATTCTCTAATTTCCCTTTCTGTATTTTCCTTGTTAGTGTATAAGAAAGCCACTGATTTCTGCACATTGACTTTGTATGCTGCCACGCTGCTGAATTGCTGTATGAGTTCTAGTAGTTTGGGGGTGGAGTCTTTTGGGTTTTCCATATAAAGAATCATGTCATCTGCGAAGAGAGAGAGTTTGACTTCTTCATTACCAATTTGGATACCTTTTATTTCTCTCTGTTTTCTGATTGCTGTTGCTAGGACTTCTAATACTATGTTGAACAAGAGTGGTGAAAGTGGGCATCCTTGTCTTGTTCCTAATCTCAACGGGAAGGCTGCAAGCTTTTTCCCATTGAGGATGATATTTGCTGTGGGTCTTTCATAGATAGATTTGATGAGGTTCAGGAATGTTCCCTCTATCCCTATACTTTGAAGCGTTTTAATCAGGAACGGATGTTGGATTTTGTCAAATGCTTTTTCTGCATCAATTGAGAGGACCATGTGGTTCTTCTCTCTTCTCATATTAATTTGTTGTATCACATTGATTGATTTACGAATGTTGAACCATCCTTGTAGCCCAGGGATGAATCCCACCTGATCATGGTGGATAATCTTTTTAATGTGTTGTTGGATCCTGTTGGCTAGGATCTTGTTGAGAATCTTAGCATCCATATTCATCAGTGATATTGGTCTGAAATTCTCCTTTTTGGTATGGTCCTTGCCTGGTTTGGGGATCAGGGTAATGCTGGCTTCATAGAAAGAGTCTGGAAGTTTTCCTTCTGCTTCAATTTTTTGAAACAGCTTCAGGAGAATAGGTGTTATTTCTTCTTGGAAGGTTTGGTAGAATTCCCCAGGGAATCCGTCAGGTCCTGGGCTCTTGTTTTTTGGGAGATTTTTGATCACTGCTTCAATCTCGTTATTAGATATCGGTCTATTCAGGTTGTCGATTTCTTCCTGGTTCAATTTTGGTAGTTTATATTTTTCCAGGAATGCATCCATTTCTTCTAGGTTGCTAAGCTTATTGGCATATAACTGTTCGTAGTAACTTCTGATGATTGTTTCTACTTCCTTGGTGTTAGTTGTGATCTCTCCCCTTTCATTCATCATTTTATGAATTTGGGATTTCTCTCTTTTCTTTTGGATTAGTGTAGCCAGTGGCTTATCGATCTTATTGATTCTTTCAAAAAACCAGCTTCTAGTTTCATTGATACGTTCTACTGTATCTCTGGTTTCTCCCTCATTGATCTCAGCTCTAATCTTGATGATTTCCCTTCTTATGTGTGGAGTTGGTTTGATTTGTTGTTGATCCTCCAGTTCTTTAAGGTGTAGAGACAGCTGGTGTGTTCTGGATTTTTCAATTTTTTTGAGCAAGGCTTGGATGGCTATATATTTTCCCCTTAGGACCGCCTTTGCTGTATCCCATAGGTTTTGGACCGAAGTGTCTTCATTCTCATTGGTTTCCATGAATTGTTTCAGTTCTTCTTTGATCTCCTGGTTGATCCAAGCATTCTTAAGCAAGGTGGTCTTTAGCTTCCAGGTGTTTGAGTTCCTTCGGAACTTTTCCTTGTGATTGAGCTCCAGTTTCAAAGCATTGTGATCTGAGAATATGCAGGGAATAATCTCAGTCTTTTGGTATCGGCTGAGTCCTGATTTGTGACCCAGTATGTGGTCTATTCTGGAGAAGGTTCCGTGTGCACTTGAGAAGAATGAGTATTCTGCTGTTTTAGGGTGGAATGTTCTGTATATATCTATGAGGTCCATCTGGTCCAATGTGTCATTCAATGCTCTTGTTTCTTTATTGATTTTCTGCTTCGATGATCTGTCTAATTCTGAAAGAGGCGTGTTAAGATCACCTACGATTAGTGTATTCATATCAATATGACTCTTTATCTTGATTAACAGTTTTCTTAAGTAATTGGCTGCTCCCATATTGGGAGCATAGATATTTACAATTGTTAGATCATCTTGGTGGATAGTCCCTTTAAGGATTATGTAGTGTCCTTCTGTATCTCTGACTACAGTCTTTAGTTTGAAGTCGAATTTATCTGATATGAGAATCGCTACCCCAGCCTTCTTTTGAGTCCCATTGGCATGAAAGATGCTTCTCCACCCCTTCACTTTCAGTCTGCGTGTATCTTTAGGTTCAAAATGGGTCTCTTGTAGACAGCATATGGATGGGTCCTGTCGTTTTATCCAATCTGCAACCCTGTGCCGTTTTATGGGTGCATTTAGGCCATTCACATTGAGAGTGATTATTGATAGATACGTTTTTATTGACATCGAGTTACCTTTGAAGTCTTTCTTTCTGTAGACTGTCTCTATATTTCTGTTCAATGCTATTCTTGGGATTTTTCCTCTTTTATAGAACCCCCCTTAATATTTCCTGCAGTATCGGCTTGGTGGTTGCATAGTCTTTTAAGTCTTGCCGGTCTTGGAAACTCTTTATCTCTCCATCCATTTTGAATGTCAGTCTTGCTGGATAAAGTATTCTTGGCTGCATGTTCTTCTCATTTAGTGCCCTGAATATATCTTGCCAGCCTCTTCTGGCTTGCCAGGTCTCTGTGGACAGGTCTGACGTTATTCTGATGGGCTTCCCTCTGTAAGTAAGGAGCCTCTTTGCCCTGGCAGCTTTCAAGAGATTATACCTACAATTATAATTTCTCAATTTGACTATCAGGTGTCGTGATGTTTTTTTGGAGTGTATAATCTTGGGTGGAGACCGTTCAGCCTCTAGTACATGAACGCTGGTTTCATTCGCGAGATTCGGAAAGTTTTCATGAAGGACTTGTTCCACGACATCTTCTAGACTTCTTTCTTTCTCCTCCCCTTCAGGAATTCCAATAATTCTGATGTTGGAACGCTTCATGGCATCACTTATTTCCCTAATTCTGCTTTCGTGGGATCTAAGCTGTTTGTTCCAGGCTTCCTCCTGATCCTTTCTCTCTATCTGTTTGTCTTCTAGATCACTAATTCTATCTTCTGTCTCAGTTACCCTAGCTTTGAGAGAGTTTAGATTGGATTGGAACTCATTGAGAGCATTGTGGACCTCCTCCCTGGTAGCTTTAAGCTCCGCCCTAACATTGTGAACATCCTGTCTGGTCGCTTTCAGTTCGGCTCTAATCAATTCTGTTTGGTCATCCATGGCTTTCTCCAACCTAGCTATTGCCTGGATAATTGTTAGCCTGAATTCTCTTTCCGACATATTGTCTATGTTGATAGCCGTTAGCTCTGTTGCGGAAGGTCCATCCTCTGTATTTTTCTTCTGTTGGGCATTCCTCCTCCTAGTCATTTTGGTGGGAGAAGACTGAACAGATGTAGCTGGATGTATCAACTCTGGTGCAGTCAAGGTGCACCCTGGAACACTTCCTGATCTCCGTCTCAGAGAGAAGCCTCAGTCTGGGTGCAGAAGCTGAATAAATTCCCCCTTGGACGCTGGCAGTGCAGGTTCCAAGTTAAAGACCCTGGGGGCGCAGGATCTTTTGCTCGTCCCCAAAGCCAAGGCAGTGGCGGCTGTCTGGGAGCTCCTGACCGCCAGAGAGGTTCCAAGCAGCGATCGCACACTGAGATTTTGCCGCTGGCCGGGGCTGGGAGTGCCCGGCTTGCGCGCACCTCTTTTCAGAGGCGGCTGTGGGTCGGGCGCGCGTCTGGGGCACTGAGAACGGGGCGCTGGTCCGTAAGCCGCAGGCTGGGCTTTTGCGCGCCTCTGTCCGGAGAAGAGTTTCACGGGTGCGCGGCTTAGATTTTGAAACAATGGCCCGGGTCAAGAAGCGCCCCAGGGCCTTAGAAACCCAGGAGAGCTGGAGCGACGTGCACGCGCATCTCAAGCTTTGTGGTAGGGCTAGCGCGCGTTCTGCAGACCGGCGCAGCTCCCATCCCCTCACAGGAGCCGGAACCCCGCGCTCTGGGGCATGCTGGCGGCTTAGGGACCAGGAGCCGGTTTCTCCGCCGCACTCTCTCTGCCTCCGCGCCGGGGAGGCCGTCTGGGACCGGGGACTCAAGCCCCTGTCCCTAGCCGCCCCGATTCCCACAATTTGCCCCCGCGATCCTTTGCTCTTTTGGAGTGCTTTCAACCAGTCTCCCTCCGAGTTAATGCTGGTCCCCAGACGCAGGGCACTCTCGCTCGTATTGGGGTATTACTTTTGCACCGGTCGCCTCTGGTGGCTCCCTCCCCCTTTTGTTTATCTTCCGATATCAGTCCACTGTTCCCATTCCGCTTTACCTGCTCACTGGCGTCTTCTGCCCCTGTAGAGATCCAGATGTGTATAATTCTGATCTCAGGCTGATTTCATGGGTGATCAGAGTTCTTTGGAAGGTAATCATCTCACTTTGGGGTACCAGCTGAAAAGACGCCTCTTCCTAGTACCCCGCCATCATGTCCCCCCCTCACTGCAGTTTTACGTCTGTTAAAGAAGGAAGCTTTTGGGACTGACTCTGTGGTAAACACATTAGGCGCCCATAGCTTTCCAGTCTCAGACGTCTAACCTTTAGACTAAAGGAAGTTCTGTTTAAGGGAAACTCCTTCATGTGGATTGTTACTTCTCACAGTGCATTTATGTGGTGGAAAGAAGATAGAACAAGGACGGACAGAGAGTTTGTTGCACACCGTGAGTGAAGTACAGGGTAAGCCACTTTGGCCTCTATGATGTATACTGGAAGTTCAACAGCGGAGATGTTCCACAGTTTCTACCTCTTCTCAAAACACTTCCATTATATGAGGGAACTGTGGTACCGTAAGTTCTCACGACAGAGATGCGTCCGTCCTCAGTTTAAAAGTGTAGCACGTGTCTGCGTAGCAAATATTAAGTGTCTGATAAAAGCCACGAATAGGGGATGCGGAGGAAGGTTCCTGTGCGTACTCATTCATAACAGTGCTTCTCCTTAGAGGATAAAGATATAACAGGGATGGATTAGGGGCCCATGAGGTACTGTGAGTAAAGGGCAGGCTATGACGCTTAAGCCTGCCAACCACATATTGGATGTTCACCACCAGTGTTGATCCGCACTTAGGTTCTGCGTCAAAAACGCTTCCAACACTGAGAGGGATGTGTGTTTTAGGAGGGATTCACTGCAGTGTTACGTCTGTTAAATTAAGATGCTTTTGGGACTGACACTGTGTTAGCCCCATTAGGCGCACATAGCTTTCCAGTCTCAGAGGTCTAACCGTTAGACTATAGGAAATTCTGTATAAGGGAAACTCCTTCATGCGGATTGTCACTTCTCACAGAGTCTTAACAGTGGAGGAAAGAAGATAGAACAAAGACGGACAGAGAGAACTTTGCAAACTATGAGTGACGTACAGGGTAGGCCACTAAGGCCTCAATGATGCATACTGGAAGTTAAACACCGGAGATGTTCCACAAGTCCTACCTTTTCTCAAAACACTTCCAGAATATGAGGGAACCGTGTTTCAGTAAGTTCTCAAGACAGAAATGCGTCTGTCCTCAGTTGGAAAGTGTAGGACGTGTCTGGATAGCAACCAGTAAGTTTCTGATACAAGCCCCTAAGAGGGGATGCGGAGGAAGGTATCTGCTCAGGGAAGCTACTTCAGGTGCGTACTCATTCATAACAGTGTTTCTCCTTTGAGGATGAAGATAGAACAGGGAACGACTACGGGCACATTAGGTACTGTGTGTAAAGGGTATGCTAAGGCGCTTAAGCCTGCCAAACACGTATTGGATGTTCACCACCAGTGCAGATCCGCACTTAGTTTCTGCGTCGAAAACGCTTCCTACACTGAGAGGGAAGTGTGCTTTAGGAGGGATTCACTGCAGTGTTACCTCTGTTAAAGAGGGAAGCTTTTGGGACTGACTCTGTGGTAACCCCAATAGGCGCACATAGCTTTCCAGTCTCAGCCGTCTATCCGTTGGACTATAGCAAGTTCTGTTTAAGGGAAACTCCTTCATGCGGAATGTCACTTCTCACAGTGTCTTTCCAGTGCAGGAAAGAAGATAGAACAACGACGGACAGAGAGAACGTTGCAACCCGTGAGTGAAGTACAGGGTAAGGCACCTAGGCCTCTATGATGCATACTGGATGTTCAACACCTGGGATTTTCCACAATGTCTACCACTTCTCAAAACACTTCCAATATAGGAGAGAACTGTGCTACCGTAAGTTCTAATGACAGGGATGCATCTGTGCAAGATTGAAAACTCGAGGATGTGTCTGGGTAGCAAACATTATCTGTCTCATATAGGCATCATAGACTGGATGCGTAGGAGGTATTTGCTGAGGGAAGCTACTTCAGTTTTGTACTCATTCATAACAGTGCTTCTCCTTGGAGGAATGAAGGAAGAACACGGACGGACTAGGGGCACATTAGGTACTGTGAATAAAGGGCAGGCTATGAACCTTACGCCAGCCAACCACATATTGGATGTTCACCACCAGTGTTGATCCGCACATAGGTTCTGCGTCTAAAACGCTTCCAACACTGAGAGGGAAGTGTGCTTTAGGAGGGATTCACTGCAGTGTTACGTCTGTTAAAGAAGGATGCTTTTGGGACTGACTCTGTGGTAACCGCATTAGGCGCACAGAGCTTTCCAGTCTCAGACGTCTAACCGTTAGACTATAGGAAGTTCTGTTTAAGGGAAACTCCTTCATGCGGAATGTCACTTCTCACAGTGTCTTTCCAGTGGAGGAAAGAAGATAGAACAACGACGGACAGAGAGAACGTTGCAACCCGTGAGTGAAGTACAGGGTAAGGCACCTAAGCCTCTATGATGCATTCTGGATGTTCAACACCTGGGATTTTCCACAATGTCTACCACTTCTCAAAACACTTCCAATATACGAGGGAACTGTGCTACCGTAAGTTCTAATGACAGGGATGCATCTGTGCAAGTTTGAAAACTCGAGGATGTGTCTGGGTAGCAAACATGAAGTGTCTCATAAAGGCACCTTAGACTGGATGCGTAGGAGGTATCTGCTCAGGGAAGCTACTTCAGTTTTGTACTCATTCATAACAGTGCTTCTCCTTGGAGGAATGAAGGAAGAACACGGACGGACTAGGGCCACATTAGGTACTGTGAATAAAGGGCAGGTTATGAACCTTACGCCTGCCAACCACATATTGGATGTTCACCACCAGTGTTGATCCGCACATAGGTTCTGCGTCTAAAACGCTTCCAACACTGAGAGGGCAGTGTGCTTTAGGAGGGATTCACTGCAGTGTTACGTCTGTTAAAAAGGATGCTTTTGGGACTGACTCTGTGGTACCCGCATTAGGTGCACTTAGCTTTCCAGTCTCAAACGTCTAACCGTTAGACTATAGGAAGTTCTGTTTAAGGGAAACTCCTTCATGCGGAATGTCACTTCTCACAGTGTCTTTGCAGTGGAGAAAAGAAGATAGAACAAGGAAGGACAGAGAGAACGATGCAAACCGTGATTGAAGTACAGGGTAAGCCTCGTAGGCCTCTATTATGCATACTGGTAGTTCAACACCGGAGATGTTCCACAGTGTCTACCTCTTCTCAAAACACTTCCAGTATATGAGGGAACTCTGCTACATTAAGTTCTCACGACAGAGATGCGTCTGTGCTCAGTTGGAAAGTGTAGGACGTGTCTGGGTAGCAACCAGTAAGTGTCTGATACAAGCCGCTAAGAGGGGATGCGGAGGAAGGTATCTGCTCAGGGAAGCTACTTCAGGTGCGTACTCATTCATAACAGTGTCTCTCCTTTGAGGATGAAGATAGAACAGAGAAGGACTACGGGCACATTAGGTACTGTGAGTAAAGAGCACGCTATCGCGCTTAATCCTGCCAAACTCATATTGGATATTCACAACCAGTGGTGATCCGCACTTAGTTTCTGCGTCGAAAACGCATCCAACACTGAGATGGTAGTGTGCTTTAGGAGGGATTCACTGCAGTTTTACGTCTGTTAAAGAAGGAAGCTTTTGGGACTGACTCTGTGGTAAACGCATTAGGCGCCCATAGCTTTCCAGTCTCAGACGTCTAACCTTTAGACTAAAGGAAGTTCTGTTTAAGGGAAACTCCTTCATGTGGATTGTTACTTCTCACAGAGTCTTTATGTGGTGGAAAGAAGATAGAACAAGGACGGACAGAGAGTTTGTTGCACACCGTGAGTGAAGTACAGGGTAAGCCACTTTGGCCTCTATGATGTATACTGGAAGTTCAACAGCGGAGATGTTCCACAGTTTCTACCTCTTCTCAAAACACTTCCATTATATGAGGGTACTGTGGTACCGTAAGTTCTCACGACAGAGATGCGTCCGTCCTCTGTTTAAAAGTGTAGCACGTGTCTGCGTAGCAAACATTATGTGTCTGATACAAGCCACGAATAGGGGATGCGGAGGAAGGTTCCTGTGCGTACTCATTCATAACAGTGCTTCTCCTTAGAGGATAAAGATATAACAGGGATGGATTAGGGGCCCATTAGGTACTGTGAGTAAAGGGCAGGCTATGACGCTTAAGCCTGCCAAACACATATTGGATGGTCACCACCAGTGTTGATCCGCACTTAGGTTCTGCGTCAAAAATGCTTCCAACACAGAGAGGGAAGTGTGCTTTAGGAGGGATTCACTGCAGTGTTACGTCTGTTAAATAAGGATCCTTTTGGGACTGACTCTGTGTTAGCCGCATTAGGCGCACAGACTTTCCAGTCTCAGAGGTCTAACCGTTAGACTATTGGAAATTCTGTATAAGGGAAACTCCTTCATGCGGATTGTCACTTCTCACAGTCTTAACAGTGGAGGAAAGAAGATAGAACAAAGACGGACAGAGAGAACTTTGCAAACTGTGAGTGACGTACAGGGTAGGCCACTAAGGCCTCTATGATGCATACTGGAAGTTCAACACCGGAGATGTTCCACAAGTCCTACCTTTTCTCAAAACACTTCCAGAATATGAGGGAAATGTGTTTCAGTAATTCCTCAAGACAGAGATGCGTCTGTCCTCAGTTGGAAAGTGTAGGACGTGTCTGGATAGCAACCAGTAAGTTTCTGATACAAGCCCCTAATAGGGGATGCGGAGGAAGGTATCAGCTCAGGGAAGCTACTTCAGGTGCGAACTCATTCATAACAGTGTTTCTCCTTTGAGGATGAAGATAGAACTGGGAACGACTACGGGCACATTAGGTACTGTGAGTAAAGGGCATGCTAAGGCGCTTAAGCCTGCCAAACACGTATTGGATGTTCACCACCAGTGCAGATCCGCACTTAGTTTCTGCGTCGAAAACGCTTCCTACACTGAGAGGGAATTGTGCTTTAGGAGGGATTCACTGCAGTGTTACGTCTGTTAAAGAAGGAAGCTTTTGGGACTGACTCTGTAGTAACCCCAATAGGCGCACATAGCTTTCCAGTCTCAGCCGTCTATCCGTTGGACTATAGCAAGTTCTGTTTAAGGGAAACTCCTTCATGCGGAATGTCACTTCTCACAGTGTCTTTCCAGTGGAGGAAAGAAGATAGAACAACGACGGACAGAGAGAATATTGCAACCCGTGAGTGAAGTACAGGGTAAGCACCTAAGCCTCTATGATGCATACTGGATGTTCAACACCTGGGATTTTCCACAATGTCTACCAATTCTCAAAACACTTCCAATATAGGAGGGAACTGTGCTACCGTATGTTCTAATGACAGGGATGCATCTGTGCACAGTTGAAAACTCGAGGATGTGTCTGGGTAGCAATCATGAAATGTCCCATACAGGCACCTTAGAGGGGATGCGTAGGAGGTATCTGCTGAGGGAAGCTACTTCAGTTTTGTACTCATTCATAACAGTGCTTCTCCTTGGAGGAATGAAGGAAGAACACGGACGGACTAGGGGCACATTAGGTACTGTGAATAAAGGGCAGGCTATGAACCTTACGCCTGCCAACCACATATTGGATGTTCACCACCAGTGTTGATCCGCACATAGGTTCTGCGTCTAAAACGCTTCCAACACTGAGAGGGAAGTGTGCTTTAGGAGGGATTCACTGCAGTGTTACGTCTGTTAAAGAAGGATGCTTTTGGGACTGACTCTGTGGTAACCGCATTAGGCGCACATAGCTTTCCAGTCTCAGACGTCTAACCGTTACACTATAGGAAGTTCTGTTTAAGGGAAACTCCTTCATGCGGAATGTCACTTCTCACAGTGTCTTTGCAGTGGAGAAAAGAAGATAGAACAAGGACGGACAGAGAGAACGATGCAAACCGTGATTGAAGTACAGGGTAAGCTACGTAGGCCTCTATTATGCATACTGGTAGTTCAACACCGGAGATGTTCCACAGTGTCTACCTCTTCTCAAAACACTTCCAATATATGAGGGAACTCTGCTACAGTAAGTTCTCACGACAGAGATGCGTCTGTGCTCAGTTGGAAAGTGTAGGACGTGTCTGGGTAACAACCATACAGTGTCTGATACAGGCACCTCAGAGGGGATGCAGTGGAAGGTATCTGCTCAGGGAACCTACTTCAGGTGCGTACTCATTCATAACAGTGTTTCTCCTTTGAGGATGAAGATAGAACAGAGAAGGACTACGGGCACATTAGGTACTGTGAGTAAAGAGCACGCTATCGTGCTTAAGCCTGCCAATCTCATATTGGATATTCACAACCAGTGGTGATCCGCACTTAGTTTCTGCGTCGAAAACGCATCCAACACTGAGATGGTAGTGTGCTTTAGGAGGGATTCACTGCAGTTTTACGTCTGTTAAAGAAGGAAGCTTTTGGGACTGACTCTGTGGTAAACGCATTAGGCGCCCATAGCTTTCCAGTCTCAGACGTCTAACCTTTAGACTAAAGGAAGTTCTGTTTAAGGGAAACTCCTTCATGTGGATTGTTACTTCTCACAGTGTCTTTATGTGGTGGAAAGAAGATAGAACAAGGGGGGGACAAGATGGCGGGGTACTAGGAAGAGGCGTCTTTTCAGCTGGTACCCCAAAGTGAGCTGATTACCTACCAAAGAACTCTGATCACCCATGAAATCAGCCTGAGATCAGAATTATACACATCTGGATCTCTACAGGGGCAGAAGACGAAAGTGAGCAGGTAAAGCGGAATGGGAACAGTGGACTGATATCGGAAGATAAACAAAAGGGGGAGGGAGCCACCAGAGGCGACCGGTGCAAAAGTAATACCCCAATACGAGCGAAAGTGCCCTGCGTCTGGGGACCAGCATTAACTCGGAGGGAGACTGGTTGAAAGCACTCCAAAAGAGCAAAGGATCGCGGGGGCAAATTGTGGGAATCGGGGCGGCTAGGGACAGGGGCTTGAGTCCCCGGTCCCAGACGGCCTCCCCGGCGCGGAGGCAGAGAGAGTGCGGCGGAGAAACCGGCTCCTGGTCCCTAAGCCGCCAGCATGCCCCAGAGCGCGGGGTTCCGGCTCCTGTGAGGGGATGGGAGCTGCGCCGGTCTGCAGAACGCGCGCTAGCCCTACCACAAAGCTTGAGATGCGCGTGCACGTCGCTCCAGCTCTCCTGGGTTTCTAAGGCCCTGGGGCGCTTCTTGACCCGGGCCATTGTTTCAAAATCTAAGCCGCGCACCCGTGAAACTCTTCTCCGGACAGAGGCGCGCAAAAGCCCAGCCTGCGGCTTACGGACCAGCGCCCCGTTCTCAGTGCCCCAGACGCGCGCCCGACCCACAGCCGCCTCTGAAAAGAGGTGCGCGCAAGCCGGGCACTCCCAGCCCCGGCCAGCGGCAAAATCTCAGTGTGCGATCGCTGCTTGGAACCTCTCTGGCGGTCAGGAGCTCCCAGACAGCCGCCACTGCCTTGGCTTTGGGGACGAGCAAAAGATCCTGCGCCCCCAGGGTCTTTAACTTGGAACCTGCACTGCCAGCGTCCAAGGGGGAATTTATTCAGCTTCTGCACCCAGACTGAGGCTTCTCTCTGAGACGGAGATCAGGAAGTGTTCCAGGGTGCACCTTGACTGCACCAGAGTTGATACATCCAGCTACATCTGTTCAGTCTTCTCCCACCAAAATGACTAGGAGGAGGAATGCCCAACAGAAGAAAAATACAGAGGATGGACCTTCCGCAACAGAGCTAACGGCTATCAACATAGACAATATGTCGGAAAGAGAATTCAGGCTAACAATTATCCAGGCAATAGCTAGGTTGGAGAAAGCCATGGATGACCAAACAGAATTGATTAGAGCCGAACTGAAAGCGACCAGACAGGATGTTCACAATGTTAGGGCGGAGCTTAAAGCTACCAGGGAGGAGGTCCACAATGCTCTCAATGAGTTCCAATCCAATCTAAACTCTCTCAAAGCTAGGGTAACTGAGACAGAAGATAGAATTAGTGATCTAGAAGACAAACAGATAGAGAGAAAGGATCAGGAGGAAGCCTGGAACAAACAGCTTAGATCCCACGAAAGCAGAATTAGGGAAATAAGTGATGCCATGAAGCGTTCCAACATCAGAATTATTGGAATTCCTGAAGGGGAGGAGAAAGAAAGAAGTCTAGAAGATGTCGTGGAACAAGTCCTTCATGAAAACTTTCCGAATCTCGCGAATGAAACCAGCGTTCATGTACTAGAGGCTGAACGGTCTCCACCCAAGATTATACACTCCAAAAAAACATCACGACACCTGATAGTCAAATTGAGAAATTATAATTGTAGGTATAATCTCTTGAAAGCTGCCAGGGCAAAGAGGCTCCTTACTTACAGAGGGAAGCCCATCAGAATAACGTCAGACCTGTCCACAGAGACCTGGCAAGCCAGAAGAGGCTGGCAAGATATATTCAGGGCACTAAATGAGAAGAACATGCAGCCAAGAATACTTTATCCAGCAAGACTGACATTCAAAATGGATGGAGAGATAAAGAGTTTCCAAGACCGGCAAGACTTAAAAGACTATGCAACCACCAAGCCGATACTGCAGGAAATATTAAGGGGGGTTCTATAAAAGAGGAAAAATCCCAAGAATAGCATTGAACAGAAATATAGAGACAGTCTACAGAAAGAAAGACTTCAAAGGTAACTCGATGTCAATAAAAACGTATCTATCAATAATCACTCTCAATGTGAATGGCCTAAATGCACCCATAAAACGGCACAGGGTTGCAGATTGGATAAAACGACAGGACCCATCCATATGCTGTCTACAAGAGACCCATTTTGAACCTAAAGATACACGCAGACTGAAAGTGAAGGGGTGGAGAAGCATCTTTCATGCCAATGGGACTCAAAAGAAGGCTGGGGTAGCGATTCTCATATCAGATAAATTCGACTTCAAACTAAAGACTGTAGTCAGAGATACAGAAGGACACTACATAATCCTTAAAGGGACTATCCACCAAGATGATCTAACAATTGTAAATATCTATGCTCCCAATATGGGAGCAGCCAATTACTTAAGAAAACTGTTAATCAAGATAAAGAGTCATATTGATATGAATACACTAATCGTAGGTGATCTTAACACGCCTCTTTCAGAATTAGACAGATCATCGAAGCAGAAAATCAATAAAGAAACAAGAGCATTGAATGACACATTGGACCAGATGGACCTCATAGATATATACAGAACATTCCACCCTAAAACAGCAGAATACTCATTCTTCTCAAGTGCACACGGAACCTTCTCCAGAATAGACCACATACTGGGTCACAAATCAGGACTCAGCCGATACCAAAAGACTGAGATTATTCCCTGCATATTCTCAGATCACAATGCTTTGAAACTGGAGCTCAATCACAAGGAAAAGTTCCGAAGGAACTCAAACACCTGGAAGCTAAAGACCACCTTGCTTAAGAATGCTTGGATCAACCAGGAGATCAAAGAAGAACTGAAACAATTCATGGAAACCAATGAGAATGAAGACACTTCGGTCCAAAACCTATGGGATACAGCAAAGGCGGTCCTATGGGGAACATATATAGCCATCCAAGCCTTGCTCAAAAAAATTGAAAAATCCAGAACACACCAGCTGTCTCTACACCTTAAAGAACTGGAGGATCAACAACAAATCAAACCAACTCCACACATAAGAAGGGAAATCATCAAGATTAGAGCTGAGATCAATGAGGGAGAAACCAGAGATACAGTAGAACGTATCAATGAAACTAGAAGCTGGTTTTTTGAAAGAATCAATAAGATCGATAAGCCACTGGCTACACTAATCCAAAAGAAAAGAGAGAAATCCCAAATTCATAAAATGATGAATGAAAGGGGAGAGATCACAACTAACACCAAGGAAGTAGAAACAATCATCAGAAGTTACTACGAACAGTTATATGCCAATAAGCTTAGCAACCTAGAAGAAATGGATGCATTCCTGGAAAAATATAAACTACCAAAATTGAACCAGGAAGAAATCGACAACCTGAATAGACCGATATCTAATAACGAGATTGAAGCAGTGATCAAAAATCTCCCAAAAAACAAGAGCCCAGGACCTGACGGATTCCCTGGGGAATTCTACCAAACCTTCCAAGAAGAAATAACACCTATTCTCCTGAAGCTGTTTCAAAAAATTGAAGCAGAAGGAAAACTTCCAGACTCTTTCTATGAAGCCAGCATTACCCTGATCCCCAAACCAGGCAAGGACCATACCAAAAAGGAGAATTTCAGACCAATATCACTGATGAATATGGATGCTAAGATTCTCAACAAGATCCTAGCCAACAGGATCCAACAACACATTAAAAAGATTATCCACCATGATCAGGTGGGATTCATCCCTGGGCTACAAGGATGGTTCAACATTCGTAAATCAATCAATGTGATACAACAAATTAATATGAGAAGAGAGAAGAACCACATGGTCCTCTCAATTGATGCAGAAAAAGCATTTGACAAAATCCAACATCCGTTCCTGATTAAAACGCTTCAAAGTATAGGGATAGAGGGAACATTCCTGAACCTCATCAAATCTATCTATGAAAGACCCACAGCAAATATCATCCTCAATGGGAAAAAGCTTGCAGCCTTCCCGTTGAGATTAGGAACAAGACAAGGATGCCCACTTTCACCACTCTTGTTCAACATAGTATTAGAAGTCCTAGCAACAGCAATCAGAAAACAGAGAGAAATAAAAGGTATCCAAATTGGTAATGAAGAAGTCAAACTCTCTCTCTTCGCAGATGACATGATTCTTTATATGGAAAACCCAAAAGACTCCACCCCCAAACTACTAGAACTCATACAGCAATTCAGCAGCGTGGCAGGATACAAAGTCAATGTGCAGAAATCAGTGGCTTTCTTATACACTAACAAGGAAAATACAGAAAGGGAAATTAGAGAATCGATTCCATTTACTATAGCACCAAGAACCATAAGATACCTGGGAATAAACCTAACTAAAGAGGTAAAGGATCTATACTTGAGGAACTATAGAACACTCATGAAAGAAATTGAAGAAGACACAAAAAGATGGAAGACCATTCCATGCTCTTGGATCGGAAGAATAAACATCGTTAAAATGTCTATACTGCCTAGAGCAATCTATACTTTTAATGCCATTCCGATCAAAATTCCACCGGCATTCTTCAAAGAGCTGGAGCAAATAATCCAAAAATTTGTATGGAATCAGAAGAGACCCCGAATCGCTAAGGAAACGTTGAAAAACAAAAATAAAGCTGGCGGCATCACCTTACCTGATTTCAAGCTTTATTACAAAGCTGTGATTACCAAGACAGCATGGTACTGGCATAAAAACAGACACATAGACCAGTGGAACAGAGTAGAGAGCCCTGATATGGACCCTCAACTCTATGGTCAATTAATCTTCGACAAAACAGGAAAAAATATACAGTGGAAAAAAGACAGTCTCTTCAATAAATGGTGCTGGGAAAGCTGGACAGCTATATGTAGAAGAATGAAACTCGACCATTCTCTTACACCGTACACAAAGATCAACTCAAAATGGATAAAAGACCTCAACGTGAGACAGGAATCTATCAGAATCTTAGAGGAGAACATAGGCAGTAATCTCTTCGATATCAGCCACAGCAACTTCTTTCAAGATACGTCTCCAAAGGCAAAGGAAACAAAAGCGAAAATAGACTTCTGGGACTTCATCAAAATCAAAAGCTTCTGCACAGCAAAGGAAACAGTCAAAAAAACAAAGAGGCAACCCACGGAATGGGAGAAGATATTTGCAAATGACAGTACAGACAAAAGGTTGATATCCAGGATCTATAATGAACTCCTCAAACTCAACCCACACGAAACAGACAAACACATCAAAAAATGGGCAGAAGATATGAACAGACACTTCTCCAATCAAGAAATACAAATGGCTATCAGACACATGAAAAAATGCTCATCATCATTAGCCCTCAGGGAGATTCAAATTAAAACCACATTGAGATATCACCTTACACCAGTTAGAATGGCCAAAATTAACAAAACAGGAAACAACATGTGTTGGAGAGGATGTGGAGAAAGGGGAACCCTCTTCCACTGTTGGTGGGAATGCAAGTTGGTGCAGCCTCTTTGGAGAACAGTGTGGAGATTCCTCAAGAAATTAAAAATAGAGCTTCCCTACGACCCTGCAATTGCACTCCTGGGTATTTACCCCAAAGATACAGATGTCGTGAAAAGAAGGGCCATCTGTACCCCAATGTTTATAGCAGCAATGGCCACAGTCGCCAAACTATGGAAAGAACCAAGATGCCCTTCAACGGATGAATGGATAAGGAAGATGTGGTCCATATACACTATGGAGTATTATGCCTCCATCAGAAAGGACGAATATCCAACTTTTGTAGCAACATGGACGGGACTGGAAGAGATTATGCTGAGTGAAATCAGTCAAGCAGAGAGAGTCAATTATCATATGGTTTCACTCATTTGTGGAGCATAACCAATAGCATGGAGGACAAGGGGCGTTAGAGAGTAGTAGGGAATTTGGGTAAATTGGAAGGGGAGGTGAACCATGAGAGACTATGGACTCTGAAAAACAGTCTGAGGGGTTTGAAGTGGCGGGGGGGTGGGAGGTTGGGGTACCAGGTGGTGGGTATTATAGAGGGCACAGCTTGCATGGAGCACTGGGTGTGGTGAAAAAATAATGAATACTGTTTTTCTGAAAATAAATAAATTGGGGAAAAAAAATAATAAAAAAAAAAATAAATAAATAAATAAAAAAAAAAAAAAAAAAAAGAAGAAGATAGAACAAGGACGGACAGAGAGTTTGTTGCACACCGTGAGTGAAGTACAGGGTAAGCCACTTTGGCCTCTAAGATGTATACTGGAAGTTCAACAGCGGAGATGTTCCACAGTTTCTACCTCTTCTCAAAACACTTCCATTATATGAGGGAACTGTGGTACCGTAAGTTCTCACGACAGAGATGCGTCCGTCCTCAGTTTAAAAGTGTAGCACGTGTCTGCGTAGCAAACATTATGTGTCTGATACAGGCCACGAATAGGGGATGCGGGGGAAGGTTCCTGTGCGTACTCATTCATAACAGTGCTTCTCCTTAGAGGATAAAGATATAACAGGGATGGATTATGGGCCCATTAGGTACTGTGAGTAAAGGGCAAACTATGACGCTTAAGCCTGCCAAACACATATTGGATGTTCACCACCAGTGTTGATCCGCACTTAGGTTCTGCGTCAAAAACGCTTCCAACACTGAGAGGGAAGTGTGCTTTAGGAGGGATTCACTGCAGTGTTACGTCTGTTAAATAAGGATGCTTTTGGGACTGACTCTGTGTTAGCCGCATTAGGCGCACATAGCTTTCCAGTCTCAGAGGTCTAACCGTTAGACTATAGGAAATTCTGTATATGGGAAACTACTTCATGCGGATTGTCACTTCTCACAGAGGCTTAACAGTGGAGGAAAGAAGATAGAACAAAGACGGACAGAGAGAACTTTGCAAACTGTGAGTGACGTACAGGGTAGGCCACTAAGGCCTCTATGATGCATACTGGAAGTTCAACAGCGGAGATGTTCCACAAGTACTACCTTTTCTCAAAACACTTCCAGTATGTGACGGAACTGTGCTTCAGTTATTTCTCACGACAGAGATGCGTCTGTCCTCAGTTGGAAAGTGTAGGACGTGTCTGGATAGCAACCAGTAAGTTTCTGATACAAGCCCCTAAGAGAGGATGCGGAGGAAGGTATCTGCTCAGGGAAGCTACTTCAGGTGCGTACTCATTCATAACAGTGTTTCTCCTTTGAGGATGAAGATAGAACAGGGAACGACTACGGGCACATTAGGTACTGTGAGTAAAGGGCATGCTAAGGCGCTTAAGCCTGCCAAACACGTATTGGATGTTCACCACCAGTGCAGATCCGCACTTAGTTTCTGCGTCGAAAACGCTTCCTACACTGAGAGGGAAGTGTGCTTTAGGAGGGATTCACTGCAGTGTTACGTCTGTTAAAGAAGGAAGCTTTTGGGACTGACTCTGTGGTAACCCCAATAGGCGCACATAGCTTTCCAGTCTCAGCCGTCTATCCGTTGGACTATAGCAAGTTCTGTTTAAGGGAAACTCCTTCATGCGGAATGTCACTTCTCACAGTGTCTTTCCAGTGGAGGAAAGAAGATAGAACAACGACGGACAGAGAGAATATTGCAACCCGTGAGTGAAGTACAGGGTAAGCACCTAAGCCTCTATGATGCATACTGGATGTTCAACACCTGGGATTTTCCACAATGTCTACCAATTCTCAAAACACTTCCAATATAGGAGGGAACTGTGCTACCGTATGTTCTAATGACAGGGATGCATCTGTGCACAGTTGAAAACTCGAGGATGTGTCTGGGTAGCAATCATGAAATGTCCCATACAGGCACCTTAGAGGGGATGCGTAGGAGGTATCTGCTGAGGGAAGCTACTTCAGTTTTGTACTCATTCATAACAGTGCTTCTCCTTGGAGGAATGAAGGAAGAACACGGACGGACTAGGGGCACATTAGGTACTGTGAATAAAGGGCAGGCTATGAACCTTACGCCTGCCAACCACATATTGGATGTTCACCACCAGTGTTGATCCGCACATAGGTTCTGCGTCTAAAACGCTTCCAACACTGAGAGGGAAGTGTGCTTTAGGAGGGATTCACTGCAGTGTTACGTCTGTTAAAGAAGGATGCTTTTGGGACTGACTCTGTGGTAACCGCATTAGGCGCACATAGCTTTCCAGTCTCAGACGTCTAACCGTTAGACTATAGGAAGTTCTGTTTAAGGGAAACTCCTTCATGCGGAATGTCACTTCTCACAGTGTCTTTGCAGTGGAGAAAAGAAGATAGAACAAGGACGGACAGAGAGAACGATGCAAACCGTGATTGAAGTACAGGGTAAGCTACGTAGGCCTCTATTATGCATACTGGTAGTTCAACACCGGAGATGTTCCACAGTGTCTACCTCTTCTCAAAACACTTCCAGTATATGAGGGAACTCTGCTACAGTAAGTTCTCACGACAGAGATGCGTCTGTGCTCAGTTGGAAAGTGTAGGACGTGTCTGGGTAACAACCATACAGTGTCTGATACAGGCACCTCAGAGGGGATGCAGTGGAAGGTATCTGCTCAGGGAAGCTACTTCAGGTGCGTACTCATTCATAACAGTGTTTCTCCTTTGAGGATGAAGATAGAACAGGGAACGACTACGGGCACATTAGGTACTGTAGTAAAGGGCATGCTAAGGCGCTTAAGCCTGCCAAACACGTATTGGATGTTCACCACCAGTGCAGATCCGCACTTAGTTTCTGCGTCGAAAACGCTTCCTACACTGAGAGGGAAGTGTGCTTTAGGAGGGATTCACTGCAGCGTTACGTCTGTTAAAGAAGGAAGCTTTTGGGACTGACTCTGTGGTAACCCCAATAGGCGCACATAGCTTTCCAGTCTCAGTCGTCTATCCGTTGGACTATAGCAAGTTCTGTTTAAGGGAAACTCCTTCATGCGGAATGTCACTTCTCACAGTGTCTTTCCAGTGGCGGAAAGAAGATAGAACAACGACGGACAGAGAGAACGTTGCAACCCGTGAGTGAAATACAGGGTAAGCCACCTAAGCCTCTATGATGCATACTGGATGTTCAACACCTGGGATTTTCCACAATGTCTACCACTTCTCAAAACACTTCCAATATAGGAGGGAACTGTGCTACCGTAAGTTCTAATGACAGGGATGCATCTGTGCAAGGTTAAAAACTCGAGGATGTGTCTGGGTAGCAAACATGAAGTGTCTCGTATAGGCACCTTAGAGGCGATGCATAGGAGGTATCTGCTCAGGGAAGCTACTTCAGTTTTGTACTCATTCATAACAGTGCTTCTCCTTGGAGGAATGAAGGAAGAACACGGACGGACTAGCGGCACATTAGGTACTGTGAATAAAGGGCAGGCTATGAACCTTACGCCTGCCAAACACATATTGGATGTCAGCACCAGTACAGATCCGCACTTAGTTTCTGCGTCGAAAACGCTTCCTACACTGAGAGGGAAGTGTGCTTTAGGAGGGATTCACTGCAGTGTTACGTCTGTTAAAGAAGGAAGCTTTTGGGACTGACTCTGTGGTAACCCCAATAGGCGCACATAGCTTTCCAGTCTCAGCCGTCTATCCGTTGGACTATAGCAAGTTCTGTTTAAGGGAAACTCCTTCATGCGGAATGTGACTTCTCACAGTGTCTTTCCAGTGGAGGAAAAAAGATAGAACAATGACGGACAGAGAGAACGAAGCAAATCGTGATTGAAGTACAGGGTAAGCCTCGTAGGCCTCTATTATGCATACTGGTAGTTCAACATCGGAGATGTTCCACAGTGTCTACCTCTTCTCAAAACACTTCCAGTATATGAGGGAACTCTGCTACATTAAGTTCTCACGACAGAGATGCGTCTGTGCTCAGTTGGAAAGTGTAGGACGTGTCTGGGTAGCAACCAGTAAGTGTCTGATACAAGCCGCTAAGAGGGGATGCGGAGGAAGGTATATGCTCAGGGAAGCTACTTCAGGTGCGTACTTATTCATAACAGTGTCTCTCCTTTGAGGATGAAGATAGAACAGGGAACGACTACGGGCACATTAGGTACTGTGAGTAAAGGGCATGCTAAGGCGCTTAAGCCTGCCAAACACATATTGGATGTTCACCACCAGTGCAGATCCGCACTTAGTTTCTGCGTCGAAAACGCTTCCTACACTGAGAGGGAAGTGTGCTTTAGGAGGGATTCACTGCAGTGTTACCTCTGTTAAAGAAGGAAGCTTTTGGGACTGACTCTGTGGTAACCCCAATAGGCGCACATAGCTTTCCAGTCTCAGCCGTCTATCCGTTGGACTATAGCAAGTTCTGTTTAAGGGAAACTCCTTCATGCGGAATGTCACTTCTCACAGTGTCTTTCCAGTGCAGGAAAGAAGATAGAACAACGACGGACAGAGAGAACGTTGCAACCAGTGAGTGAAGTACAGGGTAAGGCACCTAAGCCTCTATGATGCATACTGGATGTTCAACACCTGGGATTTTCCACAATGTCTACCACTTCTCAAAACACTTCCAATATAGGAGGGAACTGTGCTACCGTAAGTTCTAATGACAGGGATGCATCTGTGCAAGGTTGAAAACTCGAGGATGTGTCTGGGTAGCAAACATGAAGTGTCTCGTATAGGCACCTTAGAGGGGATGCGTAGGAGGTATCTGCTCAGGGAAGCTACTTCAGTTTTTTACTCATTCATAACAGTGCTTCTCCTTGGAGGAATGAAGGAAGAACACGGACGGACTAGGGGCACATTAGGTACTGTGAATAAAGGGCAGGCTATGAACCTTACGCCTGCCAACCACAATTGGATGTTCACCACCAGTGCAGATCCGCACTTAGTTTCTGCGTCGAAAACGCTTCCTACACTGAGAGGGAAGTGTGCTTTAGGAGGGATTCACTGCAGTGTTACGTCTGTTAAAGAAGGAAGCTTTTGGGACTGACTCTGTGGTAACCCCAATAGGCGCACATAGCTTTCCAGTCTCAGCCGTCTATCCGTTGGACTATAGCAGTTCTGTTTAAGGGAAACTACTTCATGCGGAATGTTATTTCTCACAGTGTCTTTCCAGTGCAGGAAAGAAGATAGAACTACGACGGACAGAGAGAACGTTGCAACCCGTGAGTGAAGTACAGGGTAAGGCACCTAAGCCTCTATGATGCATACTGGATGTTCAACACCTGGGATTTTCCACAATGTCTACCACTTCTCAAAACACTTCCAATATAGGAGGGAACTGTGCTACCGTAAGTTCTAATGACAGGGATGCATCTGTGCTAGGTTGACAACTCGAGGATGTGTCTGGGTAGCAAACATGAAGTGTCTCATAAAGGCACCTTAGACTGGATGTGTAGGAGGTGTCTGCTCAGGGAAGCTACTTCAGTTTTGTGCTCATTCATAACAGTGCTTCTCCTTGGAGGAATGAAGGAAGAACACGGACGGACTAGGGCCACATTAGGTACTGTGAATAAAGGGCAGGCTATGAACCTTACGCCTGCCAACCACATATTGGATGTTCACCACCAGTGTTGATCCGCACATAGGTTCTGCGTCTAAAATGCTTCCAACACTGAGAGGGAAGTGTGCTTTAGGAGGGATTCTCTGCAGTGTTACGTCTGTTAAATAAGGATGCTTTTGGGACTGACTCTGTGTTAGCCGCATTAGGCGCACAGAGCTTTCCAGTCTCAGAGGTCTAACCGTTAGACTATAGGAAATTCTGTATAAGGGAAACTCCTTCATGCGGATTGTCACTTCTCACAGAGTCTTAACAGTGGAGGAAAGAAGATAGAACAAAGACGGAGAGAGAGAACTTTGCAAACTGTGAGTGACGTACAGGGTAGGGCACTAAGGCCTCTATGATGCATACTGGAAGTTCAAAACCGGAGATGTTCCACAAGTCCTACCTTTTGTCAAAACACTTCCAGAATATGAGGGAACTGTGTTTCAGTAAGTTCTCAAGACAGAGATGCGTCTGTCCTCAGTTGGAAAGTGTAGGACGTGTCTGGATAGCAACCAGTAAGTTTCTGATACAAGCCCCTAAGAGGGGATGCGGAGGAAGGTATCTGCTCAGGGAAGCTACTTCAGGTGCGAACTCATTCATAACAGTGTTTCCCCTTTGAGGATAAAGATAGAACAGGGAACGACTACGGGCACATTAGGTACTGTGAGTAAAGGGCATGCTAAGGCGCTTAAGCCTGCCAAACACGTATTGGATGTTCACCACCAGTGCAGATCCGCACTTAGTTTCTGCGTCGAAAACGCTTCCTACACTGAGAGGGAAGTGTGCTTTAGGAGGGATTCACTGCAGTGTTACCTCTGTTAAAGAAGGAAGCTTTTGGGACTGACTCTGTGGTAACCCCAATAGGCGCACATAGCTTTCCAGTCTCAGCCGTCTATCCGTTGGACTATAGCAAGTTCTGTTTAAGGGAAACTCCTTCATGCGGAATGCGACTTCTCACAGTGTCTTTCCAGTGGAGGAAAGAAGATAGAAAAATGACGGACAGAGAGAACGTTGCAACCCGTGAGTGAAGTACAGGGTAAGGCACCTAAGCCTCTATGATGCATACTGGATGTTCAACACCTGGGATTTTCCACAATGTCTACCACTTCTCAAAACACTTCCAATATAGGAGGGAACTGTGCTACCGTAAGTTCTAATGACAGGGATGCATCTGTGCAAGTTTGAAAACTCGAGGATGTGTCTGGGTAGCAAACATGAAGTGTCTCATATAGGCACCATAGACTGGATGCCTAGGAGGTATCTGCTCAGGGAAGCTACTTCAGTTTTGTACTCATTCATAACAGTGCTTCTCCTTGGAGGAATGAAGGAAGAACACGGACGGACTAGGGCCACATTAGGTACTGTGAATAAAGGGCAGGCTATGAACCTTACGCCTGCCAATCACATATTGGATGTTCACCACCAGTGTTGATCCGCTCATAGTTCTGCGTCTAAAACGCTTCCAACACTGAGAGGGAAGTGTGCTTTAGGAGGGATTCACTGCAGTGTTACGTCTGTTAAAGAAGGATGCTTTTGGGACTGACTTTGTGGTAACCGCATTAGGCGCAATTTCTTTCCAGTCTCAGACGTCTAACCGTTAGATTATAGGAAGTTCTGTTTAAGGGAAACTCCTTCATGCGGAATGTCACTTCTCACATTGTCTTTGCAGTGGAGAAAAGAAGATAGAACAAGGACGGACAGAGAGAACGATGCAAACCGTGATTGAAGTACAGGGTAAGCCTCGTAGGCCTCTATTATGCATACTGGTAGTTCAACATCGCAGATGTTCCACAGTGTCTACCTCTTCTCAAAACACTTCCAGTATATGAGGGAACTCTGCTACATTAAGTTCTCACGACAGAGATGCGTCTGTGCTCAGTTGGAACGTGTAGGACGTGTCTGGGTAGCAACCAGTAAGTGTCTGATACAAGCCCCTAAGAGGGGATGCGGAGGAAGGTATATGCTCAGGGAAGCTACTTCAGGTGCGTACTCATTCATAACAGTGTCTCTCCTTTGAGGATGAAGATAGAACAGGGAACGACTACGGGCACATTAGGTACTGTGAGTAAAGGGCATGCTAAGGCGCTTAAGCCTGCCGAACACATATTGGATGTTCACCACCAGTGCAGATCCGCACTTAGTTTCTGCGTCGAAAACGCTTTCTACACTGAGAGGGAAGTGTGCTTTAGGAGGGATTCACTGCAGTGTTACGTCTGTTAAAGAAGGAAGCTTTTGGGACTGACTCTGTGGTAACCCCAATAGGCGCACATAGCTTTCCAGTCTCAGCCTTCTATCCGTTGGACAATAGCAAGTTCTGTTTAAGGGAAACTCCTTCATGCGGAATGTGACTTCTCACAGTGTCTTTCCAGTGGAGGAAAGAAGATAGAACAACGACGGACAGAGAGAACGTTGCAACCCGTGAGTGAAGTACAGGGTAAGGCACCTAAGCCTCTATGATGCATACTGGATGTTCAACACCTGGGATTTTCCACAATGTCTACCACTTCTCAAAACACTTCCAATATAGGAGGGAACTGTGCTACCGTAAGTTCTAATGACAGGGATGCATCTGTGCAAGTTTGAAAACTCGAGGATGTGTCTGGGTAGCAAACATGAAGTGTCTCATATAGGCACCATAGACTGGATGCCTAGGAGGTATCTGCTCAGGGAAGCTACTTCAGTTTTGTACTCATTCATAACAGTGCTTCTCCTTGGAGGAATGAAGGAAGAACACGGACGGACTAGGGGCACAGTAGGTACTGTGAATAAAGGGCAGGCTATGAACCTTACGCCTGCCAACCACATATTGGATGTTCATCACCAGTGTTGATCCGCACATAGGTTCTACGTCTAAAACGCTTCCAACACTGAGAGGGCAGTGTGCTTTAGGAGGGATTCACTGCAGTGTTACGTCTGTTAAAGAAGGATGCTTTTGGGACTGACTCTGTGGTAACCGCATTAGGCGCACATAGCTTTCCAGTCTCAGACGTCTTACCGTTAGACTATAGGAAGTTCTGTTTAAGGTATACTCCTTCATGCGGAATGTCACTTCTCACAGTGTCTTTCCAGTGGAGGAAAGAAGATAGAACAAGGACTGACAGAGAGAACGTTGCAAACCGTGAGTGAAGTTCAGGGTAAGCCACACAGACCTCTATGATGCATACTGGAAGTTCAACACCGGAGATGTTCCACAGTGTCTACCTCTTCGCAAAACACTTCCAGTATATGCGGGAAGTCTGCTACATTAAGTTCTCACGACAGAGATGCGTCTGTTCTCAGTTGGAAAGTGTAGGACGTGTCTGGGTAGCAACCATACAGTGTCTGATAGAGGCACCTCAGAGGGGATGCAGAGGAAGGTATCTGCTCAGGGAACCTACTTCAGGTGCGTACTCATTCATAACAGTGTTTCTCCTTTGAGGATTAAGATAGAACAGAGAAGGACTACGGGCACATTAGGTACTGTGAGTAAAGAGCACGCTATCGCGCTTAAGCCTGCCAAACTCATATTGGATATTCACAACCAATGGTGATCCGCACTTAGTTTCTGCGTCGAAAACGCATCCAACACTGAGATGGTAGTGTGCTTTAGGAGGAATTCACTGCAGTTTTACGTCTGTTAAAGAAGGAAGCTTTTGGGACTGACTCTGTGGTAAACGCATTAGGCGCCCATAGCTTTCCACTCTTAGACGTCTAACCTTTAGACTATAGGAAGTTCTCTATAAGGGAAAGTCCTTCATGTGGATTGTTACTTCTCACAGTGTCTTTATGTGGAGGAAAGAAGATAGAACAAGGACGGACGGAGAGATCGTTGCACACCGTGACTGAAGTACAGGGTAAGCCACTAAGGCCTCTATGATGCATACTGGAAGTTTAAAACCGGAGATGTTCCACAAGTCCTACCTTTTCTCAAAACACTTCCAGTATATGACGGAACTGTGCTTCAGTAAGTTCTCACGACAGAGATGCGTCTATCCTCATTTGGAAAGTGTAGGACGTGTCTGGATAGCAACCAGTAAGTGTCTGATACAAGCCCCTAAGAGGGGATGCGGAGGAAGGTATCTGCTCAGGGAAGCTACTTCAGGTGCGTACTCATTCATAACAGTGCTTCTCCTTAGAGGATGAAGATATAACAGGGATGGATTAGGGGCACATTAGGTACTCTGAGTAAAGGGCAGGCTATGACGCTTAAGCCTGCCAAAAACATATTGGATGTTCACCACCAGTGTTGATCCGCACCTAGGTTCTGCGTCAAAAACGCTTCCAACACTGAGAGGAAAGTGTGCTTTAGGAGGGATTCACTGCAGTGTTACGTCTGTTAAATAAGGATCCTTTTGGGACTGACTCTGTGTTAGCCGCATTAGGCGCACATAGCTTTCCAGTCTCAGAGGTCTAACCGTTAGACTAGAGGAAATTCTGTATAAGGGAAATTCCTTCATGCGGATTGTCACTTCTCACAGAGTCTTTCCAGTGGAGGAAAGAAGATAGAACAAAGACGGACAGAGAGATTTGCAAACTGTGAGAGAAGTACAGGGTAAGCCACTAAGGCCTCTATGATGCATACTGGAAGTTCAACACCGGAGATGTTCCACAAATCCTACCTTTTCTCAAAACACTTCCAGTATATGACGGAACTGTGCTTCAGTAAGTTCTCACGACAGAGATGCGTCTGTCCTCAGTTGGAAATTGTAGGACGTGTCTGGATAGCAACCAGTAAGTGTCCGATACGAGCCGCTAAGAGGGGATGCGGAGGAAGGTATCAGCTCAGGGAAGCTACTTCAGGTGCGTACTCATTCATAACAGTGTCTCTCCTTTGAGGATGAAGATAGAACAGGGAACGACTACGGGCACATTAGGTACTGTAGGTAAAGGGCATGCTAAGGCGCTTAAGCCTGCCAAACACATATTGGATGTTCACAACCAGTGCAGATCTGCACTTAGGTTCTGCGTCGAAAACGCTTCCTACACTGAGAGGGAAGTGTGCTTTAGGAGGGATTCACTGCAGTGTTACGTCTGTTAAAGAAGGAAGCTTTTGGGACTGACTCTGTGGTAACCCCAATAGGCGCACATAGCTTTCCAGTCTCAGCCGTCTATCCGTTGGACTATAGCAAGTTCTGTTTAAGGGAAACTCCTTCATGAGGAATGTCACTTCTCACAGTGTCTTTCCAGTGGAGGAAAGAAGATAGAACAACGACGGACAGAGAGAACGTTGCAACCCGTGAGTGAAGTACAGGGTAAGGCACCTAAGCCTCTATGATGCATACTGGATGTTCAACACCTGGGATTCTCCACAATGTCTACCACTTCTCAAAACACTTCCAATATAGGAGGGAACTGTGCTACCGTAAGTTCTAATGACAGGGATGCATCTGTGCAAGGTTGAAAACTCGAGGATGTTTCTGGGGAGCAAACATGAAGTGTCTCATAAAGGCACCTTAGACTGGATGCGTAGTAGGTATCTGCTCAGGGAAGCTACTTAAGTTTTGTACTCATTCATAACAGTGCTTCTCCTTGGAGGAATGAAGGAAGAACACGGACGGATTAGGGGCACATTAGGTACTGGGAATAAAGGGCAGGCTATGAACCTTACGCCTGCCAACCACATATTGGATGTTCACCACCAGTGTTGATCCGCACATAGGTTCTGCGTCTAAAACGCTTCCAACACTGAGAGGGAAGTGTGCTTTAGGAGGGATTCACTGCAGTGTTACGTCTGTTAAAGAAGGATGCTTTTGGGACTGACTCTGTGGTAACCGCATTAGGCGCACATAGCTTTCCAGTCTCAGACGTCTAACCGTTAGACTATAGGAAGTTCTGTTTAAGGGAAACTCCTTCATGCGGAATGTCACTTCTCACAGTGTCTTTGCAGTGGAGAAAAGAATATAGAATAAGGACGGACAGAGAGAACGATGCAAACCGTGATTGAAGTACAGGGTAAGCCTCGTAGGCCTCTATTATGCATACTGGTAGTTCAACACCGGAGATGTTCCACAGTGTCTACCTCTTCTCAAAACACTTCCAGTATATGAGGGAACTCTGCTACATTAAGTTCTCACGACAGAGATGCGTCTGTGCTCAGTTGGAAAGTGTAGGACGTGTCTGGGTAGCAACCAGTAAGTGTCTGATACAAGCCCCAAAGAGGGGATGCGGAGGAAGGTATCTGCTCAGGGAAGCTACTTCAGGTGCGTACTCATTCATAACAGTGTCTCTCCTTTGAGGATGAAGATAGAACAGGGAACGACTACGGGCACATTAGGTACTGTGAGTAAAGGGCATGCTAAGGCGCTTAAGCCTGCCAAACACATATTGGATGTTCACCACCAGTGCAGATCCGCACTTAGTTTCTGCGTCGAAAACGCTTCCTACACTGAGAGGGAAGTGTGCTTTAGGAGGGATTCACTGCAGTGTTACGTCTGTTAAAGAAGGAAGCTTTTGGGACTGACTCTGTGGTAACCCCAATAGGCGCACATAGCTTTCCAGTCTCAGCTGTCTATCCCTTGGACTATAGCAAGTTCTGTTTAAGGGAACTATTTCATGCGGAATGTCACTTCTCACAGTGTCTTTCCAGTGGAGGAAAGAAGATAGAACAACGACGGACAGAGAGAACCTTGCAACCCGTGAGTGAAGTACAGGTTAAGGCACCTAAGCCTCTATGATGCATACTGGATGTTCAACACCTGGGATTTTCCACAATGTCTACCACTTCTCAAAACACTTCCAATATAGGAGGGAACTGTGCTACCGTAAGTTCTAATGACAGAGATGCATCTGTGCAAGTTTGAAAACTCGAGGATGTGTCTGGGTAGCAAACATGAAGTGTCTCATAAAGGCACCTTAGACTGGATGCGTTGGAGGTATCTGCTCAGGGAAGCTACTTCAGTTTTGTACTCATTCATAACAGTGCTTCTCCTTGGAGGAATGAAGGAAGAACACGGACGGACTAGGGGCACATTAGGTACTGTGAATAAAGGGCAGGCTATGAACCTTACGCCTGCCAACCACATATTGGATGTTCACCACCAGTGTTGATCCGCACATAGGTTCTGCGTCTAAAACGCTTCCAACACTGAGAGGGAAGTGTGCTTTAGGAGGGATTCATTGCAGTGTTACGTCTGTTAAAGAAGGATGCTTTTGGGACTGACTCTGTGGTAACCGCATTAGGCGCACATAGCTTTCCAGTCTCAGACGTCTTACCGTTAGACTATAGGAAGTTCTGTTTAAGGTATACTCCTTCATGCGGAATGTCACTTCTCACAGTGTCTTTCCAGTGGAGGAAAGAAGATAGAACAAGGACTGACAGAGAGAACGTTGCAAACCGTGAGTGAAGTTCAGGGTAAGCCACACAGACCTCTATGATGCATACTGGAAGTTCAACACCGGAGATGTTCCACAGTGTCTACCTCTTCGCAAAACACTTCCAGTATATGCGGGAACTCTGCTACATTAAGTTCTCACGACAGAGATGCGTCTGTTCTCAGTTGGAAAGTGTAGGACGTGTCTGGGTAGCAACCATACAGTGTCTGATAGAGGCACCTCAGAGGGGATGCAGAGGAAGGTATCTGCTCAGGGAACCTACTTCAGGTGCGTACTCATTCATAACAGTGTTTCTCCTTTGAGGATTAAGATAGAACAGAGAAGGACTACGGGCACATTAGGTACTGTGAGTAAAGAGCACGCTATCGCGCTTACGCCTGCCAAACTCATATTGGATATTCACAACCAGTGGTGATCCGCACTTAGTTTCTGCGTCGAAAACGCATCCAACACTGAGATGGTAGTGTGCTTTAGGAGGAATTCACTGCAGTTTTACGTCTGTTAAAGAAGGAAGCTTTTGGGACTGACTCTGTGGTAAGCGCATTAGGCGCCCATAGCTTTCCACTCTCAGACGTCTAACCTTTAGACTATAGGAAGTTCTCTATAAGGGAAAGTCCTTCATGTGGATTGTTACTTCTCACAGTGTCTTTATGTGGAGGAAAGAAGATAGAACAAGGACGGACGGAGAGATCGTTGCACACCGTGACTGAAGTACAGGGTAAGCCACTAAGGCCTCTATGATGCATACTGGAAGTTCAAAACCGGAGATGTTCCACAAGTCCTACCTTTTCTCAAAACACTTCCAGTATATGACGGAACTGTGCTTCAGTAAGTTCTCACGACAGAGATGCGTCTATCCTCATTTGGAAAGTGTAGGACGTGTCTGGATAGCAACCAGTAAGTGTCTGATACAAGCCCCTAAGAGGGGATGCGGAGGAAGGTATCTGCTCAGGGAAGCTACTTCAGGTGCGTACTCATTCATAACAGTGCTTCTCCTTAGAGGATGAAGATATAACAGGGATGGATTAGGGGCACATTAGGTACTCTGAGTAAAGGGCAGGCTATGACGCTTAAGCCTGCCAAAAACATATTGGATGTTCACCACCAGTGTTGATCCGCACCTAGATTCTGCGTCAAAAACGCTTCCAACACTGAGAGGCAAGTGTGCTTTAGGAGGGATTCACTGCAGTGTTACGTCTGTTAAATAAGGATCCTTTTGGGACTGACTCTGTGTTAGCCGCATTAGGCGCACATAGCTTTCCAGTCTCAGAGGTCTAACCGTTAGACTAGAGGAAATTCTGTATAAGGGAAACCCCTTCATGTGGATTGTCACTTCTCACAGAGTCTTTCCAGTGGAGGAAAGAAGATAGAACAAAGACGGACAGAGAGATTTGCAAACTGTGAGAGAAGTACAGGGTAAGCCACTAAGGCCTCTATGATGCATACTGGAAGTTCAACACCGGAGATGTTCCACAAATCCTACCTTTTCTCAAAACACTTCCAGTATATGACGGAACTGTGCTTCAGTAAGTTCTCACGACAGAGATGCGTCTGTCCTCAGTTGGAAATTGTAGGACGTGTCTGGATAGCAACCAGTAAGTGTCTGATACAAGCCGCTAAGAGGGGATGCGGAGGAAGGTATCAGCTCAGGGAAGCTACTTCAGGTGCGTACTCATTCATAACAGTGTCTCTCCTTTGAGGATGAAGATAGAACAGGGAACGACTACGGGCACATTAGGTACTGTGAGTAAAGGGCATGCTAAGGCGCTTAAGCCTGCCAAACACATATTGGATGTTCACAACCAGTGCAGATCTGCACTTAGTTTCTGCGTCGAAAACGCTTCCTACACTGAGAGGGAAGTGTGCTTTAGGAGGGATTCACTGCAGTGTTACGTCTGTTAAAGAAGGAAGCTTTTGGGACTGACTCTGTGGTAACCCCAATAGGCGCACATAGCTTTCCAGTCTCAGCCGTCTATCCGTTGGACTATAGCAAGTTCTGTTTAAGGGAAACTCCTTCATGAGGAATGTCACTTCTCACAGTGTCTTTCCAGTGGAGGAAAGAAGATAGAACAACGACGGACAGAGAGAACGTTGCAACCCGTGAGTGAAGTACAGGGTAAGGCACCTAAGCCTCTATGATGCATACTGGATGTTCAACACCTGGGATTCTCCACAATGTCTACCACTTCTCAAAACACTTCCAATATAGGAGGGAACTGTGCTACCGTAAGTTCTAATGACAGGGATGCATCTGTGCAAGGTTGAAAACTCGAGGATGTTTCTGGGGAGCAAACATGAAGTGTCTCATAAAGGCACCTTAGACTGGATGCGTAGTAGGTATCTGCTCAGGGAAGCTACTTAAGTTTTGTACTCATTCATAACAGTGCTTCTCCTTGGAGGAATGAAGGAAGAACACGGACGGATTAGGGGCACATTAGGTACTGGGAATAAAGGGCAGGCTATGAACCTTACGCCTGCCAACCACATATTGGATGTTCACCACCAGTGTTGATCCGCACATAGGTTCTGCGTCTAAAACGCTTCCAACACTGAGAGGGAAGTGTGCTTTAGGAGGGATTCACTGCAGTGTTACGTCTGTTAAAGAAGGATGCTTTTGGGACTGACTCGGTGGTAACCGCATTAGGCGCACATAGCTTTCCAGTCTCAGACGTCTAACCGTTAGACTATAGGAAGTTCTGTTTATGGGAAACTCCTTCATGCGGAATGTCACTTCTCACAGTGTCTTTGCAGTGGAGAAAAGAATATAGAATAAGGACGGACAGAGAGAACGATGCAAACCGTGATTGAAGTACAGGGTAAGCCTCGTAGGCCTCTATTATGCATACTGGTAGTTCAACACCGGAGATGTTCCACAGTGTCTACCTCTTCTCAAAACACTTCCAGTATATGAGGGAACTCTGCTACATTAAGTTCTCACGACAGAGATGCGTCTGTGCTCAGTTGGAAAGTGTAGGACGTGTCTGGGTAGCAACCAGTAAGTGTCTGATACAAGCCCCAAAGAGGGGATGCGGAGGAAGGTATCTGCTCAGGGAAGCTACTTCAGGTGCGTACTCATTCATAACAGTGTCTCTCCTTTGAGGATGAAGATAGAACAGGGAACGACTACGGGCACATTAGGTACTGTGAGTAAAGGGCATGCTAAGGCGCTTAAGCCTGCCAAACACATATTGGATGTTCACCACCAGTGCAGATCCGCACTTAGTTTCTGCGTCGAAAACGCTTCCTACACTGAGAGGGAAGTGTGCTTTAGGAGGGATTCACTGCAGTGTTACGTCTGTTAAAGAAGGAAGCTTTTGGGACTGACTCTGTGGTAACCCCAATAGGCGCACATAGCTTTCCAGTCTCAGCTGTCTATCCCTTGGACTATAGCAAGTTCTGTTTAAGGGAACTATTTCATGCGGAATGTCACTTCTCACAGTGTCTTTCCAGTGGAGGAAAGAAGATAGAACAACGACGGACAGAGAGAACGTTGCAACCCGTGAGTGAAGTACAGGTTAAGGCACCTAAGCCTCTATGATGCATACTGGATGTTCAACACCTGGGATTTTCCACAATGTCTACCACTTCTCAAAACACTTCCAATATAGGAGGGAACTGTGCTACCGTAAGTTCTAATGACAGAGATGCATCTGTGCAAGTTTGAAAACTCGAGGATGTGTCTGGGTAGCAAACATGAAGTGTCTCATAAAGGCACCTTAGACTGGATGCGTTGGAGGTATCTGCTCAGGGAAGCTACTTCAGTTTTGTACTCATTCATAACAGTGCTTCTCCTTGGAGGAATGAAGGAAGAACACGGACGGACTAGGGGCACATTAGGTACTGTGAATAAAGGGTAGGCTATGAACCTTACGCCTGCCAACCACATATTGGATGTTCACCACCAGTGTTGATCCGCACATAGGTTCTGCGTCTAAAACGCTTCCAACACTGAGAGGGAAGTGTGCTTTAGGAGGGATTCATTGCAGTGTTACGTCTGTTAAAGAAGGATGCTTTTGGGACTGACTCTGTGGTAACCGCATTAGGCGCACATAGCTTTCCAGTCTCAGACGTCTTACCGTTAGACTATAGGAAGTTCTGTTTAAGGTATACTCCTTCATGCGGAATGTCACTTCTCACAGTGTCTTTCCAGTGGAGGAAAGAAGATAGAACAAGGACTGACAGAGAGAACGTTGCAAACCGTGAGTGAAGTTCAGGGTAAGCCACACAGACCTCTATGATGCATACTGGAAGTTCAACACCGGAGATGTTCCACAGTGTCTACCTCTTCGCAAAACACTTCCAGTATATGCGGGAAGTCTGCTACATTAAGTTCTCACGACAGAGATGCGTCTGTTCTCAGTTGGAAAGTGTAGGACGTGTCTGGGTAGCAACCATACAGTGTCTGATAGAGGCACCTCAGAGGGGATGCAGAGGAAGGTATCTGCTCAGGGAACCTACTTCAGGTGCGTACTCATTCATAACAGTGTTTCTCCTTTGAGGATTAAGATAGAACAGAGAAGGACTACGGGCACATTAGGTACTGTGAGTAAAGAGCACGCTATCGCGCTTACGCCTGCCAAACTCATATTGGATATTCACAACCAGTGGTGATCCGCACTTAGTTTCTGCGTCGAAAACGCATCCAACACTGAGATGGTAGTGTGCTTTAGGAGGAATTCACTGCAGTTTTACGTCTGTTAAAGAAGGAAGATTTTGGGACTGACTCTGTGGTAAGCGCATTAGGCGCCCATAGCTTTCCACTCTCAGACGTCTAACCTTTAGACTATAGGAAGTTCTCTATAAGGGAAAGTCCTTCATGTGGATTGTTACTTCTCACAGTGTCTTTATGTGGAGGAAAGAAGATAGAACAAGGACGGACGGAGAGATCGTTGCACACCGTGACTGAAGTACAGGGTAAGCCACTAAGGCCTCTATGATGCATACTGGAAGTTCAAAACCGGAGATGTTCCACAAGTCCTACCTTTTCTCAAAACACTTCCAGTATATGACGGAACTGTGCTTCAGTAAGTTCTCACGACAGAGATGCGTCTATCCTCATTTGGAAAGTGTAGGACGTGTCTGGATAGCAACCAGTAAGTGTCTGATACAAGCCCCTAAGAGGGGATGCGGAGGAAGGTATCTGCTCAGGGAAGCTACTTCAGGTGCGTACTCATTCATAACAGTGCTTCTCCTTAGAGGATGAAGATATAACAGGGATGGATTAGGGGCACATTAGGTACTCTGAGTAAAGGGCAGGCTATGACGCTTAAGCCTGCCAAAAACATATTGGATGTTCACCACCAGTGTTGATCCGCACCTAGATTCTGCGTCAAAAACGCTTCCAACACTGAGAGGCAAGTGTGCTTTAGGAGGGATTCACTGCAGTGTTACGTCTGTTAAATAAGGATCCTTTTGGGACTGACTCTGTGTTAGCCGCATTAGGCGCACATAGCTTTCCAGTCTCAGAGGTCTAACCGTTAGACTAGAGGAAATTCTGTATAAGGGAAACCCCTTCATGCGGATTGTCACTTCTCACAGAGTCTTTCCAGTGGAGGAAAGAAGATAGAACAAAGACGGACAGAGAGATTTGCAAACTGTGAGAGAAGTACAGGGTAAGCCACTAAGGCCTCTATGATGCATACTGGAAGTTCAACACCGGAGATGTTCCACAAATCCTACCTTTTCTCAAAACACTTCCAGTATATGACGGAACTGTGCTTCAGTAAGTTCTCACGACAGAGATGCGTCTGTCCTCAGTTGGAAATTGTAGGACGTGTCTGGATAGCAACCAGTAAGTGTCTGATACAAGCCGCTAAGAGGGGATGCGGAGGAAGGTATCAGCTCAGGGAAGCTACTTCAGGTGCGTACTCATTCATAACAGTGTCTCTCCTTTGAGGATGAAGATAGAACAGGGAACGACTACGGGCACATTAGGTACTGTGAGTAAAGGGCATGCTAAGGCGCTTAAGCCTGCCAAACACATATTGGATGTTCACAACCAGTGCAGATCTGCACTTAGGTTCTGCGTCGAAAACGCTTCCTACACTGAGAGGGAAGTGTGCTTTAGGAGGGATTCACTGCAGTGTTACGTCTGTTAAAGAAGGAAGCTTTTGGGACTGACTCTGTGGTAACCCCAATAGGCGCACATAGCTTTCCAGTCTAAGCCGTCTATCCGTTGGACTATAGCAAGTTCTGTTTAAGGGAAACTCCTTCATGAGGAATGTCACTTCTCACAGTGTCTTTCCAGTGGAGGAAAGAAGATAGAACAACGACGGACAGAGAGAACGTTGCAACCCGTGAGTGAAGTACAGGGTAAGGCACCTAAGCCTCTATGATGCATACTGGATGTTCAACACCTGGGATTTTCCACAATGTCTACCACTTCTCAAAACACTTCCAATATAGGAGGGAACTGTGCTACCGTAAGTTCTAATGACAGGGATGCATCTGTGCAAGGTTGAAAACTCGAGGATGTGTCTGGGGAGCAAACATGAAGTGTCTCATAAAGGCACCTAGGCTGGATGCGTAGTAGGTATCTGCTCAGGGAAGCTACTTAAGTTTTGTACTCATTCATAACAGTGCTTCTCCTTGGAGGAATGAAGGAAGAACACGGACGGATTAGGGGCACATTAGGTACTGGGAATAAAGGGCAGGCTATGAACCTTACGCCTGCCAACCACATATTGGATGTTCACCACCAGTGTTGATCCGCACATAGGTTCTGCGTCTAAAACGCTTCCAACACTGAGAGGGAAGTGTGCTTTAGGAGGGATTCACTGCAGTGTTACGTCTGTTAAAGAAGGATGCTTTTGGGACTGACTCGGTGGTAACCGCATTAGGCGCACATAGCTTTCCAGTCTCAGACGTCTAACCGTTAGACTATAGGAAGTTCTGTTTAAGGGAAACTCCTTCATGCGGAATGTCACTTCTCACAGTGTCTTTGCAGTGGAGAAAAGAAGATAGAACAAGGACGGACAGAGAGAACGATGCAAACCGTGATTGAAGTACAGGGTAAGCCTCGTAGGCCTCTATTATGCATACTGGTAGTTCAACACCGGAGATGTTCCACAGTGTCTACCTCTTCTCAAAACACTTCCAGTATATGAGGGAACTCTGCTACATTAAGTTCTCACGACAGAGATGCGTCTGTGCTCAGTTGGAAAGTGTAGGACGTGTCTGGGTAGCAACCAGTAAGTGTCTGATACAAGCCGCTAAGAGGGGATGCGGAGGAAGGTATCTGCTCAGGGAAGCTACTTCAGGTGCGTACTCATTCATAACAGTGTCTCTCCTTTGAGGATGAAGATAGAACACGGAACGACTACGGGCACATTAGGTACTGTGAGTAAGGGCATGCTAAGGCGCTTAAGCCTGCCAAACACATATTGGATGTTCACCACCAGTGCAGATCCGCACTTAGTTTCTGCGTCGAAAACGCTTCCTACACTGAGAGGGAAGTGTGCTTTAGGAGGGATTCACTGCAGTGTTACGTCTGTTAAAGAAGGAAGCTTTTGGGACTGACTCTGTGGTAACCCCAATAGGCGCACATAGCTTTCCAGTCTAAGCCGTCTATCCGTTGGACTATAGCAAGTTCTGTTTAAGGGAAACTCCTTCATGAGGAATGTCTCTTCTCACAGTGTCTTTCCAGTGGAGGAAAGAAGATAGAACAACGACGGACAGAGAGAACGTTGCAACCCGTGAGTGAAGTACAGGGTAAGGCACCTAAGCCTCTATGATGCATACTGGATGTTCAACACCTGGGATTTTCCACAATGTCTACCACTTCTCAAAACACTTCCAATATAGGAGGGAACTGTGCTACCGTAAGTTCTAATGACAGGGATGCATCTGTGCAAGGTTGAAAACTCGAGGATGTTTCTGGGGAGCAAACATGAAGTGTCTCATAAAGGCACCTTAGACTGGATGCGTAGTAGGTATCTGCTCAGGGAAGCTACTTAAGTTTTGTACTCATTCATAACAGTGCTTCTCCTTGGAGGAATGAAGGAAGAACACGGACGGATTAGGGGCACATTAGGTACTGGGAATAAAGGGCAGGCTATGAACATTACGCCTGCCAACCACATATTGGATGTTCACCACCAGTGTTGATCCGCACATAGGTTCTGCGTCTAAAACGCTTCCAACACTGAGAGAGAAGTGTGCTTTAGGAGGGATTCACTGCAGTGTTACGTCTGTTAAAGAAGGATGCTTTTGGGACTGACTCGGTGGTAACCGCATTAGGCGCACATAGCTTTCCAGTCTCAGACGTCTAACCGTTAGACTATAGGAAGTTCTGTTTAAGGGAAACTCCTTCATGCGGAATGTCACTTCTCACAGTGTCTTTGCAGTGGAGAAAAGAAGATAGAACAAGGACGGACAGAGAGAACGATGCAAACCGTGATTGAAGTACAGGGTAAGCCTCGTAGGCCTCTATTATGCATACTGGTAGTTCAACACCGGAGATGTTCCACAGTGTCTACCTCTTCTCAAAACACTTCCAGTATATGAGGGAACTCTGCTACATTAAGTTCTCACGACAGAGATGCGTCTGTGCTCAGTTGGAAAGTATAGGACGTGTCTGGGTAGCAACCAGTAAGTGTCTGATACAAGCCGCTAAGAGGGGATGCGGAGGAAGGTATCTGCTCAGGGAAGCTACTTCAGGTGCGTACTCATTCATAACAGTGTCTCTCCTTTGAGGATGAAGATAGAACAGGGAACGACTATGGGCACATTAGGTACTGTGAGTAAAGGGCATGCTAAGGCGCTTAAGCCTGCCAAACACATATTGGATGTTCACCACCAGTGCAGTTCCGCACTTAGTTTCTGCGTCGAAAACGCTTCCTACACTGAGAGGGAAGTGTGCTTTAGGAGGGATTCACTGCAGTGTTACGTCTGTTAAAGAAGGAAGCTTTTGGGACTGACTCTGTGGTAACCCCAATAGGCGCACATAGCTTTCCAGTCTCAGCTGTCTATCCCTTGGACTATAGCAAGTTCTGTTTAAGGGAACTCCTTCATGCGGAATGTCACTTCTCACAGTGTCTTTCCAGTGGAGGAAAGAAGATAGAACAACGACGGACAGAGAGAACGTTGCAACCCGTGAGTGAAGTACAGGGTAAGGCACCTAAGCCTCTATGATGCATACTGGATGTTCAACACCTGGGATTTTCCACAATGTCTACCACTTCTCAAAACACTTCCAATATAGGAGGGAACTGTGCTACCGTAAGTTCTAATGACAGGGATGCATCTGTGCAAGTTTGAAAACTCGAGGATGTGTCTGGGTAGCAAACATGAAGTGTCTCATAAAGGCACCTTAGACTGGATGCGTAGGAGGTATCTGCTCAGGGAAGCTACTTCAGTTTTGTACTCATCCATAACAGTGCTTCTCCTTGGAGGAATGAAGGAAGAACACGGACGGACTAGGGGCACATTAGGTACTGTGAATAAAGGGCAGGCTATGAACCTTACGCCTGCCAACCACATATTGGATGTTCACCACCAGTGTTGATCCGCACATAGGTTCTGCGTCTAAAACGCTTCCAACACTGAGAGGGAAGTGTGCTTTAGGAGGGATTCACTGCAGTGTTACGTCTGTTAAAGAAGGATGCTTTTGGGACTGACTCTGTGGTAACCGCATTAGGCGCACATAGCTTTCCAGTCTCAGAGGTCTAACCGTTAGACTATAGGAAATTCTGTTTAAGGGAAACTCATTCATGCGGAATGTCAATTCTCACAGTTTCTTTGCAGTGGAGAAAAGAATATAGAACAAGGACAGAGAGTACGATGCAAACCGTGATTGAAGTACAGGGTAAGCTACGTAGGGCTCTATTATGCATACTGGTAGTTCAACACGGGAGATGTTCCACAGTGTCTACCTCTTCTCAAAACACTTCCAGTATATGAGGGAACTCTGCTACAGTAAGTTCTCAAGACAGAGAAGCGTCTGTGCTCAGTTGGAAAGTGTAGGACGTGTCTGGGTAACAACCATACATTGTCTGATACAGTAACCTCAGAGGGGATGCAGAGGAAGGTATCTGCTCAGGGTACCTACTTCAGGTGCGTACTCATTCATAACAGTGTTTCTCCTTTGAGGATGAAGATAGAACAGAGAAGGACTACGGGCACATTAGGTACTGTGAGTAAAGAGCACGCTATCGCGCTTAAGCCTGCCATACTCATATTGGATATTCACAACCAGTGGTGATCCGCACTTAGTTTCTGCGTCGAAAATGCATCCAAAACTGAGATGGTAGTGTGCTTTAGGAGGGATTCACTGCAGTTTTACGTCTGTTAAAGAAGGAAGCTTTTGGGACTGACTCTGTGGTAAACGCATTATGCGCCCATAGCTTTCCAGTCTCAGACGTCTAACCGTTAGACTATAGGAAGTTCTTTTAAGGGAAACTCCTTCATGTGGATTGTTACTTCTCACAGTGTCTTTATGTGGAGGAAAGAAGATAGAACAAGGACGGACAGAGAGATTGTTGCACACCGTGAGTGAAGTACAGGGTAAGCCACTTTGGCCTCTATGATGTATACTGGAAGTTCAACAGCGGAGATGTTCCACAAGTCCTACCTTTTCTCAAAACACTTCCAGTATATGACGGAACTGTGCTTCAGTAATTTCTCACGACAGAGATGCGTCTGTCCTCAGTTGGAAAGTGTAGGACGTGTCTGGATAGCAACCAGTAAGTGTCTGATACAAGCCCCTAAGAGGGGATGCGGAGGAAGGTATCTGCTCAGGGAAGCTACTTCAGGTGCGTACTCATTCATAACAAGGTTTCTCCTTTGAGGATGAAGATAGAACAGGAAACGACTACGGGCACATTAGGTACTGTGAGTAAAGGGCATGCTAAGGCGCTTAAGCCTGCCAAACACATATTGGATGTTCACCACCAGTGCAGATCCGCACTTAGTTTCTGCGTCGAAAACGCTTCCTACACTGAGAGGGAAGTGTGCTTTAGGAGGGATTCACTGCAGTGTTACGTCTTTTAAAGAAGGAAGCTTTTAGGACTGACTCTGTGGTAACCCCAATAGGCGCACATAGCTTTCCAGTCTCAGCCGTCTATCCGTTGGACTATAGCAAGTTCTGTTTAAGGGAAACTCCTTCATGCGGAATGTCACTTCTCACAGTGTCTTTCCAGTGGAGGAAAGAAGATAGAACAACGACGGACAGAGAGAACGTTGCAACCCGTGAGTGAAGTACAGGGTAAGGCACCTAAGCCTCTATGATGCATACTGGATGTTCAACACCTGGGATTTTCCACAATGTCTACCACTTCTCAAAACACTTCCAATATAGGAGGGAACTGTGCTACCGTAAGTTCTAATGACAGGGATGCATCTGTGCAAGGTTGAAAACTCGAGGATGTGTCTGGGTAGTAAACATGAAGTGTCTCATAAAGGCACCTTAGACTGGATGCGTAGGAGGTATCTGCTCAGGGAAGCTACTTCAGTTTTGTACTCATTCATAACAGTGCTTCTCCTTGGAGGAATGAAGGAAGAACACGGACGGACTACGGGCACATTAGGTACTGTGAATAAAGGGCAGGCTATGAACCTTATGCCTCCCAACCACATATTGGATGTTCACCACCAGTGTTGATCCGCACATAGGTTCTGCGTCTAAAACGCTTTCAACACTGAGAGGGAAGTGTGCTTTAGGAGGGATTCACTGCAGTGTTACGTCTGTTAAAGAAGGATGCTTTTGGGACTGACTCTGTGGTAACCGCATTAGGCGCACATAGCTTTCCAGTCTCAGACGTCTTACCGTTAGACTATAGGAAGTTCTGTTTAAGGTATACTCCTTCATGCGGAATGTCACTTCTCACAGTGTCCTTCCTGTGGATGAAAGAAGATAGAACAAGGACTGACAGAGAGAACGTTGCAAACCGTGAGTGAAGTTCAGGGTAAGCCACACAGACCTCTATGATGCATACTGGAAGTTCAACACCGGAGATGTTCCACAGTGTCTACCTCTTCGCATAACACTTCCAGTATATGCGGGAACTCTGCTACATTAAGTTCTCACGACAGAGATGCGTCTGTTCTCAGTTGGAAAGTGTAGGACGTGTCTGGGTAGCAACCATACAGTGTCTGATAGAGGCACCTCAGAGGGGATGCAGAGGAAGGTATCTGCTCAGGGAACCTACTTCAGGTGCGTACTCATTCATAACAGTGTTTCTCCTTTGAGGATTAAGATAGAACAGAGAAGGACTACGGGCACATTAGGTACTGTGAGTAAAGAGCACGCTATCGCGCTTAAGCCTGCCAAACTCATATTGGATATTCACAACCAGTGGTGATCCGCACTTAGTTTCTGCGTCGAAAACGCATCCAACACTGAGATGGTAGTGTGCTTTAGGAAGAATTCACTGCAGTTTTACGTCTGTTAAAGGAGGAAGATTTTGGGACTGACTCTGTGGTAAACGCATTAGGCGCCCATAGCTTTCCACTATCAGACGTCTAACCTTTAGACTATAGGAAGTTCTCTATAAGGGAAACTCCTTCATGTGGATTGTTACTTCTCACAGTGTCTTTATGTGGAGGAAAGAAGATAGAACAAGGACGGACGGAGAGATCGTTGCACACCGTGACTGAAGTACAGGGTAAGCCACTAAGGCCTCTATGATGCATACTGGAAGTTCAAAACCGGAGATGTTCCACAAGTCCTACCTTTTCTCAAAACACTTCCAGTATATGACGGAACTGTGCTTCAGTAAGTTCTCACGACAGAGATGCGTCTATCCTCATTTGGAAAGTGTAGGACGTGTCTGGATAGCAACCAGTAAGTGTCTGATACAAGCCCCTAAGAGGGGATGCGGAGGAAGGTATCTGCTCAGGGAAGCTACTTCAGGTGCGTACTCATTCATAACAGTGCTTCTCCTTAGAGGATGAAGATATAACAGGGATGGATTAGGGGCACATTAGGTACTCTGAGTAAAGGGCAGGCTATGACGCTTAAGCCTGCCAAAAACATATTGGATGTTCACCACCAGTGTTGATCCGCACTTAGGTTCCGCGTCAAAAACGCTTCCAACACTGAGAGGCAAGTGTCCTTTAGGAGGGATTCACTGCAGTGTTACGTCTGTTAAATAAGGATCCTTTTGGGACTGACTCTGTGTTAGCCGCATTAGGCGCACATTGCTTTCCAGTCTCAGAGGTCTAACCGTTAGACAAGAGGAAATTCTGTATAAGGGAAACTCCTTCATGCGGACTGTCACTTCTCACAGAGTCTTTCCAGTGGAGGAAAGAAGATAGAACAAAGACGGACAGAGAGAACTTTGCAAACTGTGAGAGAAGTACAGGGTAAGCCACTAAGGCCTCTATGATGCATACTGGAAGTTCAACACCGGAGATGTTCCACAGTGTCTACCTCTTCTCAAAACACTTCCAGTATATGAGGGAACTCTGCTACATTAAGTTCTCATGACAGAGATGCGTCTGTACTCAGTTGGAAAGTGTAGGACGTGTCTGGGTAGCAACCAGTAAGTGTCTGATACAAGCCGCTAAGAGGGGATGCGGAGGAAGGTATCTGCTCAGGGAAGCTACTTCAGGTGCGTACTCATTCATAACAGTGTCTCTCCTTTGAGGATGAAGATAGAACAGGGAACGACTACGGGCACATTAGGTACTGTGAGTAAAGGGCATCCTAAGGCGCTTAAGCCTGCCAAACACATATTGGATGTTCACCACCAGTGCAGATCCGCACTTAGTTTCTGCGTCGAAAACGCTTCCTACACTGAGAGGGAAGTGTGCTTTAGGAGGGATTCACTGCAGTGTTACGTCTGTTAAAGAAGGAAGCTTTGGGGACTGACTCTGTGGTAACCCCAATAGGCGCACATAGCTTTCCAGTCTCAGCCATCTATCCGTTGGATTATAGCAAGTTCTGTTTAAGGGAAACTCCTTCCTGCGGAATGTCACTTCTCACAGTGTCTTTCCAGTGCAGGAAAGAAGATAGAACAACGACGGACAGAGAGAAAGTTGCAACCCGTGAATGAAGTACAGGGTAAGGCACCTAAGCCTCTATGATGCATACTGGATGTTCAACACCTGGGATTTTCCACAATGTCTACCACCTCTCAAAACACTTCCAGTATATGTCGGAACTGTGCTTCAGTAATTTCTCATGACAGAGATGTGTCTGTCCTCAGTTGTAAAGTGTAGGACGTGTCTGGATAGCAACCAGTAAGTGTCTGATACAAGCCCCTAAGAGGGGATGCGGAGGAAGGTATCTGCTCAGGGAGCTACTTCAGGTGCGTCCTCATTCATAATAGTGTCTCTCCTTTGAGGATGAAGATAGAACAGGGAACGACTACGGGCACATTAGGTACTTTGAGGAAAGGGCATGCTAAGGCGCTTAAGCCTGCCAAACACATATTGGATGTTCACCACCAGTGCAGATCCGTACTTAGTTTCTGCGTAGAAAACGCTTCCTACACTGAGAGGGAAGTGTGCTTTAGGAGGGATTCACTGCAGTGTTACGTCTGTTAAAGAAGGAAGCTTTTGGGACTGACTCTGTGGTAACCCCAATAGGCGCACATACCTTTCCAGTCTCAGCCATCTATCCGTTGGACTATAGCAAGTTCTGTTTAAGGGAAACTCCTTCATGCGTTATGTCACTTCTCACAATGTCTTTCCAGTGCAGGAAAGAAGATAGAACAACGACGGACAGAGAGAACGTTGCAACCCGTGAGTGAAGTACAGGGTAAGGCACCTAAGCCTCTATGATGCATACTGGATGTTCAACACCTGGGATTTTCCACAATGTCTACCACTTCTCAAAACACTTCCAGTATATGACGGAACTGTGCTTCAGTAATTTCTCACGACAGAGATGTGTCTGTCCTCAGTTGGAAAGTGTAGGACGTGTCTGGATAGCAACAAGTAAGTGTCTGATACAAGCCCCAAAGAGGGGATGCGGAGGAAGGTATCTGCTCAGGGAAGCTACTTCAGGTGCGTACTCATTCATAACAGTGTCTCTCCTTTGAGGATGAAGATAGAACAGGGAACGACTACGGGCACATTAGGTACTGTGAGTAAAGGGCATGCTAAGGCGCTTAAGCCTGCCAAACACATATAAGATGTTCACCACCAGTGTAGATCCGCACTTAGTTTCTGCGTCTAAAACGCTTCCAACACTGAGAGGGAAGTGTGCTTTAGGAGGGATTCACTGCAGTGTTACGTCTGTTAAAGAAGGAAGCTTTTGGGACTGACTCTGTGGTAACCCCAATAGGCGCACATAGCTTTCCAGTCTCAGCCGTCTATCCGTTGGACTATAGCAAGTTCTGTTTAAGGGAAACTCCTTCATGCGGAATGTCACTTCTCACAGTGTCTTTCCAGTGGAGGAAAGAAGATAGAACAACGACGGACAGAGAGAACGTTGCAACCCGTGAGTGAAGTACAGGGTAAGGCACCTAAGCCTCTATGATGCATACTGGATGTTCAACACCTGGGATTTTCCACAATGTCTACCACTTCTCAAAACACTTCCAATATAGGAGGGAACTGTGCTACCGTAAGTTTTAATGACAGGGATGCATCTGTGCAAGGTTGAAAACTCGAGGATGTGTCTGGGTAGCAAACATGAAGTGTCTCATAAAGGCACCTTAGACTGGATGCGTAGGAGGTATCTGCTCAGGGAAGCTACTTCAGTTTTGTACTCATTCATAACAGTGCTTCGCCTTGGAGGAATGAAGGAAGAACACGGACGGACTAGGGGCACATTAGGTACTGTGAATAAAGGGCAGGCTATGAACCTTACGTCTGGCAACCACATATTGGATGTTCACCACCACTGTTGATCCGCACATAGGTTCTGCGTCTAAAACGCTTCCAACACTGAGAGGGAAGTGTGCTTTAGGAGGGATTCACTGCAGTGTTACGTCTGTTAAAGAAGGATGCTTTTGGGACTGACTCTGTGGTAACCGCATTAGGCGCACATAACTATCCAGTCTCAGACGTCTAACCGTTAGACTATAGGAAGTTCTGTTTAAGGGAAACTCCTTCATGCGGAATGTCACTTCTCACAGTGTCTTTGCAGTGGAGAAAAGAAGATAGAACAAGGACGGACAGAGAGAACGATGCAAACCGTGATTGAAGTACAGGGTAAGCCTCGTAGGCCTCTATTATGCATACTGGTAGTTCAACAGCGGAGATGTTCCACAGTGTCTACCTATTCTCAAAACACTTCCAGTATATGAGGGAACTCTGCTACATTAAGTTCTCACGACAGAGATGCGACTGTACTCACTTGGAAAGTGTAGGACGTGTCTGGGTAGCAACCAGTAAGTGTCTGATACAAGCCGCTAAGAGGGGATGCGGAGGAAGGTATCTGCTCAGGGAAGCTACTTCAGGTGCGTACTCATTCATAACAGTGTCTCTCCTTTGAGGATGAAAATAGAACAGGGAATGACTATGGGCACATTAGGTACTGTGAGGAAAGGGTATGCTAAGGCGCTTAAGCCTGCCAATCACATATTCGATGTTCACCACCAGTGCAAATCCGCACTTAGTTTCTGCGTCAAAAACGCTTCCTACACTGAGAGGGAAGTGTGCTTTAGGAGGGATTCACTGCAGTGTTACGTCTGTTAAAGAAGGAAGCTTGGGGACTGACTCTGTGGTAACCCCGATAGGCGCACATAGCTTTCCAGTCTCAGCCGTCTATCTGATGGACTATAGCAAGTTCTGTTTAAGGGAAACTCCTTCATGTGGAATTTCACTTCTCACAGTGTCTTTCCAATGCAGGAAAGAAGATAGAACAACGACGGACAGAGAGAACGTTGCAACCCGTGAGTGAAGTACAGGGTAAGGCACCTAAGCCTCTATGATGCATACTGGATGTTCAACACCTGGGATTTTCCACAATGTCTACCACTTCTCCAAACACTTCCAATATAGGAGGGAACTGTTCTAATGTAAGTTCTAATGACAGGGATGCATCTGTGCAAGGTTGACAACTCGAGGATGTGTCTGGGTAGCAAACATGAAGTGTCTCATAAAGGCCCCTTAGAGTGGATGCATAGGAGGTATCTGCTCAGGGAAGCTACTTCAGTTTTGTACTCATTCATAACAGTGCTTCTCCTTGGAGGAATGAAGGAAGAACACGGACGGACTAGGGGCACATTAGGTACTGTGAATAAAGGGCAGGCTATGAACCTTACGCCTGCCAACCGATATTGGATGTGCACCACCAGTGTTGATCCGCACATAGGTATCTGCTCAGGGAAGCTACTTAAGGTGCGTACTCATTCATAAGAGTGTCTCTCCTTTGAGGATGAAGATAGAACAGGGAACGACTACGGGCACATTAGGTACTGTGAGTAAAGGGCATGCTAAGGCGCTTAAGCCAGCCAAACACATATTGGATGTTCACCACCAGTGCAGATCCGCACTTACTTTCTGCGTCGAAAACGCTTCCTACACTGAGAGGGAAGTGTGCTTTAGGAGGGATTCACTGCAGTGTTACGTCTGTTAAAGAAGGATGCTTTTGGGACTGACTCTCTGGTAACCGCATTAGGCGCACATAGCTCTCCAGTCTCAGACGTCTAACCGTTAGACTATAGGAAGTTCTGTTTAAGGGAAACTCCTTCATGCGGAATGTCACTTCTCACAGTGTCTTTGCAGTGGAGAAAAGAAGATAGAACAAGGACGGACAGAGAGAACGATGCAAACCGTGATTGAAGTACAGGGTAAGTCTCGTAGGCCTCTACTATGCATACTGGTAGTTCAACACCGGAGATGTTCCACAGTGTCTACCTCTTCTCAAAACACTTCCAGTATATGAGGGAACTCTGCTACATTAAGTTCTCACGACAGAGATGCGTCTGTGCTCAGTTGGAAAGTGTAGGACGTGTCTGGGTAGCAACAAGTAAGTGTCTGATACAAGCCGCTAAGAGGGGATGCAGAGGAAGTTATCTGCTCAGGGAAGCTACTTCAGGTGCGTACTCATTCATAAGAGTGTCTCTCCTTTGAGGATGAAGATAGAACAGGGAACGACTACGGGCACATTAGGTACTGTGAGTAAAGGGCATGCTAAGGCGCTTAAGCCTGCCAAACACATATTGGATGTTCACCACCAGTGCAGATCCATACTTAGTTTCTGCGTCGAAAACACTTCCTACACTGAGAGGGAAGTGTGCTTTAGGAGGGATTCACTGCAGTGTTACGTTTGTTAAAGAAGGATGCTTTTGGGACTGACTCTGTGGTAACCGCATTAGGCGCACATAGCTTTCCAGTCTCAGACGTCTAACCGTTAGACTATAGGACGTTCTGTTTAAGGGAAACTCCTTCATGCGGAATGTCACTTCTCACAGTGTCTTTGCAGTGGAGAAAAGAAGATAGAACAAGGACGGACAGAGAGAACGATGCAAACCGTGATTGAAGTACAGGGTAAGCCTCGTAGGCCTCTATTATGCATACTGGTAGTTCAACAGCGGAGATGTTCCACAGTGTCTACCTATTCTCAAAACACTTCCAGTATATGAGGGAACTCTGCTACATTAAGTTCTCACGACAGAGATGCGACTGTACTCACTTGGAAAGTGTAGGACGTGTCTGGGTAGCAACCGGTAAGTGTCTGATACAAGCCGCTAAGAGGGGATGCGGAGGAAGGTATCTGCTCAGGGAAGCTAGTTCAGGTGCGTACTCATAACAGTGTCTCTCCTTTGAGGATGAAGATAGAACAGGGAACGACTACGGGCACATTAGGTACTGTGAGTAAAGGGCATGCTAAGGCGCTTAAGCCTGCCAAACACATATTGGATGTTCACCACCAGTGCAGATCCGCACTTAGTTTCTGCGTCGAAAACGCTTCCTACACTGAGAGGGAAGTGTGCATTAGGAGGGATTCACTGCAGTGTTACGTCTGTTAAAGAAGGAAGCTTTTGGGACTGACTCTGTGGTAACCCCAATAGGCGCACATAGCTTTCAGTCTCAGCCGTCTATCCGTTGGACTATAGAAAGTTCTGTTTAAGGGAAACTCCTTCATGCGGAATGTCACTTCTCACAGTGTCTTTCCAGTGGAGGAAAGAAGATAGAACAACGACGGACAGAGAGAACGTTGCAACCCGTGAGTGAAGTACAGGGTAAGGCACCTAAGCCTCTATGATGCATACTGGATGTTCAACACCTGGGATTTTCCACAATGTCTACCACTTCTCAAAACACTTCCAATACAGGAGGGAACTGTGCTACCGTAAGTTCTAATGAAAGGGATGCATCTGTGCAAGGTTGAAAACTCGAGGATGTGTCTAGGTAGCAAACATGAAGTGTCTCATATAGGCACCTTAGACTGGATGCGTAGGAGGTATCTGCTCAGGGAAGCTACTTCAGTTTTGTACTCATTCATAACAGTGCTTCTCCTTGGAGGAATGAAGGAAGAACACGGACGGACTAGGGGCACAGTAGGTACTGTGAATAAAGGGCAGGCTATGAACCTTACGCCTGCCAACCACATTTGGATGTTCACCAACAGTGTTGATCCGCACATAGGTTCTGCGTCTAAAATGCTTCCAACACTGAGAGGGAAGTGTGCTTTAGGAGGGATTCACTGCAGTGTTACGTCTGTTAAAGAAGGATGCTTTTGGGACTGACTCTGTGGTAATCGCATTAGGCGCACATAGCTTTCCAGTCTCAGACGTCTAACCGTTAGACTATAGGAAGTTCTGTTTAAGGGAAACTCCTTCATGCGGAATGTCACTTCTCACAGTGTCTTTGCAGTGGAGAAAAGAAGATAGAACAAGGACGGACAGAGAGAACGATGCATACCGTGATTGAAGTACAGGGTAAGCTACGTAGTCCTCTATTATGCATACTGGTTGTTCAACACCGGAGATGTTCCACAGTGTCTACCTCTTCTCAAAACACTTCCATTATATGAGGGAACTGTGGTACCGTAAGTTCTCACGACAGAGATGCGTCTGTCCTCATTTTAAAAGTGTAGCACGTGTCTGCGTAGCAAACATTAAGTGTCTGATACAAGCCACGAATAGGGGATGCGGAGGAAGGTTCCTGTGCGTACTCATTCATAACAGTGCTTCTCCTTAGAGGATAAAGATATAACAGGGATGGATTAGGGGCCCATTAGGTACTGTGAGTAAAGGGCAGGCTATGACGCTTAAGCCTGCCAACCACATATTGGAAGTTCACCACCAGTGCAGATCCGCACTTAGTTTCTGCGTCGAAAACGCTTCCTACACTGAGAGGGAAGTGTGCTTTAGGAGGGATTCACTGCAGTGTTACGTCTGTTAAGGAAGGAAGCTTTTGGGACTGACTCTGTGGTAACCCCGATAGGCGCACATAGCTTTCCAGTCTCAGCCGTCTATCCGATGGACTATAGCAAGTTCTGTTTAAGGGAAACTCCTTCATGCGGAATGTCACTTCTCACAGTGTCTTTCCAGTGGAGGAAAGAAGATAGAACAACGACCGTCAGAGAGAACGTTGCAACCCGTGAGTGAAGTACAGGGCAAGGCACCTAAGCCTCTATGATGCATACTGGATGTTCAACACCTGGGATTTTCCACAATGTCTACCACTTCTCAAAACACTTCCAATATAGGAGGGAACTGTGCTACCGTAAGTTCTAATGACAGGGATGCATCTGGGCAAGGTTGACAACTCGAGGATGTGTCTGGGTAGCAAACATGAAGTGTCTCATAAAGGCACCTTAGGCTGGATGCATAGGAGGTATCTGCTCAGGGAAGCTACTTCAGTTTGTACTCATTCATAACAGTGCTTCTCCTTGGAGGAATGAAGGAAGAACACGGACGGACTAGGGGCACAGTAGGTACTGTGCATAAAGGGCAGGCTATGAACCTTACGCCTACCAACCACATATTGGATGTTCACCACCAGTGTTGATCCGCACATAGGTTCTGCGTCTAAAACGATTCCAACACTGAGAGGGAAGTGTGCTTTAGGAGGGATTCACTGCAGTGTTACGTCTGTTAAAGAAGGATGCTTTTGGGACTGAATCTGTGGTAACAGCATTAGGCGCACATAGCTTTCCAGTCTCAGACGTCTAACCGTTAGACTATAGGAAGTTCTGTTTAAGGGAAACTCCTTCATGCGGAATGTCACTTCTCACAGTGTCTTTGCAGTGGAGAAAAGAAGATAGAACAAGGACGGACAGAGAGAACGATGCAAACCGTGATTGAAGTACAGGGTAAGCCTCGTAGGCCTCTATTATGCATACTGGTAGTTCCACACCGGAGATGTTCCACAGTGTCTACCTCTTCTCAAAACACTTCCAGTATATGAGGGAACTCTGCTACATTAAGTTCTCACGACAGAGATGCGTCTGTGCTCAGTTGGAAAGTGTAGGACGTGTCTGGGTAGCAACCAGTAAGTGTCTGATACAAGCCGCTAAGAGGGGATGCGGAGGAAGGTATCTGCTCAGGGAAGCTACTTCAGGTGCGTACTCATTCATAAGAGTGTCTCTCCTTTGAGGATGAAGATAGAACAGGGAACGACTACGGGCACATTAGGTACTGTGAGTAAAGGGCATGCTAAGGCGCTTAAGCCTGCCAAACACATATTGGATGTTCACCACCAGTGCAGATCCGCACTTAGTTTCTGCATCGAAAACGCTTCCTACACTGAGAGGGAAGTGTGCTTTAGGAGGGATTCACTGCAGTGTTACGTCTGTTAAAGAAGGAAGCTTTTGGGACTGACTCTGTGGTAACCCCAATAGGCGCACATAGCTTTCCAGTCTCAGCCGTCTACCCGTTGGACTATAGCAAGTTCTGTTTAAGGGAAACTCCTTCATGCGGAATGTCACTTCTCACAGTGTCTTTCCAGTGGAGGAAAGAAGATAGAACAACGACGGACAGAGAGAACGTTGCAACCCGTGAGTGAAGTACAGGGTAAGGCACCTAAGCCTCTATGATGCATACTGGATGTTCAACACCTGGGATTTTCCACAATGTCTACCACTTCCTAAAACACTTCCAATATAGGAGGGAACTGTGCTACCGTAAGTTCTAATGACAGGGATGCATCTGTGCAAGGTTGAAAACTCAAGGATGTGTCTAGGTAGCAAACATGAAGTGTCTCATATAGGCACCTTAGACTGGATGCGTAGGAGGTATCTGCTCAGGGAAGCTACTTCAGTTTTGTACTCATTCATAACAGTGCTTCTCCTTTTAGGAATGAAGGAAGAACACGGACGGACTAGGGGCACATTAGGTACTGTGAATAAAGGGCTGGCTATGAACCTTACGCCTGCCAACCACATTTGGATGTTCACCAACAGTGTTGATCCGCACATAGGTTCTGCGTCTAAAACGCTTCCAACACTGAGAGGGAAGTGTGCTTTAGGAGGGATTCACTGCAGTGTTACGTCTGTTAAAGAAGGATGCTTTTGGGACTGACTCTGTGGTAACCGCATTAGGCGCACATAGCTTTCCAGTCTCAGACGTCTAACCGTTAGACTATAGGAAGTTCTGTTTAAGGGAAACTCCTTCATGCGGAATGTCACTTCTCACAGTGTATTTGCAGTGGAGAAAAGAAGATAGAACTAGGACGGACAGAGAGAACGATGCATACCGTGATTGAAGTACAGGGTAAGCTACGTAGTCCTCTATTATGCATACTGGTTGTTCAACACCGGAGATGTTCCACAGTGTCTACCTCTTCTCAAAACACTTCCATTATATGAGGGAACTGTGGTACCGTAAGTTCTCACGACAGAGATGCGTCTGTCCTCAGTTTAAAAGTGTAGCACGTGTCTGCGTAGCAAACATTAAGTGTCTGATACAAGCCACGAATAGGGGATGCGGAGGAAGGTTCCTGTGCGTACTCATTCATAACAGTGCTTCTCCTTAGAGGATAAAGATATAACAGGGATGGATTAGGGGCCCATTAGGTACTGTGAGTAAAGGGCAGGCTATGACGCTTAAGCCTGCCAACCACATATTGGATGTTCACCACCAGTGCAGATCCGCACTTAGTTTCTGCGTCGAAAACGCTTCCTACACTGAGAGGGAAGTGTGCTTTAGGAGGGATTCACTGCAGTGTTACGTCTGTTAAGGAAGGAAGCTTTTGGGACTGACTCTGTGGTAACCCCAATAGGCGCACATAGCTTTCCAGTCTCAGCCGTCTATCCTATGGACTATAGCAAGTTCTGTTTAAGGGAAACTCCTTCATGCGGAATGTCACTTCTCACTGTGTCTTTCCAGTGGAGGAAAGAAGATAGAACAACGACCGTCAGAGAGAACGTTGCAACCCGTGAGTGAAGTACAGGGCAAGGCACCTAAGCCTCTATGATGCATACTGGATGTTCAACACCTGGGATTTTCCACAATGTCTACCACTTCTCAAAACACTTCCAATATAGGAGGGACCTGTGCTACCGTAAGTTCTAATGACAGGGATGCATCTGGGCAAGGTTGACAACTCGAGGATGTGTCTGGGTAGCAAACATGAAGTGTCTCATAATGGCACCTTAGGCTGGATGCATAGGAGGTATCTGCTCAGGGAAGCTACTTCAGTTTGTACTCATTCATAACAGTGCTTCTCCTTGGAGGAATGAAGGAAGAACACGGACGGACTAGGGGCACAGTAGGTACTGTGAATAAAGGGCAGGCTATGAACCTTACGCCTACCAACCACATATTGGATGTTCACCACCAGTGTTGATCCGCACATAGGTTCTGCGTCTAAAACGATTCCAACACTGAGAGGGAAGTGTGCTTTAGGAGGGATTCACTGCAGTGTTACGTCTGTTAAAGAAGGATGCTTTTGGGACTAACTCTGTGGTAACAGCATTAGGCGCACATAGCTTTCCAGTCTCAGACGTCTAACCGTTAGACTATAGGAAGTTCTGTTTAAGGGAAACTCCTTCATGCGGAATGTCACTTCTCACAGTGTCTTTGCAGTGGACAAAAGAAGATATGAACAAGGACGGACAGAGAGAACGATGCAAACCGTGATTGAAGTACAGGGTAAGCCTCGTAGGCCTCTATTATGCATACTGGTAGTTCCACACCGGAGATGTTCCACAGTGTCTACCTCTTCTCAAAACACTTCCAGTATATGAGGGAACTCTGCTACATTAAGTTCTCACGACAGAGATGCGTCTGTGCTCAGTTGGAAAGTGTAGGACGTGTCTGGGTAGCAACCAGTAAGTGTCTGATACAAGCCGCTAAGAGGGGATGCGGAGGAAGGTATCTGCTCAGGGAAGCTACTTCAGGAGCGTACTCATTCATAACAGTGTCTCTCCTTTGAGGATGAAGATAGAACAGGAAACGACTACGGGCACATTAGGTACTGTGAGTAAAGGGCATGCTAAGGCGCTTAAGCCTGCCAAACACATATTGAATGTTCACCACCCGAGCAGATCCGCACTTAGTTTCTGCGTCGAAAACGCTTCCTACACTGAGAGGGAAGTGTGCTTTAGGAGGGATTCACTGCAGTGTTACGTCTGTTAAAGAAGGAAGCTTTTGGGACTGACTCTGTGGTAACCCCAATAGGCGCACATAGCTTTCCAGTCTCAGCCGTCTATCCGTTGGACTATAGCAAGTTCTGTTTAAGGGAAACTCCTTCATGCGGAATGTCACTTCTCACAGTGTCTTTCCAGTGGAGGAAAGAAGATAGAACAACGACGGACAGAGAGAACGTTGCAACCCGTGAGTGAAGTACAGGGTAAGGCACCTAAGCCTCTATGATGCATACTGGATGTTCAACACCTGGGATTTTCCACAATGTCTACCACTTCTCAAAACACTTCCAATATAGGAGGGAACTGTGCTACCGTAAGTTCTAATGACAGGGATGCATCTGTGCAAGGTTGAAAACTCGAGGATGTGTCTAGGTAGCAAACATGAAGTGTCTCATATAGGCACCTTAGACTGGATGGTAGGAGGTATCTGCTCAGGGTAGCTACTTCAGTTTTGTACTCATTCATAACAGTGCTTCTCCTTGGAGGAATGAAGGAAGAACACGGACGGACTAGGGGCACAGTAGGTACTGTGAATAAAGGGCAGGCTATGAACTTTACGCCTGCCAACCACATTTGGATGTTCACCAACAGTGTTGATCCGCACATAGGTTCTGCGTCTAAAACGCTTCCAACACTGAGAGGGAAGTGTGCTTTAGGAGGGATTCACTGCAGTGTTACGTCTGTTAAAGAAGGATGCTTTTGGGACTGACTCTGTGGTAACCGCATTAGGCGCACATAGCTTTCCAGTCTCAGACGTCTAACCGTTAGACTATAGGAAGTTCTGTTTAAGGGAAACTCCTTCATGCGGAATGTCACTTCTCACAGTGTCTTTGCAGTGGAGAAAAGAAGATAGAACAAGGACGGACAGAGAGAACGATGCATACCGTGATTGAAGTACAGGGTAAGCTACGTAGTCCTCTATTATGCATACTGGTTGTTCAACACCGGAGATGTTCCACAGTGTCTACCTCTTCTCAAAACACTTCCATTATATGAGGGAACTTGGTACCGTAAGTTCTCACGACAGAGATGCGTCTGTCCTCAGTTTAAAAGTGTAGCACGTGTCTGCGTAGCAAACATTAAGTGTCTGATACAAGCCACGAATAGGGGATGCGGAGGAAGGTTCCTGTGCGTACTCATTCACAACAGTGCTTCTCCTTAGAGGATAAAGATATAACAGGGATGGATTAGGGGCCCATTAGGTACTGTGAGTAAAGGGCAGGCTATGACGCTTAAGCCTGCCAACCACATATTGGATGTTCACCACCAGTGCAGATCCGCACTTAGTTTCTGCGTCGAAAACGCTTCCTACACTGAGAGGGAAGTGTGCTTTAGGAGGGATTCACTGCAGTGTTACGTCTGTTAAAGAAGGAAGCTTTTGGGACTGACTCTGTGGTAACCCCAATAGGCGCACATAGCTTTCCAGTCTCAGCCGTCTATCCGATGGACTATAGCAAGTTCTGTTTAAGGGAAACTCCTTCATGCGGAATGTCACTTCTCACAGTGTCTTTCCAGTGGAGGAAAGAAGATAGAACAACGATGGACAGAGAGAACGTTGCAACCCGTGAGTGAAGTACAGGGTAAGGCACCTAAGCCTCTATGATGCATACTGGATGTTCAACACCTGGGATTTTCCACAATGTCTACCACTTCTCAAAACACTTCCAATATAGGAGGGAACTGTGCTACCGTAAGTTCTAATGACAGGGATGCATCTGTGCAAGGTTGACAACTCGAGGATGTGTCTGGGTAGCAAACATGAAGTGTCTCATAAAGGCACCTTAGATGGATGCATAGGAGGTATCTGCTCAGGGAAGCTACTTCAGTTTGTACTCATTCATAACAGTGCTTCTCATTGGAGGAATGAAGGAAGAACACGGACGGACTAGGGGCACAGTAGGTACTGTGAATAAAGGGCAGGCTATGAACCTTACGCCTACCAACCACATATTGGTTGTTCACCACCAGTGTTGATCCGCACATAGGTTCTGCGTCTAAAACGCTTCCAACACTGAGAGGGAAGTGTGCTTTAGGAGGGATTCACTGCAGTGTTACGTCTGTTAAAGAAGGATGCTTTTGGGACTGAATCTGTGGTAACAGCATTAGGCGCACATAGCTTTCCAGTCTCAGACGTCTAACCGTTAGACTATAGGAAGTTCTGTTTAAGGGAAATTCCTTCATGCGGAATGTCACTTCTCACAGTGTCTTTGCAGTGGAGAAAAGAAGATAGAACAAGGACGGACAGAGAGAACGATGCAAACCGTGATTGAAGTACAGGGTAAGCCTTGTAGGCCTCTATTATGCATACTGGTAGTTCCACACCGGAGATGTTCCACAGTGTCTACCTCTTCTCAAAACACTTCCAGTATATGAGGGAACTCTGCTACATTAAGTTCTCACGACAGAGATGCGTCTGTGCTCAGTTGGAAAGTGTAGGACGTGTCTGGGTAGCAACCAGTAAGTGTCTGATACAAGCCGCTAAGAGGGGATGCGGAGGAAGGTATCTGCTCAGGGAAGCTACTTCAGGAGCGTACTCATTCATAACAGTGTCTCTCCTTTGAGGATGAAGATAGAACAGGAAACGACTACGGGCACATTAGGTACTGTGAGTAAAGGGCATGCTAAGGCGCTTAAGCCTGCCAAACACATATTGGATGTTCACCACCCGAGCATATCCGCACTTAGTTTCTGCGTCGAAAACGCTTCCTACACTGAGAGGGAAGTGTGCTTTAGCAGGGATTCACTGCAGTGTTACGTCTGTTAAAGAAGGAAGCTTTTGGGACTGACTCTGTGGTAACCCCAATAGGCGCACATAGCTTTCCAGTCTCAGCCGTCTATCCGTTGGACTATAGCAAGTTCTGTTTAAGGGAAACTCCTTCATGTTGAATGTCACTTCTCACAGTGTCTTTCTAGTGGAGGAAAGAAGATAGAACAACGACGGACAGAGAGAACGTTGCAACCCGTGAGTGAAGTACAGGGTAAAGAACTTAAGCCTCTATGATGCATACTGGATGTTCAACACCTGGGATTTTCCACAATGTCTACCACTTCTCAAAACACTTCCAATATAGGAGGGAACTGTGCTACCGTAAGTTCTAATGACAGGGATGCATCTGTGCAAGGTTGAAAACTCGAGGATGTGTCTGGGTAGCAAACATGAAGTGTCTCATATAGGCACCTTGACTGGATGCGTAGGAGGTATCTGCTCAGGGAAGCTACTTCAGTTTTGTACTCATTCATAACAGTGCTTCTCCTTGGAGGAATGAAGGAAGAACACGGACGGACTAGGGGCACAGTAGGTACTGTGAATAAAGGGCAGGCTATGAACCTTACGCCTGCCAACCACATTTGGATGTTCACCAACAGTGTTGATCCGCACATAGGTTCTGCGTCTAAAACGCTTCCAACACTGAGAGGGAAGTGTGCTTTAGGAGGGATTCACTGCAGTGTTACGTCTGTTAAAGAAGGATGCTTTTGGGACTGACTCTGTGGTAACCGCATTAGGCGCACATAGCTTTCCAGTCTCAGACGTCTAACCGTTAGACTATAGGAAGTTCTGTTTAAGGGAAACTCCTTCATGCGGAATGTCACTTCTCACAGTGTCTTTGCAGTGGAGAAAAGAAGATAGAACAAGGACGGACAGAGAGAACGATGCATACCGTGATTGAAGTACAGGGTAAGCCTCGTAGGCCTCTATTATGTATACTGGTAGTTCAACACCGGAGATGTTCCACAGTGTCTACCTCTTCTCAAAACACTTCCAGTATATGAGGGAACTCTGCTACATTAAGTTCTCACGACAGAGATGCGTCTGTGCTCAGTTGGAAAATGTAGGACGTGTCTGGGTAGCAACCAGTAAGTGTCTGATACAAGCCGCTAAGAGGGGATGCGGAGGAAGGTATCTGCTCAGGGAAGCTACTTCAGGAGCGTACTCATTCATAACAGTGTCTCTCCTTTGAGGATGAAGATAGAACAGGAAACGACTACGGGCACATTAGGTACTGTGAGTAAAGGGCATGCTAAGGCGCTTAAGCCTGCCAAACACATATTGGATGTTCACCACCCGAGCAGATCCGCACTTAGTTTCTGCGTCGAAAACGCTTCCTACACTGAGAGGGAAGTGTGCTTTAGCAGGGATTCACTGCAGTGTTACGTCTGTTAAAGAAGGAAGCTTTTGGGACTGACTCTGTGGTAACCCCAATAGGCGCACATAGCTTTCCAGTCTCAGCCGTCTATCCGTTGGACTATAGCAAGTTCTGTTTAAGGGAAACTCCTTCATGTTGAATGTCACTTCTCACAGTGTCTTTCTAGTGGAGGAAAGAAGATAGAACAACGACGGACAGAGAGAACGTTGCAACCCGTGAGTGAAGTACAGGGTAAGGCACTTAAGCCTCTATGATGCATACTGGATGTTCAACACCTGGGATTTTCCACAATGTCTACCACTTCTCAAAACACTTCCAATATAGGAGGGAACTGTGCTACCGTAAGTTCTAATGACAGGGATGCATCTGTGCAAGGTTGAAAACTCGAGGATGTGTCTGGGTAGCAAACATGAAGTGTCTCATATAGGCACCTTGACTGGATGCGTAGGAGGTATCTGCTCAGGGAAGCTACTTCAGTTTTGTACTCATTCATAACAGTGCTTCTCCTTGGAGGAATGAAGGAAGAACACGGACGGACTAGGGGCACATTAGGTACTGTGAATAAAGGGCAGGCTATGAACCTTACGTCTGGCAACCACATATTGGATGTTCACCACCAGTGTTGATCCGCACATAGGTTCTGCGTCTAAAACGCTTCCAACACTGAGAGGGAAGTGTGCTTTAGGAGGGATTCACTGCAGTGTTACGTCTGTTAAAGAAGGATGCTTTTGGGACTGACTCTGTTTTAACCGCATTAGGCGCACATAGCTTTCCAGTCTCAGACGTCTAACCGTTAGACTATAGGAAGTTCTGTTTAAGGGAAACTCCTTCATGCGGAATGTCACTTCTCACAGTGTCTTTGCAGTGGAGAAAAGAAGATAGAACAAGGACGGACAGAGAGAACGATGCAAACCGTGATTGAAGTACAGGGTAAGCCTCGTAGGCCTCTATTATGCATACTGGTAGTTCCACACCGGAGATGTTCCACAGTGTCTACCTCTTCTCAAAACACTTCCAGTATATGAGGGAACTCTGCTACATTAAGTTCTCACGACAGAGATGCGTCTGTGCTCAGTTGGAAAGTGTAGGACGTGTCTGGGTAGCAACAAGTAAGTGTCTGATACAAGCCGCTAAGAGGGGATGCGGAGGAAGGTATCTGCTCAGGGAAGCTAGTTCAGGTGCGTACTCAGAACAGTGTCTCTCCTTTGAGGATGAAGATAGAACAGGGAACGACTACGGGCACATTAGGTACTGTGAGTAAAGGGCATGCTAAGGCGCTTAAGCCTGCCAAACACATATCGGATGTTCACAACCAGTGCAGATCCGCACTTAGTTTATGCGTCGAAAACGCTTCCTACACTGAGAGGGAAGTGTGCTTTAGGAGGGATTCACTGCAGTGTTACGTCTGTTAAAGAAGGAAGCTTTTGGGACTGACTCTGTGGTAACCCCAATAGGCGCAATAGCTTTCCAGTCTCAGCCGTCTATCCGTTGGACTATAGCAAGTTCTGTTTAAGGGAAACTCCTTCATGCGGAATGTCACTTCTCACAGTGTCTTTCCAGTGGAGGAAAGAAGATAGAACAACGACGGACAGAGAGAACGTTGCAACCCGTGAGTGAAGTACAGGGTAAGGCACCTAAGCCTCTATGATGCATACTGGATGTTCAACACCTGGGATTTTCCACAATGTCTACCACTTCTCAAAACACTTCCAATATAGGAGGGAACTGTGCTACCGTAAGTTCTAATGACAGAGATGCATCTGTGCAAGGTTGAAAACTCGTCGATGTGTCTGGGTAGCAATCATGAAGTGTCTTATAAAGGCACCTTAGACTGGATGCGTAGGAGGTATCTGCTCAGGGAAGCTACTTCAGTTTTGTACTCATTCATAACAGTGCTTCTCCTTGGAGGAATGAAGGAAGAACACGGACGGACTAGGGGCACAGTAGGTACTGTGAATAAAGGGCAGGCTATGAACCTTACGCCTGGCAACCACATATTGGATGTTCACCACCAGTGTTGATCCGCACATAGGTTCTGCGTCTAAAACGCTTCCAACACTGAGAGGGAAGTGTGCTTTAGGAGGGATTCACTGCAGTGTTACGTCTGTTAAAGAAGGATGCTTTTGGGACTGACTCTGTGGTAACCGCATTAGGCGCACATAGCTTTCCAGTCTCAGACGTCTAACCGTTAGACTATAGGAAGTTCTGTTTAAGGGAAACTCCTTCATGCGGAATGTCACTTCTCACAGTGTCTTTGCAGTGGAGAAAAGAAGATAGAACAAGGACGGACAGAGAGAACGATGCATACCGTGATTGAAGTACAGGGTAAGCCTCGTAGGCCTCTATTATGTATACTGGTAGTTCAACACCGGAGATGTTCCACAGTGTCTACCTCTTCTCAAAACACTTCCAGTATATGAGGGAACTCTGCTACATTAAGTTCTCACGACAGAGATGCGTCTGTGCTCAGTTGGAAAATGTAGGACGTGTCTGGGTAGCAACCAGTAAGTGTCTGATACAAGCCGCTAAGAGGGGATGCGGAGGAAGGTATCTGCTCAGGGAAGCTACTTCAGGTGCATACTCATTCATAACAGTGTCTGTCCTTTGAGGATGAAGATAGAACAGGGAACGACTACGGGCACATTAGGTACTGTGAGTAAAGGGCATGCTAAGGCGCTTAAGCCTGCCAAACACATATTGGATGTTCACCACCAGTGCAGATCCGCACTTAGTTTCTGCGTCGAAAACGCTTCCTACACTGAGAAGGAAGTGTGCTTTAGGAGGGAATCACTGCAGTGTTACGTCTGTTAAAGAAGGAAGCTTTTGGGACTGACTCTGTGGTAACCCCAATAGGCGCACATAGCTTTCCAGTATCAGCCGTCTATCCGATGGACTATAGCAAGTTCTGTTTAAGGAAAACTCCTTCATGCGGAATGTCACTTCTCACAGTGTCTTTCCAGTGCAGGAAAGAAGATAGAACAACGACGGACAGAGAGAACGTTGCAACCCGTGAGTGAAGTACAGGGTAAGGCACCTAAGCCTCTATGATGCATACTGGAAGTTCAACACCTGGGATTTTCCACAATGTCTACCACTTCTCAAAACACTTCCAATATAGGAGGGAACTGTGCTACCGTAAGTTCTAATGACAGGGATGCATCTGTGCAAGGTTGAAATCTCGAGGATGTGTCTGGCTAGCAAACATGAAGTGTCTCATATAGGCACCTTGGACTGGATGCGTAGTAGGTATCTGCTCAGGGAAGCTACTTCAGTTTTGTACTCATTCATAACAGTGCTTCTCCTTGGAGGAATGAAGGAAGAACACGGACGGACTAGGGGCACATTAGGTACAGTGAATAAAGGGCAGGCTCTGAACCTTACGTCTGGCAACCACATATTGGATGTTCACCACCAGTGTTGATCCGCACATAGGTTCTGCGTCTAAAACGCTTCCAACACAGAGAGGGAAGTGTGCTTTAGGAGGGATTCACTGCAGTGTTACGTCTGTTAAAGAAGGAAGCTTTTGGGACTGAGTCTGTGGTAACCCCAATAGGCGCACATAGCTTTCCAGTCTCAGCCGTCTATCCGTTGGACTATAGCAATTTCTGTTTAAGGGAAACTCCTTCATGCGAAATGTCACTTCTCACAGTGTCTTTGCAGTGGAGAAAAGAAGATAGAACAAGGACGGACAGAGAGAACGATGCAAACCGTGATTGAAGTACAGGGTAAGCCTCGTAGGCCTCTATTATGCATACTGGTAGTTCAACACCGGAGATGTTCCACAGTGTCTACCACTTCTCAAAACTCTTCCAGTATATGAGGGAACTCTGCTACATTATGTTCTCACGACAGAGATGCGTCTGTAGTCAGTTGGAAAGTGTAGGACGTGTCTGGGTAGCAACCAGTAAGTGTCTGATACAAGCCGCTAAGAGGGGATGCGGAGGAAGGTATCTGCTCAGGGAAGCTACTTCAGGTGCGTACTCATTCATAACAGTGTCTCTCCTTTGAGGATGAAGATAGAGCAGGGAAGAACTACGGGCACATTAGGTACTGTGAGTAAAGGGCATGCTAAGGCGCTTAAGCCTGCCAAACACATATTGGATGTTCACCACCAGTGCAGATCCGCACTTAGTTTCTGCGTCGAGAACGCTTCCTACACTGAGAGGGAAGTGTGCTTTAGGAGGGATTCACTGCAGTGTTACGTCTGTTAAAGAAGGAAGCTTTTGGGACTGACTCTGTGGTAACCCCAATTGGCGCACATAGCTTTCCAGTCTCAGCCGTCTATCCGTTGGACTATAGCAAGTTCTGTTTAAGGGAATCTCCTTCATGCGGAATGTCACTTCTCACAATGTCTTTCCAGTGCAGGAAAGAAGATAGAACAACGACGGACAGAGAGAACGTTGCAACCCGTGAGTGAAGTACAGGGCAAGGCACCTAAGCTTCTATGATGCATACTGGATGTTCAACACCTGGGATTTTCCACAATGTCTACCACTTCTCAAAACACTTCCAATATAGGAGGGAACTGTGCTAATGCAAGTTCTATGGCAGTGATGCATCTGTGCAAGGTTGACAACTCGAGGATGTGTCTGGCTAGCAAACATGAAGTGTCTCATATAGGCACCTTGGACTGGATGCGTAGTAGGTATCTGCTCAGGGAAGCTACTTCAGTTTTGTACTCATTCATAACAGTGCTTCTCCTTGGAGGAATGAAGGAAGAACACGGACGGACTAGGGGCACATTAGGTACAGTGAATAAAGGGCAGGCTCTGAACCTTACGTCTGGCAACCACATATTGGATGTTCACCACCAGTGTTGATCCGCACATAGGTTCTGCGTCTAAAACGCTTCCTACACTGAGAGGGAAGTGTGCTTTAGGAGGGATTCACTGCAGTGTTACGTCTGTTAAAGAAGGAAGCTTTTGGGACTGACTCTGTGGTAACCCCAATAGGCGCACATAGCTTTCCAGTCTCAGCCGTCTATCCGTTGGACTATAGCAAGTTCTGTTTAAGGGAAACTCCTTCATGCGGAATGTCACTTCTCACAGTGTCTTTCCAGTGGAGGAAAGAAGATAGAACAACGACGGACAGAGAGAACGTTGCAACCCGTGAGTGAAGTACAGGGTAAGGCACCTAAGCCTCTATGATGCATACTGGATGTTCAACACCTGGGATTTTCCACAATGTCTACCACTTCTCAAAACACTTCCAATATAGGAGGGAACTGTGCTACCGTAAGTTCTAATGACAGGGATGCATCTGTGCAAGGTTGAAAACTCGTCGATGTGTCTGGGTAGCAATCATGAAGTGTCTTATAAAGGCACCTTAGACTGGATGCGTAGGAGGTATCTGCTCAGGGAAGCTACTTCAGTTTTGTACTCATTCATAACAGTGCTTCTCCTTGGAGGAATGAAGGAAGAACACGGACGGACTAGGGGCACAGTAGGTACTGTGAATAAAGGGCAGGCTATGAACCTTACGCCTGCCAACCACATTTGGATGTTCACCAACAGTGTTGATCCGCACATAGGTTCTGCGTCTAAAACGCTTCCAACACTGAGAGGGAAGTGTGCTTTAGGAGGGATTCACTGCAGTGTTACGTCTGTTAAAGAAGGATGCTTTTGGGACTGACTCTGTGGTAACCGCATTAGGCGCACATAGCTTTCCAGTCTCAGACGTCTAACCGTTAGACTATAGGAAGTTCTGTTTAAGGGAAACTCCTTCATGCGGAATGTCACTTCTCACAGTGTCTTTGCAGTGGAGAAAAGAAGATAGAACAAGGACGGACAGAGAGAACGATGCATACCGTGATTGAAGTACAGGGTAAGCCTCGTAGGCCTCTATTATGTATACTGGTAGTTCAACACCGAGATGTTCCACAGTGTCTACCTCTTCTCAAAACACTTCCAGTATATGAGGGAACTCTGCTACATTAAGTTCTCACGACAGAGATGCGTCTGTGCTCAGTTGGAAAATGTAGGACGTGTCTTCGTAGCAACCAGTAAGTGTCTGATACAAGCCGCTAAGAGGGGATGCGGAGGAAGGTATCTGCTCAGGGAAGCTACTTCAGGTGCATACTCATACATAACAGTGTCTGTCCTTTGAGGATGAAGATAGAACAGGGAACGACTACGGGCACATTAGGTACTGTGAGTAAAGGGCATGCTAAGGCGCTTAAGCCTGCCAAACACATATTGGATGTTCACCACCAGTGCAGATCCGCACTTAGTTTCTGCGTCGAAAACGCTTCCTACACTGAGAAGGAAGTGTGCTTTAGGAGGGAATCACTGCAGTGTTACGTCTGTTAAAGAAGGAAGCTTTTGGGACTGACTCTGTGGTAACCCCAATAGGCGCACATAGCTTTCCAGTATCAGCCGTCTATCCGATGGACTATAGCAAGTTCTGTTTAAGGAAAACTCCTTCATGCGGAATGTCACTTCTCACAGTGTCTTTCCAGTGCAGGAAAGAAGATAGAACAACGACGGACAGAGAGAACGTTGCAACCCGTGAGTGAAGTACAGGGTAAGGCACCTAAGCCTCTATGATGCATACTGGAAGTTCAACACCTGGGATTTTCCACAATGTCTACCACTTCTCAAAACACTTCCAATATAGGAGGGAACTGTGCTACCGTAAGTTCTAATGACAGGGATGCATCTGTGCAAGGTTGAAATCTCGAGGATGTGTCTGGCTAGCAAATATGAAGTGTCTCATATAGGCACCTTGGACTGGATGCGTAGTAGGTATCTGCTCAGGGAAGCTACTTCAGTTTTGTACTCATTCATAACAGTGCTTCTCCTTGGAGGAATGAAGGAAGAACACGGACGGACTAGGGGCACATTAGGTACAGTGAATAAAGGGCAGGCTCTGAACCTTACGTCTGGCAACCACATATTGGATGTTCACCACCAGTGTTGATCCGCACATAGGTTCTGCGTCTAAAACGCTTCCAACACTGAGAGGGAAGTGTGCTTTAGGAGGGATTCACTGCAGTGTTACGTCTGTTAAAGAAGGAAGCTTTTGGGACTGACTCTGTGGTAACCCCAATAGGCGCACATAGCTTTCCAGTCTCAGCCGTCTAACCGTTAGACTATAGGAAGTTCTGTTTAAGGGAAACTCCTTCATGCGGAATGTCACTTCTCACAGTGTCTTTGCAGTGGAGAAAAGAAGATAGAACAAGGACGGACAGAGAGAACGATGCAAACCGTGATTGAAGTACAGGGTAAGCCTCGTAGGCCTCTATTATGCATACTGGTAGTTCAACACCGGAGATGTTCCACAGTGTCTACCACTTCTCAAAACTCTTCCAGTATATGAGGGAACTCTGCTACATTATGTTCTCACGACAGAGATGCGTCTGTAGTCAGTTGGAAAGTGTAGGACGTGTCTGGGTAGCAACCAGTAAGTGTCTGATACAAGCCGCTAAGAGGGGATGCGGAGGAAGGTATCTGCTCAGGGAAGCTACTTCAGGTGCGTACTCATTCATAACAGTGTCTCTCCTTTGAGGATGAAGATAGAACAGGGAAGAACTACGGGCACATTAGGTACTGTGAGTAAAGGGCATGCTAAGGCGCTTAAGCCTGCCAAACACATATTGGATGTTCACCACCAGTGCAGATCCGCACTTAGTTTCTGCGTCGAAAACGCTTCCTACACTGAGAGGGAAGTGTGCTTTAGGAGTGATTCACTGCAGTGTTACGTCTGTTAAAGAAGGAAGCTTTTGGGTCTGACTCTGTGGTAACCCCAATTGGCGCACATAGCTTTCCAGTCTCAGCCGTCTATCCGTTGGACTATAGCAAGTTCTGTTTAAGGGAAACTCCTTCATGCGGAATGTCACTTCTCACAATGTCTTTCCAGTGCAGGAAAGAAGATAGAACAACGAAGGACAGAGAGAACGTTGCAACCCGTGAGTGAAGTACAGGGTAAGGCACCTAAGCTTCTATGATGCATACTGGATGTTCAACACCTGGGATTTTCCACAATGTCTACCACTTCTCAAAACACTTCCAATATAGGAGGGAACTGTGCTAATGCAAGTTCTATGGCAGTGATGCATCTGGGCAAGGTTGACAACTCGAGGATGTGTCTGGGTAGCAAACATGAAGTCGCTCATAAATGCACCTTAGACTGGATGCATAGGAGGTATCTGCTCAGGGAAGCTACTTCAGTTTTGTACTCATTCATAACAGTGCTTCTCCTTGGAGGAATGAAGGAAGAACACGGACGGACTAGGGGCACATTAGGTACTGTGAATAAAGGGCAGGGTATGAACCTTACGTCTGGCAACCACATATTGGATGTTCACCACCAGTGTTGATCCGCACATAGGTTCTGCGTCTAAAACGCTTCCAACACTGAGAGGGAAGTGTGCTTTAGGAGGGATTCACTGCAGTGTTACGTCTGTTAAAAAGGATGCTTTTGGGACTGACTCTGTGGTAACCGCATTAGGCGCACATAGCTTTCCAGTCTCAGACGTCTAACCGTTAGACTATAGGAAGTTCTGTTTAAGGGAAACTCCTTCATGCGGAATGTCACTTCTCACAGTGTCTTTGCAGTGGAGAAAAGAAGATAGAACAAGGACGGACAGAGAGAACGATGCAAACCGTGATTGAAGTACAGGTTAAGCCTCGTAGGCTTCTATTATGCATACTGGTAGTTCAACACCGGAGATGTTCCACAGTGTCTACCTCTTCTCAAGACACTTACAGTATATGAAGGAACTCTGCTACATTAAGTTCTCAAAACAGAGATGCGTCTGTGCTCAGTTGGAAAGTAGGACGTGTCTGGGTAGCAACCAGTAAGTGTCTGATACAAGCCGCTAAGAGGGGATGCGGAGGAAGGTATCTGCTCAGGGAAGCTACTTCAGGTGTGTCCTCATTCATAACAGTGTCTCTCCTTTGAGGATGTAGATAGAACAGGGAACGACTACGGGCACATTAGGTACTGTGAGTAAAGGGCATGCTAAGGCGCTTAAGCCTGCCAAACACATATTGGATGTTCACCACCAGAGCAGATCCGCACTTATTTTCTTCGTCGAAAACGCTTCCTACACTGAGAGGGAAGTGTGTTTTAGGAGGTATTCACTGCAGTGTTACCTCTGTTAAAGAAGGAAGCTTTTGGGACTGACTCTGTGGTAACCCCAATAGGCGCACATAGCTTTCCAGTCTCAGCCGTCTATCCGTTGGACTATAGCAAGTTCTGTTTAAGGGAAACTCCTTCATGCGGAATGTCACTTCTCACAGTGTCTTTCCAGTGGAGGAAAGAAGATAGAACAACGACGGACAGAGAGAACGTTGCAACCCGTGAGTGAAGTACAGGGTAAGGCACCTAAGCCTCTATGATGCATACTGGATGTTCAACACCTGGGATTTTCCACAATGTCTACCACTTCTCAAAACACTTCCAATATAGGAGGGAACTGTGCTACCGTAAGTTCTAATGACAGGGATGCATCTGTGCAAGGTTGAAAACTCGAGGATGTGTCTGGGTAGCAAACATGAAGTGTCTCATATAGGCACCTTAGACTGGATGCGTAGTAGGTATCTGCTCAGGGAAGCTACTTCAGTTTTGTACTCATTCATAACAGTGCTTCTCCTTGGAGGAATGAAGGAAGAACATGGACGGACTAGGGGAACATTAGGTACTGTGAATAAAGGGCAGGCTATGAACCTTACGTCTGGCAACCACATATTGGATGTTCACCACCAATGTTGATCCGCACATAGGTTCTGCGTCTAAAACGCTTCCAACACTGAGAGGGAAGTGTGCTTTAGGAGGGATTCACTGCAGTGTTACGTCTGTTAAAGAAGGAAGCTTTTGGGACTGACTCTGTGGTAACCCCAATAGGCGCACATAGCTTTCCAGTCTCAGCCGTCTATCCGTTGGACTATAGCAAGTTCTGTTTAAGGTTAACTCCTTCATGCGGAATGTCACTTCTCACAGTGTCTTTCCAGTGGAGGAAAGAAGATAGAACAACGACGGACAGAGACAACGTTGCAACCCGTGAGTGAAGTACAGGGTAAGGCACCTAAGACTCTATGATGCATACTGGATGTTCAACACCTGGCATTTTCCACAATGTCTACCACTTCTCAAAACACTTCCAATATAGGAGGGAACTGTGCTAATGCAAGTTCTAATGACAGGGATGCATCTGTGCAAGGTTGAAAACTCGAGGATGTGTCTGGCTAGCAAACATGAAGTGTCTCATATAGGCACCATAGACTGGATGCGTAGTAGGTATCTGCTCAGGGAAGCTACTTCAGTTTTGTACTCATTCATAACAGTGCTTCTCCTTGGAGGAATGAAGGAAGAACACGGACGGACTAGGGGCACAGTAGGTACTGTGAATAAAGGGCAGGCTATGAACCTTACGCCTGGCAACCACATATTGGATGTTCACCACCAGTGTTGATCCGCACATAGGTTCTGCGTCTAAAACGCTTCCAACACTGAGAGGGAAGTGTGCTTTAGGAGGGATTCACTGCAGTGTTACGTCTGTTAAAGAAGGATGCTTTTGGGACTGACTCTGTGGTAACCGCATTAGGCGCACATAGCTTTCCAGTCTCAGACGTCTAACCCTTAGACTATAGGAAGTTCTGTTTAAGGGAAACTCCTTCATGCGGAATGTCACTTCTCACAGTGTCTTTGCAGTGGAGAAAAGAAGATAGAACAAGGACGGACAGAGAGAACGATGCAAACCATGATTGAAGTACAGGGAAAGCCTCGTAGGCCTCTATTATGCATACTGGTAGTTCAACACCGGAGATGTTCCACAGTGTCTACCTCTTCTCAAAACACTTCCAGTATATGAGGGAACTCTGCTACATTAAGTTCTCACGACAGAGATGCGTCTGTGCTCAGTTGGAAAGTGTAGGACGTGTCTGGGTAGCAACCAGTAAGTGTCTGATACAAGCCGCTAAGAGGGGATGCGGAGGAAGGTATCTGCTCAGGGAAGCTACTTCAGGTGCGTACTCATTCATAACAGTGTCTCTCCTTTGAGGATGAAGATAGAACAGGGAACGACTACGGGCACATTAGGTACTGTGAGTAAAGGGCATGCTAAGGCGCTTAAGCCTGCCAAACACATATTGGATGTTCCCCACCAGAGCAGATCCGCACTTAGTTTCTGCGTCGAAAACGCTTCCTACACTGAGAGGGAAGTGTGCTTTAGGAGGGATTCACTGCAGTGTTACGTCTGTTAAAGAAGGAAGCTTTTGGGACTGATTCTGTGGTAATCCCAATAGGCGCACATAGCTTTCCAGTCTCAGCCGTCTATCTTTTGGACTATAGCAAGTTCTGTTTAAGGGAAACTCCTTCATGCGGAATGTCACTTCTCACAGTGTCTTTCCAGTGGAGGAAAGAAGATAGAACAACGACGGACAGAGAGAACGTTGCAACCCGTGAGTGAAGTACAGGGTAAGGCACCTAAGCCTCTATGATGCATACTGGATGTTCAACACCTGGGATTTTCCACAATGTCTACCACTTCTCAAAACACTTCCAATATAGGAGGGAACTGTGCTACCGTAAGTTCTAATGACAGGGATGCATCTGTGCAAGGTTGAAAACTCGAGGATGTGTCTGGGTAGCAAACATGAAGTGTCTCATATAGGCACCTTAGACTGGATGCGTAGTAGGTATCTGCTCAGGGAAGCTACTTCAGTTTTGTACTCATTCATAACAGTGCTTCTCCTTGGAGGAATGAAGGAAGAACATGGACGGACTAGGGGCACATTAGGTACTGTGAATAAAGGGCAGGCTATGAACCTTACGTCTGGCAACCACATATTGGATGTTCACCACCAGTGTTGATCCGCACATAGGTTCTGCGTCTAAAACGCTTCCAACACTGAGAGGGAAGTGTGCTTTAGGAGGGATTCACTGCAGTGTTACGTCTGTTAAAGAAGGAAGCTTTTGGGACTGACTCTGTGGTAACCCCAATAGGCGCACATAGCTTTCCAGTCTCAGCCGTCTATCCGTTGGACTATAGCAAGTTCTGTTTGAGGGAAACTCCTTCATGCGGAATGTCACTTCTCACAGTGTCTTTCCAGTGGAGGAAAGAAGATAGAACAACGACGGACAGAGACAACGTTGCAACCCGTGAGTGAAGTACAGGGTAAGGCACCTAAGACTCTATGATGCATACTGGATGTTCAACACCTGGGATTTTCCACAATGTCTACCACTTCTCAAAACACTTCCAATATAGGAGGGAACTATGCTAATGTAAGTTCTAATGACAGGGATGCATCTGTGCAAGGTTGAAAACTCGAGGATGTGTCTGGGTGGCAAACATGAAGTGTCTCATAAAGGCACCTTAGACTGGATGCGTAGTAGGTATCTGCTCAGGGAAGCTACTTCAGTTTTGTACTCATTCATAACAGTGCTTCTCCTTGGAGGAATGAAGGAAGAACACGGACGGACTAGGGGCACATTAGGTACTGTGAATAAAGGGCAGGCTATGAACCTTACGCCTGGCAACCACATATTGGATGTTCACCACCAGTGTTGATCCGCACATAGGTTCTGCGTCTAAAACGCTTCCAACCCTGAGAGGGAAGTGTGCTTTAGGAGGGATTCACTGCAGTGTTACGTCTGTTAAAGAAGGATGCTTTTGGGACTGACTCTGTGGTAACCGCATTAGGCGCACATAGCTATCCAGTCTCAGACGTCTAACCGTTAGACTATAGGAAGTTCTGTTTAAGGGAAACTCCTTCATGCGGAATGTCACTTCTCACAGTGTCTTTGCAGTGGAGAAAAGAAGATAGAACAAGGACGGACTGAGAGAACGATGCAAACCGTGATTGAAGTACAGGGAAAGCCTTGAGGCCTCTATTATGCATACTGGTAGTTCAACACCGGAGATGTTCCACAGTGTCTACCTCTTCTCAAAACACTTCCAGTATATGAGGGAACTCTGCTACATTAAGTTCTCACGACAGAGATGCGTCTGTGCTCAGTTGGAAAGTGTAGGACGTGTCTGGGTAGCAACCAGTAAGTGTCTGATACAAGCCGCTAAGAGGGGATGCGGAGGAAGGTATCTGCTCAAGGAAGCTACTTCAGGTGCGTACTCATTCATAACAGTGTCTCTCCTTTGAGGATGAAGATAGAACAGGGAACGACTACGGGCACATTAGGTACTGTGAGTAAAGGGCATGCTAAGGCGCTTAAGCCTGCCAAACACATATTGGATGTTCACCACCAGAGCAGATCCGCACTTAGTTTCTGCGTCGAAAACGCTTCCTACACTGAGAGGGAAGTGTGCTTTAGGAGGGATTCACTGCAGTGTTACGTCTGTTAAAGAAGGAAGCTTTTGGGACTGACTCTGTGGTAACCCCAATAGGCGCACATAGCTTTCCAGTCTCAGCCGTCTATCCGTTGGACTATAGCAAGTTCTGTTTAAGGGAAACTCCTTCATGCGGAATGTCACTTCTCACAGTGTCTTTCCAGTGCAGGAAAGAAGATAGAACAACGACGGACAGAGAGAACGTTGCAACCCGTGAGTGAAGTACAGGGTAAGGCACCTAAGCCTCTATGATGCATACTGGATGTTCAACACCTGGGATTTTCCACAATGTCTACCACTTCTCAAAACACTTCCAATATAGGAGGGAACTGTGCTACCATAAGTTCTAATGACAGGGATGCATCTGTGCAAGGTTGAAAACTCGAGGATGTGTCTGGGTAGCAAACATGAAGTGTCTCATATAGGCTCCTTAGACTGGATGCGTAGTAGGTATCTGCTCAGGGAAGCTACTTCAGTTTTGTACTCATTCATAACAGTGCTTCTCCTTGGAGGAATGAAGGAAGAACACGGACGGACTAGGGGCACAGTAGGTACTGTGAATAAATGGCCGGCTATGAACCTTACGCCTGGCAACCACATATTGGATGTTCACCACCAGTGTTGATCCGCACATAGGTTCTGCGTCTAAAACGTTTCCAACACTGAGAGGGAAGTGTGCTTTAGGAAGGATTCACTGCAGTGTTACGTCTGTTAAAGAAGGAAGCTTTTGGGACTGACTCTGTGGTAACCCCAATAGGCGCACATATCTTTCCAGTCTCAGCCCTCTATCCGTTGGACTATAGCAGGTTCTGTTTAAGGGAAACTCCTTCATGCGGAATGTCACTTCTCACAGTGTCTTTCCAGTGGAGGAAAGAAGATAGAACAATGACGTACTGAGAGAACGTTGCAACCCGTGAGTGAAGTACAGTGTAAGGCACCTAAGACTCTATGATGCATACTGGATGTTCAACACCTGGGATTTTCCACAATGTCTACCACTTCTCAAAACACTTCCAATATAGGAGGGAACTATGCTAATGTAAGTTCTAATGACAGGGATGCATCTGTGCAAGGTTGAAAACTCGAGGATGTGTCTGGGTAGCAAACATGAAGTGTCTCATAAAGGCACCTTAGACTGGATGCGTAGGAAGTATCTGCTCAGGGAAGCTACTTCAGTTTTGTACTCATTCATAACAGTGCTTCCCCTTGGAGGAATGAAGGAAGAACACGGACGGACTAGGGGCACATTAGGTACTGTGAAAAGGGCAGGCTATGAACCTTACGCCTGGCAACCACATATTGGATGTTCACCACCAGTGTTGATCCGCACATAGGTTCCTCGTCTAAAACGCTTCCAACACTGAGAGGGAAGTGTGCTTTAGGAGGGATTCACTGCAGTGTTACGTCTGTTAAAGAAGGATGCTTTTGGGACTGACTCTGTGGTAACCGCATTAGGCGCACATAGCTTTCCAGTCTCAGACGTCTAACCGTTAGACTATAGGAAGTTCTGTTTAAGGGAAACTCCTTCATGCGGAATGTCACTTCTCAGAGTGTCTTTACAGTGTAGAAAAGAAGATAGAACAAGGACGGACAGAGAGAACGATGCAAACCGTGATGGAAGTACAGGGTAAGCCTCGTAGGCTTCTATTATGCATACTGGTAGTTCAACACCGGAGATGTTCCACAGTGTCTACCTCTTCTCAAAACACTTCCAGTATATGAGGGAACTCTGCTACATTAAGTTCTCACGACAGAGATGCGTCTGTGCTCAGTTGGAAAGTGTAGGACGTGTCTGGGTAGCAACCAGTAAGCGTCTGATACAAGCCGCTAAGAGGGGATGCGGAGGAAGGTATCTGCTCAGGGAAGCTACTTCAGGAGCGTACTCATTCATAACAGTTTCTCTCCTTTGAGGATGAAGATAGAACAGGGAACGACTACGGGCACATTAGGTACTGTGAGTAAAGGGTATGCTAAGGCGCTTAAGCCTGCCAAACACATATTGGATGTTCACCACCAGTGCAGATTCACACTTAGTTTCTGCGTCGAAAACGCTTCCTACACTGAGAGGGAAGTGTGCTTTAGGAGGGATTCACTGCAGTGTTACGTCTGTTAAAGAAGGAAGCTTTTGGGACTGACTCTGTGGTAACCCCAATAGGCGCACATAGCTTTCCAGTCTCAGCCGTCTATCCGATGGACTATAGCAAGTTCTGTTTAAGGGAAACTCCTTCATGCGGAATGTCACTTCTCACAGTGTCTTTCCAGTGCAGGAAAGAAGATAGAACAACGACGGACAGAGAGAACGTTGCAACCCGTGAGTGAAGTAAAGGATAAGGCACCTAAGCCTCTAAGATGCATACTGGATGTTCAACACCTGGGATTTTCCACAATGTCTACCACTTCTCAAAACACTTCCAATATAGGAGGGAACTGTGCTAATGTAAGTTCTAATGACAGGGATGCATCTGTGCAAGGTTGACAACTCAAGGATGTGTCTGGGTAGCAAACATGAAGTGTCTCATTAAGGCACCTTAGACTGGAATCATAGGAGGTATCTGCTCAGGGAAGCTACTTCAGTTTTGTACTCATTCATAACAGTGCTTCTCCTTGGAGGAATGAAGGAAGAACACGGACGGACTTGGGGCACATTAGGTACTGGGAATAAAGGGCAGGCTATGAACCTTATGCCTGCCAACCACATATTGGATGTTCACCACCAGTGTTGATCCGCACATAGGTTCTGCGTCTAAAACGCTTCCAACACTGAGAGGGAAGTGTGCTTTAGGAGGGATTCACTGCAGTGTTATGTCTGTTAAAGAAGGATGCTTTTGGGACTGACTCTGTGGTAACCGCATTAGGCGCACATAGCTTTCCAGTCTCAGACGTCTAACCGTTAGCCTATAGGAAGTTCTGTTTAAGGGAAACTCCTTCATGCGGAATGTCACTTCTCACAGTGTCTTTGCAGTGGAGAAAAGAAGATAGAACAAGGACGGACAGAGAGAACGATGCAAACCGTGATTGAAGTACAGGGTAAGCCTCGTAGGCCTCTATTATGCATACTGGTAGTTCAACACCGGAGATGTTCCACAGTGTCTACCTCTTCTCAAAACACTTCCAGTATATGAGGGAACTCTGCTACATTAAGTTCTCACGACAGAGATGCGTCTGTGCTCAGTTTGGAAAGTGTAGGACGTGTCTGGGTAGCAACCAGTAAGTGTCTGATACAAGCCGCTAAGAGGGGATGCGGAGGAAGGTGTCTGCTCAGGAAAGCTACTTCAGGTGCGTACTCATTCATAACAGTGTCTCTCCTTTGAGGATGAAGATAGAATAGGGAACGACTACGGGCACATTAGGTACTGTGAGTAAAGGGCATGCTAAGGCGCTTAAGCCTGCCAAACACGTATTGGATGTTCACCACCAGTGCAGATCCGCACTTAGTTTCTGCGTCGAAAACGCTTCCTACACTGAGAGGGAAGTGTGCTTTAGGAGGGATTCACTGCAGTGTTACGTCTGTTAAAGAAGGAAGCTTTTGGGACTGACTCTGTGGTAATCCCAATAGGCGCACATAGCTTTCCAGTCTCAGCCGTCTATCTTTTGGACTATAGCAAGTTCTGTTTAAGGGAAACTCCTTCATGCGGAATGTCACTTCTCACAGTGTCTTTCCAGTGCAGGAAAGAAGATAGAACAACGACGGACAGAGAGAACGTTGCAACCCGTGAGTGAAATACAGGGTAAGGCAACTAAGCCTCTATGATGCATACTGGATGTTCAACACCTGGGATTTTCCACAATGTCTACCACTTCTCAAAACACTTCCAATATAGGAGGGAACTGTGCTAATGCAAGTTCTAATGACACGGATGCATCTGTGCAAGGTTGACAACTCGAGGATGTGTCTGGGTAGCAAACATGAAGTGTCTCATAAAGGCACCTTAGACTGGATGCATAGGAGGTATCTGCTCAGGGAAGCTACTTCAGTTTTGTACTCATTCATAACAGTGCTTCTCCTTGGAGGAATGAAGGAAGAACACGGACGGACTAGGGGCACAGTGGGTACTGTGAATAAAGGGCAGGCTATGAACTTTACGCCTGCCAAACACATATTGGATGTTCACCACCAGTGTTGATCCGCACATAGGTTCTGCGTCTAAAACGCTTCCAACACTGAGATGGAAGTGTGTTTTAGGAGGGATTCACTGCAGTGTTACGTCTGTTAAAGAAGGATGCTTTTGGGACTGACTCTGTGGTAACCGCATTAGGCGCACATAGCTTTCCAGTCTCAGACGTCTAACCGTTAGACAATAGGAAGTTCTGTTTAAGGGAAACTCCTTCATGCGGAATGTCACTTCTCACAGTGTCTTTGCAGTGGAGAAAAGAAGATAGAACAAGGACGGACAGAGAGAACGATGCAAACCGTGATTGAAGTACAGGGAAAGCCTCGTAGGCCTCTATTATGCATACTGGTAGTTCAACACCGGAGATGTTCCACAGTGTCTACCTCTTCTCAAAACACTTCCAGTATATGAGGGAACTCTGCTACATTAAGTTCTCACGACAGAGATGCGTCTGTGCTCAGTTGGAAAGTGTAGGACGTGTCTGGGTAGCAACCAGTAAGTGTCTGATACAAGCCGCTAAGAGGGGATGCGGAGGAAGGTATCTGCTCAGGGAAGCTACTTCAGGTGCGTACTCATTCATAACAGTGTCTCTCCTTTGAGGATGAAGATAGAACAGGGAACGACTACGGGCACATTAGGTACTGTGAGTAAAGGGCATGCTAAGGCGCTTAAGCCTGCCAAACACATATTGGATGTTCACCACCAGAGCAGATCCGCACTTAGTTTCTGCGTCGAAAACGCTTCCTACACTGAGAGGGAAGTGTGTTTTAGGAGGGATTCTCTGCAGTGTTACGTCTGTTAAAGAAGGAAGCTTTTGGGACTGACTCTGTGGTAACCCCAATAGGCGCACATAGCTTTCCAGTCTCAGCCGTCTATCCGTTGGACTATAGCAAGTTCTGTTTAAGGGAAACTCCTTCATGCGGAATGTCACTTCTCACAGTGTCTTTCCAGTGCAGGAAAGAAGATAGAACAACGACGGACAGAGAGAACGTTGCAACCCGTGAGTGAAGTACAGGGTAAGGCACCTAAGCCTCTATGATGCATACTGGATGTTCAACACCTGGGATTTTCCACAATGTCTACCACTTCTCAAAACACATCCAATATAGGAGGGAACTGTGCTACCATAAGTTCTAATGACAGGGATGCATCTGTGCAAGGTTGAAAACTCGAGGATGTGTCTGGGTAGCAAACATGAAGTGTCTCTTATAGGCACCTTAGACTGGATGCGTAGTAGGTATCTGCTCAGGGAAGCTACTTCAGTTTTGTACTCATTCATAACAGTGCTTCTCCTTGGAGGAATGAAGGAAGAACACGGACGGACTAGGGGCACAGTAGGTACTGTGAATAAAGGGCAGGCTATGAACCTTACGCCTGGCAACCACATATTGGATGTTCACCACCAGTGTTGATCCGCACATAGGTTCTGCGTCTAAAACGCTTCCAACACTGAGAGGGAAGTGTGCTTTAGGAGGGATTCACTGCAGTGTTACGTCTGTTAAAGAAGGAAGCTTTTGGGACTGACTCTGTGGTAACCCCAATAGGCGCACATATCTTTCCAGTCTCAGCCCTCTATCCGTTGGACTATAGCAAGTTCTCTTTAAGGGAAACTCCTTCATGCGGAATGTCACTTCTCACAGTGTCTTTCCAGTGGAGGAAAGAAGATAGAACAATGACGGACTGAGAGAACGTTGCAACCCGTGAGTGAAGTACAGGGTAAGGCACCTAAGACTCTATGATGCATACTGGATGTTCAACACCTGGCATTTTCCACAATGTCTACCACTTCTCAAAACACTTCCAATATAGGAGGGAACTATGCTAATGTAAGTTCTAATGACAGGGATGCATCTGTGCAAGGTTGAAAACTCGAGGATGTGTCTGGGTAGCAAACATGAAGTGTCTCATAAAGGCACCTTAGACTGGATGCGTAGGAGGTATCTGCTCAGGGAAGCTACTTCAGTTTTGAACTCATTCATAACAGTGCTTCTCCTTGGAGGAATGAAGGAAGAACACGGACGGACTAGGGGCACATTAGGTACTGTGAAAAGGGCAGGCTATGAACCTTACGCCTGGCAACCACATATTGGATGTTCACCACCAGTGTTGATCCGCACATAGGTTCCTCGTCTAAAACGCTTCCAACACTGAGAGGGAAGTGTGCTTTAGGAGGGATTCACTGCAGTGTTACGTCTGTTAAAGAAGGATGCTTTTGGGACTGACTCTGTGGTAACCGCATTAGGCGCACATAGATTTCCAGTCTCAGACGTCTAACCGTTAGACTATAGGAAGTTCTGTTTAAGGGAAACTCCTTCATGCGGAATGTCACTTCTCAGAGTGTCTTTACAGTGTAGAAAAGAAGATAGAACAAGGACGGACAGAGAGAACGATGCAAACCGTGATGGAAGTACAGGGTAAGCCTCGTAGGCTTCTATTATGCATACTGGTAGTTCAACACCGGAGATGTTCCACAGTGTCTACCTCTTCTCAAAACACTTCCAGTATATGAGGGAACTCTGCTACATTAAGTTCTCACGACAGAGATGCGTCTGTGCTCAGTTGGAAAGTGTAGGACGTGTCTGGGTAGCAACCAGTAAGCGTCTGATACAAGCCGCTAAGAGGGGATGCGGAGGAAGGTATCTGCTCAGGGAAGCTACTTCAGGAGCGTACTCATTCATAACAGTTTCTCTCCTTTGAGGATGAAGATAGAACAGGGAACGACTACGGGCACATTAGGTACTGTGAGTAAAGGGTATGCTAAGGCGCTTAAGCCTGCCAAACACATATTGGATGTTCACCACCAGTGCAGATTCACACTTAGTTTCTGCGTCGAAAACGCTTCCTACACTGAGAGGGAAGTGTGCTTTAGGAGGGATTCACTGCAGTGTTACGTCTGTTAAAGAAGGAAGCTTTTGGGACTGACTCTGTGGTAACCCCAATAGGCGCACATAGCTTTCCAGTCTCAGCCGTCTATCCGATGGACTATAGCAAGTTCTGTTTAAGGGAAACTCCTTCATGCGGAATGTCACTTCTCACAGTGTCTTTCCAGTGCAGGAAAGAAGATAGAACAACGACGGACAGAGAGAACGTTGCAACCCGTGAGTGAAGTAAAGGATAAGGCACCTAAGCCTCTAAGATGCATACTGGATGTTCAACACCTGGGATTTTCCACAATGTCTACCATTTCTCAAAACACTTCCAATATAGGAGGGAACTGTGCTAATGTAAGTTCTAATGACAGGGATGCATCTGTGCAAGGTTGACAACTCAAGGATGTGTCTGGGTAGCAAACATGAAGTGTCTCATTAAGGCACCTTAGACTGGAATCATAGGAGGTATCTGCTCAGGGAAGCTACTTCAGTTTTGTACTCATTCATAACAGTGCTTCTCCTTGGAGGAATGAAGGAAGAACACGGACGGACTAGGGGCACATTAGGTACTGGGAATAAAGGGCAGGCTATGAACCTTATGCCTGCCAACCACATATTGGATGTTCACCACCAGTGTTGATCCGCACATAGGTTCTGCGTCTAAAACGCTTCCAACACTGAGAGGGAAGTGTGCTTTAGGAGGGATTCACTGCAGTGTTATGTCTGTTAAAGAAGGATGCTTTTGGGACTGACTCTGTGGTAACCGCATTAGGCGCACATAGCTTTCCAGTCTCAGACGTCTAACCGTTAGCCTATAGGAAGTTCTGTTTAAGGGAAACTCCTTCATGCGGAATGTCACTTCTCACAGTGTCTTTGCAGTGGAGAAAAGAAGATAGAACAAGGACGGACAGAGAGAACGATGCAAACCGTGATTGAAGTACAGGGTAAGCCTCGTAGGCCTCTATTATGCATACTGGTAGTTCAACACCGGAGATGTTCCACAGTGTCTACCTCTTCTCAAAACACTTCCAGTATATGAGGGAACTCTGCTACATTAAGTTCTCACGACAGAGATGCGTCTGTGCTCAGTTTGGAAAGTGTAGGACGTGTCTGGGTAGCAACCAGTAAGTGTCTGATACAAGCCGCTAAGAGGGGATGCGGAGGAAGGTGTCTGCTCAGGAAAGCTACTTCAGGTGCGTACTCATTCATAACAGTGTCTCTCCTTTGAGGATGAAGATAGAATAGGGAACGACTACGGGCACATTAGGTACTGTGAGTAAAGGGCATGCTAAGGCGCTTAAGCCTGCCAAACACGTATTGGATGTTCACCACCAGTGCAGATCCGCACTTAGTTTCTGCGTCGAAAACGCTTCCTACACTGAGAGGGAAGTGTGCTTTAGGAGGGATTCACTGCAGTGTTACGTCTGTTAAAGAAGGAAGCTTTTGGGACTGACTCTGTGGTAATCCCAATAGGCGCACATAGCTTTCCAGTCTCAGCCGTCTATCTTTTGGACTATAGCAAGTTCTGTTTAAGGGAAACTCCTTCATGCGGAATGTCACTTCTCACAGTGTCTTTCCAGTGCAGGAAAGAAGATAGAACAACGACGGACAGAGAGAACGTTGCAACCCGTGAGTGAAATACAGGGTAAGGCAACTAAGCCTCTATGATGCATACTGGATGTTCAACACCTGGGATTTTCCACAATGTCTACCACTTCTCAAAACACTTCCAATATAGGAGGGAACTGTGCTAATGCAAGTTCTAATGACACGGATGCATCTGTGCAAGGTTGACAACTCGAGGATGTGTCTGGGTAGCAAACATGAAGTGTCTCATAAAGGCACCTTAGACTGGATGCATAGGAGGTATCTGCTCAGGGAAGCTACTTCAGTTTTGTACTCATTCATAACAGTGCTTCTCCTTGGAGGAATGAAGGAAGAACACGGACGGACTAGGGGCACAGTGGGTACTGTGAATAAAGGGCAGGCTATGAACTTTACGCCTGCCAAACACATATTGGATGTTCACCACCAGTGTTGATCCGCACATAGGTTCTGCGTCTAAAACGCTTCCAACACTGAGATGGAAGTGTGTTTTAGGAGGGATTCACTGCAGTGTTACGTCTGTTAAAGAAGGATGCTTTTGGGACTGACTCTGTGGTAACCGCATTAGGCGCACATAGCTTTCCAGTCTCAGACGTCTAACCGTTAGACAATAGGAAGTTCTGTTTAAGGGAAACTCCTTCATGCGGAATGTCACTTCTCACAGTGTCTTTGCAGTGGAGAAAAGAAGATAGAACAAGGACGGACAGAGAGAACGATGCAAACCGTGATTGAAGTACAGGGAAAGCCTCGTAGGCCTCTATTATGCATACTGGTAGTTCAACACCGGAGATGTTCCACAGTGTCTACCTCTTCTCAAAACACTTCCAGTATATGAGGGAACTCTGCTACATTAAGTTCTCACGACAGAGATGCGTCTGTGCTCAGTTGGAAAGTGTAGGACGTGTCTGGGTAGCAACCAGTAAGTGTCTGATACAAGCCGCTAAGAGGGGATGCGGAGGAAGGTATCTGCTCAGGGAAGCTACTTCAGGTGCGTACTCATTCATAACAGTGTCTCTCCTTTGAGGATGAAGATAGAACAGGGAACGACTACGGGCACATTAGGTACTGTGAGTAAAGGGCATGCTAAGGCGCTTAAGCCTGCCAAACACATATTGGATGTTCACCACCAGAGCAGATCCGCACTTAGTTTCTGCGTCGAAAACGCTTCCTACACTGAGAGGGAAGTGTGTTTTAGGAGGGATTCTCTGCAGTGTTACGTCTGTTAAAGAAGGAAGCTTTTGGGACTGACTCTGTGGTAACCCCAATAGGCGCACATAGCTTTCCAGTCTCAGCCGTCTATCCGTTGGACTATAGCAAGTTCTGTTTAAGGGAAACTCCTTCATGCGGAATGTCACTTCTCACAGTGTCTTTCCAGTGCAGGAAAGAAGATAGAACAACGACGGACAGAGAGAACGTTGCAACCCGTGAGTGAAGTACAGGGTAAGGCACCTAAGCCTCTATGATGCATACTGGATGTTCAACACCTGGGATTTTCCACAATGTCTACCACTTCTCAAAACACATCCAATATAGGAGGGAACTGTGCTACCATAAGTTCTAATGACAGGGATGCATCTGTGCAAGGTTGAAAACTCGAGGATGTGTCTGGGTAGCAAACATGAAGTGTCTCTTATAGGCACCTTAGACTGGATGCGTAGTAGGTATCTGCTCAGGGAAGCTACTTCAGTTTTGTACTCATTCATAACAGTGCTTCTCCTTGGAGGAATGAAGGAAGAACACGGACGGACTAGGGGCACAGTAGGTACTGTGAATAAAGGGCAGGCTATGAACCTTACGCCTGGCAACCACATATTGGATGTTCACCACCAGTGTTGATCCGCACATAGGTTCTGCGTCTAAAACGCTTCCAACACTGAGAGGGAAGTGTGCTTTAGGAGGGATTCACTGCAGTGTTACGTCTGTTAAAGAAGGAAGCTTTTGGGACTGACTCTGTGGTAACCCCAATAGGCGCACATATCTTTCCAGTCTCAGCCCTCTATCCGTTGGACTATAGCAAGTTCTCTTTAAGGGAAACTCCTTCATGCGGAATGTCACTTCTCACAGTGTCTTTCCAGTGGAGGAAAGAAGATAGAACAATGACGGACTGAGAGAACGTTGCAACCCGTGAGTGAAGTACAGGGTAAGGCACCTAAGACTCTATGATGCATACTGGATGTTCAACACCTGGCATTTTCCACAATGTCTACCACTTCTCAAAACACTTCCAATATAGGAGGGAACTATGCTAATGTAAGTTCTAATGACAGGGATGCATCTGTGCAAGGTTGAAAACTCGAGGATGTGTCTGGGTAGCAAACATGAAGTGTCTCATAAAGGCACCTTAGACTGGATGCGTAGGAGGTATCTGCTCAGGGAAGCTACTTCAGTTTTGAACTCATTCATAACAGTGCTTCTCCTTGGAGGAATGAAGGAAGAACACGGACGGACTAGGGGCACATTAGGTACTGTGAAAAGGGCAGGCTATGAACCTTACGCCTGGCAACCACATATTGGATGTTCACCACCAGTGTTGATCCGCACATAGGTTCTGCGTCTAAAACGCTTCCAACACTGAGAGGGAAGTGTGCTTTAGGAGGGATTCACTGCAGTGTTACGTCTGTTAAAGAAGGATGCTTTTGGGACTGACTCTGTGGTAACCCCAATAGGCGCACATAGCTTTCCAGTCTCAGCCGTCTATCCGTTGGACTATAGCAAGTTCTGTTTAAGGGAAACTCCTTCATGCGGAATGTCACTTCTCACAGTGTCTTTGCAGTGGAGAAAAGAAAATAGAACAAGGACGGACAGAGAGAACGATGCAAACCGTGATTGAAGTACAGGGTAAGCCTCGTAGGCCTCTATTATGCATACTGGTAGTTCAACACCGGAGATGTTCCACAGTGTCTACCTCTTCTCAAAACACTTCCAGTATATGAGGGAACTCTGTTACATTAAGTTCTCACGACAGAGATGCGTCTGTGCTCAGTTGGAAAGTGTAGGATGTGTCTGGGTAGCAACCAGTAAGTGTCTGATACAAGCCGCTAAGAGGGGATGCGGAGGAAGGTGTCTGCTCAGGGAAGCTACTTCAGGTGCGTACTCATTCATAACAGTGTCTCTCCTTTGAGGATGAAGATAGAATAGGGAACGACTACGGGCACATTAGGTACTGTGAGTAAAGGGCATGCTAAGGCGCTTAAGCCTGCCAAACACGTATTGGATGTTCACCACCAGTGCAGATCCGCACTTAGTTTCTGCGTCGAAAACGCTTCCTACACTGAGAGGGAAGTGTGCTTTAGGAGGGATTCACTGCAGTGTTACGTCTGTTAAAGAAGGAAGCTTTTGGGACTGACTCTGTGGTAATCCCAATAGGCGCACATAGCTTTCCAGTCTCAGCCGTCTATCTTTTGGACTATAGCAAGTTCTGTTTAAGGGAAACTCCTTCATGCGGAATGTCACATCTCACAGTGTCTTTCCAGTGGAGGAAAGAAGATAGAACAACGACGGACAGAGAAAACGTTGCAACCCGTGAGTGAAATACAGGGTAAGGCAACTAAGCCTCTATGATGCATACTGGATGTTCAACACCTGGGATTTTCCACAATGTCTACCACTTCTCAAAACACTTCCAATATAGGAGGGAACTGTGCTAATGCAAGTTCTATTGACAGGGATGCATCTGTGCAAGGTTGACAACTCGAGGATGTGTCTGGGTAGCAAACATGAAGTGTCTCATAAAGGCACCTTAGACTGGATGCATAGGAGGTATCTGCTCAGGGAAGCTACTTCAGTTTTGTACTCATTCATAACAGTGCTTCTCCTTGGAGGAATGAAGGAAGAACACGGACGGACTAGGGGCACAGTAGGTACTGTGAATAAAGGGCAGGCTATGAACTTTACGCCTGCCAAACACATATTGGATGTTCACCACCAGTGTTGATCCGCACATAGGTTCTGCGTCTAAAACGCTTCCAACACTGAGAGGGAAGTGTGTTTTAGGAGGGATTCACTGCAGTGTTACGTCTGTTAAAGAAGGATGCTTTTGGGACTGACTCTGTGGTAACCGCATTAGGCGCACATAGCTTTCCAGTCTCAGACGTCTAACCGTTAGACTATAGGAAGTTCTGTTTAAGGGAAACTCCTTCATGCGGAATGTCACTTCTCACAGTGTCTTTGCAGTGGAGAAAAGAAGATAGAACAAGGACGGACAGAGAGAACGATGCAAACCGTGATTGAAGTACAGGGAAAGCCTCGTAGGCCTCTATTATGCATACTGGTAGTTCAACACCGGAGATGTTCCACAGTGTCTACCTCTTCTCAAAACACTTCCAGTATATGAGGGAACTCTGCTACATTAAGTTCTCATGACAGAGATGCGTCTGTGCTCAGTTGGAAAGTGTAGGACGTGTCTGGGTAGCAACCAGTAAGTGTCTGATACAAGCCGCTAAGAGGGGATGCGGAGGAAGGTATCTGCTCAGGGAAGCTACTTCAGGAGCGTACTCATTCATAACAGTGTCTCTCCTTTGAGGATGAAGATAGAACAGGGAACGACTACGGGCACATTAGGTACTGTGAGTAAAGGGCATGCTAAGGCGCTTAAGCCTGCCAAACACATATTGGATGTTCACCACCAGTGCAGATCCACACTTAGTTTCTGCATCGAAAACGCTTCCTACACTGAGAGGGAAGTGTGCTTTAGGAGGGATGCACTGCAGTGTTACGTCTGTTAAAGAAGGAAGCTTTTGGGACTGACTCTGTGGTAACCCCAATAGGCGCACATAGCTATCCAGTCTCAGCCGTCTATCCGATGGACTATAGCAAGTTCTGTTTAAGGGAAACTCCTTCATGCGGAATGTCACTTCTCACAGTGTCTTTCCAGTGGAGGAAAGAAGATAGAACAACGACGGACAGAGAGAACGTTGCAACCCGTGAGTGAAGTACAGGGTAAGGCACCTAAGCCTCTATGATGCATACTGGATGTTCAACACCTGGGATTTTCCACAATGTCTACCACTTCTCAAAACACTTCCAATATAGGAGGGAACTGTGCTAATGTAAGTTCTAATGACAGGGATGCATCTGTGCAAGGTTGACAACTCGAGGATGTGTCTGGGTAGGAAACATCAAGTGTCTCATTAAGGCACCTTAGAGTGGAATCATAGGAGGTATCTGCTCAGGGAAGCTACTTCAGTTTTGTACTCATTCATAACAGTGCTTCTCCTTGGAGGAATGAAGGAAGAACACGGACGGACTAGGGGCACAGTAGGTACTGTGAATAAAGGGCAGGCTATGAACCTTACGCCTGCCAACCACATATTGGATGTTCACCACCAGTGTTGATCCGCACATAGGTTCTGCGTCTAAAACACTTCCAACACTGAGAGGGAAGTGTGCTTTAGGAGGGATTCACTGCAGTGTTACGTCTGTTAAAGAAGGATGCTTTTGGGACTGACTCTGTGGTAACCGCATTAGGCGCACATAGCTTTCCAGTCTCAGACGTCTAACCGTTATACTATAGGAAGTTCTGTTTAAGGGAAACTCCTTCATGCGGATGTCACTTCTCACAGTGTCTTTGCAGTGGAGAAAATAAGATAGAACAAGGACGGACAGAGAGAACGATGCAAACCGTGATGAAGTACAGGGTAAGCCTCGTAGGCCTCTATTATGCATACTGGTAGTTCAACACCGGAGATGTTCCACAGTGTCTACCTCTTCTCAAAACACTTCCAGTATATGAGGGAACTCTGCTACATTAAGTTCTCACGACAGAGATGCGTCTGTGCTCAGTTGGAACGTGTAGAACGTGTCTGGGTAGCAACCAGTAAGTGTCTGATACAAGCCCCTAAGAGGGGATGCGGAGGAAGGTATCTGCTCAGGGAAGCTACTTCAGGTGCGTACTCATTCATAACAGTGTCTCTCCTTTGAGGATGAAGATAGAACAGGGAACGACTACGGGCACATTAGGTACTGTGAGTAAAGGGCATGCTAAGGCGCTTAAGCCTGCCAAACACGTATTGGATGTTCACCACCAGTGCAGATCCGCACTTAGTTTCTGCGTCGAAAACGCTTCCTACACTGAGAGGGAAGTGTGCTTTAGGAGGGATTCACTGCAGTGTTACGTCTGTTAAAGAAGGAAGCTTTTGGGACTGACTATGTGGTAACCCCAATAGGCGCACATAGCTTTCCAGTCTCAGCCGTCTATCCGTTGGACTATAGCAAGTTCTGTTTAAGGGAAACTCCTTCATGCGGAATGTCACTTCTCACAGTGTCTTTCCAGTGGAGGAAAGAAGATAGAACAACGACGGACAGAGAGAACGTTGCAACCCGTGAGTGAAGTACAGGGTAAGGCACCTAAGCCTCTATGATGCATACTGGATGTTCAACACCTGGGATTTTCCACAATGTCTACCACTTCTCAAAACACTTCCAATATAGGAGGGAACTGTGCTACCGTAAGTTCTAATGACAGGGATGCATCTGTGCAAGGTTGAAAACTCGAGGATGTGTCTGTGTAGCAAACATGAAGTGTCTCATATAGGCACCTTAGACTGGATGCGTAGTAGGTATCTGCTCAGGGAAGCTACTTCAGTTTTGTACTCATTCATAACAGTGCTTCTCCTTGGAGGAATGAAGGAAGAACATGGACGGACTAGGGGCACATTAGGTACTGTGAATAAAGGGCAGGCTATGAACCTTACGTCTGGCAACCACATATTGGATGTTCACCACCAGTGTTTATCCGCACATAGGTTCTGCGTCTAAAACGCTTCCAACACTGAGAGGGAAGTGTGCTTTAGGAGGGATTCACTGCAGTGTTACGTCTGTTAAAGAAGGAAGCTTTTGGGACTGACTCTGTGGTAACCCCAATAGGCGCACATAGCTTTCCAGTCTCAGCCGTCTATCCGATGGACTATAGCAAGTTCTGTTTAAGGGAAACTCCTTCATGTGGAATGTCACTTCTCCGAGTGTCTTTCCAGTGGAGGAAAGAAGATAGAACAACGACGGACAGAGAGAACGTTGCAACCCGTGAGTGAAGTACAGGGTAAGGCACCTAAGCCTCTATGATGCATACTGGATGTTCAACACCTGGGATTTTCCACAATGTCTACCACTTCTCAAAACACTTCCAATATAGGAGGGAACTGTGCTAATGCAAGTTCTAATGACAGGGATGCATCTGTGCAAGTTTGACAACTCGAGGATGTGTCTGGGTAGCAAACATGAAGTGTCTCATAAAGGCACCTTAGACTGGATGCATAGGAGGTATCTGCTCAGGGAAGCTACTTCAGTTTTGTACTCATTCATAACAGTGCTTCTCCTTGGAGGAATGAAGGAAGAACACGGACGGACTAGGGGCACATTAGGTACTGTGAATAAAGGGCAGGCTATGAACTTTACGCCTGCCAAACACATATTGGATGTTCACCACCAGTGTTGATCCGCACATAGGTTCTGCGTCTAAAACGCTTCCAACACTGAGAGGGAAGTGTGCTTTAGGAGGGATTCACTGCAGTGTTACGTCTGTTAAAGAAGGATGCTTTTGGGACTGACTCTGTGGTAACCGCATTAGGCGCACATAGCTTTCCAGTCTCAGACGTCTAACCGTTAGACTATAGGAAGTTCTGTTTAAGGGAAACTCCTTCATGCGGAATGTCACTTCTCACAGTGTCTTTGCAGTGGAGAAAAGAAGATAGAACAAGGACGGACAGAGAGAACGATGCAAACCGTGATTGAAGTACAGGGAAAGCCTCGTAAGCCTCTATTATGCATACTGGTAGTTCAACACCGGAGATGTTCCACAGTGTCTACCTCTTCTCAAAACACTTCCAGTATATGAGGGAACTCTGCTACATTAAGTTCTCACGACAGAGATGCGTCTGTGCTCAGTTGGAAAGTGTAGGACGTGTCTGGGTAGCAACCAGTAAGTGTCTGATACAAGCCGCTAAGAGGGGATGCGGAGGAAGGTATCTGCTCAGGGAAGCTACTTCAGGTGCGTACTCATTCATAACAGTGTCTCTCCTTTGAGGATGAAGATAGAACACGGAACGACTACGGGCACATTAGGTACTGTGAGTAAAGGGCATGCTAAGGCGCTTAAGCCTGCCAAACACATATTGGATGTTCACCACCAGAGCAGATCCGCACTTAGTTTCTGCGTCGAAAACGCTTCCTACACTGAGAGGGAAGTGTGTTTTAGGAGGGATTCACTGCAGTGTTACGTCTGTTAAAGAAGGAAGCTTTTGGGACTGACTCTGTGGTAACCCCAATAGGCGCACATAGCTTTCCAGTCTCAGCCGTCTATCCGTTGGACTATAGCAAGTTCTGTTTAAGGGAAACTCCTTCATGCGGAATGTCACTTCTCACAGTGTCTTTCCAGTGCAGGAAAGAAGATAGAACAACGACGGACAGAGAGAACGTTGCAACCCGTGAGTGAAGTACAGGGTAAGGCACCTAAGCCTCTATGATGCATACTGGATGTTCAACACCTGGGATTTTCCACAATGTCTACCACTTCTCAAAACACTTCCAATATACGAGGGAACTGTGCTACCGTAAGTTCTAATGACAGGGATGCATCTGTGCAAGGTTGAAAACTCGAGGATGTGTCTGGGTAGCAAACATGAAGTGTCTCATATAGGCACCTTAGACTGGATGCGTAGTAGGTATCTGCTCAGGGAAGCTACTTCAGTTTGTACTCATTCATAACAGGGCTCCTCCTTGGAGGAATGAAGGAAGAACATGGACGGACTAGGGGCATATTAGGTACTGTGAATAAAGGGCAGGCTATGAACCTTACGTCTGGCATCCACATATTGGATGTTCACCACCAGTGTTGATCCGCACATAGGTTCTGCTTCTAAAACGCTTCCAACACTGAGAGGGAAGTGTGCTTTAGGAGGGATTCACTGCAGTGTTACGTCTGTTAAAGAAGGAAGCTTTTGGGACTGACTCTGTGGTAACCCCAATAGGCGCACATAGCTTTCCAGTCTCAGCCGTCTATCCGATGGACTATAGCAAGTTCTGTTTAAGGGAAACTCCTTCATGCGGAATGTCACTTCTCACAGTGTCTTTCCAGTGGAGGAAAGAAGATAGAACAACGACGGACAGAGAGAACGTTGCAACCCGTGAGTGAAGTACAGGGTAAGGCACCTAAGCCTCTATGATGCATACTGGATGTTCAACACCTGGGATTTTCCACAATGTCTACCACTTCTCAAAACACTTCCAATATAGGAGGGAACTGTGCTACCGTAAGTTCTAATGACAGGGATGCATCTATGCAAGGTTGAAAACTCGAGGATGTGTCTGGGTAGCAAACATGAAGTGTCTCATATAGGCACCTTAGACTGGATGCGTAGTAGGTATCTGCTCAGGGAAGCTACTTCAGTTTGTACTCATTCATAACAGTGCTTCTCCTTGGAGGAATGAAGGAAGAACATGAAAGAACTAAGGGCACATTAGGTACTGTGAATAAAGGGCAGGCTATGAACCTTACGTCTGGCAACCACATATGGATGTTCACCACCAGTGTTGATCTGCACATAGGTTCTGCGTCTAAAACGCTTCCAACACTGAGAGGGAAGTGTGCTTTAGGAGGGATTCACTGCAGTGTTACGTCTGTTAAAGAAGGAAGCTTTTGGGACTGACTCTGTGGTAACCCCAATAGGCGCACATAGCTTTCCAGTCTCAGCCGTCTATCCGATGGACTATAGCAAGTTCTGTTTAAGGGAAACTCCTTCATGTGGAATGTCACTTCTCACAGTGTCTTTCCAGTGGAGGAAAGAAGATAGAACAACGACGGACAGAGAGAACGTTGCAACCCGTGAGTGAAGTACAGGGTAAGGCACCTAAGCCTCTATGATGCATACTGGATGTTCAACACCTGGGATTTTCCACAATGTCTACCACTTCTCAAAACACTTCCAATATAGGAGGGAACTGTGCTAATGCAAGTTCTAATGACAGGGATGCATCTGTGCAAGGTTGACAACTCGAGGATGTGTCTGGGTAGCAAACATGAAGTGTCTCATAAAGGCACCTTAGACTGGATGCATAGGAGGTATCTGCTCAGGGAAGCTACTTCAGTTTTGTACTCATTCATAACAGAGCTTCTCCTTGGAGGAATGAGGAAGAACACGGACGGACAGGGGCACATTAGGTACTGTGAATAAAGGGCAGGCTATGAACTTTACGCCTGCCAAACACATATTGGATGTTCACCACCAGTGTTGATCCGCACATAGGTTCTGCGTCTAAAACGCTTCCAACACTGAGAGGGAAGTGTGCTTTAGGAGGGATTCACTGCAGTGTTACGTCTGTTAAAGAAGGATGCTTTTGGGACTGACTCTGTGGTAACCGCATTAGGCGCACATAGCTTTCCAGTCTCAGACGTCTAACCGTTAGACTATAGGAAGTTCTGTTTAAGGGAAACTCCTTCATGCGGAATGTCACTTCTCACAGTGTCTTTGCAGTGGAGAAAAGAAGATAGAACAAGGACGGACAGAGAGAACGATGCAAACCGTGATTGAAGTACAGGGAAAGCCTCGTAAGTCTCTATTATGCATACTGGTAGTTCAACACCGGAGATGTTCCACAGTGTCTACCTCTTCTCAAAACACTTCCAGTATATGAGGGAACTCTGCTACATTAAGTTCTCACGACAGAGATGCGTCTGTGCTCAGTTGGAAAGTGTAGGACGTGTCTGGGTAGCAACCAGTAAGTGTCTGATACAAGCCGCTAAGAGGGGATGCGGAGGAAGGTATCTGCTCAGGGAAGCTACTTCAGGTGCGTACTCATTCATAACAGTGTCTCTCCTTTGAGGATGAAGATAGAACAGGGAACGACTACGGGCACATTAGGTACTGTGAGTAAAGGGCATGCTAAGGCGCTTAAGCCTGCCAAACACATATTGGATGTTCACCACCAGAGCAGATCCGCACTTAGTTTCTGCGTCGAAAACGCTTCCTACACTGAGAGGGAAGTGTGTTTTAGGAGGGATTCACTGCAGTGTTACGTCTGTTAAAGAAGGAAGCTTTTGGGACTGACTCTGTGGTAATCCCAATAGGCGCACATAGCTTTCCAGTCTCAGCCGTCTATCCGTTGGACTATAGCAAGTTCTGTTTAAGGGAAACTCCTTCATGCGGAATGTCACTTCTCACAGTGTCTTTCCAGTGCAGGAAAGAAGAGAGAACAACGACGGACAGAGAGAACGTTGCAACCCGTGAGTGAAGTACAGGGTAAGGCACCTAAGCCTCTATGATGCATACTGGATGTTCAACACCTGGGATTTTCCACAATGTCTACCACTTCTCAAAACACTTCCAATATAGGAGGGAACTGTGTTACCGTAAGTTCTAATGACAGGGATGCATCTGTGCAAGGTTGAAAACTCGAGGATGTGTCTGGGTAGCAAACATGAAGTGTCTCATATAGGCACCTTAGACTGGATGCGTAGTAGGTATCTGCTCAGGGAAGCTACTTCAGTTTTGTACTCATTCATAACAGTGCTTCTCCTTGGAGGAATGAAGGAAGAACATGGACGGACTAGGGGCACATTAGGTACTGTGAATAAAGGGCAGGCTATGAACCTTACGTCTGGCAACCACATATTGGATGTTCACCACCAGTGTTGATCCGCACATAGGTTCTGCGTCTAAAACGCTTCCAACACTGAGAGGGAAGTGTGCTTTAGGAGGGATTCACTGCAGTGTTACGTCTGTTAAAGAAGGAAGCTTTTGGGACTGACTCTGTGGTAACCCCAATAGGCGCACATAGCTTTCCAGTCTCAGCCGTCTATCCGATGGACTATAGCAAGTTCTGTTTAAGGGAAACTCCTTCATGCGGAATGTCACTTCTCACAGTGTCTTTCCAGTGGAGGAAAGAAGATAGAACAACGACGGACAGAGAGAACGTTGCAACCCGTGAGTGAAGTACAGGGTAAGGCACCTAAGCCTCTATGATGCATACTGGATGTTCAACACCTGGGATTTTCCACAATGTCTACCACTTCTCAAAACACTTCCAATATAGGAGGGAACTGTGCTAATGCAAGTTCTAATGACAGGGATGCATCTGTGCAAGGTTGACAACTCGAGGATGTGTCTGGGTAGCAAACATGAAGTGTCTCATAAAGGCACCTTAGACTGGATGCATAGGAGGTATCTGCTCAGGGAAGCTACTTCAGTTTTGTCTCAATCATAACAGTGCTTCTCCTTGGAGGAATGAAGGAAGAACACGGACGGACTAGGGGCATATTAGGTACTGTGAATAAAGGGCAGGCTATGAACTTTACGCCTGCCAAACACATATTGGATGTTCACCACCAGTGTTGATCCGCACATAGGTTCTGCGTCTAAAACGCTTCCAACACTGAGAGGGAAGTGTGCTTTAGGAGGGATTCACTGCAGTGTTACGTCTGTTAAAGAAGGATGCTTTTGGGACTGACTCTGTGGTAACCGCATTAGGCGCACATAGCTTTCCAGTCTCAGACGTCTAACCGTTAGACTATAGGAAGTTCTGTTTAAGGGAAACTCCTTCATGCGGAATGTCACTTCTCACAGTGTCTTTGCAGTGGAGAAAAGAAGATAGAACAAGGACGGACAGAGAGAACGATGCAAACCGTGATTGAAGTACAGGGAAAGCCTCGTAGCCTCTATTATGCATACTGGTAGTTCAACACCGGAGATGTTCCACAGTGTCTACCTCTTCTCAAAACACTTCCAGTATATGAGGGAACTCTGCTACATTAAGTTCTCACGACAGAGATGCGTCTGTGCTCAGTTGGAAAGTGTAGGACGTGTCTGGGTAGCAACCAGTAAGTGTCTGATACAAGCCGCTAAGAGGGAATGCGGAGGAAGGTATCTGCTCAGGGAAGCTACTTCAGGTGCGTACTCATTCATAACAGTGTCTCTCCTTTGAGGATGAAGATAGAACAGGGAACGACTACGGGCACATTAGGTACTGTGAGTAAAGGGCATGCTAAGGCGCTTAAGCCTGCCAAACACATATTGGATGTTCACCACCAGAGCAGATCCGCACTTAGTTTCTGCGTCGAAAACGCTTCCTACACTGAGAGGGAAGTGTGTTTTAGGAGGGATTCACTGCAGTGTTACGTCTGTTAAAGAAGGAAGCTTTTGGGACTGACTCTGTGGTAACCCCAATAGGCGCACATAGCTTTCCAGTCTCAGCCGTCTATCCGTTGGACTATAGCAAGTTCTGTTTAAGGGAAACTCCTTCATGCGGAATGTCACTTCTCACAGTGTCTTTCCAGTGCAGGAAAGAAGATAGAACAACGACGGACAGAGAGAACGTTGCAACCCGTGAGTGAAGTACAGGGTAAGGCACCTAAGCCTCTATGATGCATACTGGATGTTCAACACCTGGGATTTTCCACAATGTCTACCACTTCTCAAAACACTTCCAATATAGGAGGGAACTGTGCTACCGTAAGTTCTAATGACAGGGATGCATCTGTGCAAGGTTGAAAACTCGAGGATGTGTCTGGGTAGCAAACATGAAGTGTCTCATATAGGCACCTTAGACTGGATGCGTAGTAGGTATCTGCTCAGGGAAGCTACTTCAGTTTTGTACTCATTCATAACAGTGCTTCTCCTTGGAGGAATGAAGGAAGAACATGGACGGACTAGGGGCACATTAGGTACTGTGAATAAAGGGCAGGCTATGAACCTTACGTCTGGCAACCACATATTGGATGTTCACCACCAGTGTTGATCCGCACATAGGTTCTGCGTCTAAAACGCTTCCAACACTGAGTGGGAAGTGTGCTATAGGAGGGATTCACTGCAGTGTTACGTCTGTTAAAGAAGGAAGCTTTTGGGACTGACTCTGTGGTAACCCCAATAGGCGCACATAGCTTTCCAGTCTCAGCCGTCTATCCGATGGACTATAGCAAGTTCTGTTTAAGGGAAACTCCTTCATGCGGAATGTCACTTCTCACAGTGTCTTTCCAGTGGAGGAAAGAAGATAGAACAACGACGGACAGAGAGAACGTTGCAACCCGTGAGTGAAGTACAGGGTAAGGCACCTAAGCCTCTATGATGCATACTGGATGTTCAACACCTGGGATTTTCCACAATGTCTACCACTTCTCAAAACACTTCCAATATAGGAGGGAACTGTGCTACCGTAAGTTCTAATGACAGGGATGCATCTGTGCAAGGTTGACAACTCGAGGATGTGTCTGGGTAGCAAACATGAAGTGTCTCATAAAGGCACCTTAACCTGGATGCATAGGAGGTATCTGCTCAGGGAAGCTACTTCAGTTTTGTCTCATTCATAACAGTGCTTCTCCTTGGAGGAATGAAGGAAGAACACGGACGGACTAGGGGCATATTAGGTACTGTGAATAAAGGGCAGGCTATGAACTTTACGCCTGCCAAACACATATTGGATGTTCACCATCAGTGTTGATCCGCACATAGGTTCTGCGTCTAAAACGCTTCCAACACTGAGAGGGAAGTGTGCTTTAGGAGGGATTCACTGCAGTGTTACGTCTGTTAAAGAAGGATGCTTTTGGGACTGACTCTGTGGTAACCGCATTAGGCGCACATAGCTTTCCAGTCTCAGACGTCTAACCGTTAGACTATAGGAAGTTCTGTTAAGGGAAACTCCTTCATGCGGAATGTCACTTCTCACAGTGTCTTTGCAGTGGATAAAAGAAGATAGAACAAGGACGGACAGAGAGAACGATGCAAACCGTGATTGAAGTACAGGGAAAACCTCGTAGCCTCTATTATGCATACTGGTAGTTCAACACCGGAGATGTTCCACAGTGTCTACCTCTTCTCAAAACACTTCCAGTATATGAGGGAACTCTGCTACATTAAGTTCTCACGACAGAGATGCGTCTGTGCTCAGTTGGAAAGTGTAGGACGTGTCTTGGTAGCAACCAGTAAGTGTCTGATACAAGCCGCTAAGAGGGAATGCGGAGGAAGGTATCTGCTCAGGGAAGCTACTTCAGGTGCGTACTCATTCATAACAGTGTCTCTCCTTTGAGGATAAAGATAGAACAGGGAACGACTACGGGCACATTAGGTACTGTGAGAAAAGGGCATGCTAAGGCGCTTAAGCCTGCCAAACACATATTGGATGTTCACCACCAGAGCAGATCCGCACTTAGTTTCTGCGTCGAAAACGCTTCCTACACTGAGAGGGAAGTGTGTTTTAGGAGGGATTCACTGCAGTGTTACGTCTGTTAAAGAAGGAAGCTTTTGGGACTGACTCTGTGGTAACCCCAATAGGCGCACATAGCTTTCCAGTCTCAGCCGTCTATCCGTTGGACTATAGCAAGTTCTGTTTAAGGGAAACTCCTTCATGCGGAATGTCACTTCTCACAGTGTCTTTCCAGTGCAGGAAAGAAGATAGAACAACGACGGACAGAGAGAACGTTGCAACCCGTGAGTGAAGTACAGGGTAAGGCACCTAAGCCTCTATGATGCATACTGGATGTTCAACACCTGGGATTTTCCACAATGTCTACCACTTCTCAAAACACTTCCAATATAGGAGGGAACTGTGCTACCGTAAGTTCTAATGACAGGGATGCATCTGTGCAAGGTTGAAAACTCGAGGATGTGTCTGGGTAGCAAACATGAAGTGTCTCATATAGGCACCTTAGACTGGATGCGTAGTAGGTATCTGCTCAGGGAAGCTACTTCAGTTTTGTACTCATTCATAACAGTGCTTCTCCTTGGAGGAATGAAGGAAGAACATGGACGGACTAGGGGCACATTAGGTACTGTGAATAAAGGGCAGGCTATGAACCTTACGTCTGGCAACCACATATTGGATGTTCACCACCAGTGTTGATCCGCACATAGGTTCTGCGTCTAAAACGCTCCAACACTGAGAGGGAAGTGTGCTTTAGGAGGGATTCACTGCAGTGTTACGTCTGTTAAAGAAGGAAGCTTTTGGGACTGACTCTGTGGTAACCCCAATAGGCGCACATAGCTTTCCAGTCTCAGCCGTCTATCCGATGGACTATAGCAAGTTCTGTTTAAGGGAAACTCCTTCATGCGGAATGTCACTTCTCACAGTGTCTTTCCAGTGGAGGAAAGAAGATAGAACAACGACGGACAGAGAGAACGTTGCAACCCGTGAGTGAAGTACAGGGTAAGGCACCTAAGCCTCTATGATGCATACTGGATGTTCAACACCTGGGATTTTCCACAATGTCTATCACTTCTCAAAACACTTCCAATATAGGAGGGAACTGTGCTAATGCAAGTTCTAATGACAGGGATGCATCTGTGCAAGGTTGACAACTCGAGGATGTGTCTGGGTAGCAAACATGAAGTGTCTCATAAAGGCACCTTAGACTGGATGCATAGGAGGTATCTGCTCAGGGAAGCTACTTCAGTTTTGTCTCATTCATAACAGTGCTTCTCCTTGGAGGAATGAAGGAAGAACACGGACGGACTAGGGGCACATTAGGTACTGTGAATAAAGGGCAGGCTATGAACTTTACGCCTGCCAAACACATATTGGATGTTCACCACCAGTGTTGATCCGCACATAGGTTCTGCGTCTAAAACGCTTCCAACACTGAGAGGGAAGTGTGCTTTAGGAGGGATTCACTGCAGTGTTACGTCTGTTAAAGAAGGATGCTTTTGGGACTGACTCTGTGGTAACCGCATTAGGCGCACATAGCTTTCCAGTCTCAGACGTCTAACCGTTAGACTATAGGAAGTTCTGTTTAAGGGAAACTCCTTCATGCGGAATGTCACTTCTCACAGTGTCTTTGCAGTGGAGAAAAGAAGATAGAACAAGGACGGACAGAGAGAACGATGCAAACCGTGATTGAAGTACAGGGTAAGCCTCGTAGGCCTCTATTAGGCATACTGGTAGTTCAACACCGGAGATGTTCCACAGTGTCTACCTCTTCTCAAAACACTTCCAGTATATGAGGGAACTCTGCTACATTAAGTTCTCACGACAGAGATGCGTCTGTGCTCAGTTGGAAAGTGTAGGACGTGTCTGGGTAGCAACCAGTAAGTGTCTGATACAAGCCGCTAAGAGGGGATGCGGAGGAAGGTATCTGCTCAGGGAAGCTACGTCAGTTTTGTACTCATTCATAACAGTGTCTCTCCTTTGAGGATGAAGATAGAACAGGGAACGACTAAGGGCACATTAGGTACTGTGAGTAAAGGGCATGCTAAGGCGCTTAAGCCTGCCAAACACATATTGGATGTTCACCACCAGTGCAGATACGCACTTAGTTTCTGCGTCGAAAACGCTTCCTACACTGAGAGGGAAGTGTGCTTTAGGAGGGATTCACTGCAGTGTTACGTCTGTTAAAGAAGGAAGCTTTTGGGACTGACTCTGTGGTAACCCCAATAGGCGCACATTGCTTTCCAGTCTCAGCCGTCTAACCGTTGGACTATAGCAAGTTCTGTTTAAGGGAAACTCCTTCATGCGGAATGTCACTTCTCACAGTGTCTTTGCAGTGGAGAAAAAAGATAGAACAAGGACGGACAGAGAGAACGATGCAAACCGTGATTGAAGTATAGGTAAGCCTTGTAGGCCTCTATTATGAATACTGGTAGTTCAACAACGGAGTTGTTCCACAGTGTCTACCTCTTCTCAAAACACTTCCAGTATATGAGGGAACTCTGCTACATTAAGTTCTCACGACAGAGATGCGTCTGTGCTCAGTTGGAAAGTGTAGGACGTGTCTGGGTAGCAACCAGTAAGTGTCTGATACAAGCCGCTAAGAGGGGATGTGGAGGAAAGTATCTGCTCAGGGAAGCTACTTCAGGTGCGTACTCATTCATAACAGTGTCTCTCCTTTGAGGATGAAGATAGAACAGGGAACGACTACGGGCACATTAGGTACTGTGAGTAAAGGGCATGCTAAGGCGCTTAAGCCTGCCAAACACATATTGGATGTTCACCACCAGTGCAGATCTGCACTTAGTTTCTGCGTCGAAAACGCTTCCTACACTGAGAGGGAAGTGTGCTTTAGGAGGGATTCACTGCAGTGTTACGTCTGTTAAAGAAGGAAGCTTTTGGGACTGACTCTGTGGTAACCCCAATAGGCGCACATAGCTTTCCAGTCTCAGCCGTCTATGCGATGGACTATAGCAAGTTCTGTTTAAGGGAAACTCCTTCATGCGGAATGTCACTTCTCACAGTGTCTTTCCAGTGCAGGAAAGAAGATAGAACAACGACGGACAGAGAGAACGTTGCAACCCGTGAGTGAAGTACAGGGTAAGGCACCTAAGCCTCTATGATGCATACTGGATGTTCAACACCTGGGATATTCCACAATGTCTACCAATTCTCAAAACACTTCCAATATAGGAGGGAACTGTGCTAATGTAAGTTCTAATGACAGGGATGCATCTGTGCAAGGTTGACAACTCGAGGATGTGTCTGGGTAGCAAACATGAAGTGTCTCATAAAGGCACCTTAGACTGGATGCATAGGAGGTATCTGCTCAGGGAAGCTACTTCTGGTGCGTACTCATTCATAACAGTGTCTCTCCTTTGAGGATGAAGATAGAACAGGGAACGACTACGGGCACATTAGGTACTGTGTGTAAAGGGCATGCTAAGTCGCTTAAGACTGCCAACACATATTGGATGTTCACCACCAGTGTAGATCCGCACTTAGTTTCTGCGTCGAAAACGCTTCCTACACTGAGAGGGAAGTGTGCTTTAGGAGGGATTCACTGCAGTGTTACGTCTGTTAAAGAAGGAAGCTTTTGGGACTGACTCTGTGGTAATCCCAATAGGCGCACATAGCTTTCCAGTCTCAGCCGTCTACCCTTGGACTATAGCAAGTTCTGTTTAAGGGAAACTCCTTCATGCGGAATGTCACTTCTCAGAGTGTCTTTCCAGTGCAGGAAAGAAGATAGAACAACGACGGACAGAGAGAACGTTGCAACCCGTGAGTGAAGTACAGGGTAAGGCACCTAAGCCTCTATGATGCATACTGGATGTTCAACACCTGGGATTTTCCACAATGTCTACCACTTCTCAAAACACTTCCAATATAGGAGGCAACTGTGCTAATGTAAGTTCTAATGACAGGGATGCATCTGTGCAAGGTTGACAACTCGAGGATGTGTCTGGGTAGGAAACATGAAGTGTCTCATAAAGGCACCTTAGACTGGATGCGTAGGAGGTATCTGCTCAGGGAAGCTACTTCAGTTTTGTACTCATTCATAACAGTGCTTCTCCTTGGAGGAATGAAGGAAGAACACGGACGGACTAGGGGCACATTAGGTACTGTGAATAAAGGGCAGGCTATGAACCTTACGCCTGCCAACCACATATTGGATATTCACCACCAGTGTTGATCCGCACATAGGTTCTGCGTCTAAAACGCTTCCAACACTGAGAGGGAAGTGTGCTTTAGGAGGGATTCACTGCAGTGTTACGTCTGTTAAAGAAGGAAGCTTTTGGGACTGACTCTGTGGTAACCCCAATAGGCGCACATTGCTTTCCAGTCTCAGCCGTCTATCCGTTGGACTATAGCAAGTTCTGTTTAAGGGAAACTCCTTCATGCGGAATGTCACTTCTCACAGTGTCTTTGCAGTGGAGAAAAGAAGATAGAACAAGGACGGACAAAGAGAACGATGCAAACCGTGATTGAAGTACAGGTAAGCCTTGTAGGCCTCTATTATGCATACTGGTAGTTCAACACCGGAGATGTTCCACAGTGTCTACCTCTTCTCAAAACACTTCCAGTATATGAGGGAACTCTGCTACATTAAGTTCTCACGACAGAGATGCGTCTGTGCTCAGTTGGAAAGTGTAGGACGTGTCTGGGTAGCAACCAGTAAGTGTCTGATACAAGCCGCTAAGAGGGGATGTGGAGGAAGGTATCTGCTCAGGGAAGCTACTTCAGGTGCGTACTCATTCATAAGAGTGTCTCTCCTTTGAGGATGAAGATAGAACAGGGAACGACTACGGGCACATTAGGTACTGTGAGTAAAGGGCATGCTAAGGCGCTTAAGCCTGCCAAACACATATTGGATGTTCACCACCAGTGCAGATCCGCACTTAGTTTCTGCGTCGAAAACGCTTCCTACCCTGAGAGGGAAGTGTGCTTTAGGAGGGATTCACTGCAGTGTTACGTCTGTTAAAGAAGGAAGCTTTGGGGACTGACTCTGTGGTAACCCCAATAGGCGAACTTAGCTTTCCAGTCTCAGCCGTCTATGCGATGGACTATAGCAAGTTCTGATTAAGGGAAACTCCTTCATGCCGAATGTCACTTCTCACAGTGTCTTTCCAGTGGAGGAAAGAAGATAGAACAACGACGGACAGAGAGAATGTTGCAACCCGTGAGTGAAGTACAGGGTAAGGCACCTAAGCCTCTATGATGCATACTGGATGTTCAACACCTGGGATTTTCCACAATGTCTACCACTTCTGAAAACACTTCCAATATAGGAGGGAACTGTGCTAATGTAAGTTCTAATGACAGGGATGCATCTGTGCAAGGTTGACAACTCGAGGATGTGTCTGGGTAGCAAACATGAAGTGTCTCATAAAGGCACCTTAGACTGGATGCATAGGAGGTATCTGCTCAGGGAAGCTACTTCTGGTGCGTACTCATTCATAACAGTGTCTCTCCTTTGAGGATGAAGATAGAACAGGGAACGACTACGGGCACATTAGGTACTATTGTAAAGTGCATGCTAAGGCGCTTAAGCCTGCCAAACACATATTGGATGTTCACCACCAGTGTAGATCCGCACTTAGTTTCTGCGTCGAAAACGCTTCCTACACTGAGAGGGAAGTGTGCTTTAGGAGGGATTCACTGCAGTGTTACGTCTGTTAAAGAAGGAAGCTTTTGGGACTGACTCTGTGGTAACCCCAATAGGCGCACATAGCTTTCCAGTCTCAGCCGTCTATCCGTTGGACTATAGCAAGTTCTGTTTAAGGGAAACTCCTTCATGCGGAATGTCACTTCTCACAGTGTCTTTCCTGTTCAGGAAAGAAGATAGAACAACGACGGACAGAGAGAACGTTGCAACCCGTGAGTGAAGTACAGGGTAAGTCACCTAAGCCTCTATGATGCATACTGGATGTTCAACACCTGGGATTTTCCACAATGTCTACCACTTCTCAAAACACTTACAATATAGGAGGCAACTGTGCTAATGTAAGTTCTAATGACAGGGATGCATCTGTGCAAGGTTGACAACTCGAGGATGTGTCTGGGTAGCAAACATGAAGTGTCTCATAAAGGCACCTTAGACTGGATGCGTAGGAGGTATCTGCTCAGGGAAGCTACTTCAGTTTTGTACTCATTCATAACAGTGCTTCTCCTTGGAGGAATGAAGGAAGAACACGGACGGACTAGGGGCACATTAGGTACTGTGAATAAAGGGCAGGCTATGAACCTTACGCCTGCCAACCACATATTGGATGTTCACCACCAGTGTTGATCCGCACATAGGTTCTGCGTCTAAAACGCTTCCAACACTGAGAGGGAAGTGTGCTTTAGGAGGGATTCACTGCAGTGTTACGTCTGTTAAAGAAGGATGCTTTTGGGACTGACTCTGTGGTAACCGCATTAGGCGCACATAGCTTTCCAGTCTCAGACGTCTAACCGTTAGACTATAGGAAGTTCTGTTTAAGGGAAACTCCTTCATGCGGAATGTCACTTCTCACAGTGTCTTTGCAGTGGAGAAAAGAAGATAGAACAAGGACGGACAGAGAGAACGATGCAAACCGTGATTGAAGTATAGGGTAAGCCTCGTAGGCCTCTATTATGCATACTGGTAGTTCAACACCGGAGATGTTCCACAGTGTCTACCTCTTCTCAAAACACTTCCAGTATATGAGGAAACTCTGCTACATTAAGTTCTCACGACAGAGATGCGTCTGTGCTCAGTTGGAAAGTGTAGGACGTGTCTGGGTAGCAACCAGTAAGTGTCTGATACAAGCTGCTAAGAGGGGATGCGGAGGAAGGTATCTGCTCAGGGAAGCTACTTCAGGTGCGTACTCATTCATAAGAGTGTCTCTCCTTTGAGGATGAAGATAGAACAGGGAACGACTACGGGCACATTAGGTACTGTGAGTAAAGGGCATGCTAAGGCGCTTAAGCCTGCCAAACACATATTGGATGTTCACCACCAGTGCAGATCCGCACTTAGTTTCTGCGTCGAAAACGCTTCCTACACTGAGAGGGAAGTGTGCTTTAGGAGGGATTCACTGCAGTGTTACGTCTGTTAAAGAAGGAAGCTTTTGGGACTGATTCTGTGGTAACCCCAATAGGCGCACATAGCTTTCCAGTCTCAGCCGACTATCCGTTGGACTATAGCAAGTTCTGTTTAAGGGAAACTCCTTCATGCGGAATGTCACTTCTCACAGTGTCTTTCCAGTGCAGGAAAGAAGATAGAACAACGAGAGACAGAGAGAACGTTGCAACCCGTGAGTGAAGTACAGGGTAAGTAACCTAAGCCTCTATGATGCATACTGGATGTTCAACACCTGGGATTTTCCACAATGTCTACCACTTCTCAAAACACTTCCAATATAGGAGGGAACTGTGCTACCGTAAGTTCTAATGACAGGGATGCATCTGTGCAAGGTTGAAAACTCGAGGATGTGTCTGGGTAGCAAACATGAAGTGTCTCATATAGGCACCTTAGACTGGATGCGTAGTAGGTATCTGCTCAGGGAAGCTACTTCAGTTTTGTACTCATTCATAACAGTGCTTCTCCTTGGAGGAATGAAGGAAGAACACGGACGGACTAGGGGCACATAAGGTACTGTGAATAAAGGGCAGGCTATGAACCTTACGCATGCCAACCACATATTGGATGTTCACCACCAGTGCAGATCCGCACTTAGTTTCTGCGTCGAAAACGCTTCCAACACTGAGAGGGAAGTGTGCTTTAGGAGGGATTCACTGCAGTGTTACGTCTGTTAAAGAAGGATGCTTTTGGGACTGACTCTGTGGTAACCGCATTAGGCGCACATAGCTTTCCAGTCTCAGACGTCTAACCGTTAGACTATAGGAAGTTCTGTTTAAGGGAAACTCCTTCATGCGGAATGTCACATCTCACAGTGTCATTGCAGTGGAGAAAAGAAGATAGAACAAGGACGGACATAGAGAACGATGCAATCCGTGATTGAAGTACAGAGTAAGCTACGTAGGCCTCTATTATGCATACTGGTAGTTCAACACCGGAGATGTTCCACAGTGTCTACCTCTTCTCAAAACACTTCCAGTATATGAGGGAACTCTGCTACAGTAAGTTCTCACGACAGAGAAGCGTCTGTGCTCAGTTGGAAAGTGTAGGACGTGTCTGGGTAACAACCATACAGTGTCTGATACAGGCACCTCAGAGGGGATGCAGAGGAAGGTATCTGCTCAGGATACCTACTTCAGGTGCGTACTCATTCATAACAGTGTTTCTCCTTTGAGGATGAACGTTGCAACCCTTGAGTGAAGTACAGGGTAAGGCACCTACATAGGTTCTGCGTCTAAAACGCTTCCAACACTGAGTGGGAAGTGTGCTTTAGGAGGGATTCACTGCAGTGTTACGTCTGTTAAAGAAGGATGCTTTTGGGACTGACTCTGTGGTAACCGCATTAGGCGCACATAGCTTTCCAGTCTCAGACGTCTAACCGTTAGACTATAGGTAGTTCTGTTTAAGGGAAACTCCTTCATGCGGAATGTCACTTCTCACAGTGTCTTTGCAGTGGAGAAAAGAAGATAGAACAAGGATAGACAGAGAGAACGATGCAAACCGTGATTGAAGTACAGGGTAAGCCTCGTAGGCCTCTATATGCATACTGGTAGTTCAACACCGGAGATGTTCCACAGTGTCTACCTCTTCTCAAAACACTTCCAGTATATGAGGGAACTCTGCTACATTAAGTTCTCACGACAGAGATGCGTCTGTACTCAGTTGGAAAGTGTAGGACGTGTCTGGGTAGCAACCAGTAAGTGTCTGATACAAGCCGCTAAGAGGGGATGCAGAGGAAGGTATCTGCTCAGGGAAGCTACTTCAGGTGCGTACTCATTCATAACAGTGTCTCTCCTTTGAGGATGTAGATAGAACAGGGAACGACTACGGGCACATTAGGTACTGTGAGTAAAGGGCATGCTAAGGCGCTTAAGCCTGCCAAACACATATTGGATGTTCACCACCAGTGCAGATCCGCACTTAGTTTCTGCGTCGAAAACGCTTCCTACACTGAGAGGGAAGTGTGCTTTAGGATTGATTCACTGCAGTGTTACGTCTGTTAAAGAAGGAAGCTTTTGGGACTGACTCTGTGGTAACCCCAATAGGCGCACATAGCTTTCCAGTCTCAGCCGTCTATCCGATGGACTATAGCATGTTCTGTTTAAGGGAAACTCCTTCATGCGGAATGTCACTTCTCACAGTGTCTTTCCAGTGGAGGAAAGAAGATAGAACAACGACGGACAGAGAGAACGTTGCAACCTGTGAGTGAAGTACAGGGTAAGGCACCTAAGCCTCTATGATGCATACTGGATGTTCAACACCTGGGATTTTCCACAATGTCTACCACTTCTCAAAACACTTCCAATATAGGAGGGAACTGTGCTAATGCAAGTTCTAATGACAGGGATGCATCTGTGCAAGGTTGACAACTCGAGGATGTGTCTGGGTAGCAAACATGAAGTGTCTCATAAAGGCACCTTAGACTGGATGCATAAGAGGTATCTGCTCAGGTAAGCTACTTCAGTTTTGTCTCATTCATAACAGTGCTTCTCCTTGGAGGAATGAAGGAAGAACACGGACGGACTAGGGGCACATTAGGTACTGTGAATAAAGGGCAGGCTATGAACTTTACGCCTGGCAACCACATATTGGATGTTCACCACCAGTGTTGATCCGCACATAGGTTCTGCGTCTAAAACGCTTCCAACACTGAGAGGGAAGTGTGCTTTAGGAGGGATTCACTGCAGTGTTACGTCTGTTAAAGAAGGATGCTTTTGGGACTGACTCTGTGGTAACCGCATTAGGCGCACATAGCGTTCCAGTCTCAGACGTCTAACCGTTAGACTATAGGAAGTTCTGTTTAAGGGAAACTCCTTCATGCGGAATGTCACTTCTCACAGTGTCTTTGCAGTGGAGAAAAGAAGATAGAACAAGGACGGACAGAGAGAACGATGCAAACCCTGATTGAAGTACAGGGAAAGCCTCGTAAGCCTCTATTATGCATACTGGTAGTTCAACACCGGAGATGTTCCACAGTGTCTACCTCTTCTCAAAACACTTCCAGTATATGAGGGAACTCTGCTACATTAAGTTCTCACGACAGAGATGCGTCTGTGCTCAGTTGGAAAGTGTAGGACGTGTCTGGGTAGCAACCAGTAAGTGTCTGATACAAGCCGCTAAGAGGGGATGCGGAGGAAGGTATCTGCTCAGGGAAGCTACTTCAGGTGCGTACTCATTCATAACAGTGTCTCTCCTTTGAGGATGAAGATAGAACAGGGAACGACTACGGGCACATTAGGTACTGTGAGTAAAGGGCATGCTAAGGCGCTTAAGCCTGCCAAAGACATATTGGATGTTCACCACCAGAGCAGATCCGCACTTAGTTTCTGCGTCGAAAACGCTTCCTACACTGAGAGGGAAGTGTGTTTTAGGAGGGATTCACTGCAGTGTTACGTCTGTTAAAGAAGGAAGATTTTGGGACTGACTCTGTGCTAACCCCAATAGGCGCACATAGCTTTCCAGTCTCAGCCGTCTATCCGTTGGACTATTACAAGTTCTGTTTAAGGGAAACTCCTTCATGCGGAATGTCACTTCTCACAGTGTCTTTCCAGTGGAGGAAAGAAGATAGAACAACGACGGACAGAGAGAACGTTGCAACCCGTGAGTGAAGTACAGGGTAAGGCACCTAAGCCTCTATGATGCATACTGGATGTTCAACACCTGGGATTTTCCACAATGTCTACCACTTCTCAAAACACTTCCAATATAGGAGGGAACTGTGCTACCGTAAGTTCTAATGACAGGGATGCATCTGTGCAAGGTTGAAAACTCGAGGATGTGTCTGGGTAGCAAACATGAAGTGTCTCATATAGGCACCTTAGACTGGATGCGTAGTAGGTATCTGCTCAGGGAAGCTACTTCAGTTTTGTACTCATTCATAACAGTGCTTCTCCTTGGAGGAATGAAGGAAGAACATGGACGGACTAGGGGCACATTAGGTACTGTGAATAAAGTGCAGGCTATGAACCTTACGTCTGGCAACCACATATTGGATGTTCACCACCAGTGTTGATCCGCACATAGGTTCTGCGTCTAAAACGCTTCCAACACTGAGAGGGAAGTGTGCTTTAGGAGGGATTCACTGCAGTGTTAGGTCTGTTAAAGAAGGAAGCTTTTGGGACTGACTCTGTGGTAACCCCAATAGGCGCACATTGCTTTCCAGTCTCAGCCGTCTATCCGTTGGACTATAGCAAGTTCTGTTTAAGGGAAACTCCTTCATGCGGAATGTCACTTCTCACAGTGTCTTTGCAGTGGAGAAAAGAAGATAGAACAAGGACGGACAGAGAGAACGATGCAAACCGTGATTGAAGTACAGGTAAGCCTTGTAGGCCTCTATTATGCATACTGGTAGTTCAACACCGGAGATGTTCCACAGTGTCTACCTCTTCTCAAAACACTTCCAGTATATGAGGGAACTCTGCTACATTAAGTTCTCACGACAGAGATGCGTCTGTGCTCAGTTGGAAAGTGTAGGACGTGTCTGGGTAGCAACCAGTAAGTGTCTGATACAAGCCGCTAAGAGGGGATGTGGAGGAAGGTATCTGCTCAGGGAAGCTACTTCAGGTGCGTACTCATTCATAACAGTGTCTCTCCTTTGAGGATGAAGATAGAACAGGGAACGACTACGGGCACATTAGGTACTGTGAGTAAAGGGCATGCTAAGGCGCTTAAGCCTGCCAAACACATATTGGATGTTCACCACCAGTGCAGATCCGCACTTAGTTTCTGCGTCGAAAACGCTTCCTACACTGAGAGGGAAGTGTGCTTTAGGAGGGATTCACTGCAGTGTTACGTCTGTTAAAGAAGGAAGCTTTGGGGACTGACTCTGTGGTAACCCCAATAGGCGAACGTAGCTTTCCAGTCTCAGCCGTCTATGCGATGGACTATAGCAAGTTCTGATTAAGGGAAACTCCTTCATGCCGAATGTCACTTCTCACAGTGTCTTTCCAGTGGAGGAAAGAAGATAGAACAACGACGGACAGAGAGAATGTTGCAACCCGTGAGTGAAGTACAGGGTAAGGCACCTAAGCCTCTATGATGCATACTGGATGTTCAACACCTGGGATTTTCCACAATGTCTACCACTTCTGAAAACACTTCCAATATAGGAGGGAACTGTGCTAATGTAAGTTCTAATGACAGGGATGCATCTGTGCAAGGTTGACAACTCGAGGATGTGTCTGGGTAGCAAACATGAAGTGTCTCATAAAGGCACCTTAGACTGGATGCATAGGAGGTATCTGCTCAGGGAAGCTACTTCTGGTGCGTACTCATTCATAACAGTGTCTCTCCTTTGAGGATGAAGATAGAACAGGGAACGACTACGGGCACATTAGGTACTATTGTAAAGTGCATGCTAAGGCGCTTAAGCCTGCCAAACACATATTGGATGTTCACCACCAGTGTAGATCCGCACTTAGTTTCTGCGTCGAAAACGCTTCCTACACTGAGAGGGAAGTGTGCTTTAGGAGGGATTCACTGCAGTGTTACGTCTGTTAAAGAAGGAAGCTTTTGGGACTGACTCTGTGGTAACCCCAATAGGCGCACATAGCTTTCCAGTCTCAGCCGTCTATCCGTTGGACTATAGCAAGTTCTGTTTAAGGGAAACTCCTTCATGCGGAATGTCACTTCTCACAGTGTCTTTCCTGTGCAGGAAAGAAGATAGAACAACGACGGACAGAGAGAACGTTGCAACCCGTGAGTGAAGTACAGGGTAAGTCACCTAAGCCTCTATGATGCATACTGGATGTTCAACACCTGGGATTTTCCACAATGTCTACCACTTCTCAAAACACTTACAATATAGGAGGCAACTGTGCTAATGTAAGTTCTAATGACAGGGATGCATCTGTGCAAGGTTGACAACTCGAGGATGTGTCTGGGTAGCAAACATGAAGTGTCTCATAAAGGCACCTTAGACTGGATGCGTAGGAGGTATCTGCTCAGGGAAGCTACTTCAGTTTTGTACTCATTCATAACAGTGCTTCTCCTTGGAGGAATGAAGGAAGAACACGGACGGACTAGGGGCACATTAGGTACTGTGAATAAAGGGCAGGCTATGAACCTTACGCCTGCCAACCACATATTGGATGTTCACCACCAGTGTTGATCCGCACATAGGTTCTGCGTCTAAAACGCTTCCAACACTGAGAGGGAAGTGTGCTTTAGGAGGGATTCACTGCAGTGTTACGTCTGTTAAAGAAGGATGCTTTTGGGACTGACTCTGTGGTAACCGCATTAGGAGCACATAGCTTTCCAGTCTCAGACGTCTAACCGTTAGACTATAGAAAGTTCTGTTTAAGGGAAACTCCTTCATGCGGAATGTCACTTCTCACAGTGTCTTTGCAGTGGAGAAAAGAAGATAGAACAAGGACGGACAGAGAGAACGATGCAAACCGTGATTGAAGTACAGGGTAAGCCTCGTAGGCCTCTATATGCATACTGGTAGTTCAACACCGGAGATGTTCCACAGTGTCTACCTCTTCTCAAAACACTTCCAGTATATGAGGGAACTCTGCTACATTAAGTTCTCACGACAGAGATGCGTCTGTACTCAGTTGGAAAGTGTAGGACGTGTCTGGGTAGCAACCAGTAAGTGTCTGATACAAGCCGCTAAGAGGGGATGCAGAGGAAGGTATCTGCTCAGGGAAGCTACTTCAGGTGCGTACTCATTCATAACAGTGTCTCTCCTTTGAGGATGTAGATAGAACAGGGAACGACTACGGGCACATTAGGTACTGTGAGTAAAGGGCATGCTAAGGCGCTTAAGCCTGCCAAACACATATTGGATGTTCACCACCAGTGCAGATCCGCACTTAGTTTCTGCGTCGAAAACGCTTCCTACACTGAGAGGGAAGTGTGCTTTAGGAGGGATTCACTGCAGTGTTACGTCTGTTAAAGAAGGAAGCTTTTGGGACTGACTCTGTGGTAACCCCAATAGGCGCACATACCTTTCCAGTCTCAGCCGTCTATCCGATGGACTATAGCATGTTCTGTTTAAGGGAAACTCCTTCATGCGGAATGTCACTTCTCACAGTGTCTTTCCAGTGGAGGAAAGAAGATAGAACAACGACGGACAGAGAGAACGTTGCAACCTGTGAGTGAAGTACAGGGTAAGGCACCTAAGCCTCTATGATGCATACTGGATGTTCAACACCTGGGATTTTCCACAATGTCTACCACTTCTCAAAACACTTCCAATATAGGAGGGAACTGTGCTAATGCAAGTTCTAATGACAGGGATGCATCTGTGCAAGGTTGACAACTCGAGGATGTGTCTGGGTAGCAAACATGAAGTGTCTCATAAAGGCACCATAGACTGGATGCATAGGAGGTATCTGCTCAGGTAAGCTACTTCAGTTTTGTCTCATTCATAACATTGCTTCTCCTTGGAGGAATGAAGGAAGAACACGGACGGACTAGGGGCACATTAGGTACTGTGAATAAAGGGCAGGCTATGAACTTTACGCCTGGCAACCACATATTGGATGTTCACCACCAGTGTTGATCCGCACATAGGTTCTGCGTCTAAAACGCTTCCAACACTGAGAGGGAAGTGTGCTTTAGGAGGGATTCACTGCAGTGTTACGTCTGTTAAAGAAGGATGCTTTTGGGACTGACTCTGTGGTAACCGCATTAGGCGCACATAGCGTTCCAGTCTCAGACGTCTAACCGTTAGACTATAGGAAGTTCTGTTTAAGGGAAACTCCTTCATGTGGAATGTCACTTCTCACAGTGTCTTTGCAGTGGAGAAAAGAAGATAGAACAAGGACGGACAGAGAGAACGATGCAAACCCTGATTGAAGTACGGGGAAAGCCTCGTAAGCCTCTATTATGCATACTGGTAGTTCAACACCGGAGATGTTCCACAGTGTCTACCTCTTCTCAAAACACTTCCAGTATATGAGGGAACTCTGCTACATTAAGTTCTCACGACAGAGATGCGTCTGTGCTCAGTTGGAAAGTGTAGGACGTGTCTGGGTAGCAACCAGTAAGTGTCTGATACAAGCCGCTAAGAGGGGATTGCGGAGGAAGGTATGTGCTCAGGGAAGCTACTTCAGGTGCGTACTCATTCATAACAGTGTCTCTCCTTTGAGGATGAAGATAGAACAGGGAACGACTACGGGCACATTAGGTACTGTGAGTAAAGGGCATGCTAAGGCGCTTAAGCCTGCCAAAGACATATTGGATGTTCACCACCAGAGCAGATCCGCACTTAGTTTCTGCGTCGAAAACGCTTCCTACACTGAGAGGGAAGTGTGTTTTAGGAGGGATTCACTGCAGTGTTACGTCTGTTAAAGAAGGAAGCTTTTGGGACTGACTCTGTGCTAACCCCAATAGGCGCACATAGCTTTCCAGTCTCAGCCGTCTATCCGTTGGACTATTACAAGTTCTGTTTAAGGGAAACTCCTTCATGCGGAATGTCACTTCTCACAGTGTCTTTCCAGTGGAGGAAAGAAGATAGAACAACGACGGACAGAGAGAACGTTGCAACCCGTGAGTGAAGTACAGGGTAAGGCACCTAAGCCTCTATGATGCATACTGGATGTTCAACACCTGGGATTTTCCACAATGTCTACCACTTCTCAAAACACTTCCAATATAGGAGGGAACTGTGCTACCGTAAGTTCTAATGACAGGGATGCATCTGTGCAAGGTTGAAAACTCGAGGATGTGTCTGGGTAGCAAACATGAAGTGTCTCATATAGGCACCTTAGACTGGATGCGTAGTAGGTATCTGCTCAGGGAAGCTACTTCAGTTTTGTACTCATTCATAACAGTGCTTCTCCTTGGAGGAATGAAGGAAGAACATGGACGGACTAGGGGCACATTAGGTACTGTGAATAAAGTGCAGGCTATGAACCTTACGTCTGGCAACCACATATTGGATGTTCACCACCAGTGTTGATCCGCACATAGGTTCTGCGTCTAAAACGCTTCCAACACTGAGAGGGAAGTGTGCTTTAGGAGGGATTCACTGCAGTGTTAGGTCTGTTAAAGAAGGAAGCTTTTGGGACTGACTCTGTGGTAACCCCAATAGGCGCACATTGCTTTCCAGTCTCAGCCGTCTATCCGTTGGACTATAGCAAGTTCTGTTTAAGGGAAACTCCTTCATGCGGAATGTCACTTCTCACAGTGTCTTTGCAGTGGAGAAAAGAAGATAGAACAAGGACGGACAGAGAGAACGATGCAAACCGTGATTGAAGTACAGGTAAGCCTTGTAGGCCTCTATTATGCATACTGGTAGTTCAACACCGGAGATGTTCCACAGTGTCTACCTCTTCTCAAAACACTTCCAGTATATGAGGGAACTCTGCTACATTAAGTTCTCACGACAGAGATGCGTCTGTGCTCAGTTGGAAAGTGTAGGACGTGTCTGGGTAGCAACCAGTAAGTGTCTGATACAAGCCGCTAAGAGGGGATGTGGAGGAAGGTATCTGCTCAGGGAAGCTACTTCAGGTGCGTACTCATTCATAACAGTGTCTCTCCTTTGAGGATGAAGATAGAACAGGGAACGACTACGGGCACATTAGGTACTGTGAGTAAAGGGCATGCTAAGGCGCTTAAGCCTGCCAAACACATATTGGATGTTCACCACCAGTGCAGATCCGCACTTAGTTTCTGCGTCGAAAACGCTTCCTACACTGAGAGGGAAGTGTGCTTTAGGAGGGATTCACTGCAGTGTTACGTCTGTTAAAGAAGGAAGCTTTGGGGACTGACTCTGTGGTAACCCCAATAGGCGAACGTAGCTTTCCAGTCTCAGCCGTCTATGCGATGGACTATAGCAAGTTCTGATTAAGGGAAACTCCTTCATGCCGAATGTCACTTCTCACAGTGTCTTTCCAGTGGAGGAAAGAAGATAGAACAACGACGGACAGAGAGAATGTTGCAACCCGTGAGTGAAGTACAGGGTAAGGCACCTAAGCCTCTATGATGCATACTGGATGTTCAACACCTGGGATTTTCCACAATGTCTACCACTTCTGAAAACACTTCCAATATAGGAGGGAACTGTGCTAATGTAAGTTCTAATGACAGGGATGCATCTGTGCAAGGTTGACAACTCGAGGATGTGTCTGGGTAGCAAACATGAAGTGTCTCATAAAGGCACCTTAGACTGGATGCATAGGAGGTATCTGCTCAGGGAAGCTACTTCTGGTGCGTACTCATTCATAACAGTGTCTCTCCTTTGAGGATGAAGATAGAACAGGGAACGACTACGGGCACATTAGGTACTATTGTAAAGTGCATGCTAAGGCGCTTAAGCCTGCCAAACACATATTGGATGTTCACCACCAGTGTAGATCCGCACTTAGTTTCTGCGTCGAAAACGCTTCCTACACTGAGAGGGAAGTGTGCTTTAGGAGGGATTCACTGCAGTGTTACGTCTGTTAAAGAAGGAAGCTTTTGGGACTGACTCTGTGGTAACCCCAATAGGCGCACATAGCTTTCCAGTCTCAGCCGTCTATCCGTTGGACTATAGCAAGTTCTGTTTAAGGGAAACTCCTTCATGCGGAATGTCACTTCTCACAGTGTCTTTCCTGTGCAGGAAAGAAGATAGAACAACGACGGACAGAGAGAACGTTGCAACCCGTGAGTGAAGTACAGGGTAAGTCACCTAAGCCTCTATGATGCATACTGGATGTTCAACACCTGGGATTTTCCACAATGTCTACCACTTCTCAAAACACTTACAATATAGGAGGCAACTGTGCTAATGTAAGTTCTAATGACAGGGATGCATCTGTGCAAGGTTGACAACTCGAGGATGTGTCTGGGTAGCAAACATGAAGTGTCTCATAAAGGCACCTTAGACTGGATGCGTAGGAGGTATCTGCTCAGGGAAGCTACTTCAGTTTTGTACTCATTCATAACAGTGCTTCTCCTTGGAGGAATGAAGGAAGAACACGGACGGACTAGGGGCACATTAGGTACTGTGAATAAAGGGCAGGCTATGAACCTTACGCCTGCCAACCACATATTGGATGTTCACCACCAGTGTTGATCCGCACATAGGTTCTGCGTCTAAAACGCTTCCAACACTGAGAGGGAAGTGTGCTTTAGGAGGGATTCACTGCAGTGTTACGTCTGTTAAAGAAGGATGCTTTTGGGACTGACTCTGTGGTAACCGCATTAGGAGCACATAGCTTTCCAGTCTCAGACGTCTAACCGTTAGACTATAGGAAGTTCTGTTTAAGGGAAACTCCTTCATGCGGAATGTCACTTCTCACAGTGTCTTTGCAGTGGAGAAAAGAAGATAGAACAAGGACGGACAGAGAGAACGATGCAAACCGTGATTGAAGTACAGGGTAGGCCTCGTAGGCCTCTATATGCATACTGGTAGTTCAACACCGGAGATGTTCCACAGTGTCTACCTCTTCTCAAAACACTTCCAGTATATGAGGGAACTCTGCTACATTAAGTTCTCACGACAGAGATGCGTCTGTGCTCAGTTGGAAAGTGTAGGACGTGTCTGGGTAGCAACCAGTAAGTGTCTGATACAAGCCGCTAAGAGGGGATGCAGAGGAAGGTATCTGCTCAGGGAAGCTACTTCAGGTGCGTACTCATTCATAACAGTGTCTCTCCTTTGAGGATGTAGATAGAACAGGGAACGACTACGGGCACATTAGGTACTGTGAGTAAAGGGCATGCTAAGGCGCTTAAGCCTGCCAAACACATATTGGATGTTCACCACCAGTGCAGATCCGCACTTAGTTTCTGCGTCGAAAACGCTTCCTACACTGAGAGGGAAGTGTGCTTTAGGAGGGATTCACTGCAGTGTTACGTCTGTTAAAGAAGGAAGCTTTTGGGACTGACTCTGTGGTAACCCCAATAGGCGCACATACCTTTCCAGTCTCAGCCGTCTATCCGATGGACTATAGCATGTTCTGTTTAAGGGAAACTCCTTCATGCGGAATGTCACTTCTCACAGTGTCTTTCCAGTGGAGGAAAGAAGATAGAACAACGACGGACAGAGAGAACGTTGCAACCTGTGAGTGAAGTACAGGGTAAGGCACCTAAGCCTCTATGATGCATACTGGATGTTCAACACCTGGGATTTTCCACAATGTCTACCACTTCTCAAAACACTTCCAATATAGGAGGGAACTGTGCTAATGCAAGTTCTAATGACAGGGATGCATCTGTGCAAGGTTGACAACTCGAGGATGTGTCTGGGTAGCAAACATGAAGTGTCTCATAAAGGCACCTTAGACTGGATGCATAGGAGGTATCTGCTCAGGTAAGCTACTTCAGTTTTGTCTCATTCATAACATTGCTTCTCCTTGGAGGAATGAAGGAAGAACACGGACGGACTAGGGGCACATTAGGTACTGTGAATAAAGGGCAGGCTATGAACTTTACGCCTGGCAACCACATATTGGATGTTCACCACCAGTGTTGATCCGCACATAGGTTCTGCGTCTAAAACGCTTCCAACACTGAGAGGGAAGTGTGCTTTAGGAGGGATTCACTGCAGTGTTACGTCTGTTAAAGAAGGATGCTTTTGGGACTGACTCTGTGGTAACCGCATTAGGCGCACATAGCGTTCCAGTCTCAGACGTCTAACCGTTAGACTATAGGAAGTTCTGTTTAAGGGAAACTCCTTCATGCGGAATGTCACTTCTCACAGTGTCTTTGCAGTGGAGAAAAGAAGATAGAACAAGGACGGACAGAGAGAACGATGCAAACCCTGATTGAAGTACAGGGAAAGCCTCGTAAGCCTCTATTATGCATACTGGTAGTTCAACACCGGAGATGTTCCACAGTGTCTACCTCTTCTCAAAACACTTCCAGTATATGAGGGAACTCTGCTACATTAAGTTCTCACGACAGAGATGCGTCTGTGCTCAGTTGGAAAGTGTAGGACGTGTCTGGGTAGCAACCAGTAAGTGTCTGATACAAGCCGCTAAGAGGGGATGCGGAGGAAGGTATCTGCTCAGGGAAGCTACTTCAGGTGCGTACTCATTCATAACAGTGTCTCTCCTTTGAGGATGAAGATAGAACAGGGAACGACTACGGGCACATTAGGTACTGTGAGTAAAGGGCATGCTAAGGCGCTTAAGCCTGCCAAAGACATATTGGATGTTCACCACCAGAGCAGATCCGCACTTAGTTTCTGCGTCGAAAACGCTTCCTACACTGAGAGGGAAGTGTGTTTTAGGAGGGATTCACTGCAGTGTTACGTCTGTTAAAGAAGGAAGCTTTTGGGACTGACTCTGTGGTAACCCCAATAGGCGCACATAGCTTTCCAGTCTCAGCCGTCTATCCGTTGGACTATTACAAGTTCTGTTTAAGGGAAACTCCTTCATGCGGAATGTCACTTCTCACAGTGTCTTTCCAGTGGAGGAAAGAAGATAGAACAACGACGGACAGAGAGAACGTTGCAACCCGTGAGTGAAGTACAGGGTAAGGCACCTAAGCCTCTATGATGCATACTGGATGTTCAACACCTGGGATTTTCCACAATGTCTACCACTTCTCAAAACACTTCCAATATAGGAGGGAACTGTGCTACCGTAAGTTCTAATGACAGGGATGCATCTGTGCAAGGTTGAAAACTCGAGGATGTGTCTGGGTAGCAAACATGAAGTGTCTCATATAGGCACCTTAGACTGGATGCGTAGTAGGTATCTGCTCAGGGAAGCTACTTCAGTTTTGTACTCATTCATAACAGTGCTTCTCCTTGGAGGAATGAAGGAAGAACATGGACGGACTAGGGGCACATTAGGTACTGTGAATAAAGTGCAGGCTATGAACCTTACGTCTGGCAACCACATATTGGATGTTCACCACCAGTGTTGATCCGCACATAGGTTCTGCGTCTAAAACGCTTCCAACACTGAGAGGGAAGTGTGCTTTAGGAGGGATTCACTGCAGTGTTAGGTCTGTTAAAGAAGGAAGCTTTTGGGACTGACTCTGTGGTAACCCCAATAGGCGCACATTGCTTTCCAGTCTCAGCCGTCTATCCGTTGGACTATAGCAAGTTCTGTTTAAGGGAAACTCCTTCATGCGGAATGTCACTTCTCACAGTGTCTTTGCAGTGGAGAAAAGAAGATAGAACAAGGACGGACAGAGAGAACGATGCAAACCGTGATTGAAGTACAGGTAAGCCTTGTAGGCCTCTATTATGCATACTGGTAGTTCAACACCGGAGATGTTCCACAGTGTCTACCTCTTCTCAAAACACTTCCAGTATATGATGGAACTCTGCTACATTAAGTTCTCACGACAGAGATGCGTCTGTGCTCAGTTGGAAAGTGTAGGACGTGTCTGGGTAGCAACCAGTAAGTGTCTGATACAAGCCGCTAAGAGGGGATGTGGAGGAAGGTATCTGCTCAGGGAAGCTACTTCAGGTGCGTACTCATTCATAACAGTGTCTCTCCTTTGAGGATGAAGATAGAACAGGGAACGACTACGGGCACATTAGGTACTGTGAGTAAAGGGCATGCTAAGGCGCTTAAGCCTGCCAAACACATATTGGATGTTCACCACCAGTGCAGATCCGCACTTAGTTTCTGCGTCGAAAACGCTTCCTACACTGAGAGGGAAGTGTGCTTTAGGAGGGATTCACTGCAGTGTTACGTCTGTTAAAGAAGGAAGCTTTGGGGACTGACTCTGTGGTAACCCCAATAGGCGAACTTAGCTTTCCAGTCTCAGCCGTCTATGCGATGGACTATAGCAAGTTCTGATTAAGGGAAATTCCTTTATGCCGAATGTCACTTCTCACAGTGTCTTTCCAGTGGAGGAAAGAAGATAGAACAACGACGGACAGAGAGAATGTTGCAACCCGTGAGTGAAGTACAGGGTAAGGCACCTAAGCCTCTATGATGCATACTGGATGTTCAACACCTGGGATTTTCCACAATGTCTACCACTTCTGAAAACACTTCCAATATAGGAGGGAACTGTGCTAATGTAAGTTCTAATGACAGGGATGCATCTGTGCAAGGTTGACAACTCGAGGATGTGTCTGGGTAGCAAACATGAAGTGTCTCATAAAGGCTCCTTAGACTGGATGCATAGGAGGTATCTGCTCAGGGAAGCTACTTCTGGTGCGTACTCATTCATAACAGTGTCTCTCCTTTGAGGATGAAGATAGAACAGGGAACGACTACGGGCACATTAGGTACTATTGTAAAGTGCATGCTAAGGCGCTTAAGCCTGCCAAACACATATTGGAATTTCACCACCAGTGTAGATCCGCACTTAGTTTCTGCGTCGAAAACGCTTCCTACACTGAGAGGGAAGTGTGCTTTAGGAGGGATTCACTGCAGTGTTACGTCTGTTAAAGAAGGAAGCTTTTGGGACTGACTCTGTGGTAACCCCAATAGGCGCACATAGCTTTCCAGTCTCAGCCGTCTATCCGTTGGACTATAGCAAGTTCTGTTTAAGGGAAACTCCTTCATGCGGAATGTCACTTCTCACAGTGTCTTTCCTGTGCAGGAAAGAAGATAGAACAACGACGGACAGAGAGAACGTTGCAACCCGTGAGTGAAGTACAGGGTAAGTCACCTAAGCCTCTATGATGCATACTGGATGTTCAACACCTGGGATTTTCCACAATGTCTACCACTTCTCAAAACACTTACAATATAGGAGGCAACTGTGCTAATGTAAGTTCTAATGACAGGGATGCATCTGTGCAAGGTTGACAACTCGAGGATGTGTCTGGGTAGCAAACATGAAGTGTCTCATAAAGGCACCTTAGACTGGATGCGTAGGAGGTATCTGCTCAGGGAAGCTACTTCAGTTTTGTACTCATTCATAACAGTGCTTCTCCTTGGAGGAATGAAGGAAGAACACGGACGGACTAGGGGCACATTAGGTACTGTGAATAAAGGGCAGGCTATGAACCTTACGCCTGCCAACCACATATTGGATGTTCACCACCAGTGTTGATCCGCACATAGGTTCTGCGTCTAAAACGCTTCCAACACTGTGAGGGAAGTGTGCTTTAGGAGGGATTCACTGCAGTGTTACGTCTGTTAAAGAAGGATGCTTTTGGGACTGACTCTGTGGTAACCGCATTAGGAGCACATAGCTTTCCAGTCTCAGACGTCTAACCGTTAGACTATAGGAAGTTCTGTTTAAGGGAAACTCCTTCATGCGGAATGTCACTTCTCACAGTGTCTTTGCAGTGGAGAAAAGAAGATAGAACAAGGACGGACAGAGAGAACGATGCAAACCGTGATTGAAGTACAGGGTAAGCCTCGTAGGCCTCTATTATGCATACTGGTAGTTCAACACCGGAGATGTTCCACAGTGTCTACCTCTTCTCAAAACACTTCCAGTATATGAGGAAACTCTGCTACATTAAGTTCTCACGACAGAGATGCGTCTGTGCTCAGTTGGAAAGTGTAGGACGTGTCTGGGTAGCAACCAGTAAGTGTCTGATACAAGCTGCTAAGAGGGGATGCGGAGGAAGGTATCTGCTCAGGGAAGCTACTTCAGGTGCGTACTCATTCATAACAGTGTCTCTCCTTTGAGGATGAAGATAGAACAGGGAACGACTACGGGCACATTAGGTACTGTGAGTAAAGGGCATGCTAAGGCGCTTAAGCCTGCCAAACACATATTGGATGTTCACCACCAGTGCAGATCCGCACTTAGTTTCTGCGTCGAAAATGCTTCCTACACTGAGAGGGAAGTGTGCTTTAGGAGGGATTCACTGCAGTGTTACGTCTGTTAAAGAAGGAAGCTTTTGGGACTGACTCTTTGGTAACCCCAATAGGCGCACATAGCTTTCCAGTCTCAGCCGACTATCCGTTGGACTATAGCAAGTTCTGTTTAAGGGAAACTCCTTTATGCGGAATGTCACTTCTCACAGTGTCTTTCCAGTGCAGGAAAGAAGATAGAACAACGACAGACAGAGAGAACGTTGCAACCCGTGAGTGAAGTACAGGGTAAGTAACCTAAGCCTCTATGATGCATACTGGATGTTCAACACCTGGGATTTTCCACAATGTCTACCACTTCTCAAAACACTTCCAATATAGGAGGGAACTGTGCTACTCTAAGTTCTAATGACAGGGATGCATCTGTGCAAGGTTGAAAACTCGAGGATGTGTCTGGGTAGCAAACATGAAGTGTCTCATATAGGCACCTTAGACTGGATGCGTAGTAGGTATCTGCTCAGGGAAGCTACTTCAGTTTTGTACTCATTCATAACAGTGCTTCTCCTTGGAGGAATGAAGGAAGAACACGGACGGACTAGGGGCACATAAGGTACTGTGAATAAAGGGCAGACTATGAACCTTACGCATGCCAACCACATATTGGATGTTCACCACCAGTGCAGATCCGCACTTAGTTTCTGCGTCGAAAACGCTTCCAACACTGAGAGGGAAGTGTGCTTTAGGAGGGATTCACTGCAGTGTTACGTCTGTTAAAGAAGGATGCTTTTGGGACTGACTCTGTGGTAACCGCATTAGGCGCACATAGCTTTCCAGTCTCAGACGTCTAACCGTTAGACTATAGGAAGTTCTGTTTAAGGGAAACTCCTTCATGCGGAATGTCACATCTCACAGTGTCATTGCAGTGGAGAAAAGAAGATAGAACAAGGACGGACATAGAGAACGATGCAATCCGTGATTGAAGTACAGGGTAAGCTACGTAGGCCTCTATTATGCATACTGGTAGTTCAACACCGGAGATGTTCCACAGTGTCTACCTCTTCTCAAAACACTTCCAGTATATGAGGGAACTCTGCTACAGTAAGTTCTCACGACAGAGAAGCGTCTGTGCTCAGTTGGAAAGTGTAGGACGTGTCTGGGTAACAACCATACAGTGTCTGATACAGGCACCTCAGAGGGGATGCAGAGGAAGGTATCTGCTCAGGATACCTACTTCAGGTGCGTACTCATTCATAACAGTGTTTCTCCTTTGAGGATGAACGTTGCAACCCTTGAGTGAAGTACAGGGTAAGGCACCTACATAGGTTCTGCGTCTAAAACGCTTCCAACACTGAGAGGGAAGTGTGCTTTAGGAGGGATTCACTGCAGTGTTACGTCTGTTAAAGAAGGATGCTTTTGGGACTGATTCTGTGGTAACCGCATTAGGCGCACATAGCTTTCCAGTCTCAGACGTCTAACCGTTAGACTATAGGTAGTTCTGTTTAAGGGAAACTCCTTCATGCGGAATGTCACTTCTCACAGTGTCTTTGCAGTGGAGAAAAGAAGATAGAACAAGGATAGACAGAGAGAACGATGCAAACCGTGATTGAAGTACAGGGTAAGCCTCGTAGGCCTCTATATGCATACTGGTAGTTCAACACCGGAGATGTTCCACAGTGTCTACCTCTTCTCAAAACACTTCCAGTATATGAGGGAACTCTGCTACATTAAGTTCTCACGACAGAGATGCGTCTGTACTCAGTTGGAAAGTGTAGGACGTGTCTGGGTAGCAACCAGTAAGTGTCTGATACAAGCCGCTAAGAGGGGATGCAGAGGAAGGTATCTGCTCAGGGAAGCTACTTCAGGTGCGTACTCATTCATAACAGTGTCTCTCCTTTGAGGATGTAGATAGAACAGGGAACGACTACGGGCACATTAGGTACTGTGAGAAAAGGGCATGCTAAGGCGCTTAAGCCTGCCAAACACATATTGGATGTTCACCACCAGTGCAGATCCGCACTTAGTTTCTGCGTCGAAAACGCTTCCTACACTGAGAGGGAAGTGTGCTTTAGGAGGGATTCACTGCAGTGTTACGTCTGTTAAAGAAGGAAGCTTTTGGGACTGACTCTGTGGTAACCCCAATAGGCGCACATAGCTTTCCAGTCTCAGCCGTCTATCCGATGGACTATAGCAAGTTCTGTTTAAGGGAAACTCCTTCATGCGGAATGTCACTTCTCACAGTGTCTTTCCAGTGGAGGAAAGAAGATAGAACAACGACGGACAGAGAGAACGTTGCAACCCGTGAGTGAAGTACAGGGTAAGGCACCTAAGCCTCTATGATGCATACTGGATGTTCAACACCTGGGATTTTCCACAATGTCTACCACTTCTCAAAACACTTCCAATATAGGAGGGAACTGTGCTAATGCAAGTTCTAATGACAGGGATGCATCTGTGCAAGGTTGACAACTCGAGGATGTGTCTGGGTAGCAAACATGAAGTGTCTCATAAAGGCACCTTAGACTGGATGCATAGGAGGTATCTGCTCAGGTAAGCTACTTCAGTTTTGTCTCATTCATAACAGTGCTTCTCCTTGGAGGAATGAAGGAAGAACACGGACGGACTAGGGGCACATTAGGTACTGTGAATAAAGGGCAGGCTATGAACTTTACGCCTGGCAACCACATATTGGATGTTCACCACCAGTGTTGATCCGCACATAGGTTCTGCGTCTAAAACGCTTCCAACACTGAGAGGGAAGTGTGCTTTAGGAGGGATTCACTGCAGTGTTACGTCTGTTAAAGAAGGATGCTTTTGGGACTGACTCTGTGGTAACCGCATTAGGCGCACATAGCGTTCCAGTCTCAGACGTCTAACCGTTAGACTATAGGAAGTTCTGTTTAAGGGAAACTCCTTCATGCGGAATGTCACTTCTCACAGTGTCTTTGCAGTGGAGAAAAGAAGATAGAACAAGGACGGACAGAGAGAACGATGCAAACCCTGATTGAAGTACAGGGAAAGCCTCGTAAGCCTCTATTATGCATACTGGTAGTTCAACACCGGAGATGTTCCACAGTGTCTACCTCTTCTCAAAACACTTCCAGTATATGAGGGAACTCTGCTACATTAAGTTCTCACGACAGAGATGCGTCTGTGCTCAGTTGGAAAGTGTAGGACGTGTCTGGGTATCAACCAGTAAGTGTCTGATACAAGCCGCTAAGAGGGGATGCGGAGGAAGGTATCTGCTCAGGGAAGCTACTTCAGGTGCGTACTCATTCATAACAGTGTCTCTCCTTTGAGGATGAAGATAGAACAGGGAACGACTACGGGCACATTAGGTACTGTGAGTAAAGGGCATGCTAAGGCGCTTAAGCCTGCCAAACACATATTGGATGTTCACCACCAGAGCAGATCCGCACTTAGTTTCTGCGTCGAAAACGCTTCCTACACTGAGAGGGAAGTGTGTTTTAGGAGGGATTCACTGCAGTGTTACGTCTGTTAAAGAAGGAAGATTTTGGGACTGACTCTGTGCTAACCCCAATAGGCGCACATAGCTTTCCAGTCTCAGCCGTCTATCCGTTGGACTATAGCAAGTTCTGTTTAAGGGAAACTCCTTCATGCGGAATGTCACTTCTCACAGTGTCTTTCCAGTGGAGGAAAGAAGATAGAACAACGACGGACAGAGAGAACGTTGCAACCCGTGAGTGAAGTACAGGGTAAGGCACCTAAGCCTCTATGATGCATACTGGATGTTCAACACCTGGGATTTTCCACAATGTCTACCACTTCTCAAAACACTTCCAATATAGGAGGGAACTGTGCTACCGTAAGTTCTAATGACAGGGATGCATCTGTGCAAGGTTGAAAACTCGAGGATGTGTCTGGGTAGCAAACATGAAGTGTCTCATATAGGCACCTTAGACTGGATGCGTAGTAGGTATCTGCTCAGGGAAGCTACTTCAGTTTTGTACTCATTCATAACAGTACTTCTCCTTGGAGGAATGAAGGAAGAACATGGACGGACTAGGGGCACATTAGGTACTGTGAATAAAGTGCAGGCTATGAACCTTACGTCTGGCAACCACATATTGGATGTTCACCACCAGTGTTGATCCGCACATAGGTTCTGCGTCTAAAACGCTTCCAACACTGAGAGGGAAGTGTGCTTTAGGAGGGATTCACTGCAGTGTTACGTCTGTTAAAGAAGGATGCTTTTGGGACTGACTCTGTGGTAACCGCATTAGGCGCACTTAGCTTTCCAGTCTCAGACGTCTAACCGTTAGACTATAGGAAGTTCTGTTTAAGGGAAACTCCTTCATGCGGAATGTCACTTCTCACAGTGTCTTTGCAGTGGAGAAAAGAAGATAGAACAAGGACGGACAGAGAGAACGATGCAAACCGTGATTGAAGTACATTGTAAGCCTCGTAGGCTTCTATTATGCATACTGGTAGTTCAACACCGGAGATGTTCCACAGTGTCTACCTCTTCTCAAAACACTTCCAGTATATGAGGAAACTCTGCTACATTAAGTTCTCACGACAGAGATGCGTCTGTGCTCAGTTGGAAAGTGTAGGACGTGTCTGGGTAGCAACCAGTAAGTGTCTGATACAAGCTGCTAAGAGGGGATGTGGAGGAAGGTATCTGCTCAGGGAAGCTACTTCAGGTGCGTACTCATTCATAAGAGTGTCTCTCCTTTGAGGATGAAGATAGAACAGGGAACGACTACGGGCACATTAGGTACTGTGAGTAAAGGGCATGCTAAGGCGCTTAAGCCTGCCAAACACATATTGGATGTTCACCACCAGTGCAGATCCGCACTTAGTTTCTGCGTCGAAAACGCTTCCTACACTGAGAGGGAAGTGTGCTTTAGGAGGGATTCACTGCAGTGTTACGTCTGTTAAAGAAGGAAGCTTTTGGGACTGATTCTGTGGTAACCCCAATAGGCGCACATAGCTTTCCAGTCTCAGCCGACTATCCGTTGGACTATAGCAAGTTCTGTTTAAGGGAAATTCCTTCATGCGGAATGTCACTTCTCACAGTGTCTTTCCAGTGCAGGAAAGAAGATAGAACAATGACAGACAGAGAGAACGTTGCAACCCGTGAGTGAAGTACAGGGTAAGTAACCTAAGCCTCTATGATGCATACTGGATGTTCAACACCTGGGATTTTCCACAATGTCTACCACTTCTCAAAACACTTCCAATATAGGAGGGAACTGTGCTACCGTAAGTTCTAATGACAGGGATGCATCTGTGCAAGGTTGAAAACTCGAGGATGTGTCTGGGTAGCAAACATGAAGTGTCTCATATACGCACCTAGACTGGATGCGTAGTAGGTATCTGCTCAGGGAAGCTACTTCAGTTTTGTACTCATTCATAACAGTGCTTCCCCTTGGAGGAATGAAGGAAGAACACGGACGGACTAGGGGCACATAAGGTACTGTGAATAAAGGGCAGGCTATGAACCTTACGCATGCCAACCACATATTGGATGTTCACCACCAGTGCAGATCCTCACTTAGTTTCTGCGTCGAAAACGCTTCCAACACTGAGAGGGAAGTGTGCTTTAGGAGGGATTCACTGCAGTGTTACGTCTGTTAAAGAAGGATGCTTTTGGAACTGACTCTGTGGTAACCGCATTAGGCGCACATAGCTTTCCAGTCTCAGACGTCTAACCGTTAGACTATAGGAAGTTCTGTTTAAGGGAAACTCCTTCATGCGGAATGTCACATCTCACAGTGTCATTGCAGTGGAGAAAAGAAGATAGAACAAGGACGGACATAGAGAACGATGCAATCCGTGATTGAAGTACAGGGTAAGCTACGTAGGCCTCTATTATGCATACTGGTAGTTCAACACCGGAGATGTTCCACAGTGTCTACCTCTTCTCAAAACACTTCCAGTATATGAGGGAACTCTGCTACAGTAAGTTCTCACGACAGAGAAGCGTCTGTGCTCAGTTGGAAAGTGTAGGACGTGTCTGGGTAACAACCATACAGTGTCTGATACAGGCACCTCAGAGGGGATGCAGAGGAAGGTATCTGCTCAGGATACCTACTTCAGGTGCGTACTCATTCATAACAGTGTTTCTCCTTTGAGGATGAACGTTGCAACCCTTGAGTGAAGTACAGGGTAAGGCACCTACATAGGTTCTGCGTCTAAAACGCTTCCAACACTGAGAGGGAAGTGTGCTTTAGGAGGGATTCACTGCAGTGTTACGTCTGTTAAAGAAGGATGCTTTTGTGACTGACTCTGTGGTAACCGCATTAGGCGCACATAGCTTTCCATTCTCAGACGTCTAACCGTTAGACTATAGGTAGTTCTGTTTAAGGGAAACTCCTTCATGCGGAATGTCACTTCTCACAGTGTCTTTGCAGTGGAGAAAAGAAGATAGAACAAGGATAGACAGAGAGAACGATGCAAACCGTGATTGAAGTACAGGGTAAGCCTCGTAGGCCTCTATATGCATACTGGTAGTTCAACACCGGAGATGTTCCACAGTGTCTACCTCTTCTCAAAACACTTCCAGTATATGAGGGAACTCTGCTACATTAAGTTCTCACGACAGAGATGCGTCTGTACTCAGTTGGAAAGTGTAGGACGTGTCTGGGTAGCAACCAGTAAGTGTCTGATACAAGCCTCTAAGAGGGGATGCAGAGGAAGGTATCTGCTCAGGGAAGCTACTTCAGGTGCGTACTCATTCATAACAGTGTCTCTCCTTTGAGGATGTAGATAGAACAGGGAACGACTACGGGCACATTAGGTACTGTGAGTAAAGGGCATGCTAAGGCGCTTAAGCCTGCCAAACACATATTGGATGTTCACCACCAGTGCAGATCCGCACTTAGTTTCTGCGTCGAAAACGCTTCCTACACTGAGAGGGAAGTGTGCTTTAGGAGGGATTCACTGCAGTGTTACGTCTGTTAAAGAAGGAAGCTTTTGGGACTGACTCTGTGGTAACCCCAATAGGCGCACATAGCTTTCCAGTCTCAGCCGTCTATCCGATGGACTATAGCAAGTTCTGTTTAAGGGAAACTCCTTCATGCGGAATGTCACTTCTCACAGTGTCTTTCCAGTGGAGGAAAGAAGATAGAACAACGACGGACAGAGAGAACGTTGCAACCCGTGAGTGAAGTACAGGGTAAGGCACCTAAGCCTCTATGATGCATACTGGATGTTCAACACCTGGGATTTTCCACAATGTCTACCACTTCTCAAAACACTTCCAATATAGGAGGGAACTGTGCTAATGCAAGTTCTAATGACAGGGATGCATCTGTGCAAGGTTGACAACTCGAGGATGTGTCTGGGTAGCAAATATGAAGTGTCTCATAAAGGCACCTTAGACTGGATGCATAGGAGGTATCTGCTCAGGTAAGCTACTTCAGTTTTGTCTCATTCATAACAGTGCTTCTCCTTGGAGGAATGAAGGAAGAACACGGACGGACTAGGGGCACATTAGGTACTGTGAATAAAGGGCAGGCTATGAACTTTACGCCTGGCAACCACATATTGGATGTTCACCACCAGTGTTGATCCGCACATAGGTTCTGCGTCTAAAACGCTTCCAACACTGAGAGGGAAGTGTGCTTTAGGAGGGATTCACTGCAGTGTTACGTCTGTTAAAGAAGGATGCTTTTGGGACTGACTCTGTGGTAACCGCATTAGGCGCACATACCGTTCCAGTCTCAGACGTCTAACCGTTAGACTATAGGAAGTTCTATTTCAGGGAAACTCCTTCATGCGGAATGTCACTTCTCACAGTGTCTTTGCAGTGGAGAAAAGAAGATAGAACAAGGACGGACAGAGAGAACGATGCAAACCCTGATTGAAGTACAGGGAAAGCCTCGTAAGCCTCTATTATGCATACTGGTAGTTCAACACCGGAGATGTTCCACAGTGTCTACCTCTTCTCAAAACACTTCCAGTATATGAGGGAACTCTGCTACATTAAGTTCTCACGACAGAGATGCGTCTGTGCTCAGTTGGAAAGTGTAGGACGTGTCTGGGTAGCAACCAGTAAGTGTCTGATACAAGCCGCTAAGAGGGGATGCGGAGGAAGGTATCTGCTCAGGGAAGCTACTTCAGGTGCGTACTCATTCATAACAGTGTCTCTCCTTTGAGGATGAAGATAGAACAGGGAACGACTACGGGCACATTAGGTACTGTGAGTAAAGGGCATGCTAAGGCGCTTAAGCCTGCCAAACACATATTGGATGTTCACCACCAGAGCAGATCCGCACTTAGTTTCTGCGTCGAAAACGCTTCCTACACTGAGAGGGAAGTGTGTTTTAGGAGGGATTCACTGCAGTGTTACGTCTGTTAAAGAAGGAAGATTTTGGGACTGACTCTGTGCTAACCCCAATAGGCGCACATAGCTTTCCAGTCTCAGCCGTCTATCCGTTGGACTATTACAAGTTCTGTTTAAGGGAAACTCCTTCATGCGGAATGTCACTTCTCACAGTGTCTTTCCAGTGGAGGAAAGAAGATAGAACAACGACGGACAGAGAGAACGTTGCAACCCGTGAGTGAAGTACAGGGTAAGGCACCTAAGCCTCTATGATGCATACTGGATGTTCAACACCTGGGATTTTCCACAATGTCTACCACTTCTCAAAACACTTCCAATATAGGAGGGAACTGTGCTACCGTAAGTTCTAATGACAGGGATGCATCTGTGCAAGGTTGAAAACTCGAGGATGTGTCTGGGTAGCAAACATGAAGTGTCTCATATAGGCACCTTAGACTGGATGCGTAGTAGGTATCTGCTCAGGGAAGCTACTTCAGTTTTGTACTCATTCATAACAGTGCTTCTCCTTGGAGGAATGAAGGAAGAACATGGACGGACTAGGGGCACATTAGGTACTGTGAATAAAGGGCAGGCTATGAACCTTACGTCTGGCAACCACATATTGGATGTTCACCACCAGTGTTGATCCGCACATAGGTTCTGCGTCTAAAACGCTTCCAACACTGAGAGGGAAGTGTGCTTTAGGAGGGATTCACTGCAGTGTTACGTCTGTTAAAGAAGGAAGCTTTTGGGACTGACTCTGTGGTAACCCCAATAGGCGCACATAGCTTTCCAGTCTCAGCCGTCTATCCGTTGGACTATAGCAAGTTCTGTTTAAGGGAAACTCCATCATGCGGAATGTCACTTCTCACAGTGTCTTTCCAGTGGAGGAAAGAAGATAGAACAACGACGGACAGAGAGAACGTTGCAACCCGTGAGTGAAGTACAGGGTAAGGCACCTAAGACTCTATGATGCATACTGGATGTTCAACACCTGGGATTTTCCACAATGTCTACCACTTCTCAAAACACTTCCAATATAGGAGGGAACTATGGTAATGTAAGTTCTAATGACAGGGATGCATCTGTGCAAGGTTGAAAACTCGAGGATGTGTCTGGGTAGCAAACATGAAGTGTCTCATAAAGGCACCTTAGACTGGATGCGTAGGAGGTATCTGCTCAGGAAAGCTACTTCAGTTTTGTACTCATTCATAACAGTGCTTCTCCTTGGAGGAATGAAGGAAGAACACGGACGGACTAGGGACACATTAGGTACTGTGAATAAAGGGCAGGCTATGAACCTTACGCCTGGCAACCACATATTGGATGTTCACCACCAGTGTTGATCCGCACATAGGTTCTGCGTCTAAAACGCTTCCAACACTGAGAGGGAAGTGTGCTTTAGGAGGGATTCACTGCAGTGTTACGTCTGTTAAAGAAGGATGCTTTTGGGACTGACTCTGTGGTAACCGCATTAGGCGCACATAGCTTTCCAGTCTCAGACGTCTAACCGTTAGACTATAGGAAGTTCTGTTTAAGGGAAACTCCTTCATGCGGAATGTAACTTCTCACATTGTCTTTGCAGTGGAGAAAAGAAGATAGAACAAGGACGGACAGAGAGAACGATGCAAACCGTGATTGAAGTACAGGGTAAGCCTCGTAGGCTTCTATTATGCATACTGGTAGTTCAACACCGGAGATGTTCCACAGTGTCTACCTCTTCTCAAAACACTTCCAGTATATGAGGGAACTCTGCTACATTAAGTTCTCACGACAGAGATGCGTCTGTGCTCAGTTGGAAAGTGTAGGACGTGTCTGGGTAGCAACCAGTAAGTGTCTGATACAAGCCGCTAAGAGGGGATGCGGAGGAAGGTATCTGCTCAGGGAAGCTACTTCAGGAGCGTACTCATTCATAACAGTGTCTCTCCTTTGAGGATGAAGATAGAACAGGGAACGACTACGGGCACATTAGGTACTGTGAGTAAAGGGCATGCTAAGGCGCTTAAGCCTGCCAAACACATATTGGATGTTCACCACCAGTGCAGATCCACACTTAGTTTCTGCGTCGAAAACGCTTCTTACACTGAGAGGGAAGTGTGCTTTAGGAGGGATTCACTGCAGTGTTACGTCTGTTAAAGAAGGAAGCTTTTGGGACTGACTCTGTGGTAACCCCAATAGGCGCACATAACTTTCCAGTCTCAGCCGTCTATCCGATGGACTATAGCAAGTTCTGTTTAAGGGAAACTCCTTCATGCGGAATGTCACTTCTCACAGTGTCTTTCCAGTGCAGGAAAGAAGATAGAACAACGACGGACAGAGAGAACGTTGCAACCCGTGAGTGAAGTACAGGGTAAGGCACCTAAGCCTCTATGATGCATACTGGATGTTCAACACCTGGGATTTTCCACAATGTCTACCACTTCTCAAAACACTTCCAATATAGGAGGCAACTGTGCTAATGTAAGTTCTAATGACAGGGATGCATCTGTGCAATGTTGACAACTCGAGGATGTGTCTGGGTAGCAAACATGAAGTGTTCCATTAAGGCACCATAGACTGGAATCATAGGAGGTATCTGCTCAGGGAAGCGACATCAGTTTTGTACTCATTCATAACAGTGCTTCTCCTTGGAGGAATGAAGGAAGAACACGGAAGGACTAGGGGCACATTAGGTACTGTGAATAAAGTGCAGGCTATGAACCTTACGCCTGCCAACCACATATTGGATGTTCACCACCAGTGTTGATCCGCACATAGGTTCAGCGTCTAAAACGCTTCCAACACTGAGAGGGAAGTGTGCTTTAGGAGGGATTCACTGCAGTGTTACGTCTGTTAAAGAAGGATGCTTTGGGGACTGACTCTGTGGTAACCGCATTAGGCGCACATAGCTTTCCAGTCTCAGACGTCTAACCGTTAGACTATAGGAAGTTCTGTTTAAGGGAAACTCCTTCATGCGGAATGTCACTTCTCACAGTGTCTTTGCAGTGGAGAAAATAAGATAGAACAAGGACGGACAGAGAGAACGATGCAAACCATGATTGAAGTACAGGGTAAGCCTCGTAGGCCTCTATTATGCATACTGGTAGTTCAACACCGGAGATGTTCCACAGTGTCTACCTCTTCTCAAAACACGTCCAGTATATGAGGGAACTCTGCTACATTAAGTTCTCACGACAGAGATGCGTCTGTGCTCAGTTGGAAAGTGTAGGACGTGTCTGGGTAGCAACCAGTAAGTGTCTGATACAAGCCGCTAAGAGGGGATGCGGAGGAAGGTATCTGCTAGGGAAGCTACTTCAGTTTTGTACTCATTCATAACAATGTCTCTCCTTTGAGGATGAAGATAGAACAGGGAACGACTAAGGGCACATTAGGTACTGTGAAAAGTGCATGCTAAGGCGCTTAAGCCTGCCAAACACATATTGGATGTTCACCACCAGTGCAGATACGCACTTAGTTTCTGCGTCGAAAACGCTTCCTACACTGAGAGGGAAGTGTGCTTAAGGAGGGATTCACTGCAGTGTTACGTCTGTTAAAGAAGGAAGCTTTTGGGACTGACTCTGTGGTAACCCCAATAGGCGCACATAGCTTTCAGTCTCAGCCGTCTATGCGATGGACTATAGCAAGTTCTGTTTAAGGGAAACTCCTTCATGCGGAATGTCACTTCTCACAGTGTCTTTCGAGTGCAGGAAAGAAGATAGAACAACGACGGACAGAGAGAACGTTGCAACCCGTGAGTGAAGTACAGGGTGAGGCACCTAAGCCTCTATGATGCATACTGGATGTTCAACACCTGGGATATTCCACAATGTCTACCACTTCTCAAAACACTTCCAATATAGGAGGGAACTGTGCTAATGTAAGTTCTAATGACAGGGATGCATCTGTGCAAGGTTGACAACTCGAGGATGTGTCTGGGTAGCAAACATGAAGTGTCTCATAAAGGCACCTTAGACTGGATGCATAGGAGGTATCTGCTCAGGGAAGCTACTTCTGGTGCGTACTCATTCATAACAGTGTCTCTCCTTTTAGGATGAAGATAGAACAGGGAACGACTACGGGCACATTAGGTACTGTGAGTAAAGGGCATGCTAAGGCGCTTAAGCCTGCCAAACACATATTGGATGTTCACCACCAGAGCAGATCCGCACTTAGTTTCTGCGTCGAAAACGCTTCCTACACTGAGAGGGAAGTGTGTTTTAGGAGGGATTCACTGCAGTGTTACGTCTGTTAAAGAAGGAAGATTTTGGGACTGACTCTGTGCTAACCCCAATAGGCGCACATAGCTTTCCAGTCTCAGCCGTCTATCTGTTGGTCTATTACAAGTTCTGTTTAAGGGAAACTCCTTCATGCGGAATGTCACTTCTCACAGTGTCTTTCCAGTGGAGGAAAGAAGATAGAACAACGACGGACAGAGAGAACGTTGCAACCCGTGAGTGAAGTACAGGGTAAGGCACCTAAGCCTCTATGATGCATACTGGATGTTCAACACCTGGGATTTTCCACAATGTCTACCACTTCTCAAAACACTTCCAATATAGGAGGGAACTGTGCTACCGTAAGTTCTAATGACAGGGATGCATCTGTGCAAGGTTGAAAACTCGAGGATGTGTCTGGGTAGCAAACATGAAGTGTCTCATATAGGCACCTTAGACTGGATGCGTAGTAGGTATCTGCTCAGGGAAGCTACTTCAGTTTTGTACTCATTCATAACAGTGCTTCTCCTTGGAGGAATGAAGGAAGAACATGGACGGACTAGGGGCACATTAGGTACTGTGAATAAAGGGCAGGCTATGAACCTTACGTCTGGCAACCACATGTTGGATGTTCACCACCAGTGTTGATCCGCACATAGGTTCTGCGTCTAAAAAGCTTCCAACACTGAGAGGGAAGTGTGCTTTAGGAGGGATTCACTGCAGTGTTACGTCTGTTAAAGAAGGAAGCTTTTGGGACTGACTCTGTGGTAACCCCAATAGGCGCACATAGCTTTCCAGTCTCAGCCGTCTATCCGTTGGACTATAGCAAGTTCTGTTTAAGGGAAACTCCTTCATGCGGAATGTCACTTCTCACAGTGTATTTCCAGTGGAGGAAAGAAGATAGAACAACGACGGACAGAGAGAACGTTGCAACCCGTGAATGAAGTACAGGGTAAGGCACCTAAGACTCTATGATGCATACTGGATGTTCAACACCTTGGATTTTCCACAATGTCTACCACTTCTCAAAACACTTACAATATAGGAGGCAACTGTGCTAATGTAAGTTCTAATGACAGGGATGCATCTGTGCAAGGTTGAAAACTCGAGGATGTGTCTGGGTAGCACACATGAAGTGTCTCATAAAGGGAACTTAGACTGGATGCGTAGGAGGTATCTGCTCAGGAAAGCTACTTCAGTTTTGTACTCATTCATAACAGTGCTTCTCCTTGGAGGAATGAAGGAAGAACACGGACGGACTAGGGGCACAGTAGGTACTGTGAATAAAGGGCAGGCTATGAACCTTACGCCAGGCAACCACATATTGGATGTTCACCACCAGTGTTGATCCGCACATAGGTTCTGCGTCTAAAACGCTTCCAACACTGAGAGGGAAGTGTGCTTTAGGAGGGATTCACTGCAGTGTTACGTCTGTTAAAGAAGGATGCTTTTGGGACTGACTCTGTGGTAACCGCATTAGGCGCACATAGCTTTCCAGTCTCAGACGTCTAACCGTTAGACTATAGGAAGTTCTGTTTAAGGGAAACTCCTTCTTGCGGAATGTCACTTCTCACAGTGTCTTTGCAGTGGAGAAAAGAAGATAGAACAAGGACGGACAGAGAGAACGATGCAAACCGTGATTGAAGTACAGGGTAAGCCTCGTAGGCCTCTATTATGCATACTGGTAGTTCAACACCGGAGATGTTCCACAGTGTCTACCTCTTCTCAAAACACTTCCAGTATATGAGGGAACTCTGCTACATTAAGTTCTCACGACAGAGATGCGTCTGTGCTCAGTTGGAAAGTGTAGGACGTGTCTGGGTAGCAACCAGTAAGTGTCTGATACAAGCCGCTAAGAGGGGATGCGGAGGAAGGTATCTGCTCAGGGAAGCTACTTCAGTTTTGTACTCATTCATAACAGTGTCTCTCCTTTGAGGATGAAGATAGAACAGGGAACGACTAAGGGCACATTAGGTACTGTGAGTAAAGGGCATGCTAAGGCGCTTAAGCCTGCCAAACACATATTGGATGTTCACCACCAGTGCAGATCCGCACTTAGTTTCTGCGTCGAAAACGCTTCCTACACTGAGAGGGAAGTGTGCTTTAGGAGGGATTCACTGCAGTGTTACGTCTGTTAAAGAAGGAAGCTTTTGGGACTGACTCTGTGGTAACCCCAATAGGCGCACATTGCTTTCCAGTCTCAGCCGTCTATCCGTTGGACTATAGCAAGTTCTGTTTAAGGGAAACTCCTTCATGCGGAATGTCACTTCTCACAGTGTCTTTGCAGTGGAGAAAAGAAGATAGAACAAGGACGGACAGAGAGAACGATGCAAACCGTGATTGAAGTACAGGTAAGCCTTGTAGGCCTCTATTATGAATACTGGTAGTTCAACACCGGAGATGTTCCACAGTGTCTACCTCTTCTCAAAACACTTCCAGTATATGAGGGAACTCTGCTACATTAAGTTCTCATGACAGAGATGCGTCTGTGCTCAGTTGGAAAGTGTAGGACGTGTCTGGGTAGCAACCAGTAAGTGTCTGATACAAGCCGCTAAGAGGGGATGTGGAGGAAGGTATCTGCTCAGGGAAGCTACTTCAGGTGCGTACTCATTCATAACAGTGTCTCTCCTTTGAGGATGAAGATAGAACAGGGAACGACTACGGGCACATTAGGTACTGTGAGTAAAGGGCATGCTAAGGCGCTTAAGCCTGCCAAACACATATTGGATGTTCACCACCAGTGCAGATCCGCACTTAGTTTCTGCGTCGAAAACGCTTCCTACACTGAGAGGGAAGTGTGCTTTAGGAGGGATTCACTGCAGTGTTACGTCTGTTAAAGAAGGAAGCTTTTGGGACTGACTCTGTGGTAACCCCAATAGGCGCACATAGCTTTCCAGTCTCAGCCCTCTATGCGATGGACTATAGCAAGTTCTGTTTAAGGGAAACTCCTTCATGCGGAATGTCACTTCTCACAGTGTCTTTCCAGTGCAGGAAAGAAGATAGAACAACGACGGACAGAGAGAACGTTGCAACCCGTGAGTGAAGTACAGGGTAAGGCACCTAAGCCTCTATGATGCATACTGGATGTTCAACACCTGGGATATTCCACAATGTCTACCACTTCTCAAAACACTTCCAATATAGGAGGGAACTGTGCTAATGTAAGTTCTAATGACAGGGATGCATCTGTGCAAGTTTGACAACTCGAGGATGTGTCTAGGTAGCAAACATGAAGTGTCTCATAAAGGCACCTTAGACTGGATGCATAGGAGGTATCTGCTCAGGGAAGCTACTTCTGGTGCGTACTCATTCATAACAGTGTCTCTCCTTTGAGGATGAAGATAGAACAGGGAACGACTACGGGCACATTAGGTACTGGGTGTAAAGGGCATGCTAAGGCGCTTAAGCCTGCCAAACACATATTGGATGTTCACCACCAGTGTAGATCCGCACTTAGTTTCTGCGTTGAAAACGCTTCCTACACTGAGAGGGAAGTGTGCTTTAGGAGGGATTCACTGCAGTGTTACGTCTGTTAAAGAAGGAAGCTTTTGGGACTGACTCTGTGGTAATCCCAATAGGCGCACATAGCTTTCCAGTCTCAGCCGTCTATCCGTTGGACTATAGCAAGTTCTGTTTAAGGGAAACTCCTTCATGCGGAATGTCACTTCTCAGAGTGTCTTTCCAGTGCAGGAAAGAAGATAGAACAACGACGGACAGAGAGAACGTTGCAACCCGTGAGTGAAGTACAGGGTAAGGCACCTAAGCCTCTATGATGCATACTGGATGTTCAACACCTGGGATTTTCCACAATGTCTACCACTTCTCAAAACACTTCCAATATAGGAGGCAACTGTGCTAATGTAAGTTCTAATGACAGGGATGCATCTGTGCAAGGTTGACAACTCGAGGATGTGTCTGGGTAGGAAACATGAAGTGTCTCATAAAGGCACCTTAGACTGGATGCGTAGGAGGTATCTGCTCAGGGAAGCTACTTCAGTTTTGTACTCATTCATAACAGTGCTTCTCCTTGGAGGAATGAAGGAAGAACACGGACGGACTAGGGGCACATTAGGTACTGTGAATAAAGGGCAGGCAAACCTTACGTCTGGCAACCACATATTGGATGTTCACCACCAGTGTTGATCCGCACATAGGTTCTGCGTCTAAAACGCTTCCAACACTGAGAGGGAAGTGTGCTTTAGGAGGGATTCACTGCAGTGTTACGTCTGTTAAAGAAGGATGCTTTTGGGACTGACTCTGTGGTAACCGCATTAGGCGCACTTAGCTTTCCAGTCTCAGACGTCTAACCGTTAGACTATAGGAAGTTCTGTTTAAGGGAAACTCCTTCATGCGGAATGTCACTTCTCACAGTGTCTTTGCAGTGGAGAAAAGAAGATAGAAGAAGGACGGACAGAGAGAACGATGCAAACCGTGATTGAAGTACATTGTAAGCCTCGTAGGCTTCTATTATGCATACTGGTAGTTCAACACCGGAGATGTTCCACAGTGTCTACCTCTTCTCAAAACACTTCCAGTATATGAGGGAACTCTGCAACAATAAGTTCTCACGACAGAGATGCGTCTGTGCTCAGTTGGAAAGTGTAGGACGTGTCTGGGTAGCAACCAGTAAGTGTCTGATACAAGCCGCTAAGAGGGGATGCGGAGGAAGGTATCTGCTCAAGGAAGCTACTTCAGGTGCGTACTCATTCATAACAGTGTCTCTCCTTTGAGGATGAAGATAGAACAGGGAACGACTACGGGCACATTAGGTACGGTGAGTAAAGGGCATGCTAAGGCGCTTAAGCCTGTCAAACACATATTGGATGTTCACCACCAGAGCAGATCCGCACTTAGTTTCTGCGTCGAAAACGCTTCCTACACTGAGAGGGAAGTGTGCATTAGGAGGGATTCACTGCAGTGTTACGTCTGTTAAAGAAGGAAGCTTTTGGGACTGACTCTGTGGTAACCCCAATAGGCGAACGTAGCTTTCCAGTCTCAGCCGTCTATCCGTTGGACTATAGCAAGTTCTGTTTAAGGGAAACTCCTTCATGCGGAATGTCACTTCTCACAGTGTCTTTCCAGTGGAGGAAACAAGATAGAACAACGACGGACAGAGAGAACGTTGCAACGGTGAATGAAGTACAGGTAAGGCACCTAAGCCTCAGATGCATACTGGATGTTCAACACCTGGGATTTTCCACAATGTCTACCACTTCTCAAAACACTTCCAATATAGGAGGGAACTGTGCTACCGTAAGTTCTAATGACAGGGATGCATCTGTGCAAGGTTGAAAACTCGAGGATGTGTCTGGGTAGCAAACATGAAGTGTCTCATAAAGGCACCTTAGACTGGATGCGTAGGAGGTATCTGCTCAGGGAAGCTACTTCAGTTTTGTGCTCATTCATAACAGTGCTTCTCCTTGGAGGAATGAAGGAAGAACACGGACGGACTAGGGGCACATTAGGTACTGTGAATAAAGGGCAGGCTATGAACCTTACGCCTGCCAACCACATATTGGATGTTCACCACCAGTGTTGATCCGCACATAGGTTCTGCGTCTAAAACGCTTCCAACACTGAGAGGGAAGTGTGCCTTAGGAGGGATTCACTGCAGTGTTACGTCTGTTAAAGAAGGAAGCTTTTGGGACTGACTCTGTGGTAACCGCATTAGGCGCACATAGCTTTCCAGTCTCAGACGTCTAACCGTTAGACTATAGGAAGTTCTGTTTAAGGGAAACTCCTTCATGCGGAATGTCACTTCTCACAGTGTCTTTGCAGTGGAGAAAAGAAGATAGAACAAGGACGGACAGAGAGAACGATGCAAACCGTGATTGAAGTACAGGGTAAGCTACGTATGGCTCTATTATGCATACTGGTAGTTCAACACCGGAGATGTTCCACAGTGTCTACCTCTTCTCAAAACACTTCCAGTATATGAGGGAACTCTGCTACAGTAAGTTCTCACGACAGAGAAGCGTCTGTGCTCAGTTGGGAAGTGTAGGACGTGTCTGGGTAACAACCATACAGTGTCTGATACAGGCACCTCAGAGGGGATGCAGAGGAAGGTATCTGCTCAGGATACCTACTTCAGGTGCGTACTCATTCATAACAGTGTTTCTCCTTTGAGGATGAAGATAGAACAGAGAAGGACTACGGGCACTTTAGGTACTGTGAGTAAAGAGCACGCTATCGCGCTTAAGCCTGCCAAACTCATATGGGATATTCACAACCAGTGGTGATCCGCACTTAGTTTCTACGTCGAAAACGCAACCAACACTGAGATGGTAGTGTGCTTTAGGAGGGATTCACTGCAGTTTTACGTCTGTTAAAGAAGGAAGCTTTTGGGACTGACTCTGTGGTAAACGCATTAGGCGCCCATAGCTTTCCGGTCTCAGACGTCTAACCTTTAGACTAAAGGAAGTTCTTTTAAGGGAAACTCCTTCATGTGGATTGTTACTTCTCACAGTGTCTTTATGTGGAGGAAAGAAGATAGAACAAGGACGGACAGAGAGATTGTTGCACACCGTGAGTGAAGTACAGGGTAAGCCACTTTGGCCTCTATGATGTTTACTGGAAGTTCAACAGCGGAGATGTTCCACAAGTCCTACCTTTTCTCAAAACATTTCCAGTATATGACGGAACTGTGCCTCAGTAATTTCTCACGACAGAGATGCGTCTGTCCTCAGTCGGAAAGAGTAGGACGTGTCTGGATAGCAACCAGTAAGTGTCTGATACAAGCCCCTAAGAGGGGATGCGGAGGAAGGTATCTGCTCAGGGAAGCTACTTCAGGTGCGTACTCATTCATAACAGTGTTTCTCCTTTGAGGATGAAGATAGAACAGGAAACGACTACGGGCACATTAGGTACTCTGAGTAAAGGGCATGCTAAGGCGCGTAAGCCTGCCAAACACATATTGGATATTCACCACCAGTGCAGATCCGCACTTAGTTTCTGCGTCGAAAACGCTTCCTACACTGAGAGGGAAGCGTGCTTTAGGAGGGATTCACTGCAGTGTTACGTCTGTTAAAGAAGGAAGCTTTTGGGACTAACTCTGTTGTAACCCCAATAGGCGCACATAGCTTTCCATTCTCAGCCGTCTATCCGTTGGCCTATAGCAAGTTCTGTTTAAGGGAAACTCCTTCATGCGGAATGTCACTTCTCACAGTGTCTTTCCAGTGGAGGAAAGAAGATAGAACAACGACGGACAGAGAGAACGTTGCAACCCGTGAGTGAAGTACAGGGCAAGGCACCTAAGCCTCTATGATGCATACTGGATGTTCAACACCTGGGATTTTCCACAATGTCTACCACTTCTCAAAACACTTCCAATATAGGAGGGAACTGTGCTACCGTAAGTTCTAATGACAGGGATGCATCTATACAAGGTTGAAAACTCGAGGATGTGTCTGGGTAGCAAACATGAAGTGTCTCATAAAGGCACCTTAGACTGGATGCGTAGTAGGTATCTGCTCAGGGAAGCTACTTCAGTTTTGTACTCATTCATAACAGTGCTTCTCCTTGGAGGAATGAAGGAAGAACACGGACGGACTAGGGGCACATTAGGTACTGTGAATAAAGGGCAGGCTATGAACCTTACGCCTGCCAACCACATATTGGATGTTCACCACCAGTGTTGATCCGCACATAGGTTCTGCGTCTAAAACGCTTCCAACACTGAGAGGGAAGTGTGCTTTAGGAGGGATTCACTGCAGTGTTACGTCTGTTAAAGAAGGATGCTTTGGGGACTGACTCTGTGGTAACCGCATTAGGCGCACATAGCTTTCCAGTCTCAGACGTCTAACCGTTAGACTATAGGAAGTTCTGTTTAAGGGAAACTCCTTCATGCGGAATGTCACTTCTCACAGTGTCTTTGCAGTGGAGAAAAGAAGATAGAACAAGGACGGACAGAGAGAACGATGCAAACCGTGATTGAAGTACAGGTTAAGCCTCGTAGGCTTCTATTATGCATACTGGTAGTTCAACACCGGAGATGTTCCACAGTGTCTACCTCTTCTCAAAACACTTCCAGTATATGAGGGAACTCTGCAACATTAAGTTCTCACGACAGAGATGCGTCTGTGCTCAGTTGGAAATGTAGGACGTGTCTGGGTAGCAACCAGTAAGTGTCTGATACAAGCCGCTAAGAGGGGATGCGGAGGAAGGTATCTGCTCAGGGAAGCTACTTCAGGTGCGTACTCATTCATAAGAGTGTCTCTCCTTTGAGGATGTAGATAGAACAGGGAACGACTACGGGCACATTAGGTACTGTGAGTAAAGGGCATGCTAAGGCGCTTAAGCCTCCCAAACACATATTGGATGTTCACCACCAGTGCAGATCCGCACTTAGTTTCTGCGTCGAAATCGGTTCCTACACTGAGAGGGAAGTGTGCTTTAGGAGGGATTCACTGCAGTGTTACGTCTGTTAAAGAAGGAAGCTTTTGGGACTGACTCTGTGGTAACCCCAATAGGCGCACATAGCTTTCCAGTCTCAGCCGTCTATCCGTTGGACTATAGCAAGTTCTGTTTAAGGGAAACTCCTTCATGCGGAATGTCACTTCTCACAGTGTCTTTCCAGTGGAGGAAAGAAGATAGAACAACGACGGACAGAGAGAACGTTGCAACGGTGAATGAAGTACAGGTAAGGCACCTAAGCCTCTATGATGCATACTGGATGTTCAACACCTGGGATTTTCCACAATGTCTACCACTTCTCAAAACACTTCCAATATAGGAGGCAACTGTGCTAATGTAAGTTCTAATGACAGGGATGCATCTGTGCAATGTTGACAAGTCGAGGATGTGTCTGGGTAGCAAACATGAAGTGTTCCATTAAGGCACCATAGACTGGAATCATAGGAGGTATCTGCTCAGGGAAGCTACTTCAGTTTTGTACTCATTCATAACAGTGCTTCTCCTTGGAGGAATGAAGGAAGAACACGGACGGACTAGGGGCACAGTAGGTACTGTGAATAAAGGGCAGGCTATGAACCTTACGCCTGCCAACCACATATTGGATGTTCACCACCAGTGTTGATCCGCACATAGGTTCTGCGTCTAAAACGCTTCCAACACTGAGAGGGAAGTGTGCTTTAGGAGGGATTCACTGCAGTGTTACGTCTGTTAAAGAAGGATGCTTTTGGGACTGACTCTGTGGTAACCGCATTAGGCGCACATAGCTTTCCAGTCTCAGACGTCTAACCGTTAGACTATAGGAAGTTCTGTTTAAGGGAAACTCCTTCATGCGGAATGTCACTTCTCACAGTGTCTTTGCAGTGGAGAAAAGAAGATAGAACAAGGACGGACAGAGAGAACGATGCAAACCGTGATTGAAGTACATTGTAAGCCTCGTAGGCTTCTATTATGCATACTGGTAGTTCAACACCGGAGATGTTCCACAGTGTCTACCTCTTCTCAAAACACTTCCAGTATATGAGGGAACTCTGCTACATTAAGTTCTCACGACAGAGATGCGTCTGTGCTCAGTTGGAAAGTGTAGGACGTGTCTGGGTAGCAACCAGTAAGTGTCTGATACAAGCCACTAAGAGGGGATGCGGAGGAAGGTATCTGCTCAGGGAAGCTACTTCAGGTGCGTACTCATTCATAACAGTATCTCTCCTTTGAGGATGAAGATAGAACAGGGAACGACTACGGGCACATTAGGTACTGTGAGTAAAGGGCATGCTAAGGCGCTTAAGCCTGCCAAACACATATTGGATGTTCACCACCAGTGCAGATCCGCACTTAGTTTCAGCGTCGAAAACGCTTCCTACACTGAGAGGGAAGTGTGCTTTAGGAGGGATTCACTGCAGTGTTACGTCTGTTAAAGAAGGAAGCTTTTGGGACTGACTCTGTGGTAACCCCAATAGGCGCACATAGCTTTCCAGTCTCAGCCGTCTATCCGTTGGACTATAGCAAGTTCTGTTTAAGGGAAACTCCTTCATGCGGAATGTCACTTCTCACAGTGTCTTTGCAGTGGAGGAAAGAAGATAGAGCAACGACGGACAGAGAGAACGTTGCAACCCGTGAGTGAAGTACAGGGTAAGGCACCTAAGCCTCTATGATGCATACTGGATGTTCAACACCTGGGATTTTCCACAATGTCTACCACTTCTCAAAACACTTCCAATATAGGAGGGAACTGTGGTACCGTAAGATCTAATAACAGGGATGCATCTGTGCAAGGTTGAAAACTCGAGGATGTGTCTGGGTAGCAAACATGAAGTGTCACATAAAGGCACCTTAGATTGGATGCGTAGGAGGTATCTGCGCAGGGAAGCTACTTCAGTTTTGTACTCATTCATTACAGTGCTTCTCCTTGGAGGAATGAAGGAAGAACACGGACGGTTAGGGGCACAGTAGGTACTGTGAATAAAGGGCATGCTATGAACCTTACGCCTTCCAACCACATATTGGAGGTTCACCACCAGTGTTGATCCGCACATAGGTTCTGCGTCTAAAACGCTTCCAACACTGAGAGGGAAGTGTGCTTTAGGAGGGATTCACTGCAGTGTTACGTCTGTTAAAGAAGGATGCTTTTGGGACTGACTCTGTGGTAACCGTATTAGGCGCACATAGCTTTCCAGTCTCAGACGTCTAACCGTTAGACTATAGGAAGTTCTGTTTAAGGGAAACTCCTTCATGCGGAATGTCACTTCTCACAGTGTCTTTGCAGTGGAGAAAAGAAGATAGAACAAGGACGGACAGAGAGAACGATGCAAACCGTGATTGAAGTACAGGGTAAGCCTCGTAGGCCTCTATTATGCATACTGGTAGTTCAACACCGGAGATGTTCCACAGTGTCTACCTCTTCTCAAAACACTTCCAGTATATGAGGGAACTCTGCTACATTAAGTTCTCACGACAGAGATGCGTCTGTGCTCAGTTTGGAAAGTGTAGGACGTGTCTGGGTAGCAACCAGTAAGTGTCTGATACAAGCCGCTAAGAGGGGATGCGGAGGAAAGTATCTGCTCAGGGAAGTTACTTCAGGTGCGTACTCATTCATAAGAGTGTCTCTCCTTTGAGGATGAATATAGAACAGGGAACGACTACGGGCACATTAGGTACTGTGAATAAAGGGCATGCTAAGGCGCTTAAGCCTGCCAAACACATATTGGATGTTCACCACCAGTGCAGATCCGCACTTAGTTTCTGCGTCGAAAACGCTTCCTACACTGAGAGGGAAGTGTGCTTTAGGAGGGATTCACTGCAGTGTTACGTCTGTTAAAGAAGGATGCTTTTGGGACTGACTCTGTGGTAACCGCATTAGGCGCACATAGCTTTCCAGTCTCAGACGTCTAACCGTTAGACTATAGGAAGTTCTGTTAAGGGAAACTCCTTCATGCGGAATGTCACTTCTCACAGTGTCTTTGCTGTGGAGAAAAGAAGATAGAACAAGGACGGACAGAGAGAACGATGCAAACCGTGATTGAAGTACAGGGTAAGCCTCGTAGGCCTCTATTATGCATACTGGTAGTTCAACACCGGAGATGTTCCACAGTGTCTACCTCTTCTCAAAACACTTCCAGTATATGAGGGAACTCTGCTACATTAAGTTCTCACGACAGAGATGCGTCTGTGCTCAGTTTGGAAAGTGTAGGACGTGTCAGGGTAGAAACCAGTAAGTGTCTAATACAAGCCGCTAAGAGGGGATGCGGAGGAAGGTATCTGCTCAGGGAAGCTACTTCAGGTGCGTACTCATTCATAACAGTGTCTCTCCTTTGAGGATGAAGATAGAACAGGGAACGACTACGGGCACATTAGGTACTGTGAGTAAAGGGCATGCTAAGGCGCTTAAGCCTGCCAAACACATATTGGATGTTCACTACCAATGCAGATCCGCACTTAGTTTCTGCGTCGAAAACGCTTCCTACACTGAGAGGGAAGTGTGCTTTAGGAGGGATTCACTGCAGTGTTACGTCTGTTAAAGAAGGATGCTTTTGGGACTGACTCTGTGGTAACCGCATTAGGCGCACATAGCTTTCCAGTCTCAGACGTCTAACCGTTAGACTATAGGAAGTTCTGTTTAAGGGAAACTCCTTCATGCGGAATGTCACTTCTCACAGTGTCTTTGCAGTGGAGAAAAGAAGATAGAACAAGGACGGACAGAGAGAACGATGCAAACCGTGATTGAAGTACAGGGTAAGCCTCGTAGGCCTCTATTATGCATACTGGTAGTTCAACACCGGAGATGTTCCACAGTGTCTACCTCTTCTCAAAACACTTCCAGTATATGAGGGAACTCTGCTACATTAAGTTCTCACGACAGAGATGCGTCTGTGCTCAGTTGGAAAGTATAGGACGTGTCTGGGTAGCAACCAGTAAGTGTCTGATACAAGCCGCTAAGAGGGGATGCGGAGGAAGGTATCTGCTCAGGGAAGCTACTTCAGGTGCTTACTCATTCATAACAGTGTCTCTCCTTTGAGGATGAAGATAGAACAGGGAACGACTACGGGCACATTAGGTACTGTGAGTAAAGGGCATGCTAAGGCGCTTAAGACTGCCAAACACATATTGGATGTTCACCACCAGTGCAGATCCGCACTTAGTCTGCGTCGAAAACGCTTCCTACACTGAGAGGGAAGTGTGCTTTAGGAGGGATTCACTGCAGTGTTACGTCTGTTAAAGAAGGAAGCTTTTGGGACTGACACTGTGGTAACCCCAATAGGCGCACATAACTTTCCAGTCTCAGCCGTCTATCCGTTGGACTATAGCAAGTTCTGTTTAAGGGAAACTCCTTCATGCGGAATGTCACTTCTCACAGTGTCTTTCCAGTGGAGGAAAGAAGATAGAACAACGATGGACAGAGAGAACGTTGCAACCCGTGAGTGAAGTACAGGGTAAGGCACCTAAGCCTCTATGATGCATACTGGATGTTCAACACCTGGGATTTTCCACAATGTCTACCACTTCTCAAAACACTTCCAATATAGGAGGGAACTGTGCTACCGTAAGTTCTAATGACAGGGATGCATCTGTGCAAGGTTGAAAACTCGAGGATGTGTCTGGGTAGCAAACATGAAGTGTCTCATAAAGGCACCTTAGACTGGATGCGTAGTAGGTATCTGCTAGGGAAGCTACCTCAGTTTTGTACTCATTCATAACAGTGCTTCTCCTTGGAGGAATGAAGTGAGAACACGGACGGACTAGGGGCACATTAGGTACTGTGAATAAAGGGCAGGCTATGAACCTTACGCCTGCCAACCACATATTGGATGTTCACCACCAGTGTTGATCCGCACATAGGTTCTGCGTCTAAAACGCTTCCAACACTGAGAGGGAAGTGTGCTTTAGGAGGGATTCACTGCAGTGTTACGTCTGTTAAAGAAGGATGCTTTTGGGACTGACTCTGTGGTAACCGCATTAGGCGCACATAGCTTTCCAGTCTCAGACGTCTAACCGTTAGACTATAGGAAGTTCTGTTTAAGGGAAACTCCTTCATGCGGAATGTCACTTCTCACAGTGTCTTTGCAGTGAGAAAAGAAGATAGAACAAGGACGGACAGAGAGAACGATGCAAACCGTGATTGAAGTACAGGGTAAGCCTCGTAGGCCTCTATTATGCATACTGGTAGTTCAACACCGGAGATGTTCCACAGTGTCTACCTCTTCTCAAAACACTTCCAGTATATGAGGGAACTCTGCTACATTAAGTTCTCACGACAGAGATGCGTCTGTGCTCAGTTGGAAAGTGTAGGACGTGTCTGGGTAGCAACCAGTAAGTGTCTGATACAAGCCGCTAAGAGGGGATGCGGAGGAAGGTATCTGCTCAGGGAAGCTACATCAGGTGTGTACTCATTCATAACAGTGTCTCTCCTTTGAGGATGTAGATAGAACAGGGAACGACTACGGGCACATTAGGTACTGTGAATAAAGGGCATGCTAAGGCGCTTAAGCCTGCCAAACACATATTGGATGTTCACCACCAGTGCAGATCCGCACTTAGTTTCTGCGTCGAAAACGCTTCCTACACTGAGAGGGAAGTGTGCTTTAGGAGGGATTCACTGCAGTGTAACGTCTGTTAAAGAAGGTAGCTTTTGGGACTGACTCTGTGGTAACCCCAATAGGCGCACATAGCTTTCAGTCTCAGCCGTCTATCCGTTGGACTATAGCAAGTTCTGATTAAGGGAAACTCCTTCATGCCGAATGTCACTTCTCACAGTGTCTTTCCAGTGGAGGAAAGAAGATAGAACAACGATGGACAGAGAGAACGTTGCAACCCGTGAGTGAAGTACAGGGTAAGGCACCTAAGCCTCTATGATGCATACTGGATGTTCAACACCTGGGATTTTTCACAATGCCTACCACTTCTCAAAACACTTCCAATATAGGAGGGAACTGTGCTACCGTAAGTTCTAATGACAGGGATGCATCTGTGCAAGGTTGAAAACTCGAGGATGTGTCTGGGTAGCAATCATGAAGTGTCTCATAAAGGCTCCTTAGACTGGATGCGTAGGAGGTATCTGCTCAGGGAAGCTACTTCAGTTTTGTACTCATTCATTACAGTGCTTCTCCTTGGAGGAATGAAGGAAGAACACGGACGGACTAGGGGCACAGTAGGTAGTGTGAATAAAGGGCAGGCTATGAACCTTACGCCTGCCAACCACATATTGGATGTTCACCACCAGTGTTGATCCGCACATAGGTTCTGCGTCTAAAACGCTTCCAACACTGAGAGGGAAGTGTGCTTTAGGAGGGATTCACTGCAGTGTTACGTCTGTTAAAGAAGGATGCTTTTGGGACTGACTCTGTGGTAACCGCATTAGGCGCACATAGCTTTCCAGTCTCAGACGTCTAACCGTTAGACTATAGGAAGTTCTGTTTAAGGGAAACTCATTCATGCGGAATGTCACTTCTCACAGTGTCTTTGCAGTGGAGAAAAGAAGATAGAACAAGGACGGACAGAGAGAACGATGCAAACCGTGATTGAAGTACAGGGTAAGCCTCGTAGGCCTCTATTATGCATACTGGTAGTTCAACACCGGAGATGTTCCACAGTGTCTACCTCTTCTCAAAACACTTCCAGTATATGAGGGAACTCTGCTACATTAAGTTCTCACGACAGAGATGCGTCTGTGCTCAGTTGGAAAGTGTAGGACGTGTCTGGGTAGCAACCAGTAAGTGTCTGATACAAGCCGCTAAGAGGGGATGCGGAGGAAGGTATCTGCTCAGGGAAGCTACTTCAGGTGCGTACTCATTCATAAGAGTGTCTCTCCTTTGAGGATGAAGATAGAACAGGGAACGACTACGGGCACATTAGATACTGTGAGTAAAGGGCATGCTAAGGCGCTTAAGCCTGCCAAACACATATTGGATGTTCACCACCAGTGCAGATCCGCACTTAGTTTCTGCGTCGAAAACGCTTCCTACACTGAGAGGGAAGTGTGCTTTAGGAGGGATTCACTGCAGTGTTACGTCTGTTAAAGAAGGAAGCTTTTGGGACTGACTCTGTGGTAACCCCAATAGGCGCACATAGCTTTCCAGTCTCAGCCGTCTATCCGTTGGACTATAGCAAGTTCTGTTTAAGGGAAACACCTTCATGCAGAATGTCACTTCTCACAGTGTCTTTCCAGTGGAGGAAAGAAGATAGAACAACGATGGACAGAGAGAACGTTGCAACCCGTGAGTGAAGTACAGGGTAAGGCACCTAAGCCTCTATGATGCATACTGGATGTTCAACACCTGGGATTTTCCACAATGTCTACCACTTCTCAAAACACTTCCAATATAGGAGGGAACTGTGCTACCGTAAGTTCTAATGACAGGGATGCATCTGTGCAAGGTTGAAAACTGGAGGATGTGTCTGGGTAGCAAACATGAAGTGTCTCATAAAGGCACCTTAGACTGGATGCGTAGTAGGTATCTGCTAGGGAAGCTACTTCAGTTTTGTACTCATTCATAACAGTGCTTCTCCTTGGAGGAATGAAGGAAGAACACGGACGGACTAGGGGCACATTAGGTACTGTGAATAAAGGGCAGGCTATGAACCTTACGCCTGCCAACCACATATTGGATGTTCACCACCAGTGTTGATCCGCACTTAGTTTCTGCGTCGAAAACGCTTCCAACACTGAGAGGGAAGTGTGCTTTAGGAGGGATTCACTGCAGTGTTACGTCTGTTAAAGAAGGATGCTTTTGGGACTGCCTCTGTGGTAACCGCATTAGGCGCACATAGCTTTCCAGTCTCAGACGTCTAACCGTTAGACTATAGGAAGTTCTGTTTAAGGGAAACTCCTTCATGCGGAATGTCACTTCTCACAGTGTCTTTGCAGTGGAGAAAGAAGATAGAACAAGGACGGACAGAGAGAACGATGCAAACCGTGATTGAAGTACAGGGTAAGCCTCGTAGGCCTCTATTATGCATACTGGTAGTTCAACTCCGGAGATGTTCCACAGTGTCTACCTCTTCTCAAAACACTTCCAGTATATGAGGGAACTCTGCTACAATAAGTTCTCACGACAGAGATGCGTCTGTGCTCAGTTGGAAAGTGTAGGACGTGTCTGGGTAGCAACCAGTAAGTGTCTGATACAAGCCGCTAAGAGGGGATGCGGAGGAAGGTATCTGCTCAGGGAAGCTACTTCAGGTGCGTACTCATTCATAACAGTGTCTCTCCTTTGAGGATGTAGATAGAACAGGAACGACTACGGGCACATTAGGTACTGTGAGTAAAGGGCATGCTAAGGCGCTTAAGCCTGCCAAACACGTATTGGATGTTCACCACCAGTGCAGATCCGCACTTAGTTTCTGCGTCGAAAACGCTTCCTACACTGAGAGGGAAGTGTGCTTTAGGAGGGATTAACTGCAGTGTTACGTCTGTTAAAGAAGGAAGCTTTTGGGACTGACTCTGTGGTAACCCCAATAGGCGCACATAGCTTTCCAGTCTCAGCCGTCTATCCGTTGGACTATAGCAAGTTCTGTTTAAGGGAAACTCCTTCATGCGGAATGTCACTTCTCACAGCGTCTTTCCAGTGGAGGAAAGAAGATAGAACAACGATGGACAGAGAGAACGTTGCAACCCGTGAGTGAAGTACAGGGTAAGGCACCTAAGCCTCTATGATGCATACTGGATGTTCAACACCTGGGATTTTCCACAATGTCTACCACTTCTCAAAACACTTCCAATATAGGAGGGAACTGTGCTACCGTAAGTTCTAATGACAGGGATGCATCTGTGCAAGGTTGAAAACTCGAGGATGTGTCTGGGTAGCAAACATGAAGTGTCTCATAAAGGCACCTTAGACTGGATGCGTAGTAGGTATCTGCTAGGGAAGCTACTTCAGTTTTGTACTCATTCATAACAGTGCTTCTCCTTGGAGGAATGAAGGAAGAACACGGACGGACTAGGGGCACATTAGGTACTGTGAATAAAGGGCAGGCTATGAACCTTACGCCTGCCAACCACATATTGGATGTTCACCACCAGTGTTGATCCGCACATAGGTTCTGCTTCTAAAACGCTTCCAACACTGAGAGGGAAGTGTGCCTTAGGAGGGATTCACTGCAGTGTTACGTCTGTTAAAGAAGGAAGCTTTGGGGACTGACTCTATGGTAACCGCATTAGGCGCACATAGCTTTCCAGTCTCAGATGTCTAACCGTTAGACTATAGGAAGTTCTGTTTAAGGGAAACTCATTCATGCGGAATGTCACTTCTCACAGTGTCTTTGCAGTGGAGAAATGAAGATAGAACAAGGACGGACAGAGAGAACGATGCAAACCGTGATTGAAGTACAGGGTAAGCCTCGTAGGCCTCTATTATGCATACTGGTAGTTCAACACCGGAGATGTTCCACAGTGTCTACCTCTTCTCAAAACACTTCCAGTATATGAGGGTACACTGCTACATTAAGTTCTCATGACAGAGATGCGTCTGTGCTCAGTTGGAAAGTGTAGGACGTGTCTGGGTAGCAACAGTAAGTGTCTGATACAAGCCGCTAAGAGGGGATGCGGAGGAAGGTATCTGCTCAGGGAAGCTACTTCAGGTGCGTACTCATTCATAACAGTGTCTCTCCTTTGAGGATGTAGATAGAACAGGGAACGACTACGGGCACATTAGGTACTGTGAGTAAAGGGCATGCTAAGGCGCTTAAGCCTGCCAAACACATATTGGATGTTCACCACCAGTGCAGATCCGCACTTAGTTTCTGCGTCGAAAACGCTTCCTACACTGAGAGGGAAGTGTGCTTTAGGAGGGATTCACTGCAGTGTTACGTCTGTTAAAGAAGGAAGCTTTTGGGACTGACTCTGTGGTAACCCCAATAGGCGCACATAGCTTTCCAGTCTCAGCCGTCTATCCGTTGGACTATAGCAAGTTCTGTTTAAGGGAAACTCCTTCATGCGGAATGTCACTTCTCACAGTGTCTTTCCAGTGGAGGAAAGAAGATAGAACAACGATGGACAGAGAGAACGTTGCAACCCGTGAGTGAAGTACAGGGTAAGGCACCTAAGCCTCTATGATGCATACTGGATGTTCAACACCTGGGATTTTCCACAATGTCTACCACTTCTCAAAACACTTCCAATATAAGAGGGAACTGTGCTACCGTAAGTTCTAATGACAGGGATGCATCTGTGCAAGGTTGAAAACTCGAGGATGTGTCTGGGTAGCAAACATGAAGTGTCTCATAAAGGCACCTTAGACTGGATGCGTAGGAGGTATCTGCTCAGGGAAGCTACTTCAGGTGCGTACTCATTCATAACAGTGTCTCTCCTTTGAGGATGAAGATAGAACAGGGAACGACTACGGGCACATTAGGTACTGTGAGTAAAGGGCATGCTAAGGCGCTTAAGCCTGCCAAACACATATTGGATGTTCACCACCAGTGCAGATCCGCACTTAGTTTCTGCGTCGAAAACGCTTCCTACACTGAGAGGGAAGTGTGCTTTAGGAGGGATTCACTGCAGTGTTACGTCTGTTAAAGAAGGAAGCTTTTGGGACTGACTCTGTGGTAACCCCAATAGGCGCACATAGCTTTCCAGTCTCAGCCGTCTATCCGTTGGACTATAGCAAGTTCTGTTTAAGGGAAACTCCTTCATGCGGAATGTCACTTCTCACAGTGTCTTTCCAGTGCAGGAAAGAAGATAGAACAACGACGGACAGAGAGAACGTTGCAACCCGTGGGTGAAGTACAGGGTAAGGCACCTAAGCTTCTATGATGCATACTGGATGTTCAACACCTGGTATTTTCCACAATGTCTACCACTCATCAAAACACTTCCAATATAGGAGGGAACTGTGCTACCGTAAGTTCTAATGACAGGGATGCATCTGTGCAAGGTTGAAAACTCGAGGATGTGTCTGGGTAGCAAACATGAAGTGTCTCATAAAGGCACCTTAGACTGGATGCGTAGTAGGTATCTGCTAGGGAAGCTACTTCAGTTTTGTACTCATTCATAACAGTGCTTCTCCTTGGAGGAATGAAGGAAGAACACGGACGGACTAGGGGCACATTAGGTACTGTGAATAAAGGGCAGGCTATGAACCTTACGCCTGTCAACCACATATTGGATGTTCACCACCAGTGTTGATCCGCACATAGGTTCTGCGTCTAAAATGCTTCCAACACTGAGAGGGAAGTGTGCTTTAGGAGGGATTCACTGCAGTGTTACGTCTGTTAAAGAAGGATGCTTTTGGGACTGACTCTGTGGTAACAGCATTAGGCGCACATAGCTTTCCAGTCTCAGACGTCTAACCGTTAGACTATAGGAAGTTCTGTTTAAGGGAAACTCCTTCATGCGGAATGTCACTTCTCACAGTGTCTTTGCAGTGGAGAAAAGAAGATAGAAAAAGGACGGACAGAGAGAACGATGCAAACCGTGATTGAAGTACGGGTAAGCCTCGTATGCCTCTATTATGCATACTGGTAGTTCAACACTGGAGATGTTCCACAGTGTCTACCTCTTCTCAAAACACTTCCAGTATATGAGGGAACTCTGCTACATTAGGTTCTCACGACAGAGATGCGTCTGTGCTCAGTTGGAAAGTGTAGGACGTGTCTGGGTAGCAACCAGTAAGTGTCAGATACAAGCCGCTAAGAGGGGATGCGGAGGAAGGTATCTGCTCAGGGAAGCTACTTCAGGTGAGTACTCATTTATAACAGTGTCTCTCCTTTGAGGATGTAGATAGAACAGGGAAGGACTACGGGCATATTAGGTACTGTGAGTAAAGGGCATGCTAAGGCGCTTAAGCCTGCCATACACATATTGGATGTTCACCACCAGTGCAGATCCGCACTTAGTTTCTGCGTCAAAAACGCTTCCTACACTGAGAGGGAAGTGTGCTTTAGGAGGGATTCACTGCAGTGTTACGTCTGTTAAAGAAGGAAGCTTTTGGGACTGACTCTGTGGTAACCCCAATAGGCGCACATAGCTTTCCAGTCTCAGCCGTCTATCCGTGGACTATAGCAAGTTCTGTTTAAGGGAAACACCTTCATGCGGAATGTCACTACTCACAGTGTCTTTCCAGTGGAGGAAAGAAGATAGAACAACGATGGACAGAGAGAACGTTGCAACCCGTGAGTGAAGTACAGGGTAAGGCACCTAAGCCTCTATGATGCATACTAAATGTTCAACACCTGGGATTTTCCACAATGTCTACCACTTCTCAAAACACTTCCAATATAAGAGGGAACTGTGCTACCGTAAGTTCTAATGACAGGGATGCATCTGGGCAAGGTTGAAAACTCGAGAATGTGTCTGGGTAGCAAACATGAAGTGTCTCATAAAGGCACCTTAGACTGGATGCGTAGTAGGTATCTGCTAGGGAAGCTACTTCAGTTTTGTACTCATTCAAAACAGTGCTTCTCCTTGGAGGAATGAAGGAAGAACACGGACGGACTAGGGGCACATTAGGTACTGTGAATAAAGGGCAGGCTATGAACCTTACGCCTGCCAACCACATATTGGATGTTCACCACCAGTGTTGATCCGCACTTAGTTTCTGCGTCGAAAACGCTTCCAACACTGAGAGGGAAGTGTGCTTTAGGAGGGATTCACTGCAGTGTTACGTCTGTTAAAGAAGGATGCTTTTGGGACTGCCTCTGTGGTAACCGCATTAGGCGCACATAGCTTTCCAGTCTCAGACGTCTAACCGTTAGACTATAGGAAGTTCTGTTTAAGGGAAACTCCTTCATGTGGAATGTCACTTCTCACAGTGTCTTTGCAGTGGAGAAAGAAGATAGAACAAGGACGGACAGAGAGAACGATGCAAACCGTGATTGAAGTACAGGGTAAGCCTCGTAGGCCTCTATTATGCATACTGGTAGTTCAACACCGGAGATGTTCCACAGTGTCTACCTCTTCTCAAAACACTTCCAGTATAGGAGGGAACTCTGCTATATTAAGTTCTCACGACAGAGATGCGTCTGTGCTCAGTTGGAAAGTGTAGGACGTGTCTGGGTAGCAACCAGTAAGTGTCTGATACAAGCCGCTAAGAGGGGATGCGGAGGAAGGTATCTGCTCAGGGAAGCTACTTCAGGTGCGTACTCATTCATAACAGTGTCTCTCCTTTGAGGATGTAGATAGAACAGGAACGACTACGGGCACATTAGGTACTGTGAGTAAAGGGCATGCTAAGGCGCTTAAGCCTGCCAAACACGTATTGGATGTTCACCACCAGTGCAGATCCCTACTTAGTTTCTGCGTCGAAAACGCTTCCTACACTGAGAGGGAAGTGTGCTTTAGGAGGGATTCACTGCAGTGTTACGTCTGTTAAAGAAGGAAGCTTTTGGGACTGACTCTGTGGTAACCCCAATAGGCGCACATAGCTTTCCAGTCTCAGCCGTCTATCCGTTGGACTATAGCAAGTTCTGTTTAAGGGAAACTCCTTCATGCGGAATGTCACTTCTCACAGTGTCTTTCCAGTGGAGGAAAGAAGATAGAACAACGATGGACAGAGAGAACGTTGCAACCCGTGAGTGAAGTACAGGGTAAGGCACCTAAGCCTCTATGATGCATACTGGATGTTCAACACCTGGGATTTTCCACAATGTCTACCACTTCTCAAAACACTTCCAATATAGGAGGGAACTGTGCTACCGTAAGTGCTAATGACAGGGATGCATCTGTGCAAGGTTGAAAACTCGAGGATGTGTCTGGGTAGCAAACATGAAGTGTCTCATAAAGGCACCTTAGACTGGATGCGTAGGAGGTATCTGCTCAGGGAAGCTACTTCAGGTGCGTACTCATTCATAACAGTGTCTCTCCTTTGAGGATGAAGATAGAACAGGGAACGACTACGGGCACATTAGGTACTGTGAGTAAAGGGCATGCTAAGGCGCTTAAGCCTGCCAAACACATATTGGATGTTCACCACCAGTGCAGATCCGCACTTAGTTTCTGCGTCGAAAACGCTTCCTACACTGAGAGGGAAGGGTGCTTTAGGAGGGATTCACTGCAGTGTTACGTCTGTTAAAGAAGGAAGCTTTTGGGACTGACTCTGTGGTAACCCCAATAGGCGCACATAGCTTTCCAGTCTCAGCCATCTATCCGTTGGACTATAGCAAGTTCTGTTTAAGGGAAACTCCTTCATGCGGAATGTCACTTCTCACAGTGTCTTTCCAGTGCAGGAAAGAAGATAGAACAACGACGGACAGAGAGAACGTTGCAACCCGTGGGTGAAGTACAGGGTAAGGCACCTAAGCTTCTATGATGCATACTGGATGTTCAACACCTGGTATTTTCCACAATGTCTACCACTTCTCAAAACACTTCCAATATAGGAGGGAACTGTGCTACCGTAAGTTATAATGACAGGGATGCATCTGTGCAAGGTTGAAAACTCGAGGATGTGTCTGGGTAGCAAACATGAAGTGTCTCATAAAGGCACCTTAGACTGGATGCGTAGTAGGTATCTGCTAGGGAAGCTACTTCAGTTTTGTACTCATTCATAACAGTGCTTCTCCTTGGAGGAATGAAGGAAGAACACGGACGGACTAGGGGCACATTAGGTACTGTGAATAAAGGGCAGGCTATCAACCTTACGCCTGCCAACCACATATTGGATGTTCACCACCAGTGTTGATCCGCACATAGGTTCTGCGTCTAAAATGCTTCCAACACTGAGAGGGAAGTGTGCTTTAGGAGGGATTCACTGCAGTGTTACGTCTGTTAAAGAAGGATGCTTTTGGGACTGACTCTGTGGTAACAGCATTAGGCGCACATAGCTTTCCAGTCTCAGACGTCTAACCGTTAGACTATAGGAAGTTCTGTTTAAGGGAAACTCCTTCATGCGGAATGTCACTTCTCACAGTGTCTTTGCAGTGGAGAAAAGAAGATAGAAAAAGGACGGACAGAGAGAACGATGCAAACCGTGATAGAAGTACGGGTAAGCCTCGTATGCCTCTATTATGCATACTGGTAGTTCAACACTGGAGATGTTCCACAGTGTCTACCTCTTCTCAAAACACTTCCAGTATATGAGGGAACTCTGCTACATTAGGTTCTCACGACAGAGATGCGTCTGTGCTCAGTTGGAAAGTGTAGGACGTGTCTGGGTAGCAACCAGTAAGTGTCAGATACAAGCCGCTAAGAGGGGATGCGGAGGAAGGTATCTGCTCAGGGAAGCTACTTCAGGTGAGTACTCATTTATAACAGTGTCTCTCCTTTGAGGATGTAGATAGAACAGGGAAGTACTACGGGCATATTAGGTACTGTGAGTAAAGGGCATGCTAAGGCGCTTAAGCCTGCCATACACATATTGGATGTTCACCACCAGTGCAGATCCGCACTTAGTTTCTGCGTCGAAAACGCTTCCTACACTGAGAGGGAAGTGTGCTTTAGGAGGGATTCACTGCAGTGTTACGTCTGTTAAAGAAGGAAGCTTTTGGGACTGACTCTGTGGTAACCCCAATAGGCGCACATAGCTTTCCAGTCTCAGCCGTCTATCCGTGGACTATAGCAAGTTCTGTTTAAGGGAAACACCTTCATGCGGAATGTCACTACTCACAGTGTCTTTCCAGTGGAGGAAAGAAGATAGAACAACGATGGACAGAGAGAACGTTGCAACCCGTGAGTGAAGTACAGGGTAAGGCACCTAAGCCTCTATGATGCATACTGGATGTTCAACACCTGGGATTTTCCACAATGTCTACCACTTCTCAAAACACTTCCAATATAAGAGGGAACTGTGCTACCGTAAGTTCTAATGACAGGGATGCATCTGGGCAAGGTTGAAAACTCGAGAATGTGTCTGGGTAGCAAACATGAAGTGTCTCATAAAGGCACCTTAGACTGGATGCGTAGTAGGTATCTGCTAGGGAAGCTACTTCAGTTTTGTACTCATTCAAAACAGTGCTTCTCCTTGGAGGAATGAAGGAAGAACACGGACGGACTAGGGGCACATTAGGTACTGTGAATAAAGGGCAGGCTATGAACCTTACGCCTGCCAACCACATATTGGATGTTCACCACCAGTGTTGATCCGCACTTAGTTTCTGCGTCGAAAACGCTTCCAACACTGAGAGGGAAGTGTGCTTTAGGAGGGATTCACTGCAGTGTTACGTCTGTTAAAGAAGGATGCTTTTGGGACTGCCTCTGTGGTAACCGCATTAGGCGCACATAGCTTTCCAGTCTCAGACGTCTAACCGTTAGACTATAGGAAGTTCTGTTTAAGGGAAACTCCTTCATGTGGAATGTCACTTCTCACAGTGTCTTTGCAGTGGAGAAAGAAGATAGAACAAGGACGGACAGAGAGAACGATGCAAACCGTGATTGAAGTACAGGGTAAGCCTCGTAGGCCTCTATTATGCATACTGGTAGTTCAACACCGGAGATGTTCCACAGTGTCTACCTCTTCTCAAAACACTTCCAGTATAGGAGGGAACTCTGCTACATTAAGTTCTCACGACAGAGATGCGTCTGTGCTCAGTTGGAAAGTGTAGGACGTGTCTGGGTAGCAACCAGTAAGTGTCTGATACAAGCCGCTAAGAGGGGATGCGGAGGAAGGTATCTGCTCAGGGAAGCTACTTCAGGTGCGTACTCATTCATAACAGTGTCTCTCCTTTGAGGATGTAGATAGAACAGGAACGACTACGGGCACATTAGGTACTGTGAGTAAAGGGCATGCTAAGGCGCTTAAGCCTGCCAAACACGTATTGGATGTTCACCACCAGTGCAGATCCCTACTTAGTTTCTGCGTCGAAAACGCTTCCTACACTGAGAGGGAAGTGTGCTGTAGGAGGGATTCACTGCAGTGTTACGTCTGTTAAAGAAGGAAGCTTTTGGGACTGACTCTGTGGTAACCCCAATAGGCGCACATAGCTTTCCAGTCTCAGCCGTCTATCCGTTGGACTATAGCAAGTTCTGTTTAAGGGAAACTCCTTCATGCGGAATGTCACTTCTCACAGTGTCTTTCCAGTGGAGGAAAGAAGATAGAACAACGATGGACAGAGAGAACGTTGCAACCCGTGAGTGAAGTACAGGGTAAGGCACCTAAGCCTCTATGATGCATACTGGATGTTCAACACCTGGGATTTTCCACAATGTCTACCACTTCTCAAAACACTTCCAATATAGGAGGGAACTGTGCTACCGTAAGTGCTAATGACAGGGATGCATCTGTGCAAGGTTGAAAACTCGAGGATGTGTCTGGGTAGCAAACATGAAGTGTCTCATAAAGGCACCTTAGACTGGATGCGTAGGAGGTATCTGCTCAGGGAAGCTACTTCAGGTGCGTACTCATTCATAACAGTGTCTCTCCTTTGAGGATGAAGATAGAACAGGGAACGACTACGGGCACATTAGGTACTGTGAGTAAAGGGCATGCTAAGGCGCTTAAGCCTGCCAAACACATATTGGATGTTCACCACCAGTGCAAATCCGCACTTAGTTTCTGCGTCGAAAACGCTTCCTACACTGAGAGGGAAGGGTGCTTTAGGAGGGATTCACTGCAGTGTTACGTCTGTTAAAGAAGGAAGCTTTTGGGACTGACTCTGTGGTAACCCCAATAGGCGCACATAGCTTTCCAGTCTCAGCCATCTATCCGTTGGACTATAGCAAGTTCTGTTTAAGGGAAACTCCTTCATGCGGAATGTCACTTCTCACAGTGTCTTTCCAGTGCAGGAAAGAAGATAGAACAACGACGGACAGAGAGAACGTTGCAACCCGTGGGTGAAGTACAGGGTAAGGCACCTAAGCTTCTATGATGCATACTGGATGTTCAACACCTGGTATTTTCCACAATGTCTACCACTTCTCAAAACACTTCCAATATAGGAGGGAACTGTGCTACCGTAAGTTCTAATGACAGGGATGCATCTGTGCAAGGTTGAAAACTCGAGGATGTGTCTGGGTAGCAAACATGAAGTGTCTCATAAAGGCACCTTAGACTGGATGCGTAGTAGGTATCTGCTAGGGAAGCTACTTCAGTTTTGTACTCATTCATAACAGTGCTTCTCCTTGGAGGAATGAAGGAAGAACACGGACGGACTAGGGGCACATTAGGTACTGTGAATAAAGGGCAGGCTATCAACCTTACGCCTGCCAACCACATATTGGATGTTCACCACCAGTGTTGATCCGCACATAGGTTCTGCGTCTAAAACGCTTCCAACACTGAGAGGGAAGTGTGCTTTAGGAGGGATTCACTGCAGTGTTACGTCTGTTAAAGAAGGATGCTTTTGGGACTAACTCTGTGGTAACAGCATTAGGCGCACATAGCTTTCCAGTCTCAGACGTCTAACCGTTAGACTATAGGAAGTTCTGTTTAAGGGAAACTCCTTCATGCGGAATGTCACTTCTCACAGTGTCTTTGCAGTGGAGAAAAGAAGATAGAACAAGGACGGACAGAGAGAACGATGCAAACCGTGATTGAAGTACGGGTAAGCCTCGTATGCCTCTATTATGCATACTGGTAGTTCAACACCGGAGATGTTCCACAGTGTCTACCTCTTCTCAAAACACTTCCAGTATATGAGGGAACTCTGCTACATTAGGTTCTCACGACAGAGATGCGTCTGTGCTCAGTTGGAAACTGTAGGACGTGTCTGGGTAGCAACCAGTAAGTGTCAGATACAAGCCGCTAAGAGGGGATGCGGAGGAAGGTATCTGCTCAGGGAAGCTACTTCAGGTGAGTACTCATTTATAACAGTGTCTCTCCTTTGAGGATGTAGATAGAACAGGGAAGGACTACGGGCATATTAGGTACTGTGAGTAAAGGGCATGCTAAGGCGCTTAAGCCTGCCATACACATATTGGATGTTCACCACCAGTGCAGATCCGCACTTAGTTTCTGCGTCGAAAACGCTTCCTACACTGAGAGGGAAGTGTGCTTTAGGAGGGATTCACTGCAGTGTTACGTCTGTTAAAGAAGGAAGCTTTTGGGACTGACTCTGTGGTAACCCCAATAGGCGCACATAGCTTTCCAGTCTCAGCCGTCTATCCGTGGACTATAGCAAGTTCTGTTTAAGGGAAACACCTTCATGCGGAATGTCACTACTCACAGTGTCTTTCCAGTGGAGGAAAGAAGATAGAACAACGATGGACAGAGAGAACGTTGCAACCCGTGAGTGAAGTACAGGGTAAGGCACCTAAGCCTCTATGATGCATACTGGATGTTCAACACCTGGGATTTTCCACAATGTCTACCACTTCTCAAAACACTTCCAATATAAGAGGGAACTGTGCTACCGTAAGTTCTAATGACAGGGATGCATCTGGGCAAGGTTGAAAACTCGAGGATGTGTCTGGGTAGCAAACATGAAGTGTCTCATAAAGGCACCTTAGACTGGATGCGTAGTAGGTATCTGCTAGGGAAGCTACTTCAGTTTTGTACTCATTCAAAACAGTGCTTCTCCTTGGAGGAATGAAGGAAGAACACGGACGGACTAGGGGCACATTAGGTACTGTGAATAAAGGGCAGGCTATGAACCTTACGCCTGCCAACCACATATTGGATGTTCACCACCAGTGTTGATCCGCACTTAGTTTCTGCGTCGAAAACGCTTCCAACACTGAGAGGGAAGTGTGTTTTAGGAGGGATTCACTGCAGTGTTACGTCTGTTAAAGAAGGATGCTTTTGGGACTGCCTCTGTGGTAACCGCATTAGGCGCACATAGCTTTCCAGTCTCAGACGTCTAACCGTTAGACTATAGGAAGTTCTGTTTAAGGGAAACTCCTTCATGCGGAATGTCACTTCTCACAGTGTCTTTGCAGTGGAGAAAGAAGATAGAACAAGGACGGACAGAGAGAACGATGCAAACCGTGATTGAAGTACAGGGTAACCCTCGTAGGCCTCTATTATGCATACTGGTAGTTCAACACCGGAGATGTTCCACAGTGTCTACCTCTTCTCAAAACACTTCCAGTATATGAGGGAACTCTGCTACATTAAGTTCTCACGACAGAGATGCGTCTGTGCTCAGTTGGAAAGTGTAGGACGTGTCTGGGTAGCAACCAGTAAGTGTCTGATACAAGCCGCTAAGAGGGGATGCGGAGGAAGGTATCTGCTCAGGGAAGCTACTTCAGGTGCGTACTCATTCATAACAGTGTCTCTCCTTTGAGGATGTAGATAGAACAGGAACGACTACGGGCACATTAGGTACTGTGAGTAAAGGGCATGCTAAGGCGCTTAAGCCTGCCAAACACGTATTGGATGTTCACCACCAGTGCAGATCCGCACTTAGTTTCTGCGTCGAAAACGCTTCCTACACTGAGAGGGAAGTGTGCTTTAGGAGGGATTCACTGCAGTGTTACGTCTGTTAAAGAAGGAAGCTTTTGGGACTGACTCTGTGCTAACCCCCATAGGCGCACATAGCTTTCCAGTCTCAGCAGTCTATCCGTTGGACTATAGCAAGTTCTGTTTAAGGGAAACACCTTCATGGGGAATGTCACTACTCACAGTGTCTTTCCAGTGGAGGAAAGAAGATAGAACAACGATGGACAGAGAGAACGTTGCAACCCGTGAGTGAAGTACAGGGTAAGGCACCTAAGCCTCTATGATGCATACTGGATGTTCAACACCTGGGATTTTCCACAATGTCTACCACTTCTCAAAACACTTCCAATATAGGAGGGAACTGTGCTACCGTAAGTTCTAATGACAGGGATGCATCTGTGCAAGGTTGAAAACTCGAGGATGTGTCTGGGTAGCAAACATGAAGTGTCTCATAAAGGCACCTTAGACTGGATGCGTAGTAGGTATCTGCTAGGGAAGCTACTTCAGTTTTGTACTCATTCATAACAGTGCTTCTCCTTGGAGGAATGAAGGAAAACACGGACGGACTAGGGGCACATTAGGTACTGTGAATAAAGGGCAGGCTATGAACCTTACGCCTGCCAACCACATATTGGATGTTCACCACCAGTGTTGATCCGCACATAGGTTCTGCGTCTAAAACGCTTCCAACACTGAGAGGGAAGTGTGCCTTAGGAGGGATTCACTGCAGTGTTACGTCTGTTAAAGAAGGAAGCTTTTGGGACTGCCTCTGTGGTAACCGCATTAGGCGCACATAGCTTTCCAGTCTCAGAGCTCTAACCGTTAGACTATAGGAAGTTCTGTTTAAGGGAAACTCCTTCATGCGGAATGTCACTTCTCACAGTGTCTTTACAGTGGAGAAAAGAAGATAGAACAAGGACGGACAGAGAGAACGATGCAAACCGTGATTGAAGTATAGGGTAAGCCTCGTAGGCCTCTATTATGCATACTGGTAGTTCAACACCGGAGATGTTCCACAGTGTCTACCTCTTCTCAAAACACTTCCAGTATATGAGGGAACTCTGCTACATTAAGTTCTCACGACAGAGATGCGTCTGTGCTCAGTTGGAAAGTGTAGGACGTGTCTGGGTAGCAACCAGTAAGTGTCTGATACAAGCCGCTAAGAGGGGATGCGGAGGAAGGTATCTGCTCAGGGAAGCTACTTCAGGTGCGTACTCATTCATAACAGTGTCTCTCCTTTGAGGATGTAGATAGAACAGGGAACGACTACGGGCACATTAGGTACTGTGAGTAAAGGGCATGCTAAGGCGCTTAAGCCTGCCAAACACATATTGGATGATCACCACCAGTGCAGATCCGCACTTAGTTTCTGCGTCGAAAACGCTTCCTACACTGAGAGGGAAGTGTGCTTTAGGAGGGATTCACTGCAGTGTTACGTCTGTTAAAGAAGGAAGCTTTTAGGACTGACTCTGTGGTAACCCCAATAGGCGCACATAGCTTTCCAGTCTCAGCCGTCTATCCGTTGGACTATAGCAAGTTCTTTTTAAGGGAAACTCCTTCATGCGGAATGTCACTTCTCACAGTGTCTTTCCAGTGGAGGAAAGAAGATAGAACAACGACGGACAGAGAGAACGTTGCAACCCGTGAGTGAAGTACAGGGTAAGGCACCTAAGCCTCTATGATGCATACTGGATGTTCAACACCTGGGATTTTCCACAATGTCTACCACTTCTCAAAACACTTCCAATATAGGAGGGAACTGTGCTATCGTAAGTTCTAATGACAGGGATGCATCTGTGCAAGGTTGAAAACTCGAGGATGTGTCTGGGTAGCAAACATGAAGTGTCTCATAAAGGCACCTTAGACTGGATGCGTAGTAGGTATCTGCTAGGGAATCTACTTCAGTTTTGTACTCATTCATAACAGTGCTTCTCCTTGGAGGAATGAAGGAAAACACGGACGGCCTAGGGGCACATTAGGTACTGTGAATAAAGGGCAGGCTATGAACCTTACGCCTGCCAACCACATATTGGATGTTCACCACCAGTGTTGATCCGCACATAGGTTCTGCGTCTAAAACGCTTCCAACACTGAGAGGGAAGTGTGCTTTAGGAGGGATTCACTGCAGTGTTACGTCTGTTAAAGAAGGATGCTTTTGGGACTGCCTCTGTTGTAACCGCAGTAGGCGCACATAGCTTTCCAGTCTCAGACGTCTAACCGTTAGACTATAGGAAGTTCTGTTTAAGGGAAACTCCTTCATGCGGAATGTCACTTCTCACAGTGTCTTTGCAGTGGAGAAAAGAAGATAGAACAAGGACGGACAGAGAGAACGATGCAAACCGTGATTGAAGTACAGGGTAAGCCTCGTAGGCCTCTATTATGCATACTGGTAGTTCAACACCGGAGATGTTCCACAGTGTCTACCTCTTCTCAAAACACTTCCAGTATATGAGGGAACTCTGCTACATTAGGTTCTCACGACAGAGATGCGTCTGTGCTCAGTTGGAAAGTGTAGGACGGGTCTGGGTAGCAACCAGTAAGTGTCTGATACAAGCCGCTAAGAGGGGATGCGGAGGAAGGTATCTGCTCAGGGAAGCTACTTCAGGTGAGTACTCATTCATAACAGTGTCTCTCCTTTGAGGATGTAGATAGAACAGGGAACGACTACGGGCACATTAGGTACTGTGAGTAAAGGGCATGCTAAGGCGCTTAAGCCTGCCAAACACATATTGGATGTTCACCACCAGTGCAGATCCGCACTTAGTTTCTGCGTCGAAAACGCTTCCTACACTGAGAGGGAAGTGTGCTTTAGGAGGGATTCACTGCAGTGTTACGTCTGTTAAAGAAGGAAGCTTTTGGGACTGACTCTGTGGTAACCCCAATAGGCGCACATAGCTTTCCAGTCTCAGCCGTCTATCCGTTGGACTATAGCAAGTTCTTTTTAAGGGAAACTCCTTCATGCGGAATGTCACTTCTCACAGTGTCTTTCCAGTGGAGGAAAGAAGATAGAACAACGACGGACAGAGAGAACGTTGCAACCCGTGAGTGAAGTACAGGGTAAGGCACCTAAGCCTCTATGATGCATACTGGATGTTCAACACCTGGGATTTTCCACAATGTCTACCACTTCTCAAAACACTTCCAATATAGGAGGGAACTGTGCTACCGTAAGTTCTAATGACAGGGATGCATCTGTGCAAGGTTGAAAACTCGAGGATGTGTCTGGGTAGCAAACATGAAGTGTCTCATAAAGGCACCTTAGACTGGATGCGTAGTAGGTATCTGCTAGGGAAGCTACTTCAGTTTTGTACTCATTCATAACTGTGCTTCTCCTTGGAGGAATGAAGGAAGAACACGGACGGACTAGGGGCACATTAGGTACTGTGAATAAAGGGCAGGCTATGAACCTTACGCCTGCCAACCACATATTGGATGTTCACAACCAGTGTTGATCCGCACATAGGTTCTGCGTCTAAAACGCTTCCAACACTGAGAGGGAAGTGTGCCTTAGGAGGGATTCACTGCAGTGTTACGTCTGTTAAAGAAGGAAGCTTTTGGGACTGACTCTGTGGTAACCGCATTAGGCGCACATAGCTTTCCAGTCTCAGACGTCTAACCGTTAGACTATAGGAAGTTCTGTTTAAGGGAAACTCCTTCATGCGGAATGTCACTTCTCACAGTGTCTTTGCAGTGGAGAAAAGAAGATAGAACAAGGACGGACAGAGAGAACGATGCAAACCGTGATTGAAGTACAGGGTAAGCCTCGTAGGCCTCTATTATGCATACTGGTAGTTCAACACCGGAGATGTTCCACAGTGTCTACCTCTTCTCAAAACACTTCCAGTATATGAGGGAACTCTGCTACATTAAGTTCTCACGACAGAGATGCGTCTGTGCTCAGTTGGAAAGTGTAGGACGTGTCTGGGTAGCAACCAGTAAGTGTCTGATACAAGCCGCTAAGAGGGGATGCGGAGGAAGGTATCTGCTCAGGGAAGCTACTTCAGGTGCGTACTCATTCATAACAGTGTCTCTCCTTTGAGGATGTAGATAGAACAGGAACGACTACGGGCACATTAGGTACTGTGAGTAAAGGGCATGCTAAGGCGCTTAAGCCTGCCAAACACGTATTGGATGTTCACCACCAGTGCAGATCCGCACTTAGTTTCTGCGTCGAAAACGCTTCCTACACTGAGAGGGAAGTGTGCTTTAGGAGGGATTCACTGCAGTGTTACGTCTGTTAAAGAAGGAAGCTTTTGGGACTGACTCTGTGGTAACCCCAATAGGCGCACATAGCTTTCCAGTCTCAGCCGTCTATCCGTTGGACTATAGCAAGTTCTGTTTAAGGGAAACTCCTTCATGCGGAATGTCACTTCTCACAGTGTCTTTCCAGTGGAGGAAAGAAGATAGAACAACGATGGACAGAGAGAACGTTGCAACCCGTGAGTGAAGTACAGGGTAAGGCACCTAAGCCTCTATGATGCATACTGGATGTTCAACACCTGGGATTTTCCACAATGTCTACCACTTCTCAAAACACTTCCAATATAGGAGGGAACTGTGCTACCGTAAGTGCTAATGACAGGGATGCATCTGTGCAAGGTTGAAAACTCGAGGATGTGTCTGGGTAGCAAACATGAAGTGTCTCATAAAGGCAGCTTAGACTGGATGCGTAGGAGGTATCTGCTCAGGGAAGCTACTTCAGGTGCGTACTCATTCATAACAGAGTCTCTCCTTTGAGGATGAAGATAGAACAGGGAACGACTACGGGCACATTAGGTACTGTGAGTAAAGGGCATGCTAAGGCGCTTAAGCCTGCCAAACACATATTGGATGTTCACCACCAGTGCAGATCCGCACTTAGTTTCTGCGTCGAAAACGCTTCCTACACTGAGAGGGAAGGGTGCTTTAGGAGGGATTCACTGCAGTGTTACGTCTGTTAAAGAAGGAAGCTTTTGGGACTGACTCTGTGGTAACCCCAATAGGCGCACATAGCTTTCCAGTCTAGGCCGTCTATCCGTTGGACTATAGCAAATTCTGTTTAAGGGAAACTCCTTCATGCGGAATGTCACTTCTCACAGTGTCTTTCCAGTGCAGGAAAGAAGATAGAACAACGACGGACAGAGAGAACGTTGCAACCCGTGGGTGAAGTACAGGGTAAGGCACCTAAGCTTCTATGATGCATACTGGATGCTCAACACCTGGTATTTTCCACAATGTCTACCACTTCTCAAAACACTTCCAATATAGGAGGGAACTGTGCTACCGTAAGTTCTAATGACAGGGATGCATCTGTGCAAGGTTGAAAACTCGAGGATGTGTCTGGGTAGCAAACATGAAGTGTCTCATAAAGGCACCTTAGACTGGATGCGTAGTAGGTATCTGCTAGGGAAGCTACTTCAGTTTTGTACTCATTCATAACAGTGCTTCTCCTTGGAGGAATGAAGGAAGAACACGGACGGACTAGGGGCACATTAGGTACTGTGAATAAAGGGCAGGCTATGAACCTTACGCCTGCCAACCACATATTGGATGTTCACCACCAGTGTTGATCCGCACATAGGTTCTGCGTCTAAAACGCTTCCAACACTGAGAGGGAAGTGTGCTTTAGGAGGGATTCACTGCAGTGTTACGTCTGTTAAAGAAGGATGCTTTTGGGACTGACTCTGTGGTAACAGCATTAGGCGCACATAGCTTTCCAGTCTCAGACGTCTAACCGTTAGACTATAGGAAGTTCTGTTTAAGGGAAACTCCTTCATGCGGAATGTCACTTCTCACAGTGTCTTTGCAGTGGAGAAAAGAAGATAGAACAAGGACGGACAGAGAGAACGATGCAAACCGTGATTGAAGTACGGGTAAGCCTCGTATGCCTCTATTATGCATACTGGTAGTTCAACACCGGAGATGTTCCACAGTGTCTACCTCTTCTCAAAACACTTCCAGTATATGAGGGAACTCTGCTACATTAGGTTCTCACGACAGAGATGCGTCTGTGCTCAGTTGGAAACTGTAGGACGTGTCTGGGTAGCAACCAGTAAGTGTCTGATACAAGCCGCTAAGAGGGGATGCGGAGGAAGGTATCTGCTCAGGGAAGCTACTTCAGGTGAGTACTCATTTATAACAGTGTCTCTCCTTTGAGGATGTAGATAGAACAGGGAAGGACTACGGGCATATTAGGTACTGTGAGTAAAGGGCATGCTAAGGCGCTTAAGCCTGCCATACACATATTGGATGTTCACCACCAGTGCAGATCCGCACTTAGTTTCTGCGTCGAAAACGCTTCCTACACTGAGAGGGAAGTGTGCTTTAGGAGGGATTCACTGCAGTGTTACGTCTGTTAAAGAAGGAAGCTTTTGGGACTGACTCTGTGGTAACCCCAATAGGCGCACATAGCTTTCCAGTCTCAGCCGTCTATCCGTGGACTATAGCAAGTTCTGTTTAAGGGAAACACCTTCATGCGGAATGTCACTACTCACAGTGTCTTTCCAGTGGAGGAAAGAAGATAGAACAACGATGGACAGAGAGAACGTTGCAACCCGTGAGTGAAGTACAGGGTAAGGCACCTAAGCCTCTATGATGCATACTGGATGTTCAACACCTGGGATTTTCCACAATGTCTACCACTTCTCAAAACACTTCCAATATAAGAGGGAACTGTGCTACCGTAAGTTCTAATGACAGGGATGCATCTGGGCAAGGTTGAAAACTCGAGGATGTGTCTGGGTAGCAAACATGAAGTGTCTCATAAAGGCACCTTAGACTGGATGCGTAGTAGGTATCTGCTAGGGAAGCTACTTCAGTTTTGTACTCATTCAAAACAGTGCTTCTCCTTGGAGGAATGAAGGAAGAACACGGACGGACTAGGGGCACATTAGGTACTGTGAATAAAGGGCAGGCTATGAACCTTACGCCTGCCAACCACATATTGGATGTTCACCACCAGTGTTGATCCGCACTTAGTTTCTGTGTCGAAAACGCTTCCAACACTGAGAGGGAAGTGTGCTTTAGGAGGGATTCACTGCAGTGTTACGTCTGTTAAAGAAGGATGCTTTTGGGACTGCCTCTGTGGTAACCGCATTAGGCGCACATAGCTTTCCAGTCTCAGACGTCTAACAGTTAGACTATAGGAAGTTCTGTTTAAGGGAAACTCCTTCATGCGGAATGTCACTTCTCACAGTGTCTTTGCAGTGGAGAAAGAAGATAGAACAAGGACGGACAGAGAGAACGATGCAAACCGTGATTGAAGTACAGGGTAAGCCTCGTAGGCCTCTATTATGCATACTGGTAGTTCAACACCGGAGATGTTCCACAGTGTCTACCTCTTCTCAAAACACTTCCAGTATATGAGGGAACTCTGCTACATTAAGTTCTCACGACAGAGATGCGTCTGTGCTCAGTTGGAAAGTGTAGGACGTGTCTGGGTAGCAACCAGTAAGTGTCTGATACAAGCCGCTAAGAGGGGATGCGGAGGAAGGTATCTGCTCAGGGAAGCTACTTCAGGTGCGTACTCATTCATAACAGTGTCTCTCCTTTGAGGATGTAGATAGAACAGGGAACGACTACGGGCACATTAGGTACTGTGAGTAAAGGGCATGCTAAGGCGCTTAAGCCTGCCAAACACATATTGGATGTTCACCACCAGTGCAGATCCGCACTTAGTTTCTGCGTCGAAAACGCTTCCTACACTGAGAGGGAAGTGTGCTTTAGGAGGGATTCACTGCAGTGTTACGTCTGTTAAAGAAGGAAGCTTTTGGGACTGACTCTGTGGTAACCCCAATAGGCGCACATAGCTTTCCAGTCTCAACCGTCTATCCGTTGGACTATAGCAAGTTCTGTTTAAGGGAAACTCCTTCATGCGGAATTCACTTCTCACAGTGTCTTTCCAGTGGAGGAAAGAAGATAGAACAACGACGGACAGAGAGAACGTTGCAACCCGTGAGTGAAGTACAGGGTAAGGCACCTAAGCCTCTATGATGCATACTGGATGTTCAACACCTGGGATTTTCCACAATGTCTACCACTTCTCAAAACACTTCCAATATAGGAGGGAACTGTGCTACCGTAAGTTCTAATGACAGGGATGCATCTGTGCAAGGTTGAAAACTCGAGGATGTGTCTGGGTAGCAAACATGAAGTGTCTCATAAAGGCACCTTAGACTGGATGCGTAGTAGGTTTCTGCTAGGGAAGCTACTTCAGTTTTGTACTCATTCATAACAGTGCTTCCCCTTGGAGGAATGAAGGAAGAACACGGACGGACTAGGGGCACAGTAGGTACTGTGAATAAAGGGCAGGCTATGAACCTTACGCCTGCCAACCACATATTGGATGTTCACCACCAGTGTTGATCCGCACATAGGTTCTGCGTCTAAAACGCTTCCAACTCTGAGAGGGAAGTGTGCTTTAGGAGGGATTCACTGCAGTGTTACGTCTGTTAAAGAAGGAAGCTTTTGGGACTGACTCTGTGTTAACCGCATTAGGCGCACATAGCTTTCCAGTCTCAGACGTCTAACCGTTAGACTATAGGAAGTTCTGTTTAAGGGAAACTCCTTCATGCGGAATGTCACTTCTCACAGTGTCTTTGCAGTGGAGAAAAGAAGATAGAACAAGGACGGACAGAGAGAACGATGCAAACCGTGATTGAAGTACGGGTAAGCCTCGTAGGCCTCTATTATGCATACTGGTAGTTCAACACCGGAGATGTTCCACAGTGTCTACCTCTTCTCAAAACACTTCCAGTATATGAGGGAACTCTGCTACATTAAGTTCTCACGACAGAGATGCGTCTGTGCTCAGTTGGAAAGTGTAGGACGTGTCTGGGTAGCAACCAGTAAGTGTCTGATACAAGCCGCTAAGAGGGGATGCGGAGGAAGGTATCTGCTCAGGGAAGCTACTTCAGGTGCGTACTCATTCATAACAGTGTCTCTCCTTTGAGGATGTAGATAGAACAGGGAACGACTACGGGCACATTAGGTACTGTGAGTAAAGGGCATGCTAAGGCGCTTAAGCCTGCCGAACACATATTGGATGTTCACCACCAGTGCAGATCCGCACTTAGTTTCTGCGTCGAAAACGCTTCCTACACTGAGAGGGAAGTGTGCTTTAGGAGGGATTCACTGCAGTGTTACGTCTGTTAAAGAAGGAAGCTTTTGGGACTGACTCTGTGGTAACCCCAATAGGCGCACATAGCTTTCCAGTCTCAGCCGTCTATCCGTTGGACTATAGCAAGTTCTGTTTAAGGGAAACTCCTTCATGCGGAATGTCACTTCTCACAGTGTCTTTCCAGTGGAGGAAAGAAGATAGAACTACGACGGACAGAGAGAACGTTGCAACCCGTGAGTGAAGTACAGGGTAAGGCACCTAAGCCTCTATGATGCATACTGGATGTTCAACACCTGGGATTTTCCACAATGTCTACCACTTCTCAAAACACTTCCAATATAGGAGGGAACTGTGCTACCGTAAGTTCTAATGACAGGGATGCATCTGTGCAAGGTTGAAAACTCGAGGATGTGTCTGGGTAGCAAACATGAAGTGTCTCATAAAGGCACCTTAGACTGGATGCGTAGTAGGTATCTGCTAGGGAAGCTACTTCAGTTTTGTACTCATTCATAACTGTGCTTCTCCTTGGAGGAATGAAGGAAGAACACGGACGGACTAGGGGCACATTAGGTACTGTGAATAAAGGGCAGGCTATGAACCTTACGCCTGCCAACCACATATTGGATGTTCACAACCAGTGTTGATCCGCACATAGGTTCTGCGTCTAAAACGCTTCCAACACTGAGAGGGAAGTGTGCCTTAGGAGGGATTCACTGCAGTGTTACGTCTGTTAAAGAAGGAAGCTTTTGGGACTGACTCTGTGGTAACCGCATTAGGCGCACATAGCTTTCCAGGCTCAGACGTCTAACCGTTAGACTATAGGAAGTTCTGTTTAAGGGAAACTCCTTCATGCGGAATGTCACTTCTCACAGTGTCTTTGCAGTGGAGAAAAGAAGATAGAACAAGGACGGACAGAGAGAACGATGCAAACCGTGATTGAAGTACAGGGTAAGCCTCGTAGGCCTCTATTATGCATACTGGTAGTTCAACACCGGAGATGTTCCACAGTGTCTACCTCTTCTCAAAACACTTCCAGTATATGAGGGAACTCTGCTACATTAAGTTCTCACGACAGAGATGCGTCTGTGCTCAGTTGGAAAGTGTAGGACGTGTCTGGGTAGCAACCAGTAAGTGTCTGATACAAGCCGCTAAGAGGGGATGCGGAGGAAGGTATCTGCTCAGGGAAGCTACTTCAGGTGCGTACTCATTCATAACAGTGTCTCTCCTTTGAGGATGTAGATAGAACAGGGAACGACTACGGGCACATTAGGTACTGTGAGTAAAGGGCATGCTAAGGCGCTTAAGCCTGCCAAACACATATTGGATGTTCACCACCAGTGCAGATCCGCACTTAGTTTCTGCGTCGAAAACGCTTCCTACACTGAGAGGGAAGTGTGCTTTAGGAGGGATTCACTGCAGTGTTACGTCTGTTAAAGAAGGAAGCTTTTGGTACTGACTCTGTGGTAACCCCAATAGGCGCACTTAGCTTTCCAGTCTCAGCCGTCTATCCGTTGGACTATAGCAAGTTCTGTTTAAGGGAAACTCCTTCATTCGGAATGTCACTTCTCACAGTGTCTTTCCAGTGGAGGAAAGAAGATAGAACAACGATGGACAGAGAGAACGTTGCAACCCGTGAGTGAAGTACAGGGTAAGGCACCTAAGCCTCTATGATGCATACTGGATGTTCAACACCTGGGATGTTCCACAATGTCTACCACTTCTCAAAACACTTCCAATATAAGAGGGAACTGTGCTACCGTAAGTTCTAATGACAGGGATGCATCTGTGCAAGGTTGAAAACTCGAGGATGTGTCTGGGGAGCAAACATGAAGTGTCTCATAAAGGCACCTTAGACTGGATGCGTAGTAGGTTTCTGCTAGGGAAGCTACTTCAGTTTTGTACTCATTCATAACAGTGCTTCCCCTTGGAGGAATGAAAGAAGAACACGGACGGACTAGGGGCACATTAGGTACTGTGAATAAAGGGCAGGCTATGAACCTTACGCCTGCCAACCACATATTGGATGTTCACCACCAGTGTTGATCCGCACATAGGTTCTGCGTCTAAAACGCTTCCAACACTGAGAGGGAAGTGTGCTTTAGGAGGGATTCACTGCAGTGTTACGTCTGTTAAAGAAGGATGCTTTTGGGACTGACTCTGTGGTAACCGCATTAGGCGCACATAGCTTTCCAGTCTCAGACGTCTAACCGTTAGACTATAGGAAGTTCTGTTTAAGGGAAACTCCTTCATGCGGAATGTCACTTCTCACAGTGTCTTTGCAGTGGAGAAAAGAAGATAGAACAAGGACGGACAGAGAGAACGATGCAAACCGTGATTGAAGTACAGGATAAGCCTCGTAGGCCTCTATTATGCATACTGGTAGTTCAACACCGGAGATGTTCCACAGTGTCTACCTCTTCTCAAAACACTTCCAGTATATGAGGGAACTCTGCTACATTAGGTTCTCACGACAGAGATGCGTCTGTGCTCAGTTGGAAAGTGTAGGACGTGTCTGGGTAGCAACCAGTAAGTGTCTGATACAAGCCGCTAAGAGGGGATGCGGAGGAAGGTATCTGCTCAGGGAAGCTACTTCAGGTGAGTACTCATTCATAACAGTGTCTCTCCTTTGAGGATGTAGATAGAACAGGGAACGACTACGGGCATATTAGGTACTGTGAGTAAAGGGCATGCTAAGGCGCTTAAGCCTGCCAAACACATATTGGATGTTCACCACCAGTGCAGATCCGCTCTTAGTTTCTGCGTCGAAAACGCTTCCTACACTGAGAGGGAAGTGTGCTTTAGGAGGGATTCACTGCAGTGTTACGTCTGTTAAAGAAGGAAGCTTTTGGGACTGACTCTGTGATAACCCCCATAGGCGCACATAGCTTTCTAGTCTCAGCCGTCTATCCGTTGGACTATAGCAAGTTCTGTTTAAGGGAAACACCTTCATGGGGAATGTCACTACTCACAGTGTCTTTCCAGTGGAGGAAAGAAGATAGAACAACGATGGACAGAGAGAACTTTGCAACCCGTGAGTGAAGTACAGGGTAAGGCACCTAAGCCTCTATGATGCATACTGGATGTTCAACACCTGGGATTTTCCACAATGTCTACCACTTCTCAAAACACTTCCAATATAGGAGGGAACTGTGCTACCGTAAGTTCTAATGACAGGGATGCATCTGTGCAAGGTTGAAAACTCGAGGATGTGTCTGGGTAGCAAACATGAAGTGTCTCATAAAGGCACCTTAGACTGGATGCGTACTAGGTATATGCTAGGGAAGCTACTTCAGTTTTGTACTCATTCATAACAGTGCTTCTCCTTGGAGGAATGAAGGAAAACACGGACGGACTAGGGGCACATTAGGTACTGTGAATAAAGGGCAGGCTATGAACCTTATGCCTGCCAACCACATATTGGATGTTCACCACCAGTGTTGATACGCACATAGGTTCTGCGTCTAAAACGCTTCCAACACTGAGAGGGAAGTGTGCCTTAGGAGGGATTCACTGCAGTGTTACGTCTGTTAAAGAAGGAAGCTTTTGGGACTGACTCTGTGGTAACCGCATTAGGCGCACATAGCTTTCCAGGCTAGACGTCTAACCGTTACACTATAGGAAGTTCTGTTTAAGGGAAACTCCTTCATGCGGAATGTCACTTCTCACAGTGTCTTTGCAGTGGAGAAAAGAAGATAGAACAAGGACGGACAGAGAGAACGATGCAAACCGTGATTGAAGTACAGGGAAAGCCTCGTAGGCCTCTATTATGCATACTGGTAGTTCAACACCGGAGATGTTCCACAGTGTCTACCTCTTCTCAAAACACTTCCAGTATATGAGGGAACTCTGCTACATTAAGTTCTCACGACAGAGATGCGTCTGTGCTCAGTTGGAAAGTGTAGGACGTGTCTGGGTAGCAACCAGTAAGTGTCTGATACAAGCCGCTAAGAGGGGATGCGGAGGAAGGTATCTGCTCAGGGAAGCTACTTCAGGTGCGTACTCATTCATAACAGTGTCTCTCCTTTGAGGATGTAGATAGAACAGGGAACGACTACGGGCACATTAGGTACTGTGAGTAAAGGGCATGCTAAGGCGCTTAAGCCTGCCAAACACATATTGGATGTTCACCACCAGTGCAGATCCGCACTTAGTTTCTGCGTCGAAAACGCTTCCTACACTGAGAGGGAAGTGTGCTTTAGGAGGGATTCACTGCAGTGTTACGTCTGTTAAAGAAGGAAGCTTTTGGGACTGACTCTGTGGTAACCCCAATAGGCGCACATAGCTTTCCAGTCTCAGCCTTCTATCCGTTGGACTACAGCAAGTTCTGTTTAAGGGAAACTCCTTCATGCGGAATGTCACTTCTCACAGTGTCTTTCCAGTGGAGGAAAGAAGATAGAACAACGATGGACAGAGAGAACGTTGCAACCCGTGAGTGAAGAACAGGGTAAGGCACCTAAGCCTCTATGATGCATACTGGATGTTCAACACCTGGGATTTTCCACAATGTCTACCACTTCTCAAAACACTTCCAATATAGGAGGGAACTGTGCTACCGTAAGTTCTAATGACAGGGATGCATCTGTGCAAGGTTGAAAACTCGAGGATGTGTCTGGGTAGCAAACATGAAGTGTCTCATAAAGGCACCTTAGACTGGATGCGTAGTAGGTTTCTGCTAGGGAAGCTACTTCAGTTTTGTACTCATTCATAACAGTGCTTCCCCTTGGAGGAATGAAGGAAGAACACGGACGGACTAGGGGCATATTAGGTACTGTGAATAAAGGGCAGGCTATGAACCTTACGCCTGCCAACCACATATTGGATGTTCACCACCAGTGTTGATCCGCACATAGGTTCTGCGTCTAAAACGCTTCCAACACTGAGAGGGAAGTGTGCTTTAGGAGGGATTCACTGCAGTGTTACGTCTGTTAAAGAAGGATGCTTTTGGGACTGACTCTGTGGTAACAGCATTAGGCGCACATAGCTTTCCAGTCTCAGACGTCTAACCGTTAGACTATAGGAAGTTCTGTTTAAGGGAAACTCCTTCATGCGGAATGTCACTTCTCACAGTGTCTTTGCAGTGGAGAAAAGAAGATAGAACAAGGACGGACAGAGAGAACGATGCAAACCGTGATTGAAGTACAGGGTAAGCCTCGTAGGCCTCTATTATGCATACTGGTAGTTCAACACCGGAGATGTTCCACAGTGTCTACCTCTTCTCAAAACACTTCCAGTATATGAGGGAACTCTGCTACATTAATTTCTCACGACAGAGATGCGTCTGTGCTCAGTTGGAAAGTGTAGGACGTGTCTGGGTAGCAACCAGTAAGTGTCTGATACAAGCCGCTAAGAGGGGATGCGGAGGAAGGTATCTGCTCAGGGAAGCTACTTCAGGTGCGTACTCATTCATAACAGTGTCTCTCCTTTGAGGATGTAGATAGAACAGGGAACGACTACGGGTACATTAGGTACTGTGAGTAAAGGGCATGCTAAGGCGCTTAAGCCTGCCAAACACATATTGGATGATCACCACCAGTGCAGATCCGCACTTAGTTTCTGCGTCGAAAACGCTTCCTACACTGAGAGGGAAGTGTGCTTTAGGAGGGATTCACTGCAGTGTTACGTCTGTTAAAGAAGGAAGCTTTTGGGACTGACTCTGTGGTAACCCCAATAGGCGCACATAGCTTTCCAGTCTCAGCCGTCTATCCGTTGGACTATAGCAAGTTCTTTTTAAGGGAAACTCCTTCATGCGGAATGTCACTTCTCACAGTGTCTTTCCAGTGGAGGAAAGAAGATAGAACAACGACGGACAGAGAGAACGTTGCAACCCGTGAGTGAAGTACAGGGTAAGGCACCTAAGCCTCTATGATGCATACTGGATGTTCAACACCTGGGATTTTCCACAATGTCTACCACTTCTCAAAACACTTCCAATATAGGAGGGAACTGTGCTACCTTAAGTTCTAATGACAGGGATGCATCTGTGCAAGGTTGAAAGCTCGAGGATGTGTCTGGGTAGCAAACATGAAGTGTCTCATAAAGGCACCTTAGACTGGATGCGTAGTAGGTATCTGCTAGGGAAGCTACTTCAGTTTTGTACTCATTCATAACTGTGCTTCTCCTTGGAGGAATGAAGGAAGAACACGGACGGACTAGGGGCACATTAGGTACTGTGAATAAAGGGCAGGCTATGAACCTTACGCCTGCCAACCACATATTGGATGTTCACAACCAGTGTTGATCCGCACATAGGTTCTGCGTCTAAAACGCTTCCAACACTGAGAGGGAAGTGTGCCTTAGGAGGGATTCACTGCAGTGTTACGTCTGTTAAAGAAGGAAGCTTTTGGGACTGACTCTGTGGTAACCGCATTAGGCGCACATAGCTTTCCAGGCTCAGACGTCTAACCGTTAGACTATAGGAAGTTCTGTTTAAGGGAAACTCCTTCATGCGGAATGTCAATTCTCACAGTGTCTTTGCAGTGGAGAAAAGAAGATAGAACAAGGACGGACAGAGAGAACGATGCAAAACGTGAGAAGTACAGGGTAAGCCTCGTAGGCCTCTATTATGCATACAGGTAGTTCAATACCGGAGATGTTCCACAGTGTCTACCTCTTCTCAAAACACTTCCAGTATATGAGGGAACTCTGCTACATTAAGTTCTCACGACAGAGATGCGTCTGTGCTCAGTTGGAAAGTGTAGGACGTGTCTGGGTAGCAACCAGTAAGTGTCTGATACAAGCCGCTAAGAGGGGATGCGGAGGAAGGTATCTGCTCAGGGAAGCTACTTCAGGTGCGTACTCATTCATAAGAGTGTCTCTCCTTTGAGGATGTAGATAGAACAGGGAACGACTACGGGCACATTAGGTACTGTGAGTAAAGGGCATGCTAAGGTGCTTAAGCCTGCCAAACACATATTGGATGTTCACCACCAGTGCAGATCCGCACTTAGTTTCTGCGTCGAAAACGCTTCCTACACTGAGAGGGAAGTGTGCTTTAGGAGGGATTCACTGCAGTGTTACGTCTGTTAAAGAAGGAAGCTTTTGGGACTGACTCTGTGGTAACCCCAATAGGCGCACTTAGCTTTCCAGTCTCAGCCGTCTATCCGTTGGACTATAGCAAGTTCTGTTTAAGGGAAACTCCTTCATTCGGAAAGTCACTTCTCACAGTGTCTTTCCAGTGGAGGAAAGAAGATATAACAACGATGGACAGAGAGAACGTTGCAACCCGTGAGTGAAGTACAGGGTAAGGCACCTAAGCCTCTATGATGCATACTGGATGTTCAACACCTGGGATTTTCCACAATGTCTACCACTTCTCAAAACACTTCCAATATAGGAGGGAACTGTGCTACCGTAAGTTCTAATGACAGGGATGCATCTGTGCAAGGTTGAAAACTCGAGGATGTGTCTGGGTAGCAAACATGAAGTGTCTCATAAAGGCACCTTAGACTGGATGCGTAGTAGGTTTCTGCTAGGGAAGCTACTTCAGTTTTGTACTCATTCATAACAGTGCTTCCCCTTGGAGGAATGAAGGAAGAACACGGACGGACTAGGGGCATATTAGGTACTGTGAATAAAGGGCAGGCTATGAACCTTACGCCTGCCAACCACATATTGGATGTTCACCACCAGTGTTGATCCGCACATAGGTTCTGCGTCTAAAACGCTTCCAACACTGAGAGGGAAGTGTGCTTTAGGAGGGATTCACTGCAGTGTTACGTCTGTTAAAGAAGGATGCTTTTGGGACTGACTCTGTGGTAACAGCATTAGGCGCACATAGCTTTCCAGTCTCAGACGTCTAACCGTTAGACTATAGGAAGTTCTGTTTAAGGGAAACTCCTTCATGCGGAATGTCACTTCTCACAGTGTCTTTGCAGTGGAGAAAAGAAGATAGAACAAGGACGGACAGAGAGAACGATGCAAACCGTGATTGAAGTACAGGGTAAGCCTCGTAGGCCTCTATAATGCATACTGGTAGTTCAACACCGGAGATGTTCCACAGTGTCTACCTCTTCTCAAAACACTTCCAGTATATGAGGGAACTCTGCTACATTAAGTTCTCACGACAGAGATGCGTCTGTGCTCAGTTGGAAAGTGTAGGACGTGTCTGGGTAGCAACCAGTAAGTGTCTGATACAAGCCGCTAAGAGGGGATGCGGAGGAAGGTATCTGCTCAGGGAAGCTACTTCAGGTGCGTACTCATTCATAACAGTGTCTCTCCTTTGAGGATGTAGATAGAACAGGGAACGACTACGGGTACATTAGGTACTGTGAGTAAAGGGCATGCTAAGGCGCTTAAGCCTGCCAAACACATATTGGATGATCACCACCAGTGCAGATCCGCACTTAGTTTCTGCGTCGAAAACGCTTCCTACACTGAGAGGGAAGTGTGCTTTAGGAGGGATTCACTGCAGTGTTACGTCTGTTAAAGAAGGAAGCTTTTGGGACTGACTCTGTGGTAACCCCAATAGGCGCACATAGCTTTCCAGTCTCAGCCGTCTATCCGTTGGACTATAGCAAGTTCTTTTTAAGGGAAACTCCTTCATGCGGAATGTCACTTCTCACAGTGTCTTTCCAGTGGAGGAAAGAAGATAGAACAACGACGGACAGAGAGAACGTTGCAACCCGTGAGTGAAGTACAGGGTAAGGCACCTAAGCCTCTATGATGCATACTGGATGTTCAACACCTGGGATTTTCCACAATGTCTACCACTTCTCAAAACACTTCCAATATAGGAGGGAACTGTGCTACCTTAAGTTCTAATGACAGGGATGCATCTGTGCAAGGTTGAAAGCTCGAGGATGTGTCTGGGTAGCAAACATGAAGTGTCTCATAAAGGCACCTTAGACTGGATGCGTAGTAGGTATCTGCTAGGGAAGCTACTTCAGTTTTGTACTCATTCATAACTGTGCTTCTCCTTGGAGGAATGAAGGAAGAACACGGACGGACTAGGGGCACATTAGGTACTGTGAATAAAGGGCAGGCTATGAACCTTACGCCTGCCAACCACATATTGGATGTTCACCACCAGTGTTGATCCGCACATAGGTTCTGCGTCTAAAACGCTTCCAACACTGAGAGGGAAGTGTGCCTTAGGAGGGATTCACTGCAGTGTTACGTCTGTTAAAGAAGGAAGCTTTTGGGACTGACTCTGTGGTAACCGCATTAGGCGCACATAGCTTTCCAGGCTCAGACGTCTAACCGTTAGACTATAGGAAGTTCTGTTTAAGGGAAACTCCTTCATGCGGAATGTCAATTCTCACAGTGTCTTTGCAGTGGAGAAAAGAAGATAGAACAAGGACGGACAGAGAGAACGATGCAAACCGTGATTGAAGTACAGGGTAAGCCTCGTAGGCCTCTATTATGCATACAGGTAGTTCAATACCGGAGATGTTCCACAGTGTCTACCTCTTCTCAAAACACTTCCAGTATATGAGAGAAGTCTGCTACATTAAGTTCTCACGACAGAGATGCGTCTGTGCTCAGTTGGAAAGTGTAGGACGTGTCTGGGTAGCAACCAGTAAGTGTCTGATACAAGCCGCTAAGAGGGGATGCGGAGGAAGGTATCTGCTCAGGGAAGCTACTTCAGGTGCGTACTCATTCATAAGAGTGTCTCTCCTTTGAGGATGTAGATAGAACAGGGAACGACTACGGGCACATTAGGTACTGTGAGTAAAGGGCATGCTAAGGCGCTTAAGCCTGCCAAACACATATTGGATGTTCACCACCAGTGCAGATCCGCACTGAGTTTCTGCGTCGAAAACGCTTCCTACACTGAGAGGGAAGTGTGCTTTAGGAGGGATTCACTGCAGTGTTACGTCTGTTAAAGAAGGAAGCTTTTGGGACTGACTCTGTGGTAACCCCAATAGGCGCACTTAGCTTTCCAGTCTCAGCCGTCTATCCGTTGGACTATAGCAAGTTCTGTTTAAGGGAAACTCCTTCATTCGGAAAGTCACTTCTCACAGTGTCTTTCCAGTGGAGGAAAGAAGATATAACAACGATGGACAGAGAGAACGTTGCAACCCGTGAGTGAAGTACAGGGTAAGGCACCTAAGCCTCTATGATGCATACTGGATGTTCAACACCTGGGATTTTCCACAATGTCTACCACTTCTCAAAACACTTCCAATATAGGAGGGAACTGTGCTACCGTAAGTTCTAATGACAGGGATGCATCTGTGCAAGGTTGAAAACTCGAGGATGTGTCTGGGTAGCAAACATGAAGTGTCTCATAAAGGCACCTTAGACTGGATGCGTAGTAGGTTTCTGCTAGGGAAGCTACTTCAGTTTTGTACTCATTCATAACAGTGCTTCCCCTTGGAGGAATGAAGGAAGAACACGGACGGACTAGGGGCATATTAGGTACTGTGAATAAAGGGCAGGCTATGAACCTTACGCCTGCCAACCACATATTGGATGTTCACCACCAGTGTTGATCCGCACATAGGTTCTGCGTCTAAAACGCTTCCAACACTGAGAGGGAAGTGTGCTTTAGGAGGGATTCACTGCAGTGTTACGTCTGTTAAAGAAGGATGCTTTTGGGACTGACTCTGTGGTAACAGCATTAGGCGCACATAGCTTTCCAGTCTCAGACGTCTAACCGTTAGACTATAGGAAGTTCTGTTTAAGGGAAACTCCTTCATGCGGAATGTCACTTCTCACAGTGTCTTTGCAGTGGAGAAAAGAAGATAGAACAAGGACGGACAGAGAGAACGATGCAAACCGTGATTGAAGTACAGGGTAAGCCTCGTAGGCCTCTATTATGCATACTGGTAGTTCAACACCGGAGATGTTCCACAGTGTCTACCTCTTCTCAAAACACTTCCAGTATATGAGGGAACTCTGCTACATTAGGTTCTCACGACAGAGATGCGTCTGTGCTCAGTTGGAAAGTGTAGGACGTGTCTGGGTAGCAACCAGTAAGTGTCTGATACAAGCCGCTAAGAGGGGATGCGGAGGAAGGTATCTGCTCAGGGAAGCTACTTCAGGTGAGTACTCATTCATAACAGTGTCTCTCTTTTGAGGATGTAAATAGAACAGGGAACGACTACGGGCATATTAGGTACTGTGAGTAAAGGGCATGCTAAGGCGCTTAAGCCTGCCAAACACATATTGGATGTTCACCACCAGTGCAGATCCGCACTTAGTTTCTGCGTCGAAAACGCTTCCTACACTGAGAGGGAAGTGTGCTTTAGGAGGGATTCACTGCAGTGTTACGTCTGTTAAAGAAGGAAGCTTTTGGGACTGACTCTGTGATAACCCCCATAGGCGCACATAGCTTTCCAGTCTCAGCCGTCTATCCGTTGGACTATAGCAAGTTCTGTTTAAGGGAAACACCTTCATGGGGAATGTCACTACTCACAGTGTCTTTCCAGTGGAGGAAAGAAGATAGAACAACGATGGACAGAGAGAACGTTGCAACCCGTGAGTGAAGTACAGGGTAAGGCACCTAAGCCTCTATGATGCATACTGGATGTTCAACACCTGGGATTTTCCACAATGTCTACCACTTCTCAAAACACTTCCAATATAGGAGGGAACTGTGCTACCATAAGTTCTAATGACAGGGATGCATCTGTGCAAGGTTGAAAACTCGAGGATGTGTCTGGGTAGCAAACATGAAGTGTCTCATAAAGGCACCTTAGACTGGATGCGTAGTAGGTATCTGCTAGGGAAGCTACTTCAGTTTTGTACTCATTCATAACAGTGCTTCTCCTTGGAGGAATGAAGGAAAACACGGACGGACTAGGGGCACATTAGGTACTGTGAATAAAGGGCAGGCTATGAACCTTACGCCTGCCAACCACATATTGGATGTTCACCACCAGTGTTGATCCGCACATAGGTTCTGCGTCTAAAACGCTTCCAACACTGAGAGGGAAGTGTGCCTTAGGAGGGATTCACTGCAGTGTTACGTCTGTTAAAGAAGGAAGCTTTTGGGACTGCCTCTGTGGTAACCGCATTAGGCGCACATAGCTTTCCAGTCTCAGACGTCTAACCGTTAGACTATAGGAAGTTCTGTTTAAGGGAAACTCCTTCATGCGGAATGTCACTTCTCACAGTGTCTTTGCAGTGGAGAAAAGAAGATAGAACAAGGACGGACAGAGAGAACGATGCAAACCGTGATTGAAGTACAGGGTAAGCCTCGTAGGCCTCTATTATGCATACTGGTAGTTCAACACCGGAGATGTTCCACAGTGTCTACCTCTTCTCAAAACACTTCCAGTATATGAGGGAACTCTGCTACATTAAGTTCTCACGACAGAGATGCGTCTGTGCTCAGTTGGAAAGTGTAGGACGTGTCTGGGTAGCAACCAGTAAGTGTCTGATACAAGCCGCTAAGAGGGGATGCGGAGGAAGGTATCTGCTCAGGGAAGCTACTTCAGGTGCGTACTCATTCATAACAGTGTCTCTCCTTTGAGGATGTAGATAGAACAGGGAACGACTACGGGCACATTAGGTACTGTGAGTAAAGGGCATGCTAAGGCGCTTAAGCCTGCCAAACACATATTGGATGATCACCACCAGTGCAGATCCGCACTTAGTTTCTGCGTCGAAAACGCTTCCTACACTGAGAGGGAAGTGTGCTTTAGGAGGGATTCACTGCAGTGTTACATCTGTTAAAGAAGGAAGCTTTTGGGACTGGCTCTGTGGTAACCCCAATAGGCGCACATAACTTTCCAGTCTCAGCCGTCTATCCGTTGGACTATAGCAAGTTCTTTTTAAGGGAAACTCCTTCATGCGGAATGTCACTTCTCACAGTGTCTTTCCAGTGGAGGAAAGAAGATAGAACAACGACGGACAGAGAGAACGTTGCAACCCGTGAGTGAAGTACAGGGTAAGGCACCTTAGCCTCTATGATGCATACTGGATGTTCAACACCTGGGATTTTCCACAATGTCTACCACTTCTCAAAACACTTCCAATATAGGAGGGAACTGTGCTACCGTAAGTTCTAATGACAGGGATGCATCTGTGCAAGGTTGAAAACTCGAGGATGTGTCTGGGTAGCAAACATGAAGTGTCTCATAAAAGCACCTTAGACTGGATGCGTAGTAGGTATCTGCTAGGGAATCTACTTCAGTTTTGTACTCATTCATAACAGTGCTTCTCCTTGGAGGAATGAAGGAAAACACGGACGGAATAGGGGCACATTAGGTACTGTGAATAAAGGGCAGGCTATGAACCTTACGCCTGCCAACCACATATTGGATGTTCATCACCAGTGTTGATCCGCACATAGGTTCTGCGTCTAAAACGCTTCCAACACTGAGAGGGAAGTGTGCTTTAGGAGGGATTCACTGCAGTGTTACGTCTGTTAAAGAAGGATGCTTTTTTTTTTTTTTCCCCAATTTATTTGTTTTCAGAAAAACAGTATTCATTATTTTTTCACCACACCCAGTGCTCCATGCAAGCTGTGCCCTCTATAATACCCAGCACCTGGTACCCCAACCTCCCACCCCCCCGCCACTTCAAACCCCTCAGACTGTTTTTCAGAGTCCATAGTCTCTCTGCTTTTGGGACTGCCTCTGTGGTAACCGCATTAGGCGCACATAGCTTTCCAGTCTCAGTCGTCTAACCGTTAGACTATAGGAAGTTCTGTTTAAGGGAAACACCTTCATGCGGAATGTCACTTCTCACAGTGTCTTTGCAGTGGAGAAAAGAAGATAGAACAAGGACGGACAGAGAGAACGATGCAAACCGTGATTGAAGTACAGGGTAAGCCTCGTAGGCCTCTATTATGCATACTGGTAGTTCAACACCGGAGATGTTCCACAGTGTCTACCTCTTCTCAAAACACTTCCAGTATATGAGGGAACTCTGCTACATTAAGTTCTCACGACAGAGATGCGTCTGTGCTCAGTTGGAAAGTGTAGGACGTGTCTGGGTAGCAACCAGTAAGTGTCTGATACAAGCCGCTAAGAGGGGATGCGGAGGAAGGTATCTGCTCAGGGAAGCTACTTCAGGTGCGTACTCATTCATAAGAGTGTCTCTCCTTTGAGGATGAAGATAGAACAGGGAACGACTACGGGCACATTAGGAACTGTGAGTAAAGGGCATGCTAAGGCACTTAAGCCTGCCAAACACATATTGGATGTTCACCACCAGTGCAGATCCGCACTTAGTTTCTGCGTCGAAAATGCTTCCTACACTGAGAGGGAAGTGTGCTTTAGGAGGGATTCACTGCAGTGTTACGTCTGTTAAAGAAGGAAGCTTTTGGGACTGACTCTGTGTAACCCCAATAGGCACACATAGCTTCCCAGTCTCAGCCGTCTATCCGTTGGACTATAGCAAGTTCTGTTTAAAGGAAACTCCTTCATTCGGAATGTCACTTCTCACAGTGTCTTTCCAGTGGAGGAAAGAAGATAGAACAACGACGGACAGAGAGAACGTTGCAACCCGTGCGTGAAGTACAGGGTAAGGCACCTAAGCCTCTATGATGCATACTGGATGTTCAACACCTGGGATTTTCCACAATGTCTACCACTTCTCAAAACACTTCCAATATAGGAGGGAACTGTGCTACCGTAAGTTCTAATAACAGGGATGCATCTGTGCAAGGTTGAAAACTCGAGGATGTGTCTGGGTAGCAAACATGAAGTGTCTCATAAAGGCACCTTAGACTGGATGCGTAGTAGGTATCTGCTAGGGAAGCTACTTCAGTTTTGTACTCATTCATAACAGTGCTTCTCCTTGGAGGAATGAAGGAAGAACACGGACGGCCTAGGGGCACATTAGGTACTGTGAATAAAGGGCAGGCTATGAACCTTACGCCTGCAAACCACATATTGGATGTTCACAACCAGTGTTGATCCGCACATAGGTTCTGCGTCTAAAACGCTTCCAACACTGAGAGGGAAGTGTGCCTTAGGAGGGATTCACTGCAGTGTTACGTCTGTTAAAGAAGGATGCTTTTGGGACTGACTCTGTGGTAACCGCATTAGGCGCACATAGCTTTCCAGTCTCAGTCGTCTAACCGTTAGACTATAGGAAGTTCTGTTTAAGGGAAACTCCTTCATGCGGAATGTCACTTCTCACAGTGTCTTTGCAGTGGAGAAAAGAAGATAGAACAAGGACGGACAGAGAGAACGATGCAAACCGTGATTGAAGTACAGGGTAAGCCTCGTAGGCCTCTATTATGCATACTGGTAGTTCAACACCGGAGATGTTCCACAGTGTCTACCTCTTCTCAAAACACTTCCCGTATATGAGGGAACTCTGCTACATTAAGTTCTCACGACAGAGATGCGTCTGTGCTCAGTTGGAAAGTGTAGGACGTGTCTGGGTAGCAACCAGTAAGTGTCTGATACAAGCCGCTAAGAGGGGATGCGGAGGAAGGTATCTGCTCAGGGAAGCTACTTCAGGTGCGTACTCATTCATAACAGTGTCTCTCCTTTGAGGATGTAGATAGAACAGGGAACGACTACGGGCACATTAGGTACTGTGAGTAAAGGGCATGCTAAGGCGCTTAAGCCTGCCAAACACATATTGGATGTTCACCACCAGTGCAGATCCGCACTTAGTTTCTGCGTCGAAAACGCTTCCTACACTGAGAGGGAAGTGTGCTTTAGGAGGGATTCACTGCAGTGTTACGTCTGTTAAAGAAGGAAGCTTTTGGAACTGACTCTGTGGTAACCCCAATAGGCGCACTTAGCTTTCCAGTCTCAGCCGTCTATCCGTTGGACTATAGCAAGTTCTGTTTAAGGGAAACTCCTTCATGCGGAATGTCACTTCTCACAGTGTCTTTCCAGTGGAGGAAAGAAGATAGAACAACGATGGACAGAGAGAACGTTGCAACCCGTGAGTGAAGTACAGGGTAAGGCACCTAAGCCTCTATGATGCATACTGGATGTTCAACACCTGGGATTTTCCACAATGTTACCACTTCTCAAAACACTTCCAATATAGGAGGGAACTGTGCTACCGTAAGTTCTAATGACAGGGATGCATCTGTGCAAGGTTGAAAACTCGAGGATGTGTCTGGGTAGCAAACATGAAGTGTCTCATAAAGGCACCTTAGACTGGATGCGTAGTAGGTTTCTTCTAGGGAAGCTACTTCAGTTTTGTACTCATTCATAACAGTGCTTCCCCTTGGAGGAATGAAGGAAGAACACGGACGGACTAGGGGCACATTAGGTACTGTGAATAAAGGGCAGGCTATGAACCTTACGCCTGCCAACCACATATTGGATGTTCACCACCAGTGTTGATCCGCACATAGGTTCTGCGTCTAAAACGCTTCCAACACTGAGAGGGAAGTGTGCTTTAGGAGGGATTCACTGCAGTGTTACGTCTGTTAAAGAAGGATGCTTTTGGGACTGACTCTGTGGTAACCGCATTAGGCGCAAATAGCTTTCCAGTCTCAGACGTCTAACCGTTAGACTATAGGAAGTTCTGTTTAAGGGAAACTCCTTCATGCGGAATGTCACTTCTCACAGTGTCTTTGCAGTGGAGAAAAGAAGATAGAACAAGGACGGACAGAGAGAACGATGCAAACCGTGATTGAAGTACAGGGTAAGCCTCGTAGGCCTCTATTATGCATAATGGTAGTTCAACACCGGAGATGTTCCACAGTGTCTACCTCTTCTCAAAACACTTCCAGTATATGAGGGAACTCTGCTACATTAAGTTCTCACGACAGAGATGCGTCTGTGCTCAGTTGGAAAGTGTAGGACGTGTCTGGGTAGCAACCAGTAAGTGTCTGATACAAGCCGCTAAGAGGGGATGCGGAGGAAGGTATCTGCTCAGGGAAGCTACTTCAGGTGCGTACTCATTCATAACAGTGTCTCTCCTTTGAGGATGTAGATAGAACAGGGAACGACTACGGGCACATTAGGTACTGTGAGTAAAGGGCATGCTAAGGCGCTTAAGCCTGCCAAACACATATTGGATGTTCACCACCAGTGCAGATCCGCACTTAGTTTCTGCGTCGAAAACGCTTCCTACACTGAGAGGGAAGTGTGCTTTAGGAGGGATTCACTGCAGTGTTACGTCTGTTAAAGAAGGAAGCTTTTGGGACTGACTCTGTGGTAACCCCAATAGGCGCACATAGCTTTCCAGTCTCAGCCGTCTATCCGTTGGACTATAGCAAGTTCTGTTTAAGGGAAACTCCTTCATGCGGAATGTCACTTCTCACAGTGTCTTTCCAGTGGAGGAAAGAAGATAGAACAACGACGGACAGAGAGAACGTTGCAACCCGTGAGTGAAGTACAGGGTAAGGCACCTAAGCCTCTATGATGCATACTGGATGTTCAACACCTGGGATTTTCCACAATGTCTACCACTTCTCAAAACACTTCCAATATAGGAGGGAACTGTGCTACCGTAAGTTCTAATGACAGGGATGCATCTGTGCAAGGTTGAAAACTCGAGGATGTGTCTGGGTAGCAAACATGAAGTGTCTCATAAAGGCACCTTAGACTGGATGCGTAGTAGGTTTCTGCTAGGGAAGCTACTTCAGTTTTGTACTCATTCATAACAGTGCTTCCCCTTGGAGGAATGAAGGAAGAACACGGACGGACTAGGGGCACAGTAGGTACTGTGAATAAAGGGCAGGCTATGAACCTTACGCCTGCCAACCACATATTGGATGTTCACCACCAGTGTTGATCCGCACATAGGTTCTGCGTCTAAAACGCTTCCAACTCTGAGAGGGAAGTGTGCTTTAGGAGGGATTCACTGCAGTGTTACGTCTGTTAAAGAAGGAAGCTTTTGGGACTGACTCTGTGTTAACCGCATTAGGCGCACATAGCTTTCCAGTCTCAGACGTCTAACCGTTAGACTATAGGAAGTTCTGTTTAAGGGAAACTCCTTCATGCGGAATGTCACTTCTCACAGTGTCTTTGCAGTGGAGAAAAGAAGATAGAACAAGGACGGACAGAGAGAACGATGCAAACCGTGATTGAAGTACAGGGTAAGCCTCGTAGGCCTCTATTATGCATAATGGTAGTTCAACACCGGAGATGTTCCACAGTGTCTACCTCTTCTCAAAACACTTCCAGTATATGAGGGAACTCTGCTACATTAAGTTCTCACGAAAGAGATGCGTCTGTGCTCAGTTGGAAAGTGTAGGACGTGTCTGGGTAGCAACCAGTAAGTGTCTGATACAAGCCGCTAAGAGGGGATGCGGAGGAAGGTATCTGCTCAGGGAAGCTACTTCAGGTGCGTACTCATTCATAACAGTGTCTCTCCTTTGAGGATGTAGATAGAACAGGGAACGACTACGGGCACATTAGGTACTGTGAGTAAAGGGCATGCTAAGGCGCTTAAGCCTGCCAAACACATATTGGATGTTCACCACCAGTGCAGATCCGCACTTAGTTTCTGCGTCGAAAACGCTTCCTACACTGAGAGGGAAGTGTGCTTTAGGAGGGATTCACTGCAGTGTTACGTCTGTTAAAGAAGGAAGCTTTTGGGACTGACTCTGGTAACCCCAATAGGCGCACATAGCTTTCCAGTCTCAGCCGTCTATCCGTTGGACTATAGCAAGTTCTGTTTAAGGGAAACTCCTTCATGCGGAATGTCACTTCTCACAGTGTCTTTCCAGTGGAGGAAAGAAGATAGAACAACGACGGACAGAGAGAACGTTGCAACCCGTGAGTGAAGTACAGGGTAAGGCACCTAAGCCTCTATGATGCATACTGGATGTTCAACACCTGGGATTTTCCACAATGTCTACCACTTCTCAAAACACTTCCAATATAGGAGGGAACTGTGCTACCGTAAGTTCTAATGACAGGGATGCATCTGTGCAAGGTTGAAAACTCGAGGATGTGTCTGGGTAGCAAACATGAAGTGTCTCATAAAGGCACCTTAGACTGGATGCGTAGTAGGTTTCTGCTAGGGAAGCTACTTCAGTTTTGTACTCATTCATAACAGTGCTTCCCCTTGGAGGAATGAAGGAAGAACACGGACGGACTAGGGGCACAGTAGGTACTGTGAATAAAGGGCAGGCTATGAACCTTACGCCTGCCAACCACATATTGGATGTTCACCACCAGTGTTGATCCGCACATAGGTTCTGCGTCTAAAACGCTTCCAACTCTGAGAGGGAAGTGTGCTTTAGGAGGGATTCATTGCAGTGTTACGTCTGTTAAAGAAGGAAGCTTTTGGGACTGACTCTGTGTTAACCGCATTAGGCGCACATAGCTTTCCAGTCTCAGACGTCTAACCGTTAGACTATAGGAAGTTCTGTTTAAGGGAAACTCCTTCATGCGGAATGTCACTTCTCACAGTGTCTTTCCAGTGGAGGAAACAAGATAGAACAACGATGGACAGAGAGAACGTTGCAACCCGTGAGTGAAGTACAGGGTAAGGCACCTAAGCCTCTATGATGCATACTGGATGTTCAACACCTGGGATTTTCCACAATGTTACCACTTCTCAAAACACTTCCAATATAGGAGGGAACTGTGCTACCGTAAGTTCTAATGACAGGGATGCATCTGTGCAAGGTTGAAAACTCGAGGATGTGTCTGGGTAGCAAACATGAAGTGTCTCATAAAGGCACCTTAGACTGGATGCGTAGTAGGTTTCTTCTAGGGAAGCTACTTCAGTTTTGTACTCATTCATAACAGTGCTTCCCCTTGGAGGAATGAAGGAAGAACACGGACGGACTAGGGGCACATTAGGTACTGTGAATAAAGGGCAGGCTATGAACCTTACGCCTGCCAACCACATATTGGATGTTCACCACCAGTGTTGATCCGCACATAGGTTCTGCGTCTAAAACGCTTCCAACACTGAGAGGGAAGTGTGCTTTAGGAGGGATTCACTGCAGTGTTACGTCTGTTAAAGAAGGATGCTTTTGGGACTGACTCTGTGGTAACCGCATTAGGCGCAAATAGCTTTCCAGTCTCAGACGTCTAACCGTTAGACTATAGGAAGTTCTGTTTAAGGGAAACTCCTTCATGCGGAATGTCACTTCTCACAGTGTCTTTGCAGTGGAGAAAAGAAGATAGAACAAGGACGGACAGAGAGAACGATGCAAACCGTGATTGAAGTACAGGGTAAGCCTCGTAGGCCTCTATTATGCATACTGGTAGTTCAACACCGGAGATGTTCCACAGTGTCTACCTCTTCTCAAAACACTTCCAGTATATGAGGGAACTCTGCTACATTAAGTTCTCACGACAGAGATGCGTCTGTGCTCAGTTGGAAAGTTTAGGACGTGTCTGGGTAGCAACCAGTAAGTGTCTGATACAAGCCGCTAAGAGGGGATGCGGAGGAAGGTATCTGCTCAGGGAAGCTACTTCAGGTGCGTACTCATTCATAACAGTGTCTCTCCTTTGAGGATGTAGATAGAACAGGGAACGACTACGGGCACATTAGGTACTGTGAGTAAAGGGCATGCTAAGGCGCTTAAGCCTGCCAAACACATATTGGATGTTCACCACCAGTGCAGATCCGCACTTAGTTTCTGCGTCGAAAACGCTTCCTACACTGAGAGGGAAGTGTGCTTTAGGAGGGATTCACTGCAGTGTTACGTCTGTTAAAGAAGGAAGCTTTTGGGACTGACTCTGGTAACCCCAATAGGCGCACATAGCTTTCCAGTCTCAGCCGTCTATCCGTTGGACTATAGCAAGTTCTGTTTAAGGGAAACTCCTTCATGCGGAATGTCACTTCTCACAGTGTCTTTCCAGTGGAGGAAAGAAGATAGAACAACGACGGACAGAGAGAACGTTGCAACCCGTGAGTGAAGTACAGGGTAAGGCACCTAAGCCTCTATGATGCATACTGGATGTTCAACACCTGGGATTTTCCACAATGTCTACCACTTCTCAAAACACTTCCAATATAGGAGGGAACTGTGCTACCGTAAGTTCTAATGACAGGGATGCATCTGTGCAAGGTTGAAAACTCGAGGATGTGTCTGGGTAGCAAACATGAAGTGTCTCATAAAGGCACCTTAGACTGGATGCGTAGTAGGTTTCTGCTAGGGAAGCTACTTCAGTTTTGTACTCATTCATAACAGTGCTTCCCCTTGGAGGAATGAAGGAAGAACACGGACGGACTAGGGGCACAGTAGGTACTGTGAATAAAGGGCAGGCTATGAACCTTACGCCTGCCAACCACATATTGGATGTTCACCACCAGTGTTGATCCGCACATAGGTTCTGCGTCTAAAACGCTTCCAACTCTGAGAGGGAAGTGTGCTTTAGGAGGGATTCATTGCAGTGTTACGTCTGTTAAAGAAGGAAGCTTTTGGGACTGACTCTGTGTTAACCGCATTAGGCGCACATAGCTTTCCAGTCTCAGACGTCTAACCGTTAGACTATAGGAAGTTCTGTTTAAGGGAAACTCCTTCATGCGGAATGTCACTTCTCACAGTGTCTTTCCAGTGGAGGAAACAAGATAGAACAACGATGGACAGAGAGAACGTTGCAACCCGTGAGTGAAGTACAGGGTAAGGCACCTAAGCCTCTATGATGCATACTGGATGTTCAACACCTGGGATTTTCCACAATGTTACCACTTCTCAAAACACTTCCAATATAGGAGGGAACTGTGCTACCGTAAGTTCTAATGACAGGGATGCATCTGTGCAAGGTTGAAAACTCGAGGATGTGTCTGGGTAGCAAACATGAAGTGTCTCATAAAGGCACCTTAGACTGGATGCGTAGTAGGTTTCTTCTAGGGAAGCTACTTCAGTTTTGTACTCATTCATAACAGTGCTTCCCCTTGGAGGAATGAAGGAAGAACACGGACGGACTAGGGGCACATTAGGTACTGTGAATAAAGGGCAGGCTATGAACCTTACGCCTGCCAACCACATATTGGATGTTCACCACCAGTGTTGATCCGCACATAGGTTCTGCGTCTAAAACGCTTCCAACACTGAGAGGGAAGTGTGCTTTAGGAGGGATTCACTGCAGTGTTACGTCTGTTAAAGAAGGATGCTTTTGGGACTGACTCTGTGGTAACCGCATTAGGCGCAAATAGCTTTCCAGTCTCAGACGTCTAACCGTTAGACTATAGGAAGTTCTGTTTAAGGGAAACTCCTTCATGCGGAATGTCACTTCTCACAGTGTCTTTGCAGTGGAGAAAAGAAGATAGAACAAGGACGGACAGAGAGAACGATGCAAACCGTGATTGAAGTACAGGGTAAGCCTCGTAGGCCTCTATTATGCATACTGGTAGTTCAACACCGGAGATGTTCCACAGTGTCTACCTCTTCTCAAAACACTTCCAGTATATGAGGGAACTCTGCTACATTAAGTTCTCACGACAGAGATGCGTCTGTGCTCAGTTGGAAAGTTTAGGACGTGTCTGGGTAGCAACCAGTAAGTGTCTGATACAAGCCGCTAAGAGGGGATGCGGAGGAAGGTATCTGCTCAGGGAAGCTACTTCAGGTGCGTACTCATTCATAACAGTGTCTCTCCTTTGAGGATGTAGATAGAACAGGGAACGACTACGGGCACATTAGGTACTGTGAGTAAAGGGCATGCTAAGGCGCTTAAGCCTGCCAAACACATATTGGATGTTCACCACCAGTGCAGATCCACACTTAGTTTCTGCGTCGAAAACGCTTCCTACACTGAGAGGGAAGTGTGCTTTAGGAGGGATTCACTGCAGTGTTACGTCTGTTAAAGAAGGAAGCTTTTGGGACTGACTCTGTGGTAACCCCAATAGGCGCACATAGCTTTCCAGTCTCAGCCGTCTATCCGTTGGACTATAGCAAGTTCTGTTTAAGGGAAACTCCTTCATGCGGAATGTCACTTCTCACAGTGTCTTTCCAGTGGAGGAAAGAAGATAGAACAACGACGGACAGAGAGAACGTTGCAACCCGTGAGTGAAGTACAGGGTAAGGCACCTAAGCCTCTATGATGCATACTGGATGTTCAACACCTGGGATTTTCCACAATGTCTACCACTTCTCAAAACACTTCCAATATAGGAGGGAACTGTGCTACCGTAAGTTCTAATGACAGGGATGCATCTGTGCAAGGTTGAAAACTCGAGGATGTGTCTGGGTAGCAAACATGAAGTGTCTCATAAAGGCACCTTAGACTGGATGCGTAGTAGGTTTCTGCTAGGGAAGCTACTTCAGTTTTGTACTCATTCATAACAGTGCTTCCCCTTGGAGGAATGAAGGAAGAACACGGACGGACTAGGGGCACAGTAGGTACTGTGAATAAAGGGCAGGCTATGAACCTTACGCCTGCCAACCACATATTGGATGTTCACCACCAGTGTTGATCCGCACATAGGTTCTGCGTCTAAAACGCTTCCAACTCTGAGAGGGAAGTGTGCCTTAGGAGGGATTCACTGCAGTGTTACGTCTGTTAAAGAAGGAAGCTTTTGGGACTGACTCTGTGTTAACCGCATTAGGCGCACATAGCTTTCCAGTCTCAGACGTCTAACCGTTAGACTATAGGAAGTTCTGTTTAAGGGAAACTCCTTCATGCGGAATGTCACTTCTCACAGTGTCTTTGCAGTGGAGAAAAGAAGATAGAACAAGGACGGACAGAGAGAACGATGCAAACCGTGATTGAAGTACAGGGTAAGCTTCGTAGGCCTCTATTATGCATAATGGTAGTTCAACACCGGAGATGTTCCACAGTGTCTACCTCTTCTCAAAACACTTCCAGTATATGAGGGAACTCTGCTACATTAAGTTCTCACGACAGAGATGCGTCTGTGCTCAGTTGGAAAGTGTAGGACGTGTCTGGGTAGCAACCAGTAAGTGTCTGATACAAGCCGCTAAGAGGGGATGCGGAGGAAGGTATCTGCTCAGGGAAGCTACTTCAGGTGCGTACTCATTCATAACAGTGTCTCTCCTTTGAGGATGTAGATAGAACAGGGAACGACTACGGGCACATTAGGTACTGTGAGTAAAGGGCATGCTAAGGCGCTTAAGCCTGCCAAACACATATTGGATGTTCACCACCAGTGCAGATCCGCACTTAGTTTCTGCGTCGAAAACGCTTCCTACACTGAGAGGGAAGTGTGCTTTAGGAGGGATTCACTGCAGTGTTACGTCTGTTAAAGAAGGAAGCTTTTGGGACTGACTCTGTGGTAACCCCAATAGGCGCACATAGCTTTCCAGTCTCAGCCGTCTATCCGTTGGACTATAGCAAGTTCTGTTTAAGGGAAACTCCTTCATGCGGAATGTCACTTCTCACAGTGTCTTTCCAGTGGAGGAAAGAAGATAGAACAACGACGGACAGAGAGAACGTTGCAACCCGTGAGTGAAGTACAGGGTAAGGCACCTAAGCCTCTATGATGCATACTGGATGTTCAACACCTGGGATTTTCCACAATGTCTACCACTTCTCAAAACACTTCCAATATAGGAGGGAACTGTGCTACCGTAAGTTCTAATGACAGGGATGCATCTGTGCAAGGTTGAAAACTCGAGGATGTGTCTGGGTAGCAAACATGAAGTGTCTCATAAAGGCACCTTAGACTGGATGCGTAGTAGGTTTCTGCTAGGGAAGCTACTTCAGTTTTGTACTCATTCATAACAGTGCTTCCCCTTGGAGGAATGAAGGAAGAACACGGACGGACTAGGGGCACAGTAGGTACTGTGAATAAAGGGCAGGCTATGAACCTTACGCCTGCCAACCACATATTGGATGTTCACCACCAGTGTTGATCCGCACATAGGTTCTGCGTCTAAAACGCTTCCAACTCTGAGAGGGAAGTGTGCTTTAGGAGGGATTCATTGCAGTGTTACGTCTGTTAAAGAAGGAAGCTTTTGGGACTGACTCTGTGTTAACCGCATTAGGCGCACATAGCTTTCCAGTCTCAGACGTCTAACCGTTAGACTATAGGAAGTTCTGTTTAAGGGAAACTCCTTCATGCGGAATGTCACTTCTCACAGTGTCTTTGCAGTGGAGAAAAGAAGATAGAACAAGGACGGACAGAGAGAACGATGCAAACCGTGATTGAAGTACAGGGTAAGCCTCGTAGGCCTCTATAATGCATACTGGTAGTTCAACACCGGAGATGTTCCACAGTGTCTACCTCTTCTCAAAACACTTCCAGTATATGAGGGAACTCTGCTACATTAAGTTCTCACGACAGAGATGCGTCTGTGCTCAGTTGGAAAGTGTAGGACGTGTCTGGGTAGCAACCAGTAAGTGTCTGATACAAGCCGCTAAGAGGGGATGCGGAGGAAGGTATCTGCTCAGGGAAGCTACTTCAGGTGCGTACTCATTCATAACAGTGTCTCTCCTTTGAGGATGTAGATAGAACAGGGAACGACTACGGGCACATTAGGTACTGTGAGTAAAGGGCATGCTAAGGCGCTTAAGCCTGCCAAACACATATTGGATGTTCACCACCAGTGCAGATCCGCACTTAGTTTCTGCGTCGAAAACGCTTCCTACACTGAGAGGGAAGTGTGCTTTAGGAGGGATTCACTGCAGTGTTACGTCTGTTAAAGAAGGAAGCTTTTGGGACTGACTCTGTGGTAACCCCAATAGGCGCACATAGCTTTCCAGTCTCAGCCGTCTATCCGTTGGACTATAGCAAGTTCTGTTTAAGGGAAACTCCTTCATGCGGAATGTCACTTCTCACAGTGTCTTTCCAGTGGAGGAAAGAAGATAGAACAACGACGGACAGAGAGAACGTTGCAACCCGTGAGTGAAGTACAGGGTAAGGCACCTAAGCCTCTATGATGCATACTGGATGTTCAACACCTGGGATTTTCCACAATGTCTACCACTTCTCAAAACACTTCCAATATAGGAGGGAACTGTGCTACCGTAAGTTCTAATGACAGGGATGCATCTGTGCAAGGTTGAAAACTCGAGGATGTGTCTGGGTAGCAAACATGAAGTGTCTCATAAAGGCACCTTAGACTGGATGCGTAGTAGGTTTCTGCTAGGGAAGCTACTTCAGTTTTGTACTCATTCATAACAGTGCTTCCCCTTGGAGGAATGAAGGAAGAACACGGACGGACTAGGGGCACAGTAGGTACTGTGAATAAAGGGCAGGCTATGAACCTTACGCCTGCCAACCACATATTGGATGTTCACCACCAGTGTTGATCCGCACATAGGTTCTGCGTCTAAAACGCTTCCAACTCTGAGAGGGAAGTGTGCCTTAGGAGGGATTCACTGCAGTGTTACGTCTGTTAAAGAAGGAAGCTTTTGGGACTGACTCTGTGTTAACCGCATTAGGCGCACATAGCTTTCCAGTCTCAGACGTCTAACCGTTAGACTATAGGAAGTTCTGTTTAAGGGAAACTCCTTCATGCGGAATGTCACTTCTCACAGTGTCTTTGCAGTGGAGAAAAGAAGATAGAACAAGGACGGACAGAGAGAACGATGCAAACCGTGATTGAAGTACAGGGTAAGCCTCGTAGGCCTCTATTATGCATAATGGTAGTTCAACACCGGAGATGTTCCACAGTGTCTACCTCTTCTCAAAACACTTCCAGTATATGAGGGAACTCTGCTACATTAAGTTCTCACGACAGAGATGCGTCTGTGCTCAGTTGGAAAGTGTAGGACGTGTCTGGGTAGCAACCAGTAAGTGTCTGATACAAGCCGCTAAGAGGGGATGCGGAGGAAGGTATCTGCTCAGGGAAGCTACTTCAGGTGCGTACTCATTCATAACAGTGTCTCTCCTTTGAGGATGTAGATAGAACAGGGAACGACTACGGGCACATTAGGTACTGTGAGTAAAGGGCATGCTAAGGCGCTTAAGCCTGCCAAACACATATTGGATGTTCACCACCAGTGCAGATCCGCACTTAGTTTCTGCGTCGAAAACGCTTCCTACACTGAGAGGGAAGTGTGCTTTAGGAGGGATTCACTGCAGTGTTACGTCTGTTAAAGAAGGAAGCTTTTGGGACTGACTCTGTGGTAACCCCAATAGGCGCACATAGCTTTCCAGTCTCAGCCGTCTATCCGTTGGACTATAGCAAGTTCTGTTTAAGGGAAACTCCTTCATGCGGAATGTCACTTCTCACAGTGTCTTTCCAGTGGAGGAAAGAAGATAGAACAACGACGGACAGAGAGAACGTTGCAACCCGTGAGTGAAGTACAGGGTAAGGCACCTAAGCCTCTATGATGCATACTGGATGTTCAACACCTGGGATTTTCCACAATGTCTACCACTTCTCAAAACACTTCCAATATAGGAGGGAACTGTGCTACCGTAAGTTCTAATGACAGGGATGCATCTGTGCAAGGTTGAAAACTCGAGGATGTGTCTGGGTAGCAAACATGAAGTGTCTCATAAAGGCACCTTAGACTGGATGCGTAGTAGGTTTCTGCTAGGGAAGCTACTTCAGTTTTGTACTCATTCATAACAGTGCTTCCCCTTGGAGGAATGAAGGAAGAACACGGACGGACTAGGGGCACAGTAGGTACTGTGAATAAAGGGCAGGCTATGAACCTTACGCCTGCCAACCACATATTGGATGTTCACCACCAGTGTTGATCCGCACATAGGTTCTGCGTCTAAAACGCTTCCAACTCTGAGAGGGAAGTGTGCTTTAGGAGGGATTCATTGCAGTGTTACGTCTGTTAAAGAAGGAAGCTTTTGGGACTGACTCTGTGTTAACCGCATTAGGCGCACATAGCTTTCCAGTCTCAGACGTCTAACCGTTAGACTATAGGAAGTTCTGTTTAAGGGAAACTCCTTCATGCGGAATGTCACTTCTCACAGTGTCTTTGCAGTGGAGAAAAGAAGATAGAACAAGGACGGACAGAGAGAACGATGCAAACCGTGATTGAAGTACAGGGTAAGCCTCGTAGGCCTCTATAATGCATACTGGTAGTTCAACACCGGAGATGTTCCACAGTGTCTACCTCTTCTCAAAACACTTCCAGTATATGAGGGAACTCTGCTACATTAAGTTCTCACGACAGAGATGCGTCTGTGCTCAGTTGGAAAGTGTAGGACGTGTCTGGGTAGCAACCAGTAAGTGTCTGATACAAGCCGCTAAGAGGGGATGCGGAGGAAGGTATCTGCTCAGGGAAGCTACTTCAGGTGCGTACTCATTCATAACAGTGTCTCTCCTTTGAGGATGTAGATAGAACAGGGAACGACTACGGGCACATTAGGTACTGTGAGTAAAGGGCATGCTAAGGCGCTTAAGCCTGCCAAACACATATTGGATGTTCACCACCAGTGCAGATCCGCACTTAGTTTCTGCGTCGAAAACGCTTCCTACACTGAGAGGGAAGTGTGCTTTAGGAGGGATTCACTGCAGTGTTACGTCTGTTAAAGAAGGAAGCTTTTGGGACTGACTCTGTGGTAACCCCAATAGGCGCACATAGCTTTCCAGTCTCAGCCGTCTATCCGTTGGACTATAGCAAGTTCTGTTTAAGGGAAACTCCTTCATGCGGAATGTCACTTCTCACAGTGTCTTTCCAGTGGAGGAAAGAAGATAGAACAACGATGGACAGAGAGAACGTTGCAACCCGTGAGTGAAGTACAGGGTAAGGCACCTAAGCCTCTATGATGCATACTGGATGTTCAACACCTGGGATTTTCCACAATGTCTACCACTTCTCAAAACACTTCCAATATAGGAGGGAACTGTGCTACCGTAAGTTCTAATGACAGGGATGCATCTGTGCAAGGTTGAAAAATCGAGGATGTGTCTGGGTAGCAAACATGAAGTGTCTCATAAAGGCACCTTAGACTGGATGCGTAGTAGGTTTCTGCTAGGGAAGCTACTTCAGTTTTGTACTCATTCATAACAGTGCTTCCCCTTGGAGGAATGAAGGAAGAACACGGACGGACTAGGGGCACAGTAGGTACTGTGAATAAAGGGCAGGCTATGAACCTTACGCCTGCCAACCACATATTGGATGTTCACGACCAGTGTTGATCCGCACATAGGTTCTGCGTCTAAAACGCTTCCAACTCTGAGAGGGAAGTGTGCCTTAGGAGGGATTCACTGCAGTGTTACGTCTGTTAAAGAAGGAAGCTTTTGGGACTGACTCTGTGTTAACCGCATTAGGCGCACATAGCTTTCCAGTCTCAGACGTCTAACCGTTAGACTATAGGAAGTTCTGTTTAAGGGAAACTCCCTCATGCGGAATGTCACTTCTCACAGTGTCTTTGCAGTGGAGAAAAGAAGATAGAACAAGGACGGACAGAGAGAACGATGCAAACGTGATTGAAGTACAGGGTAAGCCTCGTAGGCCTCTATTATGCATACTGGTAGTTCAACACCGGAGATGTTCCACAGTGTCTACCTCTTCTCAAAACACTTCCAGTATATGAGGGAACTCTGCTACATTAGGTTCTCACGACAGAGATGCGTCTGTGCTCAGTTGGAAAGTGTAGGACGTGTCTGGGTAGCAACCAGTAAGTGTCTGATACAAGCCGCTAAGAGGGGATGCGGAGGAAGGTATCTGCTCAGGGAAGCTACTTCAGGTGAGTACTCATTCATAACAGTGTCTCTCCTTTGAGGATGTAGATAGAACAGGGAACGACTACGGGCATATTAGGTACTGTGAGTAAAGGGCATGCTAAGGCGCTTAAGCCTGCCAAACACATATTGGATGTTCACCACCAGTGCAGATCCGCACTTAGTTTCTGCGTCGAAAATGCTTCCTACACTGAGAGGGAAGTGTGCTTTAGGAGGGATTCACTGCAGTGTTACGTCTGTTAAAGAAGGAAGCTTTTGGGACTGACTCTGTGTAACCCCAATAGGCACACATAGCTTCCCAGTCTCAGCCGTCTATCCGTTGGACTATAGCAAGTTCTGTTTAAGGGAAACTCCTTCATGCGGAATGTCACTTCTCACAGTGTCTTTCCAGTGGAGGAAAGAAGATAGAACAACGATGGACAGAGAGAACGTTGCAACCCGTGAGTGAAGTACAGGGTAAGGCACCTAAGCCTCTATGATGCATACTGGATGTACAACACCTGGGATTTTCCACAATGTTACCACTTCTCAAAACACTTCCAATATAGGAGGGAACTGTGCTACCGTAAGTTCTAATGACAGGGATGCATCTGTGCAAGGTTGAAAACTCGAGGATGTGTCTGGGTAGCAAACATGAAGTGTCTCATAAAGGCACCTTAGACTGGATGCGTAGTAGGTTTCTTCTAGGGAAGCTACTTCAGTTTTGTACTCATTCATAACAGTGCTTCCCCTTGGAGGAATGAAGGAAGAACACGGACGGACTAGGGGCACATTAGGTACTGTGAATAAAGGGCAGGCTATGAACCTTACGCCTGCCAACCACATATTGGATGTTCACCACCAGTGTTGATCCGCACATAGGTTCTGCGTCTAAAACGCTTCCAACACTGAGAGGGAAGTGTGCTTTAGGAGGGATTCACTGCAGTGTTACGTCTGTTAAAGAAGGATGCTTTTGGGACTGACTCTGTGGTAACAGCATTAGGCGCACATAGCTTTCCAGTCTCAGACGTCTAACCGTTAGACTATAGGAAGTTCTGTTTAAGGGAAACTCCTTCATGCGGAATGTCACTTCTCACAGTGTCTTTGCAGTGGAGAAAAGAAGATAGAACAAGGACGGACAGAGAGAACGATGCAAACCGTGATTGAAGTACAGGGTAAGCCTCGTAGGCCTCTATTATGCATACTGGTAGTTCAACACCGGAGATGTTCCACAGTGTCTACCTCTTCTCAAAACACTTCCAGTATATGAGGGAACTCTGCTACATTAAGTTCTCACGACAGAGATGCGTCTGTGCTCAGTTGGAAAGTGTAGGACGTGTCTGGGTAGCAACCAGTAAGTGTCTGATACAAGCCGCTAAGAGGGGATGCGGAGGAAGGTATCTGCTCAGGGAAGCTACTTCAGGTGCGTACTCATTCATAACAGTGTCTCTCCTTTGAGGATGTAGATAGAACAGGGAACGACTACGGGCACATTAGGTACTGTGAGTAAAGGGCATGCTAAGGCGCTTAAGCCTGCCAAACACATATTGGATGTTCACCACCAGTGCAGATCCGCACTTAGTTTCTGCGTCGAAAACGCTTCCTACACTGAGAGGGAAGTGTGCTTTAGGAGGGATTCACTGCAGTGTTACGTCTGTTAAAGAAGGAAGCTTTTGGGACTGACTCTGTGGTAACCCCAATAGGCGCACATAGCTTTCCAGTCTCAGCCGTCTATCCGTTGGACTATAGCAAGTTCTGTTTAAGGGAAACTCCTTCATGCGGAATGTCACTTCTCACAGTGTCTTTCCAGTGGAGGAAAGAAGATAGAACAACGACGGACAGAGAGAACGTTGCAACCCGTGAGTGAAGTACAGGGTAAGGCACCTAAGCCTCTATGATGCATACTGGATGTTCAACACCTGGGATTTTCCACAATGTCTACCACTTCTCAAAACACTTCCAATATAGGAGGGAACTGTGCTACCGTAAGTTCTAATGACAGGGATGCATCTGTGCAAGGTTGAAAACTCGAGGATGTGTCTGGGTAGCAAACATGAAGTGTCTCATAAAGGCACCTTAGACTGGATGCGTAGTAGGTTTCTGCTAGGGAAGCTACTTCAGTTTTGTACTCATTCATAACAGTGCTTCCCCTTGGAGGAATGAAGGAAGAACACGGACGGACTAGGGGCACAGTAGGTACTGTGAATAAAGGGCAGGCTATGAACCTTACGCCTGCCAACCACATATTGGATGTTCACCGCCAGTGTTGATCCGCACATAGGTTCTGCGTCTAAAACGCTTCCAACTCTGAGAGGGAAGTGTGCTTTAGGAGGGATTCACTGCAGTGTTACGTCTGTTAAAGAAGGATGCTTTTGGGACTGACTCTGTGGTAACCGCATTAGGCGCAAATAGCTTTCCAGTCTCAGACGTCTAACCGTTAGACTATAGGAAGTTCTGTTTAAGGGAAACTCCTTCATGCGGAATGTCACTTCTCACAGTGTCTTTGCAGTGGAGAAAAGAAGATAGAACAAGGACGGACAGAGAGAACGATGCAAACGTGATTGAAGTACAGGGTAAGCCTCGTAGGCCTCTATTATGCATACTGGTAGTTCAACACCGGAGATGTTCCACAGTGTCTACCTCTTCTCAAAACACTTCCAGTATATGAGGGAACTCTGCTACATTAGGTTCTCACGACAGAGATGCGTCTGTGCTCAGTTGGAAAGTGTAGGACGTGTCTGGGTAGCAACCAGTAAGTGTCTGATACAAGCCGCTAAGAGGGGATGCGGAGGAAGGTATCTGCTCAGGGAAGCTACTTCAGGTGAGTACTCATTCATAACAGTGTCTCTCCTTTGAGGATGTAGATAGAACAGGGAACGACTACGGGCATATTAGGTACTGTGAGTAAAGGGCATGCTAAGGCGCTTAAGCCTGCCAAACACATATTGGATGTTCACCACCAGTGCAGATCCGCACTTAGTTTCTGCGTCGAAAATGCTTCCTACACTGAGAGGGAAGTGTGCTTTAGGAGGGATTCACTGCAGTGTTACGTCTGTTAAAGAAGGAAGCTTTTGGGACTGACTCTGTGTAACCCCAATAGGCACACATAGCTTCCCAGTCTCAGCCGTCTATCCGTTGGACTATAGCAAGTTCTGTTTAAGGGAAACTCCTTCATGCGGAATGTCACTTCTCACAGTGTCTTTCCAGTGGAGGAAAGAAGATAGAACAACGATGGACAGAGAGAACGTTGCAACCCGTGAGTGAAGTACAGGGTAAGGCACCTAAGCCTCTATGATGCATACTGGATGTTCAACACCTGGGATTTTCCACAATGTTACCACTTCTCAAAACACTTCCAATATAGGAGGGAACTGTGCTACCGTAAGTTCTAATGACAGGGATGCATCTGTGCAAGGTTGAAAACTCGAGGATGTGTCTGGGTAGCAAACATGAAGTGTCTCATAAAGGCACCTTAGACTGGATGCGTAGTAGGTTTCTTCTAGGGAAGCTACTTCAGTTTTGTACTCATTCATAACAGTGCTTCCCCTTGGAGGAATGAAGGAAGAACACGGACGGACTAGGGGCACATTAGGTACTGTGAATAAAGGGCAGGCTATGAACCTTACGCCTGCCAACCACATATTGGATGTTCACCACCAGTGTTGATCCGCACATAGGTTCTGCGTCTAAAACGCTTCCAACACTGAGAGGGAAGTGTGCTTTAGGAGGGATTCACTGCAGTGTTACGTCTGTTAAAGAAGGATGCTTTTGGGACTGACTCTGTGGTAACAGCATTAGGCGCACATAGCTTTCCAGTCTCAGACGTCTAACCGTTAGACTATAGGAAGTTCTGTTTAAGGGAAACTCCTTCATGCGGAATGTCACTTCTCACAGTGTCTTTGCAGTGGAGAAAAGAAGATAGAACAAGGACGGACAGAGAGAACGATGCAAGCCGTGATTGAAGTACAGGGTAAGCCTCGTAGGCCTCTATTATGCATACTGGTAGTTCAACACCGGAGATGTTCCACAGTGTCTACCTCTTCTCAAAACACTTCCAGTATATGAGGGAACTCTGCTACATTAAGTTCTCACGACAGAGATGCGTCTGTGCTCAGTTGGAAAGTGTAGGACGTGTCTGGGTAGCAACCAGTAAGTGTCTGATACAAGCCGCTAAGAGGGGATGCGGAGGAAGGTATCTGCTCAGGGAAGCTACTTCAGGTGCGTACTCATTCATAACAGTGTCTCTCCTTTGAGGATGTAGATAGAACAGGGAACGACTACGGGCACATTAGGTACTGTGAGTAAAGGGCATGCTAAGGCGCTTAAGCCTGCCAAACACATATTGGATGTTCACCACCAGTGCAGATCCGCACTTAGTTTCTGCGTCGAAAACGCTTCCTACACTGAGAGGGAAGTGTGCTTTAGGAGGGATTCACTGCAGTGTTACGTCTGTTAAAGAAGGAAGCTTTTGGGACTGACTCTGTGGTAACCCCAATAGGCGCACATAGCTTTCCAGTCTCAGCCGTCTATCCGTTGGACTATAGCAAGTTCTGTTTAAGGGAAACTCCTTCATGCGGAATGTCACTTCTCACAGTGTCTTTCCAGTGGAGGAAAGAAGATAGAACAACGACGGACAGAGAGAACGTTGCAACCCGTGAGTGAAGTACAGGGTAAGGCACCTAAGCCTCTATGATGCATACTGGATGTTCAACACCTGGGATTTTCCACAATGTCTACCACTTCTCAAAACACTTCCAATATAGGAGGGAACTGTGCTACCGTAAGTTCTAATGACAGGGATGCATCTGTGCAAGGTTGAAAACTCGAGGATGTGTCTGGGTAGCAAACATGAAGTGTCTCATAAAGGCACCTTAGACTGGATGCGTAGTAGGTTTCTGCTAGGGAAGCTACTTCAGTTTTGTACTCATTCATAACAGTGCTTCCCCTTGGAGGAATGAAGGAAGAACACGGACGGACTAGGGGCACAGTAGGTACTGTGAATAAAGGGCAGGCTATGAACCTTACGCCTGCCAACCACATATTGGATGTTCACCACCAGTGTTGATCCGTACATAGGTTCTGCGTCTAAAACGCTTCCAACTCTGAGAGGGAAGTGTGCTTTAGGAGGGATTCACTGCAGTGTTACGTCTGTTAAAGAAGGAAGCTTTTGGGACTGACTCTGTGTTAACCGCATTAGGCGCACATAGCTTTCCAGTCTCAGACGTCTAACCGTTAGACTATAGGAAGTTCTGTTTAAGGGAAACTCCTTCATGCGGAATGTCACTTCTCACAGTGTCTTTGCAGTGGAGAAAAGAAGATAGAACAAGGACGGACAGAGAGAACGATGCAAACCGTGATTGAAGTACAGGGTAAGCCTCGTAGGCCTCTATTATGCATAATGGTAGTTCAACACCGGAGATGTTCCACAGTGTCTACCTCTTCTCAAAACACTTCCAGTATATGAGGGAACTCTGCTACATTAAGTTCTCACGACAGAGATGCGTCTGTGCTCAGTTGGAAAGTGTAGGACGTGTCTGGGTAGCAACCAGTAAGTGTCTGATACAAGCCGCTAAGAGGGGATGCGGAGGAAGGTATCTGCTCAGGGAAGCTACTTCAGGTGCGTACTCATTCATAAGAGTGTCTCTCCTTTGAGGATGTAGATAGAACAGGGAACGACTACGGGCACATTAGGTACTGTGAGTAAAGGGCATGCTAAGGCGCTTAAGCCTGCCAAACACATATTGGATGTTCACCACCAGTGCAGATCCGCACTTAGTTTCTGCGTCGAAAACGCTTCCTACACTGAGAGGGAAGTGTGCTTTAGGAGGGATTCACTGCAGTGTTACGTCTGTTAAAGAAGGAAGCTTTTGGGACTGACTCTGGTAACCCCAATAGGCGCACATAGCTTTCCAGTCTCAGCCGTCTATCCGTTGGACTATAGCAAGTTCTGTTTAAGGGAAACTCCTTCATGCGGAATGTCACTTCTCACAGTGTCTTTCCAGTGGAGGAAAGAAGATAGAACAACGACGGACAGAGAGAACGTTGCAACCCGTGAGTGAAGTACAGGGTAAGGCACCTAAGCCTCTATGATGCATACTGGATGTTCAACACCTGGGATTTTCCACAATGTCTACCACTTCTCAAAACACTTCCAATATAGGAGGGAACTGTGCTACCGTAAGTTCTAATGACAGGGATGCATCTGTGCAAGGTTGAAAACTCGAGGATGTGTCTGGGTAGCAAACATGAAGTGTCTCATAAAGGCACCTTAGACTGGATGCGTAGTAGGTTTCTGCTAGGGAAGCTACTTCAGTTTTGTACTCATTCATAACAGTGCTTCCCCTTGGAGGAATGAAGGAAGAACACGGACGGACTAGGGGCACAGTAGGTACTGTGAATAAAGGGCAGGCTATGAACCTTACGCCTGCCAACCACATATTGGATGTTCACCACCAGTGTTGATCCGCACATAGGTTCTGCGTCTAAAACGCTTCCAACTCTGAGAGGGAAGTGTGCTTTAGGAGGGATTCATTGCAGTGTTACGTCTGTTAAAGAAGGAAGCTTTTGGGACTGACTCTGTGTTAACCGCATTAGGCGCACATAGCTTTCCAGTCTCAGACGTCTAACCGTTAGACTATAGGAAGTTCTGTTTAAGGGAAACTCCTTCATGCGGAATGTCACTTCTCACAGTGTCTTTGCAGTGGAGAAAAGAAGATAGAACAAAGACGGACAGAGAGAACGATGCAAACCGTGATTGAAGTACAGGGTAAGCCTCGTAGGCCTCTATTATGCATACTGGTAGTTCAACACCGGAGATGTTCCACAGTGTCTACCTCTTCTCAAAACACTTCCCGTATATGAGGGAACTCTGCTACATTAAGTTCTCACGACAGAGATGCGTCTGTGCTCAGTTGGAAAGTGTAGGACGTGTCTGGGTAGCAACCAGTAAGTGTCTGATACAAGCCGCTAAGAGGGGATGCGGAGGAAGGTATCTGCTCAGGGAAGCTACTTCAGGTGCGTACTCATTCATAACAGTGTCTCTCCTTTGAGGATGTAGATAGAACAGGGAACGACTACGGGCACATTAGGTACTGTGAGTAAAGGGCATGCTAAGGCGCTTAAGCCTGCCAAACACATATTGGATGTTCACCACCAGTGCAGATCCGCACTTAGTTTCTGCGTCGAAAACGCTTCCTACACTGAGAGGGAAGTGTGCTTTAGGAGGGATTCACTACAGTGTTACGTCTGTTAAAGAAGGAAGCTTTTGGAACTGACTCTGTGGTAACCCCAATAGGCGCACTTAGCTTTCCAGTCTCAGCCGTCTATCCGTTGGACTATAGCAAGTTCTGTTTAAGGGAAACTCCTTCATGCGGAATGTCACTTCTCACAGTGTCTTTCCAGTGGAGGAAAGAAGATAGAACAACGATGGACAGAGAGAACGTTGCAACCCGTGAGTGAAGTACAGGGTAAGGCACCTAAGCCTCTATGATGCATACTGGATGTTCAACACCTGGGATTTTCCACAATGTTACCACTTCTCAGAACACTTCCAATATAGGAGGGAACTGTGCTACCGTAAGTTCTAATGACAGGGATGCATCTGTGCAAGGTTGAAAACTCGAGGATGTGTCTGGGTAGCAAACATGAAGTGTCTCATAAAGGCACCTTAGACTGGATGCGTAGTAGGTTTCTTCTAGGGAAGCTACTTCAGTTTTGTACTCATTCATAACAGTGCTTCCCCTTGGAGGAATGAAGGAAGAACACGGACGGACTAGGGGCACATTAGGTACTGTGAATAAAGGGCAGGCTATGAACCTTACGCCTGCCAACCACATATTGGATGTTCACCACCAGTGTTGATCCGCACATAGGTTCTGCGTCTAAAACGCTTCCAACACTGAGAGGGAAGTGTGCTTTAGGAGGGATTCACTGCAGTGTTACGTCTGTTAAAGAAGGATGCTTTTGGGACTGACTCTGTGGTAACCGCATTAGGCGCAAATAGCTTTCCAGTCTCAGACGTCTAACCGTTAGACTATAGGAAGTTCTGTTTAAGGGAAACTCCTTCATGCGGAATGTCACTTCTCACAGTGTCTTTGCAGTGGAGAAAAGAAGATAGAACAAGGACGGACAGAGAGAACGATGCAAACCGTGATTGAAGTACAGGGTAAGCCTCGTAGGCCTCTATTATGCATACTGGTAGTTCAACACCGGAGATGTTCCACAGTGTCTACCTCTTCTCAAAACACTTCCAGTATATGAGGGAACTCTGCTACATTAAGTTCTCACGACAGAGATGCGTCTGTGCTCAGTTGGAAAGTGTAGGACGTGTCTGGGTAGCAACCAGTAAGTGTCTGATACAAGCCGCTAAGAGGGGATGCGGAGGAAGGTATCTGCTCAGGGAAGCTACTTCAGGTGCGTACTCATTCATAACAGTGTCTCTCCTTTGAGGATGTAGATAGAACAGGGAACGACTACGGGCACATTAGGTACTGTGAGTAAAGGGCATGCTAAGGCGCTTAAGCCTGCCAAACACATATTGGATGTTCACCACCAGTGCAGATCCACACTTAGTTTCTGCGTCGAAAACGCTTCCTACACTGAGAGGGAATTGTGCTTTAGGAGGGATTCACTGCAGTGTTACGTCTGTTAAAGAAGGAAGCTTTTGGGACTGACTCTGTGGTAACCCCAATAGGCGCACATAGCTTTCCAGTCTCAGCCGTCTATCCGTTGGACTATAGCAAGTTCTGTTTAAGGGAAACTCCTTCATGCGGAATGTCACTTCTCACAGTGTCTTTCCAGTGGAGGAAAGAAGATAGAACAACGACGGACAGAGAGAACGTTGCAACCCGTGAGTGAAGTACAGGGTAAGGCACCTAAGCCTCTATGATGCATACTGGATGTTCAACACCTGGGATTTTCCACAATGTCTACCACTTCTCAAAACACTTCCAATATAGGAGGGAACTGTGCTACCGTAAGTTCTAATGACAGGGATGCATCTGTGCAAGGTTGAAAACTCGAGGATGTGTCTGGGTAGCAAACATGAAGTGTCTCATAAAGGCACCTTAGACTGGATGCGTAGTAGGTTTCTGCTAGGGAAGCTACTTCAGTTTTGTACTCATTCATAACAGTGCTTCCCCTTGGAGGAATGAAGGAAGAACACGGACGGACTAGGGGCACAGTAGGTACTGTGAATAAAGGGCAGGCTATGAACCTTACGCCTGCCAACCACATATTGGATGTTCACCACCAGTGTTGATCCGCACATAGGTTCTGCGTCTAAAACGCTTCCAACTCTGAGAGGGAAGTGTGCTTTAGGAGGGATTCACTGCAGTGTTACGTCTGTTAAAGAAGGAAGCTTTTGGGACTGACTCTGTGTTAACTGCATTAGGCGCACATAGCTTTCCAGTCTCAGACGTCTAACCGTTAGACTATAGGAAGTTCTGTTTAAGGGAAACTCCTTCATGCGGAATGTCACTTCTCACAGTGTCTTTGCAGTGGAGAAAAGAAGATAGAACAAGGACGGACAGAGAGAACGATGCAAACCGTGATTGAAGTACAGGGTAAGCCTCGTAGGCCTCTATTATGCATAATGGTAGTTCAACACCGGAGATGTTCCACAGTGTCTACCTCTTCTCAAAACACTTCCAGTATATGAGGGAACTCTGCTACATTAAGTTCTCACGACAGAGATGCGTCTGTGCTCAGTTGGAAAGTGTAGGACGTGTCTGGGTAGCAACCAGTAAGTGTCTGATACAAGCCGCTAAGAGGGGATGCGGAGGAAGGTATCTGCTCAGGGAAGCTACTTCAGGTGCGTACTCATTCATAACAGTGTCTCTCCTTTGAGGATGTAGATAGAACAGGGAACGACTACGGGCACATTAGGTACTGTGAGTAAAGGGCATGCTAAGGCGCTTAAGCCTGCCAAACACATATTGGATGTTCACCACCAGTGCAGATCCGCACTTAGTTTCTGCGTCGAAAATGCTTCCTACACTGAGAGGGAAGTGTGCTTTAGGAGGGATTCACTGCAGTGTTACGTCTGTTAAAGAAGGAAGCTTTTGGGACTGACTCTGGTAACCCCAATAGGCGCACATAGCTTTCCAGTCTCAGCCGTCTATCCGTTGGACTATAGCAAGTTCTGTTTAAGGGAAACTCCTTCATGCGGAATGTCACTTCTCACAGTGTCTTTCCAGTGGAGGAAAGAAGATAGAACAACGACGGACAGAGAGAACGTTGCAACCCGTGAGTGAAGTACAGGGTAAGGCACCTAAGCCTCTATGATGCATACTGGATGTTCAACACCTGGGATTTTCCACAATGTCTACCACTTCTCAAAACACTTCCAATATAGGAGGGAACTGTGCTACCGTAAGTTCTAATGACAGGGATGCATCTGTGCAAGGTTGAAAACTCGAGGATGTGTCTGGGTAGCAAACATGAAGTGTCTCATAAAGGCACCTTAGACTGGATGCGTAGTAGGTTTCTGCTAGGGAAGCTACTTCAGTTTTGTACTCATTCATAACAGTGCTTCCCCTTGGAGGAATGAAGGAAGAACACGGACGGACTAGGGGCACAGTAGGTACTGTGAATAAAGGGCAGGCTATGAACCTTACGCCTGCCAACCACATATTGGATGTTCACCACCAGTGTTGATCCGCACATAGGTTCTGTGTCTAAAACGCTTCCAACTCTGAGAGGGAAGTGTGCTTTAGGAGGGATTCATTGCAGTGTTACGTCTGTTAAAGAAGGAAGCCTTTGGGACTGACTCTGTGTTAACCGCATTAGGCGCACATAGCTTTCCAGTCTCAGACGTCTAACCGTTAGACTATAGGAAGTTCTGTTTAAGGGAAACTCCTTCATGCGGAATGTCACTTCTCACAGTGTCTTTGCAGTGGAGAAAAGAAGATAGAACAAGGACGGACAGAGAGAACGATGCAAACCGTGATTGAAGTACAGGGTAAGCCTCGTAGGCCTCTATAATGCATACTGGTAGTTCAACACCGGAGATGTTCCACAGTGTCTACCTCTTCTCAAAACACTTCCAGTATATGAGGGAACTCTGCTACATTAAGTTCTCACGACAGAGATGCGTCTGTGCTCAGTTGGAAAGTGTAGGACGTGTCTGGGTAGCAACCAGTAAGTGTCTGATACAAGCCGCTAAGAGGGGATGCGGAGGAAGGTATCTGCTCAGGGAAGCTACTTCAGGTGCGTACTCATTCATAACAGTGTCTCTCCTTTGAGGATGTAGATAGAACAGGGAACGACTAAGGGCACATTAGGTACTGTGAGTAAAGGGCATGCTAAGGCGCTTAAGCCTGCCAAACACATATTGGATGTTCACCACCAGTGCAGATCCGCACTTAGTTTCTGCGTCGAAAACGCTTCCTACACTGAGAGGGAAGTGTGCTTTAGGAGGGATTCACTGCAGTGTTACGTCTGTTAAAGAAGGAAGCTTTTGGGACTGACTCTGTGGTAACCCCAATAGGCGCACATAGCTTTCCAGTCTCAGCCGTCTATCCGTTGGACTATAGCAAGTTCTGTTTAAGGGAAACTCGTTCATGCGGAATGTCACTTCTCACAGTGTCTTTCCAGTGGAGGAAAGAAGATAGAACAACGATGGACAGAGAGAACGTTGCAACCCGTGAGTGAAGTACAGGGTAAGGCACCTAAGCCTCTATGATGCATACTGGATGTTCAACACCTGGGATTTTCCACAATGTCTACCACTTCTCAAAACACTTCCAATATAGGAGGGAACTGTGCTACCGTAAGTTCTAATGACAGGGATGCATCTGTGCAAGGTTGAAAACTCGAGGATGTGTCTGGGTAGCAAACATGAAGTGTCTCATAAAGGCACCTTAGACTGGATGCGTAGTAGGTTTCTGCTAGGGAAGCTACTTCAGTTTTGTACTCATTCATAACAGTGCTTCCCCTTGGAGGAATGAAGGAAGAACACGGACGGACTAGGGGCACAGTAGGTACTGTGAATAAAGGGCAGGCTATGAACCTTACGCCTGCCAACCACATATTGGATGTTCACCACCAGTGTTGATCCGCACATAGGTTCTGCGTCTAAAACGCTTCCAACTCTGAGAGGGAAGTGTGCCTTAGGAGGGATTCACTGCAGTGTTACGTCTGTTAAAGAAGGAAGCTTTTGGGACTGACTCTGTGTTAACCGCTTTAGGCGCACATAGCTTTCCAGTCTCAGACGTCTAACCGTTAGACTATAGGAAGTTCTGTTTAAGGGAAACTCCCTCATGCGGAATGTCACTTCTCACAGTGTCTTTGCAGTGGAGAAAAGAAGATAGAACAAGGACGGACAGAGAGAACGATGCAAACGTGATTGAAGTACAGGGTAAGCCTCGTAGCCTCTATTATGCATACTGGTAGTTCAACACCGGAGATGTTCCACAGTGTCTACCTCTTCTCAAAACACTTCCAGTATATGAGGGAACTCTGCTACATTAGGTTCTCACGACAGAGATGCGTCTGTGCTCAGTTGGAAAGTGTAGGACGTGTCTGGGTAGCAACCAGTAAGTGTCTGATACAAGCCGCTAAGAGGGGATGCGGAGGAAGGTATCTGCTCAGGGAAGCTACTTCAGGTGAGTACTCATTCATAACAGTGTCTCTCCTTTGAGGATGTAGATAGAACAGGGAACGACTACGGGCATATTAGGTACTGTGAGTAAAGGGCATGCTAAGGCGCTTAAGCCTGCCAAACACATATTGGATGTTCACCACCAGTGCAGATCCGCACTTAGTTTCTGCGTCGAAAATGCTTCCTACACTGAGAGGGAAGTGTGCTTTAGGAGGGATTCACTGCAGTGTTACGTCTGTTAAAGAAGGAAGCTTTTGGGACTGACTCTGTGTAACCCCAATAGGCACACATAGCTTCCCAGTCTCAGCCGTCTATCCGTTGGACTATAGCAAGTTCTGTTTAAGGGAAACTCCTTCATGCGGAATGTCACTTCTCACAGTGTCTTTCCAGTGGAGGAAAGAAGATAGAACAACGATGGACAGAGAGAACGTTGCAACCCGTGAGTGAAGTACAGGGTAAGGCACCTAAGCCTCTATGATGCATACTGGATGTTCAACACCTGGGATTTTCCACAATGTTACCACTTCTCAAAACACTTCCAATATAGGAGGGAACTGTGCTACCGTAAGTTCTAATGACAGGGATGCATCTGTGCAAGGTTGAAAACTCGAGGATGTGTCTGGGTAGCAAACATGAAGTGTCTCATAAAGGCACCTTAGACTGGATGCGTAGTAGGTTTCTTCTAGGGAAGCTACTTCAGTTTTGTACTCATTCATAACAATGCTTCCCCTTGGAGGAATGAAGGAAGAACACGGACGGACTAGGGGCACATTAGGTACTGTGAATAAAGGGCAGGCTATGAACCTTACGCCTGCCAACCACATATTGGATGTTCACCACCAGTGTTGATCCGCACATAGGTTCTGCGTCTAAAACGCTTCCAACACTGAGAGGGAAGTGTGCTTTAGGAGGGATTCACTGCAGTGTTACGTCTGTTAAAGAAGGATGCTTTTGGGACTGACTCTGTGGTAACAGCATTAGGCGCACATAGCTTTCCAGTCTCAGACGTCTAACCGTTAGACTATAGGAAGTTCTGTTTAAGGGAAACTCCTTCATGCGGAATGTCACTTCTCACAGTGTCTTTGCAGTGGAGAAAAGAAGATAGAACAAGGACGGACAGAGAGAACGATGCAAACCGTGATTGAAGTACAGGGTAAGCCTCGTAGGCCTCTATTATGCATACTGGTAGTTCAACACCGGAGATGTTCCACAGTGTCTACCTCTTCTCAAAACACTTCCAGTATATGAGGGAACTCTGCTACATTAGGTTCTCACGACAGAGATGCGTCTGTGCTCAGTTGGAAAGTGTAGGACGTGTCTGGGTAGCAACCAGTAAGTGTCTGATACAAGCCGCTAAGAGGGGATGCGGAGGAAGGTATCTGCTCAGGGAAGCTACTTCAGGTGAGTACTCATTCATAACAGTGTCTCTCCTTTGAGGATGTAGATAGAACAGGGAACGACTACGGGCATATTAGGTACTGTGAGTAAAGGGCATGCTAAGGCGCTTAAGCCTGCCAAACACATATTGGATGTTCACCACCAGTGCAGATCCGCACTTAGTTTCTGCGTCAAAAATGCTTCCTACACTGAGAGGGAAGTGTGCTTGAGGAGGGATTCACTGCAGTGTTACGTCTGTTAAAGAAGGAAGCTTTTGGGACTGAATCTGTGTAACCCCAATAGGCACACATAGCTTCCCAGTCTCAGCCGTCTATCCGTTGGACTATAGCAAGTTCTGTTTAAGGGAAACTCCTTCATTCGGAATGTCACTTCTCACAGTGTCTTTCCAGTGGAGGAAAGAAGATAGAACAACGACGGACAGAGAGAACGTTGCAACCCGTGCGTGAAGTACAGGGTAAGGCACCTAATTCTCTATGATGCATACTGGATGTTCAACACCTGGGATTTTCCACAATGTCTACCACTTCTCAAAACACTTCCAATATAGGAGGGAATTGTGCTACCGTAAGTTCTAATGACAGGGATGCATCTGTGCAAGGTTGAAAACTCGAGGATGTGTCTGGGTAGCAAACATGAAGTGTCTCATAAAGGCACCTTAGACTGGATGCGTAGTAGGTATCTGCTAGGGAAGCTACTTCAGTTTTGTACTCATTCATAACAGTGCTTCTCCTTGGAGGAATGATGGAAGAACACGGACGGACTAGGGGCACATTAGGTACTGTGAATAAAGGGCAGGCTATGAACCTTACGCCTGCCAACCACATATTGGATGTTCACAACCAGTGTTGATCCGCACATAGGTTCTGCGTCTAAAACGCTTCCAACACTGAGAGGGAAGTGTGCCTTAGGAGGGATTCACTGCAGTGTTACGTCTGTTAAAGAAGGAAGCTTTTGGGACTGACTCTGTGGTAACCGCATTAGGCGCACATAGCTTTCCAGTCTCAGTCGTCTAACCGTTAGACTATAGGAAGTTCTGTTTAAGGGAAACTCCTTCATGCGGAATGTCACTTCTCACAGTGTCTTTGCAGTGGAGAAAAGAAGATAGAACAAGGACGGACAGAGAGAACGATGCAAACCGTGATTGAAGTACAGGGTAAGCCTCGTAGGCCTCTATTATGCATACTGGTAGTTCAACACCGGAGATGTTCCACAGTGTCTACCTCTTCTCAAAACACTTCCCGTATATGAGGGAACTCTGCTACATTAAGTTCTCACGACAGAGATGCGTCTGTGCTCAGTTGGAAAGTGTAGGACGTGTCTGGGTAGCAACCAGTAAGTGTCTGATACAAGCCGCTAAGAGGGGATGCGGAGGAAGGTATCTGCTCAGGGAAGCTACTTCAGGTGCGTACTCATTCATAACAGTGTCTCTCCTTTGAGGATGTAGATAGAACAGGGAACGACTACGGGCACATTAGGTACTGTGAGTAAAGGGCATGCTAAGGCGCTTAAGCCTGCCAAACACATATTGGATGTTCACCACCAGTGCAGATCCGCACTTAGTTTCTGCGTCGAAAACGCTTCCTACACTGAGAGGGAAGTGTGCTTTAGGAGGGATTCACTGCAGTGTTACGTCTGTTAAAGAAGGAAGCTTTTGGAACTGACTCTGTGGTAACCCCAATAGGCGCACTTAGCTTTCCAGTCTCAGCCGTCTATCCGTTGGACTATAGCAAGTTCTGTTTAAGGGAAACTCCTTCATGCGGAATGTCACTTCTCAGAGTGTCTTTCCAGTGGAGGAAAGAAGATAGAACAACGACGGACAGAGAGAACGTTGCAACCCGTGAGTGAAGTACAGGGTAAGGCACCTAAGCCTCTATGATGCATACTGGATGTTCAACACCTGGGATTTTCCACAATGTCTACCACTTCTCAAAACACTTCCAATATAGGAGGGAACTGTGCTACCGTAAGTTCTAATGACAGGGATGCATCTGTGCAAGGTTGAAAACTCGAGGATGTGTCTGGGTAGCAAACATGAAGTGTCTCATAAAGGCACCTTAGACTGGATGCGTAGTAGGTTACTGCTAGGGAAGCTACTTCAGTTTTGTACTCATTCATAACAGTGCTTCCCCTTGGAGGAATGAAGGAAGAACACGGACGGACTAGGGGCACAGTAGGTACTGTGAATAAAGGGCAGGCTATGAACCTTACGCCTGCCAACCACATATTGGATGTTCACCACCAGTGTTGATCCGCACATAGGTTCTGCGTCTAAAACGCTTCCAACTCTGAGAGGGAAGTGTGCTTTAGGAGGGATTCACTGCAGTGTTACGTCTGTTAAAGAAGGAAGCTTTTGGGACTGACTCTGTGTTAACCGCATTAGGCGCACATAGCTTTCCAGTCTCAGACGTCTAACCGTTAGACTATAGGAAGTTCTGTTTAAGGGAAACTCCTTCATGCGGAATGTCACTTCTCACAGTGTCTTTGCAGTGGAGAAAAGAAGATAGAACAAGGACGGACAGAGAGAACGATGCAAACCGTGATTGAAGTACAGGGTAAGCCTCGTAGGCCTCTATTATGCATACTGGTAGTTCAACACCGGAGATGTTCCACAGTGTCTACCTCTTCTCAAAACACTTCCAGTATATGAGGGAACTCTGCTACATTAAGTTCTCACGACAGAGATGCGTCTGTGCTCAGTTGGAAAGTGTAGGACGTGTCTGGGTAGCAACCAGTAAGTGTCTGATACAAGCCGCTAAGAGGGGATGCGGAGGAAGGTATCTGCTCAGGGAAGCTACTTCAGGTGCGTACTCATTCATAACAGTGTCTCTCCTTTGAGGATGTAGATAGAACAGGGAACGACTACGGGCACATTAGGTACTGTGAGTAAAGGGCATGCTAAGGCGCTTAAGCCTGCCAAACACATATTGGATGTTCACCACCAGTGCAGATCCGCACTTAGTTTCTGCGTCGAAAACGCTTCCTACACTGAGAGGGAAGTGTGCTTTAGGAGGGATTCACTGCAGTGTTACGTCTGTTAAAGAAGGAAGCTTTTGGGACTGACTCTGTGGTAACCCCAATAGGCGCACATAGCTTTCCAGTCTCAGCCGTCTATCCGTTGGACTATAGCAAGTTCTGTTTAAGGGAAACTCCTTCATGCGGAATGTCACTTCTCACAGTGTCTTTCCAGTGGAGGAAAGAAGATAGAACAACGACGGACAGAGAGAACGTTGCAACCCGTGAGTGAAGTACAGGGTAAGGCACCTAAGCCTCTATGATGCATACTGGATGTTCAACACCTGGGATTTTCCACAATGTCTACCACTTCTCAAAACACTTCCAATATAGGAGGGAACTGTGCTACCGTAAGTTCTAATGACAGGGATGCATCTGTGCAAGGTTGAAAACTCGAGGATGTGTCTGGGTAGCAAACATGAAGTGTCTCATAAAGGCACCTTAGACTGGATGCGTAGTAGGTTACTGCTAGGGAAGCTACTTCAGTTTTGTACTCATTCATAACAGTGCTTCCCCTTGGAGGAATTAAGGAAGAACACGGACGGACTAGGGGCACAGTAGGTACTGTGAATAAAGGGCAGGCTATGAACCTTACGCCTGCCAACCACATATTGGATGTTCACCACCAGTGTTGATCCGCACATAGGTTCTGCGTCTAAAACGCTTCCAACTCTGAGAGGGAAGTGTGCTTTAGGAGGGATTCACTGCAGTGTTACGTCTGTTAAAGAAGGAAGCTTTTGGGACTGACTCTGTGTTAACCGCATTAGGCGCACATAGCTTTCCAGTCTCAGACGTCTAACCGTTAGACTATAGGAAGTTCTGTTTAAGGGAAACTCCTTCATGCGGAATGTCACTTCTCACAGTGTCTTTGCAGTGGAGAAAAGAAGATAGAACAAGGACGGACAGAGAGAACGATGCAAACCGTGATTGAAGTACAGGGTAAGCCTCGTAGGCCTCTATTATGCATACTGGTAGTTCAACACCGGAGATGTTCCACAGTGTCTACCTCTTCTCAAAACACTTCCAGTATATGAGGGAACTCTGCTACATTAAGTTCTCACGACAGAGATGCGTCTGTGCTCAGTTGGAAAGTGTAGGACGTGTCTGGGTAGCAACCAGTAAGTGTCTGATACAAGCCGCTAAGAGGGGATGCGGAGGAAGGTATCTGCTCAGGGAAGCTACTTCAGGTGCGTACTCATTCATAACAGTGTCTCTCCTTTGAGGATGTAGATAGAACAGGGAACGACTACGGGCACATTAGGTACTGTGAGTAAAGGGCATGCTAAGGCGCTTAAGCCTGCCAAACACATATTGGATGTTCACCACCAGTGCAGATCCGCACTTAGTTTCTGCGTCGAAAACGCTTCCTACACTGAGAGGGAAGTGTGCTTTAGGAGGGATTCACTGCAGTGTTACGTCTGTTAAAGAAGGAAGCTTTTGGGACTGACTCTGTGGTAACCCCAATAGGCGCACATAGCTTTCCAGTCTCAGCCGTCTATCCGTTGGACTATAGCAAGTTCTGTTTAAGGGAAACTCCTTCATGCGGAATGTCACTTCTCACAGTGTCTTTCCAGTGGAGGAAAGAAGATAGAACAACGACGGACAGAGAGAACGTTGCAACCCGTGAGTGAAGTACAGGGTAAGGCACCTAAGCCTCTATGATGCATACTGGATGTTCAACACCTGGGATTTTCCACAATGTCTACCACTTCTCAAAACACTTCCAATATAGGAGGGAACTGTGCTACCGTAAGTTCTAATGACAGGGATGCATCTGTGCAAGGTTGAAAACTCGAGGATGTGTCTGGGTAGCAAACATGAAGTGTCTCATAAAGGCACCTTAGACTGGATGCGTAGTAGGTTACTGCTAGGGAAGCTACTTCAGTTTTGTACTCATTCATAACAGTGCTTCCCCTTGGAGGAATGAAGGAAGAACACGGACGGACTAGGGGCACAGTAGGTACTGTGAATAAAGGGCAGGCTATGAACCTTACGCCTGCCAACCACATATTGGATGTTCACCACCAGTGTTGATCCGCACATAGGTTCTGCGTCTAAAACGCTTCCAACTCTGAGAGGGAAGTGTGCTTTAGGAGGGATTCACTGCAGTGTTACGTCTGTTAAAGAAGGAAGCTTTTGGGACTGACTCTGTGTTAACCGCATTAGGCGCACATAGCTTTCCAGTCTCAGACGTCTAACCGTTAGACTATAGGAAGTTCTGTTTAAGGGAAACTCCTTCATGCGGAATGTCACTTCTCACAGTGTCTTTGCAGTGGAGAAAAGAAGATAGAACAAGGACGGACAGAGAGAACGATGCAAACCGTGATTGAAGTACAGGGTAAGCCTCGTAGGCCTCTATTATGCATACTGGTAGTTCAACACCGGAGATGTTCCACAGTGTCTACCTCTTCTCAAAACACTTCCAGTATATGAGGGAACTCTGCTACATTAAGTTCTCACGACAGAGATGCGTCTGTGCTCAGTTGGAAAGTGTAGGACGTGTCTGGGTAGCAACCAGTAAGTGTCTGATACAAGCCGCTAAGAGGGGATGCGGAGGAAGGTATCTGCTCAGGGAAGCTACTTCAGGTGCGTACTCATTCATAACAGTGTCTCTCCTTTGAGGATGTAGATAGAACAGGGAACGACTACGGGCACATTAGGTACTGTGAGTAAAGGGCATGCTAAGGCGCTTAAGCCTGCCAAACACATATTGGATGTTCACCACCAGTGCAGATCCGCACTTAGTTTCTGCGTCGAAAACGCTTCCTACACTGAGAGGGAAGTGTGCTTTAGGAGGGATTCACTGCAGTGTTACGTCTGTTAAAGAAGGAAGCTTTTGGGACTGACTCTGGTAACCCCAATAGGCGCACATAGCTTTCCAGTCTCAGCCGTCTATCCGTTGGACTATAGCAAGTTCTGTTTAAGGGAAACTCCTTCATGCGGAATGTCACTTCTCACAGTGTCTTTCCAGTGGAGGAAAGAAGATAGAACAACGACGGACAGAGAGAACGTTGCAACCCGTGAGTGAAGTACAGGGTAAGGCACCTAAGCCTCTATGATGCATACTGGATGTTCAACACCTGGGATTTTCCACAATGTCTACCACTTCTCAAAACACTTCCAATATAGGAGGGAACTGTGCTACCGTAAGTTCTAATGACAGGGATGCATCTGTGCAAGGTTGAAAACTCGAGGATGTGTCTGGGTAGCAAACATGGAGTGTCTCATAAAGGCACCTTAGACTGGATGCGTAGTAGGTTTCTGCTAGGGAAGCTACTTCAATTTTGTACTCATTCATAACAGTGCTTCCCCTTGGAGGAATGAAGGAAGAACACGGACGGACTAGGGGCACAGTAGGTACTGTGAATAAAGGGCAGGCTATGAACCTTACGCCTGCCAACCACATATTGGATGTTCACCACCAGTGTTGATCCGCACATAGGTTCTGCGTCTAAAATGCTTCCAACTCTGAGAGGGAAGTGTGCTTTAGGAGGGATTCACTGCAGTGTTACGTCTGTTAAAGAAGGAAGCTTTTGGGACTGACTCTGTGTTAACCGCATTAGGCGCACATAGCTTTCCAGTCTCAGACGTCTAACCGTTAGACTATAGGAAGTTCTGTTTAAGGGAAACTCCTTCATGCGGAATGTCACTTCTCACAGTGTCTTTGCAGTGAGAAAAGAAGATAGAACAAGGACGGACAGAGAGAACGATGCAAACCGTGATTGAAGTACAGGGTAAGCCTCGTAGGCCTCTATTATGCATACTGGTAGTTCAACACCGGAGATGTTCCACAGTGTCTACCTCTTCTCAAAACACTTCCAGTATATGAGGGAACTCTGCTACATTAAGTTCTCACGACAGAGATGCGTCTGTGCTCAGTTGGAAAGTGTAGGACGTGTCTGGGTAGCAACCAGTAAGTGTCTGATACAAGCCGCTAAGAGGGGATGCGGAGGAAGGTATCTGCTCAGGGAAGCTACTTCAGGTGCGTACTCATTCATAACAGTGTCTCTCCTTTGAGGATGTAGATAGAACAGGGAACGACTACGGGCACATTAGGTACTGTGAGTAAAGGGCATGCTAAGGCGCTTAAGCCTGCCAAACACATATTGGATGTTCACCACCAGTGCAGATCCGCACTTAGTTTCTGCGTCGAAAACGCTTCCTACACTGAGAGGGAAGTGTGCTTTAGGAGGGATTCACTGCACTGTTACGTCTGTTAAAGAAGGAAGCTTTTGGGACTGACTCTGTGGTAACCCCAATAGGCGCACATAGCTTTCCAGTCTCAGCCGTCTATCCGTTGGACTATAGCAAGTTCTGTTTAAGGGAAACTCCTTCATGCGGAATGTCACTTCTCACAGTGTCTTTCCAGTGGAGGAAAGAAGATAGAACAACGATGGACAGAGAGAACGTTGCAACCCGTGAGTGAAGTACAGGGTAAGGCACCTAAGCCTCTATGATGCATACTGGATGTTCAACACCTGGGATTTTCCACAATGTCTACCACTTCTCAAAACACTTCCAATATAGGAGGGAACTGTGCTACCGTAAGTTCTAATGACAGGGATGCATCTGTGCAAGGTTGAAAACTCGAGGATGTGTCTGGGTAGCAAACATGAAGTGTCTCATAAAGGCACCTTAGACTGGATGCGTAGTAGGTTTCTTCTAGGGAAGCTACTTCAGTTTTGTACTCATTCATAACAGTGCTTCCCCTTGGAGGAATGAAGGAAGAACACGGACGGACTAGGGGCACAGTAGGTACTGTGAATAAAGGGCAGGCTATGAACCTTACGCCTGCCAACCACATATTGGATGTTCACCACCAGTGTTGATCCGCACATAGGTTCTGCGTCTAAAACGCTTCCAACTCTGAGAGGGAAGTGTGCCTTAGGAGGGATTCACTGCAGTGTTACGTCTGTTAAAGAAGGAAGCTTTTGGGACTGACTCTGTGTTAACCGCTTTAGGCGCACATAGCTTTCCAGTCTCAGACGTCTAACCGTTAGACTATAGGAAGTTCTGTTTAAGGGAAACTCCCTCATGCGGAATGTCACTTCTCACAGTGTCTTTGCAGTGGAGAAAAGAAGATAGAACAAGGACGGACAGAGAGAACGATGCAAACGTGATTGAAGTACAGGGTAAGCCTCGTAGGCCTCTATTATGCATACTGGTAGTTCAACACCGGAGATGTTCCACAGTGTCTACCTCTTCTCAAAACACTTCCAGTATATGAGGGAACTCTGCTACATTAGGTTCTCACGACAGAGATGCGTCTGTGCTCAGTTGGAAAGTGTAGGACGTGTCTGGGTAGCAACCAGTAAGTGTCTGATACAAGCCGCTAAGAGGGGATGCGGAGGAAGGTATCTGCTCAGGGAAGCTACTTCAGGTGAGTACTCATTCATAACAGTGTCTCTCCTTTGAGGATGTAGATAGAACAGGGAACGACTACGGGCATATTAGGTACTGTGAGTAAAGGGCATGCTAAGGCGCTTAAGCCTGCCAAACACATATTGGATGTTCACCACCAGTGCAGATCCGCACTTAGTTTCTGCGTCGAAAATGCTTCCTACACTGAGAGGGAAGTGTGCTTTAGGAGGGATTCACTGCAGTGTTACGTCTGTTAAAGAAGGAAGCTTTTGGGACTGACTCTGTGTAACCCCAATAGGCACACATAGCTTCCCAGTCTCAGCCGTCTATCCGTTGGACTATAGCAAGTTCTGTTTAAGGGAAACTCCTTCATGCGGAATGTCACTTCTCACAGTGTCTTTCCAGTGGAGGAAAGAAGATAGAACAACGATGGACAGAGAGAACGTTGCAACCCGTGAGTGAAGTACAGGGTAAGGCACCTAAGCCTCTATGATGCATACTGGATGTTCAACACCTGGGATTTTCCACAATGTTACCACTTCTCAAAACACTTCCAATATAGGAGGGAACTGTGCTACCGTAAGTTCTAATGACAGGGATGCATCTGTGCAAGGTTGAAAACTCGAGGATGTGTCTGGGTAGCAAACATGAAGTGTCTCATAAAGGCACCTTAGACTGGATGCGTAGTAGGTTTCTTCTAGGGAAGCTACTTCAGTTTTGTACTCATTCATAACAGTGCTTCCCCTTGGAGGAATGAAGGAAGAACACGGACGGACTAGGGGCACATTAGGTACTGTGAATAAAGGGCAGGCTATGAACCTTACGCCTGCCAACCACATATTGGATGTTCACCACCAGTGTTGATCCGCACATAGGTTCTGCGTCTAAAACGCTTCCAACACTGAGAGGGAAGTGTGCTTTAGGAGGGATTCACTGCAGTGTTACGTCTGTTAAAGAAGGATGCTTTTGGGACTGACTCTGTGGTAACAGCATTAGGCGCACATAGCTTTCCAGTCTCAGACGTCTAACCGTTAGACTATAGGAAGTTCTGTTTAAGGGAAACTCCTTCATGCGGAATGTCACTTCTCACAGTGTCTTTGCAGTGGAGAAAAGAAGATAGAACAAGGACGGACAGAGAGAACGATGCAAGCCGTGATTGAAGTACAGGGTAAGCCTCGTAGGCCTCTATTATGCATACTGGTAGTTCAACACCGGAGATGTTCCACAGTGTCTACCTCTTCTCAAAACACTTCCAGTATATGAGGGAACTCTGCTACATTAAGTTCTCACGACAGAGATGCGTCTGTGCTCAGTTGGAAAGTGTAGGACGTGTCTGGGTAGCAACCAGTAAGTGTCTGATACAAGCCGCTAAGAGGGGATGCGGAGGAAGGTATCTGCTCAGGGAAGCTACTTCAGGTGCGTACTCATTCATAACAGTGTCTCTCCTTTGAGGATGTAGATAGAACAGGGAACGACTACGGGCACATTAGGTACTGTGAGTAAAGGGCATGCTAAGGCGCTTAAGCCTGCCAAACACATATTGGATGTTCACCACCAGTGCAGATCCGCACTTAGTTTCTGCGTCGAAAACGCTTCCTACACTGAGAGGGAAGTGTGCTTTAGGAGGGATTCACTGCAGTGTTACGTCTGTTAAAGAAGGAAGCTTTTGGGACTGACTCTGTGGTAACCCCAATAGGCGCACATAGCTTTCCAGTCTCAGCCGTCTATCCGTTGGACTATAGCAAGTTCTGTTTAAGGGAAACTCCTTCATGCGGAATGTCACTTCTCACAGTGTCTTTCCAGTGGAGGAAAGAAGATAGAACAACGACGGACAGAGAGAACGTTGCAACCCGTGAGTGAAGTACAGGGTAAGGCACCTAAGCCTCTATGATGCATACTGGATGTTCAACACCTGGGATTTTCCACAATGTCTACCACTTCTCAAAACACTTCCAATATAGGAGGGAACTGTGCTACCGTAAGTTCTAATGACAGGGATGCATCTGTGCAAGGTTGAAAACTCGAGGATGTGTCTGGGTAGCAAACATGAAGTGTCTCATAAAGGCACCTTAGACTGGATGCGTAGTAGGTTTCTGCTAGGGAAGCTACTTCAGTTTTGTACTCATTCATAACAGTGCTTCCCCTTGGAGGAATGAAGGAAGAACACGGACGGACTAGGGGCACAGTAGGTACTGTGAATAAAGGGCAGGCTATGAACCTTACGCCTGCCAACCACATATTGGATGTTCACCACCAGTGTTGATCCGCACATAGGTTCTGCGTCTAAAACGCTTCCAACTCTGAGAGGGAAGTGTGCTTTAGGAGGGATTCACTGCAGTGTTACGTCTGTTAAAGAAGGATGCTTTTGGGACTGACTCTGTGGTAACCGCATTAGGCGCAAATAGCTTTCCAGTCTCAGACGTCTAACCGTTAGACTATAGGAAGTTCTGTTTAAGGGAAACTCCTTCATGCGGAATGTCACTTCTCACAGTGTCTTTGCAGTGGAGAAAAGAAGATAGAACAAGGACGGACAGAGAGAACGATGCAAACGTGATTGAAGTACAGGGTAAGCCTCGTAGGCCTCTATTATGCATACTGGTAGTTCAACACCGGAGATGTTCCACAGTGTCTACCTCTTCTCAAAACACTTCCAGTATATGAGGGAACTCTGCTACATTAGGTTCTCACGACAGAGATGCGTCTGTGCTCAGTTGGAAAGTGTAGGACGTGTCTGGGTAGCAACCAGTAAGTGTCTGATACAAGCCGCTAAGAGGGGATGCGGAGGAAGGTATCTGCTCAGGGAAGCTACTTCAGGTGCGTACTCATTCATAACAGTGTCTCTCCTTTGAGGATGTAGATAGAACAGGGAACGACTACGGGCATATTAGGTACTGTGAGTAAAGGGCATGCTAAGGCGCTTAAGCCTGCCAAACACATATTGGATGTTCACCACCAGTGCAGATCCGCACTTAGTTTCTGCGTCGAAAATGCTTCCTACACTGAGAGGGAAGTGTGCTTTAGGAGGGATTCACTGCAGTGTTACGTCTGTTAAAGAAGGAAGCTTTTGGGACTGACTCTGTGTAACCCCAATAGGCACACATAGCTTCCCAGTCTCAGCCGTCTATCCGTTGGACTATAGCAAGTTCTGTTTAAGGGAAACTCCTTCATGCGGAATGTCACTTCTCACAGTGTCTTTCCAGTGGAGGAAAGAAGATAGAACAACGATGGACAGAGAGAACGTTGCAACCCGTGAGTGAAGTACAGGGTAAGGCACCTAAGCCTCTATGATGCATACTGGATGTTCAACACCTGGGATTTTCCACAATGTTACCACTTCTCAAAACACTTCCAATATAGGAGGGAACTGTGCTACCGTAAGTTCTAATGACAGGGATGCATCTGTGCAAGGTTGAAAACTCGAGGATGTGTCTGGGTAGCAAACATGAAGTGTCTCATAAAGGCACCTTAGACTGGATGCGTAGTAGGTTTCTTCTAGGGAAGCTACTTCAGTTTTGTACTCATTCATAACAGTGCTTCCCCTTGGAGGAATGAAGGAAGAACACGGACGGACTAGGGGCACATTAGGTACTGTGAATAAAGGGCAGGCTATGAACCTTACGCCTGCCAACCACATATTGGATGTTCACCACCAGTGTTGATCCGCACATAGGTTCTGCGTCTAAAACGCTTCCAACACTGAGAGGGAAGTGTGCTTTAGGAGGGATTCACTGCAGTGTTACGTCTGTTAAAGAAGGATGCTTTTGGGACTGACTCTGTGGTAACAGCATTAGGCGCACATAGCTTTCCAGTCTCAGACGTCTAACCGTTAGACTATAGGAAGTTCTGTTTAAGGGAAACTCCTTCATGCGGAATGTCACTTCTCACAGTGTCTTTGCAGTGGAGAAAAGAAGATAGAACAAGGACGGACAGAGAGAACGATGCAAGCCGTGATTGAAGTACAGGGTAAGCCTCGTAGGCCTCTATTATGCATACTGGTAGTTCAACACCGGAGATGTTCCACAGTGTCTACCTCTTCTCAAAACACTTCCAGTATATGAGGGAACTCTGCTACATTAAGTTCTCACGACAGAGATGCGTCTGTGCTCAGTTGGAAAGTGTAGGACGTGTCTGGGTAGCAACCAGTAAGTGTCTGATACAAGCCGCTAAGAGGGGATGCGGAGGAAGGTATCTGCTCAGGGAAGCTACTTCAGGTGCGTACTCATTCATAACAGTGTCTCTCCTTTGAGGATGTAGATAGAACAGGGAACGACTACGGGCACATTAGGTACTGTGAGTAAAGGGCATGCTAAGGCGCTTAAGCCTGCCAAACACATATTGGATGTTCACCACCAGTGCAGATCCGCACTTAGTTTCTGCGTCGAAAACGCTTCCTACACTGAGAGGGAAGTGTGCTTTAGGAGGGATTCACTGCACTGTTACGTCTGTTAAAGAAGGAAGCTTTTGGGACTGACTCTGTGGTAACCCCAATAGGCGCACATAGCTTTCCAGTCTCAGCCGTCTATCCGTTGGACTATAGCAAGTTCTGTTTAAGGGAAACTCCTTCATGCGGAATGTCACTTCTCACAGTGTCTTTCCAGTGGAGGAAAGAAGATAGAACAACGACGGACAGAGAGAAAGTTGCAACCTGTGAGTGAAGTACAGGGTAAGGCACCTAAGCCTCTATGATGCATACTGGATGTTCAACACCTGGGATTTTCCACAATGTCTACCACTTCTCAAAACACTTCCAATATAGGAGGGAACTGTGCTACCGTAAGTTCTAATGACAGGGATGCATCTGTGCAAGGTTGAAAACTCGAGGATGTGTCTGGGTAGCAAACATGAAGTGTCTCATAAAGACACCTTAGACTGGATGCGTAGTAGGTTTCTGCTAGGGAAGCTACTTCAGTTTTGTACTCATTCATAACAGTGCTTCCCCTTGGAGGAATGAAGGAAGAACACGGACGGACTAGGGGCACAGTAGGTACTGTGAATAAAGGGCAGGCTATGAACCTTACGCCTGCCAACCACATATTGGATGTTCACCACCAGTGTTGATCCGCACATAGGTTCTGCGTCTAAAACGCTTCCAACTCTGAGAGGGAAGTGTGCTTTAGGAGGGATTCACTGCAGTGTTACGTCTGTTAAAGAAGGAAGCTTTTGGGACTGACTCTGTGTTAACCGCATTAGGCGCACATAGCTTTCCAGTCTCAGACGTCTAACCGTTAGACTATAGGAAGTTCTGTTTAAGGGAAACTCCTTCATGCGGAATGTCACTTCTCACAGTGTCTTTGCAGTGGAGAAAAGAAGATAGAACAAGGACGGACAGAGAGAACGATGCAAACCGTGATTGAAGTACAGGGTAAGCCTCGTAGGCCTCTATTATGCATAATGGTAGTTCAACACCGGAGATGTTCCACAGTGTCTACCTCTTCTCAAAACACTTCCAGTATATGAGGGAACTCTGCTACATTAAGTTCTCACGACAGAGATGCGTCTGTGCTCAGTTGGAAAGTGTAGGACGTGTCTGGGTAGCAACCAGTAAGTGTCTGATACAAGCCGCTAAGAGGGGATGCGGAGGAAGGTATCTGCTCAGGGAAGCTACTTCAGGTGCGTACTCATTCATAACAGTGTCTCTCCTTTGAGGATGTAGATAGAACAGGGAACGACTACGGGCACATTAGGTACTGTGAGTAAAGGGCATGCTAAGGCGCTTAAGCCTGCCAAACACATATTGGATGTTCACCACCAGTGCAGATCCGCACTTAGTTTCTGCGTCGAAAACGCTTCCTACACTGAGAGGGAAGTGTGCTTTAGGAGGGATTCACTGCAGTGTTACGTCTGTTAAAGAAGGAAGCTTTTGGGACTGACTCTGGTAACCCCAATAGGCGCACATAGCTTTCCAGTCTCAGCCGTCTATCCGTTGGACTATAGCAAGTTCTGTTTAAGGGAAACTCCTTCATGCGGAATGTCACTTCTCACAGTGTCTTTCCAGTGGAGGAAAGAAGATAGAACAACGACGGACAGAGAGAACGTTGCAACCCGTGAGTGAAGTACAGGGTAAGGCACCTAAGCCTCTATGATGCATACTGGATGTTCAACACCTGGGATTTTCCACAATGTCTACCACTTCTCAAAACACTTCCAATATAGGAGGGAACTGTGCTACCGTAAGTTCTAATGACAGGGATGCATCTGTGCAAGGTTGAAAACTCGAGGATGTGTCTGGGTAGCAAACATGAAGTGTCTCATAAAGGCACCTTAGACTGGATGCGTAGTAGGTTTCTGCTAGGGAAGCTACTTCAGTTTTGTACTCATTCATAACAGTGCTTCCCCTTGGAGGAATGAAGGAAGAACACGGACGGACTAGGGGCACAGTAGGTACTGTGAATAAAGGGCAGGCTATGAACCTTACGCCTGCCAACCACATATTGGATGTTCACCACCAGTGTTGATCCGCACATAGGTTCTGCGTCTAAAACGCTTCCAACTCTGAGAGGGAAGTGTGCTTTAGGAGGGATTCATTGCAGTGTTACGTCTGTTAAAGAAGGAAGCTTTTGGGACTGACTCTGTGTTAACCGCATTAGGCGCACATAGCTTTCCAGTCTCAGACGTCTAACCGTTAGACTATAGGAAGTTCTGTTTAAGGGAAACTCCTTCATGCGGAATGTCACTTCTCACAGTGTCTTTGCAGTGGAGAAAAGAAGATAGAACAAGGACGGACAGAGAGAACGATGCAAACCGTGATTGAAGTACAGGGTAAGCCTCGTAGGCCTCTATTATGCATACTGGTAGTTCAACACCGGAGATGTTCCACAGTGTCTACCTCTTCTCAAAACACTTCCCGTATATGAGGGAACTCTGCTACATTAAGTTCTCACGACAGAGATGCGTCTGTGCTCAGTTGGAAAGTGTAGGACGTGTCTGGGTAGCAACCAGTAAGTGTCTGATACAAGCCGCTAAGAGGGGATGCGGAGGAAGGTATCTGCTCAGGGAAGCTACTTCAGGTGCGTACTCATTCATAACAGTGTCTCTCCTTTGAGGATGTAGATAGAACAGGGAACGACTACGGGCACATTAGGTACTGTGAGTAAAGGGCATGCTAAGGCGCTTAAGCCTGCCAAACACATATTGGATGTTCACCACCAGTGCAGATCCGCACTTAGTTTCTGCGTCGAAAACGCTTCCTACACTGAGAGGGAAGTGTGCTTTAGGAGGGATTCACTGCAGTGTTACGTCTGTTAAAGAAGGAAGCTTTTGGAACTGACTCTGTGGTAACCCCAATAGGCGCACTTAGCTTTCCAGTCTCAGCCGTCTATCCGTTGGACTATAGCAAGTTCTGTTTAAGGGAAACTCCTTCATGCGGAATGTCACTTCTCACAGTGTCTTTCCAGTGGAGGAAAGAAGATAGAACAACGATGGACAGAGAGAACGTTGCAACCCGTGAGTGAAGTACAGGGTAAGGCACCTAAGCCTCTATGATGCATACTGGATGTTCAACACCTGGGATTTTCCACAATGTTACCACTTCTCAAAACACTTCCAATATAGGAGGGAACTGTGCTACCGTAAGTTCTAATGACAGGGATGCATCTGTGCAAGGTTGAAAACTCGAGGATGTGTCTGGGTAGCAAACATGAAGTGTCTCATAAAGGCACCTTAGACTGGATGCGTAGTAGGTTTCTTCTAGGGAAGCTACTTCAGTTTTGTACTCATTCATAACAGTGCTTCCCCTTGGAGGAATGAAGGAAGAACACGGACGGACTAGGGGCACATTAGGTACTGTGAATAAAGGGCAGGCTATGAACCTTACGCCTGCCAACCACATATTGGATGTTCACCACCAGTGTTGATCCGCACATAGGTTCTGCGTCTAAAACGCTTCCAACACTGAGAGGGAAGTGTGCTTTAGGAGGGATTCACTGCAGTGTTACGTCTGTTAAAGAAGGATGCTTTTGGGACTGACTCTGTGGTAACCGCTTTAGGCGCAAATAGCTTTCCAGTCTCAGACGTCTAACCGTTAGACTATAGGAAGTTCTGTTTAAGGGAAACTCCTTCATGCGGAATGTCACTTCTCACAGTGTCTTTGCAGTGGAGAAAAGAAGATAGAACAAGGACGGACAGAGAGAACGATGCAAACCGTGATTGAAGTACAGGGTAAGCCTCGTAGGCCTCTATTATGCATACTGGTAGTTCAACACCGGAGATGTTCCACAGTGTCTACCTCTTCTCAAAACACTTCCAGTATATGAGGGAACTCTGCTACATTAAGTTCTCACGACAGAGATGCGTCTGTGCTCAGTTGGAAAGTGTAGGACGTGTCTGGGTAGCAACCAGTAAGTGTCTGATACAAGCCGCTAAGAGGGGATGCGGAGGAAGGTATCTGCTCAGGGAAGCTACTTCAGGTGCGTACTCATTCATAACAGTGTCTCTCCTTTGAGGATGTAGATAGAACAGGGAACGACTACGGGCACATTAGGTACTGTGAGTAAAGGGCATGCTAAGGCGCTTAAGCCTGCCAAACACATATTGGATGTTCACCACCAGTGCAGATCCACACTTAGTTTCTGCGTCGAAAACGCTTCCTACACTGAGAGGGAATTGTGCTTTAGGAGGGATTCACTGCAGTGTTACGTCTGTTAAAGAAGGAAGCTTTTGGGACTGACTCTGTGGTAACCCCAATAGGCGCACATAGCTTTCCAGTCTCAGCCGTCTATCCGTTGGACTATAGCAAGTTCTGTTTAAGGGAAACTCCTTCATGCGGAATGTCACTTCTCACAGTGTCTTTCCAGTGGAGGAAAGAAGATAGAACAACGACGGACAGAGAGAACGTTGCAACCCGTGAGTGAAGTACAGGGTAAGGCACCTAAGCCTCTATGATGCATACTGGATGTTCAACACCTGGGATTTTCCACAATGTCTACCACTTCTCAAAACACTTCCAATATAGGAGGGAACTGTGCTACCGTAAGTTCTAATGACAGGGATGCATCTGTGCAAGGTTGAAAACTCGAGGATGTGTCTGGGTAGCAAACATGAAGTGTCTCATAAAGGCACCTTAGACTGGATGCGTAGTAGGTTTCTGCTAGGGAAGCTACTTCAGTTTTGTACTCATTCATAACAGTGCTTCCCCTTGGAGGAATGAAGGAAGAACACGGACGGACTAGGGGCACAGTAGGTACTGTGAATAAAGGGCAGGCTATGAACCTTACGCCTGCCAACCACATATTGGATGTTCACCACCAGTGTTGATCCGCACATAGGTTCTGCGTCTAAAACGCTTCCAACTCTGAGAGGGAAGTGTGCTTTAGGAGGGATTCACTGCAGTGTTACGTCTGTTAAAGAAGGAAGCTTTTGGGACTGACTCTGTGTTAACCGCATTAGGCGCACATAGCTTTCCAGTCTCAGACGTCTAACCGTTAGACTATAGGAAGTTCTGTTTAAGGGAAACTCCTTCATGCGGAATGTCACTTCTCACAGTGTCTTTGCAGTGGAGAAAAGAAGATAGAACAAGGACGGACAGAGAGAACGATGCAAACCGTGATTGAAGTACAGGGTAAGCCTCGTAGGCCTCTATTATGCATAATGGTAGTTCAACACCGGAGATGTTCCACAGTGTCTACCTCTTCTCAAAACACTTCCAGTATATGAGGGAACTCTGCTACATTAAGTTCTCACGACAGAGATGCGTCTGTGCTCAGTTGGAAAGTGTAGGACGTGTCTGGGTAGCAACCAGTAAGTGTCTGATACAAGCCGCTAAGAGGGGATGCGGAGGAAGGTATCTGCTCAGGGAAGCTACTTCAGGTGCGTACTCATTCATAACAGTGTCTCTCCTTTGAGGATGTAGATAGAACAGGGAACGACTACGGGCACATTAGGTACTGTGAGTAAAGGGCATGCTAAGGCGCTTAAGCCTGCCAAACACATATTGGATGTTCACCACCAGTGCAGATCCGCACTTAGTTTCTGCGTCGAAAACGCTTCCTACACTGAGAGGGAAGTGTGCTTTAGGAGGGATTCACTGCAGTGTTACGTCTGTTAAAGAAGGAAGCTTTTGGGACTGACTCTGGTAACCCCAATAGGCGCACATAGCTTTCCAGTCTCAGCCGTCTATCCGTTGGACTATAGCAAGTTCTGTTTAAGGGAAACTCCTTCATGCGGAATGTCACTTCTCACAGTGTCTTTCCAGTGGAGGAAAGAAGATAGAACAACGACGGACAGAGAGAACGTTGCAACCCGTGAGTGAAGTACAGGGTAAGGCACCTAAGCCTCTATGATGCATACTGGATGTTCAACACCTGGGATTTTCCACAATGTCTACCACTTCTCAAAACACTTCCAATATAGGAGGGAACTGTGCTACCGTAAGTTCTAATGACAGGGATGCATCTGTGCAAGGTTGAAAACTCGAGGATGTGTCTGGGTAGCAAACATGAAGTGTCTCATAAAGGCACCTTAGACTGGATGCGTAGTAGGTTTCTGCTAGGGAAGCTACTTCAGTTTTGTACTCATTCATAACAGTGCTTCCCCTTGGAGGAATGAAGGAAGAACACGGACGGACTAGGGGCACAGTAGGTACTGTGAATAAAGGGCAGGCTATGAACCTTACGCCTGCCAACCACATATTGGATGTTCACCACCAGTGTTGATCCGCACATAGGTTCTGTGTCTAAAACGCTTCCAACTCTGAGAGGGAAGTGTGCTTTAGGAGGGATTCATTGCAGTGTTACGTCTGTTAAAGAAGGAAGCCTTTGGGACTGACTCTGTGTTAACCGCATTAGGCGCACATAGCTTTCCAGTCTCAGACGTCTAACCGTTAGACTATAGGAAGTTCTGTTTAAGGGAAACTCCTTCATGCGGAATGTCACTTCTCACAGTGTCTTTGCAGTGGAGAAAAGAAGATAGAACAAGGACGGACAGAGAGAACGATGCAAACCGTGATTGAAGTACAGGGTAAGCCTCGTAGGCCTCTATAATGCATACTGGTAGTTCAACACCGGAGATGTTCCACAGTGTCTACCTCTTCTCAAAACACTTCCAGTATATGAGGGAACTCTGCTACATTAAGTTCTCACGACAGAGATGCGTCTGTGCTCAGTTGGAAAGTGTAGGACGTGTCTGGGTAGCAACCAGTAAGTGTCTGATACAAGCCGCTAAGAGGGGATGCGGAGGAAGGTATCTGCTCAGGGAAGCTACTTCAGGTGCGTACTCATTCATAACAGTGTCTCTCCTTTGAGGATGTAGATAGAACAGGGAACGACTACGGGCACATTAGGTACTGTGAGTAAAGGGCATGCTAAGGCGCTTAAGCCTGCCAAACACATATTGGATGTTCACCACCAGTGCAGATCCGCACTTAGTTTCTGCGTCGAAAACGCTTCCTACACTGAGAGGGAAGTGTGCTTTAGGAGGGATTCACTGCAGTGTTACGTCTGTTAAAGAAGGAAGCTTTTGGGACTGACTCTGTGGTAACCCCAATAGGCGCACATAGCTTTCCAGTCTCAGCCGTCTATCCGTTGGACTATAGCAAGTTCTGTTTAAGGGAAACTCCTTCATGCGGAATGTCACTTCTCACAGTGTCTTTCCAGTGGAGGAAAGAAGATAGAACAACGATGGACAGAGAGAACGTTGCAACCCGTGAGTGAAGTACAGGGTAAGGCACCTAAGCCTCTATGATGCATACTGGATGTTCAACACCTGGGATTTTCCACAATGTCTACCACTTCTCAAAACACTTCCAATATAGGAGGGAACTGTGCTACCGTAAGTTCTAATGACAGGGATGCATCTGTGCAAGGTTGAAAACTCGAGGATGTGTCTGGGTAGCAAACATGAAGTGTCTCATAAAGGCACCTTAGACTGGATGCGTAGTAGGTTTCTGCTAGGGAAGCTACTTCAGTTTTGTACTCATTCATAACAGTGCTTCCCCTTGGAGGAATGAAGGAAGAACACGGACGGACTAGGGGCACAGTAGGTACTGTGAATAAAGGGCAGGCTATGAACCTTACGCCTGCCAACCACATATTGGATGTTCACCACCAGTGTTGATCCGCACATAGGTTCTGCGTCTAAAACGCTTCCAACTCTGAGAGGGAAGTGTGCCTTAGGAGGGATTCACTGCAGTGTTACGTCTGTTAAAGAAGGAAGCTTTTGGGACTGACTCTGTGTTAACCGCTTTAGGCGCACATAGCTTTCCAGTCTCAGACGTCTAACCGTTAGACTATAGGAAGTTCTGTTTAAGGGAAACTCCCTCATGCGGAATGTCACTTCTCACAGTGTCTTTGCAGTGGAGAAAAGAAGATAGAACAAGGACGGACAGAGAGAACGATGCAAACGTGATTGAAGTACAGGGTAAGCCTCGTAGGCCTCTATTATGCATACTGGTAGTTCAACACCGGAGATGTTCCACAGTGTCTACCTCTTCTCAAAACACTTCCAGTATATGAGGGAACTCTGCTACATTAGGTTCTCACGACAGAGATGCGTCTGTGCTCAGTTGGAAAGTGTAGGACGTGTCTGGGTAGCAACCAGTAAGTGTCTGATACAAGCCGCTAAGAGGGGATGCGGAGGAAGGTATCTGCTCAGGGAAGCTACTTCAGGTGAGTACTCATTCATAACAGTGTCTCTCCTTTGAGGATGTAGATAGAACAGGGAACGACTACGGGCATATTAGGTACTGTGAGTAAAGGGCATGCTAAGGCGCTTAAGCCTGCCAAACACATATTGGATGATCACCACCAGTGCAGATCCGCACTTAGTTTCTGCGTCGAAAATGCTTCCTACACTGAGAGGGAAGTGTGCTTTAGGAGGGATTCACTGCAGTGTTACGTCTGTTAAAGAAGGAAGCTTTTGGGACTGACTCTGTGTAACCCCAATAGGCACACATAGCTTCCCAGTCTCAGCCGTCTATCCGTTGGACTATAGCAAGTTCTGTTTAAGGGAAACTCCTTCATGCGGAATGTCACTTCTCACAGTGTCTTTCCAGTGGAGGAAAGAAGATAGAACAACGATGGACAGAGAGAACGTTGCAACCCGTGAGTGAAGTACAGGGTAAGGCACCTAAGCCTCTATGATGCATACTGGATGTTCAACACCTGGGATTTTCCACAATGTTACCACTTCTCAAAACACTTCCAATATAGGAGGGAACTGTGCTACCGTAAGTTCTAATGACAGGGATGCATCTGTGCAAGGTTGAAAACTCGAGGATGTGTCTGGGTAGCAAACATGAAGTGTCTCATAAAGGCACCTTAGACTGGATGCGTAGTAGGTTTCTTCTAGGGAAGCTACTTCAGTTTTGTACTCATTCATAACAATGCTTCCCCTTGGAGGAATGAAGGAAGAACACGGACGGACTAGGGGCACAGTAGGTACTGTGAATAAAGGGCAGGCTATGAACCTTACGCCTGCCAACCACATATTGGATGTTCACCACCAGTGTTGATCCGCACATAGGTTCTGCGTCTAAAACGCTTCCAACACTGAGAGGGAAGTGTGCTTTAGGAGGGATTCACTGCAGTGTTACGTCTGTTAAAGAAGGATGCTTTTGGGACTGACTCTGTGGTAACAGCATTAGGCGCACATAGCTTTCCAGTCTCAGACGTCTAACCGTTAGACTATAGGAAGTTCTGTTTAAGGGAAACTCCTTCATGCGGAATGTCACTTCTCACAGTGTCTTTGCAGTGGAGAAAAGAAGATAGAACAAGGACGGACAGAGAGAACGATGCAAACCGTGATTGAAGTACAGGGTAAGCCTCGTAGGCCTCTATTATGCATACTGGTAGTTCAACACCGGAGATGTTCCACAGTGTCTACCTCTTCTCAAAACACTTCCAGTATATGAGGGAACTCTGCTACATTAGGTTCTCACGACAGAGATGCGTCTGTGCTCAGTTGGAAAGTGTAGGACGTGTCTGGGTAGCAACCAGTAAGTGTCTGATACAAGCCGCTAAGAGGGGATGCGGAGGAAGGTATCTGCTCAGGGAAGCTACTTCAGGTGAGTACTCATTCATAACAGTGTCTCTCCTTTGAGGATGTAGATAGAACAGGGAACGACTACGGGCATATTAGGTACTGTGAGTAAAGGGCATGCTAAGGCGCTTAAGCCTGCCAAACACATATTGGATGTTCACCACCAGTGCAGATCCGCACTTAGTTTCTGCGTCAAAAATGCTTCCTACACTGAGAGGGAAGTGTGCTTGAGGAGGGATTCACTGCAGTGTTACGTCTGTTAAAGAAGGAAGCTTTTGGAACTGACTCTGTGGTAACCCCAATAGGCGCACTTAGCTTTCCAGTCTCAGCCGTCTATCCGTTGGACTATAGCAAGTTCTGTTTAAGGGAAACTCCTTCATGCGGAATGTCACTTCTCACAGTGTCTTTCCAGTGGAGGAAAGAAGATAGAACAACGACGGACAGAGAGAACGTTGCAACCCGTGAGTGAAGTACAGGGTAAGGCACCTAAGCCTCTATGATGCATACTGGATGTTCAACACCTGGGATTTTCCACAATGTCTACCACTTCTCAAAACACTTCCAATATAGGAGGGAACTGTGCTACCGTAAGTTCTAATGACAGGGATGCATCTGTGCAAGGTTGAAAACTCGAGGATGTGTCTGGGTAGCAAACATGAAGTGTCTCATAAAGGCACCTTAGACTGGATGCGTAGTAGGTTACTGCTAGGGAAGCTACTTCAGTTTTGTACTCATTCATAACAGTGCTTCCCCTTGGAGGAATGAAGGAAGAACACGGACGGACTAGGGGCACAGTAGGTACTGTGAATAAAGGGCAGGCTATGAACCTTACGCCTGCCAACCACATATTGGATGTTCACCACCAGTGTTGATCCGCACATAGGTTCTGCGTCTAAAACGCTTCCAACTCTGAGAGGGAAGTGTGCCTTAGGAGGGATTCACTGCAGTGTTACGTCTGTTAAAGAAGGAAGCTTTTGGGACTGACTCTGTGTTAACCGCATTAGGCGCACATAGCTTTCCAGTCTCAGACGTCTAACCGTTAGACTATAGGAAGTTCTGTTTAAGGGAAACTCCTTCATGCGGAATGTCACTTCTCACAGTGTCTTTGCAGTGGAGAAAAGAAGATAGAACAAGGACGGACAGAGAGAACGATGCAAACCGTGATTGAAGTACAGGGTAAGCCTCGTAGGCCTCTATTATGCATACTGGTAGTTCAACACCGGAGATGTTCCACAGTGTCTACCTCTTCTCAAAACACTTCCAGTATATGAGGGAACTCTGCTACATTAAGTTCTCACGACAGAGATGCGTCTGTGCTCAGTTGGAAAGTGTAGGACGTGTCTGGGTAGCAACCAGTAAGTGTCTGATACAAGCCGCTAAGAGGGGATGCGGAGGAAGGTATCTGCTCAGGGAAGCTACTTCAGGTGCGTACTCATTCATAACAGTGTCTCTCCTTTGAGGATGTAGATAGAACAGGGAACGACTACGGGCACATTAGGTACTGTGAGTAAAGGGCATGCTAAGGCGCTTAAGCCTGCCAAACACATATTGGATGTTCACCACCAGTGCAGATCCGCACTTAGTTTCTGCGTCGAAAACGCTTCCTACACTGAGAGGGAAGTGTGCTTTAGGAGGGATTCACTGCAGTGTTACGTCTGTTAAAGAAGGAAGCTTTTGGGACTGACTCTGTGGTAACCCCAATAGGCGCACATAGCTTTCCAGTCTCAGCCGTCTATCCGTTGGACTATAGCAAGTTCTGTTTAAGGGAAACTCCTTCATGCGGAATGTCACTTCTCACAGTGTCTTTCCAGTGGAGGAAAGAAGATAGAACAACGACGGACAGAGAGAACGTTGCAACCCGTGAGTGAAGTACAGGGTAAGGCACCTAAGCCTCTATGATGCATACTGGATGTTCAACACCTGGGATTTTCCACAATGTCTACCACTTCTCAAAACACTTCCAATATAGGAGGGAACTGTGCTACCGTAAGTTCTAATGACAGGGATGCATCTGTGCAAGGTTGAAAACTCGAGGATGTGTCTGGGTAGCAAACATGAAGTGTCTCATAAAGGCACCTTCGACTGGATGCGTAGTAGGTTACTGCTAGGGAAGCTACTTCAGTTTTGTACTCATTCATAACAGTGCTTCCCCTTGGAGGAATGAAGGAAGAACACGGACGGACTAGGGGCACAGTAGGTACTGTGAATAAAGGGCAGGCTATGAACCTTACGCCTGCCAACCACATATTGGATGTTCACCACCAGTGTTGATCCGCACATAGGTTCTGCGTCTAAAACGCTTCCAACTCTGAGAGGGAAGTGTGCTTTAGGAGGGATTCACTGCAGTGTTACGTCTGTTAAAGAAGGAAGCTTTTGGGACTGACTCTGTGTTAACCGCATTAGGCGCACATAGCTTTCCAGTCTCAGACGTCTAACCGTTAGACTATAGGAAGTTCTGTTTAAGGGAAACTCCTTCATGCGGAATGTCACTTCTCACAGTGTCTTTGCAGTGGAGAAAAGAAGATAGAACAAGGACGGACAGAGAGAACGATGCAAACCGTGATTGAAGTACAGGGTAAGCCTCGTAGGCCTCTATTATGCATACTGGTAGTTCAACACCGGAGATGTTCCACAGTGTCTACCTCTTCTCAAAACACTTCCAGTATATGAGGGAACTCTGCTACATTAAGTTCTCACGACAGAGATGCGTCTGTGCTCAGTTGGAAAGTGTAGGACGTGTCTGGGTAGCAACCAGTAAGTGTCTGATACAAGCCGCTAAGAGGGGATGCGGAGGAAGGTATCTGCTCAGGGAAGCTACTTCAGGTGCGTACTCATTCATAACAGTGTCTCTCCTTTGAGGATGTAGATAGAACAGGGAACGACTACGGGCACATTAGGTACTGTGAGTAAAGGGCATGCTAAGGCGCTTAAGCCTGCCAAACACATATTGGATGTTCACCACCAGTGCAGATCCGCACTTAGTTTCTGCGTCGAAAACGCTTCCTACACTGAGAGGGAAGTGTGCTTTAGGAGGGATTCACTGCAGTGTTACGTCTGTTAAAGAAGGAAGCTTTTGGGACTGACTCTGTGGTAACCCCAATAGGCGCACATAGCTTTCCAGTCTCAGCCGTCTATCCGTTGGACTATAGCAAGTTCTGTTTAAGGGAAACTCCTTCATGCGGAATGTCACTTCTCACAGTGTCTTTCCAGTGGAGGAAAGAAGATAGAACAACGACGGACAGAGAGAACGTTGCAACCCGTGAGTGAAGTACAGGGTAAGGCACCTAAGCCTCTATGATGCATACTGGATGTTCAACACCTGGGATTTTCCACAATGTCTACCACTTCTCAAAACACTTCCAATATAGGAGGGAACTGTGCTACCGTAAGTTCTAATGACAGGGATGCATCTGTGCAAGGTTGAAAACTCGAGGATGTGTCTGGGTAGCAAACATGAAGTGTCTCATAAAGGCACCTTAGACTGGATGCGTAGTAGGTTACTGCTAGGGAAGCTACTTCAGTTTTGTACTCATTCATAACAGTGCTTCCCCTTGGAGGAATGAAGGAAGAACACGGACGGACTAGGGGCACAGTAGGTACTGTGAATAAAGGGCAGGCTATGAACCTTACGCCTGCCAACCACATATTGGATGTTCACCACCAGTGTTGATCCGCACATAGGTTCTGCGTCTAAAACGCTTCCAACTCTGAGAGGGAAGTGTGCTTTAGGAGGGATTCACTGCAGTGTTACGTCTGTTAAAGAAGGAAGCTTTTGGGACTGACTCTGTGTTAACCGCATTAGGCGCACATAGCTTTCCAGTCTCAGACGTCTAACCGTTAGACTATAGGAAGTTCTGTTTAAGGGAAACTCCTTCATGCGGAATGTCACTTCTCACAGTGTCTTTGCAGTGGAGAAAAGAAGATAGAACAAGGACGGACAGAGAGAACGATGCAAACCGTGATTGAAGTACAGGGTAAGCCTCGTAGGCCTCTATTATGCATACTGGTAGTTCAACACCGGAGATGTTCCACAGTGTCTACCTCTTCTCAAAACACTTCCAGTATATGAGGGAACTCTGCTACATTAAGTTCTCACGACAGAGATGCGTCTGTGCTCAGTTGGAAAGTGTAGGACGTGTCTGGGTAGCAACCAGTAAGTGTCTGATACAAGCCGCTAAGAGGGGATGCGGAGGAAGGTATCTGCTCAGGGAAGCTACTTCAGGTGCGTACTCATTCATAACAGTGTCTCTCCTTTGAGGATGTAGATAGAACAGGGAACGACTACGGGCACATTAGGTACTGTGAGTAAAGGGCATGCTAAGGCGCTTAAGCCTGCCAAACACATATTGGATGTTCACCACCAGTGCAGATCCGCACTTAGTTTCTGCGTCGAAAACGCTTCCTACACTGAGAGGGAAGTGTGCTTTAGGAGGGATTCACTGCAGTGTTACGTCTGTTAAAGAAGGAAGCTTTTGGGACTGACTCTGGTAACCCCAATAGGCGCACATAGCTTTCCAGTCTCAGCCGTCTATCCGTTGGACTATAGCAAGTTCTGTTTAAGGGAAACTCCTTCATGCGGAATGTCACTTCTCACAGTGTCTTTCCAGTGGAGGAAAGAAGATAGAACAACGACGGACAGAGAGAACGTTGCAACCCGTGAGTGAAGTACAGGGTAAGGCACCTAAGCCTCTATGATGCATACTGGATGTTCAACACCTGGGATTTTCCACAATGTCTACCACTTCTCAAAACACTTCCAATATAGGAGGGAACTGTGCTACCGTAAGTTCTAATGACAGGGATGCATCTGTGCAAGGTTGAAAACTCGAGGATGTGTCTGGGTAGCAAACATGGAGTGTCTCATAAAGGCACCTTAGACTGGATGCGTAGTAGGTTTCTGCTAGGGAAGCTACTTCAATTTTGTACTCATTCATAACAGTGCTTCCCCTTGGAGGAATGAAGGAAGAACACGGACGGACTAGGGGCACAGTAGGTACTGTGAATAAAGGGCAGGCTATGAACCTTACGCCTGCCAACCACATATTGGATGTTCACCACCAGTGTTGATCCGCACATAGGTTCTGCGTCTAAAATGCTTCCAACTCTGAGAGGGAAGTGTGCTTTAGGAGGGATTCACTGCAGTGTTACGTCTGTTAAAGAAGGAAGCTTTTGGGACTGACTCTGTGTTAACCGCATTAGGTGCACATAGCTTTCCAGTCTCAGACGTCTAACCGTTAGACTATAGGAAGTTCTGTTTAAGGGAAACTCCTTCATGCGGAATGTCACTTCTCACAGTGTCTTTGCAGTGGAGAAAAGAAGATAGAACAAGGACGGACAGAGAGAACGATGCAAACCGTGATTGAAGTACAGGGTAAGCCTCGTAGGCCTCTATTATGCATACTGGTAGTTCAACACCGGAGATGTTCCACAGTGTCTACCTCTTCTCAAAACACTTCCAGTATATGAGGGAACTCTGCTACATTAAGTTCTCACGACAGAGATGCGTCTGTGCTCAGTTGGAAAGTGTAGGACGTGTCTAGGTAGCAACCAGTAAGTGTCTGATACAAGCCGCTAAGAGGGGATGCGGAGGAAGGTATCTGCTCAGGGAAGCTACTTCAGGTGCGTACTCATTCATAACAGTGTCTCTCCTTTGAGGATGTAGATAGAACAGGGAACGACTACGGGCACATTAGGTACTGTGAGTAAAGGGCATGCTAAGGCGCTTAAGCCTGCCAAACACATATTGGATGTTCACCACCAGTGCAGATCCGCACTTAGTTTCTGCGTCGAAAACGCTTCCTACACTGAGAGGGAAGTGTGCTTTAGGAGGGATTCACTGCACTGTTACGTCTGTTAAAGAAGGAAGCTTTTGGGACTGACTCTGTGGTAACCCCAATAGGCGCACATAGCTTTCCAGTCTCAGCCGTCTATCCGTTGGACTATAGCAAGTTCTGTTTAAGGGAAACTCCTTCATGCGGAATGTCACTTCTCACAGTGTCTTTCCAGTGGAGGAAAGAAGATAGAACAACGATGGACAGAGAGAACGTTGCAACCCGTGAGTGAAGTACAGGGTAAGGCACCTAAGCCTCTATGATGCATACTGGATGTTCAACACCTGGGATTTTCCACAATGTCTACCACTTCTCAAAACACTTCCAATATAGGAGGGAACTGTGCTACCGTAAGTTCTAATGACAGGGATGCATCTGTGCAAGGTTGAAAACTCGAGGATGTGTCTGGGTAGCAAACATGAAGTGTCTCATAAAGGCACCTTAGACTGGATGCGTAGTAGGTTTCTGCTAGGGAAGCTACTTCAGTTTTGTACTCATTCATAACAGTGCTTCCCCTTGGAGGAATGAAGGAAGAACACGGACGGACTAGGGGCACAGTAGGTACTGTGAATAAAGGGCAGGCTATGAACCTTACGCCTGCCAACCACATATTGGATGTTCACCACCAGTGTTGATCCGCACATAGGTTCTGCGTCTAAAACGCTTCCAACTCTGAGAGGGAAGTGTGCCTTAGGAGGGATTCACTGCAGTGTTACGTCTGTTAAAGAAGGAAGCTTTTGGGACTGACTCTGTGTTAACCGCATTAGGCGCACATAGCTTTCCAGTCTCAGACGTCTAACCGTTAGACTATAGGAAGTTCTGTTTAAGGGAAACTCCTTCATGCGGAATGTCACTTCTCACAGTGTCTTTGCAGTGGAGAAAAGAAGATAGAACAAGGACGGACAGAGAGAACGATGCAAACCGTGATTGAAGTACAGGGTAAGCCTCGTAGGCCTCTATTATGCATACTGGTAGTTCAACACCGGAGATGTTCCACAGTGTCTACCTCTTCTCAAAACACTTCCAGTATATGAGGGAACTCTGCTACATTAAGTTCTCACGACAGAGATGTGTCTGTGCTCAGTTGGAAAGTGTAGGACGTGTCTGGGTAGCAACCAGTAAGTGTCTGATACAAGCCGCTAAGAGGGGATGCAGAGGAAGGTATCTGCTCAGGGAAGCTACTTCAGGTGCGTACTCATTCATAACAGTGTCTCTCCTTTGAGGATGTAGATAGAACAGGGAACGACTACGGGCACATTAGGTACTGTGAGTAAAGGGCATGCTAAGGCGCTTAAGCCTGCCAAACACATATTGGATGATCACCACCAGTGCAGATCCGCACTTAGTTTCTGCGTCGAAAACGCTTCCTACACTGAGAGGGAAGTGTGCTTTAGGAGGGATTCACTGCAGTGTTACGTCTGTTAAAGAAGGAAGCTTTTGGGACTGACTCTGTGGTAACGCCAATAGGCGCACATAGCTTTCCAGTCTCAGCCGTCTATCCGTTGGACTATAGCAAGTTCTTTTTAAGGGAAACTCCTTCATGCGGAATGTCACTTCTCACAGTGTCTTTGCAGTGGAGGAAAGAAGATAGAACAACGACGGACAGAGAGAACGTTGCAACCCGTGAGTGAAGTACAGGGTAAGGCACCTAAGCCTCTATGATGCATACTGGATGTTCAACACCTGGGATTTTCCACAATGTCTACCACTTCTCAAAACACTTCCAATATAGGAGGGAACTGTGCTACCGTAAGTTCTAATGACAGGGATGCATCTGTGCAAGGTTGAAAACTCGAGGATGTGTCTGGGTAGCAAACATGAAGTGTCTCATAAAGGCACCTTAGACTGGATGCGTAGTAGGTATCTGCTAGGGAAGCTACTTCAGTTTTGTACTCATTCATAACTGTGCTTCTCCTTGGAGGAATGAAGGAAGAACACGGACGGACTAGGGGCACATTAGGTACTGTGAATAAAGGGCAGGCTATGAACCTTACGCCTGCCAACCACATATTGGATGTTCACAACCAGTGTTGATCCGCACATAGGTTCTGCGTCTAAAACGCTTCCAACACTGAGAGGGAAGTGTGCCTTAGGAGGGATTCACTGCAGTGTTACGTCTGTTAAAGAAGGAAGCTTTTGGGACTGCCTCTGTGGTAACCGCATTAGGCGCACATAGCTTTCCAGTCTCAGACGTCTAACCGTTAGACTATAGGAAGTTCTGTTTAAGGGAAACTCCTTCATGCGGAATGTCACTTCTCACAGTGTCTTTGCAGTGGAGAAAAGAAGATAGAACAAGGACGGACAGAGAGAACGATGCAAACCGTGATTGAAGTACAGGGTAAGCCTCGTAGGCCTCTATTATGCATACTGGTAGTTCAACACCGGAGATGTTCCACAATGTCTACCTCTTCTCAAAACACTTCCAGTATATGAGGGAACTCTGCTACATTAAGTTCTCACGACAGAGATGCGTCTGTGCTCAGTTGGAAAGTGTAGGACGTGTCTGGGTAGCAACCAGTAAGTGTCTGATACAAGCCGCTAAGAGGGGATGCGGAGGAAGGTATCTGCTCAGGGAAGCTACTTCAGGTGCGTACTCATTCATAACAGTGTCTCTCCTTTGAGGATGTAGATAGAACAGGGAACGACTACGGGCACATTAGGTACTGTGAGTAAAGGGCATGCTAAGGCGCTTAAGCCTGCCAAACACATATTGGATGTTCACCACCAGTGCAGATCCGCACTTAGTTTCTGCGTCGAAAACGCTTCCTACACTGAGAGGGAAGTGTGCTTTAGGAGGGATTCACTGCAGTGTTACGTCTGTTAAAGAAGGAAGCTTTTGGGACTGACTCTGTGGTAACCCCAATAGGCGCACTTAGCTTTCCAGTCTCAGCCGTCTATCCGTTGGACTATAGCAAGTTCTGTTTAAGGGAAACTCCTTCATTCGGAATGTCACTTCTCACAGTGTCTTTCCAGTGGAGGAAAGAAGATAGAACAACGACGGACAGAGAGAACGTTGCAACCCGTGAGTGAAGTACAGGGTAAGGCACCTAAGCCTCTATGATGCATACTGGATGTTCAACACCTGGGATTTTCCACAATGTCTACCACTTCTCAAAACACTTCCAATATAGGAGGGAACTGTGCTACCGTAAGTTCTAATGACAGGGATGCATCTGTGCAAGGTTGAAAACTCGAGGATGTGTCTGGGTAGCAAACATGAAGTGTCTCATAAAGGCACCTTAGACTGGATGCGTAGTAGGTTACTGCTAGGGAAGCTACTTCAGTTTTGTACTCATTCATAACAGTGCTTCCCCTTGGAGGAATGAAGGAAGAACACGGACGGACTAGGGGCACAGTAGGTACTGTGAATAAAGGGCAGGCTATGAACCTTACGCCTGCCAACCACATATTGGATGTTCACCACCAGTGTTGATCCGCACATAGGTTCTGCGTCTAAAACGCTTCCAACTCTGAGAGGGAAGTGTGCCTTAGGAGGGATTCACTGCAGTGTTACGTCTGTTAAAGAAGGAAGCTTTTGGGACTGACTCTGTGTTAACCGCATTAGGCGCACATAGCTTTCCAGTCTCAGACGTCTAACCGTTAGACTATAGGAAGTTCTGTTTAAGGGAAACTCCTTCATGCGGAATGTCACTTCTCACAGTGTCTTTGCAGTGGAGAAAAGAAGATAGAACAAGGACGGACAGAGAGAACGATGCAAACCGTGATTGAAGTACAGGGTAAGCCTCGTAGGCCTCTATTATGCATACTGGTAGTTCAACACCGGAGATGTTCCACAGTGTCTACCTCTTCTCAAAACACTTCCAGTATATGAGGGAACTCTGCTACATTAAGTTCTCACGACAGAGATGCGTCTGTGCTCAGTTGGAAAGTGTAGGACGTGTCTGGGTAGCAACCAGTAAGTGTCTGATACAAGCCGCTAAGAGGGGATGCGGAGGAAGGTATCTGCTCAGGGAAGCTACTTCAGGTGCGTACTCATTCATAACAGTGTCTCTCCTTTGAGGATGTAGATAGAACAGGGAACGACTACGGGCACATTAGGTACTGTGAGTAAAGGGCATGCTAAGGCGCTTAAGCCTGCCAAACACATATTGGATGTTCACCACCAGTGCAGATCCGCACTTAGTTTCTGCGTCGAAAACGCTTCCTACACTGAGAGGGAAGTGTGCTTTAGGAGGGATTCACTGCAGTGTTACGTCTGTTAAAGAAGGAAGCTTTTGGGACTGACTCTGTGGTAACCCCAATAGGCGCACATAGCTTTCCAGTCTCAGCCGTCTATCCGTTGGACTATAGCAAGTTCTGTTTAAGGGAAACTCCTTCATGCGGAATGTCACTTCTCACAGTGTCTTTCCAGTGGAGGAAAGAAGATAGAACAACGACGGACAGAGAGAACGTTGCAACCCGTGAGTGAAGTACAGGGTAAGGCACCTAAGCCTCTATGATGCATACTGGATGTTCAACACCTGGGATTTTCCACAATGTCTACCACTTCTCAAAACACTTCCAATATAGGAGGGAACTGTGCTACCGTAAGTTCTAATGACAGGGATGCATCTGTGCAAGGTTGAAAACTCGAGGATGTGTCTGGGTAGCAATCATGAAGTGTCTCATAAAGGCACCTTCGACTGGATGCGTAGTAGGTTACTGCTAGGGAAGCTACTTCAGTTTTGTACTCATTCATAACAGTGCTTCCCCTTGGAGGAATGAAGGAAGAACACGGACGGACTAGGGGCACAGTAGGTACTGTGAATAAAGGGCAGGCTATGAACCTTACGCCTGCCAACCACATATTGGATGTTCACCACCAGTGTTGATCCGCACATAGGTTCTGCGTCTAAAACGCTTCCAACTCTGAGAGGGAAGTGTGCTTTAGGAGGGATTCACTGCAGTGTTACGTCTGTTAAAGAAGGAAGCTTTTGGGACTGACTCTGTGTTAACCGCATTAGGCGCACATAGCTTTCCAGTCTCAGACGTCTAACCGTTAGACTATAGGAAGTTCTGTTTAAGGGAAACTCCTTCATGCGGAATGTCACTTCTCACAGTGTCTTTGCAGTGGAGAAAAGAAGATAGAACAAGGACGGACAGAGAGAACGATGCAAACCGTGATTGAAGTACAGGGTAAGCCTCGTAGGCCTCTATTATGCATACTGGTAGTTCAACACCGGAGATGTTCCACAGTGTCTACCTCTTCTCAAAACACTTCCAGTATATGAGGGAACTCTGCTACATTAAGTTCTCACGACAGAGATGCGTCTGTGCTCAGTTGGAAAGTGTAGGACGTGTCTGGGTAGCAACCAGTAAGTGTCTGATACAAGCCGCTAAGAGGGGATGCGGAGGAAGGTATCTGCTCAGGGAAGCTACTTCAGGTGCGTACTCATTCATAACAGTGTCTCTCCTTTGAGGATGTAGATAGAACAGGGAACGACTACGGGCACATTAGGTACTGTGAGTAAAGGGCATGCTAAGGCGCTTAAGCCTGCCAAACACATATTGGATGTTCACCACCAGTGCAGATCCGCACTTAGTTTCTGCGTCGAAAACGCTTCCTACACTGAGAGGGAAGTGTGCTTTAGGAGGGATTCACTGCAGTGTTACGTCTGTTAAAGAAGGAAGCTTTTGGGACTGACTCTGTGGTAACCCCAATAGGCGCACATAGCTTTCCAGTCTCAGCCGTCTATCCGTTGGACTATAGCAAGTTCTGTTTAAGGGAAACTCCTTCATGCGGAATGTCACTTCTCACAGTGTCTTTCCAGTGGAGGAAAGAAGATAGAACAACGACGGACAGAGAGAACGTTGCAACCCGTGAGTGAAGTACAGGGTAAGGCACCTAAGCCTCTATGATGCATACTGGATGTTCAACACCTGGGATTTTCCACAATGTCTACCACTTCTCAAAACACTTCCAATATAGGAGGGAACTGTGCTACCGTAAGTTCTAATGACAGGGATGCATCTGTGCAAGGTTGAAAACTCGAGGATGTGTCTGGGTAGCAAACATGAAGTGTCTCATAAAGGCACCTTAGACTGGATGCGTAGTAGGTTACTGCTAGGGAAGCTACTTCAGTTTTGTACTCATTCATAACAGTGCTTCCCCTTGGAGGAATGAAGGAAGAACACGGACGGACTAGGGGCACAGTAGGTACTGTGAATAAAGGGCAGGCTATGAACCTTACGCCTGCCAACCACATATTGGATGTTCACCACCAGTGTTGATCCGCACATAGGTTCTGCGTCTAAAACGCTTCCAACTCTGAGAGGGAAGTGTGCTTTAGGAGGGATTCACTGCAGTGTTACGTCTGTTAAAGAAGGAAGCTTTTGGGACTGACTCTGTGTTAACCGCATTAGGCGCACATAGCTTTCCAGTCTCAGACGTCTAACCGTTAGACTATAGGAAGTTCTGTTTAAGGGAAACTCCTTCATGCGGAATGTCACTTCTCACAGTGTCTTTGCAGTGGAGAAAAGAAGATAGAACAAGGACGGACAGAGAGAACGATGCAAACCGTGATTGAAGTACAGGGTAAGCCTCGTAGGCCTCTATTATGCATACTGGTAGTTCAACACCGGAGATGTTCCACAGTGTCTACCTCTTCTCAAAACACTTCCAGTATATGAGGGAACTCTGCTACATTAAGTTCTCACGACAGAGATGCGTCTGTGCTCAGTTGGAAAGTGTAGGACGTGTCTGGGTAGCAACCAGTAAGTGTCTGATACAAGCCGCTAAGAGGGGATGCGGAGGAAGGTATCTGCTCAGGGAAGCTACTTCAGGTGCGTACTCATTCATAACAGTGTCTCTCCTTTGAGGATGTAGATAGAACAGGGAACGACTACGGGCACATTAGGTACTGTGAGTAAAGGGCATGCTAAGGCGCTTAAGCCTGCCAAACACATATTGGATGTTCACCACCAGTGCAGATCCGCACTTAGTTTCTGCGTCGAAAACGCTTCCTACACTGAGAGGGAAGTGTGCTTTAGGAGGGATTCACTGCAGTGTTACGTCTGTTAAAGAAGGAAGCTTTTGGGACTGACTCTGGTAACCCCAATAGGCGCACATAGCTTTCCAGTCTCAGCCGTCTATCCGTTGGACTATAGCAAGTTCTGTTTAAGGGAAACTCCTTCATGCGGAATGTCACTTCTCACAGTGTCTTTCCAGTGGAGGAAAGAAGATAGAACAACGACGGACAGAGAGAACGTTGCAACCCGTGAGTGAAGTACAGGGTAAGGCACCTAAGCCTCTATGATGCATACTGGATGTTCAACACCTGGGATTTTCCACAATGTCTACCACTTCTCAAAACACTTCCAATATAGGAGGGAACTGTGCTACCGTAAGTTCTAATGACAGGGATGCATCTGTGCAAGGTTGAAAACTCGAGGATGTGTCTGGGTAGCAAACATGGAGTGTCTCATAAAGGCACCTTAGACTGGATGCGTAGTAGGTTTCTGCTAGGGAAGCTACTTCAATTTTGTACTCATTCATAACAGTGCTTCCCCTTGGAGGAATGAAGGAAGAACACGGACGGACTAGGGGCACAGTAGGTACTGTGAATAAAGGGCAGGCTATGAACCTTACGCCTGCCAACCACATATTGGATGTTCACCACCAGTGTTGATCCGCACATAGGTTCTGCGTCTAAAATGCTTCCAACTCTGAGAGGGAAGTGTGCTTTAGGAGGGATTCACTGCAGTGTTACGTCTGTTAAAGAAGGAAGCTTTTGGGACTGACTCTGTGTTAACCGCATTAGGTGCACATAGCTTTCCAGTCTCAGACGTCTAACCGTTAGACTATAGGAAGTTCTGTTTAAGGGAAACTCCTTCATGCGGAATGTCACTTCTCACAGTGTCTTTGCAGTGGAGAAAAGAAGATAGAACAAGGACGGACAGAGAGAACGATGCAAACCGTGATTGAAGTACAGGGTAAGCCTCGTAGGCCTCTATTATGCATACTGGTAGTTCAACACCGGAGATGTTCCACAGTGTCTACCTCTTCTCAAAACACTTCCAGTATATGAGGGAACTCTGCTACATTAAGTTCTCACGACAGAGATGCGTCTGTGCTCAGTTGGAAAGTGTAGGACGTGTCTAGGTAGCAACCAGTAAGTGTCTGATACAAGCCGCTAAGAGGGGATGCGGAGGAAGGTATCTGCTCAGGGAAGCTACTTCAGGTGCGTACTCATTCATAACAGTGTCTCTCCTTTGAGGATGTAGATAGAACAGGGAACGACTACGGGCACATTAGGTACTGTGAGTAAAGGGCATGCTAAGGCGCTTAAGCCTGCCAAACACATATTGGATGTTCACCACCAGTGCAGATCCGCACTTAGTTTCTGCGTCGAAAACGCTTCCTACACTGAGAGGGAAGTGTGCTTTAGGAGGGATTCACTGCACTGTTACGTCTGTTAAAGAAGGAAGCTTTTGGGACTGACTCTGTGGTAACCCCAATAGGCGCACATAGCTTTCCAGTCTCAGCCGTCTATCCGTTGGACTATAGCAAGTTCTGTTTAAGGGAAACTCCTTCATGCGGAATGTCACTTCTCACAGTGTCTTTCCAGTGGAGGAAAGAAGATAGAACAACGATGGACAGAGAGAACGTTGCAACCCGTGAGTGAAGTACAGGGTAAGGCACCTAAGCCTCTATGATGCATACTGGATGTTCAACACCTGGGATTTTCCACAATGTCTACCACTTCTCAAAACACTTCCAATATAGGAGGGAACTGTGCTACCGTAAGTTCTAATGACAGGGATGCATCTGTGCAAGGTTGAAAACTCGAGGATGTGTCTGGGTAGCAAACATGAAGTGTCTCATAAAGGCACCTTAGACTGGATGCGTAGTAGGTTTCTGCTAGGGAAGCTACTTCAGTTTTGTACTCATTCATAACAGTGCTTCCCCTTGGAGGAATGAAGGAAGAACACGGACGGACTAGGGGCACAGTAGGTACTGTGAATAAAGGGCAGGCTATGAACCTTACGCCTGCCAACCACATATTGGATGTTCACCACCAGTGTTGATCCGCACATAGGTTCTGCGTCTAAAACGCTTCCAACTCTGAGAGGGAAGTGTGCCTTAGGAGGGATTCACTGCAGTGTTACGTCTGTTAAAGAAGGAAGCTTTTGGGACTGACTCTGTGTTAACCGCATTAGGCGCACATAGCTTTCCAGTCTCAGACGTCTAACCGTTAGACTATAGGAAGTTCTGTTTAAGGGAAACTCCTTCATGCGGAATGTCACTTCTCACAGTGTCTTTGCAGTGGAGAAAAGAAGATAGAACAAGGACGGACAGAGAGAACGATGCAAACCGTGATTGAAGTACAGGGTAAGCCTCGTAGGCCTCTATTATGCATACTGGTAGTTCAACACCGGAGATGTTCCACAGTGTCTACCTCTTCTCAAAACACTTCCAGTATATGAGGGAACTCTGCTACATTAAGTTCTCACGACAGAGATGTGTCTGTGCTCAGTTGGAAAGTGTAGGACGTGTCTGGGTAGCAACCAGTAAGTGTCTGATACAAGCCGCTAAGAGGGGATGCAGAGGAAGGTATCTGCTCAGGGAAGCTACTTCAGGTGCGTACTCATTCATAACAGTGTCTCTCCTTTGAGGATGTAGATAGAACAGGGAACGACTACGGGCACATTAGGTACTGTGAGTAAAGGGCATGCTAAGGCGCTTAAGCCTGCCAAACACATATTGGATGATCACCACCAGTGCAGATCCGCACTTAGTTTCTGCGTCGAAAACGCTTCCTACACTGAGAGGGAAGTGTGCTTTAGGAGGGATTCACTGCAGTGTTACGTCTGTTAAAGAAGGAAGCTTTTGGGACTGACTCTGTGGTAACGCCAATAGGCGCACATAGCTTTCCAGTCTCAGCCGTCTATCCGTTGGACTATAGCAAGTTCTTTTTAAGGGAAACTCCTTCATGCGGAATGTCACTTCTCACAGTGTCTTTGCAGTGGAGGAAAGAAGATAGAACAACGACGGACAGAGAGAACGTTGCAACCCGTGAGTGAAGTACAGGGTAAGGCACCTAAGCCTCTATGATGCATACTGGATGTTCAACACCTGGGATTTTCCACAATGTCTACCACTTCTCAAAACACTTCCAATATAGGAGGGAACTGTGCTACCGTAAGTTCTAATGACAGGGATGCATCTGTGCAAGGTTGAAAACTCGAGGATGTGTCTGGGTAGCAAACATGAAGTGTCTCATAAAGGCACCTTAGACTGGATGCGTAGTAGGTATCTGCTAGGGAAGCTACTTCAGTTTTGTACTCATTCATAACTGTGCTTCTCCTTGGAGGAATGAAGGAAGAACACGGACGGACTAGGGGCACATTAGGTACTGTGAATAAAGGGCAGGCTATGAACCTTACGCCTGCCAACCACATATTGGATGTTCACAACCAGTGTTGATCCGCACATAGGTTCTGCGTCTAAAACGCTTCCAACACTGAGAGGGAAGTGTGCCTTAGGAGGGATTCACTGCAGTGTTACGTCTGTTAAAGAAGGAAGCTTTTGGGACTGCCTCTGTGGTAACCGCATTAGGCGCACATAGCTTTCCAGTCTCAGACGTCTAACCGTTAGACTATAGGAAGTTCTGTTTAAGGGAAACTCCTTCATGCGGAATGTCACTTCTCACAGTGTCTTTGCAGTGGAGAAAAGAAGATAGAACAAGGACGGACAGAGAGAACGATGCAAACCGTGATTGAAGTACAGGGTAAGCCTCGTAGGCCTCTATTATGCATACTGGTAGTTCAACACCGGAGATGTTCCACAATGTCTACCTCTTCTCAAAACACTTCCAGTATATGAGGGAACTCTGCTACATTAAGTTCTCACGACAGAGATGCGTCTGTGCTCAGTTGGAAAGTGTAGGACGTGTCTGGGTAGCAACCAGTAAGTGTCTGATACAAGCCGCTAAGAGGGGATGCGGAGGAAGGTATCTGCTCAGGGAAGCTACTTCAGGTGCGTACTCATTCATAACAGTGTCTCTCCTTTGAGGATGTAGATAGAACAGGGAACGACTACGGGCACATTAGGTACTGTGAGTAAAGGGCATGCTAAGGCGCTTAAGCCTGCCAAACACATATTGGATGTTCACCACCAGTGCAGATCCGCACTTAGTTTCTGCGTCGAAAACGCTTCCTACACTGAGAGGGAAGTGTGCTTTAGGAGGGATTCACTGCAGTGTTACGTCTGTTAAAGAAGGAAGCTTTTGGGACTGACTCTGTGGTAACCCCAATAGGCGCACTTAGCTTTCCAGTCTCAGCCGTCTATCCGTTGGACTATAGCAAGTTCTGTTTAAGGGAAACTCCTTCATTCGGAATGTCACTTCTCACAGTGTCTTTCCAGTGGAGGAAAGAAGATAGAACAACGACGGACAGAGAGAACGTTGCAACCCGTGAGTGAAGTACAGGGTAAGGCACCTAAGCCTCTATGATGCATACTGGATGTTCAACACCTGGGATTTTCCACAATGTCTACCACTTCTCAAAACACTTCCAATATAGGAGGGAACTGTGCTACCGTAAGTTCTAATGACAGGGATGCATCTGTGCAAGGTTGAAAACTCGAGGATGTGTCTGGGTAGCAAACATGAAGTGTCTCATAAAGGCACCTTAGACTGGATGCGTAGTAGGTATCTGCTAGGGAAGCTACTTCAGTTTTGTACTCATTCATAACAGTGCTTCTCCTTGGAGGAATGAAGGAAGAACACGGACGGACTAGGGGCACAGTAGGTACTGTGAATAAAGGGCAGGCTACGAACCTTACGCCTGCCAACCACATATTGGATGTTCACCACCAGTGTTGATCCGCACATAGGTTCTGCGTCTAAAACGCTTCCAACACTGAGAGGGAAGTGTGCTTTAGGAGGGATTCACTGCAGTGTTACGTCTGTTAAAGAAGGATGCTTTTGGGACTGACTCTGTGGTAACCGCATTAGGCGCACATAGCTTTCCAGTCTCAGACGTCTAACCGTTAGACTATAGGAAGTTCTGTTTAAGGGAAACTCCTTCATGCGGAATGTCACTTCTCACAGTGTCTTTGCAGTGGAGAAAAGAAGATAGAACAAGGACGGACAGAGAGAACGATGCAAACCGTGATTGAAGTACAGGGTAAGCCTCGTAGGCCTCTATTATGCATACTGGTAGTTCAACACCGGAGATGTTCCACAGTGTCTACCTCTTCTCAAAACACTTCCCGTATATGAGGGAACTCTGCTACATTAAGTTCTCACGACAGAGATGCGTCTGTGCTCAGTTGGAAAGTGTAGGACGTGTCTGGGTAGCAACCAGTAAGTGTCTGATACAAGCCGCTAAGAGGGGATGCGGAGGAAGGTATCTGCTCAGGGAAGCTACTTCAGGTGCGTACTCATTCATAACAGTGTCTCTCCTTTGAGGATGTAGATAGAACAGGGAACGACTACGGGCACATTAGGTACTGTGAGTAAAGGGCATGCTAAGGCGCTTAAGCCTGCCAAACACATATTGGATGTTCACCACCAGTGCAGATCCGCACTTAGTTTCTGCGTCGAAAACGCTTCCTACACTGAGAGGGAAGTGTGCTTTAGGAGGGATTCACTGCAGTGTTACGTCTGTTAAAGAAGGAAGCTTTTGGAACTGACTCTGTGGTAACCCCAATAGGCGCACTTAGCTTTCCAGTCTCAGCCGTCTATCCGTTGGACTATAGCAAGTTCTGTTTAAGGGAAACTCCTTCATGCGGAATGTCACTTCTCACAGTGTCTTTCCAGTGGAGGAAAGAAGATAGAACAACGACGGACAGAGAGAACGTTGCAACCCGTGAGTGAAGTACAGGGTAAGGCACCTAAGCCTCTATGATGCATACTGGATGTTCAACACCTGGGATTTTCCACAATGTCTACCACTTCTCAAAACACTTCCAATATAGGAGGGAACTGTGCTACCGTAAGTTCTAATGACAGGGATGCATCTGTGCAAGGTTGAAAACTCGAGGATGTGTCTGGGTAGCAAACATGAAGTGTCTCATAAAGTCACCTTAGACTGGATGCGTAGTAGGTTACTGCTAGGGAAGCTACTTCAGTTTTGTACTCATTCATAACAGTGCTTCCCCTTGGAGGAATGAAGGAAGAACACGGACGGACTAGGGGCACAGTAGGTACTGTGAATAAAGGGCAGGCTATGAACCTTACGCCTGCCAACCACATATTGGATGTTCACCACCAGTGTTGATCCGCACATAGGTTCTGCGTCTAAAACGCTTCCAACTCTGAGAGGGAAGTGTGCTTTAGGAGGGATTCACTGCAGTGTTACGTCTGTTAAAGAAGGAAGCTTTTGGGACTGACTCTGTGTTAACCGCATTAGGCGCACATAGCTTTCCAGTCTCAGACGTCTAACCGTTAGACTATAGGAAGTTCTGTTTAAGGGAAACTCCTTCATGCGGAATGTCACTTCTCACAGTGTCTTTGCAGTGGAGAAAAGAAGATAGAACAAGGACGGACAGAGAGAACGATGCAAACCGTGATTGAAGTACAGGGTAAGCCTCGTAGGCCTCTATTATGCATACTGGTAGTTCAACACCGGAGATGTTCCACAGTGTCTACCTCTTCTCAAAACACTTCCAGTATATGAGGGAACTCTGCTACAATAAGTTCTCACGACATAGATGCGTCTGTGCTCAGTTGGAAAGTGTAGGACGTGTCTGGGTAGCAACCAGTAAGTGTCTGATACAAGCCGCTAAGAGGGGATGCGGAGGAAGGTATCTGCTCAGGGAAGCTACTTCAGGTGCGTACTCATTCATAACAGTGTCTCTCCTTTGAGGATGTAGATAGAACAGGGAACGACTACGGGCACATTAGGTACTGTGAGTAAAGGGCATGCTAAGGCGCTTAAGCCTGCCAAACACATATTGGATGTTCACCACCAGTGCAGATCCGCACTTAGTTTCTGCATCGAAAACGCTTCCTACACTGAGAGGGAAGTGTGCTTTAGGAGGGATTCACTGCAGTGTTACGTCTGTTAAAGAAGGAAGCTTTTGGGACTGACTCTGGTAACCCCAATAGGCGCACATAGCTTTCCAGTCTCAGCCGTCTATCCGTTGGACTATAGCAAGTTCTGTTTAAGGGAAACTCCTTCATGCGGAATGTCACTTCTCACAGTGTCTTTCCAGTGGAGGAAAGAAGATAGAACAACGACGGACAGAGAGAACGTTGCAACCCGTGAGTGAAGTACAGGGTAAGGCACCTAAGCCTCTATGATGCATACTGGATGTTCAACACCTGGGATTTTCCACAATGTCTACCACTTCTCAAAACACTTCCAATATAGGAGGGAACTGTGCTACCGTAAGTTCTAATGACAGGGATGCATCTGTGCAAGGTTGAAAACTCGAGGATGTGTCTGGGTAGCAAACATGGAGTGTCTCATAAAGGCACCTTAGACTGGATGCGTAGTAGGTTTCTGCTAGGGAAGCTACTTCAATTTTGTACTCATTCATAACAGTGCTTCCCCTTGGAGGAATGAAGGAAGAACACGGACGGACTAGGGGCACAGTAGGTACTGTGAATAAAGGGCAGGCTATGAACCTTACGCCTGCCAACCACATATTGGATGTTCACCACCAGTGTTGATCCGCACATAGGTTCTGCGTCTAAAATGCTTCCAACTCTGAGAGGGAAGTGTGCTTTAGGAGGGATTCACTGCAGTGTTACGTCTGTTAAAGAAGGAAGCTTTTGGGACTGACTCTGTGTTAACCGCATTAGGAGCACATAGCTTTCCAGTCTCAGACGTCTAACCGTTAGACTATAGGAAGTTCTGTTTAAGGGAAACTCCTTCATGCGGAATGTCACTTCTCACAGTGTCTTTGCAGTGGAGAAAAGAAGATAGAACAAGGACGGACAGAGAGAACGATGCAAACCGTGATTGAAGTACAGGGTAAGCCTCGTAGGCCTCTATTATGCATACTGGTAGTTCAACACCGGAGATGTTCCACAGTGTCTACCTCTTCTCAAAACACTTCCAGTATATGAGGGAACTCTGCTACATTAAGTTCTCACGACAGAGATGCGTCTGTGCTCAGTTGGAAAGTGTAGGACGTGTCTGGGTAGCAACCAGTAAGTGTCTGATACAAGCCGCTAAGAGGGGATGCGGAGGAAGGTATCTGCTCAGGGAAGCTACTTCAGGTGCGTACTCATTCATAACAGTGTCTCTCCTTTGAGGATGTAGATAGAACAGGGAACGACTACGGGCATATTAGGTACTGTGAGTAAAGTGCATGCTAAGGCGCTTAAGCCTGCCAAACACATATTGGATGTTCACCACCAGTGCAGATCCGCACTTAGTTTCTGCGTCGAAAACGCTTCCTACACTGAGAGGGAAGTGTGCTTTAGGAGGGATTCACTGCAGTCTTACGTCTGTTAAAGAAGGAAGCTTTTGGGACTGACTCTGTGGTAACCCCAATAGGCGCACATAGCTTTCCAGTCTCAGCCGTCTATCCGTTGGACTATAGCAAGTTCTGTTTAAGGGAAACTCCTTCATGCGGAATGTCACTTCTCACAGTGTCTTTCCAGTGGAGGAAAGAAGATAGAACAACGATGGACAGAGAGAACGTTGCAACCCGTGAGTGAAGTACAGGGTAAGGCACCTAAGCCTCTATGATGCATACTGGATGTTCAACACCTGGGATTTTCCACAATGTCTACCACTTCTCAAAACACTTCCAATATAGGAGGGAACTGTGCTACCGTAAGTTCTAATGACAGGGATGCATCTGTGCAAGGTTGAAAACTCGAGGATGTGTCTGGGTAGCAAACATGAAGTGTCTCATAAAGGCACCTTAGACTGGATGCGTAGTAGGTTTCTGCTAGGGAAGCTACTTCAGTTTTGTACTCATTCATAACAGTGCTTCCCCTTGGAGGAATGAAGGAAGAACACGGACGGACTAGGGGCACAGTAGGTACTGTGAATAAAGGGCAGGCTATGAACCTTACGCCTGCCAACCACATATTGGATGTTCACCACCAGTGTTGATCCGCACATAGGTTCTGCGTCTAAAACGCTTCCAACTCTGAGAGGGAAGTGTGCCTTAGGAGGGATTCACTGCAGTGTTACGTCTGTTAAAGAAGGAAGCTTTTGGGACTGACTCTGTGTTAACCGCATTAGGCGCACATAGCTTTCCAGTCTCAGACGTCTAACCGTTAGACTATAGGAAGTTCTGTTTAAGGGAAACTCCTTCATGCGGAATGTCACTTCTCACAGTGTCTTTGCAGTGGAGAAAAGAAGATAGAACAAGGACGGACAGAGAGAACGATGCAAACCGTGATTGAAGTACAGGGTAAGCCTCGTAGGCCACTATTATGCATACTGGTAGTTCAACACCGGAGATGTTCCACAGTGTCTACCTCTTCTCAAAACACTTCCAGTATATGAGGGAACTCTGCTACATTAAGTTCTCACGACAGAGATGTGTCTGTGCTCAGTTGGAAAGTGTAGGACGTGTCTGGGTAGCAACCAGTAAGTGTCAGATACAAGCCGCTAAGAGGGGATGCAGAGGAAGGTATCTGCTCAGGGAAGCTACTTCAGGTGCGTACTCATTCATAACAGTGTCTCTCCTTTGAGGATGTAGATAGAACAGGGAACGACTACGGGCACATTAGGTACTGTGAGTAAAGGGCATGCTAAGGCGCTTAAGCCTGCCAAACACATATTGGATGATCACCACCAGTGCAGATCCGCACTTAGTTTCTGCGTCGAAAGCGCTTCCTACACTGAGAGGGAAGTGTGCTTTAGGAGGGATTCACTGCAGTGTTACGTCTGTTAAAGAAGGAAGCTTTTGGGACTGACTCTGTGGTAACGCCAATAGGCGCACATAGCTTTCCAGTCTCAGCCGTCTATCCGTTGGACTATAGCAAGTTCTTTTTAAGGGAAACTCCTTCATGCGGAATGTCACTTCTCACAGTGTCTTTGCAGTGGAGGAAAGAAGATAGAACAACGACGGACAGAGAGAACGTTGCAACCCGTGAGTGAAGTAGAGGGTAAGGCACCTAAGCCTCTATGATGCATACTGGATGTTCAACACCTGGGATTTTCCACAATGTCTACCACTTCTCAAAACACTTCCAATATAGGAGGGAACTGTGCTACCGTAAGTTCTAATGACAGGGATGCATCTGTGCAAGGTTGAAAACTCGAGGATGTGTCTGGGTAGCAAACATGAAGTGTCTCATAAAGGCACCTTAGACTGGATGCGTAGTAGGTATCTGCTAGGGAAGCTACTTCAGTTTTGTACTCATTCATAACTGTGCTTCTCCTTGGAGGAATGAAGGAAGAACACGGACGGACTAGGGGCACATTAGGTACTGTGAATAAAGGGCAGGCTATGAACCTTACGCCTGCCAACCACATATTGGATGTTCACAACCAGTGTTGATCCGCACATAGGTTCTGCGTCTAAAACGCTTCCAACACTGAGAGGGAAGTGTGCCTTAGGAGGGATTCACTGCAGTGTTACGTCTGTTAAAGAAGGAAGCTTTTGGGACTGCCTCTGTGGTAACCGCATTAGGCGCACATAGCTTTCCAGTCTCAGACGTCTAACCGTTAGACTATAGGAAGTTCTGTTTAAGGGAAACTCCTTCATGCGGAATGTCACTTCTCACAGTGTCTTTGCAGTGGAGAAAAGAAGATAGAACAAGGACGGACAGAGAGAACGATGCAAACCGTGATTGAAGTACAGGGTAAGCCTCGTAGGCCTCTATTATGCATACTGGTAGTTCAACACCGGAGATGTTCCACAGTGTCTACCTCTTCTCAAAACACTTCCAGTATATGAGGGAACTCTGCTACATTAGGTTCTCACGACAGAGATGCGTCTGTGCTCAGTTGGAAAGTGTAGGACGTGTCTGGGTAGCAACCAGTAAGTGTCTGATACAAGCCGCTAAGAGGGGATGCGGAGGAAGGTATCTGCTCAGGGAAGCTACTTCAGGTGCGTACTCATTCATAACAGTGTCTCTCCTTTGAGGAAGTATATAGAACAGGGAACGACTACGGGCACATTAGGTACTGTGAGTAAAGGGCATGCTAAGGCGTTTAAGCCTGCCAAACACATATTGGATGTTCACCACCAGTGCAGATCCGCACTTAGTTTCTGCGTCGAAAACGCTTCCTACACTGAGAGGGAAGTGTGCTTTAGGAGGGATTCACTGCAGTGTTACATCTGTTAAAGAAGGAAGCTTTTGGGACTGACTCTGTGGTAACCCCAATAGGCGCACATAGCTTTCCAGTCTCAGCCGTCTATCCGTTGGACTATAGCAAGTTCTGTTTAAGGGAAACTCCTTCATGCGGAATGTCACTTCTCACAGTGTCTTTCCAGTGGAGGAAAGAAGATAGAACAACGATGGACAGAGAGAACGCTGCAACCCGTGAGTGAAGTACAGGGTAAGGCACCTAAGCCTCTATGATGCATACTGGATGTTCAACACCTGGGATTTTCCACAATGTCTACCACTTCTCAAAACACTTCCAATATAGGAGGGAACTGTGCTACCGTAAGTTCTAATGACAGGGATGCATCTGTGCAAGGTTGAAAACTCGAGGATGTGTCTGGGAAGCAAACATGAAGTGTCTCATAAAGGCACCTTAGACTGGATGCGTAGTAGGTTTCTGCTAGGGAAGCTACTTCAGTTTTGTACTCATTCATAACAGTGCTTCCCCTTGGAGGAATGAAGGAAGAACACGGACGGACTAGGGGAACATTAGGTACTGTGAATAAAGGGCAGGCTATGAACCTTACGCCTGCCAACCACATATTGGATGTTCACCACCAGTGTTGATCCGCACATAGGTTCTGCGTCTAAAACGCTTCCAACACTAAGAGGGAAGTGTGCCTTAGGAGGGATTCACTGCAGTGTTACGTCTGTTAAAGAAGGAAGCTTTTGGGACTGACTCTGTGTTAACCGCATTAGGCGCACATAGCTTTCCAGGCTCAGACGTCTAACCGTTAGACTATAGGAAGTTCTGTTTAAGGGAAACTCCTTCATGCGGAATGTCACTTCTCACAGTGTCTTTGCAGTGGAGAAAAGAAGATAGAACAAGGACGGACAGAGAGAACGATGCAAACCGTGATTGAAGTACAGGGTAAGCCTCGTAGGCCTCTATTATGCATACTGGTAGTTCAACACCGGAGATGTTCCACAGTGTCTACCTCTTCTCAAAACACTTCCAGTATATGAGGGAACTCTGTTACATTAAGTTCTCACGACAGAGATGCGTCTGTGCTCAGTTGGAAAGTGTAGGACGTGTCTGGTAGCAACCAGTAAGTGTCTGATACAAGCCGCTAAGAGGGGATGCGGAGGAAGGTATCTGCTCAGGGAAGCTACTTCAGGTGTGTACTCATTCATAACAGTATCTCTGCTTTGAGGATGAAGATAGAACAGGGAACGACTACGGGCACATTAGGTGCTGTGAGTAAAGGGCATGCTAAGGCGCTTAAGCCTGCCAAACACATATTGGATGTTCACCACCAGTGCAGATCCGCACTTAGTTTCTGCGTCGAAAACGCTTCCTACACTGAGAGGGAAGTGTGCTTTAGGAGGGATTCACTGCAGTGTTACGTCTGTTAAAGAAGGATGCTTTTGGGACTGACTCGGTGGTAACCGCATTAGGCGCACATAGCTTTCCAGTCTCAGACGTCTAACCGTTAGACTATAGGAAGTTCTGTTTAAGGGAAACTCCTTCATGCGGAATGTCACTTCTCACAGTGTCTTTGCAGTGGAGAAAAGAAGATAGAACAAGGACGGACAGAGAGAACGATGCAAACCGTGATTGAAGTACAGGGTAAGCCTCGTAGGCCTCTATTATGCATACTGGTAGTTCAACACCGGAGATGTTCCACAGTGTCTACCTCTTCTCAAAACACTTCCAGTATATGAGGGAACTCTGCTACATTAAGTTCTCACGACAGAGATGCGTCTGTGCTCAGTTGGAAAGTGTAGGACGTGTCTGGGTAGCAACCAGTAAGTGTCTGATACAAGCCGCTAAGAGGGGATGCGGAGGAAGGTATCTGCTCAGGGAAGCTACTTCAGGTGCGTACTCATTCATAAGAGTGTCTCTCCTTTGAGGATGAAGATAGAACAGGGAACGACTACGGGCACTTTAGGTACTGTGAGTAAAGGGCATGCTAAGGCGCTTAAGCCTGCCAAACACATATTGGATGTTCACCACCAGTGCAGATCCGCACTTAGTTTCTGCGTCGAAAAAGCTTCCTTCACTGAGAGGGAAGTGTGCTTTAGGAGGGATTCACTGCAGTGTTACGTCTGTTAAAGAAGGAAGCTTTTGGGACTGACTCTGTGGTAACCCCAATAGGCGCACATAGCTTTCCAATCTCAGCCGTCTATCCGTTGGACTATAGCAAGTTCTGTTTAAGGGAAACTCCTTCATGCGGAATGTCACTTCTCACAGTGTCTTTGCAGTGGAGAAAAGAAGATAGAACAACGACGGACAGAGAGAACGTTGCAACCCGTGAGTGAAGTACAGGGTAAGGCACCTAAGCCTCTATGATGCATACTGGATGTTCAACACCTGGGATTTTCCACAATGTCTACCACTTCTCAAAACACTTCCAATATAGGAGGGAACTGTGCTACCGTAAGTTCTAATGACAGGGATGCATCTGTGCAAGGTTGAAAACTCGAGGATGTGTCTGGGTAGCAAACATGAAGTGTCTCATAAAGGCACCTTAGACTGGATGCGTAGTAGGTATCTGCTAGGGAAGCTACTTCAGTTTTGTACTCATTCATAACAGTGCTTCTCCTTGGAGGAATGAAGGAAGAACACGGACGGACTAGGGGCACAATAGGTTCTGTGAATTAAGGGCACGCTATGAACCTTACGCCTGCCAACCACATATTGGATGTTCACCACCAGTGTTGATCCGCACATAGGTTCTGCGTCTAAAACGCTTCCAACACTCAGAGGGAAGTGTGCTTTAGGAGGGATTCACTGCAGTGTTACGACTGTTAAAGAAGGATGCTTTTGGGACTGACTCTGTGGTAACCGCATTAGGCGCACATAGCTTTCCAGTCTCAGACGTCTAACCGTTAGACTATAGGAAGTTCTGTTGAAGGGAAACTCCTTCATGGGGAATGTCACTTCTCACAGTGTCTTTGCAGTGGAGAAAAGAAGATAGAACAAGGACGGACAGAGAGAACGATGCAAACCGTGATTGAAGTACAGGGTAAGCCTCGTAGGCCTCTATTATGCATACTGGTAGTTCAACACCGGAGATGTTCCACAGTGTCTACCTCTTCTCAAAACACTTCCAGTATATGAGGGAACTCTGCTACATTAAGTTCTCACGACAGAGATGCGTCTGTGCTCAGTTGGAAAGTGTAGGACGTGTCTGGGTAGCAACCAGTAAGTGTCTGATACAAGCCGCTAAGAGGGGATGCGGAGGAAGGTATCTGCTCAGGGAAGCTACTTCAGGTGCGTACTCATTCATAAGAGTGTCTCTCCTTTGAGGATGAAGATAGAACAGGGAACGACTACGGGCACATTAGGTACTGTGAGTAAAGGGCATGCTAAGGCGCTTAAGCCTGCCAAACACATATTGGATGTTCACCACCAGTGCAGATCCGCACTTAGTTTCTGCGTCGAAAACGCTTCCTACACTGAGAGGGAAGTGTGCTTTAGGAGGGATTCACTGCAGTGTTACGTCTGTTAAAGAAGGAAGCTTTTGGGACTGACTCTGTGGTAACCCCAATAGGCGCACATAGCTTTCCAGTCTCAGCCGTCTATCCGTTGGACTATAGCAAGTTCTGTTTAAGGGAAACTCCTTCATGCGGAATGTCACTTCTCACAGTGTCTTTGCAGTGGAGGAAAGAAGATAGAACAACGACGGGCAGAGAGAACTTTGCAACCCGTGAGTGGAGTACAGGGTAAGGCACCTAAGCCTCTATGATGCATACTGGATGTTCAACACCTGGGATTTTCCACAATGTCTACCACTTCTCAAAACACTTCCAATATAGGAGGGAACTGTGCTACCGTAAGTTCTAATGACAGGGATGCATCTGTGCAAGGTTGAAAACTCGAGGATGTGTCTGGGTAGCAAACATGAAGTGTCTCATAAAGGCACCTTAGACTGGATGCGTAGGAGGTATCTGCTCAGGGAAGCTACTTCAGTTTTGTACTCATTCATAACAGTGCTTCTCCTTGGAGGAAGAAGGAAGCACACGGACGGACTAGGGGCACAGTAGGTACTGTGAATAAAGGGCAGGCTATGAACCTTACGCCTGCCAACCACATATTGGATGTTCACCACCAGTGTTGATCCGCACATAGGTTCTGTGTCTAAAACGCTTCCAACACTGAGAGGGAAGTGTGCTTTAGGAGGGATTCACTGCAGTGTTACGTTTGTTAAAGAAGGACGCTTTTGGGACTGACTCTGTGGTAACCGCATTAGGCGCACTTAGCTTTCCAGTCTCAGACGTCTACCCGTTAGACTATAGGAAGTTCTGTTTAAGGGATACTCCTTCATGCGGAATGTCACTTCTCACAGTGTCTTTGCAGTGGAGAAAAGAAGATAGAACAAGGACGGACAGAGAGAACGATGCAAACCGTGATTGAAGTACAGGGTAAGCCTCGTAGGCCTCTATTATGCATACTGGTAGTTCAACACCGGAGATGTTCCACAGTGTCTACCTCTTCTCAAAACACTTCCAGTATATGAGGGAACTCTGCTACATTAAGTTCTCACGACAGAGATGCGTCTGTGCTCAGTTGGAAAGTGTAGGACGTGTCTGGGTAGCAACCAGTAAGTGTCTGATACAAGCCGCTAAGAGGGGATGCGGAGGAAGGTATCTGCTCAGGGAAGCTACTTCATGTGCGTACTCATTCATAAGAGTGTCTCTCCTTTGAGGATGAAGATAGAACAGGGAACGACTACGGGCACATTAGGTACTGTGAGTAAAGGGCATGCTAAGGCGCTTAAGCCTGCCAAACACATATTGGATGTTCACCACCAGTGCAGATCCGCACTTAGTTTCTGCGTCGAAAACGCTTCCTACACTGAGAGGGAAGTGTGCTTTAGGAGGAATTCACTGCAGTGTTACGTCTGTTAAAGAAGGAAGCTTTTGGGACTGACTGTGTGGTAACCCCAATAGGCGCACATAGCTTTCCAGTCTCAGCCGTCTATCCGTTGGACTATAGCAAGTTCTGTTTAAGAAAAACTCCTTCATGCGGAATGTCACTTCTCACAGTGTCTTTGCAGTGGAGGAAAGAAGATAGAACAACGACGGACAGAGAGAACGTTGCAACCCTTGAGTGAAGTACAGTGTAAGGCACCTAAGCCTCTATGATGCATACTGGATATTCAACACCTGGGATTTTCCACAATGTCTACCACTTCTCAAAACACTTCCAATATAGGAGGGAACTGTGCTACCGTAAGTTCTAATGACAGCGATGCATCTGTGCAAGGTTGAAAACTCGAGGATGTGTCTGGGTAGCAAACATGAAGTGTCTCATAAAGGCACCTTAGACTGGATGCGTAGTAGGTATCTGCTAGGGAAGCTACTTCAGTTTTGTACTCATTCATAACAGTGCTTCTCCTTGGAGGAATGAAGGAAGAACACGGACGGACTAGGGGCACAATAGGTTCTGTGAATTAAGGGCACGCTATGAACCTTACGCCTGCCAACCCCATATTGGATGTTCACCACCAGTGTTGATCCGCACATAGGTTCTGCGTCTAAAACGCTTCCAACACTCAGAGGGAAGTGTGCTTTAGGAGGGATTCACTGCAGTGTTACGACTGTTAAAGAAGGATGCTTTTGGGACTGACTCTGTGGTAACCGCATTAGGCGCACATAGCTTTCCAGTCTCAGACGTCTAACCGTTAGACTATAGGAAGTTCTGTTTAAGGGAAACTCCTTCATGCGGAATGTCACTTCTCACAGTGTCTTTGCAGTGGAGAAAAGAAGATAGAACAAGGACGGACAGAGAGAACGATGCAAACCGTGATTGAAGTACAGGGTAAGCCTCGTAGGCCTCTATTATGCATACTGGTAGTTCAACACCGGAGATGTTCCACAGTGTCTACCTCTTCTCAAAACACTTCCAGTATATGAGGGAACTCTGCTACATTAAGTTCTCACGACAGAGATGCGTCTGTGCTCAGTTGGAAAGTGTAGGACGTGTCTGGGTAGCAACCAGTAAGTGTCTGATACAAGCCGCTAAGAGGGGATGCGGAGGAAGGTATCTGCTCAGGGAAGCTACTTCAGGTGCGTACTCATTCATAAGAGTGTCTCTCCTTTGAGGATGAAGATAGAACAGGGAACGACTACGGGCACATTAGGTACTGTGAGTAAAGGGCATGCTAAGGCGCTTAAGCCTGCCAAACACATATTGGATGTTCACCACCAGTGCAGATCCGCACTTAGTTTCTGCGTCGAAAACGCTTCCTACACTGAGAGGGAAGTGTGCTTTAGGAGGGATTCACTGCAGTGTTACGTCTGTTAAAGAAGGAAGCTTTTGGGACTGACTCTGTGGTAACCCCAATAGGCGCACATAGCTTTCCAGTCTCAGCCGTCTATCCGTTGGACTATAGCAAGTTCTGTTTAAGGGAAACTCCTTCATGCGGAATGTCACTTCTCACATTGTCTTTGCAGTGGAGGAAAGAAGATAGAACAACGACGGGCAGAGAGAACTTTGCAACCCGTGAGTGAAGTACAGGGTAAGGCACCTAAGCCTCTATGATGCATACTGGATGTTCAACACCTGGGATTTTCCACAATGTCTACCACTTCTCAAAACACTTCCAATATAGGAGGGAACTGTGCTACCGTAAGTTCTAATGACAGGGATGCATCTGTGCAAGGTTGAAAACTCGAGGATGTGTCTGGGTAGCAAACATGAAGTGTCTCATAAAGGCACCTTAGACTGGATGCGTAGGAGGTATCTGCTCAGGGAAGCTACTTCAGTTTTGTACTCATTCATAACAGTGCTTCTCCTTGGAGGAATGAAGGAAGCACACGGACGGACTAGGGGCACAGTAGGTACTGTGAATAAAGGGCAGGCTATGAACCTTAGGCCTGCCAACCACATATTGGATGTTCACCACCAGTGTTGATCCGCACATAGGTTCTGTGTCTAAAACGCTTCCAACACTGAGAGGGAAGTGTGCTTTAGGAGGGATTCACTGCAGTGTTACGTCTGTTAAAGAAGGACGCTTTTGGGACTGACTCTGTGGTAACCGCATTAGGCGCACTTAGCTTTCCAGTCTCAGACGTCTACCCGTTAGACTATAGGAAGTTCTGTTTAAGGGATACTCCTTCATGCGGAATGTCACTTCTCACAGTGTCTTTGCAGTGGGAAAAGAAGACAGAACAAGGACGGACAGAGAGAACGATGCAAACCGTGATTGAAGTACAGGGTAAGCCTCGTAGGCCTCTATTATGCATACTGGTAGTTCAACACCGGAGATGTTCCACAGTGTCTACCTCTTCTCAAAACACTTCCAGTATATGAGGGAACTCTGCTACATTAAGTTCTCACGACAGAGATGCGTCTGTGCTCAGTTGGAAAGTGTAGGACGTGTCTGGGTAGCAACCAGTAAGTGTCTGATACAAGCCGCTAAGAGGGGATGCGGAGGAAGGTATCTGCTCAGGGAAGCTACTTCAGGTGCGTACTCATTCATAAGAGTGTCTCTCCTTTGAGGATGAAGATAGAACAGGGAACGACTACGGGCACATTAGGTACTGTGAGTAAAGGGCATGCTAAGGCGCTTAAGCCTGCCAAACACATATTGGATGTTCACCACCAGTGCAGATCCGCACTTAGTTTCTGCGTCGAAAACGCTTCCTACACTGAGAGGGAAGTGTGCTTTAGGAGGAATTCACTGCAGTGTTACGTCTGTTAAAGAAGGAAGCTTTTGGGACTGACTCTGTGGTAACCCCAATAGGCGCACATAGCTTTCCAGTCTCAGCCGTCTATCCGTTGGACTATAGCAAGTTCTGTTTAAGAAAAACTCCTTCATGCGGAATGTCACTTCTCACAGTGTCTTTGCAGTGGAGGAAAGAAGATAGAACAACGACGGACAGAGAGAACGTTGCAACCCTTGAGTGAAGTACAGTGTAAGGCACCTAAGCCTCTATGATGCATACTGGATATTCAACACCTGGGATTTTCCACAATGTCTACCACTTCTCAAAACACTTCCAATATAGGAGGGAACTGTGCTACCGTAAGTTCTAATGACAGCGATGCATCTGTGCAAGGTTGAAAACTCGAGGATGTGGCTGGGTAGCAAACATGAAGTGTCTCATAAAGGCACCTTAGACTGGATGCGTAGTAGGTATCTGCTAGGGAAGCTACTTCAGTTTTGTACCCATTCATAACAGTGCTTCTCCTTGGAGGAATGAAGGAAGAACACGGACGGACTAGGAGCACAGTAGGTACTGTGAATAACGGGCAGGCTATGAACCTTACGCCTGCCAACCACATATTGGATGTTCACCACCAGTGTTGATCCGCACATATGTTCTGCGACTAAAACGCTTCCAACACTGAGAGGGAAGTGTGCTTTAGGAGGGATTCACTGCAGTGTTACGTCTGTTAAAGAAGGATGCTTTTGGGACTGACTCTGTGGTAACCGCATTAGGCGCACATAGCTTTCCAGTCTCAGACGTCTAACCGTTAGACTATAGGAAGTTCTGTTTAAGGGAAACTCCTTCATGCGGAATGTCACTTCTCACAGTGTCTTTGCAGTGGAGAAAAGAAGATAGAACAAGGACGGACAGAGAGAACGATGCAAACCGTGATTGAAGTACAGGGTAAGCCTCGTAGGCCTCTACTATGCATACTGGTAGTTCAACACCGGAGATGTTCCACAGTGTCTACCTCTTCTCAAAAGACTTCCAGTATATGAGGGAACTCTGCTACATTAAGTTCTCACGACAGAGATGCGTCTGTGCTCAGTTGGAAAGTGTAGGACGTGTCTGGGTAGCAACCAGTAAGTGTCTGATACAAGCCGCTAAGAGGGGATGCGGAGGAAGGTATCTGCTCAGGGAAGCTACTTTAGGTGCGTACTCATTCATAACAGTGTCTCTCCTTTGAGGATGTAGATAGAACAGGGAACGACTACGGGCACATTAGGTACTGTGAGTAAAGGGCATGCTAAGGCGCTTAAGCCTGCCAAACACATATTGGATGTTCACCACCAGTGCAGATCCGCACTTAGTTTCTGCGTCGAAAACGCTTCCTACACTGAGAGGGAAGTGTGCTTTAGGAGGGATTCACTGCACTGTTACGTCTGTTAAAGAAGGAAGCTTTTGGGACTGACTCTGTGGTAACCCCAATAGGCGCACATAGCTTTCCAGTCTCAGCCGTCTATCCGTTGGACTATAGCAAGTTCTGTTTAAGGGAAACTCCTTCATGCGGAATGTCACTTCTCACAGTGTCTTTCCAGTGGAGGAAAGAAGATAGAACAACGACGGACAGAGAGAACGTTGCAACCCTTGAGTGAAGTACAGTGTAAGGCACCTAAGCCTCTATGATGCATACTGGATGTTCAACACCTGGGATTTTCCACAATGTCTACCACTTCTCAAAACACTTCCAATATAGGAGGGAACTGTGCTACCGTAAGTTCTAATGACAGGGATGCATCTGTGCAAGGTTGAAAACTCGAGGATGTGTCTGGGTAGCAAACATGAAGTGTTTAATAAAGGCACCTTAGACTGGATGCGTAGGAGGTATCTGCTCAGGGAAGCTACTTCAGTGTTGTACTCATTCATAACAGTGCTTCTCCTTGGAGGAATGAAGGAAGAACACGGACGGACTAGGGGCACAGTAGGTACTGTGAATAACGGGCAGGCTATGAACATTACGCCTGCCAACCACATATTGGATGTTCACCACCAGTGTTGATCCGCACATAGGTTCTGCGTCTAAAACGCTTCCAACACTGAGAGGGAAGTGTGCTTTAGGAGGGATTCACTGCAGTGTTACGTCTGTTAATGAAGGATGCTTTTGGGACTGACTCTGTGGTAACCGCATTAGGCGCACATAGCTTTCCAGTCTCAGACGTCTAACCGTTAGACTATAGGAAGTTCTGTTTAAGGGAAACTCCTTCATGCGGAATGTCACTTCTCACAGTGTCTTTGCAGTGGAGAAAAGAAGATAGAACAAGGACGGACAGAGAGAACGATGCAAACCGTGATTGAAGTACAGGGTAAGCCTCGTAGGCCTCTATTATGCATACTGGTAGTTCAACACCGGAGATGTTCCACAGTGTCTACCTCTTCTCAAAACACTTCCAGTATATGAGGGAACTCTGCTACATTAAGTTCTCACGACAGAGATGCGTCTGTGCTCAGTTGGAAAGTGTAGGACGTGTCTGGGTAGCAACCAGTAAGTGTCTGATACAAGCCGCTAAGAGGGGATGCGGAGGAAGGTATCTGCTCAGGGAAGCTACTTCAGGTGCGTACTCATTCATAACAGTGTCTCTCCTTTGAGGATGAAGATAGAACAGGGAACGACTACGGGCACATTAGGTACTGTGAGTAAAGGGCATGCTAAGGCGCTTAAGCCTGCCAAACACATATTGGATGTTCACCACCAGTGCAGATCCGCACTTAGTTTCTGCGTCGAAAACACTTCCTACACTGAGAGGGAAGTGTGCTTTAGGAGGGATTCACTGCAGTGTTACGTCTGTTAAAGAAGGAAGCTTTTGGGACTGACTCTGTGGTAACCCCAATAGGCGCACATAGCTTTCCAGTCTCAGCCGTCTATCCGGTGGACTATAGCAAGTTCTGTTTAAGAAAAACTCCTTCATGCGGAATGTCACTTCTCACAGTGTCTTTGCAGTGGAGGAAAGAAGATAGAACAACGACGGACAGAGAGAACGTTGCAACCCTTGAGTGAAGTACAGTGTAAGGCACCTAAGCCTCTATGATGCATACTGGATGTTCAACACCTGGGATTTTCCACAATGTCTACCACTTCTCAAAACACTTCCAATATAGGAGGGAACTGTGCTACCGTAAGTTCTAATGACAGGGATGCATCTGTGCAAGGTTGAAAACTCGAGGATGTGTCTGGGTAGCAAACATGAAGTGTCTCATAAAGGCACCTTAGACTGGATGCGTAGGAGGTATCTGCTAGGGAATTTACTTCAGTTTTGTACTCATTCATAACAGTACTTCTCCTTGGAGGAATGAAGGAAGAACACGGACGGACTAGGGGCACAGTAGGTACTGTGAATAAAGGGCAGGCTATGAACCTTACGCCTGCCAACCACATATTGGATGTTCACCACCAGTGTTGATCCGCACATAGGTTCTGCGTCTAAAACGCTTCCAACACTGAGACGGAAGTGTGCTTTAGGAGGTATTCACTGCAGTGTTACGTCTGTTAAAGAAGGATGCTTTTGGGACTGACTCTGTGGTAACCGCATTAGGCGCACTTAGCTTTCCAGTCTCAGACGTCTAACCGTTAGACTATAGGAAGTTCTGTTTAAGGGAAACTCCTTCATGCGGAATGTCACTTCTCACAGTGTCTTTGCAGTGGAGAAAAGAAGATAGAACAAGGACGGACAGAGAGAACGATGCAAACCGTGATTGAAGTACAGGGTAAGCCTCGTAGGCCTCTATTATGCATACTGGTAGTTCAACACCGGAGATGTTCCACAGTGTCTACCTCTTCTCAAAACACTTCCAGTATATGAGGGAACTCTGCTACATTAAGTTCTCACGACAGAGATGCGTCTGTGCTCAGTTGGAAAGTGTAGGACATGTCTGGGTAGTAACCAGTAAGTGTCTGATACAAGCCGCTAAGAGGGGATGCGGAGGAAGGTATCTGCTCAGGGAAGCTACTTCAGGTGCGTACTCATTCATAACAGTGTCTCTCCTTTGAGGATGAAGATAGAACAGGGAACGACTACGGGCACATTAGGTGCTGTGAGTAAAGGGCATGCTAAGGCGCTTAAGCCTGCCAAACACATATTGGATGTTCACCACCAGTGCAGATCCGCACTTAGTTTCTGCGTCGAAAACGCTTCCTACACTGAGAGGGAAGTGTGCTTTAGGAGGGATTCACTGCAGTGTTACGTCTGTTAAAGAAGGATGCTTTTGGGACTGACTCGGTGGTAACCGCATTAGGCGCACATAGCTTTCCAGTCTCAGACGTCTAACCGTTAGACTATAGGAAGTTCTGTTTAAGGGAAACTCCTTCATGCGGAATGTCACTTCTCACAGTGTCTTTGCAGTGGAGAAAAGAAGATAGAACAAGGACGGACAGAGAGAACGATGCAAACCGTGTTTGAAGTACAGGGTAAGCCTCGTAGGCCTCTATTATGCATACTGGTAGTTCAACACCGGAGATGTTCCACAGTGTCTACCTCTTCTCAAAACACTTCCAGTATATGAGGGAACTCTGCTACATTAAGTTCTCACGACAGAGATGCGTCTGTGCTCAGTTGGAAAGTGTAGGACGTGTCTGGGTAGCAACCAGTAAGTGTCTGATACAAGCCGCTAAGAGGGGATGCGGAGGAAGGTATCTGCTCAGGGAAGCTACTTCAGGTGCGTACTCATTCATAACAGTGTCTCTCCTTTGAGGATGAAGATAGAACAGGGAACGACTACGGGCACATTAGGTACTGTGAGTAAAGGGCATGCTAAGGCGCTTAAGCCTGCCAAACACATATTGGATGTTCACCACCAGTGCAGATCCACACTTAGTTTCTGCGTCGAAAACGCTTCCTTCACTGAGAGGGAAGTGTGCTTTAGGAGGGATTCACTGCAGTGTTACGTCTGTTAAAGAAGGAAGCTTTTGGGACTGACTCTGTGGTAACCCCAATAGGCGCACATAGCTTTCCAATCTCAGCCGTCTATCCGTTGGACTATAGCAAGTTCTGTTTAAGGGAAACTCCTTCATGCGGAATGTCACTTCTCACAGTGTCTTTCCAGTGGAGAAAAGAAGATAGAACAACGACGGACAGAGAGAAAGTTGCAACCCGTGAGTGAAGTACAGGGTAAGGCACCTAAGCCTCTATGATGCATACTGGATGTTCAACACCTGGGATTTTCCACAATGTCTACCACTTCTCAAAACACTTCCAATATAGGAGGGAACTGTGCTACCGTAAGTTCTAATGACAGGGATGCATCTGTGCAAGGTTGAAAACTCGAGGATGTGTCTGGGTAGCAAACATGAAGTGTCTCATAAAGGCACCTTAGACTGGATGCGTAGTAGGTATCTGCTAGGGAAGCTACTTCAGTTTTGTACTCATTCATAACAGTGCTTCTCCTTGGAGGAATGAAGGAAGAACACGGACGGACTAGGGGCACAATAGGTTCTGTGAATTAAGGGCACGCTATGAACCTTACGCCTGCCAACCACATATTGGATGTTCACCACCAGTGTTGATCCGCACATAGGTTCTGCGTCTAAAACGCTTCCAACACTGCGAGGGAAGTGTGCTTTAGGAGGGATTCACTGCAGTGTTACGTCTGTTAAAGAAGGATGCTTTTGGGACTGACTCTGTGGTAACCGCATTAGGCGCACATAGCTTTCCAGTCTCAGACGTCTAACCGTTAGACTATAGGAAGTTCTGTTTAAGGGAAACTCCTTCATGCGGAATGTCACTTCTCACAGTGTCTTTGCAGTGGAGAAAAGAAGATAGAACAAGGACGGACAGAGAGAACGATGCAAACCGTGATTGAAGTACAGGGTAAGCCTCGTAGGCCTCTATTATGCATACTGGTAGTTCAACACCGGAGATGTTCCACAGTGTCTACCTCTTCTCAAAACACTTCCAGTATATGAGGGAACTCTGCTACATTAAGTTCTCACGACAGAGATGCGTCTGTGCTCAGTTGGAAAGTGTAGGACGTGTCTGGGTAGCAACCAGTAAGTGTCTGATACAAGCCGCTAAGAGGGGATGCGGAGGAAGGTATCTGCTCAGGGAAGCTACTTCAGGTGCGTACTCATTCATAACAGTGTCTCTCCTTTGAGGATGAAGATAGAACAGGGAACGACTACGGGCACATTAGGTACTGTGAGTAAAGGGCATGCTAAGGCGCTTAAGCCTGCCAAACACATATTGGATGTTCACCACCAGTGCAGTTCCGCACTTAGTTTCTGCGTCGAAAACGCTTCCTACACTGAGAGGGAAGTGTGCTTTAGGAGGGATTCACTGCAGTGTTACGTCTGTTAAAGAAGGAAGCTTTTGGGACTGACTCTGTGGTAACCCCAATAGGCGCACATAGCTTTCCAGTCTCAGCCGTCTATCCGTTGGACTATAGCAAGTTCTGTTTAAGGGAAACTCCTTCATGCGGAATGTCACTTCTCACAGTGTCTTTCCAGTGGAGGAAAGAAGATAGAACAACGACGGACAGAGAGAACGTTGCAACCCTTGAGTGAAGTACAGTGTAAGGCACCTAAGCCTCTATGATGCATACTGGATGTTCAACACCTGGGATTTTCCACAATGTCTACCACTTCTCAAAACACTTCCAATATAGGAGGGAACTGTGCTACCGTAAGTTCTAATGACAGGGATGCATCTGTGCAAGGTTGAAAACTCGAGGATGTGTCTGGGTAGCAAACATGAAGTGTTTAATAAAGGCACCTTAGACTGGATGCGTAGGAGGTATCTGCTCAGGGAAGCTACTTCAGTGTTGTACTCATTCATAACAGTGCTTCTCCTTGGAGGAATGAAGGAAGAACACGGACGGACTAGGGGCACAGTAGGTACTGTGAATAACGGGCAGGCTATGAACATTACGCCTGCCAACCACATATTGGATGTTCACCACCAGTGTTGATCCGCACATAGGTTCTGCGTCTAAAACGCTTCCAACACTGAGAGGGAAGTGTGCTTTAGGAGAGATTCACTGCAGTGTTACGTCTGTTAAAGAAGGATGCTTTTGGGACTGACTCTGTGGTAACCGCATTAGGCGCACATAGCTTTCCAGTCTCAGACGTCTAACCGTTAGACTATAGGAAGTTCGGTTTAAGGGAAACTCCTTCATGCGGAATGTCACTTCTCACAGTGTCTTTGCAGTGGAGAAAAGAAGATAGAACAAGGACGGACAGAGAGAACGATGCAAACCGTGATTGAAGTACAGGGTAAGCCTCGTAGGCCTCTATTATGCATACTGGTAGTTCAACACCGGACATGTTCCACAGTGTCTACCTCTTCTCAAAACACTTCCAGTATATGAGGGAACTCTGCTACATTAAGTTCTCACGACAGAGAGGCGTCTGTGCTCAGTTGGAAAGTGTAGGACCTGTCTGGGTAGCAACCAGTAAGTGTCTGATACAGGCCCCTAAGAGGGGATGCGGAGGAAGGTATCTGCTCAGGGAAGCTACTTCAGGTGCGTACTCATTCATAAGAGTGTCTCTCCTTTGAGGATGAAGATAGAACAGGGAACGACTACGGGCACATTAGGTACTGTGAGTAAAGGGCATGCTAAGGCGCTTAAGCCTGCCAAACACATATTGGATGTTCACCACCAGTGCAGATCCGCACTTAGTTTCTGTGTCGAAAACGCTTCCTACACTGAGAGGGAAGTGTGCTTTAGGAGGGATTCACTGCAGTGTTACGTCTGTTAAAGAAGGAAGCTTTTGGGACTGACTCTTTGGTAACCCCAATAGGCGCACATAGCTTTCCAGTCTCAGACGTCTATCCGTTGGACTATAGCAAGTTCTGTTTAAGGGAAACTCCTTCATGCGGAATGTCACTTCTCACAGTGTCTTTCCAGTGGAGGAAAGAAGATAGAACAACGACGGACAGAGAGAACGTTGCAACCCGTGAGTGAAGTACAGGGTAAGGCACCTAAGCCTCTATGATGCATACTGGATGTTCAACACCTGGGATTTTCCACAATGTCTACCACTTCTCAAAACACTTCCAATATAGGAGGGAACTGTGCTACCGTAAGTTCTAATGACAGGGATGCATCTGTGCAAGGTTGAAAACTCGAGGATGTGTCTGGGTAGCAAACATGAAGTGTCTCATAAAGGCACCTTAGACTGGATGCGTAGGAGGTATCTGCTCAGGGAAGCTACTTCAGTTTTGTACTCATTCATTACAGTGCTTCTCCTTGGAGGAATGAAGGAAGAACACGGACGGACTAGGGGCACAGTAGGTACTGTGAATAAAGGGCAGGCTATGAACCTTACGCCTGCCAACCACATATTGGATGTTCACCACCAGTGTTGATCCGCACATAGGTTCTGCGTCTAAAACGCTTCCAACACTGCGAGGGTAGTGTGCTGTAGGAGGGATTCACTGCAGTGTTACGTCTGTTAAAGAAGGATGCTTTTGGGACTGACTCTGTGGTAACCGCATTAGGCGCACATAGCTTTCCAGTCTCAGACGTCTAACCGTTAGACTATAGGAAGTTCTGTTTAAGGGAAACTCCTTCATGCGGAATGTCACTTCTCACAGTGTCTTTGCAGTGGAGAAAAGAAGATAGAACAAGGACGGACAGAGAGAACGATGCAAACCGTGATTGAAGTACAGGGTAAGCCTCGTAGGCCTCTATTATGCATACTGGTAGTTCAACACCGGAGATGTTCCACAGTGTCTACCTCTTCTCAAAACACTTCCAGTATATGAGGGAACTCTGCTACATTAAGTTCTCACGACAGAGATGCGTCTGTGCTCAGTTGGAAAGTGTAGGACGTGTCTGGGTAGCAACCAGTAAGTGTCTGATACAAGCCGCTAAGAGGGGATGCGGAGGAAGGTATCTGCTCAGGGAAGCTACTTCAGGTGCGTACTCATTCATAAGAGTGTCTCTCCTTTGAGGATCAAGATAGAACAGGGAACTACTACGGGCACATTAGGTACTGTGAGTAAAGGGCATGCTAAGGCGCTTAAGCCTGCCAAACACATATTGGATGTTCACCACCAGTGCAGTTCCGCACTTAGTTTCTGCGTCGAAAACGCTTCCTACACTGAGAGGGAAGTGTGCTTTAGGAGGGATTCACTGCAGTGTTACGTCTGTTAAAGAAGGAAGCTTTTGGGACTGACTCTGTGGTAACCCCAATAGGCGCACATAGCTTTCCAGTCTCAGCCGTCTATCCGTTGGACTATAGCAAGTTCTGTTTAAGGGAAACTCCTTCATGCGGAATGTCACTTCTCACAGTGTCTTTCCAGTGGAGGAAAGAAGATAGAACAACGACGGACAGAGAGAACGTTGCAACCCTTGAGTGAAGTACAGTGTAAGGCACCTAAGCCTCTATGATGCATACTGGATGTTCAACACCTGGGATTTTCCACAATGTCTACCACTTCTCAAAACACTTCCAATATAGGAGGGAACTGTGCTACCGTAAGTTCTAATGACAGGGATGCATCTGTGCAAGGTTGAAAACTCGAGGATGTGTCTGGGTAGCAAACATGAAGTGTCTCATAAAGGCACCTTAGACTGGATGCGTAGGAGGTATCTGCTAGGGAAGCTACATCAGTTTTGTACTCATTCATAACAGTGCTTCTCCTTGGAGGAATGAAGGAAGAACACGGACGGCCTAGGGGCACAGTAGGTACTGTGAATAAAGGGCAGGCTATGAACCTTACGCCTGCCAACCACATATTGGATGTTCACCACCAGTGTTGATCCGCACATAGGTTCTGCGTCTAAAACGCTTCCAACACTGAGAGGGAAGTGTGCTTTAGGAGGGATTCACGGCAGTGTTACGTCTGTTAAAGAAGGATGCTTTTGGGACTGACTCTGTGGTAACCGCATTAGGCGCACTTAGCTTTCCAGTCTCAGACGTCTATCAGTTAGACTATAGGAAGTTCTGTTTAAGGGAAACTCCTTCATGCGGAATGTCACTTCTCACAGTGTCTTTGCAGTGGAGAAAAGAAGATAGAACAAGGACGGACAGAGAGAACGATGCAAACCGTGATTGAAGTACAGGGTAAGCCTCGTAGGCCTCTATTATGCATACTGGTAGTTCTACACCGGAGATGTTCCACAGTGTTTACCTCTTCTCAAAACACTTCCAGTATATGAGGGAACTCTGCTACATTAAGTTCTCACGACAGAGATGCGTCTGTGCTCAGTTGGAAAGTGTAGGACATGTCTGGGTAGTAACCAGTAAGTGTCTGATACAAGCCGCTAAGAGGGGATGCGGAGGAAGGTATCTGCTCAGGGAAGCTACTTCAGGTGCGTACTCATTCATAACAGTGTCTCTCCTTTGAGGATGAAGATAGAACAGGGAACGACTACGGGCACATTAGGTGCTGTGAGTAAAGGGCATGCTAAGGCGCTTAAGCCTGCCAAACACATATTGGATGTTCACCACCAGTGTTGATCCGCACATAGGTTCTGCGTCTAAAACGCTTCCAACACTGAGAGGGAAGTGTGCTTTAGGAGGGATTCACTGCAATGTTACGTCTGTTAAAGAAGGATGCTTTTGGGACTGACTCGGTGGTAACCGCATTAGGCGCACATAGCTTTCCAGTCTCAGACGTCTAACCGTTAGACTATAGGAAGTTCTGTTTAAGGGAAACTCCTTCATGCGGAATGTCACTTCTCACAGTGTCTTTGCAGTGGAGAAAAGAAGATAGAACAAGGACGGACAGAGAGAACGATGCAAACCGTGTTTGAAGTACAGGGTAAGCCTCGTAGGCCTCTATTATGCATACTGGTAGTTCAACACCGGAGATGTTCCACAGTGTCTACCTCTTCTCAAAACACTTCCAGTATATGAGGGAACTCTGCTACATTAAGTTCTCACGACAGAGATGCGTCTGTGCTCAGTTGGAAAGTGTAGGACGTGTCTGGGTAGCAACCAGTAAGTGTCTGATACAAGCCGCTAAGAGGGGATGCGGAGGAAGGTATCTGCTCAGGGAAGCTACTTCAGGTGCGTACTCATTCATAACAGTGTCTCTCCTTTGAGGATGAAGATAGAACAGGGAACGACTACGGGCACATTAGGTACTGTGAGTAAAGGGCATGCTAAGGCGCTTAAGCCTGCCAAACACATATTGGATGTTCACCACCAGTGCAGATCCACACTTAGTTTCTGCGTCGAAAACGCTTCCTTCACTGAGAGGGAAGTGTGCTTTAGGAGGGATTCACTGCAGTGTTACGTCTGTTAAAGAAGGAAGCTTTTGGGACTGACTCTGTGGTAACCCCAATAGGCGCACATAGCTTTCCAATCTCAGCCGTCTATCCGTTGGACTATAGCAAGTTCTGTTTAAGGGAAACTCCTTCATGCGGAATGTCACTTCTCACAGTGTCTTTCCAGTGGAGAAAAGAAGATAGAACAACGACGGACAGAGAGAAAGTTGCAACCCGTGAGTGAAGTACAGGGTAAGGCACCTAAGCCTCTATGATGCATACTGGATGTTCAACACCTGGGATTTTCCACAATGTCTACCACTTCTCAAAACACTTCCAATATAGGAGGGAACTGTGCTACCGTAAGTTCTAATGACAGGGATGCATCTGTGCAAGGTTGAAAACTCGAGGATGTGTCTGGGTAGCAAACATGAAGTGTCTCATAAAGGCACCTTAGACTGGATGCGTAGTAGGTATCTGCTAGGGAAGCTACTTCAGTTTTGTACTCATTCATAACAGTGCTTCTCCTTGGAGGAATGAAGGAAGAACACGGACGGACTAGGGGCACAATAGGTTCTGTGAATTAAGGGCACGCTATGAACCTTACGCCTGCCAACCACATATTGGATGTTCACCACCAGTGTTGATCCGCACATAGGTTCTGCGTCTAAAACGCTTCCAACACTGCGAGGGAAGTGTGCTTTAGGAGGGATTCACTGCAGTGTTACGTCTGTTAAAGAAGGATGCTTTTGGGACTGACTCTGTGGTAACCGCATTAGGCGCACATAGCTTTCCAGTCTCAGACGTCTAACCGTTAGACTATAGGAAGTTCTGTTTAAGGGAAACTCCTTCATGCGGAATGTCACTTCTCACAGTGTCTTTGCAGTGGAGAAAAGAAGATAGAACAAGGACGGACAGAGAGAACGATGCAAACCGTGATTGAAGTACAGGGTAAGCCTCGTAGGCCTCTATTATGCATACTGGTAGTTCAACACCGGAGATGTTCCACAGTGTCTACCTCTTCTCAAAACACTTCCAGTATATGAGGGAACTCTGCTACATTAAGTTCTCACGACAGAGATGCGTCTGTGCTCAGTTGGAAAGTGTAGGACGTGTCTGGGTAGCAACCAGTAAGTGTCTGATACAAGCCGCTAAGAGGGGATGCGGAGGAAGGTATCTGCTCAGGGAAGCTACTTCAGGTGCGTACTCATTCATAACAGTGTCTCTCCTTTGAGGATGAAGATAGAACAGGGAACGACTACGGGCACATTAGGTACTGTGAGTAAAGGGCATGCTAAGGCGCTTAAGCCTGCCAAACACATATTGGATGTTCACCACCAGTGCAGTTCCGCACTTAGTTTCTGCGTCGAAAACGCTTCCTACACTGAGAGGGAAGTGTGCTTTAGGAGGGATTCACTGCAGTGTTACGTCTGTTAAAGAAGGAAGCTTTTGGGACTGACTCTGTGGTAACCCCAATAGGCGCACATAGCTTTCCAGTCTCAGCCGTCTATCCGTTGGACTATAGCAAGTTCTGTTTAAGGGAAACTCCTTCATGCGGAATGTCACTTCTCACAGTGTCTTTCCAGTGGAGGAAAGAAGATAGAACAACGACGGACAGAGAGAACGTTGCAACCCTTGAGTGAAGTACAGTGTAAGGCACCTAAGCCTCTATGATGCATACTGGATGTTCAACACCTGGGATTTTCCACAATGTCTACCACTTCTCAAAACACTTCCAATATAGGAGGGAACTGTGCTACCGTAAGTTCTAATGACAGGGATGCATCTGTGCAAGGTTGAAAACTCGAGGATGTGTCTGGGTAGCAAACATGAAGTGTTTAATAAAGGCACCTTAGACTGGATGCGTAGGAGGTATCTGCTCAGGGAAGCTACTTCAGTGTTGTACTCATTCATAACAGTGCTTCTCCTTGGAGGAATGAAGGAAGAACACGGACGGACTAGGGGCACAGTAGGTACTGTGAATAACGGGCAGGCTATGAACATTACGCCTGCCAACCACATATTGGATGTTCACCACCAGTGTTGATCCGCACATAGGTTCTGCGTCTAAAACGCTTCCAACACTGAGAGGGAAGTGTGCTTTAGGAGAGATTCACTGCAGTGTTACGTCTGTTAAAGAAGGATGCTTTTGGGACTGACTCTGTGGTAACCGCATTAGGCGCACATAGCTTTCCAGTCTCAGACGTCTAACCGTTAGACTATAGGAAGTTCTGTTTAAGGGAAACTCCTTCATGCGGAATGTCACTTCTCACAGTGTCTTTGCAGTGGAGAAAAGAAGATAGAACAAGGACGGACAGAGAGAACGATGCAAACCGTGATTGAAGTACAGGGTAAGCCTCGTAGGCCTCTATTATGCATACTGGTAGTTCAACACCGGACATGTTCCACAGTGTCTACCTCTTCTCAAAACACTTCCAGTATATGAGGGAACTCTGCTACATTAAGTTCTCACGACAGAGAGGCGTCTGTGCTCAGTTGGAAAGTGTAGGACCTGTCTGGGTAGCAACCAGTAAGTGTCTGATACAGGCCCCTAAGAGGGGATGCGGAGGAAGGTATCTGCTCAGGGAAGCTACTTCAGGTGCGTACTCATTCATAAGAGTGTCTCTCCTTTGAGGATGAAGATAGAACAGGGAACGACTACGGGCACATTAGGTACTGTGAGTAAAGGGCATGCTAAGGCGCTTAAGCCTGCCAAACACATATTGGATGTTCACCACCAGTGCAGATCCGCACTTAGTTTCTGTGTCGAAAACGCTTCCTACACTGAGAGGGAAGTGTGCTTTAGGAGGGATTCACTGCAGTGTTACGTCTGTTAAAGAAGGAAGCTTTTGGGACTGACTCTTTGGTAACCCCAATAGGCGCACATAGCTTTCCAGTCTCAGACGTCTATCCGTTGGACTATAGCAAGTTCTGTTTAAGGGAAACTCCTTCATGCGGAATGTCACTTCTCACAGTGTCTTTCCAGTGGAGGAAAGAAGATAGAACAACGACGGACAGAGAGAACGTTGCAACCCGTGAGTGAAGTACAGGGTAAGGCACCTAAGCCTCTATGATGCATACTGGATGTTCAACACCTGGGATTTTCCACAATGTCTACCACTTCTCAAAACACTTCCAATATAGGAGGGAACTGTGCTACCGTATGTTCTAATGACAGGGATGCATCTGTGCAAGGTTGAAAACTCGAGGATGTGTCTGGGTAGCAAACATGAAGTGTCTCATAAAGGCACCTTAGACTGGATGCGTAGGAGGTATCTGCTAGGGAATCTACATCAGTTTTGTACTCATTCATAACAGTGCTTCTCCTTGGAGGAATGAAGGAAGAACACGGACGGACTAGGGGCACAGTAGGTACTGTGAATAAAGGGCAGGCTATGAACCTTACGCCTGCCAACCACATATTGGATGTTCACCACCAGTGTTGATCCGCACATAGGTTCTGCGTCTAAAACGCTTCCAACACTGAGAGGGAAGTGTGCTTTAGGAGGGATTCACTGCAGTGTTACGTCTGTTAAAGAAGGATGCTTTTGGGACTGACTCTGTGGTAACCGCATTAGGCGCACTTAGCTTTCCAGTCTCAGACGTCTAACCGTTAGACTATAGGAAGTTCTGTTTAAGGGAAACTCCTTCATGCGGAATGTCACTTCTCACAGTGTCTTTGCAGTGGAGAAAAGAAGATAGAACAAGGACGGACAGAGAGTACGATGCAAACCGTGATTGAAGTACAGGGTAAGCCTCGTAGGCCTCTATTATGCATACTGGTAGTTCAACACCGGAGATGTTCCACAGTGTCTACCTCTTCTCAAAACACTTCCAGTATATGAGGGAACTCTGCTACATTAAGTTCTCACGACAGAGATGCGTCTGTGCTCAGTTGGAAAGTGTAGGACGTGTCTGGGTAGCAACCAGTAAGTGTCTGATACAAGCCGCTAAGAGGGGATGCGGAGGAAGGTATCTGCTCAGGGAAGCTACTTCAGGTGCGTACTCATTCATAACAGTGTCTCTCCTTTGAGGATGAAGATAGAACAGGGAACGACTACGGGCACATTAGGTACTGTGAGTAAAGGGCATGCTAAGGTGCTAAAGCCTGCCAAACACATATTGGATGTTCACCACCAGTGCAGTTCCGCACTTAGTTTCTGCGTCGAAAACGCTTCCTACACTGAGAGGGAAGTGTGCTTTAGGAGGGATTCACTGCAGTGTTACGTCTGTTAAAGAAGGAAGCTTTTGGGACTGACTCTGTGGTAACCCCAATAGGCGCACATAGCTTTCCAGTCTCAGCCGTCTATCCGTTGGACTATAGCAAGTTCTGTTTAAGAAAAACTCCTTCATGCGGAATGTCACTTCTCACAGTGTCTTTGCAGTGGAGGAAAGAAGATAGAACAACGACGGACAGAGAGAACGTTGCAACCCTTGAGTGAAGTACAGTGTAAGGCACCTAAGCCTCTATGATGCATACTGGATGTTCAACACCTGGGATTTTCCACAATGTCTACCACTTCTCAAAACACTTCCAATATAGGAGGGAACTGTGCTACCGTAAGTTCTAATGACAGGGATGCATCTGTGCAAGGTTGAAAACTCGAGGATGTGTCTGGGTAGCAAACATGAAGTGTCTCATAAAGGCACCTTAGACTGGATGCGTTGGAGGTATCAGCTCAGGGAAGCTACTTCAGTTTTGTACTCATTCATAACAGTGCTTCTCCTTGGAGGAATGAAGGAAGAACACGGACGGACTAGGGGCACAGTAGGTACTGTGAATAAAGGGCAGGCTATGAACCTTACGCCTGCCAACCACATATTGGATGTTCACCACCAGTGTTGATCCGCACATAGGTTCTGCGTCTAAAACGCTTCCAACACTGAGAGGGAAGTGTGCTTTAGGAGGGATTCACTGCAGTGTTACGTCTGTTAAAGAAGGATGCTTTTGGGACTGACTCTGTGGTAACCGCATTAGGCGCACTTAGCTTTCCAGTCTCAGACGTCTATCAGTTAGACTATAGGAAGTTCTGTTTAAGGGAAACTCCTTCATGCGGAATGTCACTTCTCACAGTGTCTTTGCAGTGGAGAAAAGAAGATAGAACAAGGACGGACAGAGAGAACGATGCAAACCGTGATTGAAGTACAGGGTAAGCCTCGTAGGCCTCTATTATGCATACTGGTAGTTCAACACCGGAGATGTTCCACAGTGTTTACCTCTTCTCAAAACACTTCCAGTATATGAGGGAACTCTGCTACATTAAGTTCTCACGACAGAGATGCGTCTGTGCTCAGTTGGAAAGTGTAGGACGTGTCTGGGTAGTAACCAGTAAGTGTCTGATACAAGCCGCTAAGAGGGGATGCGGAGGAAGGTATCTGCTCAGGGAAGCTACTTCAGGTGCGTACTCATTCATAACAGTGTCTCTCCTTTGAGGATGAAGATAGAACAGGGAACGACTACGGGCACATTAGGTGCTGTGAGTAAAGGGCATGCTAAGGCGCTTAAGCCTGCCAAACACATATTGGATGTTCACCACCAGTGTTGATCCGCACATAGGTTCTGCGTCTAAAACGCTTCCAACACTGAGAGGGAAGTGTGCTTTAGGAAGGATTCACTGCAGTGTTACGTCTGTTAAAGAAGGATGCTTTTGGGACAGACTCTGTGGTAACCGCATTAGGCGCACTTAGCTTTCCAGTCTCAGACGTCTATCAGTTAGACTATAGGAAGTTCTGTTTAAGGGAAACTCCTTCATGCGGAATGTCACTTCTCACAGTGTCTTTGCAGTGGAGAAAAGAAGATAGAACAAGGACGGACAGAGAGAACGATGCAAACCGTGATTGAAGTACAGGGTAAGCCTCGTAGGCCTCTATTATGCATACTGGTAGTTCAACACCGGAGATGTTCCACAGTGTCTACCTCTTCTCAAAACACTTCCAGTATATGAGGGAACTCTGCTACATTAAGTTCTCACGACAGAGATGCGTCTGTGCTCAGTTGGAAAGTGTAGGACGTGTCTGGGTAGTAACCAGTAAGTGTCTGATACAAGCCGCTAAGAAGGGATGCGGAGGAAGGTATCTGCTCAGGGAAGCTACTTCAGGTGCGTACTCATTCATAACAGTGTCTCTCCTTTGAGGATGAAGATAGAACAGGGAACGACTACGGGCACATTAGGTGCTGTGAGTAAAGGGCATGCTAAGGCGCTTAAGCCTGCCAAACACATATTGGATGTTCACCACCAGTGCAGATCCGCACTTAGTTTCTGCGTCGAAAACGCTTCCTACACTGAGAGGGAAGTGTGCTTTAGGAGGGATTCACTGCAGTGTTACGTCTGTTAAAGAAGGATGCTTTTGGGACTGACTCGGTGGTAACCGCATTAGGCGCACATAGCTTTCCAGTCTCAGACGTCTAACCGTTAGACTATAGGATGTTCTGTTTAAGGGAAACTCCTTCATGCGGAATGTCACTTCTCACAGTGTCTTTGCAGTGGAGAAAAGAAGATAGAACAAGGACGGACAGAGAGAACGATGCAAACCGTGATTGAAGTACAGGGTAAGCCTCGTAGGCCTCTATTATGCATACTGGTAGTTCAACACCGGAGATGTTCCACAGTGTCTACCTCTTCTCAAAACACTTCCAGTATATGAGGGAACTCTGCTACATTAAGTTCTCACGACAGAGATGCGTCTGTGCTCAGTTGGAAAGTGTAGGACGTGTCTGGGTAGCAACCAGTAAGTGTCTGATACAAGCCGCTAAGAGGGGATGCGGAGGAAGGTATCTGCTCAGGGAAGCTACTTCAGGTGCGTACTCATTCATAAGAGTGTCTCTCCTTTGAGGATGAAGATAGAACAGGGAACGACTACGGGCACATTAGGTACTGTGAGTAAAGGGCATGCTAAGGCGCTTAAGCCTGCCAAACACATATTGGATGTTCACCACCAGTGCAGATCCGCACTTAGTTTCTGCGTCGAAAACGCTTCCTACACTGAGAGGGAAGTGTGCTTTAGGAGGGATTCACTGCAGTGTTACGTCTGTTAAAGAAGGAAGCTTTTGGGACTGACTCTGTGGTAACCCCAATAGGCGCACATAGCTTTCCAGTCTCAGCCGTCTATCCGTTGGACTATAGCAAGTTCTGTTTAAGGGAAACTCCTTCATGCGGAATGTCACTTCTCACAGTGTCTTTCCAGTGGAGGAAAGAAGATAGAACAACGACGGACAGAGAGAACGTTGCAACCCTTGAGTGAAGTACAGTGTAAGGCACCTAAGCCTCTATGATGCATACTGGATGTTCAACACCTGGGATTTTCCACAATGTCTACCACTTCTCAAAACACTTCCAATATAGGAGGGAACTGTGCTACCGTAAGTTCTAATGACAGGGATGCATCTGTGCAAGGTTGAAAACTCGAGGATGTGTCTGGGTAGCAAACATGAAGTGTCTCATAAAGGCACCTTAGACTGGATGCGTAGGAGGTATCTGCTAGGGAAGCTACATCAGTTTTGTACTCATTCATAACAGTGCTTCTCCTTGGAGGAATGAAGGAAGAACACGGACGGCCTAGGGGCACAGTAGGTACTGTGAATAAAGGGCAGGCTATGAACCTTACGCCTGCCAACCACATATTGGATGTTCACCACCAGTGTTGATCCGCACATAGGTTCTGCGTCTAAAACGCTTCCAACACTGAGAGGGAAGTGTGCTTTAGGAGGGATTCACGGCAGTGTTACGTCTGTTAAAGAAGGATGCTTTTGGGACTGACTCTGTGGTAACCGCATTAGGCGCACTTAGCTTTCCAGTCTCAGACGTCTATCAGTTAGACTATAGGAAGTTCTGTTTAAGGGAAACTCCTTCATGCGGAATGTCACTTCTCACAGTGTCTTTGCAGTGGAGAAAAGAAGATAGAACAAGGACGGACAGAGAGAACGATGCAAACCGTGATTGAAGTACAGGGTAAGCCTCGTAGGCCTCTATTATGCATACTGGTAGTTCAACACCGGAGATGTTCCACAGTGTTTACCTCTTCTCAAAACACTTCCAGTATATGAGGGAACTCTGCTACATTAAGTTCTCACGACAGAGATGCGTCTGTGCTCAGTTGGAAAGTGTAGGACATGTCTGGGTAGTAACCAGTAAGTGTCTGATACAAGCCGCTAAGAGGGGATGCGGAGGAAGGTATCTGCTCAGGGAAGCTACTTCAGGTGCGTACTCATTCATAACAGTGTCTCTCCTTTGAGGATGAAGATAGAACAGGGAACGACTACGGGCACATTAGGTGCTGTGAGTAAAGGGCATGCTAAGGCGCTTAAGCCTGCCAAACACATATTGGATGTTCACCACCAGTGTTGATCCGCACATAGGTTCTGCGTCTAAAACGCTTCCAACACTGAGAGGGAAGTGTGCTTTAGGAGGGATTCACTGCAGTGTTACGTCTGTTAAAGAAGGATGCTTTTGGGACTGACTCGGTGGTAACCGCATTAGGCGCACATAGCTTTCCAGTCTCAGACGTCTAACCGTTAGACTATAGGAAGTTCTGTTTAAGGGAAACTCCTTCATGCGGAATGTCACTTCTCACAGTGTCTTTGCAGTGGAGAAAAGAAGATAGAACAAGGACGGACAGAGAGAACGATGCAAACCGTGTTTGAAGTACAGGGTAAGCCTCGTAGGCCTCTATTATGCATACTGGTAGTTCAACACCGGAGATGTTCCACAGTGTCTACCTCTTCTCAAAACACTTCCAGTATATGAGGGAACTCTGCTACATTAAGTTCTCACGACAGAGATGCGTCTGTGCTCAGTTGGAAAGTGTAGGACGTGTCTGGGTAGCAACCAGTAAGTGTCTGATACAAGCCGCTAAGAGGGGATGCGGAGGAAGGTATCTGCTCAGGGAAGCTACTTCAGGTGCGTACTCATTCATAACAGTGTCTCTCCTTTGAGGATGAAGATAGAACAGGGAACGACTACGGGCACATTAGGTACTGTGAGTAAAGGGCATGCTAAGGCGCTTAAGCCTGCCAAACACATATTGGATGTTCACCACCAGTGCAGATCCACACTTAGTTTCTGCGTCGAAAACGCTTCCTTCACTGAGAGGGAAGTGTGCTTTAGGAGGGATTCACTGCAGTGTTACGTCTGTTAAAGAAGGAAGCTTTTGGGACTGACTCTGTGGTAACCCCAATAGGCGCACATAGCTTTCCAATCTCAGCCGTCTATCCGTTGGACTATAGCAAGTTCTGTTTAAGGGAAACTCCTTCATGCGGAATGTCACTTCTCACAGTGTCTTTCCAGTGGAGAAAAGAAGATAGAACAACGACGGACAGAGAGAAAGTTGCAACCCGTGAGTGAAGTACAGGGTAAGGCACCTAAGCCTCTATGATGCATACTGGATGTTCAACACCTGGGATTTTCCACAATGTCTACCACTTCTCAAAACACTTCCAATATAGGAGGGAACTGTGCTACCGTAAGTTCTAATGACAGGGATGCATCTGTGCAAGGTTGAAAACTCGAGGATGTGTCTGGGTAGCAAACATGAAGTGTCTCATAAAGGCACCTTAGACTGGATGCGTAGTAGGTATCTGCTAGGGAAGCTACTTCAGTTTTGTACTCATTCATAACAGTGCTTCTCCTTGGAGGAATGAAGGAAGAACACGGACGGACTAGGGGCACAATAGGTTCTGTGAATTAAGGGCACGCTATGAACCTTACGCCTGCCAACCACATATTGGATGTTCACCACCAGTGTTGATCCGCACATAGGTTCTGCGTCTAAAACGCTTCCAACACTGCGAGGGAAGTGTGCTTTAGGAGGGATTCACTGCAGTGTTACGTCTGTTAAAGAAGGATGCTTTTGGGACTGACTCTGTGGTAACCGCATTAGGCGCACATAGCTTTCCAGTCTCAGACGTCTAACCGTTAGACTATAGGAAGTTCTGTTTAAGGGAAACTCCTTCATGCGGAATGTCACTTCTCACAGTGTCTTTGCAGTGGAGAAAAGAAGATAGAACAAGGACGGACAGAGAGAACGATGCAAACCGTGATTGAAGTACAGGGTAAGCCTCGTAGGCCTCTATTATGCATACTGGTAGTTCAACACCGGAGATGTTCCACAGTGTCTACCTCTTCTCAAAACACTTCCAGTATATGAGGGAACTCTGCTACATTAAGTTCTCACGACAGAGATGCGTCTGTGCTCAGTTGGAAAGTGTAGGACGTGTCTGGGTAGCAACCAGTAAGTGTCTGATACAAGCCGCTAAGAGGGGATGCGGAGGAAGGTATCTGCTCAGGGAAGCTACTTCAGGTGCGTACTCATTCATAACAGTGTCTCTCCTTTGAGGATGAAGATAGAACAGGGAACGACTACGGGCACATTAGGTACTGTGAGTAAAGGGCATGCTAAGGAGCTTAAGCCTGCCAAACACATATTGGATGTTCACCACCAGTGCAGTTCCGCACTTAGTTTCTGCGTCGAAAACGCTTCCTACACTGAGAGGGAAGTGTGCTTTAGGAGGGATTCACTGCAGTGTTACGTCTGTTAAAGAAGGAAGCTTTTGGGACTGACTCTGTGGTAACCCCAATAGGCGCACATAGCTTTCCAGTCTCAGCCGTCTATCCGTTGGACTATAGCAAGTTCTGTTTAAGGGAAACTCCTTCATGCGGAATGTCACTTCTCACAGTGTCTTTCCAGTGGAGGAAAGAAGATAGAACAACGACGGACAGAGAGAACGTTGCAACCCTTGAGTGAAGTACAGTGTAAGGCACCTAAGCCTCTATGATGCATACTGGATGTTCAACACCTGGGATTTTCCACAATGTCTACCACTTCTCAAAACACTTCCAATATAGGAGGGAACTGTGCTACCGTAAGTTCTAATGACAGGGATGCATCTGTGCAAGGTTGAAAACTCGAGGATGTGTCTGGGTAGCAAACATGAAGTGTTTAATAAAGGCACCTTAGACTGGATGCGTAGGAGGTATCTGCTCAGGGAAGCTACTTCAGTGTTGTACTCATTCATAACAGTGCTTCTCCTTGGAGGAATGAAGGAAGAACACGGACGGACTAGGGGCACAGTAGGTACTGTGAATAACGGGCAGGCTATGAACATTACGCCTGCCAACCACATATTGGATGTTCACCACCAGTGTTGATCCGCACATAGGTTCTGCGTCTAAAACGCTTCCAACACTGAGAGGGAAGTGTGCTTTAGGAGAGATTCACTGCAGTGTTACGTCTGTTAAAGAAGGATGCTTTTGGGACTGACTCTGTGGTAACCGCATTAGGCGCACATAGCTTTCCAGTCTCAGACGTCTAACCGTTAGACTATAGGAAGTTCTGTTTAAGGGAAACTCCTTCATGCGGAATGTCACTTCTCACAGTGTCTTTGCAGTGGAGAAAAGAAGATAGAACAAGGACGGACAGAGAGAACGATGCAAACCGTGATTGAAGTACAGGGTAAGCCTCGTAGGCCTCTATTATGCATACTGGTAGTTCAACACCGGACATGTTCCACAGTGTCTACCTCTTCTCAAAACACTTCCAGTATATGAGGGAACTCTGCTACATTAAGTTCTCACGACAGAGAGGCGTCTGTGCTCAGTTGGAAAGTGTAGGACCTGTCTGGGTAGCAACCAGTAAGTGTCTGATACAGGCCCCTAAGAGGGGATGCGGAGGAAGGTATCTGCTCAGGGAAGCTACTTCAGGTGCGTACTCATTCATAAGAGTGTCTCTCCTTTGAGGATGAAGATAGAACAGGGAACGACTACGGGCACATTAGGTACTGTGAGTAAAGGGCATGCTAAGGCGCTTAAGCCTGCCAAACACATATTGGATGTTCACCACCAGTGCAGATCCGCACTTAGTTTCTGTGTCGAAAACGCTTCCTACACTGAGAGGGAAGTGTGCTTTAGGAGGGATTCACTGCAGTGTTACGTCTGTTAAAGAAGGAAGCTTTTGGGACTGACTCTTTGGTAACCCCAATAGGCGCACATAGCTTTCCAGTCTCAGACGTCTATCCGTTGGACTATAGCAAGTTCTGTTTAAGGGAAACTCCTTCATGCGGAATGTCACTTCTCACAGTGTCTTTCCAGTGGAGGAAAGAAGATAGAACAACGACGGACAGAGAGAACGTTGCAACCCGTGAGTGAAGTACAGGGTAAGGCACCTAAGCCTCTATGATGCATACTGGATGTTCAACACCTGGGATTTTCCACAATGTCTACCACTTCTCAAAACACTTCCAATATAGGAGGGAACTGTGCTACCGTATGTTCTAATGACAGGGATGCATCTGTGCAAGGTTGAAAACTCGAGGATGTGTCTGGGTAGCAAACATGAAGTGTCTCATAAAGGCACCTTAGACTGGATGCGTAGGAGGTATCTGCTAGGGAATCTACATCAGTTTTGTACTCATTCATAACAGTGCTTCTCCTTGGAGGAATGAAGGAAGAACACGGACGGACTAGGGGCACAGTAGGTACTGTGAATAAAGGGCAGGCTATGAACCTTACGCCTGCCAACCACATATTGGATGTTCACCACCAGTGTTGATCCGCACATAGGTTCTGCGTCTAAAACGCTTCCAACACTGAGAGGGAAGTGTGCTTTAGGAGGGATTCACTGCAGTGTTACGTCTGTTAAAGAAGGATGCTTTTGGGACTGACTCTGTGGTAACCGCATTAGGCGCACTTAGCTTTCCAGTCTCAGACGTCTAACCGTTAGACTATAGGAAGTTCTGTTTAAGGGAAACTCCTTCATGCGGAATGTCACTTCTCACAGTGTCTTTGCAGTGGAGAAAAGAAGATAGAACAAGGACGGACAGAGAGAACGATGCAAACCGTGATTGAAGTACAGGGTAAGCCTCGTAGGCCTCTATTATGCATACTGGTAGTTCAACACCGGAGATGTTCCACAGTGTCTACCTCTTCTCAAAACACTTCCAGTATATGAGGGAACTCTGCTACATTAAGTTCTCACGACAGAGATGCGTCTGTGCTCAGTTGGAAAGTGTAGGACGTGTCTGGGTAGCAACCAGTAAGTGTCTGATACAAGCCGCTAAGAGGGGATGCGGAGGAAGGTATCTGCTCAGGGAAGCTACTTCAGGTGCGTACTCATTCATAACAGTGTCTCTCCTTTGAGGATGAAGATAGAACAGGGAACGACTACGGGCACATTAGGTACTGTGAGTAAAGGGCATGCTAAGGTGCTAAAGCCTGCCAAACACATATTGGATGTTCACCACCAGTGCAGTTCCGCACTTAGTTTCTGCGTCGAAAACGCTTCCTACACTGAGAGGGAAGTGTGCTTTAGGAGGGATTCACTGCAGTGTTACGTCTGTTAAAGAAGGAAGCTTTTGGGACTGACTCTGTGGTAACCCCAATAGGCGCACATAGCTTTCCAGTCTCAGCCGTCTAACCGTTGGACTATAGCAAGTTCTGTTTAAGGGAAACTCCTTCATGCGTAATGTCACTTCTCACAGTGTCTTTCCAGTGGAGGAAAGAAGATAGAACAACGACGGACAGAGAGAACGTTGCAACCCTTGAGTGAAGTACAGTGTAAGGCAACTAAGCCTCTATGATGCATACTGGATGTTCAACACCTGGGATTTTCCACAATGTCTACCACTTCTCAAAACACTTCCAATATAGGAGGGAACTGTGCTACCGTAAGTTCTAATGACAGGGATGCATCTGTGCAAGGTTGAAAACTCGAGGATGTGTCTGGGTAGCAAACATGAAGTGTTTAATAAAGGCAACTTAGACTGGATGCGTAGGAGGTATCTGCTCAGGGAAGCTACTTCAGTGTTGTACTCATTCATAACAGTGCTTCTCCTTGGAGGAATGAAGGAAGAACACGGACGGACTAGGGGCACAGTAGGTACTGTGAATAACGGGCAGGCTATGAACATTACGCCTGCCAACCACATATTGGATGTTCACCACCAGTGTTGATCCGCACATAGGTTCTGCGTCTAAAACGCTTCCAACACTGAGAGGGAAGTGTGCTTTAGGAGGGATTCACTGCAGTGTTACGTCTATTAAAGAAGGATGCTTTTGGGACTGACTCTGTGGTAACCGCATTAGGCGCACATAGCTTTCCAGTCTCAGACGTCTAACCGTTAGACTATAGGAAGTTCTGTTTAAGGGAAACTCCTTCATGCGGAATGTCACTTCTCACAGTGTCTTTGCAGTGGAGAAAAGAAGATAGAACAAGGACGGACAGAGAGAACGATGCAAACCGTGATTGAAGTACAGGGTAAGCCTCGTAGGCCTCTATTATGCATACTGGTAGTTCAACACCGGAGATGTTCCACAGTGTCTACCTCTTCTCAAAACACTTCCAGTATATGAGGGAACTCTGCTACATTAAGTTCTCACGACAGAGATGCGTCTGTGCTCAGTTGGAAAGTGTAGGACGTGTCTGGGTAGCAACCAGTTAGTGTCTGATACAAGCCGCTAAGAGGGGATGCGGAGGAAGGTATCTGCTCAGGGAAGCTACTTCAGGTGCGTACTCATTCATTAGAGTGTCTCTCCTTTGAGGATGAAGATAGAACAGGGAACGACTACGGGCACATTAGGTACTGTGAGTAAAGGGCATGCTAAGGCGCTTAAGCCTGCCAAACACATATTGGATGTTCACCACCAGTGCAGATCCGCACTTAGTTTCTGCGTCGAAAACGCTTCCTACACTGTGAGGGAAGTGTGCTTTAGGAGGGATTCACTGCAGTGTTACGTCTGTTAAAGAAGGATGCTTTTGGGACTGACTCTGTGGTAACCCCAATAGGCGCACATAGCTTTCCAGTCTCAGCCGTCTATCCGTTGGACTATAGCAAGTTCTGTTTAAGAAAAACTCCTTCATGCGGAATGTCACTTCTCACAGTGTCTTTGCAGTGGAGGAAAGAAGATAGAACAACGACGGACAGAGAGAACGTTGCAACCCTTGAGTGAAGTACAGTGTAAGGCACCTAAGCCTCTATGATGCATACTGGATGTTCAACACCTGGGATTTTCCACAATGTCTACCACTTCTCAAAACACTTCCAATATAGGAGGGAACTGTGCTACCGTAAGTTCTAATGACAGGGATGCATCTGTGCAAGGTTGAAAACTCGAGGATGTGTCTGGGTAGCAAACATGAAGTGTCTCATAAAGGCACCTTAGACTGGATGCGTTGGAGGTATCAGCTCAGGGAAGCTACTTCAGTTTTGTACTCATTCATAACAGTGCTTCTCCTTGGAGGAATGAAGGAAGAACACGGACGGACTAGGGGCACAGTAGGTACTGTGAATAAAGGGCAGGCTATGAACCTTACGCCTGCCAACCACATATTGGATGTTCACCACCAGTGTTGATCCGCACATAGGTTCTGCGTCTAAAACGCTTCCAACACTGAGAGGGAAGTGTGCTTTAGGAGGGATTCACTGCAGTGTTACGTCTGTTAAAGAAGGATGCTTTTGGGACTGACTCTGTGGTAACCGCATTAGGCGCACTTAGCTTTCCAGTCTCAGACGTCTATCAGTTAGACTATAGGAAGTTCTGTTTAAGGGAAACTCCTTCATGCGGAATGTCACTTCTCACAGTGTCTTTGCAGTGGAGAAAAGAAGATAGAACAAGGACGGACAGAGAGAACGATGCAAACCGTGATTGAAGTACAGGGTAAGCCTCGTAGGCCTCTATTATGCATACTGGTAGTTCAACACCGGAGATGTTCCACAGTGTTTACCTCTTCTCAAAACACTTCCAGTATATGAGGGAACTCTGCTACATTAAGTTCTCACGACAGAGATGCGTCTGTGCTCAGTTGGAAAGTGTAGGACGTGTCTGGGTAGTAACCAGTAAGTGTCTGATACAAGCCGCTAAGAGGGGATGCGGAGGAAGGTATCTGCTCAGGGAAGCTACTTCAGGTGCGTACTCATTCATAACAGTGTCTCTCCTTTGAGGATGAAGATAGAACAGGGAACGACTACGGGCACATTAGGTGCTGTGAGTAAAGGGCATGCTAAGGCGCTTAAGCCTGCCAAACACATATTGGATGTTCACCACCAGTGTTGATCCGCACATAGGTTCTGCGTCTAAAACGCTTCCAACACTGAGAGGGAAGTGTGCTTTAGGAAGGATTCACTGCAGTGTTACGTCTGTTAAAGAAGGATGCTTTTGGGACAGACTCTGTGGTAACCGCATTAGGCGCACTTAGCTTTCCAGTCTCAGACGTCTATCAGTTAGACTATAGGAAGTTCTGTTTAAGGGAAACTCCTTCATGCGGAATGTCACTTCTCACAGTGTCTTTGCAGTGGAGAAAAGAAGATAGAACAAGGACGGACAGAGAGAACGATGCAAACCGTGATTGAAGTACAGGGTAAGCCTCGTAGGCCTCTATTATGCATACTGGTAGTTCAACACCGGAGATGTTCCACAGTGTCTACCTCTTCTCAAAACACTTCCAGTATATGAGGGAACTCTGCTACATTAAGTTCTCACGACAGAGATGCGTCTGTGCTCAGTTGGAAAGTGTAGGACGTGTCTGGGTAGTAACCAGTAAGTGTCTGATACAAGCCGCTAAGAAGGGATGCGGAGGAAGGTATCTGCTCAGGGAAGCTACTTCAGGTGCGTACTCATTCATAACAGTGTCTCTCCTTTGAGGATGAAGATAGAACAGGGAACGACTACGGGCACATTAGGTGCTGTGAGTAAAGGGCATGCTAAGGCGCTTAAGCCTGCCAAACACATATTGGATGTTCACCACCAGTGCAGATCCGCACTTAGTTTCTGCGTCGAAAACGCTTCCTACACTGAGAGGGAAGTGTGCTTTAGGAGGGATTCACTGCAGTGTTACGTCTGTTAAAGAAGGATGCTTTTGGGACTGACTCGGTGGTAACCGCATTAGGCGCACATAGCTTTCCAGTCTCAGACGTCTAACCGTTAGACTATAGGATGTTCTGTTTAAGGGAAACTCCTTCATGCGGAATGTCACTTCTCACAGTGTCTTTGCAGTGGAGAAAAGAAGATAGAACAAGGACGGACAGAGAGAACGATGCAAACCGTGATTGAAGTACAGGGTAAGCCTCGTAGGCCTCTATTATGCATACTGGTAGTTCAACACCGGAGATGTTCCACAGTGTCTACCTCTTCTCAAAACACTTCCAGTATATGAGGGAACTCTGCTACATTAAGTTCTCACGACAGAGATGCGTCTGTGCTCAGTTGGAAAGTGTAGGACGTGTCTGGGTAGCAACCAGTAAGTGTCTGATACAAGCCGCTAAGAGGGGATGCGGAGGAAGGTATCTGCTCAGGGAAGCTACTTCAGGTGCGTACTCATTCATAAGAGTGTCTCTCCTTTGAGGATGAAGATAGAACAGGGAACGACTACGGGCACATTAGGTACTGTGAGTAAAGGGCATGCTAAGGCGCTTAAGCCTGCCAAACACATATTGGATGTTCACCACCAGTGCAGATCCGCACTTAGTTTCTGCGTCGAAAACGCTTCCTTCACTGAGAGGGAAGTGTGCTTTAGGAGGGATTCACTGCAGTGTTACGTCTGTTAAAGAAGGAAGCTTTTGGGACTGACTCTGTGGTAACCCCAATAGGCGCACATAGCTTTCCAATCTCAGCCGTCTATCCGTTGGACTATAGCAAGTTCTGTTTAAGGGAAACTCCTTCATGCGGAATGTCACTTCTCACAGTGTCTTTCCAGTGGAGAAAAGAAGATAGAACAACGACGGACAGAGAGAACGTTGCAACCCGTGAGTGAAGTACAGGGTAAGGCACCTAAGCCTCTATGATGCATACTGGATGTTCAACACCTGGGATTTTCCACAATGTCTACCACTTCTCAAAACACTTCCAATATAGGAGGGAACTGTGCTACCGTAAGTTCTAATGACAGGGATGCATCTGTGCTAGGTTGAAAACTCGAGGATGTGTCTGGGTAGCAAACATGAAGTGTCTCATAAAGGCACCTTAGACTGGATGCGTAGTAGGTATCTGCTAGGGAAGCTACTTCAGTTTTGTACTCATTCATAACAGTGCTTCTCCTTGGAGGAATGAAGGAAGAACACGGACGGACTAGGGGCACAATAGGTTCTGTGAATTAAGGGCACGCTATGAACCTTACGCCTGCCAACCACATATTGGATGTTCACCACCAGTGTTGATCCGCACATAAGTTCTGCGTCTAAAACGCTTCCAACACTGAGAGGGAAGTGTGCTTTAGGAGGGATTCACAGCAGTGTTACGACTGTTAAAGAAGGATGCTTTTGGGACTGACTCTGTGGTAACCGCATTAGGCGCACATAGCTTTCCAGTCTCAGACGTCTAACCGTTAGACTATAGGAAGTTCTGTTGAAGGGAAACTCCTTCATGCGGAATGTCACTTCTCACAGTGTCTTTGCAGTGGAGAAAAGAAGATAGAACAAGGACGGACAGAGAGAACGATGCAAACCGTGATTGAAGTACAGGGTAAGCCTCGTAGGCCTCTATTATGCATACTGGTAGTTCAACACCGGAGATGTTCCACAGTGTCTACCTCTTCTCAAAACACTTCCAGTATATGAGGGAACTCTGCTACATTAAGTTCTCACGACAGAGATGCGTCTGTGCTCAGTTGGAAAGTGTAGGACGTGTCTGGGTAGTAACCAGTAAGTGTCTGATACAAGCCGCTAAGAGGGGATGCGGAGGAAGGTATCTGCTCAGGGAAGCTACTTCAGGTGCGTACTCATTCATAACAGTGTCTCTCCTTTGGGGATGAAGATAGAACAGGGAACGACTACGGGCACATTAGGTACTGTGAGTAAAGGGCATGCTAAGGCGCTTAAGCCTGCCAAACACAAATTGGATGTTCACCACCAGTGCAGATCCGCACTTAGTTTCTGCGTCGAAAACGCTTCCTACACTGAGAGGGAAGTGTGCTTTAGGAGGGATTCACTGCAGTGTTACGTCTGTTAAAGAAGGAAGCTTTTGGGACTGACTCTGTGGTAACCCCAATAGGCGCACATAGCTTTCCAGTCTCAGCCGTCTATCCGTTGGACTATAGCAAGTTCTGTTTAAGGGAAACTCCTTCATGCGGAATGTCACTTCTCACAGTGTCTTTCCAGTGGAGGAAAGAAGATAGAACAACGATGGACAGAGAGAACGTTGCAACCCGTGAGTGAAGTACAGGGTAAGGCACCTAAGCCTCTATGATGCATACTGGATGTTCAACACCTGGGATTTTCCACAATGTCTACCACTTCTCAAAACACTTCCAATATAGGAGGGAACTGTGCTACCGTAAGTTCTAATGACAGGGATGAATCTGTGCAAGGTTGAAAACTCGAGGATGTGTCTGGGTAGCAAACATGAAGTGTCTCATAAAGGCACCTTAGACTGGATGCGTAGGAGGTATCTGCTCAGGGAAGCTACTTCAGTTTTGTACTCATTCATTACAGTGCTTCTCCTTGGAGGAATGAAGGAAGAACACGGACGACTAGGGGCACAGTAGGTACTGTGAATAAAGGGCAGGCTATGAACCTTACGCCTGCCAACCACATATTGGATGTTCACCACCAGTGTTGATCCGCACATAGGTTCTACGTCTAAAACGCTTCCAACACTGCGAGGGTAGTGTGCTGTAGGAGGGATTCACTGCAGTGTTACGTCTGTTAAAGAAGGTAGCTTTTGGGACTGACTCTGTGGTAACCGCAGTAGGCGCACATAGCTGTCCAGTCTCAGACGTCTAACCGTTAGACTATAGGAAGTTCTGTTGAAGGGAAACTCCTTCATGCGGAATGTCACTTTTTACAGTGTCTTTGCAGTGGAGAAAAGAAGATAGAACAAGGACGGACAGAGAGAACGATGCAAACCGTGATTGAAGTACAGGGTAAGCCTCGTAGTCCTCTATTATGCATACTGGTAGTTCAACACCGGAGATGTTCCACAGTGTCTACCTCTTCTCAAAACACTTCCAGTATATGAGGGAACTCTGCTACATTAAGTTCTCACGATAGAGATGCGTCTGTGCTCAGTTGGAAAGTGTAGGACGTGTCTGGGTAGCAACCAGTAAGTGTCTGATACAAGCCGCTAAGAGGGGATGCGGAGGAAGGTATCTGCTCAGGGAAGCTACTTCAGGTGCGTACTCATTCATAAGAGTGTCTCTCCTTTGAGGATCAAGATAGAACAGGGAACAACTACGGGCACATTAGGTACTGTGAGTAAAGGGCATGCTAAGGCGCTTAAGCCTGCCAAATACATATTGGATGTTCACCACCAGTGCAGATCCGCACTTAGTTTCTGCGTCGAAAACGCTTCCTACACTGAGAGGGAAGTGTGCTTTAGGAGGGATTCACTGCAGTGTTACGTCTGTTAAAGAAGGAAGCTTTTGGGACTGACTCTGTGGTAACCCCAATAGGCGCACATAGCTTTCCAGTCTCAGCCGTCTACCCGTTGGACTATAGCAAGTTCTGTTTAAGGGAAACTCCTTCATGCGGAATTTACCTTCTCACAGTGTCTTTCCAGTGGAGGAAAGAAGATAGAACAACGACGGACAGAGAGAACGTTGCAACCCGTGAGTGAAGTACAGGGTAAGGCACCTAAGCCTCTATGATGCATACTGGATGTTCAACACCTGGGATTTTCCACAATGTCTACCACTTCTCAAAACACTTCCAATATAGGAGGGAACTGTGCTACCGTAAGTTCTAATGACAGGGATGCATCTGTGCAAGTTTGAAAACTCGAGGATGTGTCTGGGTAACAAACATGAAGTGTTTCATAAAGGCACATTAGACTGGATGCGTAGTAGGTATCTGCTAGGGAAGCTACTTCAGTTTTGTACTCATTCATAACCGTGCTTCTCCTTGGAGGAATGAAGGAAGAACACGGACGGACTAGGGGCACAGTAGGTACTGTGAAAAAAGGGCAGGCTATGAACCTTACGCCTGCCAACCACATATTGGATGTTCACCACCAGTGTTGATCCGCTTATAGGTTCTGGGTCTAAAACGCTTCCAACACTGAGAGGGAAGTGTGCTTTAGGAGGGATTCACTGCAGTGTTACGTCTGTTAAAGAAGGATGCTTTTGGGACTGACTCGGTGGTAACCGCATTAGGCGCACATAGCTTTCCAGTCTCAGACGTCTAACCGTTAGACTATAGGAAGTTCTGTTTAAGGGAAACTCCTTCATGCGGAATGTCACTTCTCACAGTGTCTTTGCAGTCGAGAAAAGAAGAAAGAACAAGGACGGACAGAGAGAACGATGCAAACCGTGATTGAAGTACAGGGTAAGCCTCGTAGGCCTCTATTATGCATACTGGTAGTTCAACACCGGAGATGTTCCACAGTGTCTACCTCTTCTCAAAACACTTCCAGTATATGAGGGAACTCTGCTACATTAAGTTCTCACGACAGAGATGCGTCTGTGCTCAGTTGGAAAGTGTAGGACGTGTCTGGGTAGCAACCAGTAAGTGTCTGATACAAGCCGCTAAGAGGGGATGCGGAGGAAGGTATCTGCTCAGGGAAGCTACTTCAGGTGCGTACTCATTCATAAGAGTGTCTCTCCTTTGAGGATGAAGATAGAACAGGGAACGACTACGGGCACATTAGGTACTGTGAGTAAAGGGCATGCTAAGGCGCTTAAGCCTGCCAAACACATATTGGATGTTCACCACCAGTGCAGATCCGCACTTAGTTTCTGTGTCGAAAACGCTTCCTACACTGAGAGGGAAGTGTGCTTTAGGAGGGATTCACTGCAGTGTTACGTCTGTTAAAGAAGGATGCTTTTGGGACTGACTCGGTGGTAACCGCATTAGGCGCACATAGCTTTCCAGTCTCAGACGTCTAACCGTTAGACTATAGGAAGTTCTGTTTAAGGGAAACTCCTTCATGCGGAATGTCACTTCTCACAGTGTCTTTGCAGTGGAGAAAAGAAGATAGAACAAGGACGGACACAGAGAACGATGCAAACCGTGATTGAAGTACAGGGTAAGCCTTGTAGGCCTCTATTATGCATACTGGTAGTTCAACACCGGAGATGTTCCACAGTGTCTACCTCTTCTCAAAACACTTCCAGTATATGAGGGAACTCTGCTACATTAAGTTCTCACGACAGAGATGCGTCTGTGCTCAGTTGGAAAGTGTAGGACGTGTCTGGGTAGCAACCAGTAAGTGTCTGATACAAGCCGCTAAGAGGGGATGCGGAGGAAGGTATCTGCTCAGGGAAGCTACTTCAGGTGCGTACTCATTCATAAGAGTGTCTCTCCTCTGAGGATGAAGATAGAACAGGGAACGACTACGGGCACATTAGGTACTGTGAGTAAAGGGCATGCTAAGGCGCTTAAGCCTGCCAAACACATATTGGATGTTCACCACCAGTGCAGATCCGCACTTAGTTTCTGCGTCGAAAACGCTTCCTACACTGAGAGGGAAGTGTGCTTTAGGAGGGATTCACTGCAGTGTTACGTCGGTTAAAGAAGGAAGCTTTTGGGACTGACTCTGTGGTAACCCCAATAGGCGCACATAGCTTTCCAGTCTCAGCCGTCTATCCGTTGGACTATAGCAAGTTCTGTTTAAGGGAAACTCCTTCATGCGGAATGTCACTTCTCACAGTGTCTTTGCAGTGGAGGAAAGAAGTTAGAACAACGACGGACAGAGAGAACGTTGCAACCCGTGAGTGAAGTACAGGGTAAGGCACCTAAGCCTCTATGATGCATACTGGATGTTCAACACCTGGGATTTTCCACAATGTCTACCACTTCTCAAAACACTTCCAATATAGGAGGGAACTGTGCTACCGTAAGTTCTAATGACAGGGATGCATCTGTGCAAGGTTGAAAACTCGAGGATGTGTCTGGGTAGCAAACATGAAGTGTCTCATAAAGGCACCTTAGACTGGATGCGTAGGAGGTATCTGCTCAGGGAAGCTACTTCAGTTTTGTACTCATTCATTACAGTGCTTCTCCTTGGAGGAATGAAGGAAGAACACGGACGGACTAGGGGCACAGTAGGTACTGTGAATAAAGGGCAGGCTATGAACCTTACGCCTGCCAACCACATATTGGATGTTCACCACCAGTGTTGATCCGCACATAGGTTCTGCGTCTAAAACGCTTCCAACACTGCGAGGGAAGTGTGCTTTAGGAGGGATTCACTGCAGTGTTACGTCTGTTAAAGAAGGATGCTTTTGGGACTGACTCGGTGGTAACCGCATTAGGCGCACATAGCTTTCCAGTCTCAGACGTCTAACCGTTAGACTATAGGAAGTTCTGTTTAAGGGAAACTCCTTCATGCGGAATGTCACTTCTCACAGTGTCTTTGCAGTGGAGAAAAGAAGATAGAACAAGGACGGACAGAGAGAACGATGCAAACCGTGATTGAAGTACAGGGTAAGCCTCGTAGGCCTCTATTATGCATACTGGTAGTTCAACACCGGAGATGTCCCACAGTGTCTAACTCTTCTCTAAAGACTTCCAGTATATGAGGGAACTCTGCTACATTAAGTTCTCACGACAGAGATGCGTCTGTGCTCAGTTGGAAAGTGTAGGACGTGTCTGGGTAGCAACCAGTAAGTGTCTGATACAAGCCGCTAAGAGGGGATGCGGAGGAAGGTATCTTCTCAGGGAAGCTACTTCAGGTGCGTACTCATTCATAAGAGTGTCTCTCCTTTGAGGATGAGGATAGAACAGGGAACGACTACGGGCACATTAGGTACTGTGAGTAAAGGGCATGCTAAGGCGCTTAAGCCTGCCAAACACATATTGGATGTTCACCACCAGTGCAGTTCCGCACTTAGTTTCTGCGTCGAAAACGCTTCCTACACTGAGAGGGAAGTGTGCTTTAGGAGGGATTCACTGCAGTGTTACGTCTGTTAAAGAAGGAAGCTTTTGGGACTGACTCTGTGGTAACCCCAATAGGCGCACATAGCTTTCCAGTCTCAGCCGTCTATCCGTTGGACTATAGCAAGTTCTGTTTAAGGGAAACTCCTTCATGCGGAATGTCACTTCTCACAGTGTTTTTCCAGTGGAGGAAAGAAGATAGAACAACGACGGACAGAGAGAACGTTGCAACCATTGAGTGAAGTACAGTGTAAGGCACCTAAGCCTCTATGATGCATACTGGATGTTCAACACCTGGGATTTTCCACAATGTCTACCACTTCTCAAAACACTTCCAATATAGGAGGGAACTGTGCTACCGTAAGTTCTAATGACAGGGATGCATCTGTGCAAGGTTGAAAACTCGAGGATGTGTCTGGGTAGCAAACATGAAGTGTCTCATAAAGGCACCTTAGACTGGATGCGTAGGAGGTATCTGCTCAGGGAAGCTACTTCAGTGTTGTACTCATTCATAACAGTGCTTCTCCTTGGAGGAATGAAGGAAGAACACGGACGGACTAGGGGCACAGTAGGTACTGTGAATAACGGGCAGGCTATGAACCTTACGCCTGCCAACCACATATTGGATGTTCACCACCAGTGTTGATCCGCACATAGGTTCTGCGTCTAAAACGCTTCCAACACTGAGAGGGAAGTGTGCTTTAGGAGGGATTCACTGCAGTGTTACGTCTGTTAAAGAAGGATGCTTTTGGGACTGACTCTGTGGTAACCGCATTAGGCGCACATAGCTTTCCAGTCTCAGACGTCTAACCGTTAGACTATGGGAAGTTCTGTTTAAGGGAAACTCCTTCATGCGGAATGTCACTTCTCACAGTGTCTTTGCAGTGGAGAAAAGAAGATAGAACAAGGACGGACAGAGAGAACGATGCAAACCGTGATTGAAGTACAGGGTAAGCCTCGTAGGCCTCTATTATGCATACTGGTAGTTCAACACCGGAGATGTTCCACAGTGTCTACCTCTTCTCAAAACACTTCCAGTATATAAGGGAACTCTGCTACATTAAGTTCTCACGACAGAGATGTGTCTGTGCTCAGTTGGAAAGTGTAGGACGTGTCTGGGTAGCAACCAGTAAGTGTCTGATACAAGCCGCTAAGAGGGGATGCGGAGGAAGGTATCTGCTCAGGGAAGCTACTTCAGGTGCGTACTCATTCATAAGAGTGTCTCTCCTTTGAGGATGAAGATAGAACAGGGAACGACTACGGGCACATTAGGTACTGTGAGTAAAGGGCATGCTAAGGCGCTTAAGCCTGCCAAACACATATTGGATGTTCACCACCAGTGCAGATCCGCACTTAGTTTCTGCGTCGAAAACGCTTCCTACACTGAGAGGGAAGTGTACTTTAGGAGGGATTCACTGCAGTGTTACGTCTGTTAAAGAAGGATGCTTTTGGGACTGACTCGGTGGTAACCGCATTAGGCGCACATAGCTTTCCAGTCTCAGACGTCTAACCGTTAGACTATAGGACGTTCTGTTTAAGGGAAACTCCTTCATGCGGAATGTCACTTCTCACAGTGTCTTTGCAGTGGAGAAAATAAGATAGAACAAGGACGGACAGAGAGAACGATGCAAACTGTGATTGAAGTACAGGGTAAGCCTCGTAGGCCTCTATTATGCATACTGGTAGTTCAACACCGGAGATGTTCCACAGTGTCTACCTCTTCTCAAAACACTTCCAGTATATGAGGGAACTCTGCTACACGAAGTTCTCACGACAGAGATGCGTCTGTGCTCAGTTGGAAAGTGTAGGACGTGTCTGGGTAGCAACCAGTAAGTGTCTGATACAAGCCGCTAAGAGGGGATGCGGAGGAAGGTATCTGCTCAGGGAAGCTACTTCAGGTGCGTACTCATTCATAACAGTGTCTCTCCTTTGAGGATGAAGATAGAACAGGGAACGACTACGGGCACATTAGGTACTGTGAGTAAAGGGCATGCTAAGGCGCTTAAGCCTGCCAAACACATATTGGATGTTCAACACCAGTGCAGATCCGCACTTAGTTTCTGCGTCGAAAACGCTTCCTACACTGAGAGGGAAGTGTGCTTTAGGAGGGATTCACTGCAGGGTTACGTCTGTTAAAGAAGGAAGCTTTTGGGACTGACTCTGTGGTAACCCCAATAGGCGCACATAGCTTTCCAGTCTCAGCCGTCTATCCGTTGGACTATAGCAAGTTCTGTTTAAGGGAAACTCCTTCATGCGGAATGTCACTTCTCACAGTGTCTTTCCCGTGGAGGAAAGAAGATAGAACAACGACGGACAGAGAGAACGTTGCAACCCGTGAGTGAAGTACAGGGTAAGGCACCTAAGCCTCTATGATGCATACTGGATGTTCAACACCTGGGATTTTCCACAATGTCTACCACTTCTCAAAACACTTCCAATATAGGAGGGAACTGTGCTACCGTAAGATCTAATGACAGGGATGCATCTGTGCAAGGTTGAAAACTCGAGGATGTGTCTGGGTAGCAAACATGAAGTGTCTCATAAAGGCACCTTAGACTGGATGCGTAGGAGGTATCTGCTAGGGAAGCTACTTCAGTTTTGTACTCATTCATAACAGTGCTTCTCCTTGGAGGAATGAAGGAAGAACACGGACGGACTAGGGGCACAGTAGGTACTGTGAATAAAGGGCAGGCTATGAACCTTACGCCTGCCAACCACATATTGGATGTTCACCACCAGTGTTGATCCGCACATAGGTTCTGCGTCTAAAACGCTTCCAACACTGAGAGGGAAGTGTGCTTTAGGAGGGATTCACTGCAGTGTTACGTCTGTTAAAGAAGGATGCTTTTGGGACTGACTCTGTGGTAACCGCATTAGGCGCACATAGCTTTCCAGTCTCAGACGTCTAACCGTTAGACTATAGGAAGTTCTGTTTAAGGGAAACTCCTTCATGCGGAATGTCACTTCTCACAGTGTCTTTGCAGTGGAGAAAAGAAGATAGAACAAGGACGGACAGAGAGAACGATGCAAACCGTGATTGAAGTACAGGGTAAGCCTTGTAGGCCTCTATTATGCATACTGGTAGTTCAACACCGGAGATGTTCCACAGTGTCTACCTCTTCTCAAAACACTTCCAGTATATGAGGGAACTCTGCTACATTAAGTTCTCACGATAGAGATGCGTCTGTGCTCAGTTGGAAAGTGTAGGACGTGTCTGGGTAGCAACCAGTAAGTGTCTGATACAAGCCGCTAAGAGGGGATGCGGAGGAAGGTATCTGCTCAGGGAAGCTACTTCAGGTGCGTACTCATTCATAACAGTGTCTCTCCTTTGAGGATGAAGATAGAACAGGGAACGACTACGGGCACATTAGGTACTGTGAGTAAAGGGCATGCTAAGGCGCTTAAGCCTGCCAAACACATATTGGATGTTCACCACCAGTGCAGATCCGCACTTAGTTTCTGCGTCGAAAACGCTTCCTACACTGAGAGGGAAGTGTGCTTTAGGATGGATTCACTGCAGTGTTACGTCTGTTAAAGAAGGAAGCTTTTGGGACTGACTCTGTGGTAACCCCAATAGGCGCACATAGCTTTCCAGTCTCAGCCGTCTATCCGTTGGACTATAGCAAGTTCTGTTTAAGGGAAACTCCTTCATGCGGAATGTCACTTCTCACAGTGTCTTTCCAGTGGATGAAAGAAGATAGAACAACGAAGGACAGAGAGAACGTTGCAACCCGTGAGTGAAGTACAGGTAAGACACCTAAGCCTCTATGATGCATACTGGATGTTCAACACCTGGGATTTTCCACAATGTCTACCACTTCTCAAAACACTTCCAATATAGGAGGGAACTGTGCTACCGTAAGATCTAATGACAGGGATGCATCTGTGCAAGGCTGAAAACTCGAGGATGTGTCTGGGTAGCAAACATGAAGTGTCTCATAAAGGCACCTTAGACTGGATGCGTAGGAGGTATCTGCTAGGGAAGCTACTTCAGTTTTGTACTCATTCATAACAGTGCTTCTCCTTGGAGGAATGAAGGAAGAACACGGACGGACTAGGGGCAGAGTAGGTACTGTGAATAAAGGGCAGGCTATGAACCTTACGCCTGCCAACCACATATTGGATGTTCACCACCAGTGTTGATCCGCTCTTAGGTTCTGCGTCTAAAACGCTTCCAACATTGAGAGGGAAGTGTGCTTTAGGAGGGATTCACTGCAGTGTTACGTCTGTTAAAGAAGGATGCTTTTGGGACTGACTCTGTGGTAACCACATTAGGCGCACATAGCTTTCCAGTCTCAGATGTCTAACCGTTAGACTATAGGAAGTTCTGTTTAAGGGAAACTCCTTCATGCGGAATGTCACTTCTCACAGTGTCTTTGCAGTGGAGAAAAGAAGATAGAACAAGGACGGACAGAGAGAACGATGCAAACCGTGATTGAAGTACAGGGTAAGCCTCATAGGCCTCTATTATGCATACTGGTAGTTCAACACCGGAGATGTTCCACAGTGTCTACCTCTTCTCAAAACACTTCCAGTATATGAGGGAACTCTGCTACATTAAGTTCTCACGACAGAGATGCGTCTGTGCTCAGTTGGAAAGTGTAGGACGTGTCTGGGTAGCAACCAGTAAGTGTCTGATACAAGCCGCTAAGAGGGGATGCGGAGGAAGGTATCTGCTCAGGGAAGCTACTTCAGGTGCGTACTCATTCATAACAGTGTCTCTCCTTTGAGGATGAAGATAGAACAGGGAACGACTACGGGCACATTAGGTACTGTGAGTAAAGGGCATGCTAAGGCGCTTAAGCCTGCCAAACACATATTGGATGTTCAACACCAGTGCAGATCCGCACTTAGTTTCTGCGTCGAAAACGCTTCCTACACTGAGAGGGAAGTGTGCTTTAGGAGGGATTCACTGCAGTGTTACGTCTGTTAAAGAAGGAAGCTTTTGGGACTGACTCTGTGGTAACCCCAATAGGCGCACATAGCTTTCCAGTCTCAGCCGTCTATCCGTTGGACTATAGCAAGTTCTGTTTAAGGGAAACTCCTTCATGCGGAATGTCACTTCTCACAGTGTCTTTCCCGTGGAGGAAAGAAGATAGAACAACGACGGACAGAGAGAACGTTGCAACCCGTGAGTGAAGTACAGGGTAAGGCACCTAAGCCTCTATGATGCATACTGGATGTTCAACACCTGGGATTTTCCACAATGTCTACCACTTCTCAAAACACTTCCAATATAGGAGGGAACTGTGCTACCGTAAGATCTAATGACAGGGATGCATCTGTGCAAGGTTGAAAACTCGAGGATGTGTCTGGGTAGCAAACATGAAGTGTCTCATAAAGGCACCTTAGACTGGATGCGTAGGAGGTATCTGCTAGGGAAGCTACTTCAGTTTTGTACTCATTCATAACAGTGCTTCTCCTTGGAGGAATGAAGGAAGAACACGGACGGACTAGGGGCACAGTAGGTACTGTGAATAAAGGGCAGGCTATGAACCTTACGCCTGCCAACCACATATTGGATGTTCACCACCAGTGTTGATCCGCACATAGGTTCTGCGTCTAAAACGCTTCCAACACTGAGAGGGAAGTGTGCTTTAGGAGGGATTCACTGCAGTGTTACGTCTGTTAAAGAAGGATGCTTTTGGGACTGACTCTGTGGTAACCGCATTAGGCGCACATAGCTTTCCAGTCTCAGACGTCTAACCGTTAGACTATAGGAAGTTCTGTTTAAGGGAAACTCCTTCATGCGGAATGTCACTTCTCACAGTGTCTTTGCAGTGGAGAAAAGAAGATAGAACAAGGACGGACAGAGAGAACGATGCAAACCGTGATTGAAGTACAGGGTAAGCCTCGTAGGCCTCTATTATGCATACTGGTAGTTCAACACCGGAGATGTTCCACAGTGTCTACCTCTTCTCAAAACACTTCCAGTATATGAGGGAACTCTGCTACATTAAGTTCTCACGATAGAGATGCGTCTGTGCTCAGTTGGAAAGTGTAGGACGTGTCTGGGTAGCAACCAGTAAGTGTCTGATACAAGCCGCTAAGAGGGGATGCGGAGGAAGGTATCTGCTCAGGGAAGCTACTTCAGGTGCGTACTCATTCATAACAGTGTCTCTCCTTTGAGGATGAAGATAGAACAGGGAACGACTACGGGCACATTAGGTACTGTGAGTAAAGGGCATGCTAAGGCGCTTAAGCCTGCCAAACACATATTGGATGTTCACCACCAGTGCAGATCCGCACTTAGTTTCTGCGTCGAAAACGCTTCCTACACAGAGAGGGAAGTGTGCTTTAGGAGGGATTCACTGCAGTGTTACGTCTGTTAAAGAAGGAAGCTTTTGGGACTGACTCTGTGGTAACCCCAATAGGCGCACATAGCTTTCCAGTCTCAGCCGTCTATCCGTTGCACTATAGCAAGTTCTGTTTAAGGGAAACTCCTTCATGCGGAATGTAACTTCTCACAGTGTCTTTCCAGTGGAGGAAAGAAGATAGAACAACGACGGACAGAGAGAACGTTGCAACCCGTGAGTGAAGTACAGGGTAAGGCACCTAAGCCTCTATGATGCATACTGGATGTTCAACACCTGGGAATTTCCACAATGTCTACAACTTCTCAAAACACTTCCAATATAGGAGGGAACTGCGCTACCGTAAGATCTAATGACAGGGATGCATCTGTGCAAGGTGGAAAACTCGAGGATGTGTCTGGGTAGCAAACATGAAGTGTCTCATAAAGGCACCTTAGACTGGATGCGTAGGAGGTATCTGCTCAGGGAAGCTACTTCAGTTTTGAACTCATTCATAACAGTGCTTCTCCTTGGAGGAATGAAGGAAGAACACGGACGGACTAGGGGCACAGTAGGTACTGTGAATAAAGGGCAGGCTATGAACCTTACGCCTGCCAACCACATATTGGATGTTCACCACCAGTGTTGATCCGCTTATAGGTTCTGGGTCTAAAACGCTTCCAACACTGAGAGGGAAGTGTGCTTTAGGAGGGATTCACTGCAGTGTTACGTCTGTTAAAGAAGGATGCTTTTGGGACTGACTCTGTGGTAACCGCATTAGGCGCACTTAGCTTTCCAGTCTCAGACGTCTAACCGTTAGACTATAGGAATTTCTGTTTAAGGGAAACTCCTTCATGCGGAATGTCACTTCTCACAGTGTCTTTGCAGTGGAGAAAAGAAGATAGAACAAGGACGGACAGAGAGAACGATGCAAACCGTGATTGAAGTACAGGGTAAGCCTCGTAGGCCTCTATTATGCATACTGGTAGTTCAACACCGGAGATGTTCCACAGTGTCTACCTCTTCTCAAAACACTTCCAGTATATGAGGGAACTCTGTTACATTAAGTTCTCACGACAGAGATGCGTCTGTGCTCAGTTGGAAAGTGTAGGACGTGTCTGGGTAGCAACCAGTAAGTGTCTGATACAAGCCGCTAAGAGGGGATGCGGAGGAAGGTATCTGCTCAGGGAAGCTACTTCAGGTGCGTACTCATTCATAAGAGTGTCTCTCCTTTGAGGATGAAGATAGAACAGGGAACGACTACGGGCACATTAGGTACTGTGAGTAAAGGGCATGCTAAGGCGCTTAAGCCTGCCAAACACATATTGGATGTTCACCACCAGTGCAGATCCGCACTTAGTTTCTGCGTCGAAAACGCTTCCTACACTGAGAGGGAAGTGTGCTTTAGGAGGGATTCACTGCAGTGTTACGTCTGTTAAAGAAGGAAGCTTTTGGGACTGACTCGGTGGTAACCCCAATAGGCGCACATAGCTTTCCAGTCTCAGCCGTCTATCCGTTGGACTATAGCAAGTTCTGTTTAAAGGAAACTCCTTCATGCGGAATGTCACTTCTCACAGTGTCTTTCCAGTGGATGAAAGAAGATAGAACAACGACGGACAGAGAGAACGTTGCAACCCGTGAGTGAAGTACAGGTAAGGCACCTAAGCCTCTATGATGCATACTGGATGTTCAACACCTGGGATTTTCCACAATGTCTACCACTTCTCAAAACACTTCCAATATAGGAGGGAACTGTGCTACCGTAAGATCTAATGACAGGGATGCATCTGTGCAAGGCTGAAAACTCGAGGATGTGTCTGGGTAGCAAACATGAAGTGTCTCATAAAGGCACCTTAGACTGGATGCGTAGGAGGTATCTGCTAGGGAAGCTACTTCAGTTTTGTACTCATTCATAACAGTTCTTCTCCTTGGAGGAATGAAGGAAGAACACGGACGGACTAGGGGCAGAGTAGGTACTGTGAATAAAGGGCAGGCTATGAACCTTACGCCTGCCAACCACATATTGGATGTTCACCACCAGTGTTGATCCGCTCATAGGTTCTGCGTCTAAAACGCTTCCAACATTGAGAGGGAAGTATGCTTTAGGAGGGATTCACTGCAGTGTTACGTCTGTTAAAGAAGGATGCTTTTGGGACTGACTCTGTGGTAACCACATTAGGCGCACATAGCTTTCCAGTCTCAGATGTCTAACCGTTAGACTATAGGAAGTTCTGTTTAAGGGAAACTCCTTCATGCGGAATGTCACTTCTCACAGTGTCTTTGCAGTGGAGAAAAGAAGATAGAACAAGGACGGACAGAGAGAACGATGCAAACCGTGATTGAAGTACAGGGTAAGCCTCGTAGGCCTCTATTATGCATACTGGTAGTTCAACACCGGAGATGTTCCACAGTGTCTACCTCTTCTCAAAACACTTCCAGTATATGAGGGAACTCTGCTACATTAAGTTCTCACGACAGAGATGCGTCTGTGCTCAGTTGGAAAGTGTAGGACGTGTCTGGGTAGCAACCAGTAAGTGTCTGATACAAGCCGCTAAGAGGGGATGCGGAGGAAGGTATCTGTTCAGGGAAGCTACTTCAGGTGCGTACTCATTCATAACAGTGTCTCTCCTTTGAGGATGAAGATAGAACAGGGAACGACTACGGGCACATTAGGTACTGTGAGTAAAGGGCATGCTAAGGCGCTTAAGCCTGCCAAACACATATTGGATGTTCAACACCAGTGCAGATCCGCACTTAGTTTCTGCGTCGAAAACGCTTCCTACACTGAGAGGGAAGTGTGCTTTAGGAGGGATTCACTGCAGTGTTACGTCTGTTAAAGAAGGAAGCTTTTGGGACTGACTCTGTGGTAACCCCAATAGGCGCACATAGCTTTCCAGTCTCAGCCGTCTATCCGTTGGACTATAGCAAGTTCTGTTTAAGGGAAACTCCTTCATGCGGAATGTCACTTCTCACAGTGTCTTTCCCGTGGAGGAAAGAAGATAGAACAACGACGGACAGAGAGAACGTTGCAACCCGTGAGTGAAGTACAGGGTAAGGCACCTAAGCCTCTATGATGCATACTGGATGTTCAACACCTGGGATTTTCCACAATGTCTACCACTTCTCAAAACACTTCCAATATAGGAGGGAACTGTGCTACCGTAAGATCTAATGACAGGGATGCATCTGTGCAAGGTTGAAAACTCGAGGATGTGTCTGGGTAGCAAACATGAAGTGTCTCATAAAGGCACCTTAGACTGGATGCGTAGGAGGTATCTGCTAGGGAAGCTACTTCAGTTTTGTACTCATTCATAACAGTGCTTCTCCTTGGAGGAATGAAGGAAGAACACGGACGGACTAGGGGCACAGTAGGTACTGTGAATAAAGGGCAGGCTATGAACCTTACGCCTGCCAACCACATATTGTATGTTCACCACCAGTGTTGATCCGCACATAGGTTCTGCGTCTAAAACGCTTCCAACACTGAGAGGGAAGTGTGCTTTAGGAGGGATTCACTGCAGTGTTACGTCTGTTAAAGAAGGATGCTTTTGGGACTGACTCTGTGGTAACCGCATTAGGCGCACATAGCTTTCCAGTCTCAGCCGTCTATCCGTTGGACTATAGCAAGTTCTGTTTAAAGGAAACTCCTTCATGCGGAATGTCACTTCTCACAGTGTCTTTCCAGTGGATGAAAGAAGATAGAACAACGACGGACAGAGAGAACGTTGCAACCCGTGAGTGAAGTACAGGTAAGGCACCTAAGCCTCTATGATGCATACTGGATGTTCAACACCTGGGATTTTCCACAATGTCTACCACTTCTCAAAACACTTCCAATATAGGAGGGAACTGTGCTACCGTAAGATCTAATGACAGGGATGCATCTGTGCAAGGCTGAAAACTCGAGGATGTGTCTGGGTAGCAAACATGAAGTGTCTCATAAAGGCACCTTAGACTGGATGCGTAGGAGGTATCTGCTAGGGAAGCTACTTCAGTTTTGTACTCATTCATAACAGTTCTTCTCCTTGGAGGAATGAAGGAAGAACACGGACGGACTAGGGGCAGAGTAGGTACTGTGAATAAAGGGCAGGCTATGAACCTTACGCCTGCCAACCACATATTGGATGTTCACCACCAGTGTTGATCCGCTCATAGGTTCTGCGTCTAAAACGCTTCCAACATTGAGAGGGAAGTATGCTTTAGGAGGGATTCACTGCAGTGTTACGTCTGTTAAAGAAGGATGCTTTTGGGACTGACTCTGTGGTAACCACATTAGGCGCACATAGCTTTCCAGTCTCAGATGTCTAACCGTTAGACTATAGGAAGTTCTGTTTAAGGGAAACTCCTTCATGCGGAATGTCACTTCTCACAGTGTCTTTGCAGTGGAGAAAAGAAGATAGAACAAGGACGGACAGAGAGAACGATGCAAACCGTGATTGAAGTACAGGGTAAGCCTCGTAGGCCTCTATTATGCATACTGGTAGTTCAACACCGGAGATGTTCCACAGTGTCTACCTCTTCTCAAAACACTTCCAGTATATGAGGGAACTCTGCTACATTAAGTTCTCACGACAGAGATGCGTCTGTGCTCAGTTGGAAAGTGTAGGACGTGTCTGGGTAGCAACCAGTAAGTGTCTGATACAAGCCGCTAAGAGGGGATGCGGAGGAAGGTATCTGTTCAGGGAAGCTACTTCAGGTGCGTACTCATTCATAACAGTGTCTCTCCTTTGAGGATGAAGATAGAACAGGGAACGACTACGGGCACATTAGGTACTGTGAGTAAAGGGCATGCTAAGGCGCTTAAGCCTGCCAAACACATATTGGATGTTCAACACCAGTGCAGATCCGCACTTAGTTTCTGCGTCGAAAACGCTTCCTACACTGAGAGGGAAGTGTGCTTTAGGAGGGATTCACTGCAGTGTTACGTCTGTTAAAGAAGGAAGCTTTTGGGACTGACTCTGTGGTAACCCCAATAGGCGCACATAGCTTTCCAGTCTCAGCCGTCTATCCGTTGGACTATAGCAAGTTCTGTTTAAGGGAAACTCCTTCATGCGGAATGTCACTTCTCACAGTGTCTTTCCCGTGGAGGAAAGAAGATAGAACAACGACGGACAGAGAGAACGTTGCAACCCGTGAGTGAAGTACAGGGTAAGGCACCTAAGCCTCTATGATGCATACTGGATGTTCAACACCTGGGATTTTCCACAATGTCTACCACTTCTCAAAACACTTCCAATATAGGAGGGAACTGTGCTACCGTAAGATCTAATGACAGGGATGCATCTGTGCAAGGTTGAAAACTCGAGGATGTGTCTGGGTAGCAAACATGAAGTGTCTCATAAAGGCACCTTAGACTGGATGCGTAGGAGGTATCTGCTAGGGAAGCTACTTCAGTTTTGTACTCATTCATAACAGTGCTTCTCCTTGGAGGAATGAAGGAAGAACACGGACGGACTAGGGGCACAGTAGGTACTGTGAATAAAGGGCAGGCTATGAACCTTACGCCTGCCAACCACATATTGTATGTTCACCACCAGTGTTGATCCGCACATAGGTTCTGCGTCTAAAACGCTTCCAACACTGAGAGGGAAGTGTGCTTTAGGAGGGATTCACTGCAGTGTTACGTCTGTTAAAGAAGGATGCTTTTGGGACTGACTCTGTGGTAACCGCATTAGGCGCACATAGCTTTCCAGTCTCAGACGTCTAACCGTTAGACTATAGGAAGTTCTGTTTAAGGGAAACTCCTTCATGCGGAATGTCACTTCTCACAGTGTCTTTGCAGTGGAGAAAAGAAGATAGAACAAGGACGGACAGAGAGAACGATGCAAACCGTGATTGAAGTACAGGGTAAGCCTCGTAGGCCTCTATTATGCATACTGGTAGTTCAACACCGGAGATGTTCCACAGTGTCTACCTCTTCTCAAAACACTTCCAGTATATGAGGGAACTCTGCTACATTAAGTTCTCACGATAGAGATGCGTCTGTGCTCAGTTGGAAAGTGTAGGACGTGTCTGGGTAGCAACCAGTAAGTGTCTGATACAAGCCGCTAAGAGGGGATGCGGAGGAAGGTATCTGCTCAGGGAAGCTACTTCAGGTGCGTACTCATTCATAACAGTGTCTCTTCTTTGAGGATGAAGATAGAACAGGGAACGACTACGGGCACATTAGGTACTGTGAGTAAAGGGCATGCTAAGGCGCTTAAGCCTGCCAAACACATATTGGATGTTCACCACCAGTGCAGATCCGCACTTAGTTTCTGCGTCGAAAACGCTTCCTACACTGAGAGGGAAGTGTGCTTTAGGATGGATTCACTGCAGTGTTACGTCTGTTAAAGAAGGAAGCTTTTGGGACTGACTCTGTGGTAACCCCAATAGGCGCACATAGCTTTCCAGTCTCAGCCGTCTATCCGTTGGACTATAGCAAGTTCTGTTTAAGGGAAACTCCTTCATGCGGAATGTCACTTCTCACAGTGTCTTTCCAGTGGATGAAAGAAGATAGAACAACGACGGACAGAGAGAACGTTGCAACCCGTGAGTGAAGTACAGGTAAGGCACCTAAGCCTCTATGATGCATACTGGATGTTCAACACCTGGGATTTTCCACAATGTCTACCACTTCTCAAAACACTTCCAATATAGGAGGGAACTGTGCTACCGTAAGATCTAATGACAGGGATGCATCTGTGCAAGGCTGAAAACTCGAGGATGTGTCTGGGTAGCAAACATGAAGTGTCTCATAAAGGCACCTTAGACTGGATGCGTAGGAGGTATCTGCTAGGGAAGCTACTTCAGTTTTGTACTCATTCATAACAGTTCTTCTCCTTGGAGGAATGAAGGAAGAACACGGACGGACTAGGGGCAGAGTAGGTACTGTGAATAAAGGGCAGGCTATGAACCTTACGCCTGCCAACCACATATTGGATGTTCACCACCAGTGTTGATCCGCTCATAGGTTCTGCGTCTAAAACGCTTCCAACATTGAGAGGGAAGTGTGCTTTAGGAGGGATTCACTGCAGTGTTACGTCTGTTAAAGAAGGATGCTTTTGGGACTGACTCTGTGGTAACCACATTAGGCGCACATAGCTTTCCAGTCTCAGATGTCTAACCGTTAGACTATAGGAAGTTCTGTTTAAGGGAAACTCCTTCATGCGGAATGTCACTTCTCACAGTGTCTTTGCAGTGGAGAAAAGAAGATAGAACAAGGACGGACAGAGAGAACGATGCAAACCGTGATTGAAGTACAGGGTAAGCCTCATAGGCCTCTATTATGCATACTGGTAGTTCAACACCGGAGATGTTCCACAGTGTCTACCTCTTCTCAAAACACTTCCAGTATATGAGGGAACTCTGCTACATTAAGTTCTCACAACAGAGATGCGTCTGTGCTCAGTTGGAAAGTGTAGGACGTGTCTGGGTAGCAACCAGTAAGTGTCTGATACAAGCCGCTAAGAGGGGATGCGGAGGAAGGTATCTGCTCAGGGAAGCTACTTCAGGTGCGTACTCATTCATAACAGTGTCTCTCCTTTGAGGATGAAGATAGAACAGGGAACGACTACGGGCACATTAGGTACTGTGAGTAAAGGGCATGCTAAGGCGCTTAAGCCTGCCAAACACATATTGGATGTTCAACACCAGTGCAGATCCGCACTTAGTTTCTGCGTCGAAAACGCTTCCTACACTGAGAGGGAAGTGTGCTTTAGGAGGGATTCACTGCAGTGTTACGTCTGTTAAAGAAGGAAGCTTTTGGGACTGACTCTGTGGTAACCCCAATAGGCGCACATAGCTTTCCAGTCTCAGCCGTCTATCCGTTGGACTATAGCAAGTTCTGTTTAAGGGAAACTCCTTCATGCGGAATGTCACTTCTCACAGTGTCTTTCCAGTGGAGGAAAGAAGATAGAACAACGACGGACAGAGAGAACGATGCAAACCGTGATTGAAGTACAGGGTAAGCCTCGTAGGCCTCTACTATGCATACTGGTAGTTCAACACCGGAGATGTTCCACAGTGTCTACCTCTACTCAAAACACTTCCAGTATATGAGGGAACTCTGCTACATTAAGTTCTCACGACAGAGATGCGTCTGTGCTCAGTTGGAAAGTGTAGGACGTGTCTGGGTAGCAACCAGTAAGTGTCTGATACAAGCCGCTAAGAGGGGATGCGGAGGAAGGTATCTGCTCAGGGAAGCTACTTCAGGTGCGTACTCATTCATAAGAGTGTCTCTCCTTTGAGGATGAAGATAGAACAGGGAACGACTACGGGCACATTAGGTACTGTGAGTAAAGGGCATGCTAAGGCGCTTAAGCCTGCCAAACACATATTGGATGTTCACCACCAGTGCAGATCCGCACTTAGTTTCTGCGTCGAAAACGCTTCCTACACTGAGAGGGAAGTGTGCTTTAGGAGGGATTCACTGCAGTGTTACGTCTGTTAAAGAAGGAAGCTTTTGGGACTGACTCTGTGGTAACCCCAATAGGCGCACATAGCTTTCCAGTCTCAGCCGTCTATCCGTTGCACTATAGCAAGTTCTGTTTAAGGGAAACTCCTTCATGCGGAATGTAACTTCTCACAGTGTCTTTCCAGTGGAGGAAAGAAGATAGAACAACGACGGACAGAGAGAACGTTGCAACCCGTGAGTGAAGTACAGGGTAAGGCACCTAAGCCTCTATGATGCATACTGGATGTTCAACACCTGGGAATTTCCACAATGTCTACCACTTCTCAAAACACTTCCAATATAGGAGGGAACTGTGCTACCGTAAGATCTAATGACAGGGATGCATCTGTGCAAGGTGGAAAACTCGAGGATGTGTCTGGGTAGCAAACATGAAGTGTCTCATAAAGGCACCTTAGACTGGATGCGTAGGAGGTATCTGCTCAGGGAAGCTACTTCAGTTTTGAACTCATTCATAACAGTGCTTCTCCTTGGAGGAATGAAGGAAGAACACGGACGGACTAGGGGCACAGTAGGTACTGTGAATAAAGGGCAGGCTATGAACCTTACGCCTGCCAACCACATATTGGATGTTCACCACCAGTGTTGATCCGCTTATAGGTTCTGGGTCTAAAACGCTTCCAACACTGAGAGGGAAGTGTGCTTTAGGAGGGATTCACTGCAGTGTTACGTCTGTTAAAGAAGGATGCTTTTGGGACTGACTCTGTGGTAACCGCATTAGGCGCACTTAGCTTTCCAGTCTCAGACGTCTAACCGTTAGACTATAGGAAGTTCTGTTTAAGGGAAACTCCTTCATGCGGAATGTCACTTCTCACAGTGTCTTTGCAGTGGAGAAAAGAAGATCGAACAAGGACGGACAGAGAGAACGATGCAAACCGTGATTGAAGTACAGGGTAAGCCTCGTAGGCCTCTATTATGCATACTGGTAGTTCAACACCGGAGATGTTCCACAGTGTCTACCTCTTCTCAAAACACTTCCAGTATATGAGGGAACTCTGTTACATTAAGTTCTCACGACAGAGATGCGTCTGTGCTCAGTTGGAAAGTGTAGGACGTGTCTGGGTAGCAACCAGTAAGTGTCTGATACAAGCCGCTAAGAGGGGATGCGGAGGAAGGTATCTGCTCAGGGAAGCTACTTCAGGTGCGTACTCATTCATAAGAGTGTCTCTCCTTTGAGGATGAAGATAGAACAGGGAACGACTACGGGCACATTAGGTACTGTGAGTAAAGGGCATGCTAAGGCGCTTAAGCCTGCCAAACACATATTGGATGTTCACCACCAGTGCAGATCCGCACTTAGTTTCTGCGTCGAAAACGCTTCCTACACTGAGAGGGAAGTGTGCTTTAGGAGGGATTCACTGCAGTGTTACGTCTGTTAAAGAAGGAAGCTTTTGGGACTGACTCTGTGGTAACCCCAATAGGCGCACATAGCTTTCCAGTCTCAGCCGTCTATCCGTTGGACTATAGCAAGTTCTGTTTAAAGGAAACTCCTTCATGCGGAATGTCACTTCTCACAGTGTCTTTCCAGTGGATGAAAGAAGATAGAACAACGACGGACAGAGAGAACGTTGCAACCCGTGAGTGAAGTACAGGTAAGGCACCTAAGCCTCTATGATGCATACTGGATGTTCAACACCTGGGATTTTCCACAATGTCTACCACTTCTCAAAACACTTCCAATATAGGAGGGAACTGTGCTACCGTAAGATCTAATGACAGGGATGCATCTGTGCAAGGCTGAAAACTCGAGGATGTGTCTGGGTAGCAAACATGAAGTGTCTCATAAAGGCACCTTAGACTGGATGCGTAGGAGGTATCTGCTAGGGAAGCTACTTCAGTTTTGTACTCATTCATAACAGTTCTTCTCCTTGGAGGAATGAAGGAAGAACACGGACGGACTAGGGGCAGAGTAGGTACTGTGAATAAAGGGCAGGCTATGAACCTTACGCCTGCCAACCACATATTGGATGTTCACCACCAGTGTTGATCCGCTCATAGGTTCTGCGTCTAAAACGCTTCCAACATTGAGAGGGAAGTGTGCTTTAGGAGGGATTCACTGCAGTGTTACGTCTGTTAAAGAAGGATGCTTTTGGGACTGACTCTGTGGTAACCGCATTAGGCGCACATAGCTTTCCAGTCTCAGACGTCTAACCGTTAGACTATAGGAAGTTCTGTTTAAGGGAAACTCCTTCATGCGGAATGTCACTTCTCACAGTGTCTTTGCAGTGGAGAAAAGAAGATAGAACAAGGACGGACAGAGAGAACGATGCAAACCGTGATTGAAGTACAGGGTAAGCCTCGTAGGCCTCTATTATGCATACTGGTAGTTCAACACCGGAGATGTTCCACAGTGTCTACCTCTTCTCAAAACACTTCCAGTATATGAGGGAACTCTGCTACATTAAGTTCTCACGATAGAGATGCGTCTGTGCTCAGTTGGAAAGTGTAGGACGTGTCTGGGTAGCAACCAGTAAGTGTCTGATACAAGCCGCTAAGAGGGGATGCGGAGGAAGGTATCTGCTCAGGGAAGCTACTTCAGGTGCGTACTCATTCATAACAGTGTCTCTCCTTTGAGGATGAAGATAGAACAGGGAACGACTACGGGCACATTAGGTACTGTGAGTAAAGGGCATGCTAAGGCGCTTAAGCCTGCCAAACACATATTGGATGTTCACCACCAGTGCAGATCCGCACTTAGTTTCTGCGTCGAAAACGCTTCCTACACTGAGAGGGAAGTGTGCTTTAGGAGGGATTCACTGCAGTGTTACGTCTGTTAAAGAAGGAAGCTTTTGGGACTGACTCTGTGGTAACCCCAATAGGCGCACATAGCTTTCCAGTCTCAGCCGTCTATCCGTTGCACTATAGCAAGTTCTGTTTAAGGGAAACTCCTTCATGCGGAATGTAACTTCTCACAGTGTCTTTCCAGTGGAGGAAAGAAGATAGAACAACGACGGACAGAGAGAACGTTGCAACCCGTGAGTGAAGTACAGGGTAAGGCACCTAAGCCTCTATGATGCATACTGGATGTTCAACACCTGGGAATTTCCACAATGTCTACAACTTCTCAAAACACTTCCAATATAGGAGGGAACTGCGCTACCGTAAGATCTAATGACAGGGATGCATCTGTGCAAGGTGGAAAACTCGAGGATGTGTCTGGGTAGCAAACATGAAGTGTCTCATAAAGGCACCTTAGACTGGATGCGTAGGAGGTATCTGCTCAGGGAAGCTACTTCAGTTTTGAACTCATTCATAACAGTGCTTCTCCTTGGAGGAATGAAGGAAGAACACGGACGGACTAGGGGCACAGTAGGTACTGTGAATAAAGGGCAGGCTATGAACCTTACGCCTGCCAACCACATATTGGATGTTCACCACCAGTGTTGATCCGCTTATAGGTTCTGGGTCTAAAACGCTTCCAACACTGAGAGGGAAGTGTGCTTTAGGAGGGATTCACTGCAGTGTTACGTCTGTTAAAGAAGGATGCTTTTGGGACTGACTCTGTGGTAACCGCATTAGGCGCACTTAGCTTTCCAGTCTCAGACGTCTAACCGTTAGACTATAGGAATTTCTGTTTAAGGGAAACTCCTTCATGCGGAATGTCACTTCTCACAGTGTCTTTGCAGTGGAGAAAAGAAGATAGAACAAGGACGGACAGAGAGAACGATGCAAACCGTGATTGAAGTACAGGGTAAGCCTCGTAGGCCTCTATTATGCATACTGGTAGTTCGACACCGGAGATGTTCCACAGTGTCTACCTCTTCTCAAAACACTTCCAGTATATGAGGGAACTCTGTTACATTAAGTTCTCACGACAGAGATGCGTCTGTGCTCAGTTGGAAAGTGTAGGACGTGTCTGGGTAGCAACCAGTAAGTGTCTGATACAAGCCGCTAAGAGGGGATGCGGAGGAAGGTATCTGCTCAGGGAAGCTACTTCAGGTGCGTACTCATTCATAAGAGTGTCTCTCCTTTGAGGATGAAGATAGAACAGGGAACGACTACGGGCACATTAGGTACTGTGAGTAAAGGGCATGCTAAGGCGCTTAAGCCTGCCAAACACATATTGGATGTTCACCACCAGTGCAGATCCGCACTTAGTTTCTGCGTCGAAAACGCTTCCTACACTGAGAGGGAAGTGTGCTTTAGGAGGGATTCACTGCAGTGTTACGTCTGTTAAAGAAGGAAGCTTTTGGGACTGACTCTGTGGTAACCCCAATAGGCGCACATAGCTTTCCAGTCTCAGCCGTCTATCCGTTGGACTATAGCAAGTTCTGTTTAAAGGAAACTCCTTCATGCGGAATGTCACTTCTCACAGTGTCTTTCCAGTGGATGAAAGAAGATAGAACAACGACGGACAGAGAGAACGTTGCAACCCGTGAGTGAAGTACAGGTAAGGCACCTAAGCCTCTATGATGCATACTGGATGTTCAACACCTGGGATTTTCCACAATGTCTACCACTTCTCAAAACACTTCCAATATAGGAGGGAACTGTGCTACCGTAAGATCTAATGACAGGGATGCATCTGTGCAAGGCTGAAAACTCGAGGATGTGTCTGGGTAGCAAACATGAAGTGTCTCATAAAGGCACCTTAGACTGGATGCGTAGGAGGTATCTGCTAGGGAAGCTACTTCAGTTTTGTACTCATTCATAACAGTTCTTCTCCTTGGAGGAATGAAGGAAGAACACGGACGGACTAGGGGCAGAGTAGGTACTGTGAATAAAGGGCAGGCTATGAACCTTACGCCTGCCAACCACATATTGGATGTTCACCACCAGTGTTGATCCGCTCATAGGTTCTGCGTCTAAAACGCTTCCAACATTGAGAGGGAAGTATGCTTTAGGAGGGATTCACTGCAGTGTTACGTCTGTTAAAGAAGGATGCTTTTGGGACTGACTCTGTGGTAACCACATTAGGCGCACATAGCTTTCCAGTCTCAGATGTCTAACCGTTAGACTATAGGAAGTTCTGTTTAAGGGAAACTCCTTCATGCGGAATGTCACTTCTCACAGTGTCTTTGCAGTGGAGAAAAGAAGATAGAACAAGGACGGACAGAGAGAACGATGCAAACCGTGATTGAAGTACAGGGTAAGCCTCGTAGGCCTCTATTATGCATACTGGTAGTTCAACACCGGAGATGTTCCACAGTGTCTACCTCTTCTCAAAACACTTCCAGTATATGAGGGAACTCTGCTACATTAAGTTCTCACGACAGAGATGCGTCTGTGCTCAGTTGGAAAGTGTAGGACGTGTCTGGGTAGCAACCAGTAAGTGTCTGATACAAGCCGCTAAGAGGGGATGCGGAGGAAGGTATCTGTTCAGGGAAGCTACTTCAGGTGCGTACTCATTCATAACAGTGTCTCTCCTTTGAGGATGAAGATAGAACAGGGAACGACTACGGGCACATTAGGTACTGTGAGTAAAGGGCATGCTAAGGCGCTTAAGCCTGCCAAACACATATTGGATGTTCAACACCAGTGCAGATCCGCACTTAGTTTCTGCGTCGAAAACGCTTCCTACACTGAGAGGGAAGTGTGCTTTAGGAGGGATTCACTGCAGTGTTACGTCTGTTAAAGAAGGAAGCTTTTGGGACTGACTCTGTGGTAACCCCAATAGGCGCACATAGCTTTCCAGTCTCAGCCGTCTATCCGTTGGACTATAGCAAGTTCTGTTTAAGGGAAACTCCTTCATGCGGAATGTCACTTCTCACAGTGTCTTTCCCGTGGAGGAAAGAAGATAGAACAACGACGGACAGAGAGAACGTTGCAACCCGTGAGTGAAGTACAGGGTAAGGCACCTAAGCCTCTATGATGCATACTGGATGTTCAACACCTGGGATTTTCCACAATGTCTACCACTTCTCAAAACACTTCCAATATAGGAGGGAACTGTGCTACCGTAAGATCTAATGACAGGGATGCATCTGTGCAAGGTTGAAAACTCGAGGATGTGTCTGGGTAGCAAACATGAAGTGTCTCATAAAGGCACCTTAGACTGGATGCGTAGGAGGTATCTGCTAGGGAAGCTACTTCAGTTTTGTACTCATTCATAACAGTGCTTCTCCTTGGAGGAATGAAGGAAGAACACGGACGGACTAGGGGCACAGTAGGTACTGTGAATAAAGGGCAGGCTATGAACCTTACGCCTGCCAACCACATATTGGATGTTCACCACCAGTGTTGATCCGCACATAGGTTCTGCGTCTAAAACGCTTCCAACACTGAGAGGGAAGTGTGCTTTAGGAGGGATTCACTGCAGTGTTACGTCTGTTAAAGAAGGATGCTTTTGGGACTGACTCTGTGGTAACCGCATTAGGCGCACATAGCTTTCCAGTCTCAGACGTCTAACCGTTAGACTATAGGAAGTTCTGTTTAAGGGAAACTCCTTCATGCGGAATGTCACTTCTCACAGTGTCTTTGCAGTGGAGAAAAGAAGATAGAACAAGGACGGACAGAGAGAACGATGCAAACCGTGATTGAAGTACAGGGTAAGCCTCGTAGGCCTCTATTATGCATACTGGTAGTTCAACACCGGAGATGTTCCACAGTGTCTACCTCTTCTCAAAACACTTCCAGTATATGAGGGAACTCTGCTACATTAAGTTCTCACGATAGAGATGCGTCTGTGCTCAGTTGGAAAGTGTAGGACGTGTCTGGGTAGCAACCAGTAAGTGTCTGATACAAGCCGCTAAGAGGGGATGCGGAGGAAGGTATCTGCTCAGGGAAGCTACTTCAGGTGCGTACTCATTCATAACAGTGTCTCTCCTTTGAGGATGAAGATAGAACAGGGAACGACTACGGGCACATTAGGTACTGTGAGTAAAGGGCATGCTAAGGCGCTTAAGCCTGCCAAACACATATTGGATGTTCACCACCAGTGCAGATCCGCACTTAGTTTATGCGTCGAAAACGCTTCCTACACTGAGAGGGAAGTGTGCTTTAGGAGGGATTCACTGCAGTGTTACGTCTGTTAAAGAAGGAAGCTTTTGGGACTGACTCTGTGGTAACCCCAATAGGCGCACATAGCTTTCCAGTCTCAGCCGTCTATCCGTTGGACTATAGCAAGTTCTGTTTAAGGGAAACTCCTTCATGCGGAATGTCACTTCTCACAGTGTCTTTCCAGTGGATGAAAGAAGATAGAACAACGACGGACAGAGAGAACGTTGCAACCCGTGAGTGAAGTACAGGTAAGGCACCTAAGCCTCTATGATGCATACTGGATGTTCAACACCTGGGATTTTCCACAATGTCTACCACTTCTCAAAACACTTCCAATATAGGAGGGAACTGTGCTACCGTAAGATCTAATGACAGGGATGCATCTGTGCAAGGCTGAAAACTCGAGGATGTGTCTGGGTAGCAAACATGAAGTGTCTCATAAAGGCACCTTAGACTGGATGCGTAGGAGGTATCTGCTAGGGAAGCTACTTCAGTTTTGTACTCATTCATAACAGTGCTTCTCCTTGGAGGAATGAAGGAAGAACACGGACGGACTAGGGGCAGAGTAGGTACTGTGAATAAAGGGCAGGCTATGAACCTTACGCCTGCCAACCACATATTGGATGTTCACCACCAGTGTTGATCCGCTCATAGGTTCTGCGTCTAAAACGCTTCCAACATTGAGAGGGAAGTGTGCTTTAGGAGGGATTCACTGCAGTGTTACGTCTGTTAAAGAAGGATGCTTTTGGGACTGACTCTGTGGTAACCACATTAGGCGCACATAGCTTTCCAGTCTCAGATGTCTAACCGTTAGACTATAGGAAGTTCTGTTTAAGGGAAACTCCTTCATGCGGAATGTCACTTCTCACAGTGTCTTTGCAGTGGAGAAAAGAAGATAGAACAAGGACGGACAGAGAGAACGATGCAAACCGTATTGAAGTACAGGGTAAGCCTCATAGGCCTCTATTATGCATACTGGTAGTTCAACACCGGAGATGTTCCACAGTGTCTACCTCTTCTCAAAACACTTCCAGTATATGAGGGAACTCTGCTACATTAAGTTCTCACAACAGAGATGCGTCTGTGCTCAGTTGGAAAGTGTAGGACGTGTCTGGGTAGCAACCAGTAAGTGTCTGATACAAGCCGCTAAGAGGGGATGCGGAGGAAGGTATCTGCTCAGGGAAGCTACTTCAGGTGCGTACTCATTCATAACAGTGTCTCTCCTTTGAGGATGAAGATAGAACAGGGAACGACTACGGGCACATTAGGTACTGTGAGTAAAGGGCATGCTAAGGCGCTTAAGCCTGCCAAACACATATTGGATGTTCAACACCAGTGCAGATCCGCACTTAGTTTCTGCGTCGAAAACGCTTCCTACACTGAGAGGGAAGTGTGCTTTAGGAGGGATTCACTGCAGTGTTACTTCTGTTAAAGAAGGAAGCTTTTGGGACTGACTCTGTGGTAACCCCAATAGGCGCACATAGCTTTCCAGTCTCAGCCGTCTATCCGTTGGACTATAGCAAGTTCTGTTTAAGGGAAACTCCTTCATGCGGAATGTCACTTCTCACAGTGTCTTTCCAGTGGAGGAAAGAAGATAGAACAACGACGGACAGAGAGAACGATGCAAACCGTGATTGAAGTACAGGGTAAGCCTCGTAGGCCTCTATTATGCATACTGGTAGTTCAACACCGGAGATGTTCCACAGTGTCTACCTCTACTCAAAACACTTCCAGTATATGAGGGAACTCTGCTACATTAAGTTCTCACGACAGAGATGCGTCTGTGCTCAGTTGGAAAGTGTAGGACGTGTCTGGGTAGCAACCAGTAAGTGTCTGATACAAGCCGCTAAGAGGGGATGCGGAGGAAGGTATCTGCTCAGGGAAGCTACTTCAGGTGCGTACTCATTCATAAGAGTGTCTCTCCTTTGAGGATGAAGATAGAACAGGGAACGACTACGGGCACATTAGGTACTGTGAGTAAAGGGCATGCTAAGGCGCTTAAGCCTGCCAAACACATATTGGATGTTCACCACCAGTGCAGATCCGCACTTAGTTTCTGCGTCGAAAACGCTTCCTACACTGAGAGGGAAGTGTGCTTTAGGAGGGATTCACTGCAGTGTTACGTCTGTTAAAGAAGGAAGCTTTTGGGACTGACTCTGTGGTAACCCCAATAGGCGCACATAGCTTTCCAGTCTCAGCCGTCTATCCGTTGCACTATAGCAAGTTCTGTTTAAGGGAAACTCCTTCATGCGGAATGTCACTTCTCACAGTGTCTTTCCAGTGGAGGAAAGAAGATAGAACAACGACGGACAGAGAGAACGTTGCAACCCGTGAGTGAAGTACAGGGTAAGGCACCTAAGCCTCTATGATGCATACTGGATGTTCAACACCTGGGAATTTCCACAATGTCTACCACTTCTCAAAACACTTCCAATATAGGAGGGAACTGTGCTACCGTAAGATCTAATGACAGGGATGCATCTGTGCAAGGTGGAAAACTCGAGGATGTGTCTGGGTAGCAAACATGAAGTGTCTCATAAAGGCACCTTAGACTGGATGCGTAGGAGGTATCTGCTCAGGGAAGCTACTTCAGTTTTGAACTCATTCATAACAGTGCTTCTCCTTGGAGGAATGAAGGAAGAACACGGACGGACTAGGGGCACAGTAGGTACTGTGAATAAAGGGCAGGCTATGAACCTTACGCCTGCCAACCACATATTGGATGTTCACCACCAGTGTTGATCCGCTTATAGGTTCTGGGTCTAAAACGCTTCCAACACTGAGAGGGAAGTGTGCTTTAGGAGGGATTCACTGCAGTGTTACGTCTGTTAAAGAAGGATGCTTTTGGGACTGACTCTGTGGTAACCGCATTAGGCGCACTTAGCTTTCCAGTCTCAGACGTCTAACCGTTAGACTATAGGAAGTTCTGTTTAAGGGAAACTCCTTCATGCGGAATGTCACTTCTCACAGTGTCTTTGCAGTGGAGAAAAGAAGATAGAACAAGGACGGACAGAGAGAACGATGCAAACCGTGATTGAAGTACAGGGTAAGCCTCGTAGGCCTCTATTATGCATACTGGTAGTTCAACACCGGAGATGTTCCACAGTGTCTACCTCTTCTCAAAACACTTCCAGTATATGAGGGAACTCTGTTACATTAAGTTCTCACGACAGAGATGCGTCTGTGCTCAGTTGGAAAGTGTAGGACGTGTCTGGGTAGCAACCAGTAAGTGTCTGATACAAGCCGCTAAGAGGGGATGCGGAGGAAGGTATCTGCTCAGGGAAGCTACTTCAGGTGCGTACTCATTCATAAGAGTGTCTCTCCTTTGAGGATGAAGATAGAACAGGGAACGACTACGGGCACATTAGGTACTGTGAGTAAAGGGCATGCTAAGGCGCTTAAGCCTGCCAAACACATATTGGATGTTCACCACCAGTGCAGATCCGCACTTAGTTTCTGCGTCGAAAACGCTTCCTACACTGAGAGGGAAGTGTGCTTTAGGAGGGATTCACTGCAGTGTTACGTCTGTTAAAGAAGGAAGCTTTTGGAACTGACTCTGTGGTAACCCCAATAGGCGCACATAGCTTTCCAGTCTCAGCCGTCTATCCGTTGGACTATAGCAAGTTCTGTTTAAAGGAAACTCCTTCATGCGGAATGTCACTTCTCACAGTGTCTTTCCAGTGGATGAAAGAAGATAGAACAACGACGGACAGAGAGAACGTTGCAACCCGTGAGTGAAGTACAGGTAAGGCACCTAAGCCTCTATGATGCATACTGGATGTTCAACACCTGGGATTTTCCACAATGTCTACCACTTCTCAAAACACTTCCAATATAGGAGGGAACTGTGCTACCGTAAGATCTAATGACAGGGATGCATCTGTGCAAGGCTGAAAACTCGAGGATGTGTCTGGGTAGCAAACATGAAGTGTCTCATAAAGGCACCTTAGACTGGATGCGTAGGAGGTATCTGCTAGGGAAGCTACTTCAGTTTTGTACTCATTCATAACAGTGCTTCTCCTTGGAGGAATGAAGGAAGAACACGGACGGACTAGGGGCAGAGTAGGTACTGTGAATAAAGGGCAGGCTATGAACCTTACGCCTGCCAACCACATATTGGATGTTCACCACCAGTGTTGATCCGCTCATAGGTTCTGCGTCTAAAACGCTTCCAACATTGAGAGGGAAGTGTGCTTTAGGAGGGATTCACTGCAGTGTTACGTCTGTTAAAGAAGGATGCTTTTGGGACTGACTCTGTGGTAACCACATTAGGCGCACATAGCTTTCCAGTCTCAGATGTCTAACCGTTAGACTATAGGAAGTTCTGTTTAAGGGAAACTCCTTCATGCGGAATGTCACTTCTCACAGTGTCTTTGCAGTGGAGAAAAGAAGATAGAACAAGGACGGACAGAGAGAACGATGCAAACCGTGATTGAAGTACAGGGTAAGCCTCGTAGGCCTCTATTATGCATACTGGTAGTTCAACACCGGAGATGTTCCACAGTGTCTACCTCTTCTCAAAACACTTCCAGTATATGAGGGAACTCTGCTACATTAAGTTCTCACGACAGAGATGCGTCTGTGCTCAGTTGGAAAGTGTAGGACGTGTCTGGGTAGCAACCAGTAAGTGTCTGATACAAGCCGCTAAGAGGGGATGCGGAGGAAGGTATCTGCTCAGGGAAGCTACTTCAGGTGCGTACTCATTCATAACAGTGTCTCTCCTTTGAGGATGAAGATAGAACAGGGAACGACTACGGGCACATTAGGTACTGTGAGTAAAGGGCATGCTAAGGCGCTTAAGCCTGCCAAACACATATTGGATGTTCAACACCAGTGCAGATCCGCACTTAGTTTCTGCGTCGAAAACGCTTCCTACACTGAGAGGGAAGTGTGCTTTAGGAGGGATTCACTGCAGTGTTACGTCTGTTAAAGAAGGAAGCTTTTGGGACTGACTCTGTGGTAACCCCAATAGACGCACATAGCTTTCCAGTCTCAGCCGTCTATCCGTTGGACTATAGCAAGTTCTGTTTAAGGGAAACTCCTTCATGCGGAATGTCACTTCTCACAGTGTCTTTCCAGTGGAGGAAAGAAGATAAAACAACGACGGACAGAGAGAACGATGCAAACCGTGATTGAAGTACAGGGTAAGCCTCGTAGGCCTCTATTATGCATACTGGTAGTTCAACACCGGAGATGTTCCACAGTGTCTACCTCTACTCAAAACACTTCCAGTATATGAGGGAACTCTGCTACATTAAGTCCTCACGACAGAGATGCGTCTGTGCTCAGTTGGAAAATGTAGGACGTGTCTGGGTAGCAACCAGTAAGTGTCTGATACAAGCCGTTAAGAGGGGATGCGGAGGAAGGTATCTGCTCAGGGAAGCTACTTCAGGTGCGTTCTCATTCATAAGAGTGTCTCTCCTTTGAGGATGAAGATAGAACAGGGAACGACTACGGGCACATTAGGTACTGTGAGTAAAGGGCATGCTAAGGCGCTTAAGCCTGCCAAACACATATTGGATGTTCACCACCAGTGCAGATCCGCACTTAGTTTCTCCGTCGAAAACGCTTCCTACACTGAGAGGGAAGTGTGCTTTAGGAGGGATTCACTGCAGTGTTACGTCTGTTAAAGAAGGAAGCTTTTGGGACTGACTCTGTGGTAACCCCAATAGGCGCACATAGCTTTCCAGTCTCAGCCGTCTATCCGTTGGACTATAGCAAGTTCTGTTTAAGGGAAACTCCTTCATGCGGAATGTCACTTCTCACAGTGTCTTTCCGTGGAGGAAAGAAGATAGAACAACGACGGACAGAGAGAACGTTGCAACCCGTGAGTGAAGTACAGGGTAAGGCACCTAAGCCTCTATGATGCATACTGGATGTTCAACACCTGGGAATTTCCACAATGTCTACCTCTTCTCAAAACACTTCCAATATAGGAGGGAACTGTGCTACCGTAAGATCTAATGACAGGGATGCATCTGTGCAAGGTGGAAAACTCGAGGATGTGTCTGGGTAGCAAACATGAAGTGTCTCATAAAGGCACCTTAGACTGGATGCGTAGGAGGTATCTGCTCAGGGAAGCTACTTCAGTTTTGTACTCATTCATAACAGTGCTTCTCCTTGGAGGAATGAAGGAAGAACACGGACGGACTAGGGGCACAGTAGGTACTGTGAATAAAGGGCAGGCTATGAACCTTACGCCTGCCAACCACATATTGGATGTTCACCACCAGTGTTGATCCGCACATAGGTTCTGCGTCTAAAACGCTTCCAACACTGAGAGGGAAGTGTGCTTTAGGAGGGATTCACTGCAGTGTTACGTCTGTTAAAGAAGGATGCTTTTGGGACTGACTCTGTGGTAACCGCATTAGGCGCACATAGCTTTCCAGTCTCAGACGTCTAACCGTTAGACTATAGGAAGTTCTGTTTAAGGGAAACTCCTTCATGCGGAATGTCACTTCTCACAGTGTCTTTGCAGTGGAGAAAAGAAGATAGAACAAGGACGGACAGAGAGAACGATGCAAACCGTGATTGAAGTACAGGGTAAGCCTCGTAGGCCTCTATTATGCATACTGGTAGTTCAACACCGGAGATGTTCCACAGTGTCTACCTCTTCTCAAAACACTTCCAGTATATGAGGGAACTCTGCTACATTAAGTTCTCACGATAGAGATGCGTCTGTGCTCAGTTGGAAAGTGTAGGACGTGTCTGGGTAGCAACCAGTAAGTGTCTGATACAAGCCGCTAAGAGGGGATGCGGAGGAAGGTATCTGCTCAGGGAAGCTACTTCAGGTGCGTACTCATTCATAAGAGTGTCTCTCCTTTGAGGATGAAGATAGAACAGGGAACGACTACGGGCACATTAGGTACTGTGAGTAAAGGGCATGCTAAGGCGCTTAAGCCTGCCAAACACATATTGGATGTTCACCACCAGTGCAGATCCGCACTTAGTTTCTGCGTCGAAAACGCTTCCTACACTGAGAGGGAAGTGTGCTTTAGGAGGGATTCACTGCAGTGTTACGTCTGTTAAAGAAGGAAGCTTTTGGGACTGACTCTGTGGTAACCCCAATAGGCGCACATAGCTTTCCAGTCTCAGCCGTCTATCCGTTGGACTATAGCAAGTTCTGTTTAAGGGAAACTCCTTCATGCGGAATGTCACTTCTCAAAGTGTCTTTCCAGTGGATGAAAGAAGATAGAACAACGACGGACAGAGAGAACGTTGCAACCCGTGAGTGAAGTACAGGTAAGGCACCTAAGCCTCTATGATGCATACTGGATGTTCAACACCTGGGATTTTCCACAATGTCTACCACTTCTCAAAACACTTCCAATATAGGAGGGAACTGTGCTACCGTAAGATCTAATGACAGGGATGCATCTGTGCAAGGCTGAAAACTCGAGGATGTGTCTGGGTAGCAAACATGAAGTGTCTCATAAAGGCACCTTAGACTGGATGCGTAGGAGGTATCTGCTAGGGAAGCTACTTCAGTTTTGTACTCATTCATAACAGTGCTTCTCCTTGGAGGAATGAAGGAAGAACACGGACGGACTAGGGGCAGAGTAGGTACTGTGAATAAAGGGCAGGCTATGAACCTTACGCCTGCCAACCACATATTGGATGTTCACCACCAGTGTTGATCCGCTCATAGGTTCTGCGTCTAAAACGCTTCCAACATTGAGAGGGAAGTGTGCTTTAGGAGGGATTCACTGCAGTGTTACGTCTGTTAAAGAAGGATGCTTTTGGGACTGACTCTGTGGTAACCACATTAGGCGCACATAGCTTTCCAGTCTCAGATGTCTAACCGTTAGACTATAGGAAGTTCTGTTTAAGGGAAACTCCTTCATGCGGAATGTCACTTTTCACAGTGTCTTTGCAGTGGAGAAAAGAAGATAGAACAAGGACGGACAGAGAGAACGATGCAAACCGTGATTGAAGTACAGGGTAAGCCTCATAGGCCTCTATTATGCATACTGGTAGTTCAACACCGGAGATGTTCCACAGTGTCTACCTCTTCTCAAAACACTTCCAGTATATGAGGGAACTCTGCTACATTAAGTTCTCACAACAGAGATGCGTCTGTGCTCAGTTGGAAAGTGTAGGACGTGTCTGGGTAGCAACCAGTAAGTGTCTGATACAAGCCGCTAAGAGGGGATGCGGAGGAAGGTATCTGCTCAGGGAAGCTACTTCAGGTGCGTACTCATTCATAACAGTGTCTCTCCTTTGAGGATGAAGATAGAACAGGGAACGACTACGGGCACATTAGGTACTGTGAGTAAAGGGCATGCTAAGGCGCTTAAGCCTGCCAAACACATATTGGATGTTCAACACCAGTGCAGATCCGCACTTAGTTTCTGCGTCGAAAACGCTTCCTACACTGAGAGGGAAGTGTGCTTTAGGAGGGATTCACTGCAGTGTTACGTCTGTTAAAGAAGGAAGCTTTTGGGACTGACTCTGTGGTAACCCCAATAGGCGCACATAGCTTTCCAGTCTCAGCCGTCTATCCGTTGGACTATAGCAAGTTCTGTTTAAGGGAAACTCCTTCATGCGGAATGTCACTTCTCACAGTGTCTTTCCAGTGGAGGAAAGAAGATAGAACAACGACGGACAGAGAGAACGATGCAAACCGTGATTGAAGTACAGGGTAAGCCTCGTAGGCCTCTATTATGCATACTGGTAGTTCAACACCGGAGATGTTCCACAGTGTCTACCTCTACTCAAAACACTTCCAGTATATGAGGGAACTCTGCTACATTAAGTTCTCACGACAGAGATGCGTCTGTGCTCAGTTGGAAAGTGTAGGACGTGTCTGGGTAGCAACCAGTAAGTGTCTGATACAAGCCGCTAAGAGGGGATGCGGAGGAAGGTATCTGCTCAGGGAAGCTACTTCAGGTGCGTACTCATTCATAAGAGTGTCTCTCCTTTGAGGATGAAGATAGAACAGGGAACGACTACGGGCACATTAGGTACTGTGAGTAAAGGGCATGCTAAGGCGCTTAAGCCTGCCAAACACATATTGGATGTTCACCACCAGTGCAGATCCGCACTTAGTTTCTGCGTCGAAAACGCTTCCTACACTGAGAGGGAAGTGTGCTTTAGGAGGGATTCACTGCAGTGTTACGTCTGTTAAAGAAGGAAGCTTTTGGGACTGACTCTGTGGTAACCCCAATAGGCGCACATAGCTTTCCAGTCTCAGCCGTCTATCCATTGCACTATAGCAAGTTCTGTTTAAGGGAAACTCCTTCATGCGGAATGTCACTTCTCACAGTGTCTTTCCAGTGGAGGAAAGAAGATAGAACAACGACGGACAGAGAGAACGTTGCAACCCGTGAGTGAAGTACAGGGTAAGGCACCTAAGCCTCTATGATGCATACTGGATGTTCAACACCTGGGAATTTCCACAATGTCTACCACTTCTCAAAACACTTCCAATATAGGAGGGAACTGTGCTACCGTAAGATCTAATGACAGGGATGCATCTGTGCAAGGTGGAAAACTCGAGGATGTGTCTGGGTAGCAAACATGAAGTGTCTCATAAAGGCACCTTAGACTGGATGCGTAGGAGGTATCTGCTCAGGGAAGCTACTTCAGTTTTGAACTCATTCATAACAGTGCTTCTCCTTGGAGGAATGAAGGAAGAACACGGACGGACTAGGGGCACAGTAGGTACTGTGAATAAAGGGCAGGCTATGAACCTTACGCCTGCCAACCACATATTGGATGTTCACCACCAGTGTTGATCCGCTTATAGGTTCTGGGTCTAAAACGCTTCCAACACTGAGAGGGAAGTGTGCTTTAGGAGGGATTCACTGCAGTGTTACGTCTGTTAAAGAAGGATGCTTTTGGGACTGACTCTGTGGTAACCGCATTAGGCGCACTTAGCTTTCCAGTCTCAGACGTCTAACCGTTAGACTATAGGAAGTTCTGTTTAAGGGAAACTCCTTCATGCGGAATGTCACTTCTCACAGTGTCTTTGCAGTGGAGAAAAGAAGATAGAACAAGGACGGACAGAGAGAACGATGCAAACCGTGATTGAAGTACAGGGTAAGCCTTGTAGGCCTCTATTATGCATACTGGTAGTTCAACACCGGAGATGTTCCACAGTGTCTACCTCTTCTCAAAACACTTCCAGTATATGAGGGAACTCTGTTACATTAAGTTCTCACGACAGAGATGCGTCTGTGCTCAGTTGGAAAGTGTAGGACGTGTCTGGGTAGCAACCAGTAAGTGTCTGATACAAGCCGCTAAGAGGGGATGCGGAGGAAGGTATCTGCTCAGGGAAGCTACTTCAGGTGCGTACTCATTCATAAGAGTGTCTCTCCTTTGAGGATGAAGATAGAACAGGGAACGACTACGGGCACATTAGGTACTGTGAGTAAAGGGCATGCTAAGGCGCTTAAGCCTGCCAAACACATATTGGATGTTCACCACCAGTGCAGATCCGCACTTAGTTTCTGCGTCGAAAACGCTTCCTACACTGAGAGTGAAGTGTGCTTTAGGAGGGATTCACTGCAGTGTTACGTCTGTTAAAGAAGGAAGCTTTTGGAACTGACTCTGTGGTAACCCCAATAGGCGCACATAGCTTTCCAGTCTCAGCCGTCTATCCGTTGGACTATAGCAAGTTCTGTTTAAAGGAAACTCCTTCATGCGGAATGTCACTTCTCACAGTGTCTTTCCAGTGGATGAAAGAAGATAGAACAACGACGGACAGAGAGAACGTTGCAACCCGTGAGTGAAGTACAGGTAAGGCACCTAAGCCTCTATGATGCATACTGGATGTTCAACACCTGGGATTTTCCACAATGTCTACCACTTCTCAAAACACTTCCAATATAGGAGGGAACTGTGCTACCGTAAGATCTAATGACAGGGATGCATCTGTGCAAGGCTGAAAACTCGAGGATGTGTCTGGGTAGCAAACATGAAGTGTCTCATAAAGGCACCTTAGACTGGATGCGTAGGAGGTATCTGCTAGGGAAGCTACTTCAGTTTTGTACTCATTCATAACAGTGCTTCTCCTTGGAGGAATGAAGGAAGAACACGGACGGACTAGGGGCAGAGTAGGTACTGTGAATAAAGGGCAGGCTATGAACCTTACGCCTGCCAACCACATATTGGATGTTCACCACCAGTGTTGATCCGCTCATAGGTCTGCGTCTAAAACGCTTCCAACATTGAGAGGGAAGTGTGCTTTAGGAGGGATTCACTGCAGTGTTACGTCTGTTAAAGAAGGATGCTTTTGGGACTGACTCTGTGGTAACCACATTAGGAGCACATAGCTTTCCAGTCTCAGATGTCTAACCGTTAGACTATAGGAAGTTCTGTTTAAGGGAAACTCCTTCATGCGGAATGTCACTTCTCACAGTGTCTTTGCAGTGGAGAAAAGAAGATAGAACAAGGACGGACAGAGAGAACGATGCAAACCGTGATTGAAGTACAGGGTAAGCCTCGTAGGCCTCTATTATGCATACTGGTAGTTCAACACCGGAGATGTTCCACAGTGTCTACCTCTTCTCAAAACACTTCCAGTATATGAGGGAACTCTGTTACATTAAGTTCTCACGACAGAGATGCGTCTGTGCTCAGTTGGAAAGTGTAGGACGTGTCTGGGTAGCAACCAGTAAGTGTCTGATACAAGCCGCTAAGAGGGGATGCGGAGGAAGGTATCTGCTCAGGGAAGCTACTTCAGGTGCGTACTCATTCATAAGAGTGTCTCTCCTTTGAGGATGAAGATAGAACAGGGAACGACTACGGGCACATTAGGTACTGTGAGTAAAGGGCATGCTAAGGCGCTTAAGCCTGCCAAACACATATTGGATGTTCACCACCAGTGCAGATCCGCACTTAGTTTCTGCGTCGAAAACGCTTCCTACACTGAGAGTGAAGTGTGCTTTAGGAGGGATTCACTGCAGTGTTACGTCTGTTAAAGAAGGAAGCTTTTGGAACTGACTCTGTGGTAACCCCAATAGGCGCACATAGCTTTCCAGTCTCAGCCGTCTATCCGTTGGACTATAGCAAGTTCTGTTTAAAGGAAACTCCTTCATGCGGAATGTCACTTCTCACAGTGTCTTTCCAGTGGATGAAAGAAGATAGAACAACGACGGACAGAGAGAACGTTGCAACCCGTGAGTGAAGTACAGGTAAGGCACCTAAGCCTCTATGATGCATACTGGATGTTCAACACCTGGGATTTTCCACAATGTCTACCACTTCTCAAAACACTTCCAATATAGGAGGGAACTGTGCTACCGTAAGATCTAATGACAGGGATGCATCTGTGCAAGGCTGAAAACTCGAGGATGTGTCTGGGTAGCAAACATGAAGTGTCTCATAAAGGCACCTTAGACTGGATGCGTAGGAGGTATCTGCTAGGGAAGCTACTTCAGTTTTGTACTCATTCATAACAGTGCTTCTCCTTGGAGGAATGAAGGAAGAACACGGACGGACTAGGGGCAGAGTAGGTACTGTGAATAAAGGGCAGGCTATGAACCTTACGCCTGCCAACCACATATTGGATGTTCACCACCAGTGTTGATCCGCTCATAGGTTCTGCGTCTAAAACGCTTCCAACATTGAGAGGGAAGTGTGCTTTAGGAGGGATTCACTGCAGTGTTACGTCTGTTAAAGAAGGATGCTTTTGGGACTGACTCTGTGGTAACCACATTAGGAGCACATAGCTTTCCAGTCTCAGATGTCTAACCGTTAGACTATAGGAAGTTCTGTTTAAGGGAAACTCCTTCATGCGGAATGTCACTTCTCACAGTGTCTTTGCAGTGGAGAAAAGAAGATAGAACAAGGACGGACAGAGAGAACGATGCAAACCGTGATTGAAGTACAGGGTAAGCCTCGTAGGCCTCTATTATGCATACTGGTAGTTCAACACCGGAGATGTTCCACAGTGTCTACCTCTTCTCAAAACACTTCCAGTATATGAGGGAACTCTGCTACATTAAGTTCTCACGACAGAGATGCGTCTGTGCTCAGTTGGAAAGTGTAGGACGTGTCTGGGTAGCAACCAGTAAGTGTCTGATACAAGCCGCTAAGAGGGGATGCGGAGGAAGGTATCTGCTCAGGGAAGCTACTTCAGGTGCGTACTCATTCATAACAGTGTCTCTCCTTTGAGGATGAAGATAGAACAGGGAACGACTACGGGCACATTAGGTACTGTGAGTAAAGGGCATGCTAAGGCGCTTAAGCCTGCCAAACACATATTGGATGTTCAACACCAGTGCAGATCCGCACTTAGTTTCTGCGTCGAAAACGCTTCCTACACTGAGAGGGAAGTGTGCTTTAGGAGGGATTCACTGCAGTGTTACGTCTGTTAAAGAAGGAAGCTTTTGGGACTGACTCTGTGGTAACCCCAATAGGCGCACATAGCTTTCCAGTCTCAGCCGTCTATCCGTTGGACTATAGCAAGTTCTGTTTAAGGGAAACTCCTTCATGCGGAATGTCACTTCTCACAGTGTCTTTCCAGTGGAGGAAAGAAGATAGAACAACGACGGACAGAGAGAACGATGCAAACCGTGATTGAAGTACAGGGTAAGCCTCGTAGGCCTCTATTATGCATACTGGTAGTTCAACACCGGAGATGTTCCACAGTGTCTACCTCTACTCAAAACACTTCCAGTATATGAGGGAACTCTGCTACATTAAGTTCTCACGACAGAGATGCGTCTGTGCTCAGTTGGAAAGTGTAGGACGTGTCTGGGTAGCAACCAGTAAGTGTCTGATACAAGCCGTTAAGAGGGGATGCGGAGGAAGGTATCTGCTCAGGGAAGCTACTTCAGGTGCGTACTCATTCATAAGAGTGTCTCTCCTTTGAGGATGAAGATAGAACAGGGAACGACTACGGGCACATTAGGTACTGTGAGTAAAGGGCATGCTAAGGCGCTTAAGCCTGCCAAACACATATTGGATGTTCACCACCAGTGCAGATCCGCACTTAGTTTCTCCGTCGAAAACGCTTCCTACACTGAGAGGGAAGTGTGCTTTAGGAGGGATTCACTGCAGTGTTACGTCTGTTAAAGAAGGAAGCTTTTGGGACTGACTCTGTGGTAACCCCAATAGGCGCACATAGCTTTCCAGTCTCAGCCGTCTATCCGTTGGACTATAGCAAGTTCTGTTTAAGGGAAACTCCTTCATGCGGAATGTCACTTCTCACAGTGTCTTTCCGTGGAGGAAAGAAGATAGAACAACGACGGACAGAGAGAACGTTGCAACCCGTGAGTGAAGTACAGGGTAAGGCACCTAAGCCTCTATGATGCATACTGGATGTTCAACACCTGGGAATTTCCACAATGTCTACCACTTCTCAAAACACTTCCAATATAGGAGGGAACTGTGCTACCGTAAGATCTAATGACAGGGATGCATCTGTGCAAGGTGGAAAACTCGAGGATGTGTCTGGGTAGCAAACATGAAGTGTCTCATAAAGGCACCTTAGACTGGATGCGTAGGAGGTATCTGCTCAGGGAAGCTACTTCAGTTTTGAACTCATTCATAACAGTGCTTCTCCTTGGAGGAATGAAGGAAGAACACGGACGGACTAGGGGCACAGTAGGTACTGTGAATAAAGGGCAGGCTATGAACCTTACGCCTGCCAACCACATATTGGATGATCACCACCAGTGTTGATCCGCTTATAGGTTCTGGGTCTAAAACGCTTCCAACACTGAGAGGGAAGTGTGCTTTAGGAGGGATTCACTGCAGTGTTACGTCTGTTAAAGAAGGATGCTTTTGGGACTGACTCTGTGGTAACCGCATTAGGCGCACTTAGCTTTCCAGTCTCAGACGTCTAACCGTTAGACTATAGGAAGTTCTGTTTAAGGGAAACTCCTTCATGCGGAATGTCACTTCTCACAGTGTCTTTGCAGTGGAGAAAAGAAGATAGAACAAGGACGGACAGAGAGAACGATGCAAACCGTGATTGAAGTACAGGGTAAGCCTCGTAGGCCTCTATTATGCATACTGGTAGTTCAACACCGGAGATGTTCCACAGTGTCTACCTCTTCTCAAAACACTTCCAGTATATGAGGGAACTCTGTTACATTAAGTTCTCACGACAGAGATGCGTCTGTGCTCAGTTGGAAAGTGTAGGACGTGTCTGGGTAGCAACCAGTAAGTGTCTGATACAAGCCGCTAAGAGGGGATGCGGAGGAAGGTATCTGCTCAGGGAAGCTACTTCAGGTGCGTACTCATTCATAAGAGTGTCTCTCCTTTGAGGATGAAGATAGAACAGGGAACGACTACGGGCACATTAGGTACTGTGAGTAAAGGGCATGCTAAGGCGCTTAAGCCTGCCAAACACATATTGGATGTTCACCACCAGTGCAGATCCGCACTTAGTTTCTGCGTCGAAAACGCTTCCTACACTGAGAGGGAAGTGTGCTTTAGGAGGGATTCACTGCAGTGTTACGTCTGTTAAAGAAGGAAGCTTTTGGAACTGACTCTGTGGTAACCCCAATAGGCGCACATAGCTTTCCAGTCTCAGCCGTCTATCCGTTGGACTATAGCAAGTTCTGTTTAAAGGAAACTCCTTCATGCGGAATGTCACTTCTCACAGTGTCTTTCCAGTGGATGAAAGAAGATAGAACAACGACGGACAGAGAGAACGTTGCAACCCGTGAGTGAAGTACAGGTAAGTCACCTAAGCCTCTATGATGCATACTGGATGTTCAACACCTGGGATTTTCCACAATGTCTACCACTTCTCAAAACACTTCCAATATAGGAGGGAACTGTGCTACCGTAAGATCTAATGACAGGGATGCATCTGTGCAAGGCTGAAAACTCGAGGATGTGTCTGGGTAGCAAACATGAAGTGTCTCATAAAGGCACCTTAGACTGGATGCATAGGAGGTATCTGCTAGGGAAGCTACTTCAGTTTTGTACTCATTCATAACAGTGCTTCTCCTTGGAGGAATGAAGGAAGAACACGGACGGACTAGGGGCAGAGTAGGTACTGTGAATAAAGGGCAGGCTATGAACCTTACGCCTGCCAACCACATATTGGATGTTCACCACCAGTGTTGATCCGCTCATAGGTTCTGCGTCTAAAACGCTTCCAACATTGAGAGGGAAGTGTGCTTTAGGAGGGATTCACTGCAGTGTTACGTCTGTTAAAGAAGGATGCTTTTGGGACTGACTCTGTGGTAACCACATTAGGCGCACATAGCTTTCCAGTCTCAGATGTCTAACCGTTAGACTATAGGAAGTTCTGTTTAAGGGAAACTCCTTCATGCGGAATGTCACTTCTCACAGTGTCTTTGCAGTGGAGAAAAGAAGATAGAACAAGGACGGACAGAGAGAACGATGCAAACCGTGATTGAAGTACAGGGTAAGCCTCGTAGGCCTCTATTATGCATACTGGTAGTTCAACACCGGAGATGTTCCACAGTGTCTACCTCTTCTCAAAACACTTCCAGTATATGAGGGAACTCTGCTACATTAAGTTCTCACGACAGAGATGCGTCTGTGCTCAGTTGGAAAGTGTAGGACGTGTCTGGGTAGCAACCAGTAAGTGTCTGATACAAGCCGCTAAGAGGGGATGCGGAGGAAGGTATCTGCTCAGGGAAGCTACTTCAGGTGCGTACTCATTCATAACAGTGTCTCTCCTTTGAGGATGAAGATAGAACAGGGAACGACTACGGGCACATTAGGTACTGTGAGTAAAGGGCATGCTAAGGCGCTTAAGCCTGCCAAACACATATTGGATGTTCAACACCAGTGCAGATCCGCACTTAGTTTCTGCGTCGAAAACGCTTCCTACACTGAGAGGGAAGTGTGCTTTAGGAGGGATTCACTGCAGTGTTACGTCTGTTAAAGAAGGAAGCTTTTGGGACTGACTCTGTGGTAACCCCAATAGACGCACATAGCTTTCCAGTCTCAGCCGTCTATCCGTTGGACTATAGCAAGTTCTGTTTAAGGGAAACTCCTTCATGCGGAATGTCACTTCTCACAGTGTCTTTCCAGTGGAGGAAAGAAGATAGAACAACGACGGACAGAGAGAACGATGCAAACCGTGATTGAAGTACAGGGTAAGCCTCGTAGGCCTCTATTATGCATACTGGTAGTTCAACACCGGAGATGTTCCACAGTGTCTACCTCTACTCAAAACACTTCCAGTATATGAGGGAACTCTGCTACATTAAGTTCTCACGACAGAGATGCGTCTGTGCTCAGTTGGAAAGTGTAGGACGTGTCTGGGTAGCAACCAGTAAGTGTCTGATACAAGCCGTTAAGAGGGGATGCGGAGGAAGGTATCTGCTCAGGGAAGCTACTTCAGGTGCGTACTCATTCATAAGAGTGTCTCTCCTTTGAGGATGAAGATAGAACAGGGAACGACTACGGGCACATTAGGTACTGTGAGTAAAGGGCATGCTAAGGCGCTTAAGCCTGCCAAACACATATTGGATGTTCACCACCATTGCAGATCCGCACTTAGTTTCTCCGTCGAAAACGCTTCATACACTGAGAGGGAAGTGTGCTTTAGGAGGGATTCACTGCAGTGTTACGTCTGTTAAAGAAGGAAGCTTTTGGGACTGACTCTGTGGTAACCCCAATAGGCGGACATAGCTTTCCAGTCTCAGCCGTCTATCCGTTGCACTATAGCAAGTTCTGTTTAAGGGAAACTCCTTCATGCGATATGTCACTTCTCACAGTGTCTTTCCGTGGAGGAAAGAAGATAGAACAACGACGGACAGAGAGAACGTTGCAACCCGTGAGTGAAGTACAGGGTAAGGCACCTAAGCCTCTATGATGCATACTGGATGTTCAACACCTGGGAATTTCCACAATGTCTACCACTTCTCAAAACACTTCCAATATAGGAGGGAACTGTGCTACCGTAAGATCTAATGACAGGGATGCATCTGTGCAAGGTGGAAAACTCGAGGATGTGTCTGGGTAGCAAACATGAAGTGTCTCATAAAGGCACCTTAGACTGGATGCGTAGGAGGTATCTGCTCAGGGAAGCTACTTCAGTTTTGAACTCATTCATAACAGTGCTTCTCCTTGGAGGAATGAAGGAAGAACACGGACGGACTAGGGGCACAGTAGGTACTGTGAATAAAGGGCAGGCTATGAACCTTACGCCTGCCAACCACATATTGGATGTTCACCACCAGTGTTGATCCGCTTGTAGGTTCTGGGTCTAAAACGCTTCCAACACTGAGAGGGAAGTGTGCTTTAGGAGGGATTCACTGCAGTGTTACGTCTGTTAAAGAAGGATGCTTTTGGGACTGACTCTGTGGTAACCGCATTAGGCGCACTTAGCTTTCCAGTCTCAGACGTCTAACCGTTAGACTATAGGAAGTTCTGTTTAAGGGAAACTCCTTCATGCGGAATGTCACTTCTCACAGTGTCTTTGCAGTGGAGAAAAGAAGATAGAACAAGGACGGACAGAGAGAACGATGCAAACCGTGATTGAAGTACAGGGTAAGCCTCGTAGGCCTCTATTATGCATACTGGTAGTTCAACACCGGAGATGTTCCACAGTGTCTACCTCTTCTCAAAACACTTCCAGTATATGAGGGAACTCTGCTACATTAAGTTCTCACGACAGAGATGCGTCTGTGCTCAGTTGGAAAGTGTAGGACGTGTCTGGGTAGCAACCAGTAAGTGTCTGATACAAGCCGCTAAGAGGGGATGCGGAGGAAGGTATCTGCTCAGGGAAGCTACTTCAGGTGCGTACTCATTCATAAGAGTGTCTCTCCTTTGAGGATGAAGATAGAACAGGGAACGACTACGGGCACATTAGGTACTGTGAGTAAAGGGCATGCTAAGGCGCTTAAGCCTGCCAAACACATATTGGATGTTCACCACCAGTGCAGATCCGCACTTAGTTTCTGCGTCGAAAACGCTTCCTACACTGAGAGGGAAGTGTGCTTTAGGAGGGATTCACTGCAGTGTTACGTCTGTTAAAGAAGGAAGCTTTTGGGACTGACTCTGTGGTAACCCCAATAGGCGCACATAGCTTTCCAGTCTCAGCCGTCTATCCGTTGGACTATAGCAAGTTCTGTTTAAGGGAAACTCCTTCATGCGGAATGTCACTTCTCACAGTGTCTTTCCAGTGGAGGAAAGAAGATAGAACAACGACGGACAGAGAGAACGTTGCAACCCGTGAGTGAAGTACAGGGTAAGGCACCTAAGCCTCTATGATGCATACTGGATGTTCAACACCTGGGATTTTCCACAATGTCTACCACTTCTCAAAACACTTCCAATATAGGAGGGAACTGTGCTACCGTAAGATCTAATGACAGGGATGCATCTGTGCAAGGTAGAAAACTCGAGGATGTGTCTGGGTAGCAAACATGAAGTGTTTCATAAAGGCACCTTAGACTGGATGCGTAGGAGGTATCTGCTCAGGGAAGCTACTTCAGTTTTGTACTCATTCATAACAGTGCTTCTCCTTGGAGGAATGAAGGAAGAACACGGACGGACTAGGGGCACAGTAGGTACTGTGAATAAAGGACAGGCTATGAACCTTACGCCTGCCAACCACATATTGGATGTTCACCACCAGTGTTGATCCGCACATAGGTTCTGCGTCTAAAACGCTTCCAACACTGAGAGGGAAGTGTGCTTTAGGAGGGATTCACTGCAGTGTTACGTCTGTTAAAGAAGGATGCTTTTGGGACTGACTCTGTGGTAACCGCATTAGGCGCACATAGCTTTCCAGTCTCAGACGTCTAACCGTTAGACTATAGGAAGTTCTGTTTAAGGGAAACTCCTTCATGCGGAATGTCACTTCTCACAGTGTCTTTGCAGTGGAGAAAAGAAGATAGAACAAGGACGGACAGAGAGAACGATGCAAACCGTGATTGAAGTACAGGGTAAGCCTCGTAGGCCTCTATTATGCATACTGGTAGTTCAACACCGGAGATGTTCCACAGTGTCTACCTCTTCTCAAAACACTTCCAGTATATGAGGGAACTCTGCTACATTAAGTTCTCACGATAGAGATGCGTCTGTGCTCAGTTGGAAAGTGTAGGACGTGTCTGGGTAGCAACTAGTAAGTGTCTGATACAAGCCGCTAAGAGGGGATGCGGAGGAAGGTATCTGCTCAGGGAAGCTACTTCAGGTGCGTACTCATTCATAACAGTGTCTCTCCTTTGAGGATGAAGATAGAACAGGGAACGACTACGGGCACATTAGGTACTGTGAGTAAAGGGCATGCTAAGGCGCTTAAGCCTGCCAAACACATATTGGATGTTCAACACCAGTGCAGATCCGCACTTAGTTTCTGCGTCGAAAACGCTTCCTACACTGAGAGGGAAGTGTGCTTTAGGAGGGATTCACTGCAGTGTTACGTCTGTTAAAGAAGGAAGCTTTTGGGACTGACTCTGTGGTAACCCCAATAGGCGCACATAGCTTTCCAGTCTCAGCCGTCTATCCGTTGGACTATAGCAAGTTCTGTTTAAGGGAAACTCCTTCATGCGGAATGTCACTTCTCACAGTGTCTTTCCAGTGGATGAAAGAAGATAGAACAACGACGGACAGAGAGAACGTTGCAACCCGTGAGTGAAGTACAGGTAAGGCACCTAAGCCTCTATGATGCATACTGGATGTTCAACACCTGGGATTTTCCACAATGTCTACCACTTCTCAAAACACTTCCAATATAGGAGGGAACTGTGCTACCGTAAGATCTAATGACAGGGATGCATCTGTGCAAGGCTGAAAACTCGAGGATGTGTCTGGGTAGCAAACATGAAGTGTCTCATAAAGGCACCTTAGACTGGATGCGTAGGAGGTATCTGCTAGGGAAGCTACTTCAGTTTTGTACTCATTCATAACAGTGCTTCTCCTTGGAGGAATGAAGGAAGAACACGGACGGACTAGGGGCAGAGTAGGTACTGTGAATAAAGGGCAGGCTATGAACCTTACGCCTGCCAACCACATATTGGATGTTCACCACCAGTGTTGATCCGCTCATAGGTTCTGCGTCTAAAACGCTTCCAACATTGAGAGGGAAGTGTGCTTTAGGAGGGATTCACTGCAGTGTTACGTCTGTTAAAGAAGGATGCTTTTGGGACTGACTCTGTGGTAACCACATTAGGCGCACATAGCTTTCCAGTCTCAGATGTCTAACCGTTAGACTATAGGAAGTTCTGTTTAAGGGAAACTCCTTCATGCGGAATGTCACTTCTCACAGTGTCTTTGCAGTGGAGAAAAGAAGATAGAACAAGGACGGACAGAGAGAACGATGCAAACCGTGATTGAAGTACAGGGTAAGCCTCATAGGCCTCTATTATGCATACTGGTAGTTCAACACCGGAGATGTTCCACAGTGTCTACCTCTTCTCAAAACACTTCCAGTATATGAGGGAACTCTGCTACATTAAGTTCTCACAACAGAGATGCGTCTGTGCTCAGTTGGAAAGTGTAGGACGTGTCTGGGTAGCAACCAGTAAGTGTCTGATACAAGCCGCTAAGAGGGGATGCGGAGGAAGGTATCTGCTCAGGGAAGCTACTTCAGGTGCGTACTCATTCATAACAGTGTCTCTCCTTTGAGGATGAAGATAGAACAGGGAACGACTACGGGCACATTAGGTACTGTGAGTAAAGGGCATGCTAAGGCGCTTAAGCCTGCCAAACACATATTGGATGTTCAACACCAGTGCAGATCCGCACTTAGTTTCTGCGTCGAAAACGCTTCCTACACTGAGAGGGAAGTGTGCTTTAGGAGGGATTCACTGCAGTGTTACGTCTGTTAAAGAAGGAAGCTTTTGGGACTGACTCTGTGGTAACCCCAATAGGCGCACATAGCTTTCCAGTCTCAGCCGTCTATCCGTTGGACTATAGCAAGTTCTGTTTAAGGGAAACTCCTTCATGCGGAATGTCACTTCTCACAGTGTCTTTCCAGTGGAGGAAAGAAGATAGAACAACGACGGACAGAGAGAACGATGCAAACCGTGATTGAAGTACAGGGTAAGCCTCGTAGGCCTCTATTATGCATACTGGTAGTTCAACACCGGAGATGTTCCACAGTGTCTACCTCTACTCAAAACACTTCCAGTATATGAGGGAACTCTGCTACATTAAGTTCTCACGACAGAGATGCGTCTGTGCTCAGTTGGAAAGTGTAGGACGTGTCTGGGTAGCAACCAGTAAGTGTCTGATACAAGCCGCTAAGAGGGGATGCGGAGGAAGGTATCTGCTCAGGGAAGCTACTTCAGGTGCGTACTCATTCATAAGAGTGTCTCTCCTTTGAGGATGAAGATAGAACAGGGAACGACTACGGGCACATTAGGTACTGTGAGTAAAGGGCATGCTAAGGCGCTTAAGCCTGCCAAACACATATTGGATGTTCACCACCAGTGCAGATCCGCACTTAGTTTCTGCGTCGAAAACGCTTCCTACACTGAGAGGGAAGTGTGCTTTAGGAGGGATTCACTGCAGTGTTACGTCTGTTAAAGAAGGAAGCTTTTGGGACTGACTCTGTGGTAACCCCAATAGGCGCACATAGCTTTCCAGTCTCAGCCGTCTATCCGTTGCACTATAGCAAGTTCTGTTTAAGGGAAACTCCTTCATGCGGAATGTCACTTCTCACAGTGTCTTTCCAGTGGAGGAAAGAAGATAGAACAACGACGGACAGAGAGAACGTTGCAACCCGTGAGTGAAGTACAGGGTAAGGCACCTAAGCCTCTATGATGCATACTGGATGTTCAACACCTGGGAATTTCCACAATGTCTACCACTTCTCAAAACACTTCCAATATAGGAGGGAACTGTGCTACCGTAAGATCTAATGACAGGGATGCATCTGTGCAAGGTGGAAAACTCGAGGATGTGTCTGGGTAGCAAACATGAAGTGTCTCATAAAGGCACCTTAGACTGGATGCGTAGGAGGTATCTGCTCAGGGAAGCTACTTCAGTTTTGAACTCATTCATAACAGTGCTTCTCCTTGGAGGAATGAAGGAAGAACACGGACGGACTAGGGGCACAGTAGGTACTGTGAATAAAGGGCAGGCTATGAACCTTACGCCTGCCAACCACATATTGGATGTTCACCACCAGTGTTGATCCGCTTATAGGTTCTGGGTCTAAAACGCTTCCAACACTGAGAGGGAAGTGTGCTTTAGGAGGGATTCACTGCAGTGTTACGTCTGTTAAAGAAGGATGCTTTTGGGACTGACTCTGTGGTAACCGCATTAGGCGCACTTAGCTTTCCAGTCTCAGACGTCTAACCGTTAGACTATAGGAAGTTCTGTTTAAGGGAAACTCCTTCATGCGGAATGTCACTTCTCACAGTGTCTTTGCAGTGGAGAAAAGAAGATAGAACAAGGACGGACAGAGAGAACGATGCAAACCGTGATTGAAGTACAGGGTAAGCCTCGTAGGCCTCTATTATGCATACTGGTAGTTCAACACCGGAGATGTTCCACAGTGTCTACCTCTTCTCAAAACACTTCCAGTATATGAGGGAACTCTGTTACATTAAGTTCTCACGACAGAGATGCGTCTGTGCTCAGTTGGAAAGTGTAGGACGTGTCTGGGTAGCAACCAGTAAGTGTCTGATACAAGCCGCTAAGAGGGGATGCGGAGGAAGGTATCTGCTCAGGGAAGCTACTTCAGGTGCGTACTCATTCATAAGAGTGTCTCTCCGTTGAGGATGAAGATAGAACAGGGAACGACTACGGGCACATTAGGTACTGTGAGTAAAGGGCATGCTAAGGCGCTTAAGCCTGCCAAACACATATTGGATGTTCACCACCAGTGCAGATCCGCACTTAGTTTCTGCGTCGAAAACGCTTCCTACACTGAGAGGGAAGGGTGCTTTAGGAGGGATTCACTGCAGTGTTACGTCTGTTAAAGAAGGAAGCTTTTGGAACTGACTCTGTGGTAACCCCAATAGGCGCACATAGCTTTCCAGTCTCAGCCGTCTATCCGTTGGACTATAGCAAGTTCTGTTTAAAGGAAACTCCTTCATGCGGAATGTCACTTCTCACAGTGTCTTTCCAGTGGATGAAAGAAGATAGAACAACGACGGACAGAGAGAACGTTGCAACCCGTGAGTGAAGTACAGGTAAGGCACCTAAGCCTCTATGATGCATACTGGATGTTCAACACCTGGGATTTTCCACAATGTCTACCACTTCTCAAAACACTTCCAATATAGGAGGGAACTGTGCTACCATAAGATCTAATGACAGGGATGCATCTGTGCAAGGCTGAAAACTCGAGGATGTGTCTGGGTAGCAAACATGAAGTGTCTCATAAAGGCACCTTAGACTGGATGCGTAGGAGGTATCTGCTAGGGAAGCTACTTCAGTTTTGTACTCATTCATAACAGTGCTTCTCCTTGGAGGAATGAAGGAAGAACACGGACGGACTAGGGGCAGAGTAGGTACTGTGAATAAAGGGCAGGCTATGAACCTTACGCCTGCCAACCACATATTGGATGTTCACCACCAGTGTTGATCCGCTCATAGGTTCTGCGTCTAAAACGCTTCCAACATTGAGAGGGAAGTGTGCTTTAGGAGGGATTCACTGCAGTGTTACGTCTGTTAAAGAAGGATGCTTTTGGGACTGACTCTGTGGTAACCGCATTAGGCGCACATAGCTTTCCAGTCTCAGATGTCTAACCGTTAGACTATAGGAAGTTCTGTTTAAGGGAAACTCCTTCATGCGGAATGTCACTTCTCACAGTGTCTTTGCAGTGGAGAAAAGAAGATAGAACAAGGACGGACAGAGAGAACGATGCAAACCGTGATTGAAGTACAGGGTAAGCCTCGTAGGCCTCTATTATGCATACTGGTAGTTCAACACCGGAGATGTTCCACAGTGTCTACCTCTTCTCAAAACACTTCCAGTATATGAGGGAACTCTGCTACATTAAGTTCTCACGACAGAGATGTGTCTGTGCTCAGTTGGAAAGTGTAGGACGTGTCTGGGTAGCAACCAGTAAGTGTCTGATACAAGCCGCTAAGAGGGGATGCGGAGGAAGGTATCTGCTCAGGGAAGCTACTTCAGGTGCGTACTCATTCATAACAGTGTCTCTCCTTTGAGGATGAAGATAGAACAGGGAACGACTACGGGCACATTAGGTACTGTGAGTAAAGGGCATGCTAAGGCGCTTAAGCCTGCCAAACACATATTGGATGTTCAACACCAGTGCAGATCCGCACTTAGTTTCTGCGTCGAAAACGCTTCCTACACTGAGAGGGAAGTGTGCTTTAGGAGGGATTCACTGCAGTGTTACGTCTGTTAAAGAAGGAAGCTTTTGGGACTGACTCTGTGGTAACCCCAATAGACGCACATAGCTTTCCAGTCTCAGCCGTCTATCCGTTGGACTATAGCAAGTTCTGTTTAAGGGAAACTCCTTCATGCGGAATGTCACTTCTCACAGTGTCTTTCCAGTGGAGGAAAGAAGATAGAACAACGACGGACAGAGAGAACGATGCAAACCGTGATTGAAGTACAGGGTAAGCCTCGTAGGCCTCTATTATGCATACTGGTAGTTCAACACCGGAGATGTTCCACAGTGTCTACCTCTACTCAAAACACTTCCAGTATATGAGGGAACCCTGCTACATTAAGTTCTCACGACAGAGATGCGTCTGTGCTCAGTTGGAAAGTGTAGGACGTGTCTGGGTAGCAACCAGTAAGTGTCTGATACAAGCCGTTAAGAGGGGATGCGGAGGAAGGTATCTGCTCAGGGAAGCTACTTCAGGTGCGTACTCATTCATAAGAGTGTCTCTCCTTTGAGGATGAAGATAGAACAGGGAACGACTAGGGCACATTAGGTACTGTGAGTAAAGGGCATGCTAAGGCGCTTAAGCCTGCCAAACACATATTGGATGTTCACCACCAGTGCAGATCCGCACTTAGTTTCTCCGTCGAAAACGCTTCCTACACTGAGAGGGAAGTGTGCTTTAGGAGGGATTCACTGCAGTGTTACGTCTGTTAAAGAAGGAAGCTTTTGGGACTGACTCTGTTGTAACCCCAATAGGCGCACATAGCTTTCCAGTCTCAGCCGTCTATCCGTTGGACTATAGCAAGTTCTGTTTAAGGGAAACTCCTTCATGCGGAATGTCACTTCTCACAGTGTCTTTCCGTGGAGGAAAGAAGATAGAACAACGACGGACAGAGAGAACGTTGCAACCCGTGAGTGAAGTACAGGGTAAGGCACCTAAGCCTCTATGATGCATACTGGATGTTCAACACCTGGGAATTTCCACAATGTCTACCACTTCTCAAAACACTTCCAATATAGGAGGGAACTGTGCTACCGTAAGATCTAATGACAGGGATGCATCTGTGCAAGGTGGAAAACTCGAGGATGTGTCTGGGTAGCAAACATGAAGTGTCTCATAAAGGCACCTTAGACTGGATGCGTAGGAGGTATCTGCTCAGGGAAGCTACTTCAGTTTTGAACTCATTCATAACAGTGCTTCTCCTTGGAGGAATGAAGGAAGAACACGGACGACTAGGGGCACAGTAGGTACTGTGAATAAAGGGCAGGCTATGAACCTTACGCCTGCCAACCACATATTGGATGTTCACCACCAGTGTTGATCCGCTTGTAGGTTCTGGGTCTAAAACGCTTCCAACACTGAGAGGGAAGTGTGCTTTAGGAGGGATTCACTGCAGTGTTACGTCTGTTAAAGAAGGATGCTTTTGGGACTGACTCTGTGGTAACCGCATTAGGCGCACTTAGCTTTCCAGTCTCAGATGTCTAACCGTTAGACTATAGGAAGTTCTGTTTAAGGGAAACTCCTTCATGCGGAATGTCACTTCTCACAGTGTCTTTGCAGTGGAGAAAAGAAGATAGAACAAGGACGGACAGAGAGAACGATGCAAACCGTGATTGAAGTACAGGGTAAGCCTCGTAGGCCTCTATTATGCATACTGGTAGTTCAACACCGGAGATGTTCCACAGTGTCTACCTCTTCTCAAAACACTTCCAGTATATGAGGGAACTCTGCTACATTAAGTTCTCACGACAGAGATGCGTCTGTGCTCAGTTGGAAAGTGTAGGACGTGTCTGGGTAGCAACCAGTAAGTGTCTGATACAAGCCGCTAAGAGGGGATGCGGAGGAAGGTATCTGCTCAGGGAAGCTACTTCAGGTGCGTACTCATTCATAAGAGTGTCTCTCCTTTGAGGATGAAGATAGAACAGGGAACGACTACGGGCACATTAGGTACTGTGAGTAATGGGCATGCTAAGGCGCTTAAGCCTGCCAAACACATATTGGATGTTCACCACCAGTGCAGATCCGCACTTAGTTTCTGCGTCGAAAACGCTTCCTACACTGAGAGGGAAGTGTGCTTTAGGAGGGATTCACTGCAGTGTTACGTCTGTTAAAGAAGGAAGCTTTTGGGACTGACTCTGTGGTAACCCCAATAGGCGCACATAGCTTTCCAGTCTCAGCCGTCTATCCGTTGGACTATAGCAAGTTCTGTTTAAGGGAAACTCCTTCATGCGGAATGTCACTTCTCACAGTGTCTTTCCAGTGGAGGAAAGAAGATAGAACAACGACGGACAGAGAGAACGTTGCAACCCGTGAGTGAAGTACAGGGTAAGGCACCTAAGCCTCTATGATGCATACTGGATGTTCAACACCTGGGATTTTCCACAATGTCTACCACTTCTCAAAACACTTCCAATATAGGAGGGAACTGTGCTACCGTAAGATCTAATGACAGGGATGCATCTGTGCAAGGATGAAAACTCGAGGATGTGTCTGGGTAGCAAACATGAAGTGTTTCATAAAGGCACCTTAGACTGGATGCGTAGGAGGTATCTGCTCAGGGAAGCTACTTCAGTTTTGTACTCATTCATAACAGTGCTTCTCCTTGGAGGAATGAAGGAAGAACACGGACGGACTAGGGGCACAGTAGGTACTGTGAATAAAGGACAGGCTATGAACCTTACGCCTGCCAACCACATATTGGATGTTCACCCCCAATGTTGATCCGCACATAGGTTCTGCTTCTAAAACGCTTCCAACACTGAGAGGGAAGTGTGCTTTAGGAGGGATTCACTGCAGTGTTACGTCTGTTAAAGAAGGATGCTTTTGGGACTGACTCTGTGGTAACCGCATTAGGCGCACATAGCTTTCCAGTCTCAGACGTCTAACCGTTAGACTATAGGAAGTTCTGTTTAAGGGAAACTCCTTCATGCGGAATGTCACTTCTCACAGTGTCTTTCCAGTGGAGAAAAGAAGATAGAACAAGGACGGACAGAGAGAACGATGCAAACCGTGATTGAAGTACAGGGTAAGCCTCGTAGGCCTCTATTATGCATACTGGTAGTTCAACACCGGAGATGTTCCACAGTGTCTACCTCTTCTCAAAACACTTCCAGTATATGAGGGAACTCTGCTACATTAAGTTCTCACGACAGAGATGCGTCTGTGCTCAGTTGGAAAGTGTAGGACGTGTCTGGGTAGCAACCAGTAAGTGTCTGATACAAGCCGCTAAGAGGGGTGCGGAGGAAGGTATCTGCTCAGGGAAGCTACTTCAGGTGCGTACTCATTCATAAGAGTGTCTCTCCTTTGAGGATGAAGATAGAACAGGGAACGACTACGGGCACATTAGGTACTGTGAGTAAAGGGCATGCTAAGGCGCTTAAGCCTGCCAAACACATATTGGATGTTCACCACCAGTGCAGATCCGCACTTAGTTTCTGCGTCGAAAACGCTTCCTACACTGAGAGGGAAGTGTGCTTTAGGAGGGATTCACTGCAGTGTTACGTCTGTTAAAGAAGGATGCTTTTGGGACTGACTCTGTGGTAACCGCATTAGGCGCACATAGCTCTCCAGTCTCAGACGTCTAACCGTTAGACTATAGGAAGTTCTGTTTAAGGGAAACTCCTTCATGCGGAATGTCACTTCTCATAGTGTCTTTGCAGTGGAGAAAAGAAGATAGAACAAGGACGGACAGAGAGAACGATGCAAACCGTGATTGAAGTACAGGGTAAGCCTCGTAGGCCTCTATTATGCATACTGGTAGTTCAACACCGGAGATGTTCCACAGTGTCTACCTCTTCTCAAAACACTTCCAGTATATGAGGGAACTCTGCTACATTAAGTTCTCACGACAGAGATGCGTCTGTGCTCAGTTGGAATGTGTAGGACGTGTCTGGGTAGCAACCAGTAAGTGTCTGATACAAGCCGCTAAGAGGGGATGCGGAGGAAGGTATCTGCTCAGGGAAGCTACTTCAGGTGCGTACTCATTCATAACAGTGTCTCTCCTTTGAGGATGAAGATAGAACAGGGAACGACTACGGGCACATTAGGTACTGTGAGTAAAGGGCATGCTAAGGCGCTTAAGCCTGCCAAACACATATTGGATGTTCACCACCAGTGCAGATCCGCACTTAGTTTCTGCGTCGAAAACGCTTCCTACACTGAGAGGGAAGTGTGCTTTAGGAGGGATTCACTGCAGTGTTACGTCTGTTAAAGAAGGAAGCTTTTGGGACTGACTCTGTGGTAACCCCAATAGGCGCACATAGCTTTCCAGTCTCAGCCGTCTATCCGTTGGACTATAGCAAGTTCTGTTTAAGGGAAACTCCTTCATGCGGAATGTCACTTCTCACAGTGTCTTTCCAGTGGAGGAAAGAAGATAGAACAACGACGGACAGAGAGAACGTTGCAACCCGTGAGTGAAGTACAGGGTAAGGCACCTAAGCCTCTATGATGCATACTGGATGTTCAACACCTGGGATTTTCCACAATGTCTACCACTTCTCAAAACACTTCCAATATAGGAGGGAACTGTGCTACCGTAAGATCTAATGACAGGGATGCATCTGTGCAAGGTAGAAAACTCGAGGATGTGTCTGGGTAGCAAACATGAAGTGTTTCATAAAGGCACCTTAGACTGGATGCGTAGGAGGTATCTGCTCAGGGAAGCTACTTCGTTTGTACTCATTCATAACAGTGCTTCTCCTTGGAGGAATGAAGGAAGAACACGGACGGACTAGGGGCACAGTAGGTACTGTGAATAAAGGACAGGCTATGAACCTTACGCCTGCCAACCACATATTGGATGTTCACCACCAGTGTTGATCCGCACATAGGTTCTGCGTCTAAAACGCTTCCAACACTGAGAGGGAAGTGTGCTTTAGGAGGGATTCACTGCAGTGTTACGTCTGTTAAAGAAGGATGCTTTTGGGACTGACTCTGTGGTAACCGCATTAGGCGCACATAGCTTTCCAGTCTCAGACGTCTAACCGTTAGACTATAGGAAGTTCTGTTTAAGGGAAACTCCTTCATGCGGAATGTCACTTCTCACAGTGTCTTTGCAGTGGAGAAAAGAAGATAGAACAAGGACGGACAGAGAGAACGATGCAAACCGTGATTGAAGTACAGGGTAAGCCTCGTAGGCCTCTATTATGCATAATGGTAGTTCAACACCGGAGATGTTCCACAGTGTCTACCTCTTCTCAAAACACTTCCAGTATATGAGGGAACTCTGCTACATTAAGTTCTCACGACAGAGATGCGTCTGTGCTCAGTTGGAAAGTGTAGGACGTGTCTGGGTAGCAACCAGTAAGTGTCTGATACAAGCCGCTAAGAGGGGATGCGGAGGAAGGTATCTGCTCAGGGAAGCTACTTCAGGAGCGTACTCATTCATAACAGTGTCTCTCCTTAGAGAATGAAGATAGAACAGGGAACGACTACGGGCACATTAGGTACTGTGAGTAAAGGGCATGCTAAGGCGCTTAAGCCTGCCAAACACATATTGGATGTTCACCACCAGTGCAGATCCGCACTTAGTTTCTGCGTCGAAAACGCTTCCTACACTGAGAGGGAAGTGTGCTTTAGGAGGGATTCACTGCAGTGTTACGTCTGTTAAAGAAGGAAGCTTTTGGGACTGACTCTGTGGTAACCCCAATAGGCGCACATAGCTTTCCAGTCTCAGCCGTCTATCCGTTGGACTATAGCAAGTTCTGTTTAAGGGAAACTCCTTCATGCGGAATGTCACTTCTCACAGTGTCTTTCCAGTGGAGGAAAGAAGATAGAACAACGACGGACAGAGAGAACGTTGCAACCCGTGAGTGAAGTACAGGGTAAGGCACCTAAGCCTCTATGATGCATACTGGATGTTCAACACCTGGGATTTTCCACAATGTCTACCACTTCTCAAAACACTTCCAATATAGGAGGGAACTGTGCTACCGTAAGATCTAATGACAGGGATGCATCTGTGCAAGTTTGAAAACTCGAGGATGTGTCTGGGTAGCAAACATGAAGTGTCTCATAAAGGCACCTTAGACTGGATGCGTAGGAGGTATCTGCTCAGGGAAGCTACTTCAGTTTTGTACTCATTCATAACAGTGCTTCTCCTTGGAGGAATGAAGGAAGAACACAGACGGACTAGGGGCACATTAGGTACTGTGAATAAAGGGCAGGCTATGAACCTTACGCCTGCCAACCACATATTGGATGTTCACCACCAGTGTTGATCCGCACATAGGTTCTGCGTCTAAAACGCTTCCAACACTGAGAGGGAAGTGTGCTTTAGGAGGGATTCACTGCAGTGTTACGTCTGTTAAAGAAGGATGCTTTTGGGACTGACTCTGTGGTAACCGCATTAGGCGCACATAGCTTTCCAGTCTCAGACGTCTAACCGTTAGACTATAGGAAGTTGTGCTTAAGGGAAACTCCTTCATGCGGAATGTCACTTCTCACAGTGTCTTTGCAGTGGAGAAAAGAAGATAGAACAAGGACGGACAGAGAGAACGATGCAAACCGTGATTGAAGTACAGGGTAAGCCTCGTAGGCCTCTATTATGCATAATGGTAGTTCAACACCGGAGATGTTCCACAGTGTCTACCTCTTCTCAAAACACTTCCAGTATATGAGGGAACTCTGCTACATTAAGTTCTCACGACAGAGATGCGTCTGTGCTCAGTTGGAAAGTGTAGGACGTGTCTGGGTAGCAACCAGTAAGTGTCTGATACAAGCCGCTAAGAGGGGATGCGGAGGAAGGTATCTGCTCAGGGAAGCTACTTCAGGTGCGTACTCATTCATAAGAGTGTCTCTCCTTTGAGGATGAAGATAGAACAGGGAACGACTACGGGCACATTAGGTACTGTGAGTAAAGGGCATGCTAAGGCGCTTAAGCCTGCCAAACACATATTGGATGTTCACCACCAGTGCAGATCCGCACTTAGTTTCTGCGTCGAAAACGCTTCCTACACTGAGAGGGAAGTGTGCTTTAGGAGGGATTCACTGCAGTGTTACGTCTGTTAAAGAAGGATGCTTTTGGGACTGACTCTGTGGTAACCGCATTAGGCGCACATAGCTCTCCAGTCTCAGACGTCTAACCGTTAGACTATAGGAAGTTCTGTTTAAGGGAAACTCCTTCATGCGGAATGTCACTTCTCACAGTGTCTTTGCAGTGGAGAAAAGAAGATAGAACAAGGACGGACAGAGAGAACGATGCAAACCGTGATTGAAGTACAGGGTAAGCCTCGTAGGCCTCTATTATGCATACTGGTAGTTCAACACCGGAGATGTTCCACAGTGTCTACCTCTTCTCAAAACACTTCCAGTATATGAGGGAACTCTGCTACATTAAGTTCTCACGACAGAGATGCGTCTGTGCTCAGTTGGAATGTGTAGGACGTGTCTGGGTAGCAACCAGTAAGTGTCTGATACAAGCCGCTAAGAGGGGATGCGGAGGAAGGTATCTGCTCAGGGAAGCTACTTCAGGTGCGTACTCATTCATAACAGTGTCTCTCCTTTGAGGATGAAGATAGAACAGGGAACGACTACGGGCACATTAGGTACTGTGAGTAAAGGGCATGCTAAGGCGCTTAAGCCTGCCAAACACATATTGGATGTTCACCACCAGTGCAGATCCGCACTTAGTTTCTGCGTCGAAAACGCTTCCTACACTGAGAGGGAAGTGTGCTTTAGGAGGGATTCACTGCAGTGTTACGTCTGTTAAAGAAGGAAGCTTTTGGGACTGACTCTGTGGTAACCCCAATAGGCGCACATAGCTTTCCAGTCTCAGCCGTCTATCCGTTGGACTATAGCAAGTTCTGTTTAAGGGAAACTCCTTCATGCGGAATGTCACTTCTCACAGTGTCTTTCCAGTGGAGGAAAGAAGATAGAACAACGACGGACAGAGAGAACGTTGCAACCCGTGAGTGAAGTACAGGGTAAGGCACCTAAGCCTCTATGATGCATACTGGATGTTCAACACCTGGGATTTTCCACAATGTCTACCACTTCTCAAAACACTTCCAATATAGGAGGGAACTGTGCTACCGTAAGTTCTAATGACAGGGATGCATCTGTGCAAGGTTGAAAACTCGAGGATGTGTCTGGGTAGCAAACATGAAGTGTTTCATAAAGGCACCTTAGACTGGATGCGTAGTAGTTATCTGCTAGGGAAGCTACTTCAGTTTTGTACTCATTCATAACAGTGCTTCTCCTTGGAGGAATGAAGGAAGAACACGGACGGACTAGGGGCACAGTAGGCACTGTGAATAAAGGGCAGGCTATGAACCTTACGCCTGCCAACCACATATTGGATGTTCACCACCAGTGCAGATCCGCACTTAGTTTCTGCGTCGAAAACGCTTCCAACACTGAGAGGGAAGTGTGCTTTAGGAGGGATTCACTGCAGTGTTACGTCTGTTAAAGAAGGATGCTTTTGGGACTGACTCTGTGGTAACCGCATTAGGCGCACATAGCTTTCCAGTCTCAGACGTCTAACCGTTAGGCTATAGGAAGTTCTGTTTAAGGGAAACTCCTTCATGCGGAATGTCACTTCTCACAGTGTCTTTGCAGTGGAGAAAAGAAGATAGAACAAGGACGGACAGAGAGAACGATGCAAACCGTGATTGAAGTACAGGGTAATCCTCGTAGGCCTCTATTATGCATACTGGTAGTTCAACACCGGAGATGTTCCACAGTGTCTACCTCTTCTCAAAACACTTCCAGTATATGAGGGAACTCTGCTACATTAAGTTCTCACGACAGAGATGCGTCTGTGCTCAGTTGGAAAGTGTAGGACGTGTCTGGGTAGCAACCAGTAAGTGTCTGATACAAGCCGCTAAGAGGGGATGCGGAGGAAGGTATCTGCTCAGGGAAGCTACTTCAGGTGCGTACTCATTCATAAGAGTGTCTCTCCTTTGAGGATGAAGATAGAACAGGGAACGACTACGGGCACATTAGGTACTGTGAGTAAAGGGCATGCTAAGGCGCTTAAGCCTGCCAAACACATATTGGATGTTCACCACCAGTGCAGATCCGCACTTAGTTTCTGCGTCGAAAACGCTTCCTACACTGAGAGGGAAGTGTGCTTTAGGAGGGATTCACTGCAGTGTTACGTCTGTTAAAGAAGGAAGCTTTTGGGACTGACTCTGTGGTAACCCCAATAGGCGCACATAGCTTTCCAGTCTCAGCCGTCTATCCGTTGGACTATAGCAAGTTCTGTTTAAGGGAAACTCCTTCATGCGGAATGTCACTTCTCACAGTGTCTTTCCAGTGGAGGAAAGAAGATAGAACAACGACGGACAGAGAGAACGTTGCAACCCGTGAGTGAAGTACAGGGTAAGGCACCTAAGCCTCTATGATGCATACTGGATGTTCAACACCTGGGATTTTCCACAATGTCTACCACTTCTCAAAACATTTCCAATATAGGAGGGAACTGTGCTACCGTAAGATCTAATGACAGGGATGCATCTGTGCAAGGTTGAAAACTCGAGGATGTGTCTGGGTAGCAAACATGAAGTGTCTCATAAAGGCACCTTAGACTGGATGCGTAGGAGGTATCTGCTCAGGGAAGCTACTTCATTTTTGTACTCATTCATAACAGTGCTTCTCCTTGGAGGAATGAAGGAAGAACACAGACGGACTAGGGGCACATTAGATACTGTGAATAAAGGGCAGGCTATGAACCTTACACCTGCCAACCACATATTGGATGTTCACCACCAGTGTTGATCCGCACATAGGTTCTGCGTCTAAAACGCTTCCAACACTGAGAGGGAAGTGTGCTTTAGGAGGGATTCACTGCAGTGTTACGTCTGTTAAAGAAGGATGCTTTTGGGGCTGACTCTGTGGTAACCGCATTAGGCGCACATAGCTTTCCAGTCTCAGACGTCTAACCGTTAGACTATAGGAAGTTCTGTTTAAGGGAAACTCCTTCATGCGGAATGTCACTTCTCACAGTGTCTTTGCAGTGGAGAAAACAAGATAGAACAACGACGGACAGAGAGAACGATGCAAACCGTGACTGAAGTACAGGGTAAGCCTCGTAGGCCTCTATTATGCATACTGGTAGTTCAACACCGGAGATGTTCCACAGTGTCTACCTCTTCTCAAAACACTTCCAGTATATGAGGGAACTCTGCTACATTAAGTTCTCACGACAGAGATGCGTCTGTGCTCAGTTGGAAAGTGTAGGACGTGTCTGGGTAGCAACCAGTAAGTGTCTGATACAAGCCGCTAAGAGGGGATGCGGAGGAAGGTATCTGCTCAGGGAAGCTACTTCAGGTGCGTACTCATTCATAACAGTGTCTCTCCTTTGAGGATGAAGATAGAACAGGGAACGCCTACGGGCACATTAGGTACTGTGAGTAAAGGGCATGCTAAGGCGCTTAAGCCTGCCAAACACATATTGGATGTTCACCACCAGTGCAGATCCGCACTTAGTTTCTGCGTCGAAAACGCTTCCTACACTGAGAGGGAAGTGTGCTTTAGGAGGGATTCACTGCAGTGTTACGTCTGTTAAAGAAGGAAGCTTTTGGGACTGACTCTGTGGTAACCCCAATAGGCGCACATAGCTTTCCAGTCTCAGCCGTCTATCCGTTGGACTATAGCAAGTTCTGTTTAAGGGAAACTCCTTCATGCGGAATGTCACTTCGCACAGTGTCTTTCCAGTGGAGGAAAGAAGATAGAACAACGATGGACAGAGAGAACGTTGCAACCCGTGACTGAAGTACAGTGTAAGGCTCCTAAGCCTCTATGATGCATACTGGATGTTCAACACCTGGGATTTTCCACAATGTCTACCACTTCTCAAAACACTTCCAATATAGGAGGGAACTGTGCTACCGTAAGTTCTAATGACAGGGATGCATCTGTGCAAGGTTGAAAACTCGAGGATGTGTCTGGGTAGCAAACATGAAGTGTCTCATAAAGGCACCTTAGACTGGATGCGTAGGAGGTATCTGCTCAGGGAAGCTACTTCAGTTTTGTACTCATTCATAACAGTGCTTCTCCTTGGAGGAATGAAGGAAGAACACAGACGGACTAGGGGCACATTAGGTACTGTGAATAAAGGGCAGGCTATGAACCTTACGCCTGCCAACCACATATTGGATGTTCACAACCAGTGTTGATCCGCACATAGGTTCTGCGTCTAAAACGCTTCCAACACTGAGAGGGAAGTGTGCTTTAGGAGGGATTCACTGCAGTGTTACGTCTGTTAAAGAAGGATGCTTTTGGGACTGACTCTGTGGTAACCGCATTAGGCGCACATAGCTTTCCAGTCTCAGACGTCTAACCATTAGACTATAGGAAGTTCTGTTTAAGGGAAACTCCTTCATGCGGAATGTCACTTCTCACAGTGCCTTTGCAGTGGAGAAAAGAAGATAGAACAAGGACGGACAGAGAGAACGATGCAAACCGTGATTGAAGTACAGGGTAAGCCTCGTAGGCCTCTATTATGCATACTGGTAGTTCAACACCGGAGATGTTCCACAGTGTCTACCTCTTCTCAAAACACTTCCAGTATATGAGGGAACTCTGCTACATTAAGTTCTCACGACAGAGATGCGTCTGTGCTCAGTTGGAAAGTGTAGGACGTGTCTGGGTAGCAACCAGTAAGTGTCTGATACAAGCCGCTAAGAGGGGATGCGGAGGAAGGTATCTGCTCAGGGAAGCTACTTCAGGTGCGTACTCATTCATAAGAGTGTCTCTCCTTTGAGGATGAAGATAGAACAGGGAACGACTACGGGCACATTAGGTACTGTGAGTAAAGGGCATGCTAAGGCGCTTAAGCCTGCCAAACACATATTGGATGTTCACCACCAGTGCAGATCCGCACTTAGTTTCTGCGTCGAAAACGCTTCCTACACTGAGAGGGAATTGTGCTTTAGGAGGGATTCACTGCAGTGTTACGTCTGTTAAAGAAGGAAGCTTTTGGGACTGACTCTGTGGTAACCCCAATAGGCGCACATAGCTTTCCAGTCTCAGCCGTCTATCCGTTGGACTATAGCAAGTTCTGTTTAAGGGAAACTCCTTCATGTTGAATGTCACTTCTCACAGTGTCTTTCTAGTGGAGGAAAGAAGATAGAACAACGACGGACAGAGAGAACGTTGCAACCCGTGAGTGAAGTACAGGGTAAGGCACCTAAGCCTCTATGATGCATACTGGATGTTCAACACCTGGGATTTTCCACAATGTCTACCACTTCTCAAAACACTTCCAATATAGGAGGGAACTGTGCTACCGTAAGATCTAATGACAGGGATGCATCTGTGCAAGGTTGACAACTCGAGGATGTGTCTGGGTAGCAAACATGAAGTGTCTCATAAAGGCACCTTAGACTGGATGCGTAGGAGGTATCTGCTCAGGGAAGCTACTTCAGTTTTGTACTCATTCATAACAGTGCTTCTCCTTGGAGGAATGAAGGAAGAACACGGACGGACTAGGGGCACAGTAGGTACTGTGAATAAAGGACAGGCTATGAACCTTACGCCTGCCAACCACATATTGGATGTTCACCACCAGTGTTGATCCGCACATAGGTTCTGCGTCTAAAACGCTTCCACACTGAGAGGGAAGTGTGCTTTAGGAGGGATTCACTGCAGTGTTACGTCTGTTAAAGAAGGATGCTTTTGGGACTGACTCTGTGGTAACCGCATTAGGCGCACATAGCTTTCCAGTCTCAGACGTCTAACCGTTAGACTATAGGAAGTTCTGTTTAAGGGAAACTCCTTCATGCGGAATGTCACTTCTCACAGTGTCTTTGCAGTGGAGAAAAGAAGATAGAACAACGACGGAAAGAGAGAACGATGCAAACCGTGACTGAAGTACAGGGTAAGCCTCGTAGGCCTCTATTATGCATACTGGTAGTTCAACACCGGAGATGTTCCACAGTGTCTACCTCTTCTCAAAACACTTCCAGTATATGAGGGAACTCTGCTACATTAAGTTCTCACGACAGAGATGCGTCTGTGCTCAGTTGGAAAGTGTAGGACGTGTCTGGGTAGCAACCAGTAAGTGTCTGATACAAGCCGCTAAGAGGGGATGCGGAGGAAGGTATCTGCTCAGGGAAGCTACTTCAGGTGCGTACTCATTCATAACAGTGTCTCTCCTTTGAGGATGAAGATAGAACAGGAACGCCTACGGGCACATTAGGTACTGTGAGTAAAGGGCATGCTAAGGCGCTTAAGCCTGCCAAACACATATTGGATGTTCACCACCAGTGCAGATCCGCACTTAGTTTCTGCGTCGAAAACGCTTCCTACACTGAGAGGGAAGTGTGCTTTAGGAGGGATTCACTGCAGTGTTACGTCTGTTAAAGAAGGAAGCTTTTGGGACTGACTCTGTGGTAACCCCAATAGGCGCACATAGCTTTCCAGTCTCAGCCGTCTATCCGTTGGACTATAGCAAGTTCTGTTTAAGGGAAACTCCTTCATGCGGAATGTCACTTCGCACAGTGTCTTTCCAGTGGAGGAAAGAAGATAGAACAACGACGGACAGAGAGAACGTTGCAACCCGTGACTGAAGTACAGTGTAAGGCACCTAAGCCTCTATGATGCATACTGGATGTTCAACACCTGGGATTTTCCACAATGTCTACCACTTCTCAAAACACTTCCAATATAGGAGGGAACTGTGCTACCGTAAGTTCTAATGACAGGGATGCATCTGTGCAAGGTTGAAAACTCGAGGATGTGTCTGGGTAGCAAACATGAAGTGTCTCATAAAGGCACCTTAGACTGGATGCGTAGGAGGTATCTGCTCAGGGAAGCTACTTCAGTTTTGTACTCATTCATAACAGTGCTTCTCCTTGGAGGAATGAAGGAAGAACACAGACGGACTAGGGGCACATTAGGTACTGTGAATAAAGGGCAGGCTATGAACCTTACGCCTGCCAACCACATATTGGATGTTCACCACCAGTGTTGATCCGCACATAGGTTCTGCGTCTAAAACGCTTCCAACACTGAGAGGGAAGTGTGCTTTAGGAGGGATTCACTGCAGTGTTACGTCTGTTAAAGAAGGATGCTTTTGGGACTGACTCTGTGGTAACCGCATTAGGCGCACATAGCTTTCCAGTCTCAGACGTCTAACCGTTAGACTATAGGAAGTTCTGTTTAAGGGAAACTCCTTCATGCGGAATGTCACTTCTCACAGTGTCTTTGCAGTGGAGAAAAGAAGATAGAACAAGGACGGACAGAGAGAACGATGCAAACCGTGATTGAAGTACAGGGTAAGCCTCGTAGGCCTCTATTATGCATACTGGTAGTTCAACACCGGAGATGTTCCACAGTGTCTACCTCTTCTCAAAACACTTCCAGTATATGAGGGAACTCTGCTACATTAAGTTCTCACGATAGAGATGCGTCTGTGCTCAGTTGGAAAGTGTAGGACGTGTCTGGGTAGCAACTAGTAAGTGTCTGATACAAGCCGCTAAGAGGGGATGCGGAGGAAGGTATCTGCTCAGGGAAGCTACTTCAGGTGCGTACTCATTCATAACAGTGTCTCTCCTTTGAGGATGAAGATAGAACAGGGAACGACTACGGGCACATTAGGTACTGTGAGTAAAGGGCATGCTAAGGCGCTTAAGCCTGCCAAACACATATTGGATGTTCAACACCAGTGCAGATCCGCACTTAGTTTCTGCGTCGAAAACGCTTCCTACACTGAGAGGGAAGTGTGCTTTAGGAGGGATTCACTGCAGTGTTACGTCTGTTAAAGAAGGAAGCTTTTGGGACTGACTCTGTGGTAACCCCAATAGGCGCACATAGCTTTCCAGTCTCAGCCGTCTATCCGTTGGACTATAGCAAGTTCTGTTTAAGGGAAACTCCTTCATGCGGAATGTCACTTCTCACAGTGTCTTTCCAGTGGATGAAAGAAGATAGAACAACGACGGACAGAGAGAACGTTGCAACCCGTGAGTGAAGTACAGGTAAGGCACCTAAGCCTCTATGATGCATACTGGATGTTCAACACCTGGGATTTTCCACAATGTCTACCACTTCTCAAAACACTTCCAATATAGGAGGGAACTGTGCTACCGTAAGATCTAATGACAGGGATGCATCTGTGCAAGGCTGAAAACTCGAGGATGTGTCTGGGTAGCAAACATGAAGTGTCTCATAAAGGCACCTTAGACTGGATGCGTAGGAGGTATCTGCTAGGGAAGCTACTTCAGTTTTGTACTCATTCATAACAGTGCTTCTCCTTGGAGGAATGAAGGAAGAACACGGACGGACTAGGGGCAGAGTAGGTACTGTGAATAAAGGGCAGGCTATGAACCTTACGCCTGCCAACCACATATTGGATGTTCACCACCAGTGTTGATCCGCTCATAGGTTCTGCGTCTAAAACGCTTCCAACATTGAGAGGGAAGTGTGCTTTAGGAGGGATTCACTGCAGTGTTACGTCTGTTAAAGAAGGATGCTTTTGGGACTGACTCTGTGGTAACCACATTAGGCGCACATAGCTTTCCAGTCTCAGATGTCTAACCGTTAGACTATAGGAAGTTCTGTTTAAGGGAAACTCCTTCATGCGGAATGTCACTTCTCACAGTGTCTTTGCAGTGGAGAAAAGAAGATAGAACAAGGACGGACAGAGAGAACGATGCAAACCGTGATTGAAGTACAGGGTAAGCCTCATAGGCCTCTATTATGCATACTGGTAGTTCAACACCGGAGATGTTCCACAGTGTCTACCTCTTCTCAAAACACTTCCAGTATATGAGGGAACTCTGCTACATTAAGTTCTCACAACAGAGATGCGTCTGTGCTCAGTTGGAAAGTGTAGGACGTGTCTGGGTAGCAACCAGTAAGTGTCTGATACAAGCCGCTAAGAGGGGATGCGGAGGAAGGTATCTGCTCAGGGAAGCTACTTCAGGTGCGTACTCATTCATAACAGTGTCTCTCCTTTGAGGATGAAGATAGAACAGGGAACGACTACGGGCACATTAGGTACTGTGAGTAAAGGGCATGCTAAGGCGCTTAAGCCTGCCAAACACATATTGGATGTTCAACACCAGTGCAGATCCGCACTTAGTTTCTGCGTCGAAAACGCTTCCTACACTGAGAGGGAAGTGTGCTTTAGGAGGGATTCACTGCAGTGTTACGTCTGTTAAAGAAGGAAGCTTTTGGGACTGACTCTGTGGTAACCCCAATAGGCGCACATAGCTTTCCAGTCTCAGCCGTCTATCCGTTGGACTATAGCAAGTTCTGTTTAAGGGAAACTCCTTCATGCGGAATGTCACTTCTCACAGTGTCTTTCCAGTGGAGGAAAGAAGATAGAACAACGACGGACAGAGAGAACGATGCAAACCGTGATTGAAGTACAGGGTAAGCCTCGTAGGCCTCTATTATGCATACTGGTAGTTCAACACCGGAGATGTTCCACAGTGTCTACCTCTACTCAAAACACTTCCAGTATATGAGGGAACTCTGCTACATTAAGTTCTCACGACAGAGATGCGTCTGTGCTCAGTTGGAAAGTGTAGGACGTGTCTGGGTAGCAACCAGTAAGTGTCTGATACAAGCCGCTAGGAGGGGATGCGGAGGAAGGTATCTGCTCAGGGAAGCTACTTCAGGTGCGTACTCATTCATAAGAGTGTCTCTCCTTTGAGGATGAAGATAGAACAGGGAACGACTACGGGCACATTAGGTACTGTGAGTAAAGGGCATGCTAAGGCGCTTAAGCCTGCCAAACACATATTGGATGTTCACCACCAGTGCAGATCCGCACTTAGTTTCTGCGTCGAAAACGCTTCCTACACTGAGAGGGAAGTGTGCTTTAGGAGGGATTCACTGCAGTGTTACGTCTGTTAAAGAAGGAAGCTTTTGGGACTGACTCTGTGGTAACCCCAATAGGCGCACATAGCTTTCCAGTCTCAGCCGTCTATCCGTTGCACTATAGCAAGTTCTGTTTAAGGGAAACTCCTTCATGCGGAATGTCACTTCTCACAGTGTCTTTCCAGTGGAGGAAAGAAGATAGAACAACGACGGACAGAGAGAACGTTGCAACCCGTGAGTGAAGTACAGGGTAAGGCACCTAAGCCTCTATGATGCATACTGGATGTTCAACACCTGGGAATTTCCACAATGTCTACCACTTCTCAAAACACTTCCAATATAGGAGGGAACTGTGCTACCGTAAGATCTAATGACAGGGATGCATCTGTGCAAGGTGGAAAACTCGAGGATGTGTCTGGGTAGCAAACATGAAGTGTCTCATAAAGGCACCTTAGACTGGATGCGTAGGAGGTATCTGCTCAGGGAAGCTACTTCAGTTTTGAACTCATTCATAACAGTGCTTCTCCTTGGAGGAATGAAGGAAGAACACGGACGGACTAGGGGCACAGTAGGTACTGTGAATAAAGGGCAGGCTATGAACCTTACGCCTGCCAACCACATATTGGATGTTCACCACCAGTGTTGATCCGCTTATAGGTTCTGGGTCTAAAACGCTTCCAACACTGAGAGGGAAGTGTGCTTTAGGAGGGATTCACTGCAGTGTTACGTCTGTTAAAGAAGGATGCTTTTGGGACTGACTCTGTGGTAACCGCATTAGGCGCACTTAGCTTTCCAGTCTCAGACGTCTAACCGTTAGACTATAGGAAGTTCTGTTTAAGGGAAACTCCTTCATGCGGAATGTCACTTCTCACAGTGTCTTTGCAGTGGAGAAAAGAAGATAGAACAAGGACGGACAGAGAGAACGATGCAAACCGTGATTGAAGTACAGGGTAAGCCTCGTAGGCCTCTATTATGCATACTGGTAGTTCAACACCGGAGATGTTCCACAGTGTCTACCTCTTCTCAAAACACTTCCAGTATATGAGGGAACTCTGTTACATTAAGTTCTCACGACAGAGATGCGTCTGTGCTCAGTTGGAAAGTGTAGGACGTGTCTGGGTAGCAACCAGTAAGTGTCTGATACAAGCCGCTAAGAGGGGATGCGGAGGAAGGTATCTGCTCAGGGAAGCTACTTCAGGTGCGTACTCATTCATAAGAGTGTCTCTCCGTTGAGGATGAAGATAGAACAGGGAACGACTACGGGCACATTAGGTACTGTGAGTAAAGGGCATGCTAAGGCGCTTAAGCCTGCCAAACACATATTGGATGTTCACCACCAGTGCAGATCCGCACTTAGTTTCTGCGTCGAAAACGCTTCCTACACTGAGAGGGAAGGGTGCTTTAGGAGGGATTCACTGCAGTGTTACGTCTGTTAAAGAAGGAAGCTTTTGGAACTGACTCTGTGGTAACCCCAATAGGCGCACATAGCTTTCCAGTCTCAGCCGTCTATCCGTTGGACTATAGCAAGTTCTGTTTAAAGGAAACTCCTTCATGCGGAATGTCACTTCTCACAGTGTCTTTCCAGTGGATGAAAGAAGATAGAACAACGACGGACAGAGAGAACGTTGCAACCCGTGAGTGAAGTACAGGTAAGGCACCTAAGCCTCTATGATGCATACTGGATGTTCAACACCTGGGATTTTCCACAATGTCTACCACTTCTCAAAACACTTCCAATATAGGAGGGAACTGTGCTACCATAAGATCTAATGACAGGGATGCATCTGTGCAAGGCTGAAAACTCGAGGATGTGTCTGGGTAGCAAACATGAAGTGTCTCATAAAGGCACCTTAGACTGGATGCGTAGGAGGTATCTGCTAGGGAAGCTACTTCAGTTTTGTACTCATTCATAACAGTGCTTCTCCTTGGAGGAATGAAGGAAGAACACGGACGGACTAGGGGCAGAGTAGGTACTGTGAATAAAGGGCAGGCTATGAACCTTACGCCTGCCAACCACATATTGGATGTTCACCACCAGTGTTGATCCGCTCATAGGTTCTGCGTCTAAAACGCTTCCAACATTGAGAGGGAAGTGTGCTTTAGGAGGGATTCACTGCAGTGTTACGTCTGTTAAAGAAGGATGCTTTTGGGACTGACTCTGTGGTAACCACATTAGGCGCACATAGCTTTCCAGTCTCAGATGTCTAACCGTTAGACTATAGGAAGTTCTGTTTAAGGGAAACTCCTTCATGCGGAATGTCACTTCTCACAGTGTCTTTGCAGTGGAGAAAAGAAGATAGAACAAGGACGGACAGAGAGAACGATGCAAACCGTGATTGAAGTACAGGGTAAGCCTCGTAGGCCTCTATTATGCATACTGGTAGTTCAACACCGGAGATGTTCCACAGTGTCTACCTCTTCTCAAAACACTTCCAGTATATGAGGGAACTCTGCTACATTAAGTTCTCACGACAGAGATGTGTCTGTGCTCAGTTGGAAAGTGTAGGACGTGTCTGGGTAGCAACCAGTAAGTGTCTGATACAAGCCGCTAAGAGGGGATGCGGAGGAAGGTATCTGCTCAGGGAAGCTACTTCAGGTGCGTACTCATTCATAACAGTGTCTCTCCTTTGAGGATGAAGATAGAACAGGGAACGACTACGGGCACATTAGGTACTGTGAGTAAAGGGCATGCTAAGGCGCTTAAGCCTGCCAAACACATATTGGATGTTCAACACCAGTGCAGATCCGCACTTAGTTTCTGCGTCGAAAACGCTTCCTACACTGAGAGGGAAGTGTGCTTTAGGAGGGATTCACTGCAGTGTTACGTCTGTTAAAGAAGGAAGCTTTTGGGACTGACTCTGTGGTAACCCCAATAGACGCACATAGCTTTCCAGTCTCAGCCGTCTATCCGTTGGACTATAGCAAGTTCTGTTTAAGGGAAACTCCTTCATGCGGAATGTCACTTCTCACAGTGTCTTTCCAGTGGAGGAAAGAAGATAGAACAACGACGGACAGAGAGAACGATGCAAACCGTGATTGAAGTACAGGGTAAGCCTCGTAGGCCTCTATTATGCATACTGGTAGTTCAACACCGGAGATGTTCCACAGTGTCTACCTCTACTCAAAACACTTCCAGTATATGAGGGAACCCTGCTACATTAAGTTCTCACGACAGAGATGCGTCTGTGCTCAGTTGGAAAGTGTAGGACGTGTCTGGGTAGCAACCAGTAAGTGTCTGATACAAGCCGTTAAGAGGGGATGCGGAGGAAGGTATCTGCTCAGGGAAGCTACTTCAGGTGCGTACTCATTCATAAGAGTGTCTCTCCTTTGAGGATGAAGATAGAACAGGGAACGACTACGGGCACATTAGGTACTGTGAGTAAAGGGCATGCTAAGGCGCTTAAGCCTGCCAAACACATATTGGATGTTCACCACCAGTGCAGATCCGCACTTAGTTTCTCCGTCGAAAACGCTTCCTACACTGAGAGGGAAGTGTGCTTTAGGAGGGATTCACTGCAGTGTTACGTCTGTTAAAGAAGGAAGCTTTTGGGACTGACTCTGTTGTAACCCCAATAGGCGCACATAGCTTTCCAGTCTCAGCCGTCTATCCGTTGGACTATAGCAAGTTCTGTTTAAGGGAAACTCCTTCATGCGGAATGTCACTTCTCACAGTGTCTTTCCGTGGAGGAAAGAAGATAGAACAACGACGGACAGAGAGAACGTTGCAACCCGTGAGTGAAGTACAGGGTAAGGCACCTAAGCCTCTATGATGCATACTGGATGTTCAACACCTGGGAATTTCCACAATGTCTACCACTTCTCAAAACACTTCCAATATAGGAGGGAACTGTGCTACCGTAAGATCTAATGACAGGGATGCATCTGTGCAAGGTGGAAAACTCGAGGATGTGTCTGGGTAGCAAACATGAAGTGTCTCATAAAGGCACCTTAGACTGGATGCGTAGGAGGTATCTGCTCAGGGAAGCTACTTCAGTTTTGAACTCATTCATAACAGTGCTTCTCCTTGGAGGAATGAAGGAAGAACACGGACGACTAGGGGCACAGTAGGTACTGTGAATAAAGGGCAGGCTATGAACCTTACGCCTGCCAACCACATATTGGATGTTCACCACCAGTGTTGATCCGCTTGTAGGTTCTGGGTCTAAAACGCTTCCAACACTGAGAGGGAAGTGTGCTTTAGGAGGGATTCACTGCAGTGTTACGTCTGTTAAAGAAGGATGCTTTTGGGACTGACTCTGTGGTAACCGCATTAGGCGCACTTAGCTTTCCAGTCTCAGACGTCTAACCGTTAGACTATAGGAAGTTCTGTTTAAGGGAAACTCCTTCATGCGGAATGTCACTTCTCACAGTGTCTTTGCAGTGGAGAAAAGAAGATAGAACAAGGACGGACAGAGAGAACGATGCAAACCGTGATTGAAGTACAGGGTAAGCCTCGTAGGCCTCTATTATGCATACTGGTAGTTCAACACCGGAGATGTTCCACAGTGTCTACCTCTTCTCAAAACACTTCCAGTATATGAGGGAACTCTGCTACATTAAGTTCTCACGACAGAGATGCGTCTGTGCTCAGTTGGAAAGTGTAGGACGTGTCTGGGTAGCAACCAGTAAGTGTCTGATACAAGCCGCTAAGAGGGGATGCGGAGGAAGGTATCTGCTCAGGGAAGCTACTTCAGGTGCGTACTCATTCATAAGAGTGTCTCTCCTTTGAGGATGAAGATAGAACAGGGAACGACTACGGGCACATTAGGTACTGTGAGTAATGGGCATGCTAAGGCGCTTAAGCCTGCCAAACACATATTGGATGTTCACCACCAGTGCAGATCCGCACTTAGTTTCTGCGTCGAAAACGCTTCCTACACTGAGAGGGAAGTGTGCTTTAGGAGGGATTCACTGCAGTGTTACGTCTGTTAAAGAAGGAAGCTTTTGGGACTGACTCTGTGGTAACCCCAATAGGCGCACATAGCTTTCCAGTCTCAGCCGTCTATCCGTTGGACTATAGCAAGTTCTGTTTAAGGGAAACTCCTTCATGCGGAATGTCACTTCTCACAGTGTCTTTCCAGTGGAGGAAAGAAGATAGAACAACGACGGACAGAGAGAACGTTGCAACCCGTGAGTGAAGTACAGGGTAAGGCACCTAAGCCTCTATGATGCATACTGGATGTTCAACACCTGGGATTTTCCACAATGTCTACCACTTCTCAAAACACTTCCAATATAGGAGGGAACTGTGCTACCGTAAGATCTAATGACAGGGATGCATCTGTGCAAGGATGAAAACTCGAGGATGTGTCTGGGTAGCAAACATGAAGTGTTTCATAAAGGCACCTTAGACTGGATGCGTAGGAGGTATCTGCTCAGGGAAGCTACTTCAGTTTTGTACTCATTCATAACAGTGCTTCTCCTTGGAGGAATGAAGGAAGAACACGGACGGACTAGGGGCACAGTAGGTACTGTGAATAAAGGACAGGCTATGAACCTTACGCCTGCCAACCACATATTGGATGTTCACCCCCAATGTTGATCCGCACATAGGTTCTGCTTCTAAAACGCTTCCAACACTGAGAGGGAAGTGTGCTTTAGGAGGGATTCACTGCAGTGTTACGTCTGTTAAAGAAGGATGCTTTTGGGACTGACTCTGTGGTAACCGCATTAGGCGCACATAGCTTTCCAGTCTCAGACGTCTAACCGTTAGACTATAGGAAGTTCTGTTTAAGGGAAACTCCTTCATGCGGAATGTCACTTCTCACAGTGTCTTTCCAGTGGAGAAAAGAAGATAGAACAAGGACGGACAGAGAGAACGATGCAAACCGTGATTGAAGTACAGGGTAAGCCTCGTAGGCCTCTATTATGCATACTGGTAGTTCAACACCGGAGATGTTCCACAGTGTCAACCTCTTCTCAAAACACTTCCAGTATATGAGGGAACTCTGCTACATTAAGTTCTCACGACAGAGATGCGTCTGTGCTCAGTTGGAAAGTGTAGGACGTGTCTGGGTAGCAACCAGTAAGTGTCTGATACAAGCTGCTAAGAGGGGTGCGGAGGAAGGTATCTGCTCAGGGAAGCTACTTCAGGTGCGTACTCATTCATAAGAGTGTCTCTCCTTTGAGGATGAAGATAGAACAGGGAACGACTACGGGCACATTAGGTACTGTGAGTAAAGGGCATGCTAAGGCGCTTAAGCCTGCCAAACACATATTGGATGTTCACCACCAGTGCAGATCCGCACTTAGTTTCTGCGTCGAAAACGCTTCCTACACTGAGAGGGAAGTGTGCTTTAGGAGGGATTCACTGCAGTGTTACGTCTGTTAAAGAAGGATGCTTTTGGGACTGACTCTGTGGTAACCGCATTAGGCGCACATAGCTCTCCAGTCTCAGACGTCTAACCGTTAGACTATAGGAAGTTCTGTTTAAGGGAAACTCCTTCATGCGGAATGTTACTTCTCATAGTGTCTTTGCAGTGGAGAAAAGAAGATAGAACAAGGACGGACAGAGAGAACGATGCAAACCGTGATTGAAGTACAGGGTAAGCCTCGTAGGCCTCTATTATGCATACTGGTAGTTCAACACCGGAGATGTTCCACAGTGTCTACCTCTTCTCAAAACACTTCCAGTATATGAGGGAACTCTGCTACATTAAGTTCTCACGACAGAGATGCGTCTGTGCTCAGTTGGAATGTGTAGGACGTGTCTGGGTAGCAACCAGTAAGTGTCTGATACAAGCCGCTAAGAGGGGATGCGGAGGAAGGTATCTGCTCAGGGAAGCTACTTCAGGTGCGTACTCATTCATAACAGTGTCTCTCCTTTGAGGATGAAGATAGAACAGGGAACGACTACGGGCACATTAGGTACTGTGAGTAAAGGGCATGCTAAGGCGCTTAAGCCTGCCAAACACATATTGGATGTTCACCACCAGTGCAGATCCGCACTTAGTTTCTGCGTCGAAAACGCTTCCTACACTGAGAGGGAAGTGTGCTTTAGGAGGGATTCACTGCAGTGTTACGTCTGTTAAAGAAGGAAGCTTTTGGGACTGACTCTGTGGTAACCCCAATAGGCGCACATAGCTTTCCAGTCTCAGCCGTCTATCCGTTGGACTATAGCAAGTTCTGTTTAAGGGAAACTCCTTCATGCGGAATGTCACTTCTCACAGTGTCTTTCCAGTGGAGGAAAGAAGATAGAACAACGACGGACAGAGAGAACGTTGCAACCCGTGAGTGAAGTACAGGGTAAGGCACCTAAGCCTCTATGATGCATACTGGATGTTCAACACCTGGGATTTTCCACAATGTCTACCACTTCTCAAAACACTTCCAATATAGGAGGGAACTGTGCTACCGTAAGATCTAATGACAGGGATGCATCTGTGCAAGGTAGAAAACTCGAGGATGTGTCTGGGTAGCAAACATGAAGTGTTTCATAAAGGCACCTTAGACTGGATGCGTAGGAGGTATCTGCTCAGGGAAGCTACTTCGTTTGTACTCATTCATAACAGTGCTTCTCCTTGGAGGAATGAAGGAAGAACACGGATGGACTAGGGGCACAGTAGGTACTGTGAATAAAGGACAGGCTATGAACCTTACGCCTGCCAACCACATATTGGATGTTCACCACCAGTGTTGATCCGCACATAGGTTCTGCGTCTAAAACGCTTCCAACACTGAGAGGGAAGTGTGCTTTAGGAGGGATTCACTGCAGTGTTACGTCTGTTAAAGAAGGATGCTTTTGGGACTGACTCTGTGGTAACCGCATTAGGCGCACATAGCTTTCCAGTCTCAGACGTCTAACCGTTAGACTATAGGAAGTTCTGTTTAAGGGAAACTCCTTCATGCGGAATGTCACTTCTCACAGTGTCTTTGCAGTGGAGAAAAGAAGATAGAACAAGGACGGACAGAGAGAACGATGCAAACCGTGATTGAAGTACAGGGTAAGCCTCGTAGGCCTCTATTATGCATAATGGTAGTTCAACACCGGAGATGTTCCACAGTGTCTACCTCTTCTCAAAACACTTCCAGTATATGAGGGAACTCTGCTACATTAAGTTCTCACGACAGAGATGCGTCTGTGCTCAGTTGGAAAGTGTAGGACGTGTCTGGGTAGCAACCAGTAAGTGTCTGATACAAGCCGCTAAGAGGGGATGCGGAGGAAGGTATCTGCTCAGGGAAGCTACTTCAGGAGCGTACTCATTCATAACAGTGTCTCTCCTTAGAGAATGAAGATAGAACAGGGAACGACTACGGGCACATTAGGTACTGTGAGTAAAGGGCATGCTAAGGCGCTTAAGCCTGCCAAACACATATTGGATGTTCACCACCAGTGCAGATCCGCACTTAGTTTCTGCGTCGAAAACGCTTCCTACACTGAGAGGGAAGTGTGCTTTAGGAGGGATTCACTGCAGTGTTACGTCTGTTAAAGAAGGAAGCTTTTGGGACTGACTCTGTGGTAACCCCAATAGGCGCACATAGCTTTCCAGTCTCAGCCGTCTATCCGTTGGACTATAGCAAGTTCTGTTTAAGGGAAACTCCTTCATGCGGAATGTCACTTCTCACAGTGTCTTTCCAGTGCAGGAAAGAAGATAGAACAACGACGGACAGAGAGAACGTTGCAACCCGTGAGTGAAGTACAGGGTAAGGCACCTAAGCCTCTATGATGCATACTGGATGTTCAACACCTGGGATTTTCCACAATGTCTACCACTTCTCAAAACACTTCCAATATAGGAGGGAACTGTGCTACCGTAAGATCTAATGACAGGGATGCATCTGTGCAAGTTTGAAAACTCGAGGATGTGTCTGGGTAGCAAACATGAAGTGTCTCATAAAGGCACCTTAGACTGGATGCGTAGGAGGTATCTGCTCAGGGAAGCTACTTCAGTTTTGTACTCATTCATAACAGTGCTTCTCCTTGGAGGAATGAAGGAAGAACACAGACAGACTAGGGGCACATTAGGTACTGTGAATAAAGGGCAGGCTATGAACCTTACGCCTGCCAACCACATATTGGATGTTCACCACCAGTGTTGATCCGCACATAGGTTCTGCGTCTAAAACGCTTCCAACACTGAGAGGGAAGTGTGCTTTAGGAGGGATTCACTGCAGTGTTACGTCTGTTAAAGAAGGATGCTTTTGGGACTGACTCTGTGGTAACCGCATTAGGCGCACATAGCTTTCCAGTCTCAGACGTCTAACCGTTAGACTATAGGAAGTTGTGCTTAAGGGAAACTCCTTCATGCGGAATGTCACTTCTCACAGTGTCTTTGCAGTGGAGAAAAGAAGATAGAACAAGGACGGACAGAGAGAACGATGCAAACCGTGATTGAAGTACAGGGTAAGCCTCGTAGGCCTCTATTATGCATAATGGTAGTTCAACACCGGAGATGTTCCACAGTGTCTACCTCTTCTCAAAACACTTCCAGTATATGAGGGAACTCTGCTACATTAAGTTCTCACGACAGAGATGCGTCTGTGCTCAGTTGGAAAGTGTAGGACGTGTCTGGGTAGCAACCAGTAAGTGTCTGATACAAGCCGCTAAGAGGGGATGCGGAGGAAGGTATCTGCTCAGGGAAGCTACTTCAGGTGCGTACTCATTCATAAGAGTGTCTCTCCTTTGAGGATGAAGATAGAACAGGGAACGACTACGGGCACATTAGGTACTGTGAGTAAAGGGCATGCTAAGGCGCTTAAGCCTGCCAAACACATATTGGATGTTCACCACCAGTGCAGATCCGCACTTAGTTTCTGCGTCGAAAACGCTTCCTACACTGAGAGGGAAGTGTGCTTTAGGAGGGATTCACTGCAGTGTTACGTCTGTTAAAGAAGGATGCTTTTGGGACTGACTCTGTGGTAACCGCATTAGGCGCACATAGCTCTCCAGTCTCAGACGTCTAACCGTTAGACTATAGGAAGTTCTGTTTAAGGGAAACTCCTTCATGCGGAATGTCACTTCTCACAGTGTCTTTGCAGTGGAGAAAAGAAGATAGAACAAGGACGGACAGAGAGAACGATGCAAACCGTGATTGAAGTACAGGGTAAGCCTCGTAGGCCTCTATTATGCATACTGGTAGTTCAACACCGGAGATGTTCCACAGTGTCTACCTCTTCTCAAAACACTTCCAGTATATGAGGGAACTCTGCTACATTAAGTTCTCACGACAGAGATGCGTCTGTGCTCAGTTGGAATGTGTAGGACGTGTCTGGGTAGCAACCAGTAAGTGTCTGATACAAGCCGCTAAGAGGGGATGCGGAGGAAGGTATCTGCTCAGGGAAGCTACTTCAGGTGCGTACTCATTCATAACAGTGTCTCTCCTTTGAGGATGAAGATAGAACAGGGAACGACTACGGGCACATTAGGTACTGTGAGTAAAGGGCATGCTAAGGCGCTTAAGCCTGCCAAACACATATTGGATGTTCACCACCAGTGCAGATCCGCACTTAGTTTCTGCGTCGAAAACGCTTCCTACACTGAGAGGGAAGTGTGCTTTAGGAGGGATTCACTGCAGTGTTACGTCTGTTAAAGAAGGAAGCTTTTGGGACTGACTCTGTGGTAACCCCAATAGGCGCACATAGCTTTCCAGTCTCAGCCGTCTATCCGTTGGACTATAGCAAGTTCTGTTTAAGGGAAACTCCTTCATGCGGAATGTCACTTCTCACAGTGTCTTTCCAGTGGAGGAAAGAAGATAGAACAACGACGGACAGAGAGAACGTTGCAACCCGTGAGTGAAGTACAGGGTAAGGCACCTAAGCCTCTATGATGCATACTGGATGTTCAACACCTGGGATTTTCCACAATGTCTACCACTTCTCAAAACACTTCCAATATAGGAGGGAACTGTGCTACCGTAAGTTCTAATGACAGGGATGCATCTGTGCAAGGTTGAAAACTCGAGGATGTGTCTGGGTAGCAAACATGAAGTGTTTCATAAAGGCACCTTAGACTGGATGCGTAGTAGTTATCTGCTAGGGAAGCTACTTCAGTTTTGTACTCATTCATAACAGTGCTTCTCCTTGGAGGAATGAAGGAAGAACACGGACGGACTAGGGGCACAGTAGGCACTGTGAATAAAGGGCAGGCTATGAACCTTACGCCTGCCAACCACATATTGGATGTTCACCACCAGTGCAGATCCGCACTTAGTTTCTGCGTCGAAAACGCTTCCAACACTGAGAGGGAAGTGTGCTTTAGGAGGGATTCACTGCAGTGTTACGTCTGTTAAAGAAGGATGCTTTTGGGACTGACTCTGTGGTAACCGCATTAGGCGCACATAGCTTTCCAGTCTCAGACGTCTAACCGTTAGGCTATAGGAAGTTCTGTTTAAGGGAAACTCCTTCATGCGGAATGTCACTTCTCACAGTGTCTTTGCAGTGGAGAAAAGAAGATAGAACAAGGACGGACAGAGAGAACGATGCAAACCGTGATTGAAGTACAGGGTAATCCTCGTAGGCCTCTATTATGCATACTGGTAGTTCAACACCGGAGATGTTCCACAGTGTCTACCTCTTCTCAAAACACTTCCAGTATATGAGGGAACTCTGCTACATTAAGTTCTCACGACAGAGATGCGTCTGTGCTCAGTTGGAAAGTGTAGGACGTGTCTGGGTAGCAACCAGTAAGTGTCTGATACAAGCCGCTAAGAGGGGATGCGGAGGAAGGTATCTGCTCAGGGAAGCTACTTCAGGTGCGTACTCATTCATAAGAGTGTCTCTCCTTTGAGGATGAAGATAGAACAGGGAACGACTACGGGCACATTAGGTACTGTGAGTAAAGGGCATGCTAAGGCGCTTAAGCCTGCCAAACACATATTGGATGTTCACCACCAGTGCAGATCCGCACTTAGTTTCTGCGTCGAAAACGCTTCCTACACTGAGAGGGAAGTGTGCTTTAGGAGGGATTCACTGCAGTGTTACGTCTGTTAAAGAAGGAAGCTTTTGGGACTGACTCTGTGGTAACCCCAATAGGCGCACATAGCTTTCCAGTCTCAGCCGTCTATCCGTTGGACTATAGCAAGTTCTGTTTAAGGGAAACTCCTTCATGCGGAATGTCACTTCTCACAGTGTCTTTCCAGTGGAGGAAAGAAGATAGAACAACGACGGACAGAGAGAACGTTGCAACCCGTGAGTGAAGTACAGGGTAAGGCACCTAAGCCTCTATGATGCATACTGGATGTTCAACACCTGGGATTTTCCACAATGTCTACCACTTCTCAAAACATTTCCAATATAGGAGGGAACTGTGCTACCGTAAGATCTAATGACAGGGATGCATCTGTGCAAGGTTGAAAACTCGAGGATGTGTCTGGGTAGCAAACATGAAGTGTCTCATAAAGGCACCTTAGACTGGATGCGTAGGAGGTATCTGCTCAGGGAAGCTACTTCAGTTTTGTACTCATTCATAACAGTGCTTCTCCTTGGAGGAATGAAGGAAGAACACAGACGGACTAGGGGCACATTAGATACTGTGAATAAAGGGCAGGCTATGAACCTTACACCTGCCAACCACATATTGGATGTTCACCACCAGTGTTGATCCGCACATAGGTTCTGCGTCTAAAACGCTTCCAACACTGAGAGGGAAGTGTGCTTTAGGAGGGATTCACTGCAGTGTTACGTCTGTTAAAGAAGGATGCTTTTGGGACTGACTCTGTGGTAACCGCATTAGGCGCACATAGCTTTCCAGTCTCAGACGTCTAACCGTTAGACTATAGGAAGTTCTGTTTAAGGGAAACTCCTTCATGCGGAATGTCACTTCTCACAGTGTCTTTGCAGTGGAGAAAACAAGATAGAACAACGACGGACAGAGAGAACGATGCAAACCGTGACTGAAGTACAGGGTAAGCCTCGTAGGCCTCTATTATGCATACTGGTAGTTCAACACCGGAGATGTTCCACAGTGTCTACCTCTTCTCAAAACACTTCCAGTATATGAGGGAACTCTGCTACATTAAGTTCTCACGACAGAGATGCGTCTGTGCTCAGTTGGAAAGTGTAGGACGTGTCTGGGTAGCAACCAGTAAGTGTCTGATACAAGCCGCTAAGAGGGGATGCGGAGGAAGGTATCTGCTCAGGGAAGCTACTTCAGGTGCGTACTCATTCATAACAGTGTCTCTCCTTTGAGGATGAAGATAGAACAGGGAACGCCTACGGGCACATTAGGTACTGTGAGTAAAGGGCATGCTAAGGCGCTTAAGCCTGCCAAACACATATTGGATGTTCACCACCAGTGCAGATCCGCACTTAGTTTCTGCGTCGAAAACGCTTCCTACACTGAGAGGGAAGTGTGCTTTAGGAGGGATTCACTGCAGTGTTACGTCTGTTAAAGAAGGAAGCTTTTGGGACTGACTCTGTGGTAACCCCAATAGGCGCACATAGCTTTCCAGTCTCAGCCGTCTATCCGTTGGACTATAGCAAGTTCTGTTTAAGGGAAACTCCTTCATGCGGAATGTCACTTCGCACAGTGTCTTTCCAGTGGAGGAAAGAAGATAGAACAACGATGGACAGAGAGAACGTTGCAACCCGTGACTGAAGTACAGTGTAAGGCTCCTAAGCCTCTATGATGCATACTGGATGTTCAACACCTGGGATTTTCCACAATGTCTACCACTTCTCAAAACACTTCCAATATAGGAGGGAACTGTGCTACCGTAAGTTCTAATGACAGGGATGCATCTGTGCAAGGTTGAAAACTCGAGGATGTGTCTGGGTAGCAAACATGAAGTGTCTCATAAAGGCACCTTAGACTGGATGCGTAGGAGGTATCTGCTCAGGGAAGCTACTTCAGTTTTGTACTCATTCATAACAGTGCTTCTCCTTGGAGGAATGAAGGAAGAACACAGACGGACTAGGGGCACATTAGGTACTGTGAATAAAGGGCAGGCTATGAACCTTACGCCTGCCAACCACATATTGGATGTTCACAACCAGTGTTGATCCGCACATAGGTTCTGCGTCTAAAACGCTTCCAACACTGAGAGGGAAGTGTGCTTTAGGAGGGATTCACTGCAGTGTTACGTCTGTTAAAGAAGGATGCTTTTGGGACTGACTCTGTGGTAACCGCATTAGGCGCACATAGTTTTCCAGTCTCAGACGTCTAACCATTAGACTATAGGAAGTTCTGTTTAAGGGAAACTCCTTCATGCGGAATGTCACTTCTCACAGTGTCTTTGCAGTGGAGAAAAGAAGATAGAACAAGGACGGACAGAGAGAACGATGCAAACCGTGATTGAAGTACAGGGTAAGCCTCGTAGGCCTCTATTATGCATACTGGTAGTTCAACACCGGAGATGTTCCACAGTGTCTACCTCTTCTCAAAACACTTCCAGTATATGAGGGAACTCTGCTACATTAAGTTCTCACGACAGAGATGCGTCTGTGCTCAGTTGGAAAGTGTAGGACGTGTCTGGGTAGCAACCAGTAAGTGTCTGATACAAGCCGCTAAGAGGGGATGCGGAGGAAGGTATCTGCTCAGGGAAGCTACTTCAGGTGCGTACTCATTCATAAGAGTGTCTCTCCTTTGAGGATGAAGATAGAACAGGGAACGACTACGGGCACATTAGGTACTGTGAGTAAAGGGCATGCTAAGGCGCTTAAGCCTGCCAAACACATATTGGATGTTCACCACCAGTGCAGATCCGCACTTAGTTTCTGCGTCGAAAACGCTTCCTACACTGAGAGGGAATTGTGCTTTAGGAGGGATTCACTGCAGTGTTACGTCTGTTAAAGAAGGAAGCTTTTGGGACTGACTCTGTGGTAACCCCAATAGGCGCACATAGCTTTCCAGTCTCAGCCGTCTATCCGTTGGACTATAGCAAGTTCTGTTTAAGGGAAACTCCTTCATGTTGAATGTCACTTCTCACAGTGTCTTTCTAGTGGAGGAAAGAAGATAGAACAACGACGGACAGAGAGAACGTTGCAACCCGTGAGTGAAGTACAGGGTAAGGCACCTAAGCCTCTATGATGCATACTGGATGTTCAACACCTGGGATTTTCCACAATGTCTACCACTTCTCAAAACACTTCCAATATAGGAGGGAACTGTGCTACCGTAAGATCTAATGACAGGGATGCATCTGTGCAAGGTTGACAACTCGAGGATGTGTCTGGGTAGCAAACATGAAGTGTCTCATAAAGGCACCTTAGACTGGATGCGTAGGAGGTATCTGCTCAGGGAAGCTACTTCAGTTTTGTACTCATTCATAACAGTGCTTCTCCTTGGAGGAATGAAGGAAGAACACGGACGGACTAGGGGCACAGTAGGTACTGTGAATAAAGGACAGGCTATGAACCTTACGCCTGCCAACCACATATTGGATGTTCACCACCAGTGTTGATCCGCACATAGGTTCTGCGTCTAAAACGCTTCCACACTGAGAGGGAAGTGTGCTTTAGGAGGGATTCACTGCAGTGTTACGTCTGTTAAAGAAGGATGCTTTTGGGACTGACTCTGTGGTAACCGCATTAGGCGCACATAGCTTTCCAGTCTCAGACGTCTAACCGTTAGACTATAGGAAGTTCTGTTTAAGGGAAACTCCTTCATGCGGAATGTCACTTCTCACAGTGTCTTTGCAGTGGAGAAAAGAAGATAGAACAACGACGGAAAGAGAGAACGATGCAAACCGTGACTGAAGTACAGGGTAAGCCTCGTAGGCCTCTATTATGCATACTGGTAGTTCAACACCGGAGATGTTCCACAGTGTCTACCTCTTCTCAAAACACTTCCAGTATATGAGGGAACTCTGCTACATTAAGTTCTCACGACAGAGATGCGTCTGTGCTCAGTTGGAAAGTGTAGGACGTGTCTGGGTAGCAACCAGTAAGTGTCTGATACAAGCCGCTAAGAGGTGATGCGGAGGAAGGTATCTGCTCAGGGAAGCTACTTCAGGTGCGTACTCATTCATAACAGTGTCTCTCCTTTGAGGATGAAGATAGAACAGGGAACGCCTACGGGCACATTAGGTACTGTGAGTAAAGGGCATGCTAAGGCGCTTAAGCCTGCCAAACACATATTGGATGTTCACCACCAGTGCAGATCCGCACTTAGTTTCTGCGTCGAAAACGCTTCCTACACTGAGAGGGAAGTGTGCTTTAGGAGGGATTCACTGCAGTGTTACGTCTGTTAAAGAAGGAAGCTTTTGGGACTGACTCTGTGGTAACCCCAATAGGCGCACATAGCTTTCCAGTCTCAGCCGTCTATCCGTTGGACTATAGCAAGTTCTGTTTAAGGGAAACTCCTTCATGCGGAATGTCACTTCGCACAGTGTCTTTCCAGTGGAGGAAAGAAGATAGAACAACGACGGACAGAGAGAACGTTGCAACCCGTGACTGAAGTACAGTGTAAGGCACCTAAGCCTCTATGATGCATACTGGATGTTCAACACCTGGGATTTTCCACAATGTCTACCACTTCTCAAAACACTTCCAATATAGGAGGGAACTGTGCTACCGTAAGTTCTAATGACAGGGATGCATCTGTGCAAGGTTGAAAACTCGAGGATGTGTCTGGGTAGCAAACATGAAGTGTCTCATAAAGGCACCTTAGACTGGATGCGTAGGAGGTATCTGCTCAGGGAAGCTACTTCAGTTTTGTACTCATTCATAACAGTGCTTCTCCTTGGAGGAATGAAGGAAGAACACAGACGGACTAGGGGCACATTAGGTACTGTGAATAAAGGGCAGGCTATGAACCTTACGCCTGCCAACCACATATTGGATGTTCACCACCAGTGTTGATCCGCACATAGGTTCTGCGTCTAAAACGCTTCCAACACTGAGAGGGAAGTGTGCTTTAGGAGGGATTCACTGCAGTGTTACGTCTGTTAAAGAAGGATGCTTTTGGGACTGACTCTGTGGTAACCGCATTAGGCGCACATAGCTTTCCAGTCTCAGACGTCTAACCGTTAGACTATAGGAAGTTCTGTTTAAGGGAAACTCCTTCATGCGGAATGTCACTTCTCACAGTGTCTTTGCAGTGGAGAAAAGAAGATAGAACAAGGACGGACAGAGAGAACGATGCAAACCGTGATTGAAGTACAGGGTAAGCCTCGTAGGCCTCTATTATGCATACTGGTAGTTCAACACCGGAGATGTTCCACAGTGTCTACCTCTTCTCAAAACACTTCCAGTATATGAGGGAACTCTGCTACATTAAGTTCTCACGACAGAGATGCGTCTGTGCTCAGTTGGAAAGTGTAGGACGTGTCTGGGTAGCAACCAGTAAGTGTCTGATACAAGCCGCTAAGAGGGGATGCGGAGGAAGGTATCTGCTCAGGGAAGCTACTTCAGGTGCGTACTCATTCATAACAGTGTCTCTCCTTAGAGAATGAAGATAGAACAGGGAACGACTACGGGCACATTAGGTACTGTGAGTAATGGGCATGCTAAGGCGCTTAAGCCTGCCAAACACATATTGGATGTTCACCACCAGTGCAGATCCGCACTTAGTTTCTGCGTCGAAAACGCTTCCTACACTGAGAGGGAAGTGTGCTTTAGGAGGGATTCACTGCAGTGTTACGTCTGTTAAAGAAGGAAGCTTTTGGGACTGACTCTGTGGTAACCCCAATAGGCGCACATAGCTTTCCAGTCTCAGACGTCTATCCGTTGGACTATAGCAAGTTCTGTTTAAGGGAAACTCCTTCATGCGGAATGTCACTTCTCACAGTGTCTTTCCAGTGGAGGAAAGAAGATAGAACAACGACGGACAGAGAGAACGTTGCAACCCGTGAGTGAAGTACAGGGTAAGGCACCTAAGCCTCTATGATGCATACTGGATGTTCAACACCTGGGATTTTCCACAATGTCTACCACTTCTCAAAACACTTCCAATATAGGAGGGAACTGTGCTACCGTAAGATCTAATGACAGGGATGCATCTGTGCAAGGTTGAAAACTCGAGGATGTGTCTGGGTAGCAAACATGAAGTGTCTCATAAAGGCACCTTAGACTGGATGCGTAGGAGGTATCTGCTCAGGGAAGCTACTTCAGTTTTGTACTCATTCATAACAGTGCTTCTCCTTGGAGGAATGAAGGAAGAACACGGACGGACTAGGGGCACATTAGGTACTGTGAATAAAGGGCAGGCTATGAACCTTACGCCTGCCAACCACATATTGGATGTTCACCACCAGTGTTGATCCGCACATAGGTTCTGCGTCTAAAACGCTTCCAACACTGAGAGGGAAGTGTGCTTTAGGAGGGATTCACTGCAGTGTTACGTCTGTTAAAGAAGGATGCTTTTGGGACTGACTCGGTGGTAACCGCATTAGGCGCACATAGCTTTCCAGTCTCAGACGTCTAACCGTTAGACTATAGGAAGTTCTGTTTAAGGGAAACTCCTTCATGCGGAATGTCACTTCTCACAGTGTCTTTGCAGTGGAGAAAAGAAGATAGAACAAGGACGGACAGAGAGAACGATGCAAACCGTGATTGAAGTACAGGGTAAGCCTCGTAGGCCTCTATTATGCATACTGGTAGTTCAACACCGGAGATGTTCCACAGTGTCTACCTCTTCTCAAAACACTTCCAGTATATGAGGGAACTCTGCTACATTAAGTTCTCACGACAGAGATGCGTCTGTGCTCAGTTGGAAAGTGTAGGACGTGTCTGGGTAGCAACCAGTAAGTGTCTGATACAAGCCGCTAAGAGGGGATGCGGAGGAAGGTATCTGCTCAGGGAAGCTACTTCAGGTGCGTACTCATTCATAAGAGTGTCTCTCCTTTGAGGATGAAGATAGAACAGGGAACGACTACGGGCACATTAGGTACTGTGAGTAAAGGGCATGCTAAGGCGCTTAAGCCTGCCAAACACATATTGGATGTTCACCACCAGTGCAGATCCGCACTTAGTTTCTCCGTCGAAAGAGCTTCCTACACTGAGAGGGAAGTGTGCTTTAGGAGGGATTCACTGCAGTGTTACGTCTGTTAAAGAAGGATGCTTTTGGGACTGACTCGGTGGTAACCGCATTAGGCGCACATAGCTTTCCAGTCTCAGACGTCTAACCGTTAGACTATAGGAAGTTCTGTTTAAGGGAAACTCCTTCATGCGGAATGTCACTTCTCACAGTGTCTTTGCAGTGCAGAAAAGAAGATAGAACAAGGACGGACAGAGAGAACGATGCAAACCGTGATTGAAGTACAGGGTAAGCCTCGTAGGCCTCTATTATGCATACTGGTAGTTCAACACCGGAGATGTTCCACAGTGTCTACCTCTTCTCAAAACACTTACATTATATGAGGGAACTCTGCTACATTAAGTTCTCACGACAGAGATGCGTCTGTGCTCAGTTGGAAAGTGTAGGACGTGTCTGGGTAGCAACCAGTAAGTGTCTGATACAAGCCGCTAAGAGGTGATGCGGAGGAAGGTATCTGCTCAGGGAAGCTACTTCAGGTGCGTACTCATTCATAACAGTGTCTCTCCTTTGAGAATGAAGATAGAACAGGGAACGACTACGGGCACATTAGGTACTGTGAGTAAAGGGCATGCTAAGGCGCTTAAGCCTGCCAAACACATATTGGATGTTCACCACCAGTGCAGATCCGCACTTAGTTTCTGCGTCGAAAACGCTTCCTACAGTGAGAGGGAAGTGTGCTTTAGGAGGGATTCACTGCAGTGTTACGTCTGTTAAAGAAGGAAGCTTTTGGGACTGACTCTGTGGTAACCCCAATAGGCGCACATAGCTTTCCAGTCTCAGCCGTCTATCCGTTGCACTATAGCAAGTTCTGTTTAAGGGAAACTCCTTCATGCGGAATGTCACTTCTCACAGTGTCTTTCCAGTGGAGGAAAGAAGATAGAACAACGACGGACAGAGAGAACGTTGCAACCCGTGAGTGAAGTACAGGGTAAGGCACCTAAGCCTCTATGATGCATACTGGATGTTCAACACCTGGGATTTTCCACAATGTCTACCACTTCTCAAAACACTTCCAATATAGGAGGGAACTGTGCTACCGTAAGTTCTAATGACAGGGATGCATCTGTGCAAGGTTGAAAACTCGAGGATGTGTCTGGGTAGCAAACATGAAGTGTTTCATAAAGGCACCTTAGACTGGATGCGTAGTAGTTATCTGCTAGGGAAGCTACTTCAGTTTTGTACTCATTCATAACAGTGCTTCTCCTTGGAGGAATGAAGGAAGAACACGGACGGACTAGGGGCACAGTAGCTACTGTGAATAAAGGGCAGGCTATGAACCTTACGCCTGCCAACCACATATTGGATGTTCACCACCAGTGCAGATCCGCACTTAGTTTCTGCGTCGAAAACGCTTCCAACACTGAGAGGGAAGTGTGCTTTAGGAGGGATTCACTGCAGTGTTACGTCTGTTAAAGAAGGATGCTTTTGGGACTGACTCTGTGGTAACCGCATTAGGCGCACATAGCTTTCCAGTCTCAGACGTCTAACCGTTAGGCTATAGGAAGTTCTGTTTAAGGGAAACTCCTTCATGCGGAATGTCACTTCTCACAGTGTCTTTGCAGTGGAGAAAAGAAGATAGAACAAGGACGGACAGAGAGAACGATGCAAACCGTGATTGAAGTACAGGGTAAGCCTCGTAGGCCTCTATTATGCATACTGGTAGTTCAACACCGGAGATGTTCCACAGTGTCTACCTCTTCTCAAAACACTTCCAGTATATGAGGGAACTCTGCTACATTAAGTTCTCACGACAGAGATGCGTCTGTGCTCAGTTGGAAAGTGTAGGACGTGTCTGGGTAGCAACCAGTAAGTGTCTGATACAAGCCGCTAAGAGGGGATGCGGAGGAAGGTATCTGCTCAGGGAAGCTACTTCAGGTGCGTACTCATTCATAAGAGTGTCTCTCCTTTGAGGATGAAGATAGAACAGGGAACGACTACGGGCACATTAGGTACTGTGAGTAAAGGGCATGCTAAGGCGCTTAAGCCTGCCAAACACATATTGGATGTTCACCACCAGTGCAGATCCGCACTTAGTTTCTGCATCGAAAACGCTTCCTACACTGAGAGGGAAGTGTGCTTTAGGAGGGATTCACTGCAGTGTTACGTCTGTTAAAGAAGGAAGCTTTTGGGACTGACTCTGTGGTAACCGCATTAGGCGCACATAGCTCTCCAGTCTCAGACGTCTAACCGTTAGACTATAGGAAGTTCTGTTGAAGGGAAACTCCTTCATGCGGAATGTCACTTCTCACAGTGTCTTTGCAGTGGAGAAAAGAAGATAGAACAAGGAAGGACAGAGAGAAAGATGCAAACCGTGATTGAAGTACAGGGTAAGCCTCGTAGGCCTCTATTATGCATACTGGTAGTTCAACACCGGAGATGTTCCACAGTGTCTACCTCTTCTCAAAACACTTCCAGTATATGAGGGAACTCTGCTACATTAAGTTCTCACGACAGAGATGCGTCTGTGCTCAGTTGGAAACTGTAGGACGTGTCTGGGTAGCAACCAGTAAGTGTCTGATACAAGCCGCTAAGAGGGGATGCGGAGGAATGTATCTGCTCAGGGAAGCTACTTCAGGTGCGTACTCATTCATAAGAGTGTCTCTCCTTTGAGGATGAAGATAGAACAGGGAACGACTACGGGCACATTAGGTACTGTGAGTAAAGGGCATGCTAAGGCGCTTAAGCCTGCCAAACACATATTGGATGTTCACCACCAGTGCAGATCCGCACTTAGTTTCTGCGTCGAAAACGCTTCCTACACAGAGAGGGAAGTGTGCTTTAGGAGGGATTCACTGCAGTGTTAGGTCTGTTAAAGAAGGAAGCTTTTGGGACTGACTCTGTGGTAACCCCAATAGGCGCACATAGCTTTCCAGTCTCAGCCGTCTATCCGTTGGACTATAGCAAGTTCTGTTTAAGGGAAACTCCTTCATGCGGAATGTTACTTCTCACAGTGTCTTTCCAGTGGAGGAAAGAAGATAGAACAACGACGGACAGAGAGAACGTTGCAACCCGTGAGTGAAGTACAGGGTAAGTCACCCAAGCCTCTATGATGCATACTGGATGTTCAACACCTGGGATTTTCCACAATGTCTACCACTTCTCAAAACACTTCCAATATAGGAGGGAACTGTGCTACCGTAAGTTCTAATGACAGGGATGCATCTGTGCAAGGTTGAAAACTCGAGGATGTGTCTGGGTAGCAAACATGAAGTGTCTCATAAAGGCACCTTAGACTGGATGCGTAGTAGGTATCTGCTAGGGAAGCTACTTCAGTTTTGTACTCATTCATAACAGTGCTTCTCCTTGGAGGAATGAAGGAAGAACACGGACGGACTAGGGGCACATTAGGTACTGTGAATATAGGGCAGGCTATGAACCTTACCCCTGCCAACCACATATTGGATGTTCACCACCAGTGTTGATCCGCACATAGGTTCTGCGTCTAAAACGCTTCCAACACTGAGAGGGAAGTGTGCTTTAGGAGGGATTCACTGCAGTGTTACGTCTGTTAAAGAAGGATGCTTTTGGGACTGACTCTGTGGTAACCGCATTAGGCGCACATAGCTTTCCAGTCTCAGACGTCTAACCGTTAGACTATAGGAAGTTCTGTTTAAGGGAAACTCCTTCATGCGGAATGTCACTTCTCACAGTGTCTTTGCAGTGGAGAAAAGAAGATAGAACAAGGACGGACAGAGAGAACGATGCAAACCGTGATTGAAGTACAGGGTAAGCCTCGTAGGCCTCTATTATGCATACTGGTAGTTCAACACCGGAGATGTTCCACAGTGTCTAACTCTTCTCAAAACACTTCCAGTATATGAGGGAACTCTGCTACATTAAGTTCTCACGACAGAGATGCGTCTGTGCTCAGTTGGAAATTGTAGGACGTGTCTGGGTAGCAATCAGTAAGTGTCTGATACAAGCCGCTAAGAGGGGATGCGGAGGAAGGTATCTGCTCAGGGAAGCTACTTCAGGTGCGTACTCATTCATAACAGTGTCTCTCCTTAGAGAATGAAGATAGAACAGGGAACGACTACGGGCACATTAGGTACTGTGAGTAAAGGGCATGCTAAGGCGCTTAAGCCTGCCAAACACATATTGGATGTTCACCACCAGTGCAGATCCGCACTTAGTTTCTGCGTCGAAAACGCTTCCTACACTGAGAGGGAAGTGTGCTTTAGGAGGGATTCACTGCAGTGTTACGTCTGTTAAAGAAGGAAGCTTTTGGGACTGACTCTGTGGTAACCCCAATAGGCGCACATAGCTTTCCAGTCTCAGCCGTCTATCCGTTGGACTATAGCAAGTTCTGTTTAAGGGAAACTCCTTCATGCGGAATGTCACTTCTCACAGTGTCTTTCCAGTGGAGGAAAGAAGATAGAACAACGACGGACAGAGAGAACGTTGCAACCCGTGAGTGAAGTACAGGGTAAGGCACCTAAGCCTCTATGATGCATACTGGATGTTCAACACCTGGGATTTTCCACAATGTCTACCACTTCTCAAAACACTTCCAATATAGGAGGGAACTGTGCTACCGTAAGATCTAATGACAGGGATGCATCTGTGCAAGGTTGAAAACTCGAGGATGTGTCTGGGTAGCAAACATGAAGTGTCTCATAAAGGCACCTTAGACTGGATGCGTAGGAGGTATCTGCTCAGGGAAGCTACTTCAGTTTTGTACTCATTCATAACAGTGCTTCTCCTTGGAGGAATGAAGGAAGAACACGGACGGACTAGGGGCACAGTAGGTACTGTGAATAAAGGGCAGGCTATGAACCTTACGCCTGCCAACCACATATTGGATGTTCACCACCAGTGTTGATCCGCACATAGGTTCTGCGTCTAAAACGCTTCCAACACTGAGAGGGAAGTGTGCTTTAGGAGGGATTCACTGCAGTGTTACGTCTGTTAAAGAAGGATGCTTTTGGGACTGACTCGGTGGTAACCGCATTAGGCGCACATAGCTTTCCAGTCTCAGACGTCTAACCGTTAGACTATAGGAAGTTCTGTTTAAGGGAAACTCCTTCATGCGGAATGTCACTTCTCACAGTGTCTTTGCAGTGGAGAAAAGAAGATAGAACAAGGACGGACAGAGAGAACGATGCAAACCGTGATTGAAGTACAGGGTAAGCCTCGTAGGCCTCTATTATGCATACTGGTAGTTCAACACCGGAGATGTTCCACAGTGTCTACCTCTTCTCAAAACACTTCCAGTATATGAGGGAACTCTGCTACATTAAGTTCTCACGACAGAGATGCGTCTGTGCTCAGTTGGAAAGTGTAGGACGTGTCTGGGTAGCAACCAGTAAGTGTCTGATACAAGCCGCTAAGAGGGGATGCGGAGGAAGGTATCTGCTCAGGGAAGCTACTTCAGGTGCGTACTCATTCATAACAGTGTCTCTCCTTAGAGAATGAAGATAGAACAGGGAACGACTACGGGCACATTAGGTACTGTGAGTAAAGGGCATGCTAAGGCGCTTAAGCCTGCCAAACACATATTGGATGTTCACCACCAGTGCAGATCCGCACTTAGTTTCTGCGTCGAAAACGCTTCCTACACTGAGAGGGAAGTGTGCTTTAGGAGGGATTCACTGCAGTGTTACGTCTGTTAAAGAAGGAAGCTTTTGGGACTGACTCTGTGGTAACCCCAATAGGCGCACATAGCTTTCCAGTCTCAGCCGTCTATCCGTTGGACTATAGCAAGTTCTGTTTAAGGGAAACTCCTTCATGCGGAATGTCACTTCTCACAGTGTCTTTCCAGTGGAGGAAAGAAGATAGAACAACGACGGACAGAGAGAACGTTGCAACCCGTGAGTGAAGTACAGGGTAAGGCACCTAAGCCTCTATGATGCATACTGGATGTTCAACACCTGGGATTTTCCACAATGTCTACCACTTCTCAAAACACTTCCAATATAGGAGGGAACTGTGCTACCGTAAGATCTAATGACAGGGATGCATCTGTGCAAGGTTGAAAACTCGAGGATGTGTCTGGGTAGCAAACATGAAGTGTCTCATAAAGGCACCTTAGACTGGATGCGTAGGAGGTATCTGCTCAGGGAAGCTACTTCAGTTTTGTACTCATTCATAACAGTGCTTCTCCTTGGAGGAATGAAGGAAGAACACGGACGGACTAGGGGCACAGTAGGTACTGTGAATAAAGGGCAGGCTATGAACCTTACGCCTGCCAACCACATATTGGATGTTCACCACCAGTGTTGATCCGCACATAGGTTCTGCGTCTAAAACGCTTCCAACACTGAGAGGGAAGTGTGCTTTAGGAGGGATTCACTGCAGTGTTACGTCTGTTAAAGAAGGATGCTTTTGGGACTGACTCGGTGGTAACCGCATTAGGCGCACATAGCTCTCCAGTCTCAGACGTCTAACCGTTAGACTATAGGAAGTTCTGTTGAAGGGAAACTCCTTCATGCGGAATGTCACTTCTCACAGTGTCTTTGCAGTGGAGAAAAGAAGATAGAACAAGGACGGACAGAGAGAACGATGCAAACCGTGATTGAAGTACAGGGTAAGCCTCGTAGGCCTATATTATGCATACTGGTAGTTCAACACCGGAGATGTTCCACAGTGTCTAACTCTTCTCAAAACACTTCCAGTATATGAGGGAACTCTGCTACATTAAGTTCTCACGACAGAGATGCGTCTGTGCTCAGTTGGAAAGTGTAGGACGTGTCTGGGTAGCAACCAGTAAGTGTCTGATACAAGCCGCTAAGAGGAGATGCGGAGGAATGTATCTGCTCAGGGAAGCTACTTCAGGTGCGTACTCATTCATAAGAGTGTCTCTCCTTTGAGGATGAAGATAGAACAGGGAACGACTACGGGCACATTAGGTACTGTGAGTAAAGGGCATGCTAAGGCGCTTAAGCCTGCCAAACACATATTGGATGTTCACCACCAGTGCAGATCCGCACTTAGTTTCTGCGTCGAAAACGCTTCCTACACAGAGAGGGAAGTGTGCTTTAGGATGGATTCACTGCAGTGTTAGGTCTGTTAAAGAAGGAAGCTTTTGGGACTGACTCTGTGGTAACCCCAATAGGCGCACATAGCTTTCCAGTCTCAGACGTCTATCCGTTGGACTATAGCAAGTTCTGTTTAAGGGAAACTCCTTCATGCGGAATGTCACTTCTCACAGTGTCTTTCCAGTGGAGGAAAGAAGATAGAACAACGACGGACAGAGAGAACGTTGCAACCCGTGAGTGAAGTACAGGGTAAGTCACCCAAGCCTCTATGATGCATACTGGATGTTCAACACCTGGGATTTTCCACAATGTCTACCACTTCTCAAAACACTTCCAATATAGGAGGGAACTGTGCTACCGTAAGTTCTAATGACAGGGATGCATCTGTGCAAGGTTGAAAACTCGAGGATGTGTCTGGGTAGCAAACATGAAGTGTCTCATAAAGGCACCTTAGACTGGATGCGTAGTAGGTATCTGCTAGGGAAGCTACTTCAGTTTTGTACTCATTCATAACAGTGCTTCTCCTTGGAGGAATGAAGGAAGAACACGGACGGACTAGGGGCACATTAGGTACTGTGAATATAGGGTAGGCTATGAACCTTACCCCTGCCAACCACATATTGGATGTTCACCACCAGTGTTGATCCGCACATAGGTTCTGCGTCTAAAACGCTTCCAACACTGAGAGGGAAGTGTGCTTTAGGAGGGATTCACTGCAGTGTTACGTCTGTTAAAGAAGGATGCTTTTGGGACTGACTCTGTGGTAACCGCATTAGGCGCACATAGCTTTCCAGTCTCAGACGTCTAACCGTTAGACTATAGGAAGTTCTGTTTAAGGGAAACTCCTTCATGCGGAATGTCACTTCTCACAGTGTCTTTGCAGTGGAGAAAAGAAGATAGAACAAGGACGGACAGAGAGAACGATGCAAACCGTGATTGAAGTACAGGGTAAGCCTCGTAGGCCTCTATTATGCATACTGGTAGTTCAACACCGGAGATGTTCCACAGTGTCTAACTCTTCTCAAAACACTTCCAGTATATGAGGGAACTCTGCTACATTAAGTTCTCACGACAGAGATGCGTCTGTGCTCAGTTGGAAAGTGTAGGACGTGTCTGGGTAGCAATCAGTAAGTGTCTGATACAAGCCGCTAAGAGGGGATGCGGAGGAAGATATCTGCTCAGGGAAGCTACTTCAGGTGCGTACTCATTCATAACAGTGTCTCTCCTTTGAGGATGAAGATAGAACAGGGAACGACTACGGGCACATTAGGTACTGTGAGTAAAGGGCATGCTAAGGCGCTTAAGCCTGCCAAACACATATTGGATGTTCACCACCAGTGCAGATCCGCACTTAGTTTCTGCGTCGAAAACGCTTCCTACACTGAGAGGGAAGTGTGCTTTAGGAGGGATTCACTGCAGTGTTACGTCTGTTAAAGAAGGAAGCTTTTGGGACTGACTCTGTGGTAACCCCAATAGGCGCACATAGCTTTCCAGTCTCAGCCGTCTATCCGTTGGACTATAGCAAGTTCTGTTTAAGGGAAACTCCTTCATGCGGAATGTCACTTCTCACAGTGTCTTTGCAGTGGAGAAAAGAAGATAGAACAAGGACGGACAGAGAGAACGATGCAAACCGTGATTGAAGTACAGGGTAAGCCTCGTAGGCCTCTATTATGCATACTGGTAGTTCAACACCGGAGATGTTCCACAGTGTCTACCTCTTCTCAAAACACTTCCAGTATATGAGGGAACTGTGCTACATTAAGTTCTCACGACAGAGATGCGTCTGTGCTCAGTTGGAAAGTGTAGGACGTGTCTGGGTAGCAACCAGTAAGTGTCTGATACAAGCCGCTAAGAGGGGATGCGGAGGAAGGTATCTGCTCAGGGAAGCTACTTCAGGTGCGTACTCATTCATAAGAGTGTCTCTCCTTTGAGGATGAAGATAGAACAGGGAACGACTACGGGCACATTAGGTACTGTGAGTAAAGGGCATGCTAAGGCGCTTAAGCCTGCCAAACACATATTGGATGTTCACCACCAGTGCAGATCCGCACTTAGTTTCTGCGTCGAAAACGCTTCCTACACTGAGAGGGAAGTGTGCTTTAGGAGGGATTCACTGCAGTGTTACGTCTGTTAAAGAAGGAAGCTTTTGGGACTGACTCTGTGGTAACCCCAATAGGCACACATAGCTTTCCAGTCTCAGCCGTCTATCCGTTGGACTATAGCAAGTTCTGTTTAAGGGAAACTCCTTCATGCGGAATGTCACTTCTCACAGTGTCTTTCCAGTGGAGGAAAGAAGATAGAACAACGACGGACAGAGAGAACGTTGCAACCTGTGAGTGAAGTACAGGGTAAGGCACCTAAGCCTCTATGATGCATACTGGATGTTCAACACCTGGGATTTTCCACAATGTCTACCACTTCTCAAAACACTTCCAATATAGGAGGGAACTGTGCTACCGTAAGATCTAATGACAGGGATGCATCTGTGCAAGGTTGAAAACTCGAGGATGTGTCTGGGTAGCAAACATGAAGTGTTTCATAAAGGCACCTTAGACTGGATGCGTAGGAGGTATCTGCTCAGGGAAGCTACTTCAGTTTTGTACTCATTCATAACAGTGCTTCTCCTTGGAGGAATGAAGGAAGAACACGGACGGAATAGGGGCACAGTAGGTACTGTGAATAAAGGACAGGCTATGAACCTTACGCCTGCCAACCACATATTGGATGTTCACCACCAGTGTTGATCCGCACATAGGTTCTGCGTCTAAAACGCTTCCAACACTGAGAGGGAAGTGTGCTTTAGGAGGGATTCACTGCAGTGTTACGTCTGTTAAAGAAGGATGCTTTTGGGACTGACTCTGTGGTAACCGCATTAGGCGCACATAGCTTTCCAGTCTCAGACGTCTAACCGTTAGACTATAGGAAGTTCTGTTTAAGGGAAACTCCTTCATGCGGAATGTCAATTCTCACAGTGTCTTTGCAGTGGAGAAAAGAAGATAGAACAAGGACGGACAGAGAGAACGATGCAAACCGTGATTGAAGTACAGGGTAAGCCTCGTAGGCCTCTATTATGCATACTGGTAGTTCAACACCGGAGATGTTCCACAGTGTCTACCTCTTCTCAAAACACTTCCAGTATATGAGGGAACTCTGCTACATTAAGTTCTCACGACAGAGATGCGTCTGTGCTCAGTTGGAAAGTGTAGGACGTGTCTGGGTAGCAACCAGTAAGTGTCTGATACAAGCCGCTAAGAGGGGATGCGGAGGAAGGTATCTGCTCAGGGAAGCTACTTCAGGTGCGTACTCATTCATAAGAGTGTCTCTCCTTTGAGGATGAAGATAGAACAGGGAACGACTACGGGCACATTAGGTACTGTGAGTAAAGGGCATGCTAAGGCGCTTAAGCCTGCCAAACACATATTGGATGTTCAACACCAGTGCAGATCCGCACTTAGTTTCTGCGTCGAAAACGCTTCCTACACTGAGAGGGAAGTGTGCTTTAGGAGGGATTCACTGCAGTGTTACGTCTGTTAAAGAAGGAAGCTTTTGGGACTGACTCTGTGGTAACCCCAATAGGCGCACATAGCTTTCCAGTCTCAGCCGTCTATCCGTTGGACTATAGCAAGTTCTGTTTAAGGGAAACTCCTTCATGCAGAATGTCACTTCTCACAGTGTCTTTCCAGTGGAGGAAAGAAGATAGAACAACGACGGACAGAGAGAACGTTGCAACCCGTGAGTGAAGTACAGGGTAAGGCACCTAAGCCTCTATGATGCATACTGGATGTTCAACACCTGGGATTTTCCACAATGTCTACCACTTCTCAAAACACTTCCAATATAGGAGGGAACTGTGCTACCGTAAGATCTAATGACAGGGATGCATCTGTGCAAGGTTGAAAACTCGAGGATGTGTCTGGGTAGCAAACATGAAGTGTTTCATAAAGGCACCTTAGACTGGATGCGTAGGAGGTATCTGCTCAGGGAAGCTACTTCAGTTTTGTACTCATTCATAACAGTGCTTCTCCTTGGAGGAATGAAGGAAGAACACGGACGGACTAGGGGCACAGTAGGTACTGTGAATAAAGGACAGGCTATGAACCTTACCCCTGCCAACCACATATTGGATGTTCACCACCAGTGTTGATCCGCACATAGGTTCTGCGTCTAAAACGCTTCCAACACTGAGAGGGAAGTGTGCTTTAGGAGGGATTCACTGCAGTGTTACGTCTGTTAAAGAAGGATGCTTTTGGGACTGACTCTGTGGTAACCGCATTAGGCGCACATAGCTTTCCAGTCTCAGACGTCTAACCGTTAGACTATAGGAAGTTCTGTTTAAGGGAAACTCCTTCATGCGGAATGTCACTTCTCACAGTGTCTTTGCAGTGGAGAAAAGAAGATAGAAAAAGGACGGACAGAGAGAACGATGCAAACCGTGATTGAAGTACAGGGTAAGCCTCGTAGGCCTATATTATGCATACTGGTAGTTCAACACCGGAGATGTTCCACAGTGTCTACCTCTTCTCAAAACACTTCCAGTATATGAGGGAACTCTGCTACATTAAGTTCTCACGACAGAGATGCGTCTGTGCTCAGTTGGAAAGTGTAGGACGTGTCTGGGTAGCAACCAGTAAGTGTCTGATACAAGCCGCTAAGAGGGGATGCGGAGGAAGGTATCTGCTCAGGGAAGCTACTTCAGGTGCGTACTCATTCATAAGAGTGTCTCTCCTTTGAGGATGAAGATAGAACAGGGAACGACTACGGGCACATTAGGTACTGTGAGTAAAGGGCATGCTAAGGCGCTTAAGCCTGCCAAACACGTATTGGATGTTCACCACCAGTGCAGATCCGCACTTAGTTTCTCCGTCGAAAGCGCTTCCTACACTGAGAGGGAAGTGTGCTTTAGGAGGGATTCACTGCAGTGTTACGTCTGTTAAAGAAGGATGCTTTTGGGACTGACTCGGTGGTAACCGCATTAGGCGCACATAGCTTTCCAGTCTCAGACGTCTAACCGTTAGACTAAAGGAAGTTCTGTTTAAGGGAAACTCCTTCATGCGGAATGTCACTTCTCACAGTGTCTTTGCAGTGGAGAAAAGAAGATAGAACAAGGACGGACAGAGAGAACGATGCAAACCGTGATTGAAATACAGGGTAAGCCTCGTAGGCCTCTATTATGCATACTGGTAGTTCAACACCGGAGATGTTCCACAGTGTCTACCTCTTCTCAAAACACTTACATTATATGAGGGAACTCTGCTACATTAAGTTCTCACGACAGAGATGCGTCTGTGCTCAGTTGGAAAGTGTAGGACGTGTCTGGGTAGCAACCAGTAAGTGTCTGATACAAGCCGCTAAGAGGTGATGCGGAGGAAGGTATCTGCTCAGGGAAGCTACTTCAGGTGCGTACTCATTCATAACAGTGTCTCTCCTTTGAGAATGAAGATAGAACAGGGAACGACTACGGGCACATTAGGTACTGTGAGTAAAGGGCATGCTAAGGCGCTTAAGCCTGCCAAACACATATTGGATGTTCACCACCAGTGCAGATCCGCACTTAGTTTCTGCGTCGAAAACGCTTCCTACACTGAGAGGGAAGTGTGCTTTAGGAGGGATTCACTGCAGTGTTACGTCTGTTAAAGAAGGAAGCTTTTGGGACTGACTCTGTGGTAACCCCAATAGGCGCACATAGCTTTCCAGTCTCAGCCGTCTATCCGTTGCACTATAGCAAGTTCTGTTTAAGGGAAACTCCTTCATGCGGAATGTCACTTCTCACAGTGTCTTTCCAGTGGAGGAAAGAAGATTGAACAACGACGGACAGAGAGAACGTTGCAACCCGTGAGTGAAGTACAGGGTAAGGCACCTAAGCCTCTATGATGCATACTGGATGTTCAACACCTGGGATTTTCCACAATGTCTACCACTTCTCAAAACACTTCCAATATAGGAGGGAACTGTGCTACCGTAAGATCTAATGACAGGGATGCATCTGTGCAAGGTTGAAAACTCGAGGATGTGTCTGGGTAGCAAACATGAAGTGTTTCATAAAGGCACCTTAGACTGGATGCGTAGGAGGTATCTGCTCAGGGAAGCTACTTCAGTTTTGTACTCATTCATAACAGTGCTTCTCCTTGGAGGAATGAAGGAAGAACACGGACGGACTAGGGGCACAGTAGGTACTGTGAATAAAGGACAGGCTATGAACCTTACGCCTGCCAACCACATATTGGATGTTCACCACCAGTGTTGATCCGCACATAGGTTCTGCGTCTAAAACGCTTCCAACACTGAGAGGGAAGTGTGCTTTAGGAGGGATTCACTGCAGTGTTACGTCTGTTAAAGAAGGATGCTTTTGGGACTGACTCTGTGGTAACCGCATTAGGCGCACATAGCTTTCCAGTCTCAGACGTCTAACCGTTAGACTATAGGAAGTTCTGTTTAAGGGAAACTCCTTCATGCGGAATGTCACTTCTCACAGTGTCTTTGCAGTGGAGAAAAGAAGATAGAACAAGGACGGACAGAGAGAACGATGCAAACCGTGATTGAAGTACAGGGTAAGCCTCGTAGGCCTATATTATGCATACTGGTAGTTCAACACCGGAGATGTTCCACAGTGTCTACCTCTTCTCAAAACACTTCCAGTATATGAGGGAACTCTGCTACATTAAGTTCTCACGACAGAGATGCGTCTGTGCTCAGTTGGAAAGTGTAGGACGTGTCTGGGTAGCAACCAGTAAGTGTCTGATACAAGCCGCTAAGAGGGGATGCGGAGGAAGGTATCTGCTCAGGGAAGCTACTTCAGGTGCGTACTCATTCATAAGAGTGTCTCTCCTTTGAGGATGAAGATAGAACAGGGAACGACTACGGGCACATTAGGTACTGTGAGTAAAGGGCATGCTAAGGCGCTTAAGCCTGCCAAACACGTATTGGATGTTCACCACCAGTGCAGATCCGCACTTAGTTTCTCCGTCGAAAGCGCTTCCTACACTGAGAGGGAAGTGTGCTTTAGGAGGGATTCACTGCAGTGTTACGTCTGTTAAAGAAGGATGCTTTTGGGACTGACTCGGTGGTAACCGCATTAGGCGCACATAGCTTTCCAGTCTCAGACGTCTAACCGTTAGACTAAAGGAAGTTCTGTTTAAGGGAAACTCCTTCATGCGGAATGTCACTTCTCACAGTGTCTTTGCAGTGGAGAAAAGAAGATAGAACAAGGACGGACAGAGAGAACGATGCAAACCGTGATTGAAGTACAGGGTAAGCCTCGTAGGCCTCTATTATGCATACTGGTAGTTCAACACCGGAGATGTTCCACAGTGTCTACCTCTTCTCAAAACACTTACATTATATGAGGGAACTCTGCTACATTAAATTCTCACGACAGAGATGCGTCTGTGCTCAGTTGGAAAGTGTAGGACGTGTCTGGGTAGCAACCAGTAAGTGTCTGATACAAGCCGCTAAGAGGTGATGCGGAGGAAGGTATCTGCTCAGGGAAGCTACTTCAGGTGCGTACTCATTCATAACAGTGTCTCTCCTTTGAGAATGAAGATAGAACAGGGAACGACTACGGGCACATTAGGTACTGTGAGTAAAGGGCATGCTAAGGCGCTTAAGCCTGCCAAACACATATTGGATGTTCACCACCAGTGCAGATCCGCACTTAGTTTCTGCGTCGAAAACGCTTCCTACACTGAGAGGGAAGTGTGCTTTAGGAGGGATTCACTGCAGTGTTACGTCTGTTAAAGAAGGAAGCTTTTGGGACTGACTCTGTGGTAACCCCAATAGGCGCACATAGCTTTCCAGTCTCAGCCGTCTATCCGTTGCACTATAGCAAGTTCTGTTTAAGGGAAACTCCTTCATGCGGAATGTCACTTCTCACAGTGTCTTTCCAGTGGAGGAAAGAAGATAGAACAACGACGGACAGAGAGAACGTTGCAACCCGTGAGTGAAGTACAGGGTAAGGCACCTAAGCCTCTATGATGCATACTGGATGTTCAACACCTGGGATTTTCCACAATGTCTACCACTTCTCAAAACACTTCCAATATAGGAGGGAACTGTGCTACCGTAAGTTCTAATGACAGGGATGCATCTGTGCAAGGTTGAAAACTCGAGGATGTGTCTGGGTAGCAAACATGAAGTGTTTCATAAAGGCACCTTAGACTGGATGCGTAGTAGTTATCTGCTAGGGAAGCTACTTCAGTTTTGTACTCATTCATAACAGTGCTTCTCCTTGGAGGAATGAAGGAAGAACACGGACGGACTAGGGGCACAGTAGGTACTGTGAATAAAGGGCAGGCTATGAACCTTACGCCTGCCAACCACATATTGGATGTTCACCACCAGTGCAGATCCGCACTTAGTTTCTGCGTCGAAAACGCTTCCAACACTGAGAGGGAAGTGTGCTTTAGGAGGGATTCACTGCAGTGTTACGTCTGTTAAAGAAGGATGCTTTTGGGACTGACTCTGTGGTAACCGCATTAGGCGCACATAGCTTTCCAGTCTCAGACGTCTAACCGTTAGGCTATAGGAAGTTCTGTTTAAGGGAAACTCCTTCATGCGGAATGTCACTTCTCACAGTGTCTTTGCAGTGGAGAAAAGAAGATAGAACAAGGACGGACAGAGAGAACGATGCAAACCGTGATTGAAGTACAGGGTAAGCCTCGTAGGCCTCTATTATGCATACTGGTAGTTCAACACCGGAGATGTTCCACAGTGTCTACCTCTTCTCAAAACACTTCCAGTATATGAGGGAACTCTGCTACATTAAGTTCTCACGACAGAGATGCGTCTGTGCTCAGTTGGAAAGTGTAGGACGTGTCTGGGTAGCAACCAGTAAGTGTCTGATACAAGCCGCTAAGAGGGGATGCGGAGGAAGGTATCTGCTCAGGGAAGCTACTTCAGGTGCGTACTCATTCATAAGAGTGTCTCTCCTTTGAGGATGAAGATAGAACAGGGAACGACTACGGGCACATTAGGTAATGTGAGTAAAGGGCATGCTAAGGCGCTTAAGCCTGCCAAACACATATTGGATGTTCACCACCAGTGCAGATCCGCACTTAGTTTCTGCATCGAAAACGCTTCCTACACTGAGAGGGAAGTGTGCTTTAGGAGGGATTCACTGCAGTGTTACGTCTGTTAAAGAAGGAAGCTTTTGGGACTGACTCTGTGGTAACCGCATTAGGCGCACATAGCTCTCCAGTCTCAGACGTCTAACCGTTAGACTATAGGAAGTTCTGTTGAAGGGAAACTCCTTCATGCGGAATGTCACTTCTCACAGTGTCTTTGCAGTGGAGAAAAGAAGATAGAACAAGGACGGACAGAGAGAACGATGCAAACCGTGATTGAAGTACAGGGTAAGCCTCGTAGGCCTCTATTATGCATACTGGTAGTTCAACACCGGAGATGTTCCACAGTGTCTAACTCTTCTCAAAACACTTCCAGTATATGAGGGAACTCTGCTACATTAAGTTCTCACGACAGAGATGCGTCTGTGCTCAGTTGGAAACTGTAGGACGTGTCTGGGTAGCAACCAGTAAGTGTCTGATACAAGCCGCTAAGAGGGGTTGCGGAGGAATGTATCTGCTCAGGGAAGCTACTTCAGGTGCGTACTCATTCATAAGAGTGTCTCTCCTTTGAGGATGAAGATAGAACAGGGAACGACTACGGGCACATTAGGTACTGTGAGTAAAGGGCATGCTAAGGCGCTTAAGCCTGCCAAACACATATTGGATGTTCACCACCAGTGCAGATCCGCACTTAGTTTCTGCGTCGAAAACGCTTCCTACACAGAGAGGGAAGTGTGCTTTAGGAGGGATTCACTGCAGTGTTACGTCTGTTAAAGAAGGAAGCTTTTGGGACTGACTCTGTGGTAACCCCAATAGGCGCACATAGCTTTCCAGTCTCAGCCGTCTATCCGTTGGACTATAGCAAGTTCTGTTTAAGGGAAACTCCTTCATGCGGAATGTCACTTCTCACAGTGTCTTTCCAGTGGAGGAAAGAAGATAGAACAACGACGGACAGAGAGAACGTTGCAACCCGTGAGTGAAGTACAGGGTAAGTCACCCAAGCCTCTATGATGCATACTGGATGTTCAACACCTGGGATTTTCCACAATGTCTACCACTTCTCAAAACACTTCCAATATAGGAGGGAACTGTGCTACCGTAAGTTCTAATGACAGGGATGCATCTGTGCAAGGTTGAAAACTCGAGGATGTGTCTGGGTAGCAAACATGAAGTGTCTCATAAAGGCACCTTAGACTGGATGCGTAGTAGGTATCTGCTAGGGAAGCTACTTCAGTTTTGTACTCATTCATAACAGTGCTTCTCCTTGGAGGAATGAAGGAAGAACACGGACGGACTAGGGGCACATTAGGTACTGTGAATATAGGGCAGGCTATGAACCTTACCCCTGCCAACCACATATTGGATGTTCACCACCAGTGTTGATCCGCACATAGGTTCTGCGTCTAAAACGCTTCCAACACTGAGAGGGAAGTGTGCTTTAGGAGGGATTCACTGCAGTGTTACGTCTGTTAAAGAAGGATGCTTTTGGGACTGACTCTGTGGTAACCGCATTAGGCGCACATAGCTTTCCAGTCTCAGACGTCTAACCGTTAGACTATAGGAAGTTCTGTTTAAGGGAAACTCCTTCATGCGGAATGTCACTTCTCACAGTGTCTTTGCAGTGGAGAAAAGAAGATAGAACAAGGACGGACAGAGAGAACGATGCAAACCGTGATTGAAGTACAGGGTAAGCCTCGTAGGCCTCTATTATGCATACTGGTAGTTCAACACCGGAGATGTTCCACAGTGTCTACCTCTTCTCAAAACACTTCCAGTATATGAGGGAACTCTGCTACATTAAGTTCTCACGACAGAGATGCGTCTGTGCTCAGATGGAAAGTGTAGGACTTGTCTGGGTAGCAACCAGTAAGTGTCTGATACAAGCCGCTAAGAGGGGATGCGGAGGAAGGTATCTGCTCAGGGAAGCTACTTCAGGTGCGTACTCATTCATAAGAGTGTCTCTCCTTTGAGGATGAAGATAGAACAGGGAACGACTACGGGCACATTAGGTACTGTGAGTAAAGGGCATGCTAAGTCGCTTAAGCCTGCCAAACACATATTGGATGTTCACCACCAGTGCAGATCCGCACTTAGTTTCTGCGTCGAAAACGCTTCCTACACTGAGAGGGAAGTGTGCTTTAGGAGGGATTCACTGCAGTGTTACGTCTGTTAAAGAAGGATGCTTTTGGGACTGACTCTGTGGTAACCGCATTAGGCGCACATAGCTTTCCAGTCTCAGACGTCTAACCGTTAGACTATAGGAAGTTCTGCTTAAGGGAAACTCCTTCATGCGGAATGTCACTTCTCACAGTGTCTTTGCAGTGGAGAAAAGAAGATAGAACAAGGACGGACAGAGAGAACGATGCAAACCGTGATTGAATTCCAATATAGGAGTAAGCCTCGTAGGCCTCTATTATGCATACTGGTAGTTCAACACCGGAGATGTTCCACAGTGTCTACCTCTTCTCAAAACACTTCCAGTATATGAGGGAACTCTGCTACATTAAGTTCTCACGACAGAGATGCGTCTGTGCTCAGTTGGAATGTGTAGGACGTGTCTGGGTAGCAACCAGTAAGTGTCTGATACAAGCCGCTAAGAGGTGATGCGGAGGAAGGTATCTGCTCAGGGAAGCTACTTCAGGTGCGTACTCATTCATAACAGTGTCTCTCCTTTGAGAATGAAGATAGAACAGGGAACGACTACGGGCACATTAGGTACTGTGAGTAAAGGGCATGCTAAGGCGCTTAAGCCTGCCAAACACATATTGGATGTTCACCACCAGTGCAGATCCGCACTTAGTTTCTGCGTCGAAAACGCTTCCTACACTGAGAGGGAAGTGTGCTTTAGGAGGGATTCACTGCAGTGTTACGTCTGTTAAAGAAGGAAGCTTTTGGGACTGACTCTGTGGTAACCCCAATAGGCGCACATAGCTTTCCAGTCTCAGCCGTCTATCCGTTGCAATATAGCAAGTTCTGTTTAAGGGAAACTCCTTCATGCGGAATGTCACTTCTCACAGTGTCTTTCCACTGGAGGAAAGAAGATAGAACAACGATGGACAGAGAGAACGTTGCAACCCGTGAGTGAAGTACAGGGTAAGGCACCTAAGCCTCTATGATGCATACTGGATGTTCAACACCTGGGATTTTCCACAATGTCTACCACTTCTCAAAACACTTCCAATATAGGAGGGAACTGTGCTACCGTAAGTTCTAATGACAGGGATGCATCTGTGCAAGGTTGAAAACTCGAGGATGTGTCTGGGTAGCAAACATGAAGTGTTTCATAAAGGCACCTTAGACTGGATGCGTAGTAGTTATCTGCTAGGGAAGCTACTTCAGTTTTGTACTCATTCATAACAGTGCTTCTCCTTGGAGGAATGAAGGAAGAACACGGACGGACTAGGGGCACAGTAGGTACTGTGAATAAAGGGCAGGCTATGAACCTTACGCCTGCCAACCACATATTGGATGTTCACCACCAGTGCAGATCCGCACTTAGTTTCTGCGTCGAAAACGCTTCCAACACTGAGAGGGAAGTGTGCTTTAGGAGGGATTCACTGCAGTGTTACGTCTGTTAAAGAAGGATGCTTTTGGGACTGACTCTGTGGTAACCGCATTAGGCGCACATAGCTTTCCAGTCTCAGACGTCTAACCGTTAGGCTATAGGAAGTTCTGTTTAAGGGAAACTCCTTCATGCGGAATGTCACTTCTCACAGTGTCTTTGCAGTGGAGAAAAGAAGATAGAACAAGGACGGACAGAGAGAACGATGCAAACCGTGATTGAAGTACAGGGTAAGCCTCGTAGGCCTCTATTATGCATACTGGTAGTTCAACACCGGAGATGTTCCACAGTGTCTACCTCTTCTCAAAACACTTCCAGTATATGAGGGAACTCTGCTACATTAGGTTCTCACGACAGAGATGCGTCTGTGCTCAGTTGGAAAGTGTAGGACGTGTCTGGGTAGCAACCAGTAAGTGTCTGATACAAGCCGCTAAGAGGGGATGCGGAGGAAGGTATCTGCTCAGGGAAGCTACTTCAGGTGCGTACTCATTCATAAGAGTGTCTCTCCTTTGAGGATGAAGATAGAACAGGGAACGACTACGGGCACATTAGGTACTGTGAGTAAAGGGCATGCTAAGGCGCTTAAGCCTGCCAAACACATATTGGATGTTCACCACCAGTGCAGATCCGCACTTAGTTTCTGCGTCGAAAACGCTTCCTACACTGAGAGGGAAGTGTGCTTTAGGAAGGATTCACTGCAGTGTTACGTCTGTTAAAGAAGGAAGCTTTTGGGACTGACTCTGTGGTAACCGCATTAGGCGCACATAGCTCTCCAGTCTCAGACGTCTAACCGTTAGACTATAGGAAGTTCTGTTGAAGGGAAACTCCTTCATGCGGAATGTCACTTCTCACAGTGTCTTTGCAGTGGAGAAAAGAAGATAGAACAAGGACGGACAGAGAGAACGATGCAAACCGTGATTGAAGTACAGGGTAAGCCTCGTAGGCCTCTATTATGCATACTGGTAGTTCAACACCGGAGATGTTCCACAGTGTCTAACTCTTCTCAAAACACTTCCAGTATATGAGGGAACTCTGCTACATTAAGTTCTCACGACAGAGATGCGTCTGTGCTCAGTTGGAAAGTGTAGGACGTGTCTGGGTAGCAACCAGTAAGTGTCTGATACAAGCCGCTAAGAGGGGATGCGGAGGAAGGTATCTGCTCAGGGAAGCTACTTCAGGTGCGTACTCATTCATAAGAGTGTCTCTCCTTTGAGGATGAAGATAGAACAGGGAACGACTACGGGCACATTAGGTACTGTGAGTAAAGGGCATGCTAAGGCGCTTAAGCCTGCCAAACACATATTGGATGTTCACCACCAGTGCAGATCCGCACTTAGTTTCTGCGTCGAAAACGCTTGCTACACAGAGAGGGAAGTGTGCTTTAGGAGGGATTCACTGCAGTGTTAGGTCTGTTAAAGAAGGAAGCTTTTGGGACTGACTCTGTGGTAACCCCAATAGGCGCACATAGCTTTCCAGTCTCAGCCGTCTATCCGTTGGACTATAGCAAGTTCTGTTTAAGGGAAACTCCTTCATGCGGAATGTCACTTCTCACAGTGTCTTTCCAGTGGAGGAAAGAAGATAGAACAACGACGGACAGAGAGAACGTTGCAACCCGTGAGTGAAGTACAGGGTAAGTCACCCAAGCCTCTATGATGCATACTGGATGTTCAACACCTGGGATTTTCCACAATGTCTACCACTTCTCAAAACACTTCCAATATAGGAGGGAACTGTGCTACCGTAAGTTCTAATGACAGGGATGCATCTGTGCAAGGTTGAAAACTCGAGGATGTGTCTGGGTAGCAAACATGAAGTGTCTCATAAAGGCACCTTAGACCTGATGCGTAGTAGTTATCTGCTAGGGAAGCTACTTCAGTTTTGTACTCATTCATAACAGTGCTTCTCCTTGGAGGAATGAAGGAAGAACACGGACGGACTAGGGGCACAGTAGGTACTGTGAATAAAGGGCAGGCTATGAACCTTACGCCTGCCAACCACATATTGGATGTTCACCACCAGTGCAGATCCGCACTTAGTTTCTGCGTCGAAAACGCTTCCAACACTGAGAGGGAAGTGTGCTTTAGGAGGGATTCACTGCAGTGTTACGTCTGTTAAAGAAGGATGCTTTTGGGACTGACTCTGTGGTAACCGCATTAGGCGCACATAGCTTTCCAGTCTCAGACGTCTAACCGTTAGGCTATAGGAAGTTCTGTTTAAGGGAAACTCCTTCATGCGGAATGTCACTTCTCACAGTGTCTTTGCAGTGGAGAAAAGAAGATAGAACAAGGACGGACAGAGAGAACGATGCAAACCGTGATTGAAGTACAGGGTAAGCCTCGTAGGCCTCTATTATGCATACTGGTAGTTCAACACCGGAGATGTTCCACAGTGTCTACCTCTTCTCAAAACACTTCCAGTATATGAGGGAACTCTGCTACATTAAGTTCTCACGACAGAGATGCGTCTGTGCTCAGTTGGAAAGTGTAGGACGTGTCTGGGTAGCAACCAGTAAGTGTCTGATACAAGCCGCTAAGAGGGGATGCGGAGGAAGGTATCTGCTCAGGGAAGCTACTTCAGGTGCGTACTCATTCATAAGAGTGTCTCTCCTTTGAGGATGAAGATAGAACAGGGAACGACTACGGGCACATTAGGTACTGTGAGTAAAGGGCATGCTAAGGCGCTTAAGCCTGCCAAACACATATTGGATGTTCACCACCAGTGCAGATCCGCACTTAGTTTCTGCATCGAAAACGCTTCCTACACTGAGAGGGAAGTGTGCTTTAGGAGGGATTCACTGCAGTGTTACGTCTGTTAAAGAAGGAAGCTTTTGGGACTGACTCTGTGGTAACCGCATTAGGCGCACATAGCTCTCCAGTCTCAGACGTCTAACCGTTAGACTATAGGAAGTTCTGTTGAAGGGAAACTCCTTCATGCGGAATGTCACTTCTCACAGTGTCTTTGCAGTGGAGAAAAGAAGATAGAACAAGGACGGACTGAGAGAACGATGCAAACCGTGATTGAAGTACAGGGTAAGCCTCGTAGGCCTCTATTATGCATACTGGTAGTTCAACACCGGAGATGTTCCACAGTGTCTAACTCTTCTCAAAACACTTCCAGTATATGAGGGAACTCTGCTACATTAAGTTCTCACGACAGAGATGCGTCTGTGCTCAGTTGGAAAGTGTAGGACGTGTCTGGGTAGCAACCAGTAAGTGTCTGATACAAGCCGCTAAGAGGGGATGCGGAGGAATGTATCTGCTCAGGGAAGCTACTTCAGGTGCGTACTCATTCATAAGAGTGTCTCTCCTTTGAGGATGAAGATAGAACAGGGAACGACTACGGGCACATTAGGTACTGTGAGTAAAGGGCATGCTAAGGCGCTTAAGCCTGCCAAACACATATTGGATGTTCACCACCAGTGCAGATCCGCACTTAGTTTCTGCGTCGAAAACGCTTGCTACACAGAGAGGGAAGTGTGCTTTAGGAGGGATTCACTGCAGTGTTAGGTCTGTTAAAGAAGGAAGCTTTTGGGACTGACTCTGTGGTAACCCCAATAGGCGCACATAGCTTTCCAGTCTCAGCCGTCTATCCGTTGGACTATAGCAAGTTCTGTTTAAGGGAAACTCCTTCATGCGGAATGTCACTTCTCACAGTGTCTTTCCAGTGGAGGAAAGAAGATAGAACAACGACGGACAGAGAGAACGTTGCAACCCGTGAGTGAAGTACAGGGTAAGTCACCCAAGCCTCTATGATGCATACTGGATGTTCAACACCTGGGATTTTCCACAATGTCTACCACTTCTCAAAACACTTCCAATATAGGAGGGAACTGTGCTACCGTAAGTTCTAATGACAGGGATGCATCTGTGCAAGGTTGAAAACTCGAGGATGTGTCTGGGTAGCAAACATGAAGTGTCTCATAAAGGCACCTTAGACTGGATGCGTAGTAGGTATCTGCTAGGGAAGCTACTTCAGTTTTGTACTCATTCATAACAGTGCTTCTCCTTGGAGGAATGAAGGAAGAACACGGACGGACTAGGGGCACATTAGGTACTGTGAATATAGGGCAGGCTATGAACCTTACCCCTGCCAACCACATATTGGATGTTCACCACCAGTGTTGATCCGCACATAGGTTCTGCGTCTAAAACGCTTCCAACACTGAGAGGGAAGTGTGCTTTAGGAGGGATTCACTGCAGTGTTACGTCTGTTAAAGAAGGATGCTTTTGGGACTGACTCGGTGGTAACCGCATTAGGCGCACATAGCTTTCCAGTCTCAGACGTCTAACCGTTAGACTATAGGAAGTTCTGTTTAAGGGAAACTCCTTCATGCGGAATGTCACTTCTCACAGTGTCTTTGCAGTGGAGAAAAGAAGATAGAACAAGGACGGACAGAGAGAACGATGCAAACCGTGATTGAAGTACAGGGTAAGCCTCGTAGGCCTCTATTATGCATACTGGTAGTTCAACACCGGAGATGTTCCACAGTGTCTAACTCTTCTCAAAACACTTCCAGTATATGAGGGAACTCTGCTACATTAAGTTCTCACGACAGAGATGCGTCTGTGCTCAGTTGGAAAGTGTAGGACGTGTCTGGGTAGCAATCAGTAAGTGTCTGATACAAGCCGCTAAGAGGGGATGCGGAGGAAGGTATCTGCTCAGGGAAGCTACTTCAGGTGCGTACTCATTCATAACAGTGTCTCTCCTTTGAGGATGAAGATAGAACAGGGAACGACTACGGGCACATTAGGTACTGTGAGTAAAGGGCATGCTAAGGCGCTTAAGCCTGCCAAACACATATTGGATGTTCACCACCAGTGCAGATCCGCACTTAGTTTCTGCGTCGAAAACGCTTCCTACACTGAGAGGGAAGTGTGCTTTAGGAGGGATTCACTGCAGTGTTACGTCTGTTAAAGAAGGAAGCTTTTGGGACTGACTCTGTGGTAACCCCAATAGGCGCACATAGCTTTCCAGTCTCAGCCGTCTATCCGTTGGACTATAGCAAGTTCTGTTTAAGGGAAACTCCTTCATGCGGAATGTCACTTCTCACAGTGTCTTTCCGTGGAGGAAAGAAGATAGAACAACGACGGACAGAGAGAACGTTGCAACCCGTGAGTGAAGTACAGGGTAAGGCACCTAAGCCTCTATGATGCATACTGGATGTTCAACACCTGGGAATTTCCATAATGTCTACCACTTCTCAAAACACTTCCAATATAGGAGGGAACTGTGCTACCGTAAGATCTAATGACAGGGATGCATCTGTGCAAGGTTGAAAACTCGAGGATGTGTCTGGGTAGCAAACATGAAGTGTCTCATAAAGGCACCTTAGACTGGATGCGTAGGAGGTATTTGCTCAGGGAAGCTACTTCAGTTTTGAACTCATTCATAACAGTGCTTCTCCTTGGAGGAATGAAGGAAGAACACGGACGGACTAGGGGCACATTAGGTACTGTGAATAAAGGGCAGGCTATGAACCTTACGCCTACCAACCACATATTGGATGTTCACCACCAGTGTTGATCCGCACATAGGTTCTGCGTCTAAAACGCTTCCAACACTGAGAGGGAAGTGTGCTTTAGGAGGGATTCACTGCAGTGTTACGTCTGTTAAAGAAGGATGCTTTTGGGACTGACTCTGTGGTAACCGCATTAGGCGCACATAGCTTTCCAGTCTCAGACGTCTAACCGTTAGACTAAAGGAAGTTCTGTTTAAGGGAAACTCCTTCATGCGGAATGTCACTTCTCACAGTGTCTTTGCAGTGGAGAAAAGAAGATAGAACAAGGACGGACAGAGAGAACGATGCAAACCGTGATTGAAGTACAGGGTAAGCCTCGTAGGCCTCTATTATGCATACTGGTAGTTCAACACCGGAGATGTTCCACAGTGTCTACCTCTTCTCAAAACACTTACATTATATGAGGGAACTCTGCTACATTAAGTTCTCACGACAGAGATGCGTCTGTGCTCAGTTGGAAAGTGTAGGACGTGTCTGGGTAGCAACCAGTAAGTGTCTGATACAAGCCGCTAAGAGGTGATGCGGAGGAAGGTATCTGCTCAGGGAAGCTACTTCAGGTGCGTACTCATTCATAACAGTGTCTCTCCTTTGAGAATGAAGATAGAACAGGGAACGACTACGGGCACATTAGGTACTGTGAGTAAAGGGCATGCTAAGGCGCTTAAGCCTGCCAAACACATATTGGATGTTCACCACCAGTGCAGATCCGCACTTAGTTTCTGCGTCGAAAACGCTTCCTACAGTGAGAGGGAAGTGTGCTTTAGGAGGGATTCACTGCAGTGTTACGTCTGTTAAAGAAGGAAGCTTTTGGGACTGACTCTGTGGTAACCCCAATAGGCGCACATAGCTTTCCAGTCTCAGACGTCTATCCGTTGCACTATAGCAAGTTCTGTTTAAGGGAAACTCCTTCATGCGGAATGTCACTTCTCACAGTGTCTTTCCAGTGGAGGAAAGAAGATAGAACAACGACGGACAGAGAGAACGTTGCAACCCGTGAGTGAAGTACAGGGTAAGGCACCTAAGCCTCTATGATGCATACTGGATGTTCAACACCTGGGATTTTCCACAATGTCTACCACTTCTCAAAACACTTCCAATATAGGAGGGAACTGTGCTACCGTAAGTTCTAATGACAGGGATGCATCTGTGCAAGGTTGAAAACTCGAGGATGTGTCTGGGTAGCAAACATGAAGTGTTTCATAAAGGCACCTTAGACTGGATGCGTAGTAGTTATCTGCTAGGGAAGCTACTTCAGTTTTGTACTCATTCATAACAGTGCTTCTCCTTGGAGGAATGAAGGAAGAACACGGACGGACTAGGGGCACAGTAGGTACTGTGAAAAAAGGGCAGGCTATGAACCTTACGCCTGCCAACCACATATTGGATGTTCACCACCAGTGCAGATCCGCACTTAGTTTCTGCGTCGAAAACGCTTCCAACACTGAGAGGGAAGTGTGCTTTAGGAGGGATTCACTGCAGTGTTACGTCTGTTAAAGAAGGATGCTTTTGGGACTGACTCTGTGGTAACCGCATTAGGCGCACATAGCTTTCCAGTCTCAGACGTCTAACCGTTAGGCTATAGGAAGTTCTGTTTAAGGGAAACTCCTTCATGCGGAATGTCACTTCTCACAGTGTCTTTGCAGTGGAGAAAAGAAGATAGAACAAGGACGGACAGAGAGAACGATGCAAACCGTGATTGAAGTACAGGGTAAGCCTCGTAGGCCTCTATTATGCATACTGGTAGTTCAACACCGGAGATGTTCCACAGTGTCTACCTCTTCTCAAAACACTTCCAGTATATGAGGGAACTCTGCTACATTAAGTTCTCACGACAGAGATGCGTCTGTGCTCAGTTGGAAAGTGTAGGACGTGTCTGGGTAGCAACCAGTAAGTGTCTGATACAAGCCGCTAAGAGGGGATGCGGAGGAAGGTATCTGCTCAGGGAAGCTACTTCAGGTGCGTACTCATTCATAAGAGTGTCTCTCCTTTGAGGATGAAGATAGAACAGGGAACGACTACGGGCACATTAGGTACTGTGAGTAAAGGGCATGCTAAGGCGCTTAAGCCTGCCAAACACATATTGGATGTTCAACACCAGTGCAGATCCGCACTTAGTTTCTGCGTCGAAAACGCTTCCTACACTGAGAGGGAAGTGTGCTTTAGGAGGGATTCACTGCAGTGTTACGTCTGTTAAAGAAGGAAGCTTTTGGGACTGACTCTGTGGTAACCCCAATAGGCGCACATAGCTTTCCAGTCTCAGCCGTCTATCCGTTGGACTATAGCAAGTTCTGTTTAAGGGAAACTCCTTCATGCAGAATGTCACTTCTCACAGTGTCTTTCCAGTGGAGGAAAGAAGATAGAACAACGACGGACAGAGAGAACGTTGCAACCCGTGAGTGAAGTACAGGGTAAGGCACCTAAGCCTCTATGATGCATACTGGATGTTCAACACCTGGGATTTTCCACAATGTCTACCACTTCTCAAAACACTTCCAATATAGGAGGGAACTGTGCTACCGTAAGATCTAATGACAGGGATGCATCTGTGCAAGGTTGAAAACTCGAGGATGTGTCTGGGTAGCAAACATGAAGTGTTTCATAAAGGCACCTTAGACTGGATGCGTAGGAGGTATCTGCTCAGGGAAGCTACTTCAGTTTTGTACTCATTCATAACAGTGCTTCTCCTTGGAGGAATGAAGGAAGAACACGGACGGACTAGGGGCACAGTAGGTACTGTGAATAAAGGACAGGCTATGAACCTTACGCCTGCCAACCACATATTGGATGTTCACCACCAGTGTTGATCCGCACATAGGTTCTGCGTCTAAAACGCTTCCAACACTGAGAGGGAAGTGTGCTTTAGGAGGGATTCACTGCAGTGTTACGTCTGTTAAAGAAGGATGCTTTTGGGACTGACTCTGTGGTAACCGCATTAGGCGCACATAGCTTTCCAGTCTCAGACGTCTAACCGTTAGACTATAGGAAGTTCTGTTTAAGGGAAACTCCTTCATGCGGAATGTCACTTCTCACAGTGTCTTTGCAGTGGAGAAAAGAAGATAGAAAAAGGACGGACAGAGAGAACGATGCAAACCGTGATTGAAGTACAGGGTAAGCCTCGTAGGCCTATATTATGCATACTGGTAGTTCAACACCGGAGATGTTCCACAGTGTCTACCTCTTCTCAAAACACTTCCAGTATATGAGGGAACTCTGCTACATTAAGTTCTCACGACAGAGATGCGTCTGTGCTCAGTTGGAAAGTGTAGGACGTGTCTGGGTAGCAACCAGTAAGTGTCTGATACAAGCCGCTAAGAGGGGATGCGGAGGAAGGTATCTGCTCAGGGAAGCTACTTCAGGTGCGTACTCATTCATAAGAGTGTCTCTCCTTTGAGGATGAAGATAGAACAGGGAACGACTACGGGCACATTAGGTACTGTGAGTAAAGGGCATGCTAAGGCGCTTAAGCCTGCCAAACACGTATTGGATGTTCACCACCAGTGCAGATCCGCACTTAGTTTCTCCGTCGAAAGCGCTTCCTACACTGAGAGGGAAGTGTGCTTTAGGAGGGATTCACTGCAGTGTTACGTCTGTTAAAGAAGGATGCTTTTGGGACTGACTCGGTGGTAACCGCATTAGGCGCACATAGCTTTCCAGTCTCAGACGTCTAACCGTTAGACTAAAGGAAGTTCTGTTTAAGGGAAACTCCTTCATGCGGAATGTCACTTCTCACAGTGTCTTTGCAGTGGAGAAAAGAAGATAGAACAAGGACGGACAGAGAGAACGATGCAAACCGTGATTGAAGTACAGGGTAAGCCTCGTAGGCCTCTATTATGCATACTGGTAGTTCAACACCGGAGATGTTCCACAGTGTCTAACTCTTCTCAAAACACTTACATTATATGAGGGAACTCTGCTACATTAAGTTCTCACGACAGAGATGCGTCTGTGCTCAGTTGGAAAGTGTAGGACGTGTCTGGGTAGCAACCAGTAAGTGTCTGATACAAGCCGCTAAGAGGTGATGCGGAGGAAGGTATCTGCTCAGGGAAGCTACTTCAGGTGCGTACTCATTCATAACAGTGTCTCTCCTTTGAGAATGAAGATAGAACAGGGAACGACTACGGGCACATTAGGTACTGTGAGTAAAGGGCATGCTAAGGCGCTTAAGCCTGCCAAACACATATTGGATGTTCACCACCAGTGCAGATCCGCACTTAGTTTCTGCGTCGAAAACGCTTCCTACACTGAGAGGGAAGTGTGCTTTAGGAGGGATTCACTGCAGTGTTACGTCTGTTAAAGAAGGATGCTTTTGGGACTGACTCTGTGGTAACCGCATTAGGCGCACATAGCTTTCCAGTCTCAGACGTCTAACCGTTAGACTATAGGAAGTTCTGCTTAAGGGAAACTCCTTCATGCGGAATGTCACTTCTCACAGTGTCTTTGCAGTGGAGAAAAGAAGATAGAACAAGGACGGACAGAGAGAACGATGCAAACCGTGATTGAATTCCAATATAGGAGTAAGCCTCGTAGGCCTCTATTATGCATACTGGTAGTTCAACACCGGAGATGTTCCACAGTGTCTACCTCTTCTCAAAACACTTACATTATATGAGGGAACTCTGCTACATTAAGTTCTCACGACAGAGATGCGTCTGTGCTCTGTTGGAAAGTGTAGGACGTGTCTGGGTAGCAACCAGTAAGTGTCTGATACAAGCCGCTAAGAGGTGATGCGGAGGAAGGTATCTGCTCAGGGAAGCTACTTCAGGTGCGTACTCATTCATAACAGTGTCTCTCCTTTGAGAATGAAGATAGAACAGGGAACGACTACGGGCACATTAGGTACTGTGAGTAAAGGGCATGCTAAGGCGCTTAAGCCTGCCAAACACATATTGGATGTTCACCACCAGTGCAGATCCGCACTTAGTTTCTGCGTCGAAAACGCTTCCTACAGTGAGAGGGAAGTGTGCTTTAGGAGGGATTCACTGCAGTGTTACGTCTGTTAAAGAAGGAAGCTTTTGGGACTGACTCTGTGGTAACCCCAATAGGCGCACATAGCATTCCAGTCTCAGACGTCTATCCGTTGCACTATAGCAAGTTCTGTTTAAGGGAAACTCCTTCATGCGGAATGTCACTTCTCACAGTGTCTTTCCAGTGGAGGAAAGAAGATAGAACAACGACGGACAGAGAGAACGTTGCAACCCGTGAGTGAAGTACAGGGTAAGGCACCTAAGCCTCTATGATGCATACTGGATGTTCAACACCTGGGATTTTCCACAATGTCTACCACTTCTCAAAACACTTCCAATATAGGAGGGAACTGTGCTACCGTAAGTTCTAATGACAGGGATGCATCTGTGCAAGGTTGAAAACTCGAGGATGTGTCTGGGTAGCAAACATGAAGTGTTTCATAAAGGCACCTTAGACTGGATGCGTAGTAGTTATCTGCTAGGGAAGCTACTTCAGTTTTGTACTCATTCATAACAGTGCTTCTCCTTGGAGGAATGAAGGAAGAACACGGACGGACTAGGGGCACAGTAGGTACTGTGAATAAAGGGCAGGCTATGAACCTTACGCCTGCCAACCACATATTGGATGTTCACCACCAGTGCAGATCCGCACTTAGTTTCTGCGTCGAAAACGCTTCCAACACTGAGAGGGAAGTGTGCTTTAGGAGGGATTCACTGCAGTGTTACGTCTGTTAAAGAAGGATGCTTTTGGGACTGACTCTGTGGTAACCGCATTAGGCGCACATAGCTTTCCAGTCTCAGACGTCTAACCGTTAGGCTATAGGAAGTTCTGTTTAAGGGAAACTCCTTCATGCGGAATGTCACTTCTCACAGTGTCTTTGCAGTGGAGAAAAGAAGATAGAACAAGGACGGACAGAGAGAACGATGCAAACCGTGATTGAAGTACAGGGTAAGCCTCGTAGGCCTCTATTATGCATACTGGTAGTTCAACACCGGAGATGTTCCACAGTGTCTACCTCTTCTCAAAACACTTCCAGTATATGAGGGAACTCTGCTACATTAAGTTCTCACGACAGAGATGCGTCTGTGCTCAGTTGGAAAGTGTAGGACGTGTCTGGGTAGCAACCAGTAAGTGTCTGATACAAGCCGCTAAGAGGGGATGCGGAGGAAGGTATCTGCTCAGGGAAGCTACTTCAGGTGCGTACTCATTCATAAGAGTGTCTCTCCTTTGAGGATGAAGATAGAACAGGGAACGACTACGGGCACATTAGGTACTGTGAGTAAAGGGCATGCTAAGGCGCTTAAGCCTGCCAAACACATATTGGATGTTCAACACCAGTGCAGATCCGCACTTAGTTTCTGCGTCGAAAACGCTTCCTACACTGAGAGGGAAGTGTGCTTTAGGAGGGATTCACTGCAGTGTTACGTCTGTTAAAGAAGGAAGCTTTTGGGACTGACTCTGTGGTAACCCCAATAGGCGCACATAGCTTTCCAGTCTCAAACGTCTATCCGTTGGACTATAGCAAGTTCTGTTTAAGGGAAACTCCTTCATGCAGAATGTCACTTCTCACAGTGTCTTTCCAGTGGAGGAAAGAAGATAGAACAACGACGGACAGAGAGAACGTTGCAACCCGTGAGTGAAGTACAGGGTAAGGCACCTAAGCCTCTATGATGCATACTGGATGTTCAACACCTGGGATTTTCCACAATGTCTACCACTTCTCAAAACACTTCCAATATAGGAGGGAACTGTGCTACCGTAAGATCTAATGACAGGGATGCATCTGTGCAAGGTTGAAAACTCGAGGATGTGTCTGGGTAGCAAACATGAAGTGTTTCATAAAGGCACCTTAGACTGGATGCGTAGGAGGTATCTGCTCAGGGAAGCTACTTCAGTTTTGTACTCATTCATAACAGTGCTTCTCCTTGGAGGAATGAAGGAAGAACACGGACGGACTAGGGGCACAGTAGGTACTGTGAATAAAGGACAGGCTATGAACCTTACGCCTGCCAACCACATATTGGATGTTCACCACCAGTGTTGATCCGCACATAGGTTCTGCGTCTAAAACGCTTCCAACACTGAGAGGGAAGTGTGCTTTAGGAGGGATTCACTGCAGTGTTACGTCTGTTAAAGAAGGATGCTTTTGGGACTGACTCTGTGGTAACCGCATTAGGCGCACATAGCTTTCCAGTCTCAGACGTCTAACCGTTAGACTATAGGAAGTTCTGTTTAAGGGAAACTCCTTCATGCGGAATGTCACTTCTCACAGTGTCTTTGCAGTGGAGAAAAGAAGATAGAAAAAGGACGGACAGAGAGAACGATGCAAACCGTGATTGAAGTACAGGGTAAGCCTCGTAGGCCTATATTATGCATACTGGTAGTTCAACACCGGAGATGTTCCACAGTGTCTACCTCTTCTCAAAACACTTCCAGTATATGAGGGAACTCTGCTACATTAAGTTCTCACGACAGAGATGCGTCTGTGCTCAGTTGGAAAGTGTAGGACGTGTCTGGGTAGCAACCAGTAAGTGTCTGATACAAGCCGCTAAGAGGGGATGCGGAGGAAGGTATCTGCTCAGGGAAGCTACTTCAGGTGCGTACTCATTCATAAGAGTGTCTCTCCTTTGAGGATGAAGATAGAACAGGGAACGACTACGGGCACATTAGGTACTGTGAGTAAAGGGCATGCTAAGGCGCTTAAGCCTGCCAAACACGTATTGGATGTTCACCACCAGTGCAGATCCGCACTTAGTTTCTCCGTCGAAAGCGCTTCCTACACTGAGAGGGAAGTGTGCTTTAGGAGGGATTCACTGCAGTGTTACGTCTGTTAAAGAAGGATGCTTTTGGGACTGACTCGGTGGTAACCGCATTAGGCGCACATAGCTTTCCAGTCTCAGACGTCTAACCGTTAGACTAAAGGAAGTTCTGTTTAAGGGAAACTCCTTCATGCGGAATGTCACTTCTCACAGTGTCTTTGCAGTGGAGAAAAGAAGATAGAACAAGGACGGACAGAGAGAACGATGCAAACCGTGATTGAAGTACAGGGTAAGCCTCGTAGGCCTCTATTATGCATACTGGTAGTTCAACACCGGAGATGTTCCACAGTGTCTAACTCTTCTCAAAACACTTACATTATATGAGGGAACTCTGCTACATTAAGTTCTCACGACAGAGATGCGTCTGTGCTCAGTTGGAAAGTGTAGGACGTGTCTGGGTAGCAACCAGTAAGTGTCTGATACAAGCCGCTAAGAGGTGATGCGGAGGAAGGTATCTGCTCAGGGAAGCTACTTCAGGTGCGTACTCATTCATAACAGTGTCTCTCCTTTGAGAATGAAGATAGAACAGGGAACGACTACGGGCACATTAGGTACTGTGAGTAAAGGGCATGCTAAGGCGCTTAAGCCTGCCAAACACATATTGGATGTTCACCACCAGTGCAGATCCGCACTTAGTTTCTGCGTCGAAAACGCTTCCTACACTGAGAGGGAAGTGTGCTTTAGGAGGGATTCACTGCAGTGTTACGTCTGTTAAAGAAGGAAGCTTTTGGGACTGACTCTGTGGTAACCCCAATAGGCGCACATAGCTTTCCAGTCTCAGCCGTCTATCCGTTGCACTATAGCAAGTTCTGTTTAAGGGAAACTCCTTCATGCGGAATGTCACTTCTCACAGTGTCTTTCCAGTGGAGGAAAGAAGATAGAACAACGACGGACAGAGAGAACGTTGCAACCCGTGAGTGAAGTACAGGGTAAGGCACCTAAGCCTCTATGATGCATACTGGATGTTCAACACCTGGGATTTTCCACAATGTCTACCACTTCTCAAAACACTTCCAATATAGGAGGGAACTGTGCTACCGTAAGTTCTAATGACAGGGATGCATCTGTGCAAGGTTGAAAACTCGAGGATGTGTCTGGGTAGCAACATGAAGTGTTTCATAAAGGCACCTTAGACTGGATGCGTAGTAGTTATCTGCTAGGGAAGCTACTTCAGTTTTGTACTCATTCATAACAGTGCTTCTCCTTGGAGGAATGAAGGAAGAACACGGACGGACTAGGGGCACAGTAGGTACTGTGAATAAAGGGCAGGCTATGAACCTTACGCCTGCCAACCACATATTGGATGTTCACCACCAGTGCAGATCCGCACTTAGTTTCTGCGTCGAAAACGCTTCCAACACTGAGAGGGAAGTGTGCTTTAGGAGGGATTCACTGCAGTGTTACGTCTGTTAAAGAAGGATGCTTTTGGGACTGACTCTGTGGTAACCGCATTAGGCGCACATAGCTTTCCAGTCTCAGACGTCTAACCGTTAGGCTATAGGAAGTTCTGTTTAAGGGAAACTCCTTCATGCGGAATGTCACTTCTCACAGTGTCTTTGCAGTGGAGAAAAGAAGATAGAACAAGGACGGACAGAGAGAACGATGCAAACCGTGATTGAAGTACAGGGTAAGCCTCGTAGGCCTCTATTATGCATACTGGTAGTTCAACACCGGAGATGTTCCACAGTGTCTACCTCTTCTCAAAACACTTCCAGTATATGAGGGAACTCTGCTACATTAAGTTCTCACGACAGAGATGCGTCTGTGCTCAGTTGGAAAGTGTAGGACGTGTCTGGGTAGCAACCAGTAAGTGTCTGATACAAGCCGCTAAGAGGGGATGCGGAGGAAGGTATCTGCTCAGGGAAGCTACTTCAGGTGCGTACTCATTCATAAGAGTGTCTCTCCTTTGAGGATGAAGATAGAACAGGGAACGACTACGGGCACATTAGGTAATGTGAGTAAAGGGCATGCTAAGGCGCTTAAGCCTGCCAAACACATATTGGATGTTCACCACCAGTGCAGATCCGCACTTAGTTTCTGCATCGAAAACGCTTCCTACACTGAGAGGGAAGTGTGCTTTAGGAGGGATTCACTGCAGTGTTACGTCTGTTAAAGAAGGAAGCTTTTGGGACTGACTCTGTGGTAACCGCATTAGGCGCACATAGCTCTCCAGTCTCAGACGTCTAACCGTTAGACTATAGGAAGTTCTGTTGAAGGGAAACTCCTTCATGCGGAATGTCACTTCTCACAGTGTCTTTGCAGTGGAGAAAAGAAGATAGAACAAGGACGGACAGAGAGAACGATGCAAACCGTGATTGAAGTACAGGGTAAGCCTCGTAGGCCTCTATTATGCATACTGGTAGTTCAACACCGGAGATGTTCCACAGTGTCTAACTCTTCTCAAAACACTTCCAGTATATGAGGGAACTCTGCTACATTAAGTTCTCACGACAGAGATGCGTCTGTGCTCAGTTGGAAACTGTAGGACGTGTCTGGGTAGCAACCAGTAAGTGTCTGATACAAGCCGCTAAGAGGGGATGCGGAGGAATGTATCTGCTCAGGGAAGCTACTTCAGGTGCGTACTCATTCATAAGAGTGTCTCTCCTTTGAGGATGAAGATAGAACAGGGAACGACTACGGGCACATTAGGTACTGTGAGTAAAGGGCATGCTAAGGCGCTTAAGCCTGCCAAACACATATTGGATGTTCACCACCAGTGCAGATCCGCACTTAGTTTCTGCGTCGAAAACGCTTCCTACACAGAGAGGGAAGTGTGCTTTAGGAGGGATTCACTGCAGTGTTACGTCTGTTAAAGAAGGAAGCTTTTGGGACTGACTCTGTGGTAACCCCAATAGGCGCACATAGCTTTCCAGTCTCAGCCGTCTATCCGTTGGACTATAGCAAGTTCTGTTTAAGGGAAACTCCTTCATGCGGAATGTCACTTCTCACAGTGTCTTTCCAGTGGAGGAAAGAAGATAGAACAACGACGGACAGAGAGAACGTTGCAACCCGTGAGTGAAGTACAGGGTAAGTCACCCAAGCCTCTATGATGCATACTGGATGTTCAACACCTGGGATTTTCCACAATGTCTACCACTTCTCAAAACACTTCCAATATAGGAGGGAACTGTGCTACCGTAAGTTCTAATGACAGGGATGCATCTGTGCAAGGTTGAAAACTCGAGGATGTGTCTGGGTAGCAAACATGAAGTGTCTCATAAAGGCACCTTAGACTGGATGCGTAGTAGGTATCTGCTAGGGAAGCTACTTCAGTTTTGTACTCATTCATAACAGTGCTTCTCCTTGGAGGAATGAAGGAAGAACACGGACGGACTAGGGGCACATTAGGTACTGTGAATATAGGGCAGGCTATGAACCTTACCCCTGCCAACCACATATTGGATGTTCACCACCAGTGTTGATCCGCACATAGGTTCTGCGTCTAAAACGCTTCCAACACTGAGAGGGAAGTGTGCTTTAGGAGGGATTCACTGCAGTGTTACGTCTGTTAAAGAAGGATGCTTTTGGGACTGACTCTGTGGTAACCGCATTAGGCGCACATAGCTTTCCAGTCTCAGACGTCTAACCGTTAGACTATAGGAAGTTCTGTTTAAGGGAAACTCCTTCATGCGGAATGTCACTTCTCACAGTGTCTTTGCAGTGGAGAAAAGAAGATAGAACAAGGACGGACAGAGAGAACGATGCAAACCGTGATTGAAGTACAGGGTAAGCCTCGTAGGCCTCTATTATGCATACTGGTAGTTCAACACCGGAGATGTTCCACAGTGTCTACCTCTTCTCAAAACACTTCCAGTATATGAGGGAACTCTGCTACATTAAGTTCTCACGACAGAGATGCGTCTGTGCTCAGATGGAAAGTGTAGGACTTGTCTGGGTAGCAACCAGTAAGTGTCTGATACAAGCCGCTAAGAGGGGATGCGGAGGAAGGTATCTGCTCAGGGAAGCTACTTCAGGTGCGTACTCATTCATAAGAGTGTCTCTCCTTTGAGGATGAAGATAGAACAGGGAACGACTACGGGCACATTAGGTACTGTGAGTAAAGGGCATGCTAAGTCGCTTAAGCCTGGCAAACACATATTGGATGTTCACCACCAGTGCAGATCCGCACTTAGTTTCTGCGTCGAAAACGCTTCCTACACTGAGAGGGAAGTGTGCTTTAGGAGGGATTCACTGCAGTGTTACGTCTGTTAAAGAAGGATGCTTTTGGGACTGACTCTGTGGTAACCGCATTAGGCGCACATAGCTTTCCAGTCTCAGACGTCTAACCGTTAGACTATAGGAAGTTCTGCTTAAGGGAAACTCCTTCATGCGGAATGTCACTTCTCACAGTGTCTTTGCAGTGGAGAAAAGAAGATAGAACAAGGACGGACAGAGAGAACGATGCAAACCGTGATTGAATTCCAATATAGGAGTAAGCCTCGTAGGCCTCTATTATGCATACTGGTAGTTCAACACCGGAGATGTTCCACAGTGTCTACCTCTTCTCAAAACACTTCCAGTATATGAGGGAACTCTGCTACATTAAGTTCTCACGACAGAGATGCGTCTGTGCTCAGTTGGAATGTGTAGGACGTGTCTGGGTAGCAACCAGTAAGTGTCTGATACAAGCCGCTAAGAGGTGATGCGGAGGAAGGTATCTGCTCAGGGAAGCTACTTCAGGTGCGTACTCATTCATAACAGTGTCTCTCCTTTGAGAATGAAGATAGAACAGGGAACGACTACGGGCACATTAGGTACTGTGAGTAAAGGGCATGCTAAGGCGCTTAAGCCTGCCAAACACATATTGGATGTTCACCACCAGTGCAGATCCGCACTTAGTTTCTGCGTCGAAAACGCTTCCTACACTGAGAGGGAAGTGTGCTTTAGGAGGGATTCACTGCAGTGTTACGTCTGTTAAAGAAGGAAGCTTTTGGGACTGACTCTGTGGTAACCCCAATAGGCGCACATAGCTTTCCAGTCTCAGCCGTCTATCCGTTGCAATATAGCAAGTTCTGTTTAAGGGAAACTCCTTCATGCGGAATGTCACTTCTCACAGTGTCTTTCCAATGGAAGAAAGAAGATAGAACAACGATGGACAGAGAGAACGTTGCAACCCGTGAGTGAAGTACAGGGTAAGGCACCTAAGCCTCTATGATGCATACTGGATGTTCAACACCTGGGATTTTCCACAATGTCTACCACTTCTCAAAACACTTCCAATATAGGAGGGAACTGTGCTACCGTAAGTTCTAATGACAGGGATGCATCTGTGCAAGGTTGAAAACTCGAGGATGTGTCTGGGTAGCAAACATGAAGTGTTTCATAAAGGCACCTTAGACTGGATGCGTAGTAGTTATCTGCTAGGGAAGCTACTTCAGTTTTGTACTCATTCATAACAGTGCTTCTCCTTGGAGGAATGAAGGAAGAACACGGACGGACTAGGGGCACAGTAGGTACTGTGAATAAAGGGCAGGCTATGAACCTTACGCCTGCCAACCACATATTGGATGTTCACCACCAGTGCAGATCCGCACTTAGTTTCTGCGTCGAAAACGCTTCCAACACTGAGAGGGAAGTGTGCTTTAGGAGGGATTCACTGCAGTGTTACGTCTGTTAAAGAAGGATGCTTTTGGGACTGACTCTGTGGTAACCGCATTAGGCGCACATAGCTTTCCAGTCTCAGACGTCTAACCGTTAGGCTATAGGAAGTTCTGTTTAAGGGAAACTCCTTCATGCGGAATGTCACTTCTCACAGTGTCTTTGCAGTGGAGAAAAGAAGATAGAACAAGGACGGACAGAGAGAACGATGCAAACCGTGATTGAAGTACAGGGTAAGCCTCGTAGGCCTCTATTATGCATACTGGTAGTTCAACACCGGAGATGTTCCACAGTGTCTACCTCTTCTCAAAACACTTCCAGTATATGAGGGAACTCTGCTACATTAGGTTCTCACGACAGAGATGCGTCTGTGCTCAGTTGGAAAGTGTAGGACGTGTCTGGGTAGCAACCAGTAAGTGTCTGATACAAGCCGCTAAGAGGGGATGCGGAGGAAGGTATCTGCTCAGGGAAGCTACTTCAGGTGCGTACTCATTCATAAGAGTGTCTCTCCTTTGAGGATGAAGATAGAACAGGGAACGACTACGGGCACATTAGGTACTGTGAGTAAAGGGCATGCTAAGGCGCTTAAGCCTGCCAAACACATATTGGATGTTCACCACCAGTGCAGATCCGCACTTAGTTTCTGCGTCGAAAACGCTTCCTACACTGAGAGGGAAGTGTGCTTTAGGAAGGATTCACTGCAGTGTTACGTCTGTTAAAGAAGGAAGCTTTTGGGACTGACTCTGTGGTAACCGCATTAGGCGCACATAGCTCTCCAGTCTCAGACGTCTAACCGTTAGACTATAGGAAGTTCTGTTGAAGGGAAACTCCTTCATGCGGAATGTCACTTCTCACAGTGTCTTTGCAGTGGAGAAAAGAAGATAGAACAAGGACGGACAGAGAGAACGATGCAAACCGTGATTGAAGTACAGGGTAAGCCTCGTAGGCCTCTATTATGCATACTGGTAGTTCAACACCGGAGATGTTCCACAGTGTCTAACTCTTCTCAAAACACTTCCAGTATATGAGGGAACTCTGCTACATTAAGTTCTCACGACAGAGATGCGTCTGTGCTCAGTTGGAAACTGTAGGACGTGTCTGGGTAGCAACCAGTAAGTGTCTGATACAAGCCGCTAAGAGGGGATGCGGAGGAATGTATCTGCTCAGGGAAGCTACTTCAGGTGCGTACTCATTCATAAGAGTGTCTCTCCTTTGAGGATGAAGATAGAACAGGGAACGACTACGGGCACATTAGGTACTGTGAGTAAAGGGCATGCTAAGGCGCTTAAGCCTGCCAAACACATATTGGATGTTCACCACCAGTGCAGATCCGCACTTAGTTTCTGCGTCGAAAACGCTTGCTACACAGAGAGGGAAGTGTGCTTTAGGAGGGATTCACTGCAGTGTTAGGTCTGTTAAAGAAGGAAGCTTTTGGGACTGACTCTGTGGTAACCCCAATAGGCGCACATAGCTTTCCAGTCTCAGCCGTCTATCCGTTGGACTATAGCAAGTTCTGTTTAAGGGAAACTCCTTCATGCGGAATGTCACTTCTCACAGTGTCTTTCCAGTGGAGTAAAGAAGATAGAACAACGACGGACAGAGAGAACGTTGCAACCCGTGAGTGAAGTACAGGGTAAGTCACCCAAGCCTCTATGATGCATACTGGATGTTCAACACCTGGGATTTTCCACAATGTCTACCACTTCTCAAAACACTTCCAATATAGGAGGGAACTGTGCTACCGTAAGTTCTAATGACAGGGATGCATCTGTGCAAGGTTGAAAACTCGAGGATGTGTCTGGGTAGCAAACATGAAGTGTCTCATAAAGGCACCTTAGACCTGATGCGTAGTAGTTATCTGCTAGGGAAGCTACTTCAGTTTTGTACTCATTCATAACAGTGCTTCTCCTTGGAGGAATGAAGGAAGAACACGGACGGACTAGGGGCACAGTAGGTACTGTGAATAAAGGGCAGGCTATGAACCTTACGCCTGCCAACCACATATTGGATGTTCACCACCAGTGCAGATCCGCACTTAGTTTCTGCGTCGAAAACGCTTCCAACACTGAGAGGGAAGTGTGCTTTAGGAGGGATTCACTGCAGTGTTACGTCTGTTAAAGAAGGATGCTTTTGGGACTGACTCTGTGGTAACCGCATTAGGCGCACATAGCTTTCCAGTCTCAGACGTCTAACCGTTAGGCTATAGGAAGTTCTGTTTAAGGGAAACTCCTTCATGCGGAATGTCACTTCTCACAGTGTCTTTGCAGTGGAGAAAAGAAGATAGAACAAGGACGGACAGAGAGAACGATGCAAACCGTGATTGAAGTACAGGGTAAGCCTCGTAGGCCTCTATTATGCATACTGGTAGTTCAACACCGGAGATGTTCCACAGTGTCTACCTCTTCTCAAAACACTTCCAGTATATGAGGGAACTCTGCTACATTAAGTTCTCACGACAGAGATGCGTCTGTGCTCAGTTGGAAAGTGTAGGACGTGTCTGGGTAGCAACCAGTAAGTGTCTGATACAAGCCGCTAAGAGGGGATGCGGAGGAAGGTATCTGCTCAGGGAAGCTACTTCAGGTGCGTACTCATTCATAAGAGTGTCTCTCCTTTGAGGATGAAGATAGAACAGGGAACGACTACGGGCACATTAGGTACTGTGAGTAAAGGGCATGCTAAGGCGCTTAAGCCTGCCAAACACATATTGGATGTTCACCACCAGTGCAGATCCGCACTTAGTTTCTGCATCGAAAACGCTTCCTACACTGAGAGGGAAGTGTGCTTTAGGAGGGATTCACTGCAGTGTTACGTCTGTTAAAGAAGGAAGCTTTTGGGACTGACTCTGTGGTAACCGCATTAGGCGCACATAGCTCTCCAGTCTCAGACGTCTAACCGTTAGACTATAGGAAGTTCTGTTGAAGGGAAACTCCTTCATGCGGAATGTCACTTCTCACAGTGTCTTTGCAGTGGAGAAAAGAAGATAGAACAAGGACGGACAGAGAGAACGATGCAAACCGTGATTGAAGTACAGGGTAAGCCTCGTAGGCCTCTATTATGCATACTGGTAGTTCAACACCGGAGATGTTCCACAGTGTCTAACTCTTCTCAAAACACTTCCAGTATATGAGGGAACTCTGCTACATTAAGTTCTCACGACAGAGATGCGTCTGTGCTCAGTTGGAAAGTGTAGGACGTGTCTGGGTAGCAACCAGTAAGTGTCTGATACAAGCCGCTAAGAGGGGATGCGGAGGAATGTATCTGCTCAGGGAAGCTACTTCAGGTGCGTACTCATTCATAAGAGTGTCTCTCCTTTGAGGATGAAGATAGAACAGGGAACGACTACGGGCACATTAGGTACTGTGAGTAAAGGGCATGCTAAGGCGCTTAAGCCTGCCAAACACATATTGGATGTTCACCACCAGTGCAGATCCGCACTTAGTTTCTGCGTCGAAAACGCTTGCTACACAGAGAGGGAAGTGTGCTTTAGGAGGGATTCACTGCAGTGTTAGGTCTGTTAAAGAAGGAAGCTTTTGGGACTGACTCTGTGGTAACCCCAATAGGCGCACATAGCTTTCCAGTCTCAGCCGTCTATCCGTTGGACTATAGCAAGTTCTGTTTAAGGGAAAATCCTTCATGCGGAATGTCACTTCTCACAGTGTCTTTCCAGTGGAGGAAAGAAGATAGAACAACGACGGACAGAGAGAACGTTGCAACCCGTGAGTGAAGTACAGGGTAAGTCACCCAAGCCTCTATGATGCATACTGGATGTTCAACACCTGGGATTTTCCACAATGTCTACCACTTCTCAAAACACTTCCAATATAGGAGGGAACTGTGCTACCGTAAGTTCTAATGACAGGGATGCATCTGTGCAAGGTTGAAAACTCGAGGATGTGTCTGGGTAGCAAACATGAAGTGTCTCATAAAGGCACCTTAGACTGGATGCGTAGTAGGTATCTGCTAGGGAAGCTACTTCAGTTTTGTACTCATTCATAACAGTGCTTCTCCTTGGAGGAATGAAGGAAGAACACGGACGGACTAGGGGCACAGTAGGTACTGTGAATATAGGGCAGGCTATGAACCTTACCCCTGCCAACCACATATTGGATGTTCACCACCAGTGTTGATCCGCACATAGGTTCTGCGTCTAAAACGCTTCCAACACTGAGAGGGAAGTGTGCTTTAGGAGGGATTCACTGCAGTGTTACGTCTGTTAAAGAAGGATGCTTTTGGGACTGACTCGGTGGTAACCGCATTAGGCGCACATAGCTTTCCAGTCTCAGACGTCTAACCGTTAGACTAAAGGAAGTTCTGTTTAAGGGAAACTCCTTCATGCGGAATGTCACTTCTCACAGTGTCTTTGCAGTGGAGAAAAGAAGATAGAACAAGGACGGACAGAGAGAACGATGCAAACCGTGATTGAAGTACAGGGTAAGCCTCGTAGGCCTCTATTATGCATACTGGTAGTTCAACACCGGAGATGTTCCACAGTGTCTAACTCTTCTCAAAACACTTCCAGTATATGAGGGAACTCTGCTACATTAAGTTCTCACGACAGAGATGCGTCTGTGCTCAGTTGGAAAGTGTAGGACGTGTCTGGGTAGCAACCAGTAAGTGTCTGATACAAGCCGCTAAGAGGGGATGCGGAGGAAGGTATCTGCTCAGGGAAGCTACTTCAGGTGCGTACTCATTCATAACAGTGTCTCTCCTTTGAGGATGAAGATAGAACAGGGAACGACTACGGGCACATTAGGTACTGTGAGTAAAGGGCATGCTAAGGCGCTTAAGCCTGCCAAACACATATTGGATGTTCACCACCAGTGCAGATCCGCACTTAGTTTCTGCGTCGAAAACGCTTCCTACACTGAGAGGGAAGTGTGCTTTAGGAGGGATTCACTGCAGTGTTACGTCTGTTAAAGAAGGAAGCTTTTGGGACTGACTCTGTGGTAACCCCAATAGGCGCACATAGCTTTCCAGTCTCAGCCGTCTATCCGTTGGACTATAGCAAGTTCTGTTTAAGGGAAACTCCTTCATGCGGAATGTCACTTCTCACAGTGTCTTTCCGTGGAGGAAAGAAGATAGAACAACGACGGACAGAGAGAACGTTGCAACCCGTGAGTGAAGTACAGGGTAAGGCACCTAAGCCTCTATGATGCATACTGGATGTTCAACACCTGGGAATTTCCATAATGTCTACCACTTCTCAAAACACTTCCAATATAGGAGGGAACTGTGCTACCGTAAGATCTAATGACAGGGATGCATCTGTGCAAGGTTGAAAACTCGAGGATGTGTCTGGGTAGCAAACATGAAGTGTCTCATAAAGGCACCTTAGACTGGATGCGTAGGAGGTATTTGCTCAGGGAAGCTACTTCAGTTTTGAACTCATTCATAACAGTGCTTCTCCTTGGAGGAATGAAGGAAGAACACGGACGGACTAGGGGCACATTAGGTACTGTGAATAAAGGGCAGGCTATGAACCTTACGCCTACCAACCACATATTGGATGTTCACCACCAGTGTTGATCCGCACATAGGTTCTGCGTCTAAAACGCTTCCAACACTGAGAGGGAAGTGTGCTTTAGGAGGGATTCACTGCAGTGTTACGTCTGTTAAAGAAGGATGCTTTTGGGACTGACTCTGTGGTAACCGCATTAGGCGCACATAGCTTTCCAGTCTCAGACGTCTAACCGTTAGACTAAAGGAAGTTCTGTTTAAGGGAAACTCCTTCATGCGGAATGTCACTTCTCACAGTGTCTTTGCAGTGGAGAAAAGAAGATAGAACAAGGACGGACAGAGAGAACGATGCAAACCGTGATTGAAGTACAGGGTAAGCCTCGTAGGCCTCTATTATGCATACTGGTAGTTCAACACCGGAGATGTTCCACAGTGTCTACCTCTTCTCAAAACACTTCCAGTATATGAGGGAACTCTGCTACATTAAGTTCTCACGACAGAGATGCGTCTGTGCTCAGATGGAAAGTGTAGGACGTGTCTGGGTAGCAACCAGTAAGTGTCTGATACAAGCCGCTAAGAGGGGATGCGGAGGAAGGTATCTGCTCAGGGAAGCTACTTCAGGTGCGTACTCATTCATAAGAGTGTCTCTCCTTTGAGGATGAAGATAGAACAGGGAACGACTACGGGCACATTAGGTACTGTGAGTAAAGGGCATGCTAAGTCGCTTAAGCCTGCCAAACACATATTGGATGTTCACCACCAGTGCAGATCCGCACTTAGTTTCTGCGTCGAAAACGCTTCCTACACTGAGAGGGAAGTGTGCTTTAGGAGGGATTCACTGCAGTGTTACGTCTGTTAAAGAAGGATGCTTTTGGGACTGACTCTGTGGTAACCGCATTAGGCGCACATAGCTTTCCAGTCTCAGACGTCTAACCGTTAGACTATAGGAAGTTCTGCTTAAGGGAAACTCCTTCATGCGGAATGTCACTTCTCACAGTGTCTTTGCAGTGGAGAAAAGAAGATAGAACAAGGACGGACAGAGAGAACGATGCAAACCGTGATTGAATTCCAATATAGGAGTAAGCCTCGTAGGCCTCTACTATGCATACTGGTAGTTCAACACCGGAGATGTTCCACAGTGTCTACCTCTTCTCAAAACACTTCCAGTATATGAGGGAACTCTGCTACATTAAGTTCTCACGACAGAGATGCGTCTGTGCTCAGTTGGAATGTGTAGGACGTGTCTGGGTAGCAACCAGTAAGTGTCTGATACAAGCCGCTAAGAGGGGATGCGGAGGAAGGTATCTGCTCAGGGAAGCTACTTCAGGTGCGTACTCATTCATAAGAGTGTCTCTCCTTTGAGGATGAAGATAGAACAGGGAACGACTACGGGCACATTAGGTACTGTGAGTAAAGGGCAAGCTAAGGCGCTTAAGCCTGCCAAACACATATTGGATGTTCACCACCAGTGCAGATCCGCACTTAGTTTCTGCGTCGAAAACGCTTCCTACACTGAGAGGGAAGTGTACTTTAGGAGGGATTCACTGCAGTGTTACGTCTGTTAAAGAAGGAAGCTTTTGGGACTGACTCTGTGGTAACCCCAATAGGCGCACATAGCTTTCCAGTCTCAGCCGTCTATCCGTTGGACTATAGCAAGTTCTGTTTAAGGGAAACTCCTTCATGCGGAATGTCACTTCTCACAGTGTCTTTCCAGTGGAGGAAAGAAGATAGAACAACGACGGACAGAGAGAACGTTGCAACCCGTGAGTGAAGTACAGGGTAAGGCACCTAAGCCTCTATGATGCATACTGGATGTTCAACACCTGGGATTTTCCACAATGTCTACCACTTCTCAAAACACTTCCAATATAGGAGGGAACTGTGCTACCGTAAGATCTAATGACAGGGATGCATCTGTGCAAGGTTGAAAACTCGAGGATGTGTCTGGGTAGCAAACATGAAGTGTTTCATAAAGGCACCTTAGACTGGATGCGTAGGAGGTATCTGCTCAGGGAAGCTACTTCAGTTTTGTACTCATTCATAACAGTGCTTCTCCTTGGAGGAATGAAGGAAGAACACGGACGGACTAGGGGCACAGTAGGTACTGTGAATAAAGGACAGGCTATGAACCTTACGCCTGCCAACCACATATTGGATGTTCACCACCAGTGTTGATCCGCACATAGGTTCTGCGTCTAAAACGCTTCCAACACTGAGAGGGAAGTGTGCTTTAGGAGGGATTCACTGCAGTGTTACGTCTGTTAAAGAAGGAAGCTTTTGGGACTGACTCTGTGGTAACCCCAATAGGCGCACATAGCTTTCCAGTCTCAGCCGTCTATCCGTTGGACTATAGCAAGTTCTGTTTAAGGGAAACTCCTTCATGCGGAATGTCACTTCGCACAGTGTCTTTCCAGTGGAGGAAAGAAGATAGAACAACGATGGACAGAGAGAACGTTGCAACCCGTGACTGAAGTACAGTGTAAGGCACCTAAGCCTCTATGATGCATACTGGATGTTCAACACCTGGGATTTTCCACAATGTCTACCACTTCTCAAAACACTTCCAATATAGGAGGGAACTGTGCTACCGTAAGTTCTAATGACAGGGATGCATCTGTGCAAGGTTGAAAACTCGAGGATGTGTCTGGGTAGCAAACATGAAGTGTCTCATAAAGGCACCTTAGACTGGATGCGTAGGAGGTATCTGCTCAGGGAAGCTACTTCAGTTTTGTACTCATTCATAACAGTGCTTCTCCTTGGAGGAATGAAGGAAGAACACAGACGGACTAGGGGCACATTAGGTACTGTGAATAAAGGGCAGGCTATGAACCTTACGCCTGCCAACCACATATTGGATGTTCACCACCAGTGTTGATTCGCACATAGGTTCTACGTCTAAAACGCTTCCAACACTGAGAGGGAAGTGTGCTTTAGGAGGGATTCACTGCAGTGTTACGTCTGTTAAAGAAGGATGCTTTTGGGACTGACTCTGTGGTAACCGCATTAGGCGCACATAGCTTTCCAGTCTCAGACGTCTAACCGTTAGACTATAGGAAGTTCTGTTTAAGGGAAACTCCTTCATGCGGAATGTCACTTCTCACAGTGTCTTTGTAGTGGAGAAAAGAAGATAGAACAAGGACGGACAGAGAGAACGATGCAAACCGTGATTGAAGTACAGGGTAAGCCTCGTAGGCCTATATTATGCATACTGGTAGTTCAACACCGGAGATGTTCCACAGTGTCTACCTCTTCTCAAAACACTTCCAGTATATGAGGGAACTCTGCTACATTAAGTTCTCACGACAGAGATGCGTCTGTGCTCAGTTGGAAAGTGTAGGACGTGTCTGGGTAGCAACCAGTAAGTGTCTGATACAAGCCGCTAAGAGGGGATGCGGAGGAAGGTATCTGCTCAGGGAAGCTACTTCAGGTGCGTACTCATTCATAAGAGTGTCTCTCCTTTGAGGATGAAGATAGAACAGGGAACGACTACGGGCACATTAGGTACTGTGAGTAAAGGGCATGCTAAGGCGCTTAAGCCTGCCAAACACGTATTGGATGTTCACCACCAGTGCAGATCCGCACTTAGTTTCTCCGTCGAAAGCGCTTCCTACACTGAGAGGGAAGTGTGCTTTAGGAGGGATTCACTGCAGTGTTACGTCTGTTAAAGAAGGATGCTTTTGGGACTGACTCGGTGGTAACCGCATTAGGCGCACATAGCTTTCCAGTCTCAGACGTCTAACCGTTAGACTAAAGGAAGTTCTGTTTAAGGGAAACTCCTTCATGCGGAATGTCACTTCTCACAGTGTCTTTGCAGTGGAGAAAAGAAGATAGAACAAGGACGGACAGAGAGAACGATGCAAACCGTGATTGAAGTACAGGGTAAGCCTCGTAGGCCTCTATTATGCATACTGGTAGTTCAACACCGGAGATGTTCCACAGTGTCTACCTCTTCTCAAAACACTTACATTATATGAGGGAACTCTGCTACATTAAGTTCTCACGACAGAGATGCGTCTGTGCTCAGTTGGAAAGTGTAGGACGTGTCTGGGTAGCAACCAGTAAGTGTCTGATACAAGCCGCTAAGAGGTGATGCGGAGGAAGGTATCTGCTCAGGGAAGCTACTTCAGGTGCGTACTCATTCATAACAGTGTCTCTCCTTTGAGAATGAAGATAGAACAGGGAACGACTACGGGCACATTAGGTACTGTGAGTAAAGGGCATGCTAAGGCGCTTAAGCCTGCCAAACACATATTGGATGTTCACCACCAGTGCAGATCCGCACTTAGTTTCTGCGTCGAAAACGCTTCCTACACTGAGAGGGAAGTGTGCTTTAGGAGGGATTCACTGCAGTGTTACGTCTGTTAAAGAAGGAAGCTTTTGGGACTGACTCTGTGGTAACCGCATTAGGCGCACATAGCTCTCCAGTCTCAGACGTCTAACCGTTAGACTATAGGAAGTTCTGTTGAAGGGAAACTCCTTCATGCGGAATGTCACTTCTCACAGTGTCTTTGCAGTGGAGAAAAGAAGATAGAACAAGGACGGACAGAGAGAACGATGCAAACCGTGATTGAAGTACAGGGTAAGCCTCGTAGGCCTCTATTATGCATACTGGTAGTTCAACACCGGAGATGTTCCACAGTGTCTAACTCTTCTCAAAACACTTCCAGTATATGAGGGAACTCTGCTACATTAAGTTCTCACGACAGAGATGCGTCTGTGCTCAGTTGGAAACTGTAGGACGTGTCTGGGTAGCAACCAGTAAGTGTCTGATACAAGCCGCTAAGAGGGGATGCGGAGGAAGGTATCTGCTCAGGGAAGCTACTTCAGGTGCGTACTCATTCATAAGAGTGTCTCTCCTTTGAGGATGAAGATAGAACAGGGAACGACTACGGGCACATTAGGTACTGTGAGTAAAGGGCATGCTAAGGCGCTTAAGCCTGCCAAACACATATTGGATGTTCACCACCAGTGCAGATCCGCACTTAGTTTCTGCGTCGAAAACGCTTCCTACACAGAGAGGGAAGTGTGCTTTAGGAGGGATTCACTGCAGTGTTAGGTCTGTTAAAGAAGGAAGCTTTTGGGACTGACTCTGTGGTAACCCCAATAGGCGCACATAGCTTTCCAGTCTCAGCCGTCTATCCGTTGGACTATAGCAAGTTCTGTTTAAGGGAAACTCCTTCATGCGGAATGTCACTTCTCACAGTGTCTTTCCAGTGGAGGAAAGAAGATAGAACAACGACGGACAGAGAGAACGTTGCAACCCGTGAGTGAAGTACAGGGTAAGTCACCTAAGCCTCTATGATGCATACTGGATGTTCAACACCTGGGATTTTCCACAATGTCTACCACTTCTCAAAACACTTCCAATATAGGAGGGAACTGTGCTACCGTAAGTTCTAATGACAGGGATGCATCTGTGCAAGGTTGAAAACTCGAGGATGTGTCTGGGTAGCAAACATGAAGTGTCTCATAAAGGCACCTTAGACTGGATGCGTAGTAGGTATCTGCTAGGGAAGCTACTTCAGTTTTGTACTCATTCATAACAGTGCTTCTCCTTGGAGGAATGAAGGAAGAACACGGACGGACTAGGGGCACATTAGGTACTGTGAATAAAGGGCAGGCTATGAACCTTACGCCTACCAACCACATATTGGATGTTCACCACCAGTGTTGATCCGCACATAGGTTCTGCGTCTAAAACGCTTCCAACACTGAGAGGGAAGTGTGCTTTAGGAGGGATTCACTGCAGTGTTACGTCTGTTAAAGAAGGATGCTTTTGGGACTGACTCTGTGGTAACCGCATTAGGCGCACATAGCTTTCCAGTCTCAGACGTCTTACCGTTAGACTAAAGGAAGTTCTGTTTAAGGGAAACTCCTTCATGCGGAATGTCACTTCTCACAGTGTCTTTGCAGTGGAGAAAAGAAGATAGAACAAGGACGGACAGAGAGAACGATGCAAACCGTGATTGAAGTACAGGGTAAGCCTCGTAGGCCTCTATTATGCATACTGGTAGTTCAACACCGGAGATGTTCCACAGTGTCTACCTCTTCTCAAAACACTTCCAGTATATGAGGGAACTCTGCTACATTAAGTTCTCACGACAGAGATGCGTCTGTGCTCAGTTGGAAAGTGTAGGACGTGTCTGGGTAGCAACCAGTAAGTGTCTGATACAAGCCGCTAAGAGGGGATGCGGAGGAAGGTATCTGCTCAGGGAAGCTACTTCAGGTGCGTACTCATTCATAACAGTGTCTCTCCTTTGAGGATGAAGATAGAACAGGGAACGACTACGGGCACATTAGGTACTGTGAGTAAAGGGCATGCTAAGGCGCTTAAGCCTGCCAAACACATATTGGATGTTCACCACCAGTGCAGATCCGCACTTAGTTTCTGCGTCGAAAACGCTTCCAACACTGAGAGGGAAGTGTGCTTTAGGAGGGATTCACTGCAGTGTTACGTCTGTTAAAGAAGGATGCTTTTGGGACTGACTCTGTGGTAACCGCATTAGGCGCACATAGCTTTCCAGTCTCAGACGTCTAACCGTTAGACTATAGGAAGTTCTGCTTAAGGGAAACTCCTTCATGCGGAATGTCACTTCTCACAGTGTCTTTGCAGTGGAGAAAAGAAGATAGAACAAGGACGGACAGAGAGAACGATGCAAACCGTTATTGAAGTACAGGGTAAGCCTCGTAGGCCTCTATTATGCATACTGGTAGTTCAACACCGGAGATCTTCCAGTGTCTACCTCTTCTCAAAACACTTACATTATATGAGGGAACTCTGCTACATTAAGTTCTCACGACAGAGATGCGTCTGTGCTCAGTTGGAAAGTGTAGGACGTGTCTGGGTAGCAACCAGTAAGTGTCTGATACAAGCCGCTAAGAGGGGATGCGGAGGAAGGTATCTGCTCAGGGAAGCTACTTCAGGTGCGTACTCATTCATAACAGTGTCTCTCCTTTGAGAATGAAGATAGAACAGGGAACGACTACGGGCACATTAGGTACTGTGAGTAAAGGGCATGCTAAGGCGCTTAAGCCTACCAAACACATATTGGATGTTCACCACCAGTGCAGATCCGCACTTAGTTTCTGCGTCGAAAACGCTTCCTACACTGAGAGGGAAGTGTGCTTTAGGAGGGATTCACTGCAGTGTTACGTCCGTTAAAGAAGGAAGCTTTTGGGACTGACTCTGTGGTAACCCCAATAGGCGCACATAGCTTTCCAGTCTCAGCCGTCTATCCGTTGGACTATAGCAAGTTCTGTTTAAGGGAAACTCCTTCATGCGGAATGTCACTTCTCACAGTGTCTTTCCAGTGGAGAAAGAAGATAGAACAACGACGGACAGAGAGAACGTTGCAACCCGTGAGTGAAGTACAGGGTAAGGCACCTAAGCCTCTATGATGCATACTGGATGTTCAACACCTGGGATTTTCCACAATGTCTACCACTTCTCAAAACACTTCCAATATAGGAGGGAACTGTGCTACCGTAAGATCTAATGACAGGGATGCATCTGTGCAAGGTTGAAAACTCGAGGATGTGTCTGGGTAGCAAACATGAAGTGTCTCATAAAGGCACCTTAGACTGGATGCGTAGGAGGTATCTGCTCAGGGAAGCTACTTCAGTTTTGTACTCATTCATAACAGTGCTTCTCCTTGGAGGAATGAAGGAAGAACACGGACGGACTAGGGGCACATTAGGTACTGTGAATAAAGGGCAGGCTATGAACCTTACGCCTGCCAACCACATATTGGATATTCACCACCAGTGTTGATCCGCACATAGGTTCTGCGTCTAAAACGCTTCCAACACTGAGAGGGAAGTGTGCTTTAGGAGGGATTCACTGCAGTGTTACGTCTGTTAAAGAAGGATGCTTTTGGGACTGACTCTGTGGTAACCGCATTAGGCGCACATAGCTTTCCAGTCTCAGACGTCTAACCGTTAGACTATAGGAAGTTGTGCTAAGGGAAACTCCTTCATGCGGAATGTCACTTCTCACAGTGTCTTTGCAGTGGAGAAAAGAAGATAGAACAAGGACGGACAGAGTGAACGATGCAAACCGTGATTGAAGTACAGGGTAAGCCTCGTAGGCCTCTATTATGCATACTGGTAGTTCAACACCGGAGATGTTCCACAGTGTCTACCTCTTCTCAAAACACTTCCAGTATATGAGGGAACTCTGCTACATTAAGTTCTCACGACAGAGATGCGTCTGTGCTCAGTTGGAATGTGTAGGACGTGTCTGGGTAGCAACCAGTAAGTGTCTGATACAAGCCGCTAAGAGGGGATGCGGAGGAAGGTATCTGCTCAGGGAAGCTACTTCAGGTGCGTACTCATTCATAACAGTGTCTCTCCTTTGAGGATGAAGATAGAACAGGGAACGACTACGGGCACATTAGGTACTGTGAGTAAAGGGCATGCTAAGGCGCTTAAGCCTGCCAAACACATATTGGATGTTCACCACCAGTGCAGATCCGCACTTAGTTTCTGCGTCGAAAACGCTTCCTACACTGAGAGGGAAGTGTGCTTTAGGAGGGATTCACTGCAGTGTTACGTCCGTTAAAGAAGGAAGCTTTTGGGACTGACTCTGTGGTAACCCCAATAGGCGCACATAGCTTTCCAGTCTCAGCCGTCTATCCGTTGGACTATAGCAAGTTCTGTTTAAGGGAAACTCCTTCATGCGGAATGTCACTTCTCACAGTGTCTTTCCAGTGGAGGAAAGAAGATAGAACAACGACGGACAGAGAGAACGTTGCAACCCGTGAATGAAGTACAGGGTAAGGCACCTAAGCCTCTATGATGCATACTGGATGTTCAACACCTGGGATTTTCCACAATGTCTACCACTTCTCAAAACACTTCCAATATAGGAGGGAACTGTGCTACCGTAAGATCTAATGACAGGGATGCATCTGTGCAAGGTTGAAAACTCGAGGATGTGTCTGGGTAGCAAACATGAAGTGTCTCATAAAGGCACCTTAGACTGGATGCGTAGGAGGTATTTGCTCAGGGAAGCTACTTCAGTTTTGAACTCCTTCATAACAGTGCTTCTCCTTGGAGGAATGAAGGAAGAACACGGACGGACTAGGGGCACATTAGGTACTGTGAATAAAGGGCAGGCTATGAACCTTACGCCTGCCAACCACATATTGGATGTTCACCACCAGTGTTGATCCGCACATAGGTTCTGCGTCTAAAACGCTTCCAACACTGAGAGGGAAGTGTGCTTTAGGAGGGATTCACTGCAGTGTTACGTCTGTTAAAGAAGGATGCTTTTGGGACTGACTCTGTGGTAACCGCATTAGGCGCACTTAGCTTTCCAGTCTCAGACGTCTAACCGTTAGACTATAGGAAGTTCTGTTTAAGGGAAACTCCTTCATGCGGAATGTCACTTCTCACAGTGTCTTTGCAGTGGAGAAAAGAAGATAGAACAAGGACGGACAGAGAGAACGATGCAAACCGTGATTGAAGTACAGGGTAAGCCTCGTAGGCCTCTATTATGCATACTGGTAGTTCAACACCGGAGATGTTCCACAGTGTCTACCTCTTCTCAAAACACTTCCAGTATATGAGGGAACTCTGCTACATTAAGTTCTCACGACAGAGATGCGTCTGTGCTCAGTTGGAAAGTGTAGGACGTGTCTGGGTAGCAACCAGTAAGTGTCTGATACAAGCCGCTAAGAGGGGATGCGGAGGAAGGTATCTGCTCAGGGAAGCTACTTCAGGTGCGTACTCATTCATAAGAGTGTCTCTCCTTTGAGGATGAAGATAGAACAGGGAACGACTACGGGCACATTAGGTACTGTGAGTAAAGGGCATGCTAAGTCGCTTAAGCCTGCCAAACACATATTGGATGTTCACCACCAGTGCAGATCCGCACTTAGTTTCTGCTTCGAAAACGCTTCCTACACTGAGAGGGAAGTGTGCTTTAGGAGGGATTCACTGCAGTGTTACGTCTGTTAAAGAAGGATGCTTTTGGGACTGACTCTGTGGTAACCGCATTAGGCGCACATAGCTTTCCAGTCTCAGACGTCTAACCGTTAGACTATAGGAAGTTCTGCTTAAGGGAAACTCCTTCATGCGGAATGTCACTTCTCACAGTGTCTTTGCAGTGGAGAAAAGAAGATAGAACAAGGACGGACAGAGAGAACGATGCAAACCGTGATTGAATTCCAATATAGGAGTAAGCCTCGTAGGCCTCTATTATGCATACTGGTAGTTCAACACCTGAGATGTTGCACAGTGTCTACCTCTTCTCAAAACACTTCCAGTATATGAGGGAACTCTGCTACATTATGTTCTCACGACAGAGATGCGTCTGTGCTCAGTTGGAATGTGTAGGACGTGTCTGGGTAGCAACCAGTAAGTGTCTGATACAAGCCGCTAAGAGGGGATGCGGAGGAAGGTATCTGCTCAGGGAAGCTACTTCAGGTGCGTACTCATTCATAACAGTGTCTCTCCTTTGAGGATGAAGATAGAACAGGGAACGACTACGGGCACATTAGGTACTGTGAGTAAAGGGCATGCTAAGGCGCTTAAGCCTGCCAAACACATATTGTATGTTCACCACCAGTGCAGATCCGCACTTAGTTTCTGCGTCGAAAACGCTTCCTACACTGAGAGGGAAGTGTGCTTTAGGAGGGATTCACTGCAGTGTTACGTCCGTTAAAGAAGGAAGCTTTTGGGACTGACTCTGTGGTAACCCCAATAGGCGCACATAGCTTTCCAGTCTAAGCCGTCTATCCGTTGGACTATAGCAAGTTCTGTTTAAGGGAAACTCCTTCATGAGGAATGTCACTTCTCACAGTGTCTTTCCAGTGGAGGAAAGAAGATAGAACAACGACGGACAGAGAGAACGTTGCAACCCGTGAGTGAAGTACAGGGTAAGGCACCTAAGCCTCTATGATGCATACTGGATGTTCAACACCTGGGATTTTCCACAATGTCTACCACTTCTCAAAACACTTCCAATATAGGAGGGAACTGTGCTACCGTAAGTTCTAATGACAGGGATGCATCTGTGCAAGGTTGAAAACTCGAGGATGTGTCTGGGGAGCAAACATGAAGTGTCTCATAAAGGCACCTTAGACTGGATGCGTAGTAGGTATCTGCTCAGGGAAGCTACTTAAGTTTTGTACTCATTCATAACAGTGCTTCTCCTTGGAGGAATGAAGGAAGAACACGGACGGATTAGGGGCACATTAGGTACTGGGAATAAAGGGCAGGCTATGAACCTTACGCCTGCCAACCACATATTGGATGTTCACCACCAGTGTTGATCCGCACATAGGTTCTGCGTCTAAAACGCTTCCAACACTGAGAGAGAAGTGTGCTTTAGGAGGGATTCACTGCAGTGTTACGTCTGTTAAAGAAGGATGCTTTTGGGACTGACTCGGTGGTAACCGCATTAGGCGCACATAGCTTTCCAGTCTCAGACGTCTAACCGTTAGACTATAGGAAGTTCTGTTTAAGGGAAACGCCTTCATGCGGAATGTCACTTCTCACAGTGTCTTTGCAGTGGAGAAAAGAAGATAGAACAAGGACGGACAGAGAGAACGATGCAAACCGTGATTGAAGTACAGGGTAAGCCTCGTAGGCCTCTATTATGCATACTGGTAGTTCAACACCGGAGATGTTCCACAGTGTCTACCTCTTCTCAAAACACTTCCAGTATATGAGGGAACTCTGGTACATTAAGTTCTCACGACAGAGATGCGTCTGTGCTCAGTTGGAAAGTGTAGGACGTGTCTGGGTAGCAACCAGTAAGTGTCTGATACAAGCCGCTAAGAGGGGATGCGGAGGAAGGTATCTGCTCAGGGAAGCTACTTCAGGTGCGTACTCATTCATAACAGTGTCTCTCCTTTGAGGATGAAGATAGAACACGGAACGACTACGGGCACATTAGGTACTGTGAGTAAAGGGCATGCTAAGGCGCTTAAGCCTGCCAAACACATATTGGATGTTCACCACCAGTGCAGATCCGCACTTAGTTTCTGCGTCGAAAACGCTTCCTACACTGAGAGGGAAGTGTGCTTTATTAGGGATTCACTGCAGTGTTACGTCTGTTAAAGAAGGAAGCTTTTGGGACTGACTCTGTGGTAACCCCAATAGGCGCACATAGCTTTCCAGTCTCAGCTGTCTATCCCTTGGACTATAGCAAGTTCTGTTTAAGGGAACTCCTTCATGCGGAATGTCACTTCTCACAGTGTCTTTCCAGTGGAGGAAAGAAGATAGAACAACGACGGACAGAGAGAACGTTGCAACCCGTGAGTGAAGTACAGGGTAAGGCACCTAAGCCTCTATGATGCATACTGGATGTTCAACACCTGGGATTTTCCACAATGTCTACCACTTCTCAAAACACTTCCAATATAGGAGGGAACTGTGCTACCGTAAGTTCTAATGACAGGGATGCATCTGTGCAAGGTTGAAAACTCGAGGATGTGTCTGGGTAGCAAACATGAAGTGTCTCATAAAGGCACCTTAGACTGGATGCGTAGGAGGTATCTGCTCAGGGAAGCTACTTCAGTTTTGTACTCATTCATAACAGTGCTTCTCCTTGGAGGAATGAAGGAAGAACACAGACGGACTAGGGGCACATTAGGTACTGTGAATAAAGGGCAGGCTATGAACCTTACGCCTGCCAACCACATATTGGATGTTCACCACCAGTGTTGATCCGCACATAGGTTCTGCGTCTAAAACGCTTCCAACACTGAGAGGGAAGTGTGCTTTAGGAGGGATTCACTGCAGTGTTACGTCTGTTAAAGAAGGATGCTTTTGGGACTGACTCTGTGGTAACCGCATTAGGCGCACATAGCTTTCAAGTCTCAGACGTCTAACCGTTAGACTATAGGAAGTTCTGTTTAAGGGAAACTCCTTCATGCGGAATGTCACTTCTCACAGTGTCTTTGCAGTGGAGAAAAGAAGATAGAACAAGGACGGACAGAGAGAACGATGCAAACCGTGATTGAAGTACAGGGTAAGCCTCGTAGGCCTCTATTATGCATACTGGTAGTTCAACACCGGAGATGTTCCACAGTGTCTACCTCTTCTCAAAACACTTCCAGTATATGAGGGAACTCTGCTACATTAAGTTCTCACGACAGAGATGCGTCTGTGCTCAGTTGGAAAGTGTAGGACGTGTCTGGGTAGCAACCAGTAAGTGTCTGATACAAGCCGCTAAGGGGGGATGCGGAGGAAGGTATCTGCTCAGGGAAGCTACTTCAGGTGCGTACTCATTCATAACAGTGTCTCTCCTTTGAGGATGAAGATAGAACAGGGAACGCCTACGGGCACATTAGGTACTGTGAGTAAAGGGCATGCTAAGGCGCTTAAGCCTGCCAAACACATATTGGATGTTCACCACCAGTGCAGATCCGCACTTAGTTTCTGCGTCGAAAACGCTTCCTACACTGAGAGGGAACTGTGCTTTAGGAGGGATTCACTGCAGTGTTACGTCTGTTAAAGAAGGAAGATTTTGGGACTGACTCTGTGGTAACCCCAATAGGCGCACATAGCTTTCCAGTCTCAGCCGTCTATCCGTTGGACTATAGCAAGTTCTGTTTAAGGGAAACTCCTTCATGCGGAATGTCACTTCTCACAGTGTCTTTCCAGTGGAGGAAAGAAGATAGAACAACGACGGACAGAGAGAACGTTGCAACCCGTGAGTGAAGTACAGGGTAAGGCACCTAAGCCTCTATGATGCATACTGGATGTTCAACACCTGGGATTTTCCACAATGTCTACCACTTCTCAAAACACTTCCAATATAGGAGGGAACTGTGCTACCGTAAGATCTAATGACAGGGATGCATCTGTGCAAGGTTGAAAACTCGAGGATGTGTCTGGGTAGCAAACATGAAGTGTCTCATAAAGGCACCTTAGACTGGATGCGTAGTAGGTATCTGCTAGGGAAGCTACTTCAGTTTTGTACTCATTCATAACAGTGCTTCTCCTTGGAGGAATGAAGGAAGAACACGGACGGTCTAGGGGCACAGTAGGTACTGTGAATAAAGGGCAGGCTATGAACCTTACGCCTGCCAACCACATATTGGATGTTCACCACCAGTGTTGATCCGCACATAGGTTCTGCGTCTAAAACGCTTCCAACACTGAGAGGGAAGTGTGCTTTAGGAGGGATTCACTGCAGTGTTACGTCTGTTAAAGAAGGATGCTTTTGGGACTGACTCTGTGGTAACCGCATTAGGCGCACATAGCTTTCCAGTCTCAGACGTCTAACCGTTAGACTATAGGAAGTTCTGTTTAAGGGAAACTCCTTCATGCGGAATGTCACTTCTCACAGTGTCTTTGCAGTGGAGAAAAGAAGATTGAACAAGGACGGACAGAGAGAACGATGCAAACCGTGATTGAAGTACAGGGTAAGCCTCGTAGGCCTCTATTATGCATACTGGTAGTTCAACACCGGAGATGTTCCACAGTGTCTACCTCTTCTCAAAACACTTCCAGTATATGAGGGAATTCTGCTACATTAAGTTCTCACGACAGAGATGCGTCTGTGCTCAGTTGGAAAGTGTAGGACGTGTCTGAATAGCAACCAGTAAGTGTCTGATACAAGCCGCTAAGAGGGGATGCGGAGGAAGGTATCTGCTCAGGGAAGCTACTTCAGGTGCGTACTCATTCATAAGAGTGTCTCTCCTCTGAGGATGAAGATAGAACAGGGAACGACTACGGGCACATTAGGTACTGTGAGTAAAGGGCATGCTAAGGCGCTTAAGCCTGCCAAACACATATTGGATGTTCACCACCAGTGCAGATCCGCACTTAGTTTCTGCGTCCAAAACGCTTCCTACACTGAGAGGGAAGTGTGCTTTAGGAGGGATTCACTGCAGTGTTACGTCTGTTAAAGAAGGAAGCTTTTGGGACTGACTCTGTGGTAACCCCAATAGGCGCACATAGCTTTCCAGTCTCAGCCGTCTATCCGTTGGACTATAGCAAGTTCTGTTTAAGGGAAACTCCTTCATGCGGAATGTCACTTCTCACAGTGTCTTTCCAGTGGAGGAAAGAAGATAGAACAACGACGGACAGAGAGAACGTTGCAACCCGTGAGTGAAGTACAGGGTAAGGCACCTAAGCCTCTATGATGCATACTGGATGTTCAACACCTGGGATTTTCCACAATGTCTACCACTTCTCAAAACACTTCCAATATAGGAGGGAACTGTGCTACCCTAAGTTCTAATGACAGGGATGCATCTGTGCAAGGTTGAAAACTCGAGGATGTGTCTGGGTAGCAAACATGAAGTGTCTCATAAAGGCACCTTAGACTGGATGCGTAGTAGGTATCTGCTAGGGAAGCTACTTCAGTTTTGTACTCATTCATAACAGTGCTTCTCCTTGGAGGAATGAAGGAAGAACACGGACGGACTAGGGGCACAGTAGGTACTGTGAATAAAGGGCAGGCTATGAACCTTACGCCTGCCAACCACATATTGGATGTTCACCACCAGTGTTGATCCGCACATAGGTTCTGCGTCTAAAACGCTTCCAACACTGAGAGGGAAGTGTGCTTTAGGAGGGATTCACTGCAGTGTTACGTCTGTTAAAGAAGGATGCTTTTGGGACTGACTCTGTGGTAACCGCATTAGGCGCACATAGCTTTCCAGTCTCAGACGTCTAACCGTTAGACTATAGGAAGTTCTGTTTAAGGGAAACTCCTTCATGCGGAATGTCACTTCTCACAGTGTCTTTCCAGTGGAGGAAAGAAGATAGAACAAGGACTGACAGAGAGAACGTTGCAAACCGTGAGTGAAGTTCAGGGTAAGCCACACAGACCTCTATGATGCATACTGGAAGTTCAACACCGGAGATGTTCCACAGTGTCTACCTCTTCGCAAAACACTTCCAGTATATGCGGGAACTCTGCTACATTAAGTTCTCACGACAGAGATGCGTCTGTTCTCAGTTGGAAAGTGTAGGACGTGTCTGGGTAGCAACCATACAGTGTCTGATAGAGGCACCTCAGAGGGGATGCAGAGGAAGGTATCTGCTCAGGGAACCTACTTCAGGTGCGTACTCATTCATAACAGTGTTTCTCCTTTGAGGATTAAGATAGAACAGAGAAGGACTACGGGCACATTAGGTACTGTGAGTAAAGAGCACGCTATCGCGCTTACGCCTGCCAAACTCATATTGGATATTCACAACCAGTGGTGATCCGCACTTAGTTTCTGCGTCGAAAACGCATGCAACACTGAGATGGTAGTGTGCTTTAGGAGGAATTCACTGCAGTTTTACGTCTGTTAAAGAAGGAAGCTTTTGGGACTGACTCTGTGGTAAACGCATTAGGCGCCCATAGCTTTCCACTCTCAGACGTCTAACCTTTAGACTATAGGAAGTTCTCTATAAGGGAAAGTCCTTCATGTGGATTGTTACTTCTCACAGTGTCTTTATGTGGAGGAAAGAAGATAGAACAAGGACGGACGGAGAGATCGTTGCACACCGTGACTGAAGTACAGGGTAAGCCACTAAGGCCTCTATGATGCATACTGGAAGTTCAAAACCGGAGATGTTCCACAAGTCCTACCTTTTCTCAAAACACTTCCAGTATATGACGGAACTGTGCTTCAGTAAGTTCTCACGACAGAGATGCGTCTATCCTCATTTGGAAAGTGTAGGACGTGTCTGGATAGCAACCAGTAAGTGTCTGATACAAGCCCCTAAGAGGGGATGCGGAGGAAGGTATCTGCTCAGGGAAGCTACTTCAGGTGCGTACTCATTCATAACAGTGCTTCTCCTTAGAGGATGAAGATATAACAGGGATGGATTAGGGGCACATTAGGTACTCTGAGTAAAGGGCAGGCTATGACGCTTAAGCCTGCCAAAAACATATTGGATGTTCACCACCAGTGTTGATCCGCACCTAGATTCTGCGTCAAAAACGCTTCCAACACTGAGAGGCAAGTGTGCTTTAGGAGGGATTCAGTGCAGTGTTACGTCTGTTAAATAAGGATCCTTTTGGGACTGACTCTGTGTTAGCCGCATTAGGCGCACATAGCTTTCCAGTCTCAGAGGTCTAACCGTTAGACTAGAGGAAATTCTGTATAAGGGAAACTCCTTCATGCGGATTGTCACTTCTCAGAGAGTCTTTCCAGTGGAGGAAAGAAGATAGAACAAAGACGGACAGAGAGATTTGCAAACTGTGAGAGAAGTACAGGGTAAGCCACTAAGGCCTCTATGATGCATACTGGAAGTTCAACACCGGAGATGTTCCACAAATCCTACCTTTTCTCAAAACACTTCCAGTATATGACGGAACTGTGCTTCAGGAAGTTCTCACGACAGAGATGCGTCTGTCCTCAGTTGGAAATTGTAGGACGTGTCTGGATAGCAACCAGTAAGTGTCTGATACAAGCCGCTAAGAGGGGATGCGGAGGAAGGTATCAGCTCAGGGAAGCTACTTCAGGTGCGTACTCATTCATAACAGTGTCTCTCCTTTGAGGATGAAGATAGAACAGGGAACGACTACGGGCACATTAGGTACTGTGAGTAAAGGGCATGCTAAGGCGCTTAAGCCTGCCAAACACATATTGGATGTTCACAACCAGTGCAGATCCGCACTTAGGTTCTGCGTCGAAAACGCTTCCTACACTGAGAGGGAAGTGTGCTTTAGGAGGGATTCACTGCAGTGTTACGTCTGTTAAAGAAGGAAGCTTTTGGGACTGACTCTGTGGTAACCCCAATAGGCGCACATAGCTTTCCAGTCTAAGCCGTCTATCCGTTGGACTATAGCAAGTTCTGTTTAAGGGAAACTCCTTCATGAGGAATGTCACTTCTCACAGTGTCTTTCCAGTGGAGGAAAGAAGATAGAACAACGACGGACAGAGAGAACGTTGCAACCCGTGAGTGAAGTACAGGGTAAGGCACCTAAGCCTCTATGATGCATACTGGATGTTCAACACCTGGGATTTTCCACAATGTCTACCACTTCTCAAAACACTTCCAATATAGGAGGGAACTGTGCTACCGTAAGTTCTAATGACAGGGATGCATCTGTGCAAGGTTGAAAACTCGAGGATGTGTCTGGGGAGCAAACATGAAGTGTCTCATAAAGGCACCTTAGACTGGATGCGTAGTAGGTATCTGCTCAGGGAAGCTACTTAAGTTTTGTACTCATTCATAACAGTGCTTCTCCTTGGAGGAATGAAGGAAGAACACGGACGGATTAGGGGCACATTAGGTACTGGGAATAAAGGGCAGGCTATGAACCTTACGCCTGCCAACCACATATTGGATGTTCACCACCAGTGTTGATCCGCACATAGGTTCTGCGTCTAAAACGCTTCCAACACTGAGAGGGAAGTGTGCTTTAGGAGGGATTCACTGCAGTGTTACGTCTGTTAAAGAAGGATGCTTTTGGGACTGACTCTGTGGTAACCGCATTAGGCGCACATAGCTTTCCAGTCTCAGACGTCTAACCGTTAGACTATAGGAAGTTCTGTTTAAGGGAAACTCCTTCATGCGGAATGTCACTTCTCACAGTGTCTTTGCAGTGGAGAAAAGAAGATAGAACAAGGACGGACAGAGAGAACGATGCAAACCGTGATTGAAGTACAGGGTAAGCCTCGTAGGCCTCTATTATGCATACTGGTAGTTCAACACCGGAGATGTTCCACAGTGTCTACCTCTTCTCAAAACACTTCCAGTATATGAGGGAACTCTGCTACATTAAGTTCTCACGACAGAGATGCGTCTGTGCTCAGTTGGAAAGTGTAGGACGTGTCTGGGTAGCAACCAGTAAGTGTCTGATACAAGCCGCTAAGAGGGGATGCGGAGGAAGGTATCTGCTCAGGGAAGCTACTTCAGGTGCGTACTCATTCATAACAGTGTCTCTCCTTTGAGGATGAAGATAGAACACGGAACGACTACGGGCACATTAGGTACTGTGAGTAAAGGGCATGCTAAGGCGCTTAAGCCTGCCAAACACATATTGGATGTTCACCACCAGTGCAGATCCGCACTTAGTTTCTGCGTCGAAAACGCTTCCTACACTGAGAGGGAAGTGTGCTTTAGGAGGGATTCACTGCAGTGTTACGTCTGTTAAAGAAGGAAGCTTTTGGGACTGACTCTGTGGTAACCCCAATAGGCGCACATAGCTTTCCAGTCTAAGCCGTCTATCCGTTGGACTATAGCAAGTTCTGTTTAAGGGAAACTCCTTCATGCGGAATGTCACTTCTCACAGTGTCTTTCCAGTGGAGGAAAGAAGATAGAACAACGACGGACAGAGAGAACGTTGCAACCCGTGAGTGAAGTACAGGGTAAGGCACCTAAGCCTCTATGATGCATACTGGATGTTCAACACCTGGGATTTTCCACAATGTCTACCACTTCTCAAAACACTTCCAATATAGGAGGGAACTGTGCTACCGTAAGTTCTAATGACAGGGATGCATCTGTGCAAGGTTGAAAACTCGAGGATGTGTCTGGGGAGCAAACATGAAGTGTCTCATAAAGGCACCTTAGACTGGATGCGTAGTAGGTATCTGCTCAGGGAAGCTACTTAAGTTTTGTACTCATTCATAACAGTGCTTCTCCTTGGAGGAATGAAGGAAGAACACGGACGGATTAGGGGCACATTAGGTACTGGGAATAAAGGGCAGGCTATGAACCTTACGCCTGCCAACCACATATTGGATGTTCACCACCAGTGTTGATCCGCACATAGGTTCTGCGTCTAAAACGCTTCCAACACTGAGAGAGAAGTGTGCTTTAGGAGGGATTCACTGCAGTGTTACGTCTGTTAAAGAAGGATGCTTTTGGGACTGACTCGGTGGTAACCGCATTAGGCGCACATAGCTTTCCAGTCTCAGACGTCTAACCGTTAGACTATAGGAAGTTCTGTTTAAGGGAAACTCCTTCATGCGGAATGTCACTTCTCACAGTGTCTTTGCAGTGGAGAAAAGAAGATAGAACAAGGACGGACAGAGAGAACGATGCAAACCGTGATTGAAGTACAGGGTAAGCCTCGTAGGCCTCTATTATGCATACTGGTAGTTCAACACCGGAGATGTTCCACAGTGTCTACCTCTTCTCAAAACACTTCCAGTATATGAGGGAACTCTGCTACATTAAGTTCTCACGACAGAGATGCGTCTGTGCTCAGTTGGAAAGTGTAGGACGTGTCTGGGTAGCAACCAGTAAGTGTCTGATACAAGCCGCTAAGAGGGGATGCGGAGGAAGGTATCTGCTCAGGGAAGCTACTTCAGGTGCGTACTCATTCATAACAGTGTCTCTCCTTTGAGGATGAAGATAGAACAGGGAACGACTACGGGCACATTAGGTACTGTGAGTAAAGGGCATGCTAAGGCGCTTAAGCCTGCCAAACACATATTGGATGTTCACCACCAGTGCAGATCCGCACTTAGTTTCTGCGTCGAAAACGCTTCCTACACTGAGAGGGAAGTGTGCTTTAGGAGGGATTCACTGCAGTGTTACGTCTGTTAAAGAAGGAAGCTTTTGGGACTGACTCTGTGGTAACCCCAATAGGCGCACATAGCTTTCCAGTCTCAGCTGTCTATCCCTTGGACTATAGCAAGTTCTGTTTAAGGGAACTCCTTCATGCGGAATGTCACTTCTCACAGTGTCTTTCCAGTGGAGGAAAGAAGATAGAACAACGACGGACAGAGAGAACGTTGCAACCCGTGAGTGAAGTACAGGGTAAGGCACCTAAGCCTCTATGATGCATACTGGATGTTCAACACCTGGGATTTTCCACAATGTCTACCACTTCTCAAAACACTTCCAATATAGGAGGGAACTGTGCTACCGTAAGTTCTAATGACAGGGATGCATCTGTGCAAGTTTGAAAACTCGAGGATGTGTCTGGGTAGCAAACATGAAGTGTCTCATAAAGGCACCTTAGACTGGATGCGTAGGAGGTATCTGCTCAGGGAAGCTACTTCAGTTTTGTACTCATTCATAACAGTGCTTCTCCTTGGAGGAATGAAGGAAGAACACGGACGGACTAGGGGCACATTAGGTACTGTGAATAAAGGGCAGGCTATGAACCTTACGCCTGCCAACCACATATTGGATGTTCACCACCAGTGTTGATCCGCACATAGGTTCTGCGTCTAAAACGCTTCCAACACTGAGAGGGAAGTGTGCTTTAGGAGGGATTCACTGCAGTGTTACGTCTGTTAAAGAAGGATGCTTTTGGGACTGACTCTGTGGTAACCGCATTAGGCGCACATAGCTTTCCAGTCTCAGAGGTCTAACCGTTAGACTATAGGAAATTCTGTTTAAGGGAAACTCATTCATGCGGAATGTCACTTCTCACAGTGTCTTTGCAGTGGAGAAAAGAAGATAGAACAAGGACAGAGAGTACGATGCAAACCGTGATTGAAGTACAGGGTAAGCTACGTAGGGCTCTATTATGCATACTGGTAGTTCAACACGGGAGATGTTCCACATTGTCTACCTCTTCTCAAAACACTTCCAGTATATGAGGGAACTCTGCTACAGTAAGTTCTCAAGACAGAGAAGCGTCTGTGCTCAGTTGGAAAGTGTAGGACGTGTCTGGGTAACAACCATACATTGTCTGATACAGTAACCTCAGAGGGGATGCAGAGGAAGGTATCTGCTCAGGGTACCTACTTCAGGTGCGTACTCATTCATAACAGTGTTTCTCCTTTGAGGATGAAGATAGAACAGAGAAGGACTACGGGCACATTAGGTACTGTGAGTAAAGAGCACGCTATCGCGCTTAAGCCTGCCATACTCATATTGGATATTCACAACCAGTGGTGATCCGCACTTAGTTTCTGCGTCGAAAATGCATCCAAAACTGAGATGGTAGTGTGCTTTAGGAGGGATTCACTGCAGTTTTACGTCTGTTAAAGAAGGAAGCTTTTGGGACTGACTCTGTGGTAAACGCATTATGCGCCCATAGCTTTCCAGTCTCAGACGTCTAACCGTTAGACGATAGGAAGTTCTTTTAAGGGAAACTCCTTCATGTGGATTGTTACTTCTCACAGTGTCTTTTTGTGGAGGAAAGAAGATAGAACAAGGACGGACAGAGAGATTGTTGCACACCGTGAGTGAAGTACAGGGTAAGCCACTTTGGCCTCTATGATGTATACTGGAAGTTCAACAGCGGAGATGTTCCACAGGTCCTACCTTTTCTCAAAACACTTCCAGTATATGACGGAACTGTGCCTCAGTAATTTCTCACGACAGAGATGCGTCTGTCCTCAGTTGGAAAGTGTAGGACGTGTCTGGATAGCAACCAGTAAGTGTCTGATACAAGCCCCTAAGAGGGGATGCGGAGGAAGGTATCTGCTCAGGGAAGCTACTTCAGGTGCGTACTCATTCATAACAAGGTTTCTCCTTTGAGGATGAAGATAGAACAGGAAACGACTACGGGCACATTAGGTACTGTGAGTAAAGGGCATGCTAAGGCGCTTAAGCCTGCCAAACACATATTGGATGTTCACCACCAGTGCAGATCCGCACTTAGTTTCTGCGTCGAAAACGCTTCCTACACTGAGAGGGAAGTGTGCTTTAGGAGGGATTCACTGCAGTGTTACGTCTTTTAAAGAAGGAAGCTTTTGGGACTGACTCTGTGGTAACCCCAATAGGCGCACATAGCTTTCCAGTCTCAGCCGTCTATCCGTTGGACTATAGCAAGTTCTGTTTAAGGGAAACTCCTTCATGCGGAATGTCACTTCTCACAGTGTCTTTCCAGTGGAGGAAAGAAGATAGAACAACGACGGACAGAGAGAACGTTGCAACCCGTGAGTGAAGTACAGGGTAAGGCACCTAAGCCTCTATGATGCATACTGGATGTTCAACACCTGGGATTTTCCACAATGTCTACCACTTCTCAAAACACTTCCAATATAGGAGGGAACTGTGCTACCGTAAGTTCTAATGACAGGGATGCATCTGTGCAAGGTTGAAAACTCGAGGATGTGTCTGGGTAGTAAACATGAAGTGTCTCATAAAGGCACCTTAGACTGGATGCGTAGGAGGTATCTGCTCAGGGAAGCTACTTCAGTTTTGTACTCATTCATAACAGTGCTTCTCCTTGGAGGAATGAAGGAAGAACACGGACGGACTAGGGGCACAGTAGGTACTGTGAATAAAGGGCAGGCTATGAACCTTACGCCTGCCAACCACATATTGGATGTTCACCACCAGTGTTGATCCGCACATAGGTTCTGCGTCTAAAACGCTTTCAACACTGAGAGGGAAGTGTGCTTTAGGAGGGATTCACTGCAGTGTTACGTCTGTTAAAGAAGGATGCTTTTGGGACTGACTCTGTGGTAACCGCATTAGGCGCACATAGCTTTCCAGTCTCAGACGTCTTACCGTTAGACTATAGGAAGTTCTGTTTAAGGTATACTCCTTCATGCGGAATGTCACTTCTCACAGTGTCTTTCCTGTGGAGGAAAGAAGATAGAACAAGGACTGACAGAGAGAACGTTGCAAACCGTGAGTGAAGTTCAGGGTAAGCCACACAGACCTCTATGATGCATACTGGAAGTTCAACACCGGAGATGTTCCACAGTGTCTACCTCTTCGCAAAACACTTCCAGTATATGCGGGAACTCTGCTACATTAAGTTCTCACGACAGAGATGCGTCTGTTCTCAGTTGGAAAGTGTAGGACGTGTCTGGGTAGCAACCATACAGTGTCTGATAGAGGCACCTCAGAGGGGATGCAGAGGAAGGTATCTGCTCAGGGAACCTACTTCAGGTGCGTACTCATTCATAACAGTGTTTCTCCTTTGAGGATTAAGATAGAACAGAGAAGGACTACGGGCACATTAGGTACTGTGAGTAAAGAGCACGCTATCGCGCTTAAGCCTGCCAAACTCATATTGGATATTCACAACCAGTGGTGATCCGCACTTAGTTTCTGCGTCGAAAACGCATCCAACACTGAGATGGTAGTGTGCTTTAGGAGGAATTCACTGCAGTTTTACGTCTGTTAAAGAAGGAAGCTTTTGGGACTGACTCTGTGGTAAACGCATTAGGCGCCCATAGCTTTCCACTCTCAGACGTCTAACCTTTAGACTATAGGAAGTTCTCTATAAGGGAAACTCCTTCATGTGGATTGTTACTTCTCACAGTGTCTTTATGTGGAGGAAAGAAGATAGAACAAGGACGGACGGAGAGATCGTTGCACACCGTGAGTGAAGTACAGGGTAAGCCACTAAGGCCTCTATGATGCATACTGGAAGTTCAAAACCGGAGATGTTCCACAAGTCCTACATTTTCTCAAAACACTTCCAGTATATGACGGAACTGTGCTTCAGTAAGTTCTCACGACAGAGATGCGTCTATCCTCATTTGGAAAGTGTAGGACGTGTCTGGATAGCAACCAGTAAGTGTCTGATACAAGCCCCTAAGAGGGGATGCAGAGGAAGGTATCTGCTCAGGGAAGCTACTTCAGGTGCGTACTCATTCATAACAGTGCTTCTCCTTAGAAGATGAAGATATAACAGGGATGGATTAGGGGCACATTAGGTACTCTGAGTAAAGGGCAGGCTATGACGCTTAAGCCTGCCAAAAACATATTGGATGTTCACCACCAGTGTTGATCCGCACTTAGGTTCTACGTCAAAAACGCTTCCAACACTGAGAGGCAAGTGTGCTTTAGGAGGGATTCACTGCAGTGTTACGTCTGTTAAATAAGGATCCTTTTGGGACTGACTCTGTGTTAGCCGCATTAGGCGCACATAGCTTTCCAGTCTCAGAGGTCTAACCGTTAGACAAGAGGAAATTCTGTATAAGGGAAACTCCTTCATGCTGACTGTCACTTCTCACAGATTCTTTCCAGTGGAGGAAAGAAGATAGAACAAAGACGGACAGAGAGAACTTTGCAAACTGTGAGAGAAGTACAGGGTAAGCCACTAAGGCCTCTATGATGCATACTGGAAGTTCAACACCGGAGATGTTCCACAGTGTCTACCTCTTCTCAAAACACTTCCAGTATATGAGGGAACTCTGCTACATCAAGTTCTCATGACAGAGATGCGTCTGTTCTCAGTTGGAAAGTGTAGGACGTGTCTGGGTAGCAACCAGTAAGTGTCTGATACAAGCCCCAAAGAGGGGATGCGGAGGAAGGTATCTGCTCAGGGAAGCTACTTCAGGTGCGTACTCATTCATAAGAGTGTCTCTCCTTTGAGGATGAAGATAGAACAGGGAACGACTACGGGCACATTAGGTACTGTGAGTAAAGGGCATGCTAAAGGCTTAAGCCTCCCAAACACATATTGGATGTTCACCACCAGTGCAGATCCGCACTTAGTTTCTGCGTCGAAAACGCTTCCTACACTGAGAGGGAAGTGTGCTTTAGGAGGGATTCACTGCAGTGTTACGTCTGTTAAAGAAGGAAGCTTTTGGGACTGACTCTGTGGTAACCCCAATAGGCGCACATAGCTTTCCAGTCTCAGCTGTCTATCCGTTGGACTATAGCAAGTTCTGTTTAAGGGAACTCCTTCATGCGGAATGTCACTTCTCACAGTGTCTTTCCAGTGGAGGAAAGAAGATAGAACAACGACCGTCAGAGAGAACGTTGCAACCTGTGAGTGAAGTACAGGGTAAGGCACCTAAGCCTCTATGATGCATACTGGATGTTCAACACCTGGGATTTTCCACAATGTCTGCCACTTCTCAAAACACTTCCAATATAGGAGGGAACTGTGCTACCGTAAGTTCTAATGACAGGGATGCATCTGTGCAAGTTTGAAAACTCGAGGATGTGTCTGGGTAGCAAACATGAAGTGTCTCATAAAGGCACCTTAGACTGGATGCGTAGGAGGTATCTGCTCAGGGAAGCTACTTCAGTTTTGTACTCATTCATAACAGTGCTTCTCCTTGGAGGAATGAAGGAAGAACACGGATGGACTAGGGGCACATTAGGTAGTGTGAATAAAGGGCAGGCTATGAACCTTACGCCTGCCAACCACATATTGGATGTTCACCACCAGTGTTGATCCGCACATAGGTTCTGCGTCTAAAACGCTTCCAACACTGAGAGGGAAGTGTGCTTTAGGAGGGATTCACTGCAGTGTTACGTCTGTTAAAGAAGGATGCTTTTGGGACTGACTCTGTGGTAACCGCATTAGGCGCACATAGCTTTCCAGTCTCATAGGTCTAACCGTTAGACTATAGGAAATTCTGTTTAAGGGAAACTCATTCATGCGGAATGTCACTTCTCACAGTGTCTTTGCAGTGGAGAAAAGAAGATAGAACAAGGACAGAGAGTACGATGCAAACCGTGATTGAAGTACAGGGTAAGCTACGTAGGGCTCTATTATGCATACTGGTAGTTCAACACGGGAGATGTTCCACAGTGTCTACCTCTTCTCAAAACACTTCCAGTATATGAGGGAACTCTGCTACAGTAAGTTCTCAAGACAGAGAAGCGTCTGTGCTCAGTTGGAAAGTGTAGGACGTGTCTGGGTAACAACCATACATTGTCTGATACAGTAACCTCAGAGGGGATGCAGAGGAAGGTATCTGCTCAGGGTACCTACTTCAGGTGCGTACTCATTCATAACAGTGTTTCTCCTTTGAGGATGAAGATAGAACAGAGAAGGACTACGGGCACATTAGGTACTGTGAGTAAAGAGCACGCTATCGCGCTTAAGCCTGCCATACTCATATTGGATATTCACAACCAGTGGTGATCCGCACTTAGTTTCTGCGTCGAAAATGCATCCAAAACTGAGATGGTAGTGTGCTTAAGGAGGGATTCACTGCAGTTTTACGTCTGTTAAAGAAGGAAGCTTTTGGGACTGACTCTGTGGTAAACGCATTATGCGCCCATAGCTTTCCAGTCTCAGACGTCTAACCGTTAGACTATAGGAAGTTCTTTTAAGGGAAACTCCTTCATGTGGATTGTTACTTCTCACAGTGTCTTTATGTGGAGGAAAGAAGATAGAACAAGGACGGACAGAGAGATTGTTGCACACCGTGAGTGAAGTACAGGGTAAGCCACTTTGGCCTCTATGATGTATACTGGAAGTTCAACAGCGGAGATATTCCACAAGTCCTACCTTTTCTCAAAACACTTCCACTATATGACGGAACTGTGCCTCAGTAATTTCTCACGACAGAGATGCGTCTGTCCTCAGTTGGAAAGTGTAGAACGTGTCTGGATAGCAACCAGTAAGTGTCTGATACAAGCCTCTAAGAGGGGATGCGGAGGAAGGTATCTGCTCAGGGAAGCTACTTCAGGTGCGTACTCATTCATAACAAGGTTTCTCCTTTGAGGATGAAGATAGAACAGGAAACGACTACGGGCACATTAGGTACTGTGAGTAAAGGGCATGCTAAGGCGCTTAAGCCTGCCAAACACATATTGGATGTTCACCACCAGTGCAGATCCGCACTTAGTTTCTGCGTCGAAAACGCTTCCTACACTGAGAGGGAAGTGTGCTTTAGGAGGGATTCACTGCAGTGTTACGTCTTTTAAAGAAGGAAGCTTTTGGGACTGACTCTGTGGTAACCCCAATAGGCGCACATAGCTTTCCAGTCTCAGCCGTCTATCCGTTGGACTATAGCAAGTTCTGTTTAAGGGAAACTCCTTCATGCGGAATGTCACTTCTCACAGTGTCTTTCCAGTGGAGGAAAGAAGATAGAACAACGACGGACAGAGAGAACGTTGCAACCCGTGAGTGAAGTACAGGGTAAGGCACCTAAGCCTCTATGATGCATACTGGATGATCAACACCTGGGATTTTCCACAATGTCTACCACTTCTCAAAACACTTCCAATATAGGAGGGAACTGTGCTACCGTAAGTTCTAATGACAGGGATGCATCTGTGCAAGGTTGAAAACTCGAGGATGTGTCTGGGTAGTAAACATGAAGTGTCTCATAAAGGCACCTTAGACTGGATGCGTAGGAGGTATCTGCTCAGGGAAGCTACTTCAGTTTTGTACTCATTCATAACAGTGCTTCTCCTTGGAGGAATGAAGGAAGAACACGGACGGACTAGGGGCACATTAGGTACTGTGAATAAAGGGCAGGCTATGAACCTTACGCCTCCCAACCTCATATTGGATGTTCACCACCAGTGTTGATCCGCACATAGGTTCTGCGTCTAAAACGCTTTCAACACTGAGAGGGAAGTGTGCTTTAGGAGGGATTCACTGCAGTGTTACGTCTGTTAAAGAAGGATGCTTTTGGGACTGACTCTGTGGTAACCGCATTAGGCGCACATAGCTTTCCAGTCTCAGACGTCTTACCGTTAGACTATAGGAAGTTCTGTTTAAGGTATACTCCTTCATGCGGAATGTCACTTCTCACAGTGTCTTTCCTGTGGAGGAAAGAAGATAGAACAAGGACTGACAGAGAGAACGTTGCAAACCGTGAGTGAAGTTCAGGGTAAGCCACACAGACCTCTATGATGCATACTGGAAGTTCAACACCGGAGATGTTCCACAGTGTCTACCTCTTCGCATAACACTTCCAGTATATGCGGGAACTCTGCTACATTAAGTTCTCACGACAGAGATGCGTCTGTTCTCAGTTGGAAAGTGTAGGACGTGTCTGGGTAGCAACCATACAGTGTCTGATAGAGGCACCTCAGAGGGGATGCAGAGGAAGGTATCTGCTCAGGGAACCTACTTCAGGTGCGTACTCATTCATAACAGTGTTTCTCCTTTGAGGATTAAGATAGAACAGAGAAGGACTACGGGCACATTAGGTACTGTGAGTAAAGAGCACGCTATCGCGCTTAAGCCTGCCAAACTCATATTGGATATTCACAACCAGTGGTGATCCGCACTTAGTTTCTGCGTCGAAAACGCATCCAACACTGAGATGGTAGTGTGCTTTAGGAGGAATTCACTGCAGTTTTACGTCTGTTAAAGGAGGAAGATTTTGGGACTGACTCTGTGGTAAACGCATTAGGCGCCCATAGCTTTCCACTCTCAGACGTCTAACCTTTAGACTATAGGAAGTTCTCTATAAGGGAAACTCCTTCATGTGGATTGTTACTTCTCACAGTGTCTTTATGTGGAGGAAAGAAGATAGAACAAGGACGGACGGAGAGATCGTTGCACACCGTGAGTGAAGTACAGGGTAAGCCACTAAGGCCTCTATGATGCATACTGGAAGTTCAAAACAGGAGATGTTCCACAAGTCCTACCTTTTCTCAAAACACTTCCAGTATATGAAGGAACTGTGCTTCAGTAAGTTCTCACGACAGAGATGCGTCTATCCTCATTTGGAAAGTGTAGGACGTGTCTGGATAGCAACCAGTAAGTGTCTGATACAAGCCCCTAAGAGGGGATGCGGAGGAAGGTATCTGCTCAGGGAAGCTACTTCAGGTGCGTACTCATTCATAACAGTGCTTCTCCTTAGAGGATGAAGATATAACAGGGATGGATTAGGGGCACATTAGGTACTCTGAGTAAAGGGCAGGCTATGACGCTTAAGCCTGCCAAAAACATATTGGATGTTCACCACCAGTGTTGATCCGCACTTAGGTTCCGCGTCAAAAACGCTTCCAACACTGAGAGGCAAGTGTGCTTTAGGAGGGATTCACTGCAGTGTTACGTCTGTTAAATAAGGATCCTTTTGGGACTGACTCTGTGTTAGCCGCATTAGGCGCACATAGCTTTCCAGTCTCAGAGGTCTAACCGTTAGACAAGAGGAAATTCTGTATAAGGGAAACTCCTTCATGCGGACTGTCACTTCTCACAGAGTCTTTCCAGTGGAGGAAAGAAGATAGAACAAAGACGGACAGAGAGAACTTTGCAAACTGTGAGAGAAGTACAGGGTAAGCCACTAAGGCCTCTATGATGCATACTGGAAGTTCAACACCGGAGATGTTCCACAGTGTCTACCTCTTCTCAAAACACTTCCAGTATATGAGGGAACTCTGCTACATTAAGTTCTCATGACAGAGATGCGTCTGTACTCAGTTGGAAAGTGTAGGACGTGTCTGGGTAGCAACCAGTAAGTGTCTGATACAAGCCGCTAAGAGGGGATGCGGAGGAAGGTATCTGCTCAGGGAAGCTACTTCAGGTGCGTACTCATTCATAACAGTGTCTCTCCTTTGAGGATGAAGATAGAACAAGGAACGACTACGGGCACATTAGGTACTGTGAGTAAAGGGCATCCTAAGGCGCTTAAGCCTGCCAAACACATATTGGATGTTCACCACCAGTGCAGATCCGCACTTAGTTTCTGCGTCGAAAACGCTTCCTACACTGAGAGGGAAGTGTGCTTTAGGAGGGATTCACTGCAGTGTTACGTCTGTTAAAGAAGGAAGCTTTGGGGACTGACTCTGTGGTAACCCCAATAGGCGCACATAGCTTTCCAGTCTCAGCCATCTATCCGTTGGATTATAGCAAGTTCTGTTTAAGGGAAACTCCTTCCTGCGGAATGTCACTTCTCACAGTGTCTTTCCAGTGCAGGAAAGAAGATAGAACAACGACGGACAGAGAGAACGTTGCAACCCGTGAGTGAAGTACAGGGTAAGGCACCTAAGCCTCTATGATGCATACTGGATGTTCAACACCTGGGATTTTCCACAATGTCTACCACCTCTCAAAACACTTCCAGTATATGTCGGAACTGTGCTTCAGTAATTTCTCACGACAGAGATGTGTCTGTCCTCAGTTGTAAAGTGTAGGACGTGTCTGGATAGCAAACAGTAAGTGTCTGATACAAGCCCCTAAGAGGGGATGCGGAGGAAGGTATCTGCTCAGGGAAGCTACTTCAGGTGCGTCCTCATTCATAATAGTGTCTCTCCTTTGAGGATGAAGATAGAACAGGGAACGACTACGGGCACATTAGGTACTTTGAGGAAAGGGCATGCTAAGGCGCTTAAGCCTGCCAAACACATATTGGATGTTCACCACCAGTGCAGATCCGCACTTAGTTTCTGCGTAGAAAACGCTTCCTACACTGAGAGGGAAGTGTGCTTTAGGAGGGATTCACTGCAGTGTTACGTCTGTTAAAGAAGGAAGCTTTTGGGACTGACTCTGTGGTAACCCCAATAGGCGCACATACCTTTCCAGTCTCAGCCATCTATCCGTTGGACTATAGCAAGTTCTGTTTAAGGGAAACTCCTTCATGCGTTATGTCACTTCTCACAATGTCTTTCCAGTGCAGGAAAGAAGATAGAACAACGACGGACAGAGAGAACGTTGCAACCCGTGAGTGAAGTACAGGGTAAGGCACCTAAGCCTCTATGATGCATACTGGATGTTCAACACCTGGGATTTTCCACAATGTCTACCACTTCTCAAAACACTTCCAGTATATGACGGAACTGTGCTTCAGTAATTTCTCACGACAGAGATGTGTCTGTCCTCAGTTGGAAAGTGTAGGACGTGTCTGGATAGCAACAAGTAAGTGTCTGATACAAGCCCCAAAGAGGGGATGCGGAGGAAGGTATCTGCTCAGGGAAGCTACTTCAGGTGCGTACTCATTCATAACAGTGTCTCTCCTTTGAGGATGAAGATAGAACAGGGAACGACTACGGGCACATTAGGTACTGTGAGTAAAGGGCATGCTAAGGCGCTTAAGCCTGCCAAACACATATAAGATGTTCACCACCAGTGTAGATCCGCACTTAGTTTCTGCGTCTAAAACGCTTCCAACACTGAGAGGGAAGTGTGCTTTAGGAGGGATTCACTGCAGTGTTACGTCTGTTAAAGAAGGAAGCTTTTGGGACTGACTCTGTGGTAACCCCAATAGGCGCACATAGCTTTCCAGTCTCAGCCGTCTATCCGTTGGACTATAGCAAGTTCTGTTTAAGGGAAACTCCTTCATGCGGAATGTCACTTCTCACAGTGTCTTTCCAGTGGAGGAAAGAAGATAGAACAACGACGGACAGAGAGAACGTTGCAACCCGTGAGTGAAGTACAGGGTAAGGCACCTAAGCCTCTATGATGCATACTGGATGTTCAACACCTGGGATTTTCCACAATGTCTACCACTTCTCAAAACACTTCCAATATAGGAGGGAACTGTGCTACCGTAAGTTCTAATGACAGGGATGCATCTGTGCAAGGTTGAAAACTCGAGGATGTGTCTGGGTAGCAAACATGAAGTGTCTCATAAAGGCACCTTAGACTGGATGCGTAGGAGGTATCTGCTCAGGGAAGCTACTTCAGTTTTGTACTCATTCATAACAGTGCTTCGCCTTGGAGGAATGAAGGAAGAACACGGACGGACTAGGGGCACATTAGGTACTGTGAATAAAGGGCAGGCTATGAACCTTACGTCTGGCAACCACATATTGGATGTTCACCACCACTGTTGATCCGCACATAGGTTCTGCGTCTAAAACGCTTCCAACACTGAGAGGGAAGTGTGCTTTAGGAGGGATTCACTGCAGTGTTACGTCTGTTAAAGAAGGATGCTTTTGGGACTGACTCTGTGGTAACCGCATTAGGCGCACATAGCTATCCAGTCTCAGACGTCTAACCGTTAGACTATAGGAAGTTCTGTTTAAGGGAAACTCCTTCATGCGGAATGTCACTTCTCACAGTGTCTTTGCAGTGGAGAAAAGAAGATAGAACAAGGACGGACAGAGAGAACGATGCAAACCGTGATTGAAGTACAGGGTAAGCCTCGTAGGCCTCTATTATGCATACTGGTAGTTCAACAGCGGAGATGTTCCACAGTGTCTACCTATTCTCAAAACACTTCCAGTATATGAGGGAACTCTGCTACATTAAGTTCTCACGACAGAGATGCGACTGTACTCACTTGGAAAGTGTAGGACGTGTCTGGGTAGCAACCAGTAAGTGTCTGATACAAGCCGCTAAGAGGGGATGCGGAGGAAGGTATCTGCTCAGGGAAGCTACTTCAGGTGCGTACTCATTCATAACAGTGTCTCTCCTTTGAGGATGAAAATAGAACAGGGAATGACTACGGGCACATTAGGTACTGTGAGGAAAGGGTATGCTAAGACGCTTAAGCCTGCCAATCACATATTCGATGTTCACCACCAGTGCAAATCCGCACTTAGTTTCTGCGTCAAAAACGCTTCCTACACTGAGAGGGAAGTGTGCTTTAGGAGGGATTCACTGCAGTGTTACGTCTGTTAAAGAAGGAAGCTTGGGGACTGACTCTCTGGTAACCCCAATAGGCGCACATAGCTTTCCAGTCTCAGCCGTCTATCCGATGGACTATAGCAAGTTCTGTTTAAGGGAAACTCCTTCATGTGGAATTTCACTTCTCACAGTGTCTTTCCAATGCAGGAAAGAAGATAGAACAACGACGGACAGAGAGAACGTTGCAACCCGTGAGTGAAGTACAGGGTAAGGCACCTAAGCCTCTATGATGCATACTGGATGTTCAACACCTGGGATTTTCCACAATGTCTACCACTTCTCCAAACACTTCCAATATAGGAAGGAACTGTGCTAATGTAAGTTCTAATGACAGGGATGCATCTGTGCAAGGTTGACAACTCGAGGATGTGTCTGGGTAGCAAACATGAAGTGTCTCATAAAGGCCCCTTAGAGTGGATGCATAGGAGGTATCTGCTCAGGGAAGCTACTTCAGTTTTGTACTCATTCATAACAGTGCTTCTCCTTGGAGGAATGAAGGAAGAACACGGACGGACTAGGGGCACATTAGGTACTGTGAATAAAGGGCAGGCTATGAACCTTACGCCTGCCAACCGATATTGGATGTTCACCACCAGTGTTGATCCGCACATAGGTTCTGCGTCTAAAACGCTTCCAACACTGAGAGGGAAGTGTGCTTTAGGAGGGATTCACTGCAGTGTTACGTCTGTTAAAGAAGGATGCTTTTGGGACTGACTCTGTGGTAACCGCATTAGGCGCACATAGCTTTCCAGTCTCAGACGTCTAACCGTTAGACTATAGGAAGTTCTGTTTAAGGGAAACTCCTTCATGCGGAATGTCACTTCTCACAGTGTCTTTGCAGTGGAGAAAAGAAGATAGAACAAGGACGGACAGAGAGAACGATGCAAACCGTGATTGAAGTACAGGGTAAGCCTCGTAGGCCTCTATTATGCATACTGGTAGTTCAACAGCGGAGATGTTCCACAGTGTCTACCTATTCTCAAAACACTTCCAGTATATGAGGGAACTCTGCTACATTAAGTTCTCACGACAGAGATGCGACTGTACTCACTTGGAAAGTGTAGGACGTGTCTGGGTAGCAACCAGTAAGTGTCTGATACAAGCCGCTAAGAGGGGATGCGGAGGAAGGTATCTGCTCAGGGAAGCTAGTTCAGGTGCGTACTCATAACAGTGTCTCTCCTTTGAGGATGAAGATAGAACAGGGAATGACTACGGGCACATTAGGTACTGTGAGTAAAGGGCATGCTAAGGCGCTTAAGCCTGCCAAACACATATTGGATGTTCACCACCAGTGCAGATCCGCACTTAGTTTCTGCGTCGAAAACGCTTCCTACACTGAGAGGGAAGTGTGCTTTAGGAGGGATTCACTGCAGTGTTACGTCTGTTAAAGAAGGAAGCTTTTGGGACTGACTCTGTGGTAACCCCAATAGGCGCACATAGCTTTCCAGTCTCAGCCGTCTATCCGTTGGACTATAGAAAGTTCTGTTTAAGGGAAACTCCTTCATGCGGAATGTCACTTCTCACAGTGTCTTTCCAGTGGAGGAAAGAAGATAGAACAACGACGGACAGAGAGAACGTTGCAACCCGTGAGTGAAGTACAGGGTAAGGGACCTAAGCCTCTATGATGCATACTGGATGTTCAACACCTGGGATTTTCCACAATGTCTACCACTTCTCAAAACACTTCCAATATAGGAGGGAACTGTGCTACCGTAAGTTCTAATGACAGGGATGCATCTGGGCAAGGTTGACAACTCGAGGATGTGTCTGGGTAGCAAACATGAAGTGTCTCATAAAGGCACCTTAGGCTGGATGCATAGGAGGTATCTGCTCAGGGAAGCTACTTCAGTTTGTACTCATTCATAACAGTGCTTCTCCTTGGAGGAATGAAGGAAGAACACGGACGGACTAGGGGCACAGTAGGTACTGTGAATAAAGGGCAGGCTATGAACCTTACGACTACCAACCACAAATTGGATGTTCACCACCAGTGTTGATCCGCACATAGGTTCTGCGTCTAAAACGATTCCAACACTGAGAGGGAAGTGTGCTTTAGGAGGGATTCACTGCAGTGTTACGTCTGTTAAAGAAGGATGCTTTTGGGACTAACTCTGTGGTAACAGCATTAGGCGCACATAGCTTTCCAGTCTCAGACGTCTAACCGTTAGACTATAGGAAGTTCTGTTTAAGGGAAACTCCTTCATGCGGAATGTCACTTCTCACAGTGTCTTTGCAGTGGAGAAAAGAAGATAGAACAAGGACGGACAGAGAGAACGATGCAAACCGTGATTGAAGTACAGGGTAAGCCTCGTAGGCCTCTATTATGCATACTGGTAGTTCCACACCGGAGATGTTCCACAGTGTCTACCTCTTCTCAAAACACTTCCAGTATATGAGGGAACTCTGCTACATTAAGTTCTCACGACAGAGATGCGTCTGTGCTCAGTTGGAAAGTGTAGGACGTGTCTGGGTAGCAACCAGTAAGTGTCTGATACAAGCCGCTAAGAGGGGATGCGGAGGAAGGTATCTGCTCAGGGAAGCTACTTCAGGAGCGTACTCATTCATAACAGTGTCTCTCCTTTGAGGATGAAGATAGAACAGGAAACGACTACGGGCACATTAGGTACTGTGAGTAAAGGGCATGCTAAGGCGCTTAAGCCTGCCAAACACATATTGAATGTTCACCACCCGAGCAGATCCGCACTTAGTTTCTGCGTCGAAAACGCTTCCTACACTGAGAGGGAAGTTCGCTTTAGGAGGGATTCACTGCAGTGTTACGTCTGTTAAAGAAGGAAGCTTTTGGGACTGACTCTGTGGTAACCCCAATAGGCGCACATAGCTTTCCAGTCTCAGCCGTCTATCCGTTGGACTATAGCAAGTTCTGTTTAAGGGAAACTCCTTCATGCGGAATGTCACTTCTCACAGTGTCTTTCCAGTGGAGGAAAGAAGATAGAACAACGACGGACAGAGAGAACGTTGCAACCCGTGAGTGAAGTACAGGGTAAGGCACCTAAGCCTCTATGATGCATACTGGATGTTCAACACCTGGGATTTTCCACAATGTCTACCACTTCCTAAAACACTTCCAATATAGGAGGGAACTGTGCTACCGTAAGTTCTAATGACAGGGATGCATCTGTGCAAGGTTGAAAACTCAAGGATGTGTCTAGGTAGCAAACATGAAGTGTCTCATATAGGCACCTTAGACTGGATGCGTAGGAGGTATCTGCTCAGGGAAGCTACTTCAGTTTTGTACTCATTCATAACAGTGCTTCTCCTTGGAGGAATGAAGGAAGAACACGGACGGACTAGGGGCACATTAGGTACTGTGAATAAAGGGCAGGCTATGAACCTTACGCCTGCCAACCACATTTGGATGTTCACCAACAGTGTTGATCCGCACATAGGTTCTGCGTCTAAAACGCTTCCAACACTGAGAGGGAAGTGTGCTTTAGGAGGGATTCACTGCAGTGTTACGTCTGTTAAAGAAGGATGCTTTTGGGACTGACTCTGTGGTAACCGCATTAGGCGCACATAGCTTTCCAGTCTCAGACGTCTAACCGTTAGACTATAGGAAGTTCTGTTTAAGGGAAACTCCTTCATGCGGAATGTCACTTCTCACAGTGTATTTGCAGTGGAGAAAAGAAGATAGAACTAGGACGGACAGAGAGAACGATGCATACCGTGATTGAAGTACAGGGTAAGCTACGTAGTCCTCTATTATGCATACTGGTTGTTCAACACCGGAGATGTTCCACAGTGTCTACCTCTTCTCAAAACACTTCCATTATATGAGGGAACTGTGGTACCGTAAGTTCTCACGACAGAGATGCGTCTGTCCTCAGTTTAAAAGTGTAGCACGTGTCTGCGTAGCAAACATTAAGTGTCTGATACAAGCCACGAATAGGGGATGCGGAGGAAGGTTCCTGTGCGTACTCATTCATAACAGTGCTTCTCCTTAGAGGATAAAGATATAACAGGGATGGATTAGGGGCCCATTAGGTACTGTGAGTAAAGGGCAGGCTATGACGCTTAAGCCTGCCAACAACATATTGGATGTTCACCACCAGTGCAGATCCGCACTTAGTTTCTGCGTCGAAAACGCTTCCTACACTGAGAGGGAAGTGTGCTTTAGGAGGGATTCACTGCAGTGTTACGTCTGTTAAGGAAGGAAGCTTTTGGGACTGACTCTGTGGTAACCCCGATAGGCGCACATAGCTTTCCAGTCTCAGCCGTCTATCCGATGGACTATAGCAAGTTCTGTTTAAGGGAAACTCCTTCATGCGGAATGTCACTTCTCACTGTGTCTTTCCAGTGGAGGAAAGAAGATAGAACAACGACCGTCAGAGAGAACGTTGCAACCCGTGAGTGAAGTACAGGGCAAGGCACCTAAGCCTCTATGATGCATACTGGATGTTCAACACCTGGGATTTTCCACAATGTCTACCACTTCTCAAAACACTTCCAATATAGGAGGGAACTGTGCTACCGTAAGTTCTAATGACAGGGATGCATCTGGGCAAGGTTGACAACTCGAGGATGTGTCTGGGTAGCAAACATGAAGTGTCTCATAAAGGCACCTTAGGCTGGATGCATAGGAGGTATCTGCTCAGGGAAGCTACTTCAGTTTGTACTCATTCATAACAGTGCTTCTCCTTGGAGGAATGAAGGAAGAACACGGACGGACTAGGGGCACAGTAGGTACTGTGAATAAAGGGCAGGCTATGAACCTTACGCCTACCAACCACATATTGGATGTTCACCACCAGTGTTGATCCGCACATAGGTTCTGCGTCTAAAACGATTCCAACACTGAGAGGGAAGTGTGCTTTAGGAGGGATTCACTGCAGTGTTACGTCTGTTAAAGAAGGATGCTTTTGGGACTAACTCTGTGGTAACAGCATTAGGCGCACATAGCTTTCCAGTCTCAGACGTCTAACCGTTAGACTATAGGAAGTTCTGTTTAAGGGAAACTCCTTCATGCGGAATGTCACTTCTCACAGTGTCTTTGCAGTGGACAAAAGAAGATATGAACAAGGACGGACAGAGAGAACGATGCAAACCGTGATTGAAGTACAGGGTAAGCCTCGTAGGCCTGTATTATGCATACTGGTAGTTCCACACCGGAGATGTTCCACAGTGTCTACCTCTTCTCAAAACACTTCCAGTATATGAGGGAACTCTGCTACATTAAGTTCTCACGACAGAGATGCGTCTGTGCTCAGTTGGAAAGTGTAGGACGTGTCTGGGTAGCAACCAGTAAGTGTCTGATACAAGCCGCTAAGAGGGGATGCGGAGGAAGGTATCTGCTCAGGGAAGCTACTTCAGGAGCGTACTCATTCATAACAGTGTCTCTCCTTTGAGGATGAAGATAGAACAGGAAACGACTACGGGCACATTAGGTACTGTGAGTAAAGGGCATGCTAAGGCGCTTAAGCCTGCCAAACACATATTGAATGTTCACCACCCGAGCAGATCCGCACTTAGTTTCTGCGTCGAAAACGCTTCCTACACTGAGAGGGAAGTGTGCTTTAGGAGGGATTCACTGCAGTGTTACGTCTGTTAAAGAAGGAAGCTTTTGGGACTGACTCTGTGGTAACCCCAATAGGCGCACATAGCTTTCCAGTCTCAGCCGTCTATCCGTTGGACTATAGCAAGTTCTGTTTAAGGGAAACTCCTTCATGCGGAATGTCACTTCTCACAGTGTCTTTCCACTGGAGGAAAGAAGATAGAACAACGACGGACAGAGAGAACGTTGCAACCCGTGAGTGAAGAACAGGGTAAGGCACCTAAGCCTCTATGATGCATACTGGATGTTCAACACCTGGGATTTTCCACAATGTCTACCACTTCTCAAAACACTTCCAATATAGGAGGGAACTGTGCTACCGTAAGTTCTAATGACAGGGATGCATCTGTGCAAGGTTGAAAACTCGAGGATGTGTCTAGGTAGCAAAAACATGAAGTGTCTCATATAGGCACCTTAGACTGGATGGTAGGAGGTATCTGCTCAGGGAAGCTACTTCAGTTTTGTACTCATTCATAACAGTGCTTCTCCTTGGAGGAATGAAGGAAGAACACGGACGGACTAGGGGCACAGTAGGTACTGTGAATAAAGGGCAGGCTATGAACCTTACGCCTGCCAACCACATTTGGATGTTCACCAACAGTGTTGATCCGCACATAGGTTCTGCGTCTAAAACGCTTCCAACACTGAGAGGGAAGTGTGCTTTAGGAGGGATTCACTGCAGTGTTACGTCTGTTAAAGAAGGATGCTTTTGGGACTGACTCTGTGGTAACCGCATTAGGCGCACATAGCTTTCCAGTCTCAGACGTCTAACCGTTAGACTATAGGAAGTTCTGTTTAAGGGAAACTCCTTCATGCGGAATGTCACTTCTCACAGTGTCTTTGCAGTGGAGAAAAGAAGATAGAACAAGGACGGACAGAGAGAACCATGCATACCGTGATTGAAGTACAGGGTAAGCTACGTAGTCCTCTATTATGCATACTGGTTGTTCAACACCGGAGATGTTCCACAGTGTCTACCTCTTCTCAAAACACTTCCATTATATGAGGGAACTTGGTACCGTAAGTTCTCACGACAGAGATGCGTCTGTCCTCAGTTTAAAAGTGTAGCACGTGTCTGCGTAGCAAACATTAAGTGTCTGATACAAGCCACGAATAGGGGATGCGGAGGAAGGTTCCTGTGCGTACTCATTCATAACAGTGCTTCTCCTTAGAGGATAAAGATATAACAGGGATGGATTAGGGGCCCATTAGGTACTGTGAGTAAAGGGCAGGCTATGACGCTTAAGCCTGCCAACCACATATTGGATGTTCACCACCAGTGCAGATCCGCACTTAGTTTCTGCGTCGAAAACGCTTCCTACACTGAGAGGGAAGTGTGCTTTAGGAGGGATTCACTGCAGTGTTACGTCTGTTAAAGAAGGAAGCTTTTGGGACTGACTCTGTGGTAACCCCAATAGGCGCACATAGCTTTCCAGTCTCAGCCGTCTATCCGATGGACTATAGCAAGTTCTGTTTAAGGGAAACTCCTTCATGCGGAATGTCACTTCTCACAGTGTCTTTCCAGTGGAGGAAAGAAGATAGAACAACGATGGACAGAGAGAACGTTGCAACCCGTGAGTGAAGTACAGGGTAAGGCACCTAAGCCTCTATGATGCATACTGGATGTTCAACACCTGGGATTTTCCACAATGTCTACCACTTCTCAAAACACTTCCAATATAGGAGGGAACTGTGCTACCGTAAGTTCTAATGACAGGGATGCATCTGTGCAAGGTTGACAACTCGAGGATGTGTCTGGGTAGCAAACATGAAGTGTCTCATAAAGGCACCTTAGATGGATGCATAGGAGGTATCTGCTCAGGGAAGCTACTTCAGTTTGTACTCATTCATAACAGTGCTTCTCATTGGAGGAATGAAGGAAGAACACGGACGGACTAGGGGCACAGTAGGTACTGTGAATAAAGGGCAGGCTATGAACCTTACGCCTACCAACCACATATTGGTTGTTCACCACCAGTGTTGATCCGCACATAGGTTCTGCGTCTAAAACGCTTCCAACACTGAGAGGGAAGTGTGCTTTAGGAGGGATTCACTGCAGTGTTACGTCTGTTAAAGAAAGATGCTTTTGGGACTGACTCTGTGGTAACAGCATTAGGCGCACATAGCTTTCCAGTCTCAGACGTCTAACCGTTAGACTATAGGAAGTTCTGTTTAAGGGAAATTCCTTCATGCGGAATGTCACTTCTCACAGTGTCTTTGCAGTGGAGAAAAGAAGATAGAACAAGGACGGACAGAGAGAACGATGCAAACCGTGATTGAAGTACAGGGTAAGCCTCGTAGGCCTCTATTATGCATACTGGTAGTTCCACACCGGAGATGTTCCACAGTGTCTACCTCTTCTCAAAACACTTCCAGAATATGATGGAACTCTGCTACATTAAGTTCTCACGACAGAGATGCGTCTGTGCTCAGTTGGAAAGTGTAGGACGTGTCTGGGTAGCAACCAGTAAGTGTCTGATACAAGCCGCTAAGAGGGGATGCGGAGGAAGGTATCTGCTCAGGGAAGCTACTTCAGGAGCGTACTCATTCATAACAGTGTCTCTCCTTTGAGGATGAAGATAGAACAGGAAACGACGACGGGCACATTAGGTACTGTGAGTAAAGGGCATGCTAAGGCGCTTAAGCCTGCCAAACACATATTGGATGTTCACCACCCGAGCAGATCCGCACTTAGTTTCTGCGTCGAAAACGCTTCCTACACTGAGAGGGAAGTGTGCTTTAGCAGGGATTCACTGCAGTGTTACGTCTGTTAAAGAAGGAAGCTTTTGGGACTGACTCTGTGGTAACCCCAATAGGCGCACATAGCTTTCCAGTCTCAGCCGTCTATCCGTTGGACTATAGCAAGTTCTGTTTAAGGGAAACTCCTTCATGTTGAATGTCACTTCTCACAGTGTCTTTCTAGTGGAGGAAAGAAGATAGAACAACGACGGACAGAGAGAACGTTGCAACCCGTGAGTGAAGTACAGGGTAAGGCACCTAAGCCTCTATGATGCATACTGGATGTTCAACACCTGGGATTTTCCACAATGTCTACCACTTCTCAAAACACTTCCAATATAGGAGGGAACTGTGCTACCGTAAGTTCTAATGACAGGGATGCATCTGTGCAAGGTTGACAACTCGAGGATGTGTCTGGGTAGCAAACATGAAGTGTCTCATATAGGCACCTTGACTGGATGCGTAGGAGGTATCTGCTCAGGGAAGCTACTTCAGTTTTGTACTCATTCATAACAGTGCTTCTCCTTGGAGGAATGAAGGAAGAACACGGACGGACTAGGGGCACATTAGGTACTGTGAATAAAGGGCAGGCTATGAACCTTACGTCTGGCAACCACATATTGGATGTTCACCACCAGTGTTGATCCGCACATAGGTTCTGCATCTAAAACGCTTCCAACACTGAGAGGGAAGTGTGCTTTAGGAGGGATTCATTGCAGTGTTACGTCTGTTAAAGAAGGATGCTTTTGGGACTGACTCTGTTGTAACCGCATTAGGCGCACATAGCTTTCCAGTCTCAGACGTCTAACCGTTAGACTATAGGAAGTTCTGTTTAAGGGAAACTCCTTCATGCGGAATGTCACTTCTCACAGTGTCTTTGCAGTGGAGAAAAGAAGATAGAACAAGGACGGACAGAGAGAACGATGCAAACCGTGATTGAAGTACAGGGTAAGCCTCGTAGGCCTCTATTATGCATACTGGTAGTTCAACACCGGAGATGTTCCACAGTGTCTACCTCTTCTCAAAACACTTCCAGTATATGAGGGAACTCTGCTACATTAAGTTCTCACGACAGAGATGCGTCTGTGCTCAGTTGGAAAGTGTAGGACGTGTCTGGGTAGCAACCAGTAAGTGTCTGATACAAGCCGCTAAGAGGGGATGCGGAGGAAGGTATCTGCTCAGGGAAGCTAGTTCAGGTGCGTACTCAGAACAGTGTCTCTCCTTTGAGGATGAAGATAGAACAGGGAACGACTACGGGCACATTAGGTACTGTGAGTAAAGGGCATGCTAAGGCGCTTAAGCCTGCCAAACACATATTGGATGTTCACCACCAGTGCAGATCCGCACTTAGTTTATGCGTCGAAAACGCTTCCTACACTGAGAGGGAAGTGTGCTTTAGGAGGGATTCACTGCAGTGTTACGTCTGTTAAAGAAGGAAGCTTTTGGGACTGACTCTGTGGTAACCCCAATAGGCGCACATAGCTTTCCAGTCTCAGCCGTCTATCCGTTGGACTATAGCAAGTTCTGTTTAAGGGAAACTCCTTCATGCGGAATGTCACTTCTCACAGTGTCTTTCCAGTGGAGGAAAGAAGATAGAACAACGACGGACAGAGAGAACGTTGCAACCCGTGAGTGAAGTACAGGGTAAGGCACCTAAGCCTCTATGATGCATACTGGATGTTCAACACCTGGGATTTTCCACAATGTCTACCACTTCTCAAAACACTTCCAATATAGGAGGGAACTGTGCTACCGTAAGTTCTAATGACAGGGATGCATCTGTGCAAGGTTGAAAACTCGTCGATGTGTCTGGGTAGCAATCATGAAGTGTCTTATAAAGGCACCTTAGACTGGATGCGTAGGAGGTATCTGCTCAGGGAAGCTACTTCAGTTTTGTACTCATTCATAACAGTGCTTCTCCTTGGAGGAATGAAGGAAGAACACGGACGGACTAGGGGCACAGTAGGTACTGTGAATAAAGGGCAGGCTATGAACCTTACGCCTGCCAACCACATTTGGATGTTCACCAACAGTGTTGATCCGCACATAGGTTCTGCGTCTAAAACGCTTCCAACACTGAGAGGGAAGTGTGCTTTAGGAGGGATTCACTGCAGTGTTACGTCTGTTAAAGAAGGATGCTTTTGGGACTGACTCTGTGGTAACCGCATTAGGCGCACATAGCTTTCCAGTCTCAGACGTCTAACCGTTAGACTATAGGAAGTTCTGTTTAAGGGAAACTCCTTCATGCGGAATGTCACTTCTCACAGTGTCTTTGCAGTGGAGAAAAGAAGATAGAACAAGGACGGACAGAGAGAACGATGCATACCGTGATTGAAGTACAGGGTAAGCCTCGTAGGCCTCTATTATGTATACTGGTAGTTCAACACCGGAGATGTTCCACAGTGTCTACCTCTTCTCAAAACACTTCCAGTATATGAGGGAACTCTGCTACATTAAGTTCTCACGACAGAGATGCGTCTGTGCTCAGTTGGAAAATGTAGGACGTGTCTGGGTAGCAACCAGTAAGTGTCTGATACAAGCCGCTAAGAGGGGATGCGGAGGAAGGTATCTGCTCAGGGAAGCTACTTCAGGTGCATACTCATTCATAACAGTGTCTGTCCTTTGAGGATGAAGATAGAACAGGGAACGACTACGGGCACATTAGGTACTGTGAGTAAAGGGCATGCTAAGGCGCTTAAGCCTGCCAAACACATATTGGATGTTCACCACCAGTGCAGATCCGCACTTAGTTTCTGCGTCGAAAACGCTTCCTACACTGAGAAGGAAGTGTGCTTTAGGAGGGAATCACTGCAGTGTTACGTCTGTTAAAGAAGGAAGCTTTTGGGACTGACTCTGTGGTAACCCCAATAGGCGCACATAGCTTTCCAGTATCAGCCGACTATCCGATGGACTATAGCAAGTTCTGTTTAAGGAAAACTCCTTCATGCGGAATGTCACTTCTCACAGTGTCTTTCCAGTGCAGGAAAGAAGATAGAACAACGACGGACAGAGAGAACGTTGCAACCCGTGAGTGAAGTACAGGGTAAGGCACCTAAGCCTCTATGATGCATACTGGAAGTTCAACACCTGGGATTTTCCACAATGTCTACCACTTCTCAAAACACTTCCAATATAGGAGGGAACTGTGCTACCGTAAGTTCTAATGACAGGGATGCATCTGTGCAAGGTTGAAATCTCGAGGATGTGTCTGGCTAGCAAACATGAAGTGTCTCATATAGGCACCTTGGACTGGATGCGTAGTAGGTATCTGCTCAGTGAAGCTACTTCAGTTTTGTACTCATTCATAACAGTGCTTCTCCTTGGAGGAATGAAGGAAGAACACGGACGGACTAGGGGCACATTAGGTACAGTGAATAAAGGGCAGGCTCTGAACCTTACGTCTGGCAACCACATATTGGATGTTCACCACCAGTGTTGATCCGCACATAGGTTCTGCGTCTAAAACGCTTCCAACACTGAGAGGGAAGTGTGCTTTAGGAGGGATTCACTGCAGTGTTACGTCTGTTAAAGAAGGAAGCTTTTGGGACTGACTCTGTGGTAACCCCAATAGGCGCACATAGCTTTCCAGTCTCAGCCGTCTATCCGTTGGACTATAGCAAGTTCTGTTTAAGGGAAACTCCTTCATGCGGAATGTCACTTCTCACAGTATCTTTGCAGTGGAGAAAAGAAGATAGAACAAGGACGGACAGAGAGAACGATGCAAACCGTGATTGAAGTACAGGGTAAGCCTCGTAGGCCTCTATTATGCATACTGGTAGTTCAACACCGGAGATGTTCCACAGTGTCTACCACTTCTCAAAACTCTTCCAGTATATGAGGGAACTCTGCTACATTATGTTCTCACGACAGAGATGCGTCTGTAGTCAGTTGGAAAGTGTAGGACGTGTCTGGGTAGCAACCAGTAAGTGTCTGATACAAGCCGCTAAGAGGGGATGCGGAGGAAGGTATCTGCTCAGGGAAGCTACTTCAGGTGCGTACTCATTCATAACAGTGTCTCTCCTTTGAGGATGAAGATAGAACTGGGAAGAACTACGGGCACATTAGGTACTGTGAGTAAAGGGCATGCTAAGGCGCTTAAGCCTGCCAAACACATATTGGATGTTCACCACCAGTGCAGATCCGCACATAGGTTCTGCGTCGAAAACGCTTCCTACACTGAGAGGGAAGTGTGCTTTAGGAGTGATTCACTGCAGTGTTACGTCTGTTAAAGAAGGAAGCTTTTGGGACTGACTCTGTGGTAACCCCAATTGGCGCACATAGCTTTCCAGTCTCAGCCGTCTATCCGTTGGACTATAGCAAGTTCTGTTTAAGGGAAACTCCTTCATGCGGAATGTCACTTCTCACAATGTCTTTCCAGTGCAGGAAAGAAGATAGAACAACGAAGGACAGAGAGAACGTTGCAACCCGTGAGTGAAGTACAGGGTAAGGCACCTAAGCTTCTATGATGCATACTGGATGTTCAACACCTGGGATTTTCCACAATGTCTACCACTTCTCAAAACACTTCCAATATAGGAGGGAACTGTGCTAATGCAAGTTCTATGGCAGTGATGCATCTGTGCAAGGTTGACAACTCGAGGATGTGTCTGGGTAGCAAACATGAAGTCGCTCATAAATGCACCTTAGACTGGATGCATAGGAGGTATCTGCTCAGGGAAGCTACTTCAGTTTTGTACTCATTCATAACAGTGCTTCTCCTTGGAGGAATGAAGGAAGAACACGGACGGACTAGGGGCACATTAGGTACTGTGAATAAAGGGCAGGCTATGAACCTTACGTCTGGCAACCACATATTGGATGTTCACCACCAGTGTTGATCCGCACATAGGTTCTGCGTCTAAAACGCTTCCAACACTGAGAGGGAAGTGTGCTTTAGGAGGGATTCACTGCAGTGTTACGTCTGTTAAAAAGGATGCTTTTGGGACTGACTCTGTGGTAACCGCATTAGGCGCACATAGCTTTCCAGTCTCAGACGTCTAACCGTTAGACTATAGGAAGTTCTGTTTAAGGGAAACTCCTTCATGCGGAATGTCACTTCTCACAGTGTCTTTGCAGTGGAGAAAAGAAGATAGAACAAGGACGGACAGAGAGAACGATGCAAACCGTGATTGAAGTACAGGTTAAGCCTCGTAGGCTTCTATTATGCATACTGGTAGTTCAACACCGGAGATGTTCCACAGTGTCTACCTCTTCTCAAGACACTTACAGTATATGAAGGAACTCTGCTACATTAAGTTCTCAAAACAGAGATGCGTCTGTGCTCAGTTGGAAAGTGTAGGACGTGTCTGGGTAGCAACCAGTAAGTGTCTGATACAAGCCGCTAAGAGGGGATGCGGAGGAAGGTATCTGCTCAGGGAAGCTACTTCAGGAGCGTACTCCTTCATAACAGTGTCTCTCCTTTGAGGATGAAGATAGAACAGGGAACGACTACGGGCACATTAGGTACTGTGAGTAAAGGGCATGCTAAGGCGCTTAAGCCTGCCAAACACATATTGGATGTTCACCACCAGTGCAGATCCACACTTAGTTTCTGCGTCGAAAACGCTTCCTACACTGAAAGGGAAGTGTGCTTTAGGAGGGATTCACTGCAGTGTTACGTCTGTTAAAGAAGGAAGCTTTTGGGACTAACTCTGTGGTAACCCCAATAGGCGCACATAGCTTTCCAGTCTCAGCCGTCTATCCGATGGACTATAGCAAGTTCTGTTTAAGAGAAACTCCTTCATGCGGAATGTCACTTCTCACAGTGTCTTTCCAGTGCAGGAAAGAAGATAGAACAACGACGGACAGAGAGAACGTTGCATCCCGTGAGTGAAGTACAGGGTAAGGCACCTAAGCCTCTATGATGCATACTGGATGTTCAACACCTGGGATTTTCCACAATGTCTACCACTTCTCAAAACACTTCCAATATAGGAGGGAACTGTGCTAATGTAAGTTCTAATGACAGGGATGCATCTGTGCAAGGTTGACAACTCGAGGATGTGTCTGGGTAGCAAACATGAAGTGTCTCATTAAGGCACCTTAGACTGGAATCATAGGAGGTAACTGCTCAGGGAAGCTACTTCAGTTTTGTACTCATTCATAACAGTGCTTCTCCTTGGAGGAATGAAGGAAGAACACGGACGGACTAGGGGCACAGTAGGTACTGTGAATAAAGGGCAGGCTATGAACCTTACGCCTGCCAACCACATATTGGATGTTCACCACCAGTGTTGATCCGCACATAGGTTCTGCGTCTAAAACGCTTCCAACTCTGAGAGGGAAGTGTGCTTTAGGAGGGATTCACTGCAGTGTTACGTCTGTTAAAGAAGGATGCTTTTGGGACTGACTCTGTGGTAACCGCATTAGGCGCACATAGCTTTCCAGTCTCAGACGTCTAACCGTTAGACTATAAGAAGTTCTGTTTAAGGGAAACTCCTTCATGCGGAATGTCACTTCTCACAGTGTCTTTGCAGTGGAGAAAAGAAGATAGAACAAGGACGGACAGAGAGAACGAAGCAAACCGTGATTGAAGTACAGGGAAAGCCTCGTAGGCCTCTAATGCATACTGGTAGTTCAACACCGGAGATGTTCCACAGTGTCTACCTCTTCTCAAAACACTTCCAGTATATGAGGGAACTCTGCTACATTAAGTTCTCACGACAGAGTTGCGTCTGTGCTCAGTTGGAAAGTGTAGGACGTGTCTGGGTAGCAACCAGTAAGTGTCTGATACAAGCCGCTAAGAGGGGATGCGGAGGAAGGTAACTGCTCAGGGAAGCTACTTCAGGTGCGTCCTCATTCATAACAGTGTCTCTCCTTTGAGGATGTAGATAGAACAGGGAACGACTACGGGCACATTAGGTACTGTGAGTAAAGGGCATGCTAAGGCGCTTAAGCCTGCCAAACACATAATGGATGTTCACCACCAGAGCAGATCCGCACTAATTTTCTTCGTCGAAAACGCTTCCTACACTGAGAGGGAAGTGTGTTTTAGGAGGTATTCACTGCAGTGTTACCTCTGTTAAAGAAGGAAGCTTTTGGGACTGACTCTGTGGTAACCCCAATAGGCGCACATAGCTTTCCAGTCTCAGCCGTCTATCCGTTGGACTATAGCAAGTTCTGTTTAAGGGAAACTCCTTCATGCGGAATGTCACTTCTCACAGTGTCTTTCCAGTGGAGGAAAGAAGATAGAACAACGACGGACAGAGAGAACGTTGCAACCCGTGAGTGAAGTACAGGGTAAGGCACCTAAGCCTCTATGATGCATACTGGATGTTCAACACCTGGGATTTTCCACAATGTCTACCACTTCTCAAAACACTTCCAGTATAGGAGGGAACTGTGCTACCGTAAGTTCTAATGACAGGGATGCATCTGTGCAAGGTTGAAAACTCGAGGATGTGTCTGGGTAGCAAACATGAAGTGTCTCATATAGGCACCTTAGACTGGATGCGTAGTAGGTATCTGCTCAGGGAAGCTACTTCAGTTTTGTACTCATTCATAACAGTGCTTCTCCTTGGAGGAATGAAGGAAGAACATGGACGGACTAGGGGAACATTAGGTACTGTGAATAAAGGGCAGGCTATGAACCTTACGTCTGGCAACCACATATTGGATGTTCACCACCAGTGTTGATCCGCACATAGGTTCTGCGTCTAAAACGCTTCCAACACTGAGAGGGAAGTGTGCTTTAGGAGGGATTCACTGCAGTGTTACGTCTGTTAAAGAAGGAAGCTTTTGGGACTGACTCTGTGGTAACCCCAATAGGCGCACATAGCTTTCCAGTCTCAGCCGTCTATCCGTTGGACTATAGCAAGTTCTGTTTAAGGTTAACTCCTTCATGCGGAATGTCACTTCTCACAGTGTCTTTCCAGTGGAGGAAAGAAGATAGAACAACGACGGACAGAGACAACGTTGCAACCCGTGAGTGAAGTACAGGGTAAGGCACCTAAGACTCTATGATGCATACTGGATGTTCAACACCTGGGATTTTCCACAATGTCTACCACTTCTCAAAACACTTCCAATATAGGAGGGAACTGTGCTAATGCAAGTTCTAATGACAGGGATGCATCTGTGCAAGGTTGAAAACTCGAGGATGTGTCTGGGTAGCAAACATGAAGTGTCTCATATAGGCACCATAGACTGGATGCGTAGTAGGTATCTGCTCAGGGAAGCTACTTCAGTTTTGTACTCATTCATAACAGTGCTTCTCCTTGGAGGAATGAAGGAAGAACACGGACGGACTAGGGGCACAGTAGGTACTGTGAATAAAGGGCAGGCTATGAACCTTACGCCTGCCAACCACATATTGGATGTTCACCACCAGTGTTGATCCGCACATAGGTTCTGCGTCTAAAACGCTTCCAACACTGAGAGGGAAGTGTGCTTTAGGAGGGATTCACTGCAGTGTTACGTCTGTTAAAGAAGGATGCTTTTGGGACTGACTCTGTGGTAACCGCATTAGGCGCACATAGCTTTCCAGTCTCAGACGTCTAACCCTTAGACTATAGGAAGTTCTGTTTAAGGGAAACTCCTTCATGCGGAATGTCACTTCTCACAGTGTCTTTGCAGTGGAGAAAAGAAGATAGAACAAGGACGGGCAGAGAGAACGATGCAAACCGTGATTGAAGTACAGGGAAAGCCTCGTAGGCCTCTATTATGCATACTGGTAGTTCAACACCGGAGATGTTCCACAGTGTCTACCTCTTCTCAAAACACTTCCAGTATATGAGGGAACTCTGCTACATTAAGTTCTCACGACAGAGATGCGTCTGTGCTCAGTTGGAAAGTGTAGGACGTGTCTGGGTAGCAACCAGTAAGTGTCTGATACAAGCCGCTAAGAGGGGATGCGGAGGAAGGTATCTGCTCAGGGAAGCTACTTCAGGTGCGTACTCATTCATAACAGTGTCTCTCCTTTGAGGATGAAGATAGAACAGGGAACGACTACGGGCACATTAGGTACTGTGAGTAAAGGGCATGCTAAGGCGCTTAAGCCTGCCAAACACATATTGGATGTTCCCCACCAGAGCAGATCCGCACTTAGTTTCTGCGTCGAAAACGCTTCCTACACTGAGAGGGAAGTGTGCTTTAGGAGGGATTCACTGCAGTGTTACGTCTGTTAAAGAAGGAAGCTTTTGGGACTGACTCTGTGGTAATCCCAATAGGCGCACATAGCTTTCCAGTCTCAGCCGTCTATCTTTTGGACTATAGCAAGTTCTGTTTAAGGGAAACTCCTTCATGCGGAATGTCACTTCTCACAGTGTCTTTCCAGTGCAGGAAAGAAGATAGAACAACGACGGACAGAGAGAACGTTGCAACCCGTGAGTGAAGTACAGGGTAAGGCACCTAAGCCTCTATGATGCATACTGGATGTTCAACACCTGGGATTTTCCACAATGTCTACCACTTCTCAAAACACTTCCAATATAGGAGGGAACTGTGCTACCGTAAGTTCTAATGACAGGGATGCATCTGTGCAAGGTTGAAAACTCGAGGATGTGTCTGGGTAGCAAACATGAAGTGTCTCATATAGGCACCTTAGACTGGATGCGTAGTAGGTATCTGCTCAGGGAAGCTACTTCAGTTTTGTACTCATTCATACCAGTGCTTCTCCTTGGAGGAATGAAGGAAGAACATGGACGGACTAGGGGCACATTAGGTACTGTGAATAAAGGGCAGGCTATGAACCTTACGTCTGGCAACCACATATTGGATGTTCACCACCAGTGTTGATCCGCACATAGGTTCTGCGTCTAAAACGCTTCCAACACTGAGAGGGAAGTGTGCTTTAGGAGGGATTCACTGCAGTGTTACGTCTGTTAAAGAAGGAAGCTTTTGGGACTGACTCTGTGGTAACCCCAATAGGCGCACATAGCTTTCCAGTCTCAGCCGTCTATCCGTTGGACTATAGCAAGTTCTGTTTAAGGGAAACTCCTTCATGCGGAATGTCACTTCTCACAGTGTCTTTCCAGTGGAGGAAAGAAGATAGAACAACGAAGGACAGAGACAACGTTGCAACCCGTGAGTGAAGTACAGGGTAAGGCACCTAAGACTCTATGATGCATACTGGATGTTCAACACCTGGGATTTTCCACAATGTCTACCACTTCTCAAAACACTTCCAATATAGGAGGGAACTATGCTAATGTAAGTTCTAATGACAGGGATGCATCTGTGCAAGGTTGAAAACTCGAGGATGTGTCTGGGTAGCAAACATGAAGTGTCTCATAAAGGCACCTTAGACTGGATGCGTAGTAGGTATCTGCTCAGGGAAGCTACTTCAGTTTTGTACTCATTCATAACAGTGCTTCTCCTTGGAGGAATGAAGGAAGAACATGGACGGACTAGGGGCACATTAGGTACTGTGAATAAAGGGCAGGCTATGAACCTTACGCCTGGCAACCACATATTGGATGTTCACCACCAGTGTTGATCCGCACATAGGTTCTGCGTCTAAAACGCTTCCAACACTGAGAGGGAAGTGTGCTTTAGGAGGGATTCACTGCAGTGTTACGTCTGTTAAAGAAGGATGCTTTTGGGACTGACTCTGTGGTAACCGCATTAGGCGCACATAGCTTTCCAGTCTCAGACGTCTAACCGTTAGACTATAGGAAGTTCTGTTTAAGGGAAACTCCTTCATGCGGAATGTCACTTCTCACAGTGTCTTTGCAGTGGAGAAAAGAAGATAGAACAAGGACGGACAGAGAGAACGATGCAAACCGTGATTGAAGTACAGGGAAAGCCTTGTAGGCCTCTATTATGCATACTGGTAGTTCAACACCGGAGATGTTCCACAGTGTCTACCTCTTCTCAAAACACTTCCAGTATATGAGGGAACTCTGCTACATTAAGTTCTCACGACAGAGATGCGTCTGTGCTCAGTTGGAAAGTGTAGGACGTGTCTGGGTAGCAACCAGTAAGTGTCTGATACAAGCCGCTAAGAGGGGATGCGGAGGAAGGTATCTGCTCAAGGAATCTACTTCAGGTGCGTACTCATTCATAACAGTGTCTCTCCTTTGAGGATGAAGATAGAACAGGGAACGACTACGGGCACATTAGGTACTGTGAGTAAAGGGCATGCTAAGGCGCTTAAGCCTGCCAAACACATATTGGATGTTCACCACCAGAGCAGATCCGCACTTAGTTTCTGCGTCGAAAACGCTTCCTACACTGAGAGGGAAGTGTGCTTTAGGAGGGATTCACTGCAGTGTTACGTCTGTTAAAGAAGGAAGCTTTTGGGACTGACTCTGTGGTAACCCCAATAGGCGCACATAGCTTTCCAGTCTCAGCCGTCTATCCGTTGGACTATAGCAAGTTCTGTTTAAGGGAAACTCCTTCATGCGGAATGTCACTTCTCACAGTGTCTTTCCAGTGGAGGAAAGAAGATAGAACAACGACGGACAGAGAGAACGTTGCAACCCGTGAGTGAAGTACAGGGTAAGGCACCTAAGCCTCTATGATGCATACTGGATGTTCAACACCTGGGATTTTCCACAATGTCTACCACTTCTCAAAACACTTCCAATATAGGAGGGAACTGTGCTACCATAAGTTCTAATGACAGGGATGCATCTGTGCAAGGTTGAAAACTCGAGGATGTGTCTGGGTAGCAAACATGAAGTGTCTCATATAGGCTCCTTAGACTGGATGCGTAGTAGGTATCTGCTCAGGGAAGCTACTTCAGTTTTGTACTCATTCATAACAGTGCTTCTCCTTGGAGGAATGAAGGAAGAACACGGACGGACTAGGGGCACAGTAGGTACTGTGAATAAAGGGCAGGCTATGAACCTTACGCCTGGCAACCACATATTGGATGTTCACCACCAGTGTTGATCCGCACATAGGTTCTGCGTCTAAAACGCTTCCAACATGAGAGGGAAGTGTGCTTTAGGAAGGATTCACTGCAGTGTTACGTCTGTTAAAGAAGGAAGCTTTTGGGACTGACTCTGTGGTAACCCCAATAGGCACACATATCTTTCCAGTCTCAGCCCTCTATCCGTTGGACTATAGCAAGTTCTGTTTGAGGGAAACTCCTTCATGCGGAATGTCACTTCTCACAGTGTCTTTCCAGTGGAGGAAAGAAGATAGAACAATGACGGACTGAGAGAACGTTGCAACCCGTGAGTGAAGTACAGGGTAAGGCACCTAAGACTCTATGATGCATACTGGATGTTCAACACCTGGGATTTTCCACAATGTCTACCACTTCTCAAAACACTTCCAATATAGGAGGGAACTATGCTAATGTAAGTTCTAATGACAGGGATGCATCTGTGCAAGGTTGAAAACTCGAGGATGTGTCTGGGTAGCAAACATGAAGTGTCTCATAAAGGCACCTTAGACTGGATGCATAGGAAGTATCTGCTCAGGGAAGCTACTTCAGTTTTGTACTCATTCATAACAGTGCTTCCCCTTGGAGGAATGAAGGAAGAACACGGACGGACTAGGGGCACATTAGGTACTGGGAATAAAGGGCAGGCTATGAACCTTATGCCTGCCAACCACATATTGGATGTTCACCACCAGTGTTGATCCGCACATAGGTTCTGCGTCTAAAACGCTTCCAACACTGAGAGGGAAGTGTGCTTTAGGAGGGATTCACTGCAGTGTTATGTCTGTTAAAGAAGGATGCTTTTGGGACTGACTCTGTGGTAACCGCATTAGGCGCACATAGCTTTCCAGTCTCAGACGTCTAACCGTTAGCCTATAGGAAGTTCTGTTTAAGGGAAACTCCTTCATGCGGAATGTCACTTCTCACAGTGTCTTTGCAGTGGAGAAAAGAAGATAGAACAAGGACGGACAGAGAGAACGATGCAAACCGTGATTGAAGTACAGGGTAAGCCTCGTAGGCCTCTATTATGCATACTGGTAGTTCAACACCGGAGATGTTCCACAGTGTCTACCTCTTCTCAAAACACTTCCAGTATATGAGGGAACTCTGCTACATTAAGTTCTCACGACAGAGATGCGTCTGTGCTCAGTTGGAAAGTGTAGGATGTGTCTGGGTAGCAACCAGTAAGTGTCTGATACAAGCCGCTAAGAGGGGATGCGGAGGAAGGTGTCTGCTCAGGAAAGCTACTTCAGGTGCGTACTCATTCATAACAGTGTCTCTCCTTTGAGGATGAAGATAGAACAGGGAACGACTACGGGCACATTAGGTACTGTGAGTAAAGGGCATGCTAAGGCGCTTAAGCCTGCCAAACACGTATTGGATGTTCACCACCAGTGCAGATCCGCACTTAGTTTCTGCGTCGAAAACGCTTCCTACACTGAGAGGGAAGTGTGCTTTAGGAGGGATTCACTGCAGTGTTACGTCTGTTAAAGAAGGAAGCTTTTGGGACTGACTCTGTGGTAACCCCAATAGGCGCACATAGCTTTCCAGTCTCAGCCGTCTATCCGATGGACTATAGCAAGTTCTGTTTAAGGGAAACTCCTTCATGCGGAATGTCACTTCTCACAGTGTCTTTCCAGTGCAGGAAAGAAGATAGAACAACGAAGGACAGAGACAACGTTGCAACCCGTGAGTGAAGTACAGGGTAAGGCACCTAAGACTCTATGATGCATACTGGATGTTCAACACCTGGGATTTTCCACAATGTCTACCACTTCTCAAAACACTTCCAATATAGGAGGGAACTATGCTAATGTAAGTTCTAATGACAGGGATGCATCTGTGCAAGGTTGAAAACTCGAGGATGTGTCTGGGTAGCAAACATGAAGTGTCTCATAAAGGCACCTTAGACTGGATGCGTAGTAGGTATCTGCTCAGGGAAGCTACTTCAGTTTTGTACTCATTCATAACAGTGCTTCTCCTTGGAGGAATGAAGGAAGAACATGGACGGACTAGGGGCACATTAGGTACTGTGAATAAAGGGCAGGCTATGAACCTTACGCCTGGCAACCACATATTGGATGTTCACCACCAGTGTTGATCCGCACATAGGTTCTGCGTCTAAAACGCTTCCAACACTGAGAGGGAAGTGTGCTTTAGGAGGGATTCACTGCAGTGTTACGTCTGTTAAAGAAGGATGCTTTTGGGACTGACTCTGTGGTAACCGCATTAGGCGCACATAGCTTTCCAGTCTCAGACGTCTAACCGTTAGACTATAGGAAGTTCTGTTTAAGGGAAACTCCTTCATGCGGAATGTCACTTCTCACAGTGTCTTTGCAGTGGAGAAAAGAAGATAGAACAAGGACGGACAGAGAGAACGATGCAAACCGTGATTGAAGTACAGGGAAAGCCTTGTAGGCCTCTATTATGCATACTGGTAGTTCAACACCGGAGATGTTCCACAGTGTCTACCTCTTCTCAAAACACTTCCAGTATATGAGGGAACTCTGCTACATTAAGTTCTCACGACAGAGATGCGTCTGTGCTCAGTTGGAAAGTGTAGGACGTGTCTGGGTAGCAACCAGTAAGTGTCTGATACAAGCCGCTAAGAGGGGATGCGGAGGAAGGTATCTGCTCAAGGAATCTACTTCAGGTGCGTACTCATTCATAACAGTGTCTCTCCTTTGAGGATGAAGATAGAACAGGGAACGACTACGGGCACATTAGGTACTGTGAGTAAAGGGCATGCTAAGGCGCTTAAGCCTGCCAAACACATATTGGATGTTCACCACCAGAGCAGATCCGCACTTAGTTTCTGCGTCGAAAACGCTTCCTACACTGAGAGGGAAGTGTGCTTTAGGAGGGATTCACTGCAGTGTTACGTCTGTTAAAGAAGGAAGCTTTTGGGACTGACTCTGTGGTAACCCCAATAGGCGCACATAGCTTTCCAGTCTCAGCCGTCTATCCGTTGGACTATAGCAAGTTCTGTTTAAGGGAAACTCCTTCATGCGGAATGTCACTTCTCACAGTGTCTTTCCAGTGGAGGAAAGAAGATAGAACAACGACGGACAGAGAGAACGTTGCAACCCGTGAGTGAAGTACAGGGTAAGGCACCTAAGCCTCTATGATGCATACTGGATGTTCAACACCTGGGATTTTCCACAATGTCTACCACTTCTCAAAACACTTCCAATATAGGAGGGAACTGTGCTACCATAAGTTCTAATGACAGGGATGCATCTGTGCAAGGTTGAAAACTCGAGGATGTGTCTGGGTAGCAAACATGAAGTGTCTCATATAGGCTCCTTAGACTGGATGCGTAGTAGGTATCTGCTCAGGGAAGCTACTTCAGTTTTGTACTCATTCATAACAGTGCTTCTCCTTGGAGGAATGAAGGAAGAACACGGACGGACTAGGGGCACAGTAGGTACTGTGAATAAAGGGCAGGCTATGAACCTTACGCCTGGCAACCACATATTGGATGTTCACCACCAGTGTTGATCCGCACATAGGTTCTGCGTCTAAAACGCTTCCAACATGAGAGGGAAGTGTGCTTTAGGAAGGATTCACTGCAGTGTTACGTCTGTTAAAGAAGGAAGCTTTTGGGACTGACTCTGTGGTAACCCCAATAGGCACACATATCTTTCCAGTCTCAGCCCTCTATCCGTTGGACTATAGCAAGTTCTGTTTGAGGGAAACTCCTTCATGCGGAATGTCACTTCTCACAGTGTCTTTCCAGTGGAGGAAAGAAGATAGAACAATGACGGACTGAGAGAACGTTGCAACCCGTGAGTGAAGTACAGGGTAAGGCACCTAAGACTCTATGATGCATACTGGATGTTCAACACCTGGGATTTTCCACAATGTCTACCACTTCTCAAAACACTTCCAATATAGGAGGGAACTATGCTAATGTAAGTTCTAATGACAGGGATGCATCTGTGCAAGGTTGAAAACTCGAGGATGTGTCTGGGTAGCAAACATGAAGTGTCTCATAAAGGCACCTTAGACTGGATGCATAGGAAGTATCTGCTCAGGGAAGCTACTTCAGTTTTGTACTCATTCATAACAGTGCTTCCCCTTGGAGGAATGAAGGAAGAACACGGACGGACTAGGGGCACATTAGGTACTGGGAATAAAGGGCAGGCTATGAACCTTATGCCTGCCAACCACATATTGGATGTTCACCACCAGTGTTGATCCGCACATAGGTTCTGCGTCTAAAACGCTTCCAACACTGAGAGGGAAGTGTGCTTTAGGAGGGATTCACTGCAGTGTTATGTCTGTTAAAGAAGGATGCTTTTGGGACTGACTCTGTGGTAACCGCATTAGGCGCACATAGCTTTCCAGTCTCAGACGTCTAACCGTTAGCCTATAGGAAGTTCTGTTTAAGGGAAACTCCTTCATGCGGAATGTCACTTCTCACAGTGTCTTTGCAGTGGAGAAAAGAAGATAGAACAAGGACGGACAGAGAGAACGATGCAAACCGTGATTGAAGTACAGGGTAAGCCTCGTAGGCCTCTATTATGCATACTGGTAGTTCAACACCGGAGATGTTCCACAGTGTCTACCTCTTCTCAAAACACTTCCAGTATATGAGGGAACTCTGCTACATTAAGTTCTCACGACAGAGATGCGTCTGTGCTCAGTTGGAAAGTGTAGGATGTGTCTGGGTAGCAACCAGTAAGTGTCTGATACAAGCCGCTAAGAGGGGATGCGGAGGAAGGTGTCTGCTCAGGAAAGCTACTTCAGGTGCGTACTCATTCATAACAGTGTCTCTCCTTTGAGGATGAAGATAGAACAGGGAACGACTACGGGCACATTAGGTACTGTGAGTAAAGGGCATGCTAAGGCGCTTAAGCCTGCCAAACACGTATTGGATGTTCACCACCAGTGCAGATCCGCACTTAGTTTCTGCGTCGAAAACGCTTCCTACACTGAGAGGGAAGTGTGCTTTAGGAGGGATTCACTGCAGTGTTACGTCTGTTAAAGAAGGAAGCTTTTGGGACTGACTCTGTGGTAACCCCAATAGGCGCACATAGCTTTCCAGTCTCAGCCGTCTATCCGATGGACTATAGCAAGTTCTGTTTAAGGGAAACTCCTTCATGCGGAATGTCACTTCTCACAGTGTCTTTCCAGTGCAGGAAAGAAGATAGAACAACGACGGACAGAGAGAACGTTGCAACCCGTGAGTGAAATACAGGGTAAGGCAACTAAGCCTCTATGATGCATACTGGATGTTCAACACCTGGGATTTTCCACAATGTCTACCACTTCTCAAAACACTTCCAATATAGGAGGGAACTGTGCTAATGCAAGTTCTAATGACACGGATGCATCTGTGCAAGGTTGACAACTCGAGGATGTGTCTGGTTAGCAAACATGAAGTGTCTCATAAAGGCACCTTAGACTGGATGCATAGGAGGTATCTGCTCAGGGAAGCTACTTCAGTTTTGTACTCATTCATAACAGTGCTTCTCCTTGGAGGAATGAAGGAAGAACACGGACGGACTAGGGGCACAGTGGGTACTGTGAATAAAGGGCAGGCTATGAACTTTACGCCTGCCAAACACTTATTGGATGTTCACCACCAGTGTTGATCCGCACATAGGTTCTGCGTCTAAAACGCTTCCAACACTGAGATGGAAGTGTGTTTTAGGAGGGATTCACTGCAGTGTTACGTCTGTTAAAGAAGGATGCTTTTGGGACTGACTCTGTGGTAACCGCATTAGGCGCACATAGCTTTCCAGTCTCAGACGTCTAACCGTTAGACAATAGGAAGTTCTGTTTAAGGGAAACTCCTTCATGCGGAATGTCACTTCTCACAGTGTCTTTGCAGTGGAGAAAAGAAGATAGAACAAGGACGGACAGAGAGAACGATGCAAACCGTGATTGAAGTACAGGGAAAGCCTCGTAGGCCTCTATTATGCATACTGGTAGTTCAACACCGGAGATGTTCCACAGTGTCTACCTCTTCTCAAAACACTTCCAGTATATGAGGGAACTCTGCTACATTAAGTTCTCACGACAGAGATGCGTCTGTGCTCAGTTGGAAAGTGTAGGATGTGTCTGGGTAGCAACCAGTAAGTGTCTGATACAAGCCGCTAAGAGGGGATGCGGAGGAAGGTATCTGCTCAGGGAAGCTACTTCAGGTGCGTACTCATTCATAACAGTGTCTCTCCTTTGAGGATGAAGATAGAACAGGGAACGACTACGGGCACATTAGGTACTGTGAGTAAAGGGCATGCTAAGGCGCTTAAGCCTGCCAAACACATATTGGATGTTCACCACCAGAGCAGATCCGCACTTAGTTTCTGCGTCGAAAACGCTTCCTACACTGAGAGGGAAGTGTGTTTTAGGAGGGATTCTCTGCAGTGTTACGTCTGTTAAAGAAGGAAGCTTTTGGGACTGACTCTGTGGTAACCCCAATAGGCGCACATAGCTTTCCTGTCTCAGCCGTCTATCCGTTGGACTATAGCAAGTTCTGTTTAAGGGAAACTCCTTCATGCGGAATGTCACTTCTCACAGTGTCTTTCCAGTGCAGAAAAGAAGATAGAACAACGACGGACAGAGAGAACGTTGCAACCCGTGAGTGAAGTACAGGGTAAGGCACCTAAGCCTCTATGATGCATACTGGATGTTCAACACCTGGGATTTTCCACAATGTCTACCACTTCTCAAAACACATCCAATATAGGAGGGAACTGTGCTACCATAAGTTCTAATGACAGGGATGCATCTGTGCAAGGTTGAAAACTCGAGGATGTGTCTGGGTAGCAAACATGAAGTGTCTCATATAGGCACCTTAGACTGGATGCGTAGTAGGTATCTGCTCAGGGAAGCTACTTCAGTTTTGTACTCATTCATAACAGTGCTTCTCCTTGGAGGAATGAAGGAAGAACACGGACGGACTAGGGGCACATTAGGTACTGGGAATAAAGGGCAGGCTATGAACCTTACGCCTGCCAACCACATATTGGATGTTCACCACCAGTGTTGATCCGCACATAGGTTCTGCGTCTAAAACACTTCCAACACTGAGAGGGAAGTGTGCTTTAGGAGGGATTCACTGCAGTGTTACGTCTGTTAAAGAAGGATGCTTTTGGGACTGACTCTGTGGTAACCGCATTAGGCGCACATAGCTTTCCAGTCTCAGACGTCTAACCGTTAGCCTATAGGAAGTTCTGTTTAAGGGAAACTCCTTCATGCGGAATGTCACTTCTCACAGTGTCTTTGCAGTGGAGAAAAGAAGATAGAACAAGGACGGACAGAGAGAACGATGCAAACCGTGATTGAAGTACAGGGTAAGCCTCGTAGACCTCTATTATGCATACTGGTAGTTCAACACCGGAGATGTTCCACAGTGTCTACCTCTTCTCAAAACACTTCCAGTATATGAGGGAACTCTGCTACATTAAGTTCTCACGACAGAGATGCGTCTGTGCTCAGTTGGAAAGTGTAGGATGTGTCTGGGTAGCAACCAGTAAGTGTCTGATACAAGCCGCTAAGAGGGGATGCGGAGGAAGGTGTCTGCTCAGGGAAGCTACTTCAGGTGCGTACTCATTCATAACAGTGTCTCTCCTTTGAGGATGAAGATAGAATAGGGAACGACTACGGGCACATTAGGTACTGTGAGTAAAGGGCATGCTAAGGCGCTTAAGCCTGCCAAACACGTATTGGATGTTCACCACCAGTGCAGATCCGCACTTAGTTTCTGCGTCGAAAACGCTTCCTACACTGAGAGGGAAGTGTGCTTTAGGAGGGATTCACTGCAGTGTTACGTCTGTTAAAGAAGGAAGCTTTTGGGACTGACTCTGTGGTAATCCCAATAGGCGCACATAGCTTTCCAGTCTCAGCCGTCTATCTTTTGGACTATAGCAAGTTCTGTTTAAGGGAAACTCCTTCATGCGGAATGTCACTTCTCACAGTGTCTTTCCAGTGCAGGAAAGAAGATAGAACAACGACGGACAGAGAGAACGTTGCAACCCTTGAGTGAAATACAGGGTAAGGCAACTAAGCCTCTATGATGCATACTGGATGTTCAACACCTGGGATTTTCCACAATGTCTACCACTTCTCAAAACACTTCCAATATAGGAGGGAACTGTGCTAATGCAAGTTCTAATGACAGGGATGCATCTGTGCAAGGTTGACAACTCGAGGATGTGTCTGGGTAGCAAACATGAAGTGTCTCATAAAGGCACCTTAGACTGGATGCATAGGAGGTATCTGCTCAGGGAAGCTACTTCAGTTTTGTACTCATTCATAACAGTGCTTCTCCTTGGAGGAATGAAGGAAGAACACGGACGGACTAGGGGCACAGTAGGTACTGTGAATAAAGGGCAGGCTATGAACTTTACGCCTGCCAAACACATATTGGATGTTCACCACCAGTGTTGATCCGCACATAGGTTCTGCGTCTAAAACGCTTCCAACACTGAGATGGAAGTGTGTTTTAGGAGGGATTCACTGCAGTGTTACGTCTGTTAAAGAAGGATGCTTTTGGGACTGACTCTGTGGTAACCGCATTAGGCGCACATAGCTTTCCAGTCTCAGACGTCTAACCGTTAGACTATAGGAAGTTCTGTTTAAGGGAAACTCCTTCATGCGGAATGTCACTTCTCACAGTGTCTTTGCAGTGGAGAAAAGAAGATAGAACAAGGACGGACAGAGAGAACGATGCAAACCGTGATTGAAGTACAGGGAAAGCCTCGTAGGCCTCTATTATGCATACTGGTAGTTCAACACCGGAGATGTTCCACAGTGTCTACCTCTTCTCAAAACACTTCCAGTATATGAGGGAACTCTGCTACATTAAGTTCTCACGACAGAGATGCGTCTGTGCTCAGTTGGAAAGTGTAGGACGTGTCTGGGTAGCAACCAGTAAGTGTCTGATACAAACCGCTAAGAGGGGATGTGGAGGAAGGTATCTGCTCAGGGAAGCTACTTCAGGTGCGTACTCATTCATAACAGTGTCTCTCCTTTGAGGATGAAGATAGAACAGGGAACGACTACGGGCACATTAGGTACTGTGAGTAAAGGGCATGCTAAGGCGCTTAAGCCTGCCAAACACATATTGGATGTTCACCACCAGAGCAGATCCGCACTTAGTTTCTGCGTCGAAAACGCTTCCTACACTGAGAGGGAAGTGTGTTTTAGGAGGGATTCTCTGCAGTGTTACGTCTGTTAAAGAAGGAAGCTTTTGGGACTGACTCTGTGGTAACCCCAATAGGCGCACATAGCTTTCCAGTCTCAGCCGTCTATCCGTTGGACTATAGCAAGTTCTGTTTAAGGGAAACTCCTTCATGCGGAATGTCACTTCTCACAGTGTCTTTCCAGTGCAGGAAAGAAGATAGAACAACGACGGACAGAGAGAACGTTGCAACCCGTGAGTGAAGTACAGGGTAAGGCACCTAAGCCTCTATGATGCATACTGGATGTTCAACACCTGGGATTTTCCACAATGTCTACCACTTCTCAAAACACTTCCAATATAGGAGGGAACTGTGCTAATGTAAGTTCTAATGACAGGGATGCATCTGTGCAAGGTTGACAACTCAAGGATGTGTCTGGGTAGCAAACATGAAGTGTCTCATTAAGGCACCTTAGACTGGAATCATAGGAGGTATCTGCTCAGGGAAGCTACTTCAGTTTTGTACTCATTCATAACAGTGCTTCTCCTTGGAGGAATGAAGGAAGAACACGGACGGACTAGGGGCACATTAGGTACTGGGAATAAAGGGCAGGCTATGAACCTTACGCCTGCCAACCACATATTGGATGTTCACCACCAGTGCTGATCCGCACATAGGTTCTGCGTCTAAAACACTTCCAACACTGAGAGGGAAGTGTGCTTTAGGAGGGATTCACTGCAGTGTTACGTCTGTTAAAGAAGGATGCTTTTGGGACTGACTCTGTGGTAACCGCATTAGGCGCACATAGCTTTCCAGTCTCAGACGTCTAACCGTTAGCCTATAGGAAGTTCTGTTTAAGGGAAACTCCTTCATGCGGAATGTCACTTCTCACAGTGTCTTTGCAGTGGAGAAAAGAAGATAGAACAAGGACGGACAGAGAGAACGATGCAAACCGTGATTGAAGTACAGGGTAAGCCTCGTAGACCTCTATTATGCATACTGGTAGTTCAACACCGGAGATGTTCCACAGTGTCTACCTCTTCTCAAAACACTTCCAGTATATGAGGGAACTCTGCTACATTAAGTTCTCACGACAGAGATGCGTCTGTGCTCAGTTGGAAAGTGTAGGATGTGTCTGGGTAGCAACCAGTAAGTGTCTGATACAAGCCGCTAAGAGGGGATGCGGAGGAAGGTGTCTGCTCAGGGAAGCTACTTCAGGTGCGTACTCATTCATAACAGTGTCTCTCCTTTGAGGATGAAGATAGAATAGGGAACGACTACGGGCACATTAGGTACTGTGAGTAAAGGGCATGCTAAGGCGCTTAAGCCTGCCAAACACGTATTGGATGTTCACCACCAGTGCAGATCCGCACTTAGTTTCTGCGTCGAAAACGCTTCCTACACTGAGAGGGAAGTGTGCTTTAGGAGGGATTCACTGCAGTGTTACGTCTGTTAAAGAAGGAAGCTTTTGGGACTGACTCTGTGGTAATCCCAATAGGCGCACATAGCTTTCCAGTCTCAGCCGTCTATCTTTTGGACTATAGCAAGTTCTGTTTAAGGGAAACTCCTTCATGCGGAATGTCACTTCTCACAGTGTCTTTCCAGTGCAGGAAAGAAGATAGAACAACGACGGACAGAGAGAACGTTGCAACCCTTGAGTGAAATACAGGGTAAGGCAACTAAGCCTCTATGATGCATACTGGATGTTCAACACCTGGGATTTTCCACAATGTCTACCACTTCTCAAAACACTTCCAATATAGGAGGGAACTGTGCTAATGCAAGTTCTAATGACAGGGATGCATCTGTGCAAGGTTGACAACTCGAGGATGTGTCTGGGTAGCAAACATGAAGTGTCTCATAAAGGCACCTTAGACTGGATGCATAGGAGGTATCTGCTCAGGGAAGCTACTTCAGTTTTGTACTCATTCATAACAGTGCTTCTCCTTGGAGGAATGAAGGAAGAACACGGACGGACTAGGGGCACAGTAGGTACTGTGAATAAAGGGCAGGCTATGAACTTTAGGCCTGCCAAACACATATTGGATGTTCACCACCAGTGTTGATCCGCACATAGGTTCTGCGTCTAAAACGCTTCCAACACTGAGATGGAAGTGTGTTTTAGGAGGGATTCACTGCAGTGTTACGTCTGTTAAAGAAGGATGCTTTTGGGACTGACTCTGTGGTAACCGCATTAGGCGCACATAGCTTTCCAGTCTCAGACGTCTAACCGTTAGACTATAGGAAGTTCTGTTTAAGGGAAACTCCTTCATGCGGAATGTCACTTCTCACAGTGTCTTTGCAGTGGAGAAAAGAAGATAGAACAAGGACGGACAGAGAGAACGATGCAAACCGTGATTGAAGTACAGGGTAAGCCTCGTAGACCTCTATTATGCATACTGGTAGTTCAACACCGGAGATGTTCCACAGTGTCTACCTCTTCTCAAAACACTTCCAGTATATGAGGGAACTCTGCTACATTAAGTTCTCACGACAGAGATGCGTCTGTGCTCAGTTGGAAAGTGTAGGATGTGTCTGGGTAGCAACCAGTAAGTGTCTGATACAAGCCGCTAAGAGGGGATGCGGAGGAAGGTGTCTGCTCAGGGAAGCTACTTCAGGTGCGTACTCATTCATAACAGTGTCTCTCCTTTGAGGATGAAGATAGAATAGGGAACGACTACGGGCACATTAGGTAGTGTGAGTAAAGGGCATGCTAAGGCGCTTAAGCCTGCCAAACACGTATTGGATGTTCACCACCAGTGCAGATCCGCACTTAGTTTCTGCGTCGAAAACGCTTCCTACACTGAGAGGGAAGTGTGCTTTAGGAGGGATTCACTGCAGTGTTACGTCTGTTAAAGAAGGAAGCTTTTGGGACTGACTCTGTGGTAATCCCAATAGGCGCACATAGCTTTCCAGTCTCAGCCGTCTATCTTTTGGACTATAGCAAGTTCTGTTTAAGGGAAACTCCTTCATGCGGAATGTCACTTCTCACAGTGTCTTTCCAGTGCAGGAAAGAAGATAGAACAACGACGGACAGAGAGAACGTTGCAACCCTTGAGTGAAATACAGGGTAAGGCAACTAAGCCTCTATGATGCATACTGGATGTTCAACACCTGGGATTTTCCACAATGTCTACCACTTCTCAAAACACTTCCAATATAGGAGGGAACTGTGCTAATGCAAGTTCTAATGACAGGGATGCATCTGTGCAAGGTTGACAACTCGAGGATGTGTCTGGGTAGCAAACATGAAGTGTCTCATAAAGGCACCTTAGACTGGATGCATAGGAGGTATCTGCTCAGGGAAGCTACTTCAGTTTTGTACTCATTCATAACAGTGCTTCTCCTTGGAGGAATGAAGGAAGAACACGGACGGACTAGGGGCACAGTAGGTACTGTGAATAAAGGGCAGGCTATGAACTTTACGCCTGCCAAACACATATTGGATGTTCACCACCAGTGTTGATCCGCACATAGGTTCTGCGTCTAAAACGCTTCCAACACTGAGATGGAAGTGTGTTTTAGGAGGGATTCACTGCAGTGTTACGTCTGTTAAAGAAGGATGCTTTTGGGACTGACTCTGTGGTAACCGCATTAGGCGCACATAGCTTTCCAGTCTCAGACGTCTAACCGTTAGACTATAGGAAGTTCTGTTTAAGGGAAACTCCTTCATGCGGAATGTCACTTCTCACAGTGTCTTTGCAGTGGAGAAAAGAAGATAGAACAAGGACGGACAGAGAGAACGATGCAAACCGTGATTGAAGTACAGGGAAAGCCTCGTAGGCCTCTATTATGCATACTGGTAGTTCAACACCGGAGATGTTCCACAGTGTCAACCTCTTCTCAAAACACTTCCAGTATATGAGGGAACTCTGCTACATTAAGTTCTCACGACAGAGATGCGTCTGTGCTCAGTTGGAAAGTGTAGGACGTGTCTGGGTAGCAACCAGTAAGTATCTGATACAAGCCGCTAAGAGGGGATGCGGAGGAAGGTATCTGCTCAGGGAAGCTACTTCAGGTGCGTACTCATTCATAACAGTGTCTCTCCTTTGAGGATGAAGATAGAACAGGGAACGACTACGGGCACATTAGGTACTGTGAGTAAAGGGCATGCTAAGGCGCTTAAGCCTGCCAAACACATATTGGATGTTCACCACCAGAGCAGATCCGCACTTAGTTTCTGCGTCGAAAACGCTTCCTACACTGAGAGGGAAGTGTGTTTTAGGAGGGATTCTCTGCAGTGTTACGTCTGTTAAAGAAGGAAGCTTTTGGGACTGACTCTGTGGTAACCCCAATAGGCGCACATAGCTTTCCAGTCTCAGCCGTCTATCCGTTGGACTATAGCAAGTTCTGTTTAAGGGAAACTCCTTCATGCGGAATGTCACTTCTCACAGTGTCTTTCCAGTGCAGGAAAGAAGATAGAACAACGACGGACAGAGAGAACGTTGCAACCCGTGAGGGAAGTACAGGGTAAGGCACCTAAGCCTCTATGATGCATACTGGATGTTCAACACCTGGGATTTTCCACAATGTCTACCACTTCTCAAAACACTTCCAATATAGGAGGGAACTGTGCTACCGTATGTTCTAATGACAGGGATGCATCGGTGCAAGGTTGAAAACTCGAGGATGTGTCTGGGTAGCAATCGTGAAGTGTCTCACATAGGCAGCTTAGACTGGATGCGTAGTAGGTATCTGCTCAGGGAAGCTACTTCAGTTTTGTACTCATTCATAACAGTGCTTCTCCTTGGAGGAATGAAGGAAGAACATGGACGGACTAGGGGCACATTAGGTACTGTGAATAAAGGGCAGGCTATGAACCTTACGTCTGGCAACCACATATTGGATGTTCACCACCAGTGTTGATCCGCACATAGGTTCTGCGTCGAAAACGCTTCCAACACTGAGAGGGAAGTGTGCTTTAGGAGGGATTCACTGCAGTGTTACGTCTGTTAAAGAAGGAAGCTTTTGGGACTGACTCTGTGGTAACCCCAATAGGCGCACATAGCTTTCCAGTCTCAGCCGTCTATCCGTTGGACTATAGCAAGTTCTGTTTAAGGGAAACTCCTTCATGCGGAATGTCACTACTCACAGTGTCTTTACAGTGGATGAAAGAAGATAGAACAACGACGGACTGAGAGAACGTTGCAACCCGTGAGTGAAGTACAGGGTAAGGCACCTAAGCCTCTATGATGCATACTGGATGTTCAACACCTGGGATTTTCCACAATGTCTACCACTTCTCAAAACACTTCCAATATAGGAGGGAACTGTGCTAATGCAAGTTCTAATGACAGGGATGCATCTGTGCAAGGTTGACAACTCGAGGATGTGTCTGGGTAGCAAACATGAAGTGTCTCATAAAGGCACCTTAGACTGGATGCATAGGAGGTATCTGCTCAGGGAAGCTACTTCAGTTTTGTACTCATTCATAACAGTGATTCTCCTTGGAGGAATGAAGGAAGAACACGGACGGACTAGGGGCACAGTAGGTACTGTGAATAAAGGGCAGGCTATGAACTTTACGCCTGCCAAACACATATTGGATGTTCACCACCAGTGTTGATCCGCACATAGGTTCTGCGTCTAAAACGCTTCCAACACTGAGATGGAAGTGTGTTTTAGGAGGGATTCACTGCAGTGTTACGTCTGTTAAAGAAGGATGCTTTTGGGACTGACTCTGTGGTAACCGCATTAGGCGCACATAGCTTTCCAGTCTCAGACGTCTAACCGTTAGACTATAGGAAGTTCTGTTTAAGGGAAACTCCTTCATGCGGAATGTCACTTCTCACAGTGTCTTTGCAGTGGAGAAAAGAAGATAGAACAAGGACGGACAGAGAGAACGATGCAAACCGTGATTGAAGTACAGGGAAAGCCTCGTAGGCCTCTATTATGCATACTGGTAGTTCAACACCGGAGATGTTCCACAGTGTCTACCTCTTCTCAAAACACTTCCAGTATATGAGGGAACTCTGCTACATTAAGTTCTCACGACAGAGATGCGTCTGTGCTCAGTTGGAAAGTGTAGGACGTGTCTGGGTAGCAACCAGTAAGTGTCTGATACAAGCCGCTAAGAGGGGATGTGGAGGAAGGTATCTGCTCAGGGAAGCTACTTCAGGTGCGTACTCATTCATAACAGTGTCTCTCCTTTGAGGATGAAGATAGAACAGGGAACGACTACGGGCACATTAGGTACTGTGAGTAAAGGGCATGCTAAGGCGCTTAAGCCTGCCAAACACATATTGGATGTTCACCACCAGAGCAGATCCGCACTTAGTTTCTGCGTCGAAAACGCTTCCTACACTGAGAGGGAAGTGTGTTTTAGGAGGGATTCTCTGCAGTGTTACGTCTGTTAAAGAAGGAAGCTTTTGGGACTGACTCTATGGTAACCCCAATAGGCGCACATAGCTTTCCAGTCTCAGCCGTCTATCCGTTGGACTATAGCAAGTTCTGTTTAAGGGAAACTCCTTCATGCGGAATGTCACTTCTCACAGTGTCTTTCCAGTGCAGGAAAGAAGATAGAACAACGACGGACAGAGAGAACGTTGCAACCCGTGAGTGAAGTACAGGGTAAGGCACCTAAGCCTCTATGATGCATACTGGATGTTCAACACCTGGGATTTTCCACAATGTCTACCACTTCTCAAAACACTTCCAATATAGGAGGGAACTGTGCTAATGTAAGTTCTAATGACAGGGATGCATCTGTGCAAGGTTGACAACTCAAGGATGTGTCTGGGTAGCAAACATGAAGTGTTTCATTAAGGCACCTTAGACTGGAATCATAGGAGGTATCTGCTCAGGGAAGCTACTTCAGTTTTGTACTCATTCATAACAGTGCTTCTCCTTGGAGGAATGAAGGAAGAACACGGACGGACTAGGGGCACATTAGGTACTGGGAATAAAGGGCAGGCTATGAACCTTACGCCTGCCAACCACATATTGGATGTTCACCACCAGTGTTGATCCGCACATAGGTTCTGCGTCTAAAACACTTCCAACACTGAGAGGGAAGTGTGCTTTAGGAGGGATTCACTGCAGTGTTACGTCTGTTAAAGAAGGATGCTTTTGGGACTGACTCTGTGGTAACCGCATTAGGCGCACATAGCTTTCCAGTCTCAGACGTCTAACCGTTAGCCTATAGGAAGTTCTGTTTAAGGGAAACTCCTTCATGCGGAATGTCACTTCTCACAGTGTCTTTGCAGTGGAGAAAAGAAGATAGAACAAGGACGGACAGAGAGAACGATGCAAACCGTGATTGAAGTACAGGGTAAGCCTCGTAGACCTCTATTATGCATACTGGTAGTTCAACACCGGAGATGTTCCACAGTGTCTACCTCTTCTCAAAACACTTCCAGTATATGAGGGAACTCTGCTACATTAAGTTCTCACGACAGAGATGCGTCTGTGCTCAGTTGGAAAGTGTAGGATGTGTCTGGGTAGCAACCAGTAAGTGTCTGATACAAGCCGCTAAGAGGGGATGCGGAGGAAGGTGTCTGCTCAGGGAAGCTACTTCAGGTGCGTACTCATTCATAACAGTGTCTCTCCTTTGAGGATGAAGATAGAATAGGGAACGACTACGGGCACATTAGGTACTGTGAGTAAAGGGCATGCTAAGGCGCTTAAGCCTGCCAAACACGTATTGGATGTTCACCACCAGTGCAGATCCGCACTTAGTTTCTGCGTCGAAAACGCTTCCTACACTGAGAGGGAAGTGTGCTTTAGGAGGGATTCACTGCAGTGTTACGTCTGTTAAAGAAGGAAGCTTTTGGGACTGACTCTGTGGTAATCCCAATAGGCGCACATAGCTTTCCAGTCTCAGCCGTCTATCTTTTGGACTATAGCAAGTTCTGTTTAAGGGAAACTCCTTCATGCGGAATGTCACTTCTCACAGTGTCTTTCCAGTGCAGGAAAGAAGATAGAACAACGACGGACAGAGAGAACGTTGCAACCCTTGAGTGAAATACAGGGTAAGGCAACTAAGCCTCTATGATGCATACTGGATGTTCAACACCTGGGATTTTCCACAATGTCTACCACTTCTCAAAACACTTCCAATATAGGAGGGAACTGTGCTAATGCAAGTTCTAATGACAGGGATGCATCTGTGCAAGGTTGACAACTCGAGGATGTGTCTGGGTAGCAAACATGAAGTGTCTCATAAAGGCACCTTAGACTGGATGCATAGGAGGTATCTGCTCAGGGAAGCTACTTCAGTTTTGTACTCATTCATAACAGTGCTTCTCCTTGGAGGAATGAAGGAAGAACACGGACGGACTAGGGGCACAGTAGGTACTGTGAATAAAGGGCAGGCTATGAAATTTACGCCTGCCAAACACATATTGGATGTTCACCACCAGTGTTGATCCGCACATAGGTTCTGCGTCTAAAACGCTTCCAACACTGAGATGGAAGTGTGTTTTAGGAGGGATTCACTGCAGTGTTACGTCTGTTAAAGAAGGATGCTTTTGGGACTGACTCTGTGGTAACCGCATTAGGCGCACATAGCTTTCCAGTCTCAGACGTCTAACCGTTAGACTATAGGAAGTTCTGTTTAAGGGAAACTCCTTCATGCGGAATGTCACTTCTCACAGTGTCTTTGCAGTGGAGAAAAGAAGATAGAACAAGGACGGACAGAGAGAACGATGCAAACCGTGATTGAAGTACAGGGAAAGCCTCGTAGGCCTCTATTATGCATACTGGTAGTTCAACACCGGAGATGTTCCACAGTGTCTACCTCTTCTCAAAACACTTCCAGTATATGAGGGAACTCTGCTACATTAAGTTCTCACGACAGAGATGCGTCTGTGCTCAGTTGGAAAGTGTAGGACGTGTCTGGGTAGCAACCAGTAAGTATCTGATACAAGCCGCTAAGAGGGGATGCGGAGGAAGGTATCTGCTCAGGGAAGCTACTTCAGGTGCGTACTCATTCATAACAGTGTCTCTCCTTTGAGGATGAAGATAGAACAGGGAACGACTACGGGCACATTAGGTACTGTGAGTAAAGGGCATGCTAAGGCGCTTAAGCCTGCCAAACACGTATTGGATGTTCACCACCAGTGCAGATCCGCACTTAGTTTCTGCGTCGAAAACGCTTCCTACACTGAGAGGGAAGTGTGCTTTAGGAGGGATTCACTGCAGTGTTACGTCTGTTAAAGAAGGAAGCTTTTGGGACTGACTATGTGGTAACCCCAATAGGCGCACATAGCTTTCCAGTCTCAGCCGTCTATCCGTTGGACTATAGCAAGTTCTGTTTAAGGGAAACTCCTTCATGCGGAATGTCACTTCTCACAGTGTCTTTCCAGTGGAGGAAAGAAGATAGAACAACGACGGACAGAGAGAACGTTGCAACCCGTGAGTGAAGTACAGGGTAAGGCACCTAAGCCTCTATGATGCATACTGGATGTTCAACACCTGGGATTTTCCACAATGTCTACCACTTCTCAAAACACTTCCAATATAGGAGGGAACTGTGCTACCGTAAGTTCTAATGACAGGGATGCATCTGTGCAAGGTTGAAAACTCGAGGATGTGTCTGGGTAGCAAACATGAAGTGTCTCATATAGGCACCTTAGACTGGATGCGTAGTAGGTATCTGCTCAGGGAAGCTACTTCAGTTTTGTACTCATTCATAACAGTGCTTCTCCTTGGAGGAATGAAGGAAGAACATGGACGGACTAGGGGCACATTAGGTACTGTGAATAAAGGGCAGGCTATGAACCTTACGTCTGGCAACCACATATTGGATGTTCACCACCAGTGTTGATCCGCACATAGGTTCTGCGTCTAAAACGCTTCCAACACTGAGAGGGAAGTGTGCTTTAGGAGGGATTCACTGCAGTGTTACGTCTGTTAAAGAAGGAAGCTTTTGGGACTGACTCTGTGGTAACCCCAATAGGCGCACATAGCTTTCCAGTCTCAGCCGTCTATCCGATGGACTATAGCAAGTTCTGTTTAAGGGAAACTCCTTCATGCGGAATGTCACTTCTCACAGTGTCTTTCCAGTGGAGGAAAGAAGATAGAACAACGACGGACAGAGAGAACGTTGCAACCCGTGAGTGAAGTACAGGGTAAGGCACCTAAGCCTCTATGATGCATACTGGATGTTCAACACCTGGGATTTTCCACAATGTCTACCACTTCTCAAAACACTTCCAATATAGGAGGGAACTGTGCTAATGCAAGTTCTAATGACAGGGATGCATCTGTGCAAGGTTGACAACTCGAGGATGTGTCTGGGTAGCAAACATGAAGTGTCTCATAAAGGCACCTTAGACTGGATGCATAGGAGGTATCTGCTCAGGGAAGCTACTTCAGTTTTGTACTCATTCATAACAGTGCTTCTCCTTGGAGGAATGAAGGAAGAACACGGACGGACTAGGGGCACATTAGGTACTGTGAATAAAGGGCAGGCTATGAACTTTACGCCTGCCAAACACATATTGGATGTTCACCACCAGTGTTGATCCGCACATAGGTTCTGCGTCTAAAACGCTTCCAACACTGAGAGGGAAGTGTGCTTTAGGAGGGATTCACTGCAGTGTTACGTCTGTTAAAGAAGGATGCTTTTGGGACTGACTCTGTGGTAACCGCATTAGGCGCACATAGCTTTCCAGTCTCAGACGTCTAACCGTTAGACTATAGGAAGTTCTGTTTAAGGGAAACTCCTTCATGCGGAATGTCACTTCTCACAGTGTCTTTGCAGTGGAGAAAAGAAGATAGAACAAGGACGGGCAGAGAGAACGATGCAAACCGTGATTGAAGTACAGGGAAAGCCTCGTAGGCCTCTATTATGCATACTGGTAGTTCAACACCGGAGATGTTCCACAGTGTCTACCTCTTCTCAAAACACTTCCAGTATATGAGGGAACTCTGCTACATTAAGTTCTCACGACAGAGATGCGTCTGTGCTCAGTTGGAAAGTGTAGGACGTGTCTGGGTAGCAACCAGTAAGTGTCTGATACAAGCCGCTAAGAGGGGATGCGGAGGAAGGTATCTGCTCAGGGAAGCTACTTCAGGTGCGTACTCATTCATAAGAGTGTCTCTCCTTTGAGGATGAAGATAGAACAGGGAACGACTACGGGCACATTAGGTACTGTGAGTAAAGGGCATGCTAAGGCGCTTAAGCCTGCCAAACACATATTGGATGTTCACCACCAGAGCAGATCCGCACTTAGTTTCTGCGTCGAAAACGTTTCCTACACTGAGAGGGAAGTGTGTTTTAGGAGGGATTCACTGCAGTGTTACGTCTGTTAAAGAAGGAAGCTTTTGGGACTGACTCTGTGGTAACCCCAATAGGCGCACATAGCTTTCCAGTCTCAGCCGTCTATCCGTTGGACTATAGCAAGTTCTGTTTAAGGGAAACTCCTTCATGCGGAATGTCACTTCTCACAGTGTCTTTCCAGTGGAGGAAAGAAGATAGAACAACGACGGACAGAGAGAACGTTGCAACCCGTGAGTGAAGTACAGGGTAAGGCACCTAAGCCTCTATGATGCATACTGGATGTTCAACACCTGGGATTTTCCACAATGTCTACCACTTCTCAAAACACTTCCAATATACGAGGGAACTGTGCTACCGTAAGTTCTAATGACAGGGATGCATCTGTGCAAGGTTGAAAACTCGAGGATGTGTCTGGGTAGCAAACATGAAGTGTCTCATATAGGCACCTTAGACTGGATGCGTAGTAGGTATCTGCTCAGGGAAGCTACTTCAGTTTGTATCATTCATAACAGTGCTTCTCCTTGGAGGAATGAAGGAAGAACATGGACGGACTAGGGGCACATTAGGTACTGTGAATAAAGGGCAGGCTATGAACCTTACGTCTGGCATCCACATATTGGATGTTCACCACCAGTGTTGATCCGCACATAGGTTCTGCGTCTAAAACGCTTCCAACACTGAGAGGGAAGTGTGCTTTAGGAGGGATTCACTGCAGTGTTACGTCTGTTAAAGAAGGAAGCTTTTGGGACTGACTCTGTGGTAACCCCAATAGGCGCACATAGCTTTCCAGTCTCAGCCGTCTATCCGATGGACTATAGCAAGTTCTGTTTAAGGGAAACTCCTTCATGCGGAATGTCACTTCTCACAGTGTCTTTCCAGTGGAGGAAAGAAGATAGAACAACGACGGACAGAGAGAACGTTGCAACCCGTGAGTGAAGTACAGGGTAAGGCACCTAAGCCTCTATGATGCATACTGGATGTTCAACACCTGGGATTTTCCACAATGTCTACCACTTCTCAAAACACTTCCAATATAGGAGGGAACTGTGCTACCGTAAGTTCTAATGACAGGGATGCATCTGTGCAAGGTTGAAAACTCGAGGATGTGTCTGGGTAGCAAACATGAAGTGTCTCATATAGGCACCTTAGACTGGATGCGTAGTAGGTATCTGCTCAGGGAAGCTACTTCAGTTTGTACTCATTCATAACAGTGCTTCTCCTTGGAGGAATGAAGGAAGAACATGAAAGAACTAAGGGCGCATTAGGTACTGTGAATAAAGGGCAGGCTATGAACCTTACGTCTGGCAACCACATATGGATGTTCACCACCAGTGTTGATCTGCACATAGGTTCTGCGTCTAAAACGCTTCCAACACTGAGAGGGAAGTGTGCTTTAGGAGGGATTCACTGCAGTGTTACGTCTGTTAAAGAAGGAAGCTTTTGGGACTGACTCTGTGGTAACCCCAATAGGCGCACATAGCTTTCCAGTCTCAGCCGTCTATCCGATGGACTATAGCAAGTTCTGTTTAAGGGAAACTCCTTCATGCGGAATGTCACTTCTCACAGTGTCTTTCCAGTGGAGGAAAGAAGATAGAACAACAACGGACAGAGAGAACGTTGCAACCCGTGAGTGAAGTACAGGGTAAGGCACCTAAGCCTCTATGATGCATACTGGATGTTCAACACCTGGGATTTTCCACAATGTCTACCACTTCTCAAAACACTTCCAATATAGGAGGGAACTGTGCTAATGCAAGTTCTAATGACAGGGATGCATCTGTGCAAGGTTGACAACTCGAGGATGTGTCTGGGTAGCAAACATGAAGTGTCTCATAAAGGCACCTTAGACTGGATGCATAGGAGGTATCTGCTCAGGGAAGCTACTTCAGTTTTGTACTCATTCATAACAGAGCTTCTCCTTGGAGGAATGAGGAAGAACACGGACGGACAGGGGCACATTAGGTACTGTGAATAAAGGGCAGGCTATGAACTTTACGCCTGCCAAACACATATTGGATGTTCACCACCAGTGTTGATCCGCACATAGGTTCTGCGTCTAAAACGCTTCCAACACTGAGAGGGAAGTGTGCTTTAGGAGGGATTCACTGCAGTGTTACGTCTGTTAAAGAAGGATGCTTTTGGGACTGACTCTGTGGTAACCGCATTAGGCGCACATAGCTTTCCAGTCTCAGACGTCTAACCGTTAGACTATAGGAAGTTCTGTTTAAGGGAAACTCCTTCATGCGGAATGTCACTTCTCACAGTGTCTTTGCAGTGGAGAAAAGAAGATAGAACAAGGACGGACAGAGAGAACGATGCAAACCGTGATTGAAGTACAGGGAAAGCCTCGTAAGTCTCTATTATGCATACTGGTAGTTCAACACCGGAGATGTTCCACAGTGTCTACCTCTTCTCAAAACACTTCCAGTATATGAGGGAACTCTGCTACATTAAGTTCTCACGACAAGATGCGTCTGTGCTCAGTTGGAAAGTGTAGGACGTGTCTGGGTAGCAACCAGTAAGTGTCTGATACAAGCCGCTAAGAGGGGATGCGGAGGAAGGTATCTGCTCAGGGAAGCTACTTCAGGTGCGTACTCATTCATAACAGTGTCTCTCCTTTGAGGATGAAGATAGAACAGGGAACGACTACGGGCACATTAGGTACTGTTAGTAAAGGGCATGCTAAGGCGCTTAAGCCTGCCAAACACATATTGGATGTTCACCACCAGAGCAGATCCGCACTTAGTTTCTGCGTCGAAAACGCTTCCTACACTGAGAGGGAAGTGTGTTTTAGGAGGGATTCACTGCAGTGTTACGTCTGTTAAAGAAGGAAGCTTTTGGGACTGACTCTGTGGTAACCCCAATAGGCGCACATAGCTTTCCAGTCTCAGCCGTCTATCCGTTGGACTATAGCAAGTTCTGTTTAAGGGAAACTCCTTCATGCGGAATGTCACTTCTCACAGTGTCTTTCCAGTGCAGGAAAGAAGATAGAACAACGACGGACAGAGAGAACGTTGCAACCCGTGAGTGAAGTACAGGGTAAGGCACCTAAGCCTCTATGATGCATACTGGATGTTCAACACCTGGGATTTTCCACAATGTCTACCACTTCTCAAAACACTTCCAATATAGGAGGGAACTGTGCTACCGTAAGTTCTAATGACAGGGATGCATCTGTGCAAGGTTGAAAACTCGAGGATGTGTCTGGGGAGCAAACATGAAGTGTCTCATATAGGCACCTTAGACTGGATGCGTAGTAGGTATCTGCTCAGGGAAGCTACTTCAGTTTTGTACTCATTCATAACAGTGCTTCTCCTTGGAGGAATGAAGGAAGAACATGGACGGACTAGGGGCACATTAGGTACTGTGAATAAAGGGCAGGCTATGAACCTTACGTCTGGCAACCACATATTGGATGTTCACCACCAGTGTTGATCCGCACATAGGTTCTGCGTCTAAAACGCTTCCAACACTGAGTGGGAAGTGTGCTTTAGGAGGGATTCACTGCAGTGTTACGTCTGTTAAAGAAGGAAGCTTTTGGGACTGACTCTGTGGTAACCCCAATAGGCGCACATAGCTTTCCAGTCTCAGCCGTCTATCCGATGGACTATAGCAAGTTCTGTTTAAGGGAAACTCCTTCATGCGGAATGTCACTTCTCACAGTGTCTTTCCAGTGGAGGAAAGAAGATAGAACAACGACGGACAGAGAGAACGTTGCAACCCGTGAGTGAAGTACAGGGTAAGGCACCTAAGCCTCTATGATGCATACTGGATGTTCAACACCTGGGATTTTCCACAATGTCTACCACTTCTCAAAACACTTCCAATATAGGAGGGAACTGTGCTAATGCAAGTTCTAATGACAGGGATGCATCTGTGCAAGGTTGACAACTCGAGGATGTGTCTGGGTAGCAAACATGAAGTGTCTCATAAAGGCACCTTAGACTGGATGCATAGGAGGTATCTGCTCAGGGAAGCTACTTCAGTTTTGTCTCATTCATAACAGTGCTTCTCCTTGGAGGAATGAAGGAAGAACACGGACGGACTAGGGGCATATTAGGTACTGTGAATAAAGGGCAGGCTATGAACTTTACGCCTGCCAAACACATATTGGATGTTCACCACCAGTGTTGATCCGCACATAGGTTCTGCGTCTAAAACGCTTCCAACACTGAGAGGGAAGTGTGCTTTAGGAGGGATTCACTGCAGTGTTACGTCTGTTAAAGAAGGATGCTTTTGGGACTGACTCTGTGGTAACCGCATTAGGCGCACATAGCTTTCCAGTCTCAGACGTCTAACCGTTAGACTATAGGAAGTTCTGTTAAGGGAAACTCCTTCATGCGGAATGTCACTTCTCACAGTGTCTTTGCAGTGGATAAAAGAAGATAGAACAAGGACGGACAGAGAGAACGATGCAAACCGTGATTGAAGTACAGGGAAAGCCTCGTAGCCTCTATTATGCATACTGGTAGTTCAACACCGGAGATGTTCCACAGTGTCTACCTCTTCTCAAAACACTTCCAGTATATGAGGGAACTCTGCTACATTAAGTTCTCACGACAGAGATGCGTCTGTGCTCAGTTGGAAAGTGTAGGACGTGTCTTGGTAGCAACCAGTAAGTGTCTGATACAAGCCGCTAAGAGGGAATGCGGAGGAAGGTATCTGCTCAGGGAAGCTACTTCAGGTGCGTACTCATTCATAACAGTGTCTCTCCTTTGAGGATAAAGATAGAACAGGGAACGACTACGGGCACATTAGGTACTGTGAGAAAAGGGCATGCTAAGGCGCTTAAGCCTGCCAAACACATATTGGATGTTCACCACCAGAGCAGATCCGCACTTAGTTTCTGCGTCGAAAACGCTTCCTACACTGAGAGGGAAGTGTGTTTTAGGAGGGATTCACTGCAGTGTTACGTCTTTTAAAGAAGGAAGCTTTTGGGACTGACTCTGTGGTAACCCCAATAGGCGCACATAGCTTTCCAGTCTCAGCCGTCTATCCGTTGGACTATAGCAAGTTCTGTTTAAGGGAAACTCCTTCATGCGGAATGTCACTTCTCACAGTGTCTTTCCAGTGCAGGAAAGAAGATAGAACAACGACGGACAGAGAGAACGTTGCAACCCGTGAGTGAAGTACAGGGTAAGGCACCTAAGCCTCTATGATGCATACTGGATGTTCAACACCTGGGATTTTCCACAATGTCTACCACTTCTCAAAACACTTCCAATATAGGAGGGAACTGTGCTACCGTAAGTTCTAATGACAGGGATGCATCTGTGCAAGGTTGAAAACTCGAGGATGTGTCTGGGTAGCAAACATGAAGTGTCTCATATAGGCACCTTAGACTGGATGCGTAGGAGGTATCTGCTCAGGGAAGCTACTTCAGTTTTGTACTCATTCATAACAGTGCTTCTCCTTGGAGGAATGAAGGAAGAACATGGACGGACTAGGGGCACATTAGGTACTGTGAATAAAGGGCAGGCTATGAACCTTACGTCTGGCAACCACATATTGGATGTTCACCACCAGTGTTGATCCGCACATAGGTTCTGCGTCTAAAACGCTCCAACACTGAGAGGGAAGTGTGCTTTAGGAGGGATTCACTGCAGTGTTACGTCTGTTAAAGAAGGAAGGTTTTGGGACTGACTCTGTGGTAACCCCAATAGGCGCACATAGCTTTCCAGTCTCAGCCGTCTATCCGATGGACTATAGCAAGTTCTGTTTAAGGGAAACTCCTTCATGCGGAATGTCACTTCTCACAGTGTCTTTCCAGTGGAGGAAAGAAGATAGAACAACGACGGACAGAGAGAACGTTGCAAACCGTGAGTGAAGTACAGGGTAAGGCACCTAAGCCTCTATGATGCATACTGGATGTTCAACACCTGGGATTTTCCACAACGTCTACCACTTCTCAAAACACTTCCAATATAGGAGGGAACTGTGCTAATGCAAGTTCTAATGACAGGGATGCATCTATGCAAGGTTGAAAACTCGAGGATGTGTCTGGGTAGCAAACATGAAGTGTCTCATAAAGGCACCTTAGACTGGATGCATAGGAGGTATCTGCTCAGGGAAGCTACTTCAGTTTTGTCTCATTCATAACAGTGCTTCTCCTTGGAGGAATGAAGGAAGAACACGGACGGACTAGGGGCACATTAGGTACTGTGAATAAAGGGCAGGCTATGAACTTTACGCCTGCCAAACACATATTGGATGTTCACCACCAGTGTTGATCCGCACATAGGTTCTGCGTCTAAAACGCTTCCAACACTGAGAGGGAAGTGTGCTTTAGGAGGGATTCACTGCAGTGTTACGTCTGTTAAAGAAGGATGCTTTTGGGACTGACTCTGTGGTAACCGCATTAGGCGCACATAGCATTCCAGTCTCAGACGTCTAACCGTTAGACTATAGGAAGTTCTGTTTAAGGGAAACTCCTTCATGCGGAATGTCACTTCTCACAGTGTCTTTGCAGTGGAGAAAAGAAGATAGAACAAGGACGGACAGAGAGAACGATGCAAACCGTGATTGAAGTACAGGGAAAGCCGCGTAAGCCTCTATAATGCATACTGGTAGTTCAACACCGGAGATGTTCCACAGTGTCTACCTCTTCTCAAAACACTTCCAGTATATGAGGGAACTCTGCTACATTAAGTTCTCACGACAGAGATGCGTCTGTGCTCAGTTGGAAAGTGTAGGACGTGTCTGGGTAGCAACCAGTAAGTGTCTGATACAAGCCGCTAAGAGGGGATGCGGAGGAAGGTATCTGCTCAGGGAAGCTACTTCAGGTGCGTACTCATTCATAAGAGTGTCTCTCCTTTGAGGATGAAGATAGAACAGGGAACGACTACGGGCACATTAGGTACTGTGAGTAAAGGGCATGCTAAGGCGCTTAAGCCTGCCAAACACATATTGGATGTTCACCACCAGAGCAGATCCGCACTTAGTTTCTGCGTCGAAAACATTTCCTACACTGAGAGGGAAGTGTGTTTTAGGAGGGATTCACTGCAGTGTTACGTCTGTTAAAGAAGGAAGCTTTTGGGACTGACTCTGTGGTAACCCCAATAGGCGCACATAGCTTTCCAGTCTCAGCCGTCTATCCGTTGGACTATTACAAGTTCTGTTTAAGGGAAACTCCTTCATGCGGAATGTCACTTCTCACAGTGTCTTTCCAGTGGAGGAAAGAAGATAGAACAACGACGGACAGAGAGAACGTTGCAACCCGTGAGTGAAGTACAGAGTAAGGCACCTAAGCCTCTATGATGCATACTGGATGTTCAACACCTGGGATTTTCCACAATGTCTACCACTTCTCAAAACACTTCCAATATAGGAGGGAACTGTGCTACCGTAAGTTCTAATGACAGGGATGCATCTGTGCAAGGTTGAAAACTCGAGGATGTGTCTGGGTAGCAAACATGAAGTGTCTCATATAGGCACCTTAGACTGGATGCGTAGTAGGTATCTGCTCAGGTAAGCTACTTCAGTTTTGTACTCATTCATAACAGTGCTTCTCCTTGGAGGAATGAAGGAAGAACATGGACGGACTAGGGGCACATTAGGTACTGTGAATAAAGGGCAGGCTATGAACCTTACGTCTGGCAACCACATATTGGATGTTCACCACCAGTGTTGATCCGCACATAGGTTCTGCGTCTAAAACACTTCCAACACTGAGAGGGAAGTGTGCTTTAGGAGGGTTTCACTGCAGTGTTACGTCTGTTAAAGAAGGAAGCTTTTGGGACTGACTCTGTGGTAACCCCAATAGGCGCACATAGCTTTCCAGTCTCAGCCGTCTATCCGTTGGACTATAGCAAGTTCTGTTTAAGGGAAACTCCTTCATGCGGAATGTCACTTCTCACAGTGTCTTTCCAGTGGAGGAAAGAAGATAGAACAACGACGGACAGAGACAACGTTGCAACCCGTGAGTGAAGTACAGGGTAAGGCACCTAAGACTCTATGATGCATACTGGATGTTCAACACCTGGGATTTTCCACAATGTCTACCACTTCTCAAAACACTTCCAATATAGGAGGGAACTATGCTAATGTAAGTTCTAATGACAGGGATGCATCTGTGCAAGGTTGAAAACTCGAGGATGTGTCTGGGTAGCAAACATGAAGTGTCTCATAAAGGCACCTTAGACTGGATGCGTAGGAGGTATCTGCTCAGGGAAGCTACTTCAGTTTTGTACTCATTCATAACAGTGCTTCTCCTTGGAGGAATGAAGGAAGAACACGGACGGACTAGGGGCACATTAGGTACTGTGAATAAAGGGCAGGCTATGAACCTTACGCCTGGCAACCACATATTGGATGTTCACCACCAGTGTTGATCCGCACATAGGTTCTGCGTCTAAAACGCTTCCAACACTGAGAGGGAAGTGTGCTTTAGGAGGGATTCACTGCAGTGTTACGTCTGTTAAAGAAGGATGCTTTTGGGACTGACTCTGTGGTAACCGCATTAGGCGCACATAGCTTTCCAGTCTCAGACTTCTAACCGTTAGACTATAGGAAGTTCTGTTTAAGGGAAACTCCTTCATGCGGAATGTCACTTCTCACAGTGTCTTTGCAGTGGAGAAAAGAAGATAGAACAAGGACGGACAGAGAGAACGATGCAAACCGTGATTGAAGTACAGGGTAAGCCTCGTAGGCTTCTATTATGCATACTGGTAGTTCAACACCGGAGATGTTCCACAGTGTCTACCTCTTCTCAAAACACTTCCAGTATATGAGGGAACTCTGCTACATTAAGTTCTCACGACAGAGATGCGTCTGTGCTCAGTTGGAAAGTGTAGGACGTGTCTGGGTAGCAACCAGTAAGTGTCTGATACAAGCCGCTAAGAGGGGATGCGGAGGAAGGTATCTGCTCAGGGAAGCTACTTCAGGAGCGTACTCATTCATAACAGTGTCTCTCCTTTGAGGATGAAGATAGAACAGGGAACGACTACGGGCACATTAGGTACTGTGAGTAAAGGGCATGCTAAGGCGCTTAAGCCTGCCAAACACATATTGGATGTTCACCACCAGTGCAGATCCACACTTAGTTTCTGCGTCGAAAACGCTTCCTACACTGAGAGGGAAGTGTGCTTTAGGAGGGATTCACTGCAGTGTTACGTCTGTTAAAGAAGGAAGCTTTTGGGACTGACTCTGTGGTAACCCCAATAGGCGCACATAGCTTTCCAGTCTCAGCCGTCTATCCGATGGACTATAGCAAGTTCTGTTTAAGGGAAACTCCTTCATGCGGAATGTCACTTCTCACAGTGTCTTTCCAGTGCAGGAAAGAAGATAGAACAACGACGGACAGAGAGAACGTTGCAACCCGTGAGTGAAGTACAAGGTAAGGCACCTAAGCCTCTATGATGCATACTGGATGTTCAACACCTGGGATTTTCCACAATGTCTACCACTTCTCAAAACACTTCCAATATAGGAGGGAACTGTGCTAATGTAAGTTCTAATGACAGGGATGCATCTGTGCAATATTGACAACTCGAGGATGTGTCTGGGTAGCAAACATGAAGTGTTCCATTAAGGCACCATAGACTGGAATCATAGGAGGTATCTGCTCAAGGAAGCGACATCAGTTTTGTACTCATTCATAACAGTGCTTCTCCTTGGAGGAATGAAGGAAGAACACGGAAGGACTAGGGGCACATTAGGTACTGTGAATAAAGTGCAGGCTATGAACCTTACGCCTGCCAACCACATATTGGATGTTCACCACCAGTGCAGATCCGCACTTAGTTTCTCCGTCGAAAACGCTTCCTACACTGAGAGGGAAGTGTGCTTTAGGAGGGATTCACTGCAGTGTTACGTCTGTTAAAGAAGGATGCTTTTGGGACTGACTCTGTGGTAACCGCATTAGGCGCACATAGCTTTCCAGTCTCAGACGTCTAACCGTTAGACTATAGGAAGTTCTGTTTAAGGGAAACTCCTTCATGCGGAATGTCACTTCTCACAGTGTCTTTGCAGTGGAGAAAAGAAGATAGAACAAGGACGGACAGAGAGAACGATGCAAACCGTGATTGAAGTACAGGGTAAGCCTCGTAGGCCTCTATTATGCATACTGGTAGTTCAACACCGGAGATGTTCCACAGTGTCTACCTCTTCTCAAAACACTTCCAGTATATGAGGGAACTCTGCTACATTAAGTTCTCACGACAGAGATGCGTCTGTGCTCAGTTGGAAAGTGTAGGACGTGTCTGGGTAGCAACCAGTAAGTGTCTGATACAAGCCGCTAAGAGGGGATGCGGAGGAAGGTATCTGCTCAGGGAACCTACGTCAGTTTTGTACTCATTCATAACAGTGTCTCTCCTTTGAGGATGAAGATAGAACAGGGAACGACTAAGGGCACATTAGGTACTGTGAGTAAAGGGCATGCTAAGGCGCTTAAGCCTGCCAAACACATATTGGATGTTCACCACCAGTGCAGATACGCACTTAGTTTCTGCGTCGAAAACGCTTCCTACACTGAGAGGGAAGTGTGCTTTAGGAGGGATTCACTGCAGTGTTACGTCTGTTAAAGAAGGAAGCTTTTGGGACTGACTCTGTGGTAACCCCAATAGGCGCACATTGCTTTCCAGTCTCAGCCGTCTAACCGTTGGACTATAGCAAGTTCTGTTTAAGGGAAACTCCTTCATGCGGAATGTCACTTCTCACAGTGTCTTTGCAGTGGAGAAAAAAGATAGAACAAGGACGGACAGAGAGAACGATGCAAACCGTGATTGAAGTATAGGTAAGCCTTGTAGGCCTCTATTATGAATACTGGTAGTTCAACAACGGAGTTGTTCCACAGTGTCTACCTCTTCTCAAAACACTTCCAGTATATGAGGGAACTCTGCTACATTAAGTTCTCACGACAGAGATGCGTCTGTGCTCAGTTGGAAAGTGTAGGACGTGTCTGGGTAGCAACCAGTAAGTGTCTGATACAAGCCGCTAAGAGGGGATGTGGAGGAAAGTATCTGCTCAGGGAAGCTACTTCAGGTGCGTACTCATTCATAACAGTGTCTCTCCTTTGAGGATGAAGATAGAACAGGGAACGACTACGGGCACATTAGGTACTGTGAGTAAAGGGCATGCTAAGGCGCTTAAGCCTGCCAAACACATATTGGATGTTCACCACCAGTGCAGATCCGCACTTAGTTTCTGCGTCGAAAACGCTTCCTACACTGAGAGGGAAGTTTGCTTTAGGAGGGATTCACTGCAGTGTTACGTCTGTTAAAGAAGGAAGCTTTTGGGACTGACTCTGTGGTAACCCCAATAGGCGCACATAGCTTTCCAGTCTCAGCCGTCTATGCGATGGACTATAGCAAGTTCTGTTTAAGGGAAACTCCTTCATGCGGAATGTCACTTCTCACAGTGTCTTTCCAGTGCAGGAAAGAAGATAGAACAACGACGGACAGAGAGAACGTTGCAACCCGTGAGTGAAGTACAGGGTAAGGCACCTAAGCCTCTATGATGCATACTGGATGTTCAACACCTGGGATATTCCACAATGTCTACCACTTCTCAAAACACTTCCAATATAGGAGGGAACTGTGCTAATGTAAGTTCTAATGACAGGGATGCATCTGTGCAAGGTTGACAACTCGAGGATGTGTCTGGGTAGCAAACATGAAGTGTCTCATAAAGGCACCTTAGACTGGATGCATAGGAGGTATCTGCTCAGGGAAGGTACTTCTGGTGCGTACTCATTCATAACAGTGTCTCTCCTTTGAGGATGAAGATAGAACAGGGAACGACTACGGGCACATTAGGTACTGTGTGTAAAGGGCATGCTAAGTCGCTTAAGCCTGCCAACACATATTGGATGTTCACCACCAGTGTAGATCCGCACTTAGTTTCTGCGTCGAAAACGCTTCCTACACTGAGAGGGAAGTGTGCTTTAGGAGGGATTCACTGCAGTGTTACGTCTGTTAAAGAAGGAAGCTTTTGGGACTGACTCTGTGGTAATCCCAATAGGCGCACATAGCTTTCCAGTCTCAGCCGTCTACCCTTGGACTATACCAAGTTCTGTTTAAGGGAAACTCCATCATGCGGAATGTCACTTCTCAGAGTGTCTTTCCAGTGCAGGAAAGAAGATAGAACAACGACGGACAGAGAGAACGTTGCAACCCGTGAGTGAAGTACAGGGTAAGGCACCTAAGCCTCTATGATGCATACTGGATGTTCAACACCTGGGATTTTCCACAATGTCTACCACTTCTCAAAACACTTCCAATATAGGAGGCAACTGTGCTAATGTAAGTTCTAATGACAGGGATGCATCTGTGCAAGGTTGACAACTCGAGGATGTGTCTGGGTAGGAAACATGAAGTGTCTCATAAAGGCACCTTAGACTGGATGCGTAGGAGGTATCTGCTCAGGGAAGCTACTTCAGTTTTGTACTCATTCATAACAGTGCTTCTCCTTGGAGGAATGAAGGAAGAACACGGACGGACTAGGGGTACATTAGGTACTGTGAATAAAGGGCAGGCTATGAACCTTACGCCTGCCAACCACATATTGGATATTCACCACCAGTGTTGATCCGCACATAGGTTCTGCGTCTAAAACGCTTCCAACACTGAGAGGGAAGTGTGCTTTAGGAGGGATTCACTGCAGTGTTACGTCTGTTAAAGAAGGAAGCTTTTGGGACTGACTCTGTGGTAACCCCAATAGGCGCACATTGCTTTCCAGTCTCAGCCGTCTATCCGTTGGACTATAGCAAGTTCTGTTTAAGGGAAACTCCTTCATGCGGAATGTCACTTCTCACAGTGTCTTTGCAGTGGAGAAAAGAAGATAGAACAAGGACGGACAGAGAGAACGATGCAAACCGTGATTGAAGTACAGGTAAGCCTTGTAGGCCTCTATTATGCATACTGGTAGTTCAACACCGGAGATGTTCCACAGTGTCTACCTCTTCTCAAAACACTTCCAGTATATGAGGGAACTCTGCTACATTAAGTTCTCACGACAGAGATGCGTCTGTGCTCAGTTGGAAAGTGTAGGACGTGTCTGGGTAGCAACCAGTAAGTGTCTGATACAAGCCGCTAAGAGGGGATGTGGAGGAAAGTATCTGCTCAGGGAAGCTACTTCAGGTGCGTACTCATTCATAACAGTGTCTCTCCTTTGAGGATGAAGATAGAACAGGGAACGACTACGGGCACATTAGGTACTGTGAGTAAAGGGCATGCTAAGGCGCTTAAGCCTGCCAAACACATATTGGATGTTCACCACCAGTGCAGATCCGCACTTAGTTTCTGCGTCGGAAACGCTTCCTACACAGAGAGGGAAGTGTGCTTTAGGAGGGATTCACTGCAGTGTTACGTCTGTTAAAGAAGGAAGCTTTGGGGACTGACTCTGTGGTAACCCCAATAGGCGAACTTAGCTTTCCAGTCTCAGCCGTCTATGCGATGGACTATAGCAAGTTCTGATTAAGGGAAACTCCTTCATGCCGAATGTCACTTCTCACAGTGTCTTTCCAGTGGAGGAAAGAAGGTAGAACAACGACGGACAGAGAGAATGTTGCAACCCGTGAGTGAAGTACAGGGTAAGGCACCTAAGCCTCTATGATGCATACTGGATGTTCAACACCTGGGATTTTCCACAATGTCTACCACTTCTGAAAACACTTCCAATGTAGGAGGGAACTGTGCTAATGTAAGTTCTAATGACAGGGATGCATCTGTGCAAGGTTGACAACTCGAGGATGTGTCTGGGTAGCAAACATGAAGTGTCTCATAAAGGCACCTTAGACTGGATGCATAGGAGGTATCTGCTCAGGGAAGCTACTTCTGGTGCGTACTCATTCATAACAGTGTCTCTCCTTTGAGGATGAAGATAGAACAGGGAACGACTACGGGCACATTAGGTACTATTGTAAAGTGCATGCTAAGGCGCTTAAGCCTGCCAAACACATATTGGATGTTCACCACCAGTGTAGATCCGCACTTAGTTTCTGCGTCGAAAACGCTTCCTACACTGAGAGGGAAGTGTGCTTTAGGAGGGATTCACTGCAGTGTTACGTCTGTTAAAGAAGGAAGCTTTTGGGACTGACTCTGTGGTAACCCCAATAGGCGCACATAGCTTTCCAGTCTCAGCCGTCTATCCGTTGGACTATAGCAAGTTCTGTTTAAGGGAAACTCCTTCATGCGGAATGTCACTTCTCACAGTGTCTTTCCTGTGCAGGAAAGAAGATAGAACAACGACGGACAGAGAGAACGTTGCAACCCGTGAGTGAAGTACAGGGTAAGTCACCTAAGCCTCTATGATGCATACTGGATGTTCAACACCTGGGATTTACCACAATGTCTACCACTTCTCAAAACACTTACAATATAGGAGGCAACTGTGCTAATGTAAGTTCTAATGACAGGGATGCATCTGTGCAAGGTTGACAACTCGAGGATTGTCTGGGTAGCAAACATGAAGTGTCTCATAAAGGCACCTTAGACTGGATGCGTAGGAGGTATCTGCTCAGGGAAGCTACTTCAGTTTTGTACTCATTCATAACAGTGCTTCTCCTTGGAGGAATGAAGGAAGAACACGGACGGACTAGGGGCACATTAGGTACTGTGAATAAAGGGCAGGCTATGAACCTTACGCCTGCCAACCACATATTGGATGTTCACCACCAGTGTTGATCCGCACATAGGTTCTGCGTCTAAAACGCTTCCAACACTGAGAGGGAAGTGTGCTTTAGGAGGGATTCACTGCAGTGTTACGTCTGTTAAAGAAGGATGCTTTTGGGACTGACTCTGTGGTAACCGCATTAGGCGCACATAGCTTTCCAGTCTCAGACGTCTAACCGTTAGACTATAGGAAGTTCTGTTTAAGGGAAACTCCTTCATGCGGAATGTCACTTCTCACAGTGTCTTTGCAGTGGAGAAAAGAAGATAGAACAAGGATAGACAGAGAGAACGATGCAAACCGTGATTGAAGTACAGGGTAAGCCTCGTAGGCCTCTATATGCATACTGGTAGTTCAACACCGGAGATGTTCCACAGTGTCTACCTCTTCTCAAAACACTTCCAGTATATGAGGGAACTCTGCTACATTAAGTTTTCACGACAGAGATGCGTCTGTACTCAGTTGGAAAGTGTAGGACGTGTCTGGGTAGCAACCAGTAAGTGTCTGATACAAGCCGCTAAGAGGGGATGCAGAGGAAGGTATCTGCTCAGGGAAGCTACTTCAGGTGCGTACTCATTCATAACAGTGTCTCTCCTTTGAGGATGTAGATAGAACAGGGAACGACTACGGGCACATTAGGTACTGTGAGTAAAGGGCATGCTAAGGCGCTTAAGCCTGCCAAACACATATTGGATGTTCACCACCAGTGCAGATCCGCACTTAGTTTCTGCGTCGAAAACGCTTCCTACACTGAGAGGGAAGTGTGCTTTAGGAGGGATTCACTGCAGTGTTACGTCTGTTAAAGAAGGAAGCTTTTGGGACTGACTCTGTGGTAACCCCAATAGGCGCACATAGCTTTCCAGTCTCAGCCGTCTATCCGATGGACTATAGCAAGTTCTGTTTAAGGGAAACTCCTTCATGCGGAATGTCACTTCTCACAGTGTCTTTCCAGTGGAGGAAAGAAGATAGAACAACGACGGACAGAGAGAACGTTGCAACCTGTGAGTGAAGTACAGGGTAAGGCACCTAAGCCTCTATGATGCATACTGGATGTTCAACACCTGGGATTTTCCACAATGTCTACCACTTCTCAAAACACTTCCAATATAGGAGGGAACTGTGCTAATGCAAGTTCTAATGACAGGGATGCATCTGTGCAAGGTTGACAACTCGAGGATGTGTCTGGGTAGCAAACATGAAGTGTCTCATAAAGGCACCTTAGACTGGATGCATAGGAGGTATCTGCTCAGGTAAGCTACTTCAGTTTTGTCTCATTCATAACAGTGCTTCTCCTTGGAGGAATGAAGGAAGAACACGGACCTACAAGGGGCACATTAGGTACTGTGAATAAAGGGCAGGCTATGAACTTTACGCCTGGCAACCACATATTGGATGTTCACCACCAGTGTTGATCCGCACATAGGTTCTGCGTCTAAAACGCTTCCAACACTGAGAGGGAAGTGTGCTTTAGGAGGGATTCACTGCAGTGTTACGTCTGTTAAAGAAGGATGCTTTTGGGACTGACTCTGTGGTAACCGCATTAGGCGCACATAGCGTTCCAGTCTCAGACGTCTAACCGTTAGACTATAGGAAGTTCTGTTTAAGGGAAACTCCTTCATGCGGAATGTCACTTCTCACAGTGTCTTTGCAGTGGAGAAAAGAAGATAGAACAAGGACGGACAGAGAGAACGATGCAAACCCTGATTGAAGTACAGGGAAAGCCTCGTAAGCCTCTATTATGCATACTGGTAGTTCAACACCGGAGATGTTCCACAGTGTCTACCTCTTCTCAAAACACTTCCAGTATATGAGGGAACTCTGCTACATTAAGTTCTCACGACAGAGATGCGTCTGTGCTCAGTTGGAAAGTGTAGGACGTGTCTGGGTAGCAACCAGTAAGTGTCTGATACAAGCCGCTAAGAGGGGATGCGGAGGAAGGTATCTGCTCAGGGAAGCTACTTCAGGTGCGTACTCATTCATAACAGTGTCTCTCCTTTGAGGATGAAGATAGAACAGGGAACGACTACGGGCACATTAGGTACTGTGAGTAAAGGGCATGCTAAGGCGCTTAAGCCTGCCAAACACATATTGGATGTTCACCACCAGAGCAGATCCGCACTTAGTTTCTGCGTCGAAAACGCTTCCTACACTGAGAGGGAAGTGTGTTTTAGGAGGGATTCACTGCAGTGTTACGTCTGTTAAAGAAGGAAGATTTTGGGACTGACTCTGTGCTAACCCCAATAGGCGCACATAGCTTTCCAGTCTCAGCCGTCTATCCGTTGGACTATTACAAGTTCTGTTTAAGGGAAACTCCTTCATGCGGAATGTCACTTCTCACAGTGTCTTTCCAGTGGAGGAAAGAAGATAGAACAACGACGGACAGAGAGAACGTTGCAACCCGTGAGTGAAGTACAGGGTAAGGCACCTAAGCCTCTATGATGCATACTGGATGTTCAACACCTGGGATTTTCCACAATGTCTACCACTTCTCAAAACACTTCCAATATAGGAGGGAACTGTGCTACCGTAAGTTCTAATGACAGGGATGCATCTGTGCAAGGTTGAAAACTCGAGGATGTGTCTGGGTAGCAAACATGAAGTGTCTCATATAGGCACCTTAGACTGGATGCGTAGTAGGTATCTGCTCAGGGAAGCTACTTCAGTTTTGTACTCATTCATAACAGTGCTTCTCCTTGGAGGAATGAAGGAAGAACATGGACGGACTAGGGGCACATTAGGTACTGTGAATAAAGTGCAGGCTATGAACCTTACGTCTGGCATCCACATATTGGATGTTCACCACCAGTGTTGATCCGCACATAGGTTCTGCGTCTAAAACGCTTCCAACACTGAGAGGGAAGTGTGCTTTAGGAGGGATTCACTGCAGTGTTAGGTCTGTTAAAGAAGGAAGCTTTTGGGACTGACTCTGTGGTAACCCCAATAGGCGCACATTGCTTTCCAGTCTCAGCCGTCTATCCGTTGGACTATAGCAAGTTCTGTTTAAGGGAAACTCCTTCATGCGGAATGTCACTTCTCACAGTGTCTTTGCAGTGGAGAAAAGAAGATAGAACAAGGACGGACAGAGAGAACGATGCAAACCGTGATTGAAGTACAGGTAAGCCTTGTAGGCCTCTATTATGCATACTGGTAGTTCAACACCGGAGATGTTCCACAGTGTCTACCTCTTCTCAAAACACTTCCAGTATATGAGGGAACTCTGCTACATTATGTTCTCACGACAGAGATGCGTCTGTGCTCAGTTGGAAAGTGTAGGACGTGTCTGGGTAGCAACCAGTAAGTGTCTGATACAAGCCGCTAAGAGGGGATGTGGAGGAAGGTATCTGCTCAGGGAAGCTACTTCAGGTGCGTACTCATTCATAACAGTGTCTCTCCTTTGAGGATGAAGATAGAACAGGGAACGACTACGGGCACATTAGGTACTGTGAGTAAAGGGCATGCTAAGGCGCTTAAGCCTGCCAAACACATATTGGATGTTCACCACCAGTGCAGATCCGCACTTAGTTTCTGCGTCGAAAACGCTTCCTACACTGAGAGGGAAGTGTGCTTTAGGAGGGATTCACTGCAGTGTTACGTCTGTTAAAGAAGGAAGCTTTGGGGACTGACTCTGTGGTAACCCCAATAGGCGAACTTAGCTTTCCAGTCTCAGCCGTCTATGCGATGGACTATAGCAAGTTCTGATTAAGGGAAACTCCTTCATGCCGAATGTCACTTCTCACAGTGTCTTTCCAGTGGAGGAAAGAAGATAGAACAACGACGGACAGAGAGAATGTTGCAACCCGTGAGTGAAGTACAGGGTAAGGCACCTAAGCCTCTATGATGCATACTGGATGTTCAACACCTGGGATTTTCCACAATGTCTACCACTTCTGAAAACACTTCCAATATAGGAGGGAACTGTGCTAATGTAATTTCTAATGACAGGGATGCATCTGTGCAAGGTTGACAACTCGAGGATGTGTCTGGGTAGCAAACATGAAGTGTCTCATAAAGGCACCTTAGACTGGATGCATAGGAGGTATCTGCTCAGGGAAGCTACTTCTGGTGTGTACTCATTCATAACAGTGTCTCTCCTTTGAGGATGAAGATAGAACAGGGAACGACTACGGGCACCTTAGGTACTATTGTAAAGTGCATGCTAAGGCGCTTAAGCCTGCCAAACACATATTGGATGTTCACCACCAGTGTAGATCCGCACTTAGTTTCTGCGTCTAAAACGCTTCCTACACTGAGAGGGAAGTGTGCTTTAGGAGGGATTCACTGCAGTGTTACGTCTGTTAAAGAAGGAAGCTTTTGGGACTGACTCTGTGGTAACCCCAATAGGCGCACATAGCTTTCCAGTCTCAGCCGTCTATCCGTTGGACTATAGCAAGTTCTGTTTAAGGGAAACTCCTTCATGCGGAATGTCACTTCTCACAGTGTCTTTCCTGTGCAGGAAAGAAGATAGAACAACGACGGACAGAGAGAACGTTGCAACCCGTGAGTGAAGTACAGGGTAAGTCACCTAAGCCTCTATGATGCATACTGGATGTTCAACACCTGGGATTTTCCACAATGTCTACCACTTCTCAAAACACTTACAATATAGGAGGCAACTGTGCTAATGTAAGTTCTAATGACAGGGATGCATCTGTGCAAGGTTGACAACTCGAGGATGTGTCTGGGTAGCAAACATGAAGTGTCTCATAAAGGCACCTTAGACTGGATGCGTAGGAGGTATCTGCTCAGGGAAGCTACTTCAGTTTTGTACTCATTCATAACAGTGCTTCTCCTTGGAGGAATGAAGGAAGAACACGGACGGACTAGGGGCACATTAGGTACTGTGAATAAAGGGCAGGCTATGAACCTTACGCCTGCCAACCACATATTGGATGTTCACCACCAGTGTTGATCCGCACATAGGTTCTGCGTCTAAAACGCTTCCAACACTGAGAGGGAAGTGTGCTTTAGGAGGGATTCACTGCAGTGTTACGTCTGTTAAAGAAGGATGCTTTTGGGACTGACTCTGTGGTAACCGCATTAGGAGCACATAGCTTTCCAGTCTCAGACGTCTAACCGTTAGACTATAGGAAGTTCTGTTTAAGGGAAACTCCTTCATGCGGAATGTCACTTCTCACAGTGTCTTTGCAGTGGAGAAAAGAAGATAGAACAAGGACGGACAGAGAGAACGATGCAAACCGTGATTGAAGTACAGGGTAAGCCTCGTAGGCCTCTATTATGCATACTGGTAGTTCAACACCGGAGATGTTCCACAGTGTCTACCTCTTCTCAAAACACTTCCAGTATATGAGGAAACTCTGCTACATTAAGTTCTCACGACAGAGATGCGTCTGTGCTCAGTTGGAAAGTGTAGGACGTGTCTGGGTAGCAACCAGTAAGTGTCTGATACAAGCTGCTAAGAGGGGATGCGGAGGAGGTATCTGCTCAGGGAAGCTACTTCAGGTGCGTACTCATTCATAACAGTGTCTCTCCTTTGAGGATGAAGATAGAACAGGGAACGACTACGGGCACATTAGGTACTGTGAGTAAAGGGCATGCTAAGGCGCTTAAGCCTGCCAAACACGTATTGGATGTTCACCACCAGGGCAGTTCCGCACTTAGTTTCTGCGTCGAAAATGCTTCCTACACTGAGAGGGAAGTGTGCTTTAGGAGGGATTCACTGCAGTGTTACGTCTGTTAAAGAAGGAAGCTTTTGGGACTGACTCTGTGGTAACCCCAATAGGCGCACATAGCTTTCCAGTCTCAGCCGTCTATCCGATGGACTATAGCAAGTTCTGTTTAAGGGAAACTCCTTCATGCGGAATGTCACTTCTCACAGTGTCTTTCCAGTGCAGGAAAGAAGATAGAACAACGACGGACAGAGAGAACGTTGCAACCCGTGAGTGAAGTACAAGGTAAGGCACCTAAGCCTCTATGATGCATACTGGATGTTCAACACCTGGGATTTTCCACAATGTCTACCACTTCTCAAAACACTTCCAATATAGGAGGGAACTGTGCTAATGTAAGTTCTAATGACAGGGATGCATCTGTGCAATATTGACAACTCGAGGATGTGTCTGGGTAGCAAACATGAAGTGTTCCATTAAGGCACCATAGACTGGAATCATAGGAGGTATCTGCTCAAGGAAGCGACATCAGTTTTGTACTCATTCATAACAGTGCTTCTCCTTGGAGGAATGAAGGAAGAACACGGAAGGACTAGGGGCACATTAGGTACTGTGAATAAAGTGCAGGCTATGAACCTTACGCCTGCCAACCACATATTGGATGTTCACCACCAGTGCAGATCCGCACTTAGTTTCTCCGTCGAAAACGCTTCCTACACTGAGAGGGAAGTGTGCTTTAGGAGGGATTCACTGCAGTGTTACGTCTGTTAAAGAAGGATGCTTTTGGGACTGACTCTGTGGTAACCGCATTAGGCGCACATAGCTTTCCAGTCTCAGACGTCTAACCGTTAGACTATAGGAAGTTCTGTTTAAGGGAAACTCCTTCATGCGGAATGTCACTTCTCACAGTGTCTTTGCAGTGGAGAAAAGAAGATAGAACAAGGACGGACAGAGAGAACGATGCAAACCGTGATTGAAGTACAGGGTAAGCCTCGTAGGCCTCTATTATTCATACTGGTAGTTCAACACCGGAGATGTTCCACAGTGTCTACCTCTTCTCAAAACACTTCCAGTATATGAGGGAACTCTGCTACATTAAGTTCTCACGACAGAGATGCGTCTGTGCTCAGTTGGAAAGTGTAGGACGTGTCTGGGTAGCAACCAGTAAGTGTCTGATACAAGCAGCTAAGAGGGGATGCGGAGGAAGGTATCTGCTCAGGGAACCTACGTCAGTTTTGTACTCATTCATAACAGTGTCTCTCCTTTGAGGATGAAGATAGAACAGGGAACGACTAAGGGCACATTAGGTACTGTGAGTAAAGGGCATGCTAAGGCGCTTAAGCCTGCCAAACACATATTGGATGTTCACCACCAGTGCAGATACGCACTTAGTTTCTGCGTCGAAAACGCTTCCTACACTGAGAGGGAAGTGTGCTTTAGGAGGGATTCACTGCAGTGTTACGTCTGTTAAAGAAGGAAGCTTTTGGGACTGACTCTGTGGTAACCCCAATAGGCGCACATTGCTTTCCAGTCTCAGCCGTCTAACCGTTGGACTATAGCAAGTTCTGTTTAAGGGAAACTCCTTCATGCGGAATGTCACTTCTCACAGTGTCTTTGCAGTGGAGAAAAAAGATAGAACAAGGACGGACAGAGAGAACGATGCAAACCGTGATTGAAGTATAGGTAAGCCTTGTAGGCCTCTATTATGAATACTGGTAGTTCAACAACGGAGTTGTTCCACAGTGTCTACCTCTTCTCAAAACACTTCCAGTATATGAGGGAACTCTGCTACATTAAGTTCTCACGACAGAGATGCGTCTGTGCTCAGTTGGAAAGTGTAGGACGTGTCTGGGTAGCAACCAGTAAGTGTCTGATACAAGCCGCTAAGAGGGGATGTGGAGGAAAGTATCTGCTCAGGGAAGCTACTTCAGGTGCGTACTCATTCATAACAGTGTCTCTCCTTTGAGGATGAAGATAGAACAGGGAACGACTACGGGCACATTAGGTACTGTGAGTAAAGGGCATGCTAAGGCGCTTAAGCCTGCCAAACACATATTGGATGTTCACCACCAGTGCAGATCCGCACTTAGTTTCTGCGTCGAAAACGCTTCCTACACTGAGAGGGAAGTTTGCTTTAGGAGGGATTCACTGCAGTGTTACGTCTGTTAAAGAAGGAAGCTTTTGGGACTGACTCTGTGGTAACCCCAATAGGCGCACATAGCTTTCCAGTCTCAGCCGTCTATGCGATGGACTATAGCAAGTTCTGTTTAAGGGAAACTCCTTCATGCGGAATGTCACTTCTCACAGTGTCTTTCCAGTGCAGGAAAGAAGATAGAACAACGACGGACAGAGAGAACGTTGCAACCCGTGAGTGAAGTACAGGGTAAGGCACCTAAGCCTCTATGATGCATACTGGATGTTCAACACCTGGGATATTCCACAATGTCTACCACTTCTCAAAACACTTCCAATATAGGAGGGAACTGTGCTAATGTAAGTTCTAATGACAGGGATGCATCTGTGCAAGGTTGACAACTCGAGGATGTGTCTGGGTAGCAAACATGAAGTGTCTCATAAAGGCACCTTAGACTGGATGCATAGGAGGTATCTGCTCAGGGAAGGTACTTCTGGTGCGTACTCATTCATAACAGTGTCTCTCCTTTGAGGATGAAGATAGAACAGGGAACGACTACGGGCACATTAGGTACTGTGTGTAAAGGGCATGCTAAGTCGCTTAAGCCTGCCAACACATATTGGATGTTCACCACCAGTGTAGATCCGCACTTAGTTTCTGCGTCGAAAACGCTTCCTACACTGAGAGGGAAGTGTGCTTTAGGAGGGATTCACTGCAGTGTTACGTCTGTTAAAGAAGGAAGCTTTTGGGACTGACTCTGTGGTAATCCCAATAGGCGCACATAGCTTTCCAGTCTCAGCCGTCTACCCTTGGACTATACCAAGTTCTGTTTAAGGGAAACTCCATCATGCGGAATGTCACTTCTCAGAGTGTCTTTCCAGTGCAGGAAAGAAGATAGAACAACGACGGACAGAGAGAACGTTGCAACCCGTGAGTGAAGTACAGGGTAAGGCACCTAAGCCTCTATGATGCATACTGGATGTTCAACACCTGGGATTTTCCACAATGTCTACCACTTCTCAAAACACTTCCAATATAGGAGGCAACTGTGCTAATGTAAGTTCTAATGACAGGGATGCATCTGTGCAAGGTTGACAACTCGAGGATGTGTCTGGGTAGGAAACATGAAGTGTCTCATAAAGGCACCTTAGACTGGATGCGTAGGAGGTATCTGCTCAGGGAAGCTACTTCAGGTTTGTACTCATTCATAACAGTGCTTCTCCTTGGAGGAATGAAGGAAGAACACGGACGGACTAGGGGTACATTAGGTACTGTGAATAAAGGGCAGGCTATGAACCTTACGCCTGCCAACCACATATTGGATATTCACCACCAGTGTTGATCCGCACATAGGTTCTGCGTCTAAAACGCTTCCAACACTGAGAGGGAAGTGTGCTTTAGGAGGGATTCACTGCAGTGTTAGGTCTGTTAAAGAAGGAAGCTTTTGGGACTGACTCTGTGGTAACCCCAATAGGCGCACATTGCTTTCCAGTCTCAGCCGTCTATCCGTTGGACTATAGCAAGTTCTGTTTAAGGGAAACTCCTTCATGCGGAATGTCACTTCTCACAGTGTCTTTGCAGTGGAGAAAAGAAGATAGAACAAGGACGGACAGAGAGAACGATGCAAACCGTGATTGAAGTACAGGTAAGCCTTGTAGGCCTCTATTATGCATACTGGTAGTTCAACACCGGAGATGTTCCACAGTGTCTACCTCTTCTCAAAACACTTCCAGTATATGAGGGAACTCTGCTACATTAAGTTCTCACGACAGAGATGCGTCTGTGCTCAGTTGGAAAGTGTAGGACGTGTCTGGGTAGCAACCAGTAAGTGTCTGATACAAGCCGCTAAGAGGGGATGTGGAGGAAAGTATCTGCTCAGGGAAGCTACTTCAGGTGCGTACTCATTCATAACAGTGTCTCTCCTTTGAGGATGAAGATAGAACAGGGAACGACTACGGGCACATTAGGTACTGTGAGTAAAGGGCATGCTAAGGCGCTTAAGCCTGCCAAACACATATTGGATGTTCACCACCAGTGCAGATCCGCACTTAGTTTCTGCGTCGGAAACGCTTCCTACACAGAGAGGGAAGTGTGCTTTAGGAGGGATTCACTGCAGTGTTACGTCTGTTAAAGAAGGAAGCTTTGGGGACTGACTCTGTGGTAACCCCAATAGGCGAACTTAGCTTTCCAGTCTCAGCCGTCTATGCGATGGACTATAGCAAGTTCTGATTAAGGGAAACTCCTTCATGCCGAATGTCACTTCTCACAGTGTCTTTCCAGTGGAGGAAAGAAGGTAGAACAACGACGGACAGAGAGAATGTTGCAACCCGTGAGTGAAGTACAGGGTAAGGCACCTAAGCCTCTATGATGCATACTGGATGTTCAACACCTGGGATTTTCCACAATGTCTACCACTTCTGAAAACACTTCCAATATAGGAGGGAACTGTGCTAATGTAAGTTCTAATGACAGGGATGCATCTGTGCAAGGTTGACAACTCGAGGATGTGTCTGGGTAGCAAACATGAAGTGTCTCATAAAGGCACCTTAGACTGGATGCATAGGAGGTATCTGCTCAGGGAAGCTACTTCTGGTGCGTACTCATTCATAACAGTGTCTCTCCTTTGAGGATGAAGATAGAACAGGGAACGACTACGGGCACATTAGGTACTATTGTAAAGTGCATGCTAAGGCGCTTAAGCCTGCCAAACACATATTGGATGTTCACCACCAGTGTAGATCCGCACTTAGTTTCTGCGTCGAAAACGCTTCCTACACTGAGAGGGAAGTGTGCTTTAGGAGGGATTCACTGCAGTGTTACGTCTGTTAAAGAAGGAAGCTTTTGGGACTGACTCTGTGGTAACCCCAATAGGCGCACATAGCTTTCCAGTCTCAGCCGTCTATCCGTTGGACTATAGCAAGTTCTGTTTAAGGGAAACTCCTTCATGCGGAATGTCACTTCTCACAGTGTCTTTCCTGTGCAGGAAAGAAGATAGAACAACGACGGACAGAGAGAACGTTGCAACCCGTGAGTGAAGTACAGGGTAAGTCACCTAAGCCTCTATGATGCATACTGGATGTTCAACACCTGGGATTTACCACAATGTCTACCACTTCTCAAAACACTTACAATATAGGAGGCAACTGTGCTAATGTAAGTTCTAATGACAGGGATGCATCTGTGCAAGGTTGACAACTCGAGGATGTGTCTGGGTAGCAAACATGAAGTGTCTCATAAAGGCACCTTAGACTGGATGCGTAGGAGGTATCTGCTCAGGGAAGCTACTTCAGTTTTGTACTCATTCATAACAGTGCTTCTCCTTGGAGGAATGAAGGAAGAACACGGACGGACTAGGGGCACATTAGGTACTGTGAATAAAGGGCAGGCTATGAACCTTACGCCTGCCAACCACATATTGGATGTTCACCACCAGTGTTGATCCGCACATAGGTTCTGCGTCTAAAACGCTTCCAACACTGAGAGGGAAGTGTGCTTTAGGAGGGATTCACTGCAGTGTTACGTCTGTTAAAGAAGGATGCTTTTGGGACTGACTCTGTGGTAACCGCATTAGGCGCACATAGCTTTCCAGTCTCAGACGTCTAACCGTTAGACTATAGGAAGTTCTGTTTAAGGGAAACTCCTTCATGCGGAATGTCACTTCTCACAGTGTCTTTGCAGTGGAGAAAAGAAGATAGAACAAGGATAGACAGAGAGAACGATGCAAACCGTGATTGAAGTACAGGGTAAGCCTCGTAGGCCTCTATATGCATACTGGTAGTTCAACACCGGAGATGTTCCACAGTGTCTACCTCTTCTCAAAACACTTCCAGTATATGAGGGAACTCTGCTACATTAAGTTCTCACGACAGAGATGCGTCTGTACTCAGTTGGAAAGTGTAGGACGTGTCTGGGTAGCAACCAGTAAGTGTCTGATACAAGCCGCTAAGAGGGGATGCAGAGGAAGGTATCTGCTCAGGGAAGCTACTTCAGGTGCGTACTCATTCATAACAGTGTCTCTCCTTTGAGGATGTAGATAGAACAGGGAACGACTACGGGCACATTAGGTACTGTGAGTAAAGGGCATGCTAAGGCGCTTAAGCCTGCCAAACACATATTGGATGTTCACCACCAGTGCAGATCCGCACTTAGTTTCTGCGTCGAAAACGCTTCCTACACTGAGAGGGAAGTGTGCTTTAGGAGGGATTCACTGCAGTGTTACGTCTGTTAAAGAAGGAAGCTTTTGGGACTGACTCTGTGGTAACCCCAATAGGCGCACATAGCTTTCCAGTCTCAGCCGACTATCCGTTGGACTATAGCAAGTTCTGTTTAAGGGAAACTCCTTCATGCGGAATGTCACTTCTCACAGTGTCTTTCCAGTGCAGGAAAGAAGATAGAACAACGACAGACAGAGAGAACGTTGCAACCCGTGAGTGAAGTACAGGGTAAGTAACCTAAGCCTCTATGATGCATACTGGATGTTCAACACCTGGGATTTTCCACAATGTCTACCACTTCTCAAAACACTTCCAATATAGGAGGGAACTGTGCTAATGCAAGTTCTAATGACAGGGATGCATCTGTGCAAGGTTGACAACTCGAGGATGTGTCTGGGTAGCAAACATGAAGTGTCTCATAAAGGCACCTTAGACTGGATGCATAGGAGGTATCTGCTCAGGTAAGCTACTTCAGTTTTGTCTCATTCATAACAGTGCTTCTCCTTGGAGGAATGAAGGAAGAACACGGACGGACAAGGGGCACATTAGGTACTGTGAATAAAGGGCAGGCTATGAACTTTACGCCTGGCAACCACATATTGGATGTTCACCACCAGTGTTGATCCGCACATAGGTTCTGCGTCTAAAACGCTTCCAACACTGAGAGGGAAGTGTGCTTTAGGAGGGATTCACTGCAGTGTTACGTCTGTTAAAGAAGGATGCTTTTGGGACTGACTCTGTGGTAACCGCATTAGGCGCACATAGCGTTCCAGTCTCAGACGTCTAACCGTTAGACTATAGGAAGTTCTGTTTAAGGGAAACTCCTTCATGCGGAATGTCACTTCTCACAGTGTCTTTGCAGTGGAGAAAAGAAGATAGAACAAGGACGGACAGAGAGAACGATGCAAACCCTGATTGAAGTACAGGGAAAGCCTCGTAAGCCTCTATTATGCATACTGGTAGTTCAACACCGGAGATGTTCCACAGTGTCTACCTCTTCTCAAAACACTTCCAGTATATGAGGGAACTCTGCTACATTAAGTTCTCACGACAGAGATGCGTCTGTGCTCAGTTGGAAAGTGTAGGACGTGTCTGGGTAGCAACCAGTAAGTGTCTGATACAAGCCGCTAAGAGGGGATGCGGAGGAAGGTATCTGCTCAGGGAAGCCACTTCAGGTGCGTACTCATTCATAACAGTGTCTCTCCTTTGAGGATGAAGATAGAACAGGGAACGACTACGGGCACATTAGGTACTGTGAGTAAAGGGCATGCTAAGGCGCTTAAGCCTGCCAAACACATATTGGATGTTCACCACCAGAGCAGATCCGCACTTAGTTTCTGCGTCGAAAACGCTTCCTACACTGAGAGGGAAGTGTGTTTTAGGAGGGATTCACTGCAGTGTTACGTCTGTTAAAGAAGGAAGATTTTGGGACTGACTCTGTGCTAACCCCAATAGGCGCACATAGCTTTCCAGTCTCAGCCGTCTATCCGTTGGACTATTACAAGTTCTGTTTAAGGGAAACTCCTTCATGCGGAATGTCACTTCTCACAGTGTCTTTCCAGTGGAGGAAAGAAGATAGAACAACGACGGACAGAGAGAACGTTGCAACCCGTGAGTGAAGTACAGGGTAAGGCACCTAAGCCTCTATGATGCATACTGGATGTTCAACACCTGGGATTTTCCACAATGTCTACCACTTCTCAAAACACTTCCAATATAGGAGGGAACTGTGCTACCGTAAGTTCTAATGACAGGGATGCATCTGTGCAAGGTTGAAAACTCGAGGATGTGTCTGGGTAGCAAACATGAAGTGTCTCATATAGGCACCTTAGACTGGATGCGTAGTAGGTATCTGCTCAGGGAAGCTACTTCAGTTTTGTACTCATTCATAACAGTGCTTCTCCTTGGAGGAATGAAGGAAGAACATGGACGGACTAGGGGCACATTAGGTACTGTGAATAAAGTGCAGGCTATGAACCTTACGTCTGGCAACCACATATTGGATGTTCACCACCAGTGTTGATCCGCACATAGGTTCTGCGTCTAAAACGCTTCCAACACTGAGAGGGAAGTGTGCTTTAGGAGGGATTCACTGCAGTGTTAGGTCTGTTAAAGAAGGAAGCTTTTGGGACTGACTCTGTGGTAACCCCAATAGGCGCACATTGCTTTCCAGTCTCAGCCGTCTATCCGTTGGACTATAGCAAGTTCTGTTTAAGGGAAACTCCTTCATGCGGAATGTCACTTCTCACAGTGTCTTTGCAGTGGAGAAAAGAAGATAGAACAAGGACGGACAGAGAGAACGATGCAAACCGTGATTGAAGTACAGGTAAGCCTTGTAGGCCTCTATTATGCATACTCGTAGTTCAACACCGGAGATGTTCCACAGTGTCTACCTCTTCTCAAAACACTTCCAGTATATGAGGGAACTCTGCTACATTATGTTCTCACGACAGAGATGCGTCTGTGCTCAGTTGGAAAGTGTAGGACGTGTCTGGGTAGCAACCAGTAAGTGTCTGATACAAGCCGCTAAGAGGGGATGTGGAGGAAGGTATCTGCTCAGGGAAGCTACTTCAGGTGCGTACTCATTCATAACAGTGTCTCTCCTTTGAGGATGAAGATAGAACAGGGAAAGACTACGGGCACATTAGGTACTGTGAGTAAAGGGCATGCTAAGGCGCTTAAGCCTGCCAAACACATATTGGATGTTCACCACCAGTGCAGATCCGCACTTAGTTTCTGCGTCGAAAACGCTTCCTACACTGAGAGGGAAGTGTGCTTTAGGAGGGATTCACTGCAGTGTTACGTCTGTTAAAGAAGGAAGCTTTGGGGACTGACTCTGTGGTAACCCCAATAGGCGAACTTAGCTTTCCAGTCTCAGCCGTCTATGCGATGGACTATAGCAAGTTCTGATTAAGGGAAACTCCTTCATGCCGAATGTCACTTCTCACAGTGTCTTTCCAGTGGAGGAAAGAAGATAGAACAACGACGGACAGAGAGAATGTTGCAACCCGTGAGTGAAGTACAGGGTAAGGCACCTAAGCCTCTATGATGCATACTGGATGTTCAACACCTGGGATTTTCCACAATGTCTACCACTTCTGAAAACACTTCCAATATAGGAGGGAACTGTGCTAATGTAATTTCTAATGACAGGGATGCATCTGTGCAAGGTTGACAACTCGAGGATGTGTCTGGGTAGCAAACATGAAGTGTCTCATAAAGGCACCTTAGACTGGATGCATAGGAGGTATCTGCTCAGGGAAGCTACTTCTGGTGCGTACTCATTCATAACAGTGTCTCTCCTTTGAGGATGAAGATAGAACAGGGAACGACTACGGGCACCTTAGGTACTATTGTAAAGTGCATGCTAAGGCGCTTAAGCCTGCCAAACACATATTGGATGTTCACCACCAGTGTAGATCCGCACTTAGTTTCTGCGTCGAAAACGCTTCCTACACTGAGAGGGAAGTGTGCTTTAGGAGGGATTCACTGCAGTGTTACGTCTGTTAAAGAAGGAAGCTTTTGGGACTGACTCTGTGGTAACCCCAATAGGCGCACATAGCTTTCCAGTCTCAGCCGTCTATCCGTTGGACTATAGCAAGTTCTGTTTAAGGGAAACTCCTTCATGCGGAATGTCACTTCTCACAGTGTCTTTCCTGTGCAGGAAAGAAGATAGAACAACGACGGACAGAGAGAACGTTGCAACCCGTGAGTGAAGTACAGGGTAAGGCACCTAAGCCTCTATGATGCATACTGGATGTTCAACACCTGGGATTTTCCACAATGTCTACCACTTCTCAAAACACTTCCAATATAGGAGGGAACTGTGCTACCGTAAGTTCTAATGACAGGGATGCATCTGTGCAAGGTTGAAAACTCGAGGATGTGTCTGGGTAGCAAACATGAAGTGTCTCATAAAGGCACCTTAGACTGGATGCGTAGGAGGTATCTGCTCAGGGAAGCTACTTCAGTTTTGTACTCATTCATAACAGTGCTTCTCCTTGGAGGAATGAAGGAAGAACACGGACGGACTAGGGGCACATTAGGTACTGTGAATAAAGGGCAGGCTATGAACCTTACGCCTGCCAACCACATATTGGATGTTCACCACCAGTGTTGATCCGCACATAGGTTCTGCGTCTAAAACGCTTCCAACACTGAGAGGGAAGTGTGCTTTAGGAGGGATTCACTGCAGTGTTACGTCTGTTAAAGAAGGATGCTTTTGGGACTGACTCTGTGGTAACCGCATTAGGAGCACATAGCTTTCCAGTCTCAGACGTCTAACCGTTAGACTATAGGAAGTTCTGTTTAAGGGAAACTCCTTCATGCGGAATGTCACTTCTCACAGTGTCTTTGCAGTGGAGAAAAGAAGATAGAACAAGGACGGACAGAGAGAACGATGCAAACCGTGATTGAAGTACAGGGTAAGCCTCGTAGGCCTCTATTATGCATACTGGTAGTTCAACACCGGAGATGTTCCACAGTGTCTACCTCTTCTCAAAACACTTCCAGTATATGAGGAAACTCTGCTACATTAAGTTCTCACGACAGAGATGCGTCTGTGCTCAGTTGGAAAGTGTAGGACGTGTCTGGGTAGCAACCAGTAAGTGTCTGATACAAGCTGCTAAGAGGGGATGCGGAGGAGGTATCTGCTCAGGGAAGCTACTTCAGGTGCGTACTCATTCATAACAGTGTCTCTCCTTTGAGGATGAAGATAGAACAGGGAACGACTACGGGCACATTAGGTACTGTGAGTAAAGGGCATGCTAAGGCGCTTAAGCCTGCCAAACACGTATTGGATGTTCACCACCAGGGCAGTTCCGCACTTAGTTTCTGCGTCGAAAATGCTTCCTACACTGAGAGGGAAGTGTGCTTTAGGAGGGATTCACTGCAGTGTTACGTCTGTTAAAGAAGGAAGCTTTTGGGACTGACTCTGTGGTAACCCCAATAGGCGCACATAGCTTTCCAGTCTCAGCCGACTATCCGTTGGACTATAGCAAGTTCTGTTTAAGGGAAACTCCTTTATGCGGAATGTCACAACTCACAGTGTCTTTCCAGTGCAGGAAAGAAGATAGAACAACGACAGACAGAGAGAACGTTGCAACCCGTGAGTGAAGTACAGGGTAAGTAACCTAAGCCTCTATGATGCATACTGGATGTTCAACACCTGGGATTTTCCACAATGTCTACCACTTCTCAAAACACTTCCAATATAGGAGGGAACTGTGCTACTGTAAGTTCTACTGACAGGGATGCATCTGTGCAAGGTTGAAAACTTGAGGATGTGTCTGGGTAGCAAACATGAAGTGTCTCATATAGGCACCTTAGACTGGATGCGTAGTAGGTATCTGCTCAGGGAAGCTACTTCAGTTTTGTACTCATTCATAACAGTGCTTCTCCTTGGAGGAATGAAGGAAGAACACGGACGGACTAGGGGCACATAAGGTACTGTGAATAAAGGGCAGGCTATGAACCTTACGCATGCCAACCACATATTGGATGTTCACCACCAGTGCAGATCCGCACTTAGTTTCTGCGTCGAAAACGCTTCCAACACTGAGAGGGAAGTGTGCTTTAGGAGGGATTCACTGCAGTGTTACGTCTGTTAAAGAAGGATGCTTTTGGGACTGACTCTGTGGTAACCGCATTAGGCGCACATAGCTTTCCAGTCTCAGACGTCTAACCGTTAGACTATAGGAAGTTCTGTTTAAGGGAAACTCCTTCATGCGGAATGTCACATCTCACAGTGTCATTGCAGTGGAGAAAAGAAGATAGAACAAGGACGGACATAGAGAACGATGCAATCCGTGATTGAAGTACAGGGTAAGCTACGTAGGCCTCTATTATGCATACTGGTAGTTCAACACCGGAGATGTTCCACAGTGTCTACCTCTTCTCAAAACACTTCCAGTATATGAGGGAACTCTGCTACAGTAAGTTCTCACGACAGAGAAGCTTCTGTGCTCAGTTGGAAAGTGTAGGACGTGTCTGGGTAACAACCATACAGTGTCTGATACAGGCACCTCAGAGGGGATGCAGAGGAAGGTATCTGCTCAGGATACCTACTTCAGGTGCGTACTCATTCATAACAGTGTTTCTCCTTTGAGGATGAACGTTGCAACCCTTGAGTGAAGTACAGGGTAAGGCACCTACATAGGTTCTGCGTCTAAAACGCTTCCAACACTGAGAGGGAAGTGTGCTTTAGGAGGGATTCACTGCAGTGTTACGTCTGTTAAAGAAGGATGCTTTTGGGACTGACTCTGTGGTAACCGCATTAGGCGCACATAGCTTTCCAGTCTCAGACGTCTAACCGTTAGACTATAGGTAGTTCTGTTTAAGGGAAACTCCTTCATGCGGAATGTCACTTCTCACAGTGTCTTTGCAGTGGAGAAAAGAAGATAGAACAAGGATAGACAGAGAGAACGATGCAAACCGTGATTGAAGTACAGGGTAAGCCTCGTAGGCCTCTATATGCATACTGGTAGTTCAACACCGGAGATGTTCCACAGTGTCTACCTCTTCTCAAAACACTTCCAGTATATGAGGGAACTCTGCTACATTAAGTTCTCACGACAGAGATGCGTCTGTACTCAGTTGGAAAGTGTAGGACGTGTCTGGGTAGCAACCAGTAAGTGTCTGATACAAGCCGCTAAGAGGGGATGCAGAGGAAGGTATCTGCTCAGGGAAGCTACTTCAGGTGCGTACTCATTCATAACAGTGTGTCTCCTTTGAGGATGTAGATAGAACAGGGAACGACTACGGGCACATTAGGTACTGTGAGAAAAGGGCATGCTAAGGCGCTTAAGCCTGCCAAACACATATTGGATGTTCACCACCAGTGCAGATCCGCACTTAGTTTCTGCGTCGAAAACGCTTCCTACACTGAGAGGGAAGTGTGCTTTAGGAGGGATTCACTGCAGTGTTACGTCTGTTAAAGAAGGAAGCTTTTGGGACTGACTCTGTGGTAACCCCAATAGGCGCACATAGCTTTCCAGTCTCAGCCGTCTATCCGATGGACTATAGCAAGTTCTGTTTAAGGGAAACTCCTTCATGCGGAATGTCACTTCTCACAGTGTCTTTCCAGTGGAGGAAAGAAGATAGAACAACGACGGACAGAGAGAACGTTGCAACCCGTGAGTGAAGTACAGGGTAAGGCACCTAAGCCTCTATGATGCATACTGGATGTTCAACACCTGGGATTTTCCACAATGTCTACCACTTCTCAAAACACTTCCAATATAGGAGGGAACTGTGCTAATGCAAGTTCTAATGACAGGGATGCATCTGTGCAAGGTTGACAACTCGAGGATGTGTCTGGGTAGCAAACATGAAGTGTCTCATAAAGGCACCTTAGACTGGATGCATAGGAGGTATCTGCTCAGGTAAGCTACTTCAGTTTTGTCTCATTCATAACATGCTTCTCCTTGGAGGAATGAAGGAAGAACACGGACGGACTAGGGGCACATTAGGTACTGTGAATAAAGGGCAGGCTATGAACTTTACGCCTGGCAACCACATATTGGATGTTCACCACCAGTGTTGATCCGCACATAGGTTCTGCGTCTAAAACGCTTCCAACACGGAGAGGGAAGTGTGCTTTAGGAGGGATTCACTGCATTGTTACGTCTGTTAAAGAAGGATGCTTTTGGGACTGACTCTGTGGTAACCGCATTAGGCGCACATAGCGTTCCAGTCTCAGACGTCTAACCGTTAGACTATAGGAAGTTCTGTTTAAGGGAAACTCCTTCATGCGGAATGTCACTTCTCACAGTGTCTTTGCAGTGGAGAAAAGAAGATAGAACAAGGACGGACAGAGAGAACGATGCAAACCCTGATTGAAGTACAGGGAAAGCCTCGTAAGCCTCTATTATGCATACTGGTAGTTCAACACCGGAGATGTTCCACAGTGTCTACCTCTTCTCAAAACACTTCCAGTATATGAGGGAACTCTGCTACATTAAGTTCTCACGACAGAGATGCGTCTGTGCTCAGTTGGAAAGTGTAGGACGTGTCTGGGTAGCAACCAGTAAGTGTCTGATACAAGCCGCTAAGAGGGGATGCGGAGGAAGGTATCTGCTCAGGGAAGCTACTTCAGGTGCGTACTCATTCATAACAGTGTCTCTCCTTTGAGGATGAAGATAGAACAGGGAACGACTACGGGCACATTAGGTACTGTGAGTAAAGGGCATGCTAAGGCGCTTAAGCCTGCCAAACACATATTGGATGTTCACCACCAGAGCAGATCCGCACTTAGTTTCTGCGTCGAAAACGCTTCCTACACTGAGAGGGAAGTGTGTTTTAGGAGGGATTCACTGCAGTGTTATGTCTGTTAAAGAAGGAAGATTTTGGGACTGACTCTGTGCTAACCCCAATAGGCGCACATAGCTTTCCAGTCTCAGCCGTCTATCCGTTGGACTATTACAAGTTCTGTTTATGGGAAACTCCTTCATGCGGAATGTCACTTCTCACAGTGTCTTTCCAGTGGAGGAAAGAAGATAGAACAACGATGGACAGAGAGAACGTTGCAACCCGTGAGTGAAGTACAGGGTAAGGCACCTAAGCCTCTATGATGCATACTGGATGTTCAACACCTGGGATTTTCCACAATGTCTACCACTTCTCAAAACACTTCCAATATAGGAGGGAACTGTGCTACCGTAAGTTCTAATGACAGGGATGCATCTGTGCAAGGTTGAAAACTCGAGGATGTGTCTGGGTAGCAAACATGAAGTGTCTCATATAGGCACCTTAGACTGGATGCGTAGTAGGTATCTGCTCAGGGAAGCTACTTCAGTTTTGTACTCATTCATAACAGTGCTTCTCCTTGGAGGAATGAAGGAAGAACATGGACGGACTAGGGGCACATTAGGTACTGTGAATAAAGTGCAGGCTATGAACCTTACGTCTGGCAACCACATATTGGATGTTCACCACCAGTGTTGATCCGCACATAGGTTCTGCGTCTAAAACGCTTCCAACACTGAGAGGGAAGTGTGCTTTAGGAGGGATTCACTGCAGTGTTAGGTCTGTTAAAGAAGGAAGCTTTTGGGACTGACTCTGTGGTAACCCCAATAGGCGCACATAGCTTTCCAGTCTCAGACGTCTAACCGTTAGACTATAGGAAGTTCTGTTTAAGGGAAACTCCTTCATGCGGAATGTCACTTCTCACATTGTCTTTGCAGTGGAGAAAAGAAGATAGAACAAGGACGGACAGAGAGAACGATGCAAACCGTGATTGAAGTACAGGGTAAGCCTCGTAGGCCTCTATTATGCATACTGGTAGTTCAACACCGGAGATGTTCCACAGTGTCTACCTCTTCTCAAAACACTTCCAGTATATGAGGAAACTCTGCTACATTAAGTTCTCACGACAGAGATGCGTCTGTGCTCAGTTGGAAAGTGTAGGACGTGTCTGGGTAGCAACCAGTAAGTGTCTGATACAAGCTGCTAAGAGGGGATGCGGAGGAAGGTATCTGCTCAGGGAAGCTACTTCAGGTGCGTACTCATTCATAAGAGTGTCTCTCCTTTGAGGATGAAGATAGAACAGGGAACGACTACGGGCACATTAGGTACTGTGAGTAAAGGGCATGCTAAGGCGCTTAAGCCTGCCAAACACATATTGGATGTTCACCACCAGTGCAGATCCGCACTTAGTTTCTGCGTCGAAAACGCTTCCTACACTGAGAGGGAAGTGTGCTTTAGGAGGGATTCACTGCAGTGTTACGTCTGTTAAAGAAGGAAGCGTTTGGGACTGATTCTGTGGTAACCCCAATAGGCGCACATAGCTTTCCAGTCTCAGCCGACTATCCGTTGGACTATAGCAAGTTCTGTTTAAGGGAAACTCCTTCATGCGGAATGTCACTTCTCACAGTGTCTTTCCAGTGCAGGAAAGAAGATAGAACAACGACAGACAGAGAGAACGTTGCAACCCGTGAGTGAAGTACAGGGTAAGTAACCTAAGCCTCTATGATGCATACTGGATGTTCAACACCTGGGATTTTCCACAATGTCTACCACTTCTCAAAACACTTCCAATATAGGAGGGAACTATGGTAATGTAAGTTCTAATGACAGGGATGCATCTGTGCAAGGTTGAAAACTCGAGGATGTGTCTGGTAGCAAACATGAAGTGTCTCATAAAGGCAACTTAGACTGGATGCGTAGGAGGTATCTGCTCAGGAAAGCTACTTCAGTTTTGTACTCATTCATAACAGTGCTTCTCCTTGGAGGAATGAAGGAAGAACACGGACGGACTAGGGACACATTAGGTACTGTGAATAAAGGGCAGGCTATGAACCTTACGCCTGGCAACCACATATTGGATGTTCACCACCAGTGTTGATCCGCACATAGGTTCTGCGTCTAAAACGCTTCCAACACTGAGAGGGAAGTGTGCTTTAGGAGGGATTCACTGCAGTGTTACGTCTGTTAAAGAAGGATGCTTTTGGGACTGACTCTGTGGTAACCGCATTAGGCGCACATAGCTTTCCAGTCTCAGACGTCTAACCGTTAGACTATAGGAAGTTCTGTTTAAGGGAAACTCCTTCATGCGGAATGTAACTTCTCACATTGTCTTTGCAGTGGAGAAAAGAAGATAGAACAAGGACGGACAGAGAGAACGATGCAAACCGTGATTGAAGTACAGGGTAAGCCTCGTAGGCTTCTATTATGCATACTGGTAGTTCAACACCGGAGATGTTCCACAGTGTCTACCTCTTCTCAAAACACTTCCAGTATATGAGGGAACTCTGCTATATTAAGTTCTCACGACAGAGATGCGTCTGTGCTCAGTTGGAAAGTGTAGGACGTGTCTGGGTAGCAACCAGTAAGTGTCTGATACAAGCCGCTAAGAGGGGATGCGGAGGAAGGTATCTGCTCAGGGAAGCTACTTCAGGAGCGTACTCATTCATAACAGTGTCTCTCCTTTGAGGATGAAGATAGAACAGGGAACGACTACGGGCACATTAGGTACTGTGAGTAAAGGGCATGCTAAGGCGCTTAAGCCTGCCAAACACATATTGGATGTTCACCACCAGTGCAGATCCACACTTAGTTTCTGCGTCGAAAACGCTTCCTACACTGAGAGGGAAGTGTGCTTTAGGAGGGATTCACTGCAGTGTTACGTCTGTTAAAGAAGGAAGCTTTTGGGACTGACTCTGTGGTAACCCCAATAGGCGCACATAGCTTTCCAGTCTCAGCCGTCTATCCGATGGACTATAGCAAGTTCTGTTTAAGGGAAACTCCTTCATGCGGAATGTCACTTCTCACAGTGTCTTTCCAGTGCAGGAAAGAAGATAGAACAACGACGGACAGTGAGAACGTTGCAACCCGTGAGTGAAGTACAGGGTAAGGCACCTAAGCCTCTATGATGCATACTGGATATTCAACACCTGGGATTTTCCACAATGTCTACCACTTCTCAAAACACTTCCAATATAGGAGGGAACTGTGCTAATGTAAGTTCTAATGACAGGGATGCATCTGTGCAATGTTGACAACTCGAGGATGTGTCTGGGTAGCAAACATGAAGTGTTCCATTAAGGCACCATAGACTGGAATCATAGGAGGTATCTGCTCAGGGAAGCGACATCAGTTTTGTACTCATTCATAACAGTGCTTCTCCTTGGAGGAATGAAGGAAGAACACGGAAGGACTAGGGGCACATTAGGTACTGTGAATAAAGTGCAGGCTATGAACCTTACGCCTGCCAAACACATATTGGATGTTCACCACCAGTGTTGATCCGCACATAGGTTCAGCGTCTAAAACGCTTCCAACACTGAGAGGGAAGTGTGCTTTAGGAGGGATTCACTGCAGTGTTACGTCTGTTAAAGAAGGATGCTTTGGGGACTGACTCTGTGGTAACCGCATTAGGCGCACATAGCTTTCCAGTCTCAGACGTCTAACCGTTAGACTATAGGAAGTTCTGTTTAAGGGAAACTCCTTCATGCGGAATGTCACTTCTCACAGTGTCTTTGCAGTGGAGAAAATAAGATAGAACAAGGACGGACAGAGAGAACGATGCAAACCATGATTGAAGTACAGGGTAAGCCTCGTAGGCCTCTATTATGCATACTGGTAGTTCAACACCAGAGATGTTCCACAGTGTCTACCTCTTCTCAAAACACTTCCAGTATATGAGGGAACTCTGCTACATTAAGTTCTCACGACAGAGATGCGTCTGTGCTCAGTTGGAAAGTGTAGGACGTGTCTGGGTAGCAACCAGTAAGTGTCTGATACAAGCCGCTAAGAGGGGATGTGGAGGAAGGTATCTGCTCAGGGAAGCTACTTCAGGTGCGTACTCATTCATAACAGTGTCTCTCCTTTGAGGATGAAGATAGAACAGGGAACGACTACGGGCACATTAGGTACTGTGAGTAAAGGGCATGCTAAGGCGCTTAAGCCTGCCAAACACATATTGGATGTTCACCACCAGTGCATATCCGCACTTAGTTTCTGCGTCGAAAACGCTTCCTACACTGAGAGGGAAGTGTGCTTTAGGAGGGATTCACTGCAGTGTTACGTCTGTTAAAGAAGGAAGCTTTTGGGACTGACTCTGTGGTAACCCCAATAGGCGCACATAGCTTTCCAGTCTCAGCCGTATATGCGATGGACTATAGCAAGTTCTGTTTAAGGGAAACTCCTTCATGCGGAATGTCACTTCTCACAGTGTCTTTCCAGTGCAGGAAAGAAGATAGAACAACGACGGACAGAGAGAACGTTGCAACCTGTGAGTGAAGTACAGGGTAAGGCACCTAAGCCTCTATGATGCATACTGGATGTTCAACACCTGGGATATTCCACAATGTCTACCACTTCTCAAAACACTTCCAATATAGGAGGGAACTGTGCTAATGTAAGTTCTAATGACAGGGATGCATCTGTGCAAGGTTGACAACTCGAGGATGTATCTGGGTAGCAAACATGAAGTGTCTCATAAAGGCACCTTAGACTGGATGCATAGGAGGTATCTGCTCAGGGAAGCTACTTCTGGTGCGTACTCATTCATAACAGTGTCTCTCCTTTTAGGATGAAGATAGAACAGGGAACGACTACGGGCACATTAGGTACTGTGAGTAAAGGGCATGCTAAGGCGCTTAAGCCTGCCAAACACATATTGGATGTTCACCACCAGAGCAGATCCGCACTTAGTTTCTGCGTCGAAAACGCTTCCTACACTGAGAGGGAAGTGTGTTTTAGGAGGGATTCACTGCAGTGTTACGTCTGTTAAAGAAGGAAGATTTTGGGACTGACTCTGTGGTAACCCCAATAGGCGCACATAGCTTTCCAGTCTCAGCCGTCTATCCGTTGGACTATTACAAGTTCTGTTTAAGGGAAACTCCTTCATGCGGAATGTCACTTCTCACAGTGTCTTTCCAGTGGAGGAAAGAAGATAGAACAACGACGGACAGAGAGAACGTTGCAACCCGTGAGTGAAGTACAGGGTAAGGCACCTAAGCCTCTATGATGCATACTGGATGTTCAACACCTGGGATTTTCCACAATGTCTACCACTTCTCAAAACACTTCCAATATAGGAGGGAACTGTGCTACCGTAAGTTCTAATGACAGGGATGCATCTGTGCAAGGTTGAAAACTCGAGGATGTGTCTGGGTAGCAAACATGAAGTGTCTCATATAGGCACCTTAGACTGGATGCGTAGGAGGTATCTGCTCAGGGAAGCTACTTCAGTTTTGTACTCATTCATAACAGTGCTTCTCCTTGGAGGAATGAAGGAAGAACATGGACGGACTAGGGGCACATTAGGTACTGTGAATAAAGGGCAGGCTATGAACCTTACGTCTGGCAACCACATATTGGATGTTCACCACCAGTGTTGATCCGCACATAGGTTCTGCGTCTAAAACGCTTCCAACACTGAGAGGGAAGTGTGCTTTAGGAGGGATTCACTGCAGTGTTACGTCTGTTAAAGAAGGAAGCTTTTGGGACTGACTCTGTGGTAACCCCAATAGGCGCACATTGCTTTCCAGTCTCAGCCGTCTATCCGTTGGACTATAGCAAGTTCTGTTTAAGGGAAACTCCTTCATGCGGAATGTCACTTCTCACAGTGTCTTTGCAGTGGAGAAAAGAAGATAGAACAAGGACGGACAGAGAGAACGATGCAAACCGTGATTGAAGTACAGGTAAGCCTTGTAGGCCTCTATTATGAATACTGGTAGTTCAACACCGGAGATGTTCCACAGTGTCTACCTCTTCTCAAAACACTTCCAGTATATGAGGGAACTCTGCCACATTAAGTTCTCATGACAGAGATGCGTCTGTGCTCAGTTGGAAAGTGTAGGACGTGTCTGGGTAGCAACCAGTAAGTGTCTGATACAAGCCGCTAAGAGGGGATGTGGAGGAAGGTATCTGCTCAGGGAAGCTACTTCAGGTGCGTACTCATTCATAACAGTGTCTCTCCTTTGAGGATGAAGATAGAACAGGGAACGACTACGGGCACATTAGGTACTGTGAGTAAAGGGCATGCTAAGGCGCTTAAGCCTGCCAAACACATATTGGATGTTCACCACCAGTGCAGATCCGCACTTAGTTTCTGCGTCGAAAACGCTTCCTACACTGAGAGGGAAGTGTGCTTTAGGAGGGATTCACTGCAGTGTTACGTCTGTTAAAGAAGGAAGCTTTTGGGACTGACTCTGTGGTAACCCCAATAGGCGCACATAGCTTTCCAGTCTCAGCCCTCTATGCGATGGACTATAGCAAGTTCTGTTTAAGGGAAACTCCTTCATGCGGAATGTCACTTCTCACAGTGTCTTTCCAGTGTAGGAAAGAAGATAGAACAACGACGGACAGAGAGAACGTTGCAACCCGTGAGTGAAGTACAGGGTAAGGCACCTAAGCCTCTATGATGCATACTGGATGTTCAACACCTGGGATATTCCACAATGTCTACCACTTCTCAAAACACTTCTAATATAGGAGGGAACTGTGCTAATGTAAGTTCTAATGACAGGGATGCATCTGTGCAAGGTTGACAACTCGAGGATGTGTCTGGGTAGCAAACATGAAGTGTCTCATAAAGGCACCTTAGACTGGATGCATAGGAGGTATCTGCTCAGGGAAGCTACTTCTGGTGCGTACTCATTCATAACAGTGTCTCTCCTTTGAGGATGAAGATAGAACAGGGAACGACTACGGGCACATTAGGTACTGTGTGTAAAGGGCATGCTAAGGCGCTTAAGACTGCCAAACACATATTGGATGTTCACCACCAGTGTAGATCCGCACTTAGTTTCTGCGTTGAAAACGCTTCCTACACTGAGAGGGAAGTGTGCTTTAGGAGGGATTCACTGCAGTGTTACGTCTGTTAAAGAAGGAAGCTTTTGGGACTGACTCTGTGGTAATCCCAATAGGCGCACATAGCTTTCCAGTCTCAGCCGTCTATCCGTTGGACTATAGCAAGTTCTGTTTAAGGGAAACTCCTTCATGCGGAATGTCACTTCTCAGAGTGTCTTTCCAGTGCAGGAAAGAAGATAGAACAACGACGGACAGAGAGAACGTTGCAACCCGTGAGTGAAGTACAGGGTAAGGCACCTAAGCCTCTATGATGCATACTGGATGTTCAACACCTGGGATTTTCCACAATGTCTACCACTTCTCAAAACACTTCCAATATAGGAGGCAACTGTGCTAATGTAAGTTCTAATGACAGGGATGCATCTGTGCAAGGTTGACAACTCGAGGATGTGTCTGGGTAGGAAACATGAAGTGTCTCATAAAGGCACCTTAGACTGGATGCGTAGGAGGTATCTGCTCAGGGAAGCTACTTCAGTTTTGTACTCATTCATAACAGTGCTTCTCCTTGGAGGAATGAAGGAAGAACACGGACGGACTAGGGGCACATTAGGTACTGTGAATAAAGGGCAGGCTATGAACCTTACGTCTGGCAACCACATATTGGATGTTCACCACCAGTGTTGATCCGCACATAGGTTCTGCGTCTAAAACGCTTCCAACACTGAGAGGGAAGTGTGCTTTAGGAGGGATTCACTGCAGTGTTACGTCTGTTAAAGAAGGATGCTTTTGGGACTGACTCTGTGGTAACCGCATTAGGCGCACTTAGCTTTCCAGTCTCAGACGTCTAACCGTTAGACTATAGGAAGTTCTGTTTAAGGGAAACTCCTTCATGCGGAATGTCACTTCTCACAGTGTCTTTGCAGTGGAGAAAAGAAGATAGAACAAGGACGGACAGAGAGAACGATGCAAACCGTGATTGAAGTACATTGTAAGCCTCGTAGGCTTCTATTATGCATACTGGTAGTTCAACACCGGAGATGTTCCACAGTGTCTACCTCTTCTCAAAACACTTCCAGTATATGAGGGAACTCTGCAACAATAAGTTCTCACGACAGAGATGCGTCTGAACTCAGTTGGAAAGTGTAGGACGTGTCTGGGTAGCAACCAGTAAGTGTCTGATACAAGCCGCTAAGAGGGGATGCGGAGGAAGGTATCTGCTCAGGGAAGCTACTTCAGGTGCGTACTCATTCATAACAGTGTCTCTCCTTTGAGGATGAAGATAGAACAGGGAACGACTACGGGCACATTAGGTACGGTGAGTAAAGGGCATGCTAAGGCGCTTAAGCCTGTCAAACACATATTGGATGTTCACCACCAGAGCAGATCCGCACTTAGTTTCTGCGTCGAAAACGCTTCCTACACTGAGAGGGAAGTGTGCATTAGGAGGGATTCACTGCAGTGTTACGTCTGTTAAAGAAGGAAGCTTTTGGGCCTGACTCTGTGGTAACCCCAATAGGCGAACGTAGCTTTCCAGTCTCAGCCGTCTATCCGTTGGACTATAGCAAGTTCTGTTTAAGGGAAACTCCTTCATGCCGAATGTCACTTCTCACAGTGTCTTTCCAGTGGAGGAAACAAGATAGAACAACGACGGACAGAGAGAACGTTGCAACGGTGAATGAAGTACAGGTAAGGCACCTAAGCCTCAGATGCATACTGGATGTTCAACACCTGGGATTTTCCACAATGTCTACCACTTCTCAAAACACTTCCAATATAGGAGGGAACTGTGCTACCGTAAGTTCTAATGACAGGGATGCATCTGTGCAAGGTTGAAAACTCGAGGATGTGTCTGGGTAGCAAACATGAAGTGTCTCATAAAGGCACCTTAGACTGGATGCGTAGGAGGTATCTGCTCAGGGAAGCTACTTCAGTTTTGTGCTCATTCATAACAGTGCTTCTCCTTGGAGGAATGAAGGAAGAACACGGACGGACTAGGGGCACAGTAGGTACTGTGAATAAAGGGCAGGCTATGAACCTTACGCCTGCCAACCACATATTGGATGTTCACCACCAGTGTTGATCCGCACATAGGTTCTGCGTCTAAAACGCTTCCAACACTGAGAGGGAAGTGTGCCTTAGGAGGGATTCACTGCAGTGTTACGTCTGTTAAAGAAGGAAGCTTTTGGGACTGACTCTGTGGTAACCGCATTAGGCGCACATAGCTTTCCAGTCTCAGACGTCTAACCGTTAGACTATAGGAAGTTCTGTTTAAGGGAAACTCCTTCATGCGGAATGTCACTTCTCACAGTGTCTTTGCAGTGGAGAAAAGAAGATAGAACAAGGACGGACAGAGAGAACGATGCAAACCGTGATTGAAGTACAGGGTAAGCTACGTAGGGCTCTATTATGCATACTGGTAGTTCAACACCGGAGATGTTCCACAGTGTCTACCTCTTCTCAAAACACTTCCAGTATATGAGGGAACTCTGCTACAGTAAGTTCTCACGACAGAGAAGCGTCTGTGCTCAGTTGGGAAGTGTAGGACGTGTCTGGGTAACAACCATACAGTGTCTGATACAGGCACCTCAGAGGGGATGCAGAGGAAGGTATCTGCTCAGGATACCTACTTCAGGTGCGTACTCATTCATAACAGTGTTTCTCCTTTGAGGATGAAGATAGAACAGAGAAGGACTACGGGCACTTTAGGTACTGTGAGTAAAGAGCACGCTATCGCGCTTAAGCCTGCCAAACTCATATGGGATGTTCACAACCAGTGGTGATCCGCACTTAGTTTCTACGTCGAAAACGCAACCAACACTGAGATGGTAGTGTGCTTTAGGAGGGATTCACTGCAGTTTTACGTCTTTTAAAGAAGGAAGCTTTTGGGACTGACTCTGTGGTAAACGCATTAGGCGCCCATAGCTTTCCGGTCTCAGACGTCTAACCTTTAGACTAAAGGAAGTTCTTTTAAGGGAAACTCCTTCATGTGGATTGTTACTTCTCACAGTGTCTTTATGTGGAGGAAAGAAGATAGAACAAGGACGGACAGAGAGATTGTTGCACACCGTGAGTGAAGTACAGGGTAAGCCACTTTGGCCTCTATGATGTTTACTGGAAGTTCAACAGCGGAGATGTTCCACAAGTCCTACCTTTTCTCAAAACATTTCCAGTATATGACGGAACTGTGCCTCAGTAATTTCTCACGACAGAGATGCGTCTGTCCTCAGTCGGAAAGAGTAGGACGTGTCTGGATAGCAACCAGTAAGTGTCTGATACAAGCCCCTAAGAGGGGATGCGGAGGAAGGTATCTGCTCAGGGAAGCTACTTCAGGTGCGTACTCATTCATAACAGTGTTTCTCCTTTGAGGATGAAGATAGAACAGGGAACGACTACGGGAACATTAGGTACTGTGAGTAAAGGGCATGCTAAGGCGCTTAAGCCTGCCAAACACATATTGGATGTTCACCACCAGTGCAGATCCGCACTTAGTTTCAGCGTCGAAAACGCTTCCTACACTGAGAGGGAAGTGTGCTTTAGGAGGGATTCACTGCAGTGTTACGTCTGTTAAAGAAGGAAGCTTTTGGGACTGACTCTGTGGTAACCCCAATAGGCGCACATAGCTTTCCAGTCTCAGCCGTCTATCCGTTGGACTATAGCAAGTTCTGTTTAAGGGAAACTCCTTCATGCGGAATGTCACTTCTCACAGTGTCTTTGCAGTGGAGGAAAGAAGATAGAGCAACGACGGACAGAGAGAACGTTGCAACCCGTGAGTGAAGTACAGGGTAAGGCACCTAAGCCTCTATGATGCATACTGGATATTCAACACCTGGGATTTTCCACAATGTCTACCACTTCTCAAAACACTTCCAATATAGGAGGGAACTGTGCTACCGTAAGATCTAATGACAGGGATGCATCTGTGCAAGGTTGAAAACTCGAGGATGTGTCTGGGTAGCAAACATGAAGTGTCACATAAAGGCACCTTAGACTGGATGCGTAGGAGGTATCTGCGCAGGGAAGCTACTTCAGTTTTGTACTCATTCATTACAGTGCTTCTCCTTGGAGGAATGAAGGAAGAACACGGACGGTTAGGGGCTCAGTAGGTACTGTGAATAAAGGGCATGCTATGAACCTTACGCCTTCCAACCACATATTGGAGGTTCACCACCAGTGTTGATCCGCACATAGGTTCTGCGTCTAAAACGCTTCCAACACTGAGAGGGAAGTGTGCTTTAGGAGGGATTCACTGCAGTGTTACGTCTGTTAAAGAAGGATGCTTTTGGGACTGACTCTGTGGTAACCGTATTAGGCGCACATAGCTTTCCAGTCTCAGACGTCTAACCGTTAGACTATAGGAAGTTCTGTTTAAGGGAAACTCCTTCATGCGGAATGTCACTTCTCACAGTGTCTTTGCAGTGGAGAAAAGAAGATAGAACAAGGACGGACAGAGAGAACGATGCAAACCGTGATTGAAGTACAGGGTAAGCCTCGTAGGCCTCTATTATGCATACTGGTAGTTCAACACCGGAGATGTTCCACAGTGTCTACCTCTTCTCAAAACACTTCCAGTATATGAGGGAACTCTGCTACATTAAGTTCTCACGACAGAGATGCGTCTGTGCTCAGTTTGGAAAGTGTAGGACGTGTCTGGGTAGCAACCAGTAAGTGTCTGATACAAGCCGCTAAGAGGGGATGCGGAGGAAAGTATCTGCTCAGGGAAGTTACTTCAGGTGCGTACTCATTCATAAGAGTGTCTCTCCTTTGAGGATGAATATAGAACAGGGAACGACTACGGGCACATTAGGTACTGTGAATAAAGGGCATGCTAAGGCGCTTAAGCCTGCCAAACACATATTGGATGTTCACCACCAGTGCAGATCCGCACTTAGTTTCTGCGTCGAAAACGCTTCCTTCACTGAGAGGGAAGTGTGCTTTAGGAGGGATTCACTGCAGTGTTACGTCTGTTAAAGAAGGATGCTTTTGGGACTGACTCTGTGGTAACCGCATTAGGCGCACATAGCTTTCCAGTCTCAGACGTCTAACCGTTAGACTATAGGAAGTTCTGTTAAGGGAAACTCCTTCATGCGGAATGTCACTTCTCACAGTGTCTTTGCTGTGGAGAAAAGAAGATAGAACAAGGACGGACAGAGAGAACGATGCAAACCGTGATTGAAGTACAGGGTAAGCCTCGTAGGCCTCTATTATGCATACTGGTAGTTCAACACCGGAGATGTTCCACAGTGTCTACCTCTTCTCAAAACACTTCCAGTATATGAGGGAACTCTGCTACATTAAGTTCTCACGACAGAGATGCGTCTGTGCTCAGTTTGGAAATTGTAGGACGTGTCTGGGTAGAAACCAGTAAGTGTCTAATACAAGCCGCTAAGAGGGGATGCGGAGGAAGGTATCTGCTCAGGGAAGCTACTTCAGGTGCGTACTCATTCATAACAGTGTCTCTCCTTTGAGGATGAAGATAGAACAGGGAACGACTACGGGCACATTAGGTACTGTGAATAAAGGGCATGCTAAGGCGCTTAAGCCTGCCAAACACATATTGGATGTTCACTACCAATGCAGATCCGCACTTAGTTTCTGCGTCGAAAACGCTTCCTACACTGAGAGGGAAGTGTGCTTTAGGAGGGATTCACTGCAGTGTTACGTCTGTTAAAGAAGGATGCTTTTGGGACTGACTCTGTGGTAACCGCATTAGGCGCACATAGCTTTCCAGTCTCAGACGTCTAACCGTTAGACTATAGGAAGTTCTGTTTAAGGGAAACTCCTTCATGCGGAATGTCACTTCTCACAGTGTCTTTGCAGTGGAGAAAAGAAGATAGAACAAGGACGGACAGAGAGAACGATGCAAACCGTGATTGAAGTACAGGGTAAGCCTCGTAGGCCTCTATTATGCATACTGGTTGTTCAACACCGGAGATGTTCCACAGTGTCTACCTCTTCTCAAAACACTTCCAGTATATGAGGGAACTCTGCTACATTAAGTTCTCACGAGAGAGATGCGTCTGTGCTCAGTTGGAAAGTGTAGGACGTGTCTGGGTAGCAACCAGTAAGTGTCTGATACAAGCAGCTAAGAGGGGATGCGGAGGAAGGTATCTGCTCAGGGAAGCTACATCAGGTGCGTACTCATTCATAACAGTGTCTCTCCTTTGAGGATGTAGATAGAACAGGGAACGACTACGGGCACATTAGGTACTGTGAATAAAGGGCATGCTAAGGCGCTTAAGCCTGCCAAACACATATTGGATGTTCACCACCAGTGCAGATCCGCACTTAGTTTCTGCGTCGAAAACGCTTCCTACACTGAGAGGGAAGTGTGCTTTAGGAGGGATTCACTGCAGTGTAACGTCTGTTAAAGAAGGTAGCTTTTGGGACTGACTCTGTGGTAACCCCAATAGGCGCACATAGCTTTCAGTCTCAGCCGTCTATCCGTTGGACTATAGCAAGTTCTGATTAAGGGAAACTCCTTCATGCCGAATGTCACTTCTCACAGTGTCTTTCCAGTGGAGGAAAGAAGATAGAACAACGATGGACAGAGAGAACGTTGCAACCCGTGAGTGAAGTACAGGGTAAGGCACCTAAGCCTCTATGATGCATACTGGATGTTCAACACCTGGGATTTTTCACAATGTCTACAACTTCTCAAAACACTTCCAATATAGGAGGGAACTGTGCTACCGTAAGTTCTAATGACAGGGATGCATCTGTGCAAGGTTGAAAACTCGAGGATGTGTCTGGGTAGCAATCATGAAGTGTCTCATAAAGGCTCCTTAGACTGGATGCGTAGGAGGTATCTGCTCAGGGAAGCTACTTCAGTTTTGTACTCATTCATTACAGTGCTTCTCCTTGGAGGAATGAAGGAAGAACACGGACGGACTAAGGGCACAGTAGGTACTGTGAATAAAGGGCAGGCTATGAACCTTACGCCTGCCAACCACATATTGGATGTTCACCACCAGTGTTGATCCGCACATAGGTTCTGCGTCTAAAACGCTTCCAACACTGAGAGGGAAGTGTGCTTTAGGAGGGATTCACTGCAGTGTTACGTCTGTTAAAGAAGGATGCTTTTGGGACTGACTCTGTGGTAACCGCATTAGGCGCACATAGCTTTCCAGTCTCAGACGTCTAACCGTTAGACTATAGGAAGTTCTGTTTAAGGGAAACTCATTCATGCGGAATGTCACTTCTCACAGTGTCTTTGCAGTGGAGAAAAGAAGATAGAACAAGGACGGATAGAGAGAACGATGCAAACCGTGATTGAAGTACAGGGTAAGCCTCGTAGGCCTCTATTATGCATACTGGTAGTTCAACACCGGAGATGTTCCACAGTGTCTACCTCTTCTCAAAACACTTCCAGTATATGAGGGAACTCTGCTACATTAAGTTCTCACGACAGAGATGCGTCTGTGCTCAGTTGGAAAGTGTAGGACGTGTCTGGGTAGCAACCAGTAAGTGTCTGATACAAGCCGCTAAGAGGGGATGCGGAGGAAGGTATCTGCTCAGGGAAGCTACTTCAGGTGCGTACTCATTCATAACAGTGTCTCTCCTTTGAGGATGAAGATAGAACAGAGAACGACTACGGGCACATTAGGTACTGTGAGTAAAGGGCATGCTAAGGCGCTTAAGCCTGCCAAACACATATTGGATGTTCACCACCAGTGCAGATCCGCACTTAGTTTCTGCGTCGAAAACGCTTCCTACACTGAGAGGGAAGTGTGCTTTAGGAGGGATTCACTGCAGTGTTACGTCTGTTAAAGAAGGAAGCTTTTGGGACTGACTCTGTGGTAACCCCAATAGGCGCACATAGCTTTCCATTCTCAGCCGTCTATCCGTTGGACTATAGCAAGTTCTGTTTAAGGGAAACACCTTCATGCAGAATGTCACTTCTCACAATGTCTTTCCAGTGGAGGAAAGAAGATAGAACAACGATGGACAGAGAGAACGTTGCAACCCGTGAGTGAAGTACAGGGTAAGGCACCTAAGCCTCTATGATGCATACTGGATGTTCAACACCTGGGATTTTCCACAATGTCTACCACTTCTCAAAACACTTCCAATATAGGAGGGAACTGTGCTACCGTAAGTTCTAATGACAGGGTTGCATCTGTGCAAGGTTGAAAACTCGAGGATGTGTCTGGGTAGCAAACAAGAAGTGTCTCATAAAGGCACCTTAGACTGGATGCGTAGGAGGTATCTGCTCAGGGAAGCTACTTCAGGTGCGTACTCATTCATAACAGTGTCTCTCCTTTGAGGATGAAGATAGAACAGGGAACGACTACGGGCACATTAGGTACTGTGAGTAAAGGGCATGCTAAGGCGCTTAAGCCTGCCAAACACATATTGGATGTTCACCACCAGTGCAGATCCGCACTTAGTTTCTGCGTCGAAAACGCTTCCTACACTGAGAGGGAAGTGTGCTTTAGGAGGGATTCACTGCAGTGTTACGTCTGTTAAAGAAGGAAGCTTTTGGGACGACTCTGTGGTAACCCCAATAGGCGCACATAGCTTTCCAGTCTCAGCCGTCTATCCGTTGGACTATAGCAAGTTCTGTTTAAGGGAAACTCCTTCATGCGGAATGTCACTTTTCACAGTGTCTTTCCAGTGCAGGAAAGAAGATAGAACAACGACGGACAGAGAGAACGTTGCAACCCGTGGGTGAAGTACAGGGTAAGGCACCTAAGCTTCTATGATGCATACTGGATGTTCAACACCTGGTATTTTCCACAATGTCTACCACTTCTCAAAACACTTCCAATATAGGAGGGAACTGTGCTACCGTAAGTTCTAATGACAGGGATGCATCTGTGCAAGGTTGAAAACTCGAGGATGTGTCTGGGTAGCAAACATGAAGTGTCTCATAAAGGCACCTTAGACTGGATGCGTAGTAGGTATCTGCTAGGGAAGCTACTTCAGTTTTGTACTCATTCATAACAGTGCTTCTCCTTGGAGGAATGAAGGAAGAACACGGACGGACTAGGGGCACATTAGGTACTGTGAATAAAGGGCAGGCTATGAACCTTACGCCTGCCAACCACATATTGGATGTTCACCACCAGTGTTGATCCGCACATAGGTTCTGCGTCTAAAACGCTTCCAACACTGAGAGGGAAGTGTGCTTTAGGAGGGATTCACTGCAGTGTTACGTCTGTTAAAGAAGGATGCTTTTGGGACTGACTCTGTGGTAACAGCATTAGGCGCACATAGCTTTCCACTCTCAGACGTCTAACCGTTAGACTATAGGAAGTTCTGTTTAAGGGAAACTCCTTCATGCGGAATGTCACTTCTCACAGTGTCTTTGCAGTGGAGAAAAGAAGATAGAACAAGGACGGACAGAGAGAACGATGCAAACCGTGATTGAAGTACGGGTAAGCCTCGTATGCCTCTATTATGCATACTGGTAGTTCAACACCGGAGATGTTCCACAGTGTCTACCTCTTCTCAAAACACTTCCAGTATATGAGGGAACTCTGCTACATTAAGTTCTCACGACAGAGATGCGTCTGTGCTCAGTTGGAAAGTGTAGGACGTGTCTGGGTAGCAACCAGTAAGTGTCTGATACAAGCCGCTAAGAGGGGATGCGGAGGAAGGTATCTGCTCAGGGAAGCTACTTCAGGTGAGTACTCATTTATAACAGTGTCTCTCCTTTGAGGATGTAGATAGAACAGGGAAGGACTACGGGCATATTAGGTACTGTGAGTAAAGGGCATGCTAAGGCGCTTAAGCCTGCCATACACATATTGGATGTTCACACCAGTGCAGATCCGCACTTAGTTTCTGCGTCGAAAACGCTTCCTACACTGAGAGGGAAGTGTGCTTTAGGAGGGATTCACTGCAGTGTTACGTCTGTTAAAGAAGGAAGCTTTTGGGACTGACTCTGTGGTAACCCCAATAGGCGCACATAGCTTTCCAGTCTCAGCCGTCTATCCGTGGACTATAGCAAGTTCTGTTTAAGGGAAACACCTTCATGCGGAATGTCACTACTCACAGTGTCTTTCCAGTGGAGGAAAGAAGATAGAACAACGATGGACAGAGAGAACGTTGCAACCCGTGAGTGAAGTACAGGGTAAGGCACCTAAGCCTCTATGATGCATACTGGATGTTCAACACCTGGGATTTTCCACAATGTCTACCACTTCTCAAAACACTTCCAATATAAGAGGGAACTGTGCTACCGTAAGTTCTAATGACAGGGATGCATCTGGGCAAGGTTGAAAACTCGAGGATGTGTCTGGGTAGCAAACATGAAGTGTCTCATAAAGGCACCTTAGACTGGATGCGTAGTAGGTATCTGCTAGGGAAGCTACTTCAGTTTTGTACTCATTCAAAACAGTGCTTCTCCTTGGAGGAATGAAGGAAGAACACGGACGGACTAGGGGCACATTAGGTACTGTGAATAAAGGGCAGGCTATGAACCTTACGCCTGCCAACCACATATTGGATGTTCACCACCAGTGTTGATCCGCACTTAGTTTCTGCGTCGAAAACGCTTCCAACACTGAGAGGGAAGTGTGCTTTAGGAGGGATTCACTGCAGTGTTACGTCTGTTAAAGAAGGATGCTTTTGGGACTGCCTCTGTGGTAACCGCATTAGGCGCACATAGCTTTCCAGTCTCAGACGTCTAACCGTTAGACTATAGGAAGTTCTGTTTAAGGGAAACTCCTTCATGCGGAATGTCACTTCTCACAGTGTCTTTGCAGTGGAGAAAGAAGATAGAACAAGGACGGACAGAGAGAACGATGCAAACCGTGATTGAAGTACAGGGTAAGCCTCGTAGGCCTCTATTATGCATACTGGTAGTTCAACACCGGAGATGTTCCACAGTGTCTACCTCTTCTCAAAACACTTCCAGTATATGAGGGAACTCTGCTACAATAAGTTCTCACGACAGAGATGCGTCTGTGCTCAGTTGGAAAGTGTAGGACGTGTCTGGGTAGCAACCAGTAAGTGTCTGATACAAGCCGCTAAGAGGGGATGCGGAGGAAGGTATCTGCTCAGGGAAGCTACTTCAGGTGCGTACTCATTCATAACAGTGTCTCTCCTTTGAGGATGTAGATAGAACAGGAACGACTACGGGCACATTAGGTACTGTGAGTAAAGGGCATGCTAAGGCGCTTAAGCCTGCCAAACACGTATTGGATGTTCACCACCAGTGCAGATCCGCACTTAGTTTCTGCGTCGAAAACGCTTCCTACACTGAGAGGGAAGTGTGCTTTAGGAGGGATTCACTGCAGTGTTACGTCTGTTAAAGAAGGAAGCTTTTGGGACTGACTCTGTGGTAACCCCAATAGGCGCACATAGCTTTCCAGTCTCAGCCGTCTATCCGTTGGACTATAGCAAGGTCTGTTTAAGGGAAACTCCTTCATGCGGAATGTCACTTCTCACAGCGTCTTTCCAGTGGAGGAAAGAAGATAGAACAACGATGGACAGAGAGAACGTTGCAACCCGTGAGTGAAGTACAGGGTAAGGCACCTAAGCCTCTATGATGCATACTGGATGTTCAACAACTGGGATTTTCCACAATGTCTACCACTTCTCAAAACACTTCCAATATAGGAGGGAACTGTGCTACCGTAAGTTCTAATGACAGGGATGCATCTGTGCAAGGTTGAAAACTCGAGGATGTGTCTGGGTAGCAAACATGAAGTGTCTCATAAAGGCACCTTAGACTGGATGCGTAGTAGGTATCTGCTAGGGAATCTACTTCAGTTTTGTACTCATTCATAACAGTGCTTCTCCTTGGAGGAATGAAGGAAGAACACGGACGGACTAGGGGCACATTAGGTACTGTGAATAAAGGGCAGGCTATGAACCTTACGCCTGCCAACCACATATTGGATGTTCACCACCAGTGTTGATCCGCACATAGGTTCTGCTTCTAAAACGCTTCCAACACTGAGTGGGAAGTGTGCCTTAGGAGGGATTCACTGCAGTGTTACGTCTGTTAAAGAAGGAAGCTTTGGGGACTGACTCTGTGGTAACCGCATTAGGCGCACATAGCTTTCCAGTCTCAGACGTCTAACCGTTAGACTATAGGAAGTTCTGTTTAAGGGAAACTCATTCATGCGGAATGTCACTTCTCACAGTGTCTTTGCAGTGGAGAAATGAAGATAGAACAAGGACGGACAGAGAGAACGATGCAAACCGTGATTGAAGTACAGGGTAAGCCTCGTAGGCCTCTATTATGCATACTGGTAGTTCAACACCGGAGATGTTCCACAGTGTCTACCTCTTCTCAAAACACTTCCAGTATATGAGGGAACTCTGCTACATTAAGTTCTCATGACAGAGATGCGTCTGTGCTCAGTTGGAAAGTGTAGGACGTGTCTGGGTAGCAACCAGTAAGTGTCTGATACAAGCCGCTAAGAGGGGATGCGGAGGAAGGTATCTGCTCAGGGAAGCTACTTCAGGTGCGTAATCATTCATAACAGTGTCTCTCCTTTGAGGATGTAGATAGAACAGGGAACGACTACGGGCACATTAGGTACTGTGAGTAAAGGGCATGCTAAGGCGCTTAAGCCTGCCAAACACTTATTGGATGTTCACCACCAGTGCAGATCCGCACTTAGTTTCTGCGTCGAAAACGCTTCCTACACTGAGAGGGAAGTGTGCTTTAGGAGGGATTCACTGCAGTGTTACGTCTGTTAAAGAAGGAAGCTTTTGGGACTGACTCTGTGGTAACCCCAATAGGCGCACATAGCTTTCCAGTCTCAGCCGTCTATCCGTTGGACTATAGCAAGTTCTGTTTAAGGGAAACTCCTTCATGCGGAATGTCACTTCTCACAGTGTCTTTCCAGTGGAGGAAAGAAGATCGAACAACGATGGACAGAGAGAACGTTGCAACCCGTGAGTGAAGTACAGGGTAAGGCACCTAAGCCTCTATGATGCATACTGGATGTTCAACACCTGGGATTTTCCACAATGTCTACCACTTCTCAAAACACTTCCAATATAGGAGGGAACTGTGCTACCGTAAGTTCTAATAACAGGGATGCATCTGTGCAAGGTTGAAAACTCGAGGATGTGTCTGGGTAGCAAACATGAAGTGTCTCATAAAGGCACCTTAGACTGGATGCGTAGGAGGTATCTGCTCAGGGAAGCTACTTCAGGTGCGTACTCATTCATAACAGTGTCTCTCCTTTGAGGATGTAGATAGAACAGGGAACGACTACGGGCACATTAGGTACTGTGAGTAAAGGGCATGCTAAGGCGCTTAAGCCTGCCAAACACATATTGGATGTTCACCACCAGTGCAGATCCGCACTTAGTTTCTGCGTCGAAAACGCTTCCTACACTGAGAGGGAAGTGTGCTTTAGGAGGGATTCACTGCAGTGTTACGTCTGTTAAAGAAGGAAGCTTTTGGGACTGACTCTGTGGTAACCCCAATAGGCGCACATAGCTTTCCAGTCTCAGCCGTCTATCCGTTGGACTATAGCAAGTTCTGTTTAAGGGAAACTCCTTCATGCGGAATGTCACTTCTCACAGTGTCTTTCCAGTGCAGGAAAGAAGATAGAACAACGACGGACAGAGAGAACGTTGCAACCCGTGGGTGAAGTACAGGGTAAAGCACCTAAGCTTCTATGATGCATACTGGATGTTCAACACCTGGTATTTTCCACAATGTCTACCACTCATCAAAACACTTCCAATATAGGAGGGAACTGTGCTACCGTAAGTTCTAATGACAGGGATGCATCTGTGCAAGGTTGAAAACTCGAGGATGTGTCTGGGTAGCAAACATGAAGTGTCTCATAAAGGCACCTTAGACTGGATGCGTAGTAGGTATCTGCTAGGGAAGCTACTTCAGTTTTGTACTCATTCATAACAGTGCTTCTCCTTGGAGGAATGAAGGAAGAACACGGACGGACTAGGGGCACATTAGGTACTGTGAATAAAGGGCAGGCTATGAACCTTACGCCTGCCAACCACATATTGGATGTTCACCACCAGTGTTGATCCGCACATAGGTTCTGCGTCTAAAATGCTTCCAACACTGAGAGGGAAGTGTGCTTTAGGAGGGATTCACTGCAGTGTTACGTCTGTTAAAGAAGGATGCTTTTGGGACTGACTCTGTGGTAACAGCATTAGGCGCACATAGCTTTCCAGTCTCAGACGTCTAACCGTTAGACTATAGGAAGTTCTGTTTAAGGGAAACTCCTTCATGCGGAATGTCACTTCTCACAGTGTCTTTGCAGTGGAGAAAAGAAGATAGAACAAGGACGGACAGAGAGAACGATGCAAACCGTGATTGAAGTACGGGTAAGCCTCGTATGCCTCTATTATGCATACTGGTAGTTCAACACCGGAGATGTTCCACAGTGTCTACCTCTTCTCAAAACACTTCCAGTATATGAGGGAACTCTGCTACATTAGGTTCTCACGACAGAGATGCGTCTGTGCTCAGTTGGAAAGTGTAGGACGTGTCTGGGTAGCAACCAGTAAGTGTCTGATACAAGCCGCTAAGAGGGGATGCGGAGGAAGGTATCGGCTCATGGAAGCTACTTCAGGTGAGTACTCATTTATAACAGTGTCTCACCTTTGAGGATGTAGATAGAACAGGGAAGGACTACGGGCATATTAGGTACTGTGAGTAAAGGGCATGCTAAGGCGCTTAAGCCTGCCATACACATATTGGATGTTCACCACCAGTGCAGATCCGCACTTAGTTTCTGCGTCGAAAACGCTTCCTACACTGAGAGGGAAGTGTGCTTTAGGAGGGATTCACTGCAGTGTTACGTCTGTTAAAGAAGGAAGCTTTTGGGACTGACTCTGTGGTAACCCCAATAGGCGCACATAGCTTTCCAGTCTCAGCCGTCTATCCGTGGACTATAGCAAGTTCTGTTTAAGGGAAACACCTTCATGCGGAATGTCACTACTCACAGTGTCTTTCCAGTGGAGGAAAGAAGATAGAACAACGATGGACAGAGAGAACGTTGCAACCCGTGAGTGAAGTACAGGGTAAGGCACCTAAGCCTCTATGATGCATACTGGATGTTCAACACCTGGGATTTTCCACAATGTCTACCACTTCTCAAAACACTTCCAATATAAGAGGGAACTGTGCTACCGTAAGTTCTAATGACAGGGATGCATCTGGGCAAGGTTGAAAACTCGAGGATGTGTCTGGGTAGCAAACATGAAGTGTCTCATAAAGGCACCTTAGACTGGATGCGTAGTAGGTATCTGCTAGGGAAGCTACTTCAGTTTTGTACTCATTCAAAACAGTGCTTCTCCTTGGAGGAATGAAGGAAGAACACGGACGGACTAGGGGCACATTAGGTACTGTGAATAAAGGGCAGGCTATGAACCTTACGCCTGCCAACCACATATTGGATGTTCACCACCAGTGTTGATCCGCACTTAGTTTCTGCGTCGAAAACGCTTCCAACACTGAGAGGGAAGTGTGCTTTAGGAGGGATTCACTGCAGTGTTACGTCTGTTAAAGAAGGATGCTTTTGGGACTGCCTCTGTGGTAACCGCATTAGGCGCACATAGCTTTCCAGTCTCAGACGTCTAACCGTTAGACTATAGGAAGTTCTGTTTAAGGGAAACTCCTTCATGCGGAATGTCACTTCTCACAGTGTCTTTGCAGTGGAGAAAGAAGATAGAACAAGGACGGACAGAGAGAACGATGCAAACCGTGATTGAAGTACAGGGTAAGCCTCGTAGGCCTCTATTATGCATACTGGTAGTTCAACACCGGAGATGTTCCACAGTGTCTACCTCTTCTCAAAACACTTCCAGTATAGGAGGGAACTCTGCTACATTAAGTTCTCACGACAGAGATGCGTCTGTGCTCAGTTGGAAAGTGTAGGACCTGTCTGGGTAGCAACCAGTAAGTGTCTGATACAAGCCGCTAAGAGGGGATGCGGAGGAAGGTATCTGCTCAGGGAAGCTATTTCAGGTGCTTACTCATTCATAACAGTGTCTCTCCTTTGAGGATGAAGATAGAACAGGGAACGACTACGGGCACATTAGGTACTGTGAGTAAAGGGCATGCTAAGGCGCTTAAGCCTGCCAAACACATATTGGATGTTCACCACCAGTGCAGATCCGCACTTAGTTTCTGCGTCGAAAACGCTTCCTACACTGAGAGGGAAGTGTGCTTTAGGAGGGATTCACTGCAGTGTTACGTCTGTTAAAGAAGGAAGCTTTTGGGACTGACACTGTGGTAACCCCAATAGGCGCACATAACTTTCCAGTCTCAGCCGTCTATCCGTTGGACTATAGCAAGTTCTGTTTAAGGGAAACTCCTTCATGCCGAATGTCACTTCTCACAGTGTCTTTCCAGTGGAGGAAAGAAGATAGAACAACAACGGACAGAGAGAACATTGCAACCCGTGAGTGAAGTACAGGGTAAGGCACCTAAGCCTCTATGATGCATACTGGATGTTCAACACCTGGGATTTTCCACAATGTCTACCACTTCTCAAAACACTTCCAATATAGGAGGGAACTGTGCTACCGTAAGTTCTAATGACAGGGATGCATCTGTGCAAGGTGGAAAACTCGAGGATGTGTCTGGGTAGCAATCATGAAGTGTCTCATAAAGGCACCATAGACTGGATGCGTAGTAGGTATCTGCTAGGGAAGCTACCTCAGTTTTGTACTCATTCATAACAGTGCTTCTCCTTGGAGGAATGAAGGAAGAACACGGACGGACTAGGGGCACATTAGGTACTGTGAATAAAGGGCAGGCTATGAACCTTACGCCTGCCAACCACATATTGGATGTTCACCACCAGTGTTGATCCGCACATAGGTTCTGCGTCTAAAACGCTTCCAACACTGAGAGGGAAGTGTGCTTTAGGAGGGATTCACTGCAGTGTTACGTCTGTTAAAGAAGGATGCTTTTGGGACTGACTCTGTGGTAACCGCATTAGGCGCACATAGCTTTCCAGTCTCAGACGTCTAACCGTTAGACTATAGGAAGTTCTGTTTAAGGGAAACTCCTTCATGCGGAATGTCACTTCTCACAGTGTCTTTGCAGTGGAGAAAAGAAGATAGAACAAGGACGGACAGACAGAACGATGCAAACCGTGATTGAAGTACAGGGTAAGCCTCGTAGGCCTCTATTATGCATACTGGTAGTTCAACACCGGAGATGTTCCACAGTGTCTACCTCTTCTCAAAACACTTCCAGTATATGAGAGAACTCTGCTACATTAAGTTCTCACGACAGAGATGCGTCTGTGCTCAGTTGGAAAGTGTAGGACGTGTCTGGGTAGCAACCAGTAAGTGTCTGATACAAGCCGCTAAGAGGGGATGCGGAGGAAGGTATCTGCTCAGGGAAGCTACATCAGGTGCGTACTCATTCATAACAGTGTCTCTCCTTTGAGGATGTAGATAGAACAGGGAACGACTACGGGCACATTAGGTACTGTGAATAAAGGGCATGCTAAGGCGCTTAAGCCTGCCAAACACATATTGGATGTTCACCACCAGTGCAGATCCGCACTTAGTTTCTGCGTCGAAAACGCTTCCTACACTGAGAGGGAAGTGTGCTTTAGGAGGGATTCACTGCAGTGTAACGTCTGTTAAAGAAGGTAGCTTTTGGGACTGACTCTGTGGTAACCCCAATAGGCGCACATAGCTTTCAGTCTCAGCCGTCTATCCGTTGGACTATAGCAAGTTCTGATTAAGGGAAACTCCTTCATGCCGAATGTCACTTCTCACAGTGTCTTTCCAGTGGAGGAAAGAAGATAGAACAACGATGGACAGAGAGAACGTTGCAACCCGTGAGTGAAGTACAGGGTAAGGCACCTAAGCCTCTATGATGCATACTGGATGTTCAACACCTGGGATTTTTCACAATGTCTACCACTTCTCAAAACACTTCCAATATAGGAGGGAACTGTGCTACCGTAAGTTCTAATGACAGGGATGCATCTGTGCAAGGTTGAAAACTCGAGGATGTGTCTGGGTAGCAATCATGAAGTGTCTCATAAAGGCTCCTTAGACTGGATGCGTAGGAGGTATCTGCTCAGGGAAGCTACTTCAGTTTTGTACTCATTCATTACAGTGCTTCTCCTTGGAGGAATGAAGGAAGAACACGGACGGACTAGGGGCACAGTAGGTACTGTGAATAAAGGGCAGGCTATGAACCTTACGCCTGCCAACCACATATTGGATGTTCACCACCAGTGTTGATCCGCACATAGGTTCTGCGTCTAAAACGCTTCCAACACTGAGAGGGAAGTGTGCTTTAGGAGGGATTCACTGCAGTGTTACGTCTGTTAAAGAAGGATGCTTTTGGGACTGACTCTGTGGTTACCGCATTAGGCGCACATAGCTTTCCAGTCTCAGACGTCTAACCGTTAGACTATAGGAAGTTCTGTTTAAGGGAAACTCATTCATGCGGAATGTCACTTCTCACAGTGTCTTTGCAGTGGAGAAAAGAAGATAGAACAAGGACGGACAGAGAGAACGATGCAAACCGTGATTGAAGTACAGGGTAAGCCTCGTAGACCTCTATTATGCATACTGGTAGTTCAACACCGGAGATGTTCCACAGTGTCTACCTCTTCTCAAAACACTTCCAGTATATGAGGGAACTCTGCTACATTAAGTTCTCACGACAGAGATGCGTCTGTGCTCAGTTGGAAAGTGTAGGACGTGTCTGGGTAGCAACCAGTAAGTGTCTGATACAAGCCGCTAAGAGGGGATGCGGAGGAAGGTATCTGCTCAGGGAAGCTACTTCAGGTGCGTACTCATTCATAACAGTGTCTCTCCTTTGAGGATGAAGATAGAACAGGGAACGACTACGGGCACATTAGGTACTGTGAGTAAAGGGCATGCTAAGGCGCTTAAGCCTGCCAAACACATATTGGATGTTCACCACCAGTGCAGATCCGCACTTAGTTTCTGCGTCGAAAACGCTTCCTACACTGAGAGGGAAGTGTGCTTTAGGAGGGATTCACTGCAGTGTTACGTCTGTTAAAGAAGGAAGCTTTTGGGACTGACTCTGTGGTAACCCCAATAGGCGCACATAGCTTTCCAGTCTCAGCCGTCTATCCGTTGGACTATAGCAAGTTCTGTTTAAGGGAAACACCTTCATGCAGAATGTCACTTCTCACAGTGTCTTTCCAGTGGAGGAAAGAAGATAGAACAACGATGGACAGAGAGAACGTTGCAACCCGTGAGTGAAGTACAGGGTAAGGCACCTAAGCCTCTATGATGCATACTGGATGTTCAACAACTGGGATTTTCCACAATGTCTACCACTTCTCAAAACACTTCCAATATAGGAGGGAACTGTGCTACCGTAAGTTCTAATGACAGGGATGCATCTGTGCAAGGTTGAAAACTCGAGGATGTGTCTGGGTAGCAAACATGAAGTGTCTCATAAAGGCACCTTAGACTGGATGCGTAGTAGGTATCTGCTAGGGAAGCTACTTCAGTTTTGTACTCATTCATAACAGTGCTTCTCCTTGGAGGAATGAAGGAAGAACACGGACGGACTAGGGGCACATTAGGTACTGTGAATAAAGGGCAGGCTATGAACCTTACGCCTGCCAACCACATATTGGATGTTCACCACCAGTGTTGATCCGCACATAGGTTCTGCTTCTAAAACGCTTCCAACACTGAGTGGGAAGTGTGCCTTAGGAGGGATTCACTGCAGTGTTACGTCTGTTAAAGAAGGAAGCTTTGGGGACTGACTCTGTGGTAACCGCATTAGGCGCACATAGCTTTCCAGTCTCAGACGTCTAACCGTTAGACTATAGGAAGTTCTGTTTAAGGGAAACTCATTCATGCGGAATGTCACTTCTCACAGTGTCTTTGCAGTGGAGAAATGAAGATAGAACAAGGACGGACAGAGAGAACGATGCAAACCGTGATTGAAGTACAGGGTAAGCCTCGTAGGCCTCTATTATGCATACTGGTAGTTCAACACCGGAGATGTTCCACAGTGTCTACCTCTTCTCAAAACACTTCCAGTATATGAGGGAACTCTGCTACATTAAGTTCTCATGACAGAGATGCGTCTGTGCTCAGTTGGAAAGTGTAGGACGTGTCTGGGTAGCAACCAGTAAGTGTCTGATACAAGCCGCTAAGAGGGGATGCGGAGGAAGGTATCTGCTCAGGGAAGCTACTTCAGGTGCGTACTCATTCATAACAGTGTCTCTCCTTTGAGGATGTAGATAGAACAGGGAACGACTACGGGCACATTAGGTACTGTGAGTAAAGGGCATGCTAAGGCGCTTAAGCCTGCCAAACACATATTGGATGTTCACCACCAGTGCAGATCCGCACTTAGTTTCTGCGTCGAAAATGCTTCCTACACTGAGAGGGAAGTGTGCTTTAGGAGGGATTCACTGCAGTGTTACGTCTGTTAAAGAAGGAAGCTTTTGGGACTGACTCTGTGGTAACCCCAATAGGCGCACATAGCTTTCCAGTCTCAGCCGTCTATCCGTTGGACTATAGCAAGTTCTGTTTAAGGGAAACTCCTTCATGCGGAATGTCACTTCTCACAGTGTCTTTCCAGTGGAGGAAAGAAGATAGAACAACGATGGACAGAGAGAACGTTGCAACCCTTGAGTGAAGTACAGGGTAAGGCACCTAAGCCTCTATGATGCATACTGGATGTTCAACACCTGGGATTTTCCACAATGTCTACCACTTCTCAAAACACTTCCAATATAGGAGGGAACTGTGCTACCGTAAGTTCTAATGACAGGGATGCATCTGTGCAAGGTTGAAAACTCGAGGATGTGTCTGGGTAGCAAACATGAAGTGTCTCATAAAGGCACCTTAGACTGGATGCGTAGGAGGTATCTGCTCAGGGAAGCTACTTCAGGTGCGTACTCATTCATAACAGTGTCTCTCCTTTGGGATGAAGATAGAACAGGGAACGACTACGGGCACATTAGGTACTGTGAGTTTAGGGCATGCTAAGGCGCTTAAGCCTGCCAAACACATATTGGATGTTCACCACCAGTGCAGATCCGCACTTAGTTTCTGCGTCGAAAACGCTTCCTACACTGAGAGGGAAGTGTGCTTTAGGAGGGATTCACTGCAGTGTTACGTCTGTTAAGAAGGAAGCTTTTGGGACTGACTCTGTGGTAACCCCAATAGGCGCACATAGCTTTCCAGTCTCAGCCGTCTATCCGTTGGACTATAGCAAGTTCTGTTTAAGGGAAACTCCTTCATGCGGAATGTCACTTCTCACAGTGTCTTTCCAGTGCAGGAAAGAAGATAGAACAACGAAGGACAGAGAGAACGTTGCAACCCGTGGGTGAAGTACAGGGTAAGGCACCTAAGCTTCTATGATGCATACTGGATGTTCAACACCTGATATTTTCCACAATGTCTACCACTCATCAAAACACTTCCAATATAGGAGGGAACTGTGCTACCGTAAGTTCTAATGACAGGGATGCATCTGTGCAAGGTTGAAAACTCGAGGATGTGTCTGGGTAGCAAACATGAAGTGTCTCATAAAGGCACCTTAGACTGGATGCGTAGTAGGTATCTGCTAGGGAAGCTACTTCAGTTTTGTACTCATTCATAACAGTGCTTCTCCTTGGAGGAATGAAGGAAGAACACGGACGGACTAGGGGCACATTAGGTACTGTGAATAAAGGGCAGGCTATGAACCTTACGCCTGCCAACCACATATTGGATGTTCACCACCAGTGTTGATCCGCACATAGGTTCTGCGTCTAAAATGCTTCCAACACTGAGAGGGAAGTGTGCTTTAGGAGGGATTCACTGCAGTGTTACGTCTGTTAAAGAAGGATGCTTTTGGGACTGACTCTGTGGTAACAGCATTAGGCGCACATAGCTTTCCAGTCTCAGACGTCTAACCGTTAGACTATAGGAAGTTCTGTTTAAGGGAAACTCCTTCATGCGGAATGTCACTTCTCACAGTGTCTTTGCAGTGGAGAAAAGAAGATAGAACAAGGACGGACAGAGAGAACGATGCAAACCGTGATTGAAGTACAGGGTAAGCCTCGTAGGCCTCTATTATGCATACTGGTAGTTCAACACCGGAGATGTTCCACAGTGTCTACCTCTTCTCAAAACACTTCCAGTATATGAGGGAACTCTGCTACATTAGGTTCTCACGACAGAGATGCGTCTGTGCTCAGTTGGAAAGTGTAGGACGTGTCTGGGTAGCAACCAGTAAGTGTCTGATACAAGCCGCTAAGAGGGGATGCGGAGGAAGGTATCTGCTCAGGGAAGCTACTTCAGGTGAGTACTCATTTATAACAGTGTCTCTCCTTTGAGGATGTAGATAGAACAGGGAAGGACTACGGGCATATTAGGTACTGTGAGTAAAGGGCATGCTAAGGCGCTTAAGCCTGCCATACACATATTGGATGTTCACCACCAGTGCAGATCCGCACTTAGTTTCTGCGTCGAAAACGCTTCCTACACTGAGAGGGAAGTGTGCTTTAGGAGGGATTCACTGCAGTGTTACGTCTGTTAAAGAAGGAAGCTTTTGGGACTGACTCTGTGGTAACCCCAATAGGCGCACATAGCTTTCCAGTCTCAGCCGTCTATCCGTGGACTATAGCAAGTTCTGTTTAAGGGAAACACCTTCATGCGGAATGTCACTACTCACAGTGTCTTTCCAGTGGAGGAAAGAAGATAGAACAACGATGGACAGAGAGAACGTTGCAACCCGTGAGTGAAGTACAGGGTAAGGCACCTAAGCCTCTATGATGCATACTGGATGTTCAACACCTGGGATTTTCCACAATGTCTACCACTTCTCAAAACACTTCCAATATAAGAGGGAACTGTGCTACCGTAAGTTCTAATGACAGGGATGCATCTGGGCAAGGTTGAAAACTCGAGGATGTGTCTGGGTAGCAAACATGAAGTGTCTCATAAAGGCACCTTAGACTGGATGCGTAGTAGGTATCTGCTAGGGAAGCTACTTCAGTTTTGTACTCATTCAAAACAGTGCTTCTCCTTGGAGGAATGAAGGAAGAACACGGACGGACTAGGGGCACATTAGGTACTGTGAATAAAGGGCAGGCTATGAACCTTACGCCTGCCAACCACATATTGGATGTTCACCACCAGTGTTGATCCGCACTTAGTTTCTGCGTCGAAAACGCTTCCAACACTGAGAGGGAAGTGTGCTTTAGGAGGGATTCACTGCAGTGTTACGTCTGTTAAAGAAGGATGCTTTTGGGACTGCCTCTGTGGTAACCGCATTAGGCGCACATAGCTTTCCAGTCTCAGACGTCTAACCGTTAGACTATAGGAAGTTCTGTTTAAGGGAAACTCCTTCATGCGGAATGTCACTTCTCACAGTGTCTTTGCAGTGGAGAAAGAAGATAGAACAAGGACGGACAGAGAGAACGATGCAAACCGTGATTGAAGTACAGGGTAAGCCTCGTAGGCCTCTATTATGCATACTGGTAGTTCAACACCGGAGATGTTCCACAGTGTCTACCTCTTCTCAAAACACTTCCAGTATATGAGGGAACTCTGCTACATTAAGTTCTCACGACAGAGATGCGTCTGTGCTCAGTTGGAAAGTGTAGGACGTGTCTGGGTAGCAACCAGTAAGTGTCTGATACAAGCCGCTAAGAGGGGATGCGGAGGAAGGTATCTGCTCAGGGAAGCTACTTCAGGTGCGTACTCATTCATAACAGTGTCTCTCCTTTGAGGATGTAGATAGAACAGGAACGACTACGGGCACATTAGGTACTGTGAGTAAAGGGCATGCTAAGGCGCTTAAGCCTGCCAAACACATATTGGATGTTCACCACCAGTGCAGATCCGCACTTAGTTTCTGCGTCGAAAACGCTTCCTACACTGAGAGGGAAGTGTGCTTTAGGAGGGATTCACTGCAGTGTTACGTCTGTTAAAGAAGGAAGCTTTTGGGACTGACTCTGTGGTAACCCCAATAGGCGCACATAGCTTTCCAGTCTCAGCCGTCTATCCGTTGGACTATAGCAAGTTCTGTTTAAGGGAAACTCCTTCATGCGGAATTCACTTCTCACAGTGTCTTTCCAGTGGAGGAAAGAAGATAGAACAATGACGGACAGAGAGAACGTTGCAACCCGTGAGTGAAGTACAGGGTAAGGCACCTAAGCCTCTATGATGCATACTGGATGTTCAACACCTGGGATTTTCCACAATGTCTACCACTTCTCAAAACACTTCCAATATAGGAGGGAACTGTGCTACCGTAAGTTCTAATGACAGGGATGCATCTGTGCAAGGTTGAAAACTCGAGGATGTGTCTGGGTAGCAAACATGAAGTGTCTCATAAAGGCACCTTAGACTGGATGCGTAGTAGGTTTCTGCTAGGGAAGCTACTTCAGTTTTGTACTCATTCATAACAGTGCTTCCCCTTGGAGGAATGAAGGAAGAACACGGACGGACTAGGGGCACAGTAGGTACTGTGAATAAAGGGCAGGCTATGAACCTTACGCCTGCCAACCACATATTGGATGTTCACCACCAGTGTTGATCCGCACATAGGTTCTGCGTCTAAAACGCTTCCAACTCTGAGAGGGAAGTGTGCTTTAGGAGGGATTCACTGCAGTGTTACGTCTGTTAAAGAAGGAAGCTTTTGGGACTGACTCTGTGTTAACCGCATTAGGCGCACATAGCTTTCCAGTCTCAGACGTCTAACCGTTAGACTATAGGAAGTTCTGTTTAAGGGAAACTCCTTCATGCGGAATGTCACTTCTCACAGTGTCTTTGCAGTGGAGAAAAGAAGATAGAACAAGGACGGACAGAGAGAACGATGCAAACCGTGATTGAAGTACAGGGTAAGCCTCGTAGGCCTCTATTATGCATACTGGTAGTTCAACACCGGAGATGTTCCACAGTGTCTACCTCTTCTCAAAACACTTCCAGTATATGAGGGAACTCTGCTACATTAAGTTCTCACGACAGAGATGCGTCTGTGCTCAGTTGGAAAGTGTAGGACGTGTCTGGGTAGCAACCAGTAAGTGTCTGATACAAGCCGCTAAGAGGGGATGCGGAGGAAGGTATCTGCTCAGGGAAGCTACTTCAGGTGCGTACTCATTCATAACAGTGTCTCTCCTTTGAGGATGTAGATAGAACAGGGAACGACTACGGGCACATTAGGTACTGTGAGTAAAGGGCATGCTAAGGCGCTTAAGCCTGCCAAACACATATTGGATGTTCACCACCAGTGCAGATCCGCACTTAGTTTCTGCGTCGAAAACGCTTCCTACACTGAGAGGGAAGTGTGCTTTAGGAGGGATTCACTGCAGTGTTACGTCTGTTAAAGAAGGAAGCTTTTGGGACTGACTCTGTGGTAACCCCAATAGGCGCACATAGCTTTCCAGTCTCAGCCGTCTATCCGTTGGACTATAGCAAGTTCTGTTTAAGGGAAACTCCTTCATGCGGAATGTCACTTCTCACAGTGTCTTTCCATTGGAGGAAAGAAGATAGAACAACGACGGACAGAGAGAACGTTGCAACCCGTGAGTGAAGTACAGGGTAAGGCACCTAAGCCTCTATGATGCATACTGGATGTTCAACACCTGGGATTTTCCACAATGTCTACCACTTCTCAAAACACTTCCAATATAGGAGGGAACTGTGCTACCGTAAGTTCTAATGACAGGGATGCATCTGTGCAAGGTTGAAAACTCGAGGATGTGTCTGGGTAGCAAACATGAAGTGTCTCATAAAGGCACCTTAGACTGGATGCGTAGTAGGTTTCTGCTAGGGAAGCTACTTCAGTTTTGTACTCATTCATAACAGTGCTTCCCCTTGGAGGAATGAAGGAAGAACACGAACGGACTAGGGGCACAGTAGGTACTGTGAATAAAGGGCAGGCTATGAACTTTACGCCTGCCAACCACATATTGGATGTTCACCACCAGTGTTGATCCGCACATAGGTTCTGCGTCTAAAACGCTTCCAACTCTAGGAGGGAAGTGTGCTATAAGAGGGATTCACTGCAGTGTTACGTCTGTTAAAGAAGGATGCTTTTGGGACTGACTCAGTGGTAACCGCATTAGGCGCACATAGCTTTCCAGTCTCAGACGTCTAACCGTTAGACTATAGGAAGTTCTGTTTAAGGGAAACTCCTTCATGCGGAATGTCACTTCTCACAGTGTCTTTGCAGTGGAGAAAAGAAGATAGAACAAGGACGGACAGAGAGAACGATGCAAACCGTGATTGAAGTACAGGGTAAGCCTCGTAGGCCTCTATTATGCATACTGGTAGTTCGACACCGGAGATGTTCCACAGTGTCTACCTCTTCTCAAAACACTTCCAGTATATGAGGGAACTCTGCTACATTAAGTTCTCACGACAGAGATGCGTCTGTGCTCAGTTGGAAAGTGTAGGACGTGTCTGGGTAGCAACCAGTAAGTGTCTGATACAAGCCGCTAAGAGGGGATGCGGAGGAAGGTATCTGCTCAGGGAAGCTACTTCAGGTGCGTACTCATTCATAACAGTGTCTCTCCTTTGAGGATGTAGATAGAACTGGGAACGACTACGGGCACATTAGGTACTGTGAGTAAAGGGCATGCTAAGGCGCTTAAGCCTGCCAAACACATATTGGATGTTCACCACCAGTGCAGATCCGCACTTAGTTTCTGCGTCGAAAACGCTTCCTACACTGAGAGGGAAGTGTGCTTTAGGAGGGATTCACTGCAGTGTTACGTCTGTTAAAGAAGGAAGCTTTTGGGACTGACTCTGTGGTAACCCCAATAGGCGCACATAGCTTTCCAGTCTCAGCCGTCTATCCGTTGGACTATAGCAAGTTCTTTTTAAGGGAAACTCCTTCATGCGGAATGTCACTTCTCACAGTGTCTTTCCAGTGGAGGAAAGAAGATAGAACAACGACGGACAGAGAGAACGTTGCAACCCGTGAGTGAAGTACAGGGTAAGGCACCTAAGCCTCTATGATGCATACTGGATGTTCAACACCTGGGATTTTCCACAATGTCTACCACTTCTCAAAACACTTCCAATATAGGAGGGAACTGTGCTACAGTAAGTTCTAATGACAGGGATGCATCTGTGCAAGGTTGAAAACTCGAGGATGTGTCTGGGTAGCAAACATGAAGTGTCTCATAAAGGCACCTTAGACTGGATGCGTAGTAGGTATCTGCTAGGGAAGCTACTTCAGTTTTGTACTCATTCATAACTGTGCTTCTCCTTGGAGGAATGAAGGAAGAACACGGACGGACTAGGGGCACATTAGGTACTGTGAATAAAGGGCAGGCTATGAACCTTACGCCTGCCAACCACATATTGGATGTTCACAACCAGTGTTGATCCGCACATAGGTTCTGCGTCTAAAACGCTTCCAACACTGAGAGGGAAGTGTGCCTTAGGAGGGATTCACTGCAGTGTTACGTCTGTTAAAGAAGGAAGCTTTTGGGACTGACTCTGTGGTAACCGCATTAGGCGCACATAGCTTTCCAGGCTCAGACGTCTAACCGTTAGACTATAGGAAGTTCTGTTTAAGGGAAACTCCTTCATGCGGAATGTCACTTCTCACAGTGTCTTTGCAGTGGAGAAAAGAAGATAGAACAAGGACGGACAGAGAGAACGATGCAAACCGTGATTGAAGTACAGGGTAAGCCTCGTAGGCCTCTATTATGCATACTGGTAGTTCAACACCGGAGATGTTCCACAGTGTCTACCTCTTCTCAAAACACTTCCAGTATATGAGGGAACTCTGCTACATTAAGTTCTCACGACAGAGATGCGTCTGTGCTCAGTTGGAAAGTGTAGGACGTGTCTGGGTAGCAACCAGTAAGTGTCTGATACAAGCCGCTAAGAGGGGATGCGGAGGAAGGTATCTGCTCAGGGAAGCTACTTCAGGTGCGTACTCATTCATAACAGTGTCTCTCCTTTGAGGATGTAGATAGAACAGGGAACGACTACGGGCACATTAGGTACTGTGAGTAAAGGGCATGCTAAGGCGCTTAAGCCTGCCAAACACATATTGGATGTTCACCACCAGTGCAGATCCGCACTTAGTTTCTGCGTCGAAAACGCTTCCTACACTGAGAGGGAAGTGTGCTTTAGGAGGGATTCACTGCAGTGTTACGTCTGTTAAAGAAGGAAGCTTTTGGGACTGACTCTGTGGTAACCCCAATAGGCGCACTTAGCTTTCCAGTCTCAGCCGTCTATCCGTTGGACTATAGCAAGTTCTGTTTAAGGGAAACTCCTTCATTCGGAATGTCACTTCTCACAGTGTCTTTCCAGTGGAGGAAAGAAGATAGAACAACGATGGACAGAGAGAACGTTGCAACCCGTGAGTGAAGTACAGGGTAAGGCACCTAAGCCTCTATGATGCATACTGGATGTTCAACACCTGGGATGTTCCACAATGTCTACCACTTCTCAAAACACTTCCAATATAGGAGGGAACTGTGCTACCGTAAGTTCTAATGACAGGGATGCATCTGTGCAAGGTTGAAAACTCGAGGATGTGTCTGGGGAGCAAACATGAAGTGTCTCATAAAGGCACCTTAGACTGGATGCGTAGTAGGTTTCTATAGGGAAGCTACTTCAGTTTTGTACTCATTCATAACAGTGCTTCCCCTTGGAGGAATGAAAGAAGAACACGGACGGACTAGGGGCACATTAGGTACTGTGAATAAAGGGCAGGCTATGAACCTTACGCCTGCCAACCACATATTGGATGTTCACCACCAGTGTTGATCCGCACATAGGTTCTGCGTCTAAAACGCTTCCACACTGAGAGGGAAGTGTGCTTTAGGAGGGATTCACTGCAGTGTTACGTCTGTTAAAGAAGGATGCTTTTGGGACTGACTCTGTGGTAACCGCATTAGGCGCACATAGCTTTCCAGTCTCAGACGTCTAACCGTTAGACTATAGGAAGTTCTGTTTAAGGGAAACTCCTTCATGCGGAATGTCACTTCTCACAGTGTCTTTGCAGTGGAGAAAAGAAGATAGAACAAGGACGGACAGAGAGAACGATGCAAACCGTGATTGAAGTACAGGGTAAGCCTCGTAGGCCTCTATTATGCATACTGGTAGTTCAACACCGGAGATGTTCCACAGTGTCTACCTCTTCTCAAAACACTTCCAGTATATGAGGGAACTCTGCTACATTAGGTTCTCACGACAGAGATGCGTCTGTGCTCAGTTGGAAAGTGTAGGACGTGTCTGGGTAGCAACCAGTAAGTGTCTGATACAAGCCGCTAAGAGGGGATGCGGAGGAAGGTATCTGCTCAGGGAAGCTACTTCAGGTGAGTACTCATTCATAACAGTGTCTCTCCTTTGAGGATGTAGATAGAACAGGGAACGACTACGGGCATATTAGGTACTGTGAGTAAAGGGCATGCTAAGGCGCTTAAGCCTGCCAAACACATATTGGATGTTCACCACCAGTGCAGATCCGCACTTAGTTTCTGCGTCGAAAACGCTTCCTACACTGAGAGGGAAGTGTGCTTTAGGAGGGATTCACTGCAGTGTTACGTCTGTTAAAGAAGGAAGCTTTTGGGACTGACTCTGTGATAACCCCCATAGGCGCACATAGCTTTCCAGTCTCAGCAGTCTATCCGTTGGACTATAGCAAGTTCTGTTTAAGGGAAACACCTTCATGGGGAATGTCACTACTCACAGTGTCTTTCCAGTGGAGGAAAGAAGATAGAACAACGATGGACAGAGAGAACGTTGCAACCCGTGAGTGAAGTACAGGGTAAGGCACCTAAGCCTCTATGATGCATACTGGATGTTCAACACCTGGGATTTTCCACAATGTCTACCACTTCTCAAAACACTTCCAATATAGGAGGGAACTGTGCTACCGTAAGTTCTAATGACAGGGATGCATCTGTGCAAGGTTGAAAACTCGAGGATGTGTCTGGGTAGCAAACATGAAGTGTCTCATAAAGGCACCTTAGACTGGATGCGTAGTAGGTATCTGCTAGGGAAGCTACTTCAGTTTTGTACTCATTCATAACAGTGCTTCTCCTTGGAGGAATGAAGGAAAACACGGACGGACTAGGGGCACATTAGGTACTGTGAATAAAGGGCAGGCTATGAACCTTACGCCTGCCAACCACATATTGGATGTTCACCACCAGTGTTGATCCGCACATAGGTTCTGCGTCTAAAACGCTTCCAACACTGAGAGGGAAGTGTGCCTTAGGAGGGATTCACTGCAGTGTTACGTCTGTTAAAGAAGGAAGCATTTGGGACTGCCTCTGTGGTAACCGCATTAGGCGCACATAGCTTTCCAGTCTCAGACCTCTAACCGTTAGACTATAGGAAGTTCTGTTTAAGGGAAACTCCTTCATGCGGAATGTCACTTCTCACAGTGTCTTTACAGTGGAGAAAAGAAGATAGAACAAGGACGGACAGAGAGAACGATGCAAACCGTGATTGAAGTATAGGGTAAGCCTCGTAGGCCTCTATTATGCATACTGGTAGTTCAACACCGGAGATGTTCCACAGTGTCTACCTCTTCTCAAAACACTTCCAGTATATGAGGGAACTCTGCTACATTAAGTTCTCACGACAGAGATGCGTCTGTGCTCAGTTGGAAAGTGTAGGACGTGTCTGGGTAGCAACCAGTAAGTGTCTGATACAAGCCGCTAAGAGGGGATGCGGAGGAAGGTATCTGCTCAGGGAAGCTACTTCAGGTGCGTACTCATTCATAACAGTGTCTCTCCTTTGAGGATGTAGATAGAACAGGGAACGACTACGGGCACATTAGGTACTGTGAGTAAAGGGCATGCTAAGGCGCTTAAGCCTGCCAAACACATATTGGATGATCACCACCAGTTCAGATCCGCACTTAGTTTCTGCGTCGAAAACGCTTCCTACACTGAGAGGGAAGTGTGCTTTAGGAGGGATTCACTGCAGTGTTACGTCTGTTAAAGAAGGAAGCTTTTGTGACTGACTCTGTTGTAACCCCAATAGGCGCACATAGCTTTCCAGTCTCAGCCGTCTATCCGTTGGACTATAGCAAGTTCTTTTTAAGGGAAACTCCTTCATGCGGAATGTCACTTCTCACAGTGTCTTTCCAGTGGAGGAAAGAAGATAGAACAACGACGGACAGAGAGAACGTTGCAACCCGTGAGTGAAGTACAGGGTAAGGCACCTAAGCCTCTATGATGCATACTGGATGTTCAACACCTGGGATTTTCCACAATGTCTACCACTTCTCAAAACACTTCCAATATAGGAGGGAACTGTGCTACCGTAAGTTCTAATGACAGGGATGCATCTGTGCAAGGTTGAAAACTCGAGGATGTGTCTGGGTAGCAAACATGAAGTGTCTCATAAAGGCACCTTAGACTGGATGCGTAGTAGGTATCTGCTAGGGAATCTACTTCAGTTTTGTACTCATTCATAACAGTGCTTCTCCTTGGAGGAATGAAGGAAAACACGGACGGCCTAGGGGCACATTATGTACTGTGAATAAAGGGCAGGCTATGAACCTTACGCCTGCCAACCACATATTGGATGTTCACCACCAGTGTTGATCCGCACATAGGTTCTGCGTCTAAAACGCTTCCAACACTGAGAGGGAAGTGTGCTTTAGGAGGGATTCACTGCAGTGTTACGTCTGTTAAAGAAGGATGCTTTTGGGACTGCCTCTGTGGTAACCGCAGTAGGCGCACATAGCTTTCCAGTCTCAGACGTCTAACCGTTAGACTATAGGAAGTTCTGTTTAAGGGAAACTCCTTCATGCGGAATGTCACTTCTCACAGTGTCTTTGCAGTGGAGAAAAGAAGATAGAACAAGGACGGACAGAGAGAACGATGCAAACCGTGATTGAAGTACAGGGTAAGCCTCGTAGGCCTCTATTATGCATACTGGTAGTTCAACACCGGAGATGTTCCACAGTGTCTACCTCTTCTCCAAACACTTCCAGTATATGAGGGAACTCTGCTACATTAATTTCTCACGACAGAGATGCGTCTGTGCTCAGTTGGAAAGTGTAGGACGTGTCTGGGTAGCAACCAGTAAGTGTCTGATACAAGCCGCTAAGAGGGGATGCGGAGGAAGGTATCTGCTCAGGGAAGCTACTTCAGGTGCGTACTCATTCATAACAGTGTCTCTCCTTTGAGGATGTAGATAGAACAGGGAACGACTACGGGTACATTAGGTACTGTGAGTAAAGGGCATGCTAAGGCGCTTAAGCCTGCCAAACACATATTGGATGATCACCACCAGTGCAGATCCGCACTTAGTTTCTGCGTCGAAAACGCTTCCTACACTGAGAGGGAAGTGTGCTTTAGGAGGGATTCACTGCAGTGTTACGTCTGTTAAAGAAGGAAGCTTTTGGGACTGACTCTGTGGTAACCCCAATAGGCGCACATAGCTTTCCAGTCTCAGCCGTCTATCCGTTGGACTATAGCAAGTTCTTTTTAAGGGAAACTCCTTCATGCGGAATGTCACTTCTCACAGTGTCTTTCCAGTGGAGGAAAGAAGATAGAACAACGACGGACAGAGAGAACGTTGCAACCCGTGAGTGAAGTACAGGGTAAGGCACCTAAGCCTCTATGATGCATACTGGATGTTCAACACCTGGGATTTTCCACAATGTCTACCACTTCTCAAAACACTTCCAATATAGGAGGGAACTGTGCTACCTTAAGTTCTAATGACAGGGATGCATCTGTGCAAGGTTGAAAGCTCGAGGATGTGTCTGGGTAGCAAACATGAAGTGTCTCATAAAGGCACCTTAGACTGGATGCGTAGTAGGTATCTGCTAGGGAAGCTACTTCAGTTTTGTACTCATTCATAACTGTGCTTCTCCTTGGAGGAATGAAGGAAGAACACGGACGGACTAGGGGCACATTAGGTACTGTGAATAAAGGGCAGGCTATGAACCTTACGCCTGCCAACCACATATTGGATGTTCACAACCAGTGTTGATCCGCACATAGGTTCTGCGTCTAAAACGCTTCCAACACTGAGAGGGAAGTGTGCCTTAGGAGGGATTCACTGCAGTGTTACGTCTGTTAAAGAAGGAAGCTTTTGGGACTGACTCTGTGGTAACCGCATTAGGCGCACATAGCTTTCCAGGCTCAGACGTCTAACCGTTAGACTATAGAAGTTCTGTTTAAGGGAAACTCCTTCATGCGGAATGTCAATTCTCACAGTGTCTTTGCAGTGGAGAAAAGAAGATAGAACAAGGACGGACAGAGAGAACGATGCAAACCGTGATTGAAGTACAGGGTAAGCCTCGTAGGCCTCTATTATGCATACTGGTAGTTCAACACCGGAGATGTTCCACAGTGTCTACCTCTTCTCAAAACACTTCCAGTATATGAGGGAACTCTGCTACATTAGGTTCTCACGACAGAGATGCGTCTGTGCTCAGTTGGAAAGTGTAGGACGTGTCTGGGTAGCAACCAGTAAGTGTCTGATACAAGCCGCTAAGAGGGGATGCGGAGGAAGGTATCTGCTCAGGGAAGCTACTTCAGGTGAGTACTCATTCATAACAGTGTCTCTCCTTTGAGGATGTAGATAGAACAGGGAACGACTACGGGCATATTAGGTACTGTGAGTAAAGGGCATGCTAAGGCGCTTAAGCCTGCCAAACACATATTGGATGTTCACCACCAGTGCAGATCCGCACTTAGTTTCTGCGTCGAAAACGCTTCCTACACTGAGAGGGAAGTGTGCTTTAGGAGGGATTCACTGCAGTGTTACGTCTGTTAAAGAAGGAAGCTTTTGGGACTGACTCTGTGATAACCTCCATAGGCGCACTTAGCTTTCCAGTCTCAGCCGTCTATCCGTTGGACTATAGCAAGTTCTGTTTAAGGGAAACTCCTTCATTCGGAATGTCACTTCTCACAGTGTCTTTCCAGTGGAGGAAAGAAGATAGAACAACGATGGACAGAGAGAACGTTGCAACCCGTGAGTGAAGTACAGGGTAAGGCACCTAAGCCTCTATGATGCATACTGGATGTTCAACACCTGGGATTTTCCACAATGTCTACCACTTCTCAAAACACTTCCAATATAGGAGGGAACTGTGCTACCGTAAGTTCTAATGACAGGGATGCATCTGTGAAAGGTTGAAAACTCGAGGATGTGTCTGGGGAGCAAACATGAAGTGTCTCATAAAGGCACCTTAGACTGGATGCGTAGTAGGTTTCTATAGGGAAGCTACTTCAGTTTTGTACTCATTCATAACAGTGCTTCCCCTTGGAGGAATGAAAGAAGAACACGGACGGACTAGGGGCACATTAGGTACTGTGAATAAAGGGCAGGCTATGAACCTTACGCCTGCCAACCACATATTGGATGTTCACCACCAGTGTTGATCCGCACATAGGTTCTGCGTCTAAAACGCTTCCACACTGAGAGGGAAGTGTGCTTTAGGAGGGATTCACTGCAGTGTTACGTCTGTTAAAGAAGGATGCTTTTGGGACTGACTCTGTGGTAACCGCATTAGGCGCACATAGCTTTCCAGTCTCAGACGTCTAACCGTTAGACTATAGGAAGTTCTGTTTAAGGGAAACTCCTTCATGCGGAATGTCACTTCTCACAGTGTCTTTGCAGTGGAGAAAAGAAGATAGAACAAGGACGGACAGAGAGAACGATGCAAACCGTGATTGAAGTACAGGGTAAGCCTCGTAGGCCTCTATTATGCATACTGGTAGTTCAACACCGGAGATGTTCCACAGTGTCTACCTCTTCTCAAAACACTTCCAGTATATGAGGGAACTCTGCTACATTAGGTTCTCACGACAGAGATGCGTCTGTGCTCAGTTGGAAAGTGTAGGACGTGTCTGGGTAGCAACCAGTAAGTGTCTGATACAAGCCGCTAAGAGGGGATGCGGAGGAAGGTATCTGCTCAGGGAAGCTACTTCAGGTGAGTACTCATTCATAACAGTGTCTCTCCTTTGAGGATGTAGATAGAACAGGGAACGACTACGGGCATATTAGGTACTGTGAGTAAAGGGCATGCTAAGGCGCTTAAGCCTGCCAAACACATATTGGATGTTCACCACCAGTGCAGATCCGCACTTAGTTTCTGCGTCGAAAACGCTTCCTACACTGAGAGGGAAGTGTGCTTTAGGAGGGATTCACTGCAGTGTTACGTCTGTTAAAGAAGGAAGCTTTTGGGACTGACTCTGTGATAACCCCCATAGGCGCACATAGCTTTCCAGTCTCAGCAGTCTATCCGTTGGACTATAGCAAGTTCTGTTTAAGGGAAACACCTTCATGGGGAATGTCACTACTCACAGTGTCTTTCCAGTGGAGGAAAGAAGATAGAACAACGACGGACAGAGAGAACGTTGCAACCCGTGAGTGAAGTACAGGGTAAGGCACCTAAGCCTCTATGATGCATACTGGATGTTCAACACCTGGGATTTTCCACAATGTCTACCACTTCTCAAAACACTTCCAATATAGGAGGGAACTGTGCTACCGTAAGTTCTAATGACAGGGATGCATCTGTGCAAGGTTGAAAACTCGAGGATGTGTCTGGGTAGCAAACATGAAGTGTCTCATAAAGGCACCTTAGACTGGATGCGTAGTAGGTATCTGCTAGGGAATCTACTTCAGTTTTGTACTCATTCATAACAGTGCTTCTCCTTGGAGGAATGAAGGAAAACACGGACGGCCTAGGGGCACATTATGTACTGTGAATAAAGGGCAGGCTATGAACCTTACGCCTGCCAACCACATATTGGATGTTCACCACCAGTGTTGATCCGCACATAGGTTCTGCGTCTAAAACGCTTCCAACACTGAGAGGGAAGTGTGCTTTAGGAGGGATTCACTGCAGTGTTACGTCTGTTAAAGAAGGATGCTTTTGGGACTGCCTCTGTGGTAACCGCAGTAGGCGCACATAGCTTTCCAGTCTTAGACGTCTAACCGTTAGACTATAGGAAGTTCTGTTTAAGGGAAACTCCTTCATGCGGAATGTCACTTCTCACAGTGTCTTTGCAGTGGAGAAAAGAAGATAGAACAAGGACGGACAGAGAGAACGATGCAAACCGTGATTGAAGTACAGGGTAAGCCTCGTAGGCCTCTATTATGCATACTGGTAGTTCAACACCGGAGATGTTCCACAGTGTCTACCTCTTCTCAAAACACTTCCAGTATATGAGGGAACTCTGCTACATTAATTTCTCACGACAGAGATGCGTCTGTGCTCAGTTGGAAAGTGTAGGACGTGTCTGGGTAGCAACCAGTAAGTGTCTGATACAAGCCGCTAAGAGGGGATGCGGAGGAAGGTATCTGCTCAGGGAAGCTACTTCAGGTGCGTACTCATTCATAACAGTGTCTCTCCTTTGAGGATGTAGATAGAACAGGGAACGACTACGGGTACATTAGGTACTGTGAGTAAAGGGTATGCTAAGGCGCTTAAGCCTGCCAAACACATATTGGATGATCACCACCAGTGCAGATCCGCACTTAGTTTCTGCGTCGAAAACGCTTCCTACACTGAGAGGGAAGTGTGCTTTAGGAGGGATTCACTGCAGTGTTACGTCTGTTAAAGAAGGAAGCTTTTGGGACTGACTCTGTGGTAACCCCAATAGGCGCACATAGCTTTCCAGTCTCAGCCGTCTATCCGTTGGACTATAGCAAGTTCTTTTTAAGGGAAACTCCTTCATGCGGAATGTCACTTCTCACAGTGTCTTTCCAGTGGAGGAAAGAAGATAGAACAACGACGGACAGAGAGAACGTTGCAACCCGTGAGTGAAGTACAGGGTAAGGCACCTAAGCCTCTATGATGCATACTGGATGTTCAACACCTGGGATTTTCCACAATGTCTACCACTTCTCAAAACACTTCCAATATAGGAGGGAACTGTGCTACCTTAAGTTCTAATGACAGGGATGCATCTGTGCAAGGTTGAAAGCTCGAGGATGTGTCTGGGTAGCAAACATGAAGTGTCTCATAAAGGCACCTTAGACTGGATGCGTAGTAGGTATCTGCTAGGGAAGCTACTTCAGTTTTGTACTCATTCATAACTGTGCTTCTCCTTGGAGGAATGAAGGAAGAACACGGACGGACTAGGGGCACATTAGGTACTGTGAATAAAGGGCAGGCTATGAACCTTACGCCTGCCAACCACATATTGGATGTTCACAACCAGTGTTGATCCGCACATAGGTTCTGCGTCTAAAACGCTTCCAACACTGAGAGGGAAGTGTGCCTTAGGAGGGATTCACTGCAGTGTTACGTCTGTTAAAGAAGGAAGCTTTTGGGACTGACTCTGTGGTAACCGCATTAGGCGCACATAGCTTTCCAGGCTCAGACGTCTAACCGTTAGACTATAGAAGTTCTGTTTAAGGGAAACTCCTTCATGCGGAATGTCAATTCTCACAGTGTCTTTGCAGTGGAGAAAAGAAGATAGAACAAGGACGGACAGAGAGAACGATGCAAACCGTGATTGAAGTACAGGGTAAGCCTCGTAGGCCTCTATTATGCATACTGGTAGTTCAACACCGGAGATGTTCCACAGTGTCTACCTCTTCTCAAAACACTTCCAGTATATGAGGGAACTCTGCTACATTAGGTTCTCACGACAGAGATGCGTCTGTGCTCAGTTGGAAAGTGTAGGACGTGTCTGGGTAGCAACCAGTAAGTGTCTGATACAAGCCGCTAAGAGGGGATGCGGAGGAAGGTATCTGCTCAGGGAAGCTACTTCAGGTGAGTACTCATTCATAACAGTGTCTCTCCTTTGAGGATGTAGATAGAACAGGGAACGACTACGGGCATATTAGGTACTGTGAGTAAAGGGCATGCTAAGGCGCTTAAGCCTGCCAAACACATATTGGATGTTCACCACCAGTGCAGATCCGCACTTAGTTTCTGCGTCGAAAACGCTTCCTACACTGAGAGGGAAGTGTGCTTTAGGAGGGATTCACTGCAGTGTTACGTCTGTTAAAGAAGGAAGCTTTTGGGACTGACTCTGTGATAACCTCCATAGGCGCACATAGCTTTCCAGTCTCAGCCGTCTATCCGTTGGACTATAGCAAGTTCTGTTTAAGGGAAACACCTTCATGGGGAATGTCACTACTCACAGTGTCTTTCCAGTGGAGGAAAGAAGATAGAACAACGATGGACAGAGAGAACGTTGCAACCCGTGAGTGAAGTACAGGGTAAGTCACCTAAGCCTCTATGATGCATACTGGATGTTCAACACCTGGGATTTTCCACAATGTCTACCACTTCTCAAAACACTTCCAATATAGGAGGGAACTGTGCTACCATAAGTTCTAATGACAGGGATGCATCTGTGCAAGGTTGAAAACTCGAGGATGTGTCTGGGTAGCAAACATGAAGTGTCTCATAAAGGCACCTTAGACTGGATGCGTAGTAGGTATCTGCTAGGGAAGCTACTTCAGTTTTGTACTCATTCATAACAGTGCTTCTCCTTGGAGGAATGAAGGAAAACACGGACGGACTAGGGGCACATTAGGTACTGTGAATAAAGGGCAGGCTATGAACCTTACGCCTGCCAACCACATATTGGATGTTCACCACCAGTGTTGATCCGCACATAGGTTCTGCGTCTAAAACGCTTCCAACACTGAGAGGGAAGTGTGCCTTAGGAGGGATTCACTGCAGTGTTACGTCTGTTAAAGAAGGAAGCTTTTGGGACTGCCTCTGTGGTAACCGCATTAGGCGCACATAGCTTTCCAGTCTCAGACGTCTAACCGTTAGACTATAGGAAGTTCTGTTTAAGGGAAACTCCTTCATGCGGAATGTCACTTCTCACAGTGTCTTTGCAGTGGAGAAAAGAAGATAGAACAAGGACGGACAGAGAGAACGATGCAAACCGTGATTGAAGTACAGGGTAAGCCTCGTAGGCCTCTATTATGCATACTGGTAGTTCAACACCGGAGATGTTCCACAGTGTCTACCTCTTCTCAAAACACTTCCAGTATATGAGGGAACTCTGCTACATTAAGTTCTCACGACAGAGATGCGTCTGTGCTCAGTTGGAAAGTGTAGGACGTGTCTGGGTAGCAACCAGTAAGTGTCTGATACAAGCCGCTAAGAGGGGATGCGGAGGAAGGTATCTGCTCAGGGAAGCTACTTCAGGTGCGTACTCATTCATAACAGTGTCTCTCCTTTGAGGATGTAGATAGAACAGGGAACGACTACGGGCACATTAGGTACTGTGAGTAAAGGGCATGCTAAGGCGCTTAAGCCTGCCAAACACATATTGGATGATCACCACCAGTGCAGATCCGCACTTAGTTTCTGCGTCGAAAACGCTTCCTACACTGAGAGGGAAGTGTGCTTTAGGAGGGATTCACTGCAGTGTTACATCTGTTAAAGAAGGAAGCTTTTGGGACTGGCTCTGTGGTAACCCCAATAGGCGCACATAACTTTCCAGTCTCAGCCGTCTATCCGTTGGACTATAGCAAGTTCTTTTTAAGGGAAACTCCTTCATGCGGAATGTCACTTCTCACAGTGTCTTTCCAGTGGAGGAAAGAAGATAGAACAACGACGGACAGAGAGAACGTTGCAACCCGTGAGTGAAGTACAGGGTAAGGCACCTTAGCCTCTATGATGCATACTGGATGTTCAACACCTGGGATTTTCCACAATGTCTACCACTTCTCAAAACACTTCCAATATAGGAGGGAACTGTGCTACCGTAAGTTCTAATGACAGGGATGCATCTGTGCAAGGTTGAAAACTCGAGGATGTGTCTGGGTAGCAAACATGAAGTGTCTCATAAAAGCACCTTAGACTGGATGCGTAGTAGGTATCTGCTAGGGAATCTACTTCAGTTTTGTACTCATTCATAACAGTGCTTCTCCTTGGAGGAATGAAGGAAAACACGGACGGAATAGGGGCACATTAGGTACTGTGAATAAAGGGCAGGCTATGAACCTTACGCCTGCCAACCACATATTGGATGTTCATCACCAGTGTTGATCCGCACATAGGTTCTGCGTCTAAAACGCTTCCAACACTGAGAGGGAAGTGTGCTTTAGGAGGGATTCACTGCAGTGTTACGTCTGTTAAAGAAGGATGCTTTTTTTTTTTTTTCCCCAATTTATTTGTTTTCAGAAAAACAGTATTCATTATTTTTTCACCACACCCAGTGCTCCATGCAAGCTGTGCCCTCTATAATACCCAGCACCTGGTACCCCAACCTCCCACCCCCCCGCCACTTCAAACCCCTCAGACTGTTTTTCAGAGTCCATAGTCTCTCTGCTTTTGGGACTGCCTCTGTGGTAACCGCATTAGGCACACATAGCTTTCCAGTCTCAGTCGTCTAACCGTTAGACTATAGGAAGTTCTGTTTAAGGGAAACTCCTTCATGCGGAATGTCACTTCTCACAGTGTCTTTGCAGTGGAGAAAAGAAGATAGAACAAGGACGGACAGAGAGAACGATGCAAACCGTGATTGAAGTACAGGGTAAGCCTCGTAGGCCTCTATTATGCATACTGGTATTTCAACACCGGAGATGTTCCACAGTGTCTACCTCTTCTCAAAACACTTCCAGTATATGAGGGAACTCTGTTACATTAAGTTCTCACGACAGAGATGCGTCTGTGCTCAGTTGGAAAGTGTAGGACGTGTCTGGGTAGCAACCAGTAAGTGTCTGATACAAGCCGCTAAGAGGGGATGCGGAGGAAGGTATCTGCTCAGGGAAGCTACTTCAGGTGCGTACTCATTCATAAGAGTGTCTCTCCTTTGAGGATGAAGATAGAACAGGGAACGACTACGGGCACATTAGGAACTGTGAGTAAAGGGCATGCTAACGCACTTAAGCCTGCCAAACACATATTGGATGTTCACCACCAGTGCAGATCCGCACTTAGTTTCTGCGTCGAAAATGCTTCCTACACTGAGAGGGAAGTGTGCTTTAGGAGGGATTCACTGCAGTGTTACGTCTGTTAAAGAAGGAAGCTTTTGGGACTGACTCTGTGTAACCCCAATAGGCACACATAGCTTCCCAGTCTCAGCCGTCTATCCGTTGGACTATAGCAAGTTCTGTTTAAGGGAAACTCCTTCATTCGGAATGTCACTTCTCACAGTGTCTTTCCAGTGGAGGAAAGAAGATAGAACAACGACGGACAGAGAGAACGTTGCAACCCGTGCGTGAAGTACAGGGTAAGGCACCTAAGCCTCTATGATGCATACTGGATGTTCAACACCTGGGATTTTCCACAATGTCTACCACTTCTCAAAACACTTCCAATATAGGAGGGAACTGTGCTACCGTAAGTTCTAATGACAGGGATGCATCTGTGCAAGGTTGAAAACTCGAGGATGTGTCTGGGTAGCAAACATGAAGTGTCTCATAAAGGCACCTTAGACTGGATGCGTAGTAGGTATCTGCTAGGGAAGCTACTTCAGTTTTGTACTCATTCATAACAGTGCTTCTCCTTGGAGGAATGAAGGAAGAACACGGACGGCCTAGGGGCACATTAGGTACTGTGAATAAAGGGCAGGCTATGAACCTTACGCCTGCCAACCACATATTGGATGTTCACAACCAGTGTTGATCCGCACATAGGTTCTGCGTCTAAAACGCTTCCAACACTGAGAGGGAAGTGTGCCTTAGGAGGGATTCACTGCAGTGTTACGTCTGTTAAAGAAGGAAGCTTTTGGGACTGACTCTGTGGTAACCGCATTAGGCGCACATAGCTTTCCAGTCTCAGTCGTCTAACCGTTAGACTATAGGAAGTTCTGTTTAAGGGAAACTCCTTCATGCGGAATGTCACTTCTCACAGTGTCTTTGCAGTGGAGAAAAGAAGATAGAACAAGGACGGACAGAGAGAACGATGCAAACCGTGATTGAAGTACAGGGTAAGCCTCGTAGGCCTCTATTATGCATACTGGTAGTTCAACACCGGAGATGTTCCACAGTGTCTACCTCTTCTCAAAACACTTCCCGTATATGAGGGAACTCTGCTACATTAAGTTCTCACGACAGAGATGCGTCTGTGCTCAGTTGGAAAGTGTAGGACGTGTCTGGGTAGCAACCAGTAAGTGTCTGATACAAGCCGCTAAGAGGGGATGCGGAGGAAGGTATCTGCTCAGGGAAGCTACTTCAGGTGCGTACTCATTCATAACAGTGTCTCTCCTTTGAGGATGTAGATAGAACAGGGAACGACTACGGGCACATTAGGTACTGTGAGTAAAGGGCATGCTAAGGCGCTTAAGCCTGCCAAACACATATTGGATGTTCACCACCAGTGCAGATCCGCACTTAGTTTCTGCGTCGAAAACGCTTCCTACACTGAGAGGGAAGTGTGCTTTAGGAGGGATTCACTGCAGTGTTACGTCTGTTAAAGAAGGAAGCTTTTGGAACTGACTCTGTGGTAACCCCAATAGGCGCACTTAGCTTTCCAGTCTCAGCCGTCTATCCGTTGGACTATAGCAAGTTCTGTTTAAGGGAAACTCCTTCATGCGGAATGTCACTTCTCACAGTGTCTTTCCAGTGGAGGAAAGAAGATAGAACAACGATGGACAGAGAGAACGTTGCAACCCGTGAGTGAAGTACAGGGTAAGGCACCTAAGCCTCTATGATGCATACTGGATGTTCAACACCTGGGATTTTCCACAATGTTACCACTTCTCAAAACACTTCCAATATAGGAGGGAACTGTGCTACCGTAAGTTCTAATGACAGGGATGCATCTGTGCAAGGTTGAAAACTCGAGGATGTGTCTGGGTAGCAAACATGAAGTGTCTCATAAAGGCACCTTAGACTGGATGCGTAGTAGGTTTCTTCTAGGGAAGCTACTTCAGTTTTGTACTCATTCATAACAGTGCTTCCCCTTGGAGGAATGAAGGAAGAACACGGACGGACTAGGGGCACATTAGGTACTGTGAATAAAGGGCAGGCTATGAACCTTACGCCTGCCAACCACATATTGGATGTTCACCACCAGTGTTGATCCGCACATAGGTTCTGCGTATAAAACGCTTCCAACACTGAGAGGGAAGTGTGCTTTAGGAGGGATTCACTGCAGTGTTACGTCTGTTAAAGAAGGATGCTTTTGGGGGGGGGACAAGATGGCGGGGTACTAGGAAGAGGCGTCTTTTCAGCTGGTACCCCAAAGTGAGCTGATTACCTACCAAAGAACTCTGATCACCCATGAAATCAGCCTGAGATCAGAATTATACACGTCTGGATGTCTACAGGGGCAGAAGACGCCAGTGAGCAGGTAAAGCAGAATGGGAACAGCGGACTGATATCGGAAGATAAACAAAAGGGGGAGGGAGCCACCAGAGGCGACCGGTGCAAAAGTAATAACCCGATACGAGCGAGAGTGCCCTGCGTCTGGGGACCAGCATTAACTCGGAGACTGGTTGAAAGCACTCCAAAAGAGCAAAGGATCGCGGGGGCAAACTGTGGGAATCGGGGCGGCTAGGGACAGGGGCTTGAGTCCCCGATCCCAGACGGCCTCCCCGGCGCGGAGGCAGAGAGAGTGTGGCGGAGAAACCGGCTCCTGGTCCCTAAGCCGCCAGCGTGCCCCAGAGCGCGGGGTTCAGGCTCCTGTGAGGGGATGGGAGCTGGTCTGCAGAACGCGCGCTAGCCCTACCACAAAGCTTGAGATGCGCGTGCACGTCGCTCCAGCTCTCCTGGGTTTCTAAGGCCCTGGGGCGCTTCTTGACCCGGGCCATTGTTTCAAAGTCTAAGCCTCGCGCCCGCGAAACTCTTCCCCGGACAGAGGCGCGCAAAAGCCCAGCCTGCGGCTTACGGACCAGCGCCCAGTTCTCAGTGCCCCAGACGCGCGCCCGACCCACAGCCGCCTCTGAAAAGAGGTGCACGCAAGCCGGGCACTCCCAGCCCCGGCCAGCGGCAAAATCTCAGTGTGCGATCGCTGCTTGGAACCTCTCTGGCGGTCAGGAGCTCCCAGACAGCCGCCACTGCCTTGGCTTTGGGGACGAGCAAAAGATCCTGCGCCCCCAGGGTCTTTAACTTGGAACCTGCACTGCCAGCGTCCAAGGGGGAATTTATTCAGCTTCTGCACCCAGACTGAGGCTTCTGAGACGGAGATCAGGAAGTGTTCCAGGGTGCACCTTGACTGCACCAGAGTTGATACATCCAGCTACATCTGTTCAGTCTTCTCCCACCAAAATGACTAGGAGGAGGAATGCCCAACAGAAGAAAAATACAGAGGATGGACCTTCCGCAACAGAACTAACGGCTATCAACATAGACAATATGTCGGAAAGAGAATTCAGGCTAACAATTATCCAGGCAATAGCTAGGTTGGAGAAAGCCATGGATGACCAAACAGAATTGATTAGAGCCGAACTGAAAGCGACCAGACAGGATGTTCACAATGTTAGGGCGGAGCTTAAAGCTACCAGGGAGGAGGTCCACAATGCTCTCAATGAGTTCCAATCCAATCTAAACTCCCTCAAAGCTAGGGTAACTGAGATAGAAGATAGAATTAGTGATCTGGAAGACAAACAGATAGAGAGAAAGGATCAGGAGGAAGCCTGGAACAAACAGCTTAGATCCCACGAAAGCAGAATTAGGGAAATAAGTGATGCCATGAAGCGTTCCAACGTCAGAATTATTGGAATTCCTGAAGGGGAGGAGAAAGAAAGAAGTCTAGAAGATGTCGTGGAACAAGTCCTTCATGAAAACTTTCCGAATCTCGCGAATGAAACCAGCGTTCATGTACTAGAGGCTGAACGGTCTCCACCCAAGATTATACACTCCAAAAAAACATCACGACACCTGATAGTCAAATTGAGAAATTATAATTGTAGGTATAATCTCTTGAAAGCTGCCAGGGCAAAGAGGCTCCTTACTTACAGAGGGAAGCCCATCAGAATAACGTCAGACCTGTCCACAGAGACCTGGCAAGCCAGAAGAGGCTGGCAAGATATATTCAGGGCACTAAATGAGAAGAACATGCAGCCAAGAATACTTTATCCAGCAAGACTGACATTCAAAATGGATGGAGAGATAAAGAGTTTCCAAGACCGGCAAGACTTAAAAGACTATGCAACCACCAAGCCGATACTGCAGGAAATATTAAGGGGGGTTCTATAAAAGAGGAAAAATCCCAAGAATAGCATTGAACAGAAATATAGAGACAGTCTACAGAAAGAAAGACTTCAAAGGTAACTCGATGTCAATAAAAACGTATCTATCAATAATCACTCTCAATGTGAATGGCCTAAATGCACCCATAAAACGGCACAGGGTTGCAGATTGGATAAAACGACAGGACCCATCCATATGCTGTCTACAAGAGACCCATTTTGAACCTAAAGATACACGCAGACTGAAAGTGAAGGGGTGGAGAAACATCTTTCATGCCAATGGGACTCAAAAGAAGGCTGGGGTAGCGATTCTCATATCAGATAAATTAGACTTCAAACTAAAGACTGTAGTCAGAGATACAGAAGGACACTACATAATCCTTAAAGGGACTATCCACCAAGATGATCTAACAATTGTAAATATCTATGCTCCCAATATGGGAGCAGCCAATTACTTAAGAAAACTGTTAATCAAGATAAAGAGTCATATTGATATGAATACACTAATCGTAGGTGATCTTAACACGCCTCTTTCAGAATTAGACAGATCATCGAAGCAGAAAATCAATAAAGAAACAAGAGCATTGAACGACACATTGGACCAGATGGACCTCATAGATATATACAGAACATTCCACCCTAAAACAGCAGAATACTCATTCTTCTCAAGTGCACACGGAACCTTCTCCAGAATAGACCACATACTGGGTCACAAATCAGGACTCAGCCGATACCAAAAGACTGAGATTATTCCCTGCATATTCTCAGATCACAATGCTTTGAAACTGGAGCTCAATCACAAGGAAAAGTTCCGAAGGAACTCAAACACCTGGAAGCTAAAGACCACCTTGCTTAAGAATGCTTGGATCAACCAGGAGATCAAAGAAGAACTGAAACAATTCATGGAAACCAATGAGAATGAAGACACTTCGGTCCAAAACCTATGGGATACAGCAAAGGCGGTCCTAAGGGGAAAATATATAGCCATCCAAGCCTTGCTCAAAAAAATTGAAAAATCCAGAACACACCAGCTGTCTCTACACCTTAAAGAACTGGAGGATCAACAACAAATCAAACCAACTCCACACATAAGAAGGGAAATCATCAAGATTAGAGCTGAGATCAATGAGGGAGAAACCAGAGATACAGTAGAACGTATCAATGAAACTAGAAGCTGGTTTTTTGAAAGAATCAATAAGATCGATAAGCCACTGGCTACACTAATCCAAAAGAAAAGAGAGAAATCCCAAATTCATAAAATTATGAATGAAAGGGGAGAGATCACAACTAACACCAAGGAAGTAGAAACAATCATCAGAAGTTACTACGAACAGTTATATGCCAATAAGCTTAGCAACCTTGATGAAATGGATGCATTCCTGGAAAAATATAAACTACCAAAATTGAACCAGGAAGAAATCGACAACCTGAATAGACCGATATCTAATAACGAGATTGAAGCAGTGATCAAAAATCTCCCAAAAAACAAGAGCCCAGGACCTGACGGATTCCCTGGGGAATTCTACCAAACCTTCCAAGAAGAAATAACACCTATTCTCCTGAAGCTGTTTCAAAAAATTGAAGCAGAAGGAAAACTTCCAGACTCTTTCTATGAAGCCAGCATTACCCTGATCCCCAAACCAGGCAAGGACCATACCAAAAAGGAGAATTTCAGACCAATATCACTGATGAATATGGATGCTAAGATTCTCAACAAGATCCTAGCCAACAGGATCCAACAACACATTAAAAAGATTATCCACCATGATCAGGTGGGATTCATCCCTGGGCTACAAGGATGGTTCAACATTCGTAAATCAATCAATGTGATACAACAAATTAATAGGAGAAGAGAGAAGAACCACATGGTCCTCTCAATTGATGCAGAAAAAGCATTTGACAAAATCCAACATCCGTTCCTGATTAAAACGCTTCAAAGTATAGGGATAGAGGGAACATTCCTGAACCTCATCAAATCTATCTATGAAAGACCCACAGCAAATATCATCCTCAATGGGAAAAAGCTTGCAGCCTTCCCGTTGAGATCAGGAACAAGACAAGGATGCCCACTTTCACCACTCTTGTTCAACATAGTATTAGAAGTCCTAGCAACAGCAATCAGACAACAGAGAGAAATAAAAGGTATCCAAATTGGTAATGAAGAAGTCAAACTCTCTCTCTTCGCAGATGACATGATTCTTTATATGGAAAACCCAAAAGACTCCACCCCCAAACTACTAGAACTCATACAGCAATTCAGCAGCGTGGCAGGATACAAAGTCAATGTGCAGAAATCAGTGGCTTTCTTATACACTAACAAGGAAAATACAGAAAGGGAAATTAGAGAATCGATTCCATTTACTATAGCACCAAGAACCATAAGATACCTGGGAATAAACCTAACTAAAGAGGTAAAGGATCTATACTTGAGGAACTATAGAACACTCATGAAAGAAATTGAAGAAGACACAAAAAGATGGAAGACCATTCCATGCTCTTGGATCGGAAGAATAAACATCGTTAAAATGTCTATACTGCCTAGAGCAATCTATACTTTTAATGCCATTCCGATCAAAATTCCACCGGCATTCTTCAAAGAGCTGGAGCAAATAATCCAAAAATTTGTATGGAATCAGAAGAGACCCCGAATCGCTAAGGAAACGTTGAAAAACAAAAATAAAGCTGGCGGCATCACCTTACCTGATTTCAAGCTTTATTACAAAGCTGTGATCACCAAGACAGCATGGTACTGGCATAAAAACAGACACATAGACCAGTGGAACAGAGTAGAGAGCCCTGATATGGACCCTCAACTCTATGGTCAATTAATCTTCGACAAAACAGGAAAAAATATACAGTGGAAAAAAGACAGTCTCTTCAATAAATGGTGCTGGGAAAACTGGACAGCTATATGTAGAAGAATGAAACTCGACCATTCTCTTACACCGTACACAAAGATCAACTCAAAATGGATAAAAGACCTCAACGTGAGACAGGAATCTATCAGAATCTTAGAGGAGAACATAGGCAGTAATCTCTTCGATATCAGCCACAGCAACTTCTTTCAAGATACGTCTCCAAAGGCAAAGGAAACAAAAGCGAAAATAGACTTCTGGGACTTCATCAAAATCAAAAGCTTCTGCACAGCAAAGGAAACAGTCAAAAAAACAAAGAGGCAACCCACGGAATGGGAGAAGATATTTGCAAATGACAGTACAGACAAAAGGTTGATATCCAGGATCTATAATGAACTCCTCAAACTCAACCCACACGAAACAGACAAACACATCAAAAAATGGGCAGAAGAGTTGAACAGACACTTCTCCAATCAAGAAATACAAATGGCTATCAGACACATGAAAAAATGCTCATCATCATTAGCCCTCAGGGAGATTCAAATTAAAACCACATTGAGATATCACCTTACACCAGTTAGAATGGCCAAAATTAACAAAACAGGAAACAACATGTGTTGGAGAGGATGTGGAGAAAGGGGAACCCTCTTACACTGTCGGTGGGAATGCAAGTTGGTGCAGCCTCTTTGGAGAACAGTGTGGAGATTCCTCAAGAAATTAAAAATAGAGCTTCCCTACGACCCTGCAATTGCACTCCTAGGTATTTACCCCAAAGATACAGATGTCGTGAAAAGAAGGGCCATCTGTACCCCAATGTTTATAGCAGCAATGGCCACAGTCGCCAAACTATGGAAAGAACCAAGATGCCCTTCAACGGATGAATGGATAAGGAAGATGTGGTCCATATACACTATGGAGTATTATGCCTCCATCAGAAAGGACGAATATCCAACTTTTGTAGCAACATGGACGGGACTGGAAGAGATTATGCTGAGTGAAATCAGTCAAGCAGAGAGAGTCAATTATCATATGGTTTCACTCATTTGTGGAGCATAACCAATAGCATGGAGGACAAGGGGCGTTAGAGAGGAGTAGGGAATTTGGGTAAATTGGAAGGGGAGGTGAACCATGAGAGACTATGGACTCTGAAAAACAGTCTGAGGGGTTTGAAGTGGCGGGGGGGTGGGAGGTTGGGGTACCAGGTGGTGGGTATTATAGAGGGCACAGCTTGCATGGAGCACTGGGTGTGGTGAAAAAATAATGAATACTGTTTTTCTGAAAATAAATAAATTGGGAAAAAAAAAATTAAAAAAAAAAAAATTAAAAAAAAAAAAAAAAAAAAAAAAAAAAAAAAAAAAAAAAAAAGAAGGATGCTTTTGGGACTGACTCTGTGGTAACCGCATTAGGCGCAAATAGCTTTCCAGTCTCAGACGTCTAACCGTTAGACTATAGGAAGTTCTGTTTAAGGGAAACTCCTTCATGCGGAATGTCACTTCTCACAGTGTCTTTGCAGTGGAGAAAAGAAGATAGAACAAGGACGGACAGAGAGAACGATGCAAACCGTGATTGAAGTACAGGGTAAGCCTCGTAGGCCTCTATTATGCATACTGGTAGTTCAACACCGGAGATGTTCCACAGTGTCTACCTCTTCTCAAAACACTTCCAGTATATGAGGGAACTCTGCTACATTAAGTTCTCACGACAGAGATGCGTCTGTGCTCACTTGGAAAGTGTAGGACGGGTCTGGGTAGCAACCAGTGGTGTCTGATACAAGCCGCTAAGAGGGGATGCGGAGGAAGGTATCTGCTCAGGGAAGCTACTTCAGGTGCGTACTCATTCATAACAGTGTCTCTCCTTTGAGGATGTAGATAGAACAGGGAACGACTACGGGCACATTAGGTACTGTGAGTAAAGGGCATGCTAAGGCGCTTAAGCCTGCCAAACACATATTGGATGTTCACCACCAGTGCAGATCCGCACTTAGTTTCTGCGTCGAAAACGCTTCCTACACTGAGAGGGAAGTGTGCTTTAGGAGGGATTCACTGCAGTGTTACGTCTGTTAAAGAAGGAAGCTTTTGGGACTGACTCTGTGGTAACCCCAATAGGCGCACATAGCTTTCCAGTCTCAGCCGTCTATCCGTTGGACTATAGCAAGTTCTGTTTAAGGGAAACTCCTTCATGCGGAATGTCACTTCTCACAGTGTCTTTCCAGTGGAGGAAAGAAGATAGAACAACGACGGACAGAGAGAACGTTGCAACCCGTGAGTGAAGTACAGGGTAAGGCACCTAAGCCTCTATGATGCATACTGGATGTTCAACACCTGGGATTTTCCACAATGTCTACCACTTCTCAAAACACTTCCAATATAGGAGGGAACTGTGCTACCGTAAGTTCTAATGACAGGGATGCATCTGTGCAAGGTTGAAAACTCGAGGATGTGTCTGGGTAGCAAACATGAAGTGTCTCATAAAGGCACCTTAGACTGGATGCGTAGTAGGTTTCTGCTAGGGAAGCTACTTCAGTTTTGTACTCATTCATAACAGTGCTTCCCCTTGGAGGAATGAAGGAAGAACACGGACGGACTAGGGGCACAGTAGGTACTGTGAATAAAGGGCAGGCAATGAACCTTACGCCTGCCAACCACATATTGGATGTTCACCACCAGTGTTGATCCGCACATAGGTTTCGCGTCTAAAACGCTTCCAACTCTGAGAGGGAAGTGTGCTTTAGGAGGGATTCACTGCAGTGTTACGTCTGTTAAAGAAGGAAGCTTTTGGGACTGACTCTGTGTTAACCGCATTAGGCTCACATAGCTTTCCAGTCTCAGACGTCTAACCGTTAGACTATAGGAAGTTCTGTTTAAGGGAAACTCCTTCATGCGGAATGTCACTTCTCACAGTGTCTTTGCAGTGGAGAAAAGAAGATAGAACAAGGACGGACAGAGAGAACGATGCAAACCGTGATTGAAGTACAGGGTAAGCCTCGTAGGCCTCTATTATGCATAATGGTAGTTCAACACCGGAGATGTTCCACAGTGTCTACCTCTTCTCAAAACACTTCCAGTATATGAGGGAACTCTGCTACATTAAGTTCTCACGACAGAGATGCGTCTGTGCTCAGTTGGAAAGTGTAGGACGTGTCTGGGTAGCAACCAGTAAGTGTCTGATACAAGCCGCTAAGAGGGGATGCGGAGGAAGGTATCTGCTCAGGGAAGCTACTTCAGGTGCGTACTCATTCATAACAGTGTCTCTCCTTTGAGGATGTAGATAGAACAGGGAACGACTACGGGCACATTAGGTAATGTGAGTAAAGGGCATGCTAAGGCGCTTAAGCCTGCCAAACACATATTGGATGTTCACCACCAGTGCAGATCCGCACTTAGTTTCTGCGTCGAAAACGCTTCCTACACTGAGAGGGAAGTGTGCTTTAGGAGGGATTCACTGCAGTGTTACGTCTGTTAAAGAAGGAAGCTTTTGGGACTGACTCTGGTAACCCCAATAGGCGCACATAGCTTTCCAGTCTCAGCCGTCTATCCGTTGGACTATAGCAAGTTCTGTTTAAGGGAAACTCCTTCATGCGGAATGTCACTTCTCACAGTGTCTTTCCAGTGGAGGAAAGAAGATAGAAGAACGACGGACAGAGAGAACGTTGCAACCCGTGAGTGAAGTACAGGGTAAGGCACCTAAGCCTCTATGATGCATACTGGATGTTCAACACCTGGGATTTTCCACAATGTCTACCACTTCTCAAAACACTTCCAATATAGGAGGGAACTGTGCTACCGTAAGTTCTAATGACAGGGATGCATCTGTGCAAGGTTGAAAACTCGAGGATGTGTCTGGGTAGCAAACATGAAGTGTCTCATAAAGGCACCTTAGACTGGATGCGTAGTAGGTTTCTGCTAGGGAAGCTACTTCAGTTTTGTACTCATTCATAACAGTGCTTCCCCTTGGAGGAATGAAGGAAGAACACGGACGGACTAGGGGCACAGTAGGTACTGTGAATAAAGGGCAGGCTATGAACCTTACGCCTGCCAACCACATATTGGATGTTCACCACCAGTGTTGATCCGCACATAGGTTCTGCGTCTAAAACGCTTCCAACTCTGAGAGGGAAGTGTGCTTTAGGAGGGATTCACTGCAGTGTTACGTCTGTTAAAGAAGGAAGCTTTTGGGACTGACTCTGTGTTAACCGCATTAGGCGCACATAGCTTTCCAGTCTCAGACGTCTAACCGTTAGACTATAGGAAGTTCTGTTTAAGGGAAACTCCTTCATGCGGAATGTCACTTCTCACAGTGTCTTTGCAGTGGAGAAAAGAAGATAGAACAAGGACGGACAGAGAGAACGATGCAAACCGTGATTGAAGTACAGGGTAAGCCTCGTAGGCCTCTATAATGCATACTGGTAGTTCAACACCGGAGATGTTCCACAGTGTCTACCTCTTCTCAAAACACTTCCAGTATATGAGGGAACTCTGCTACATTAAGTTCTCACGACAGAGATGCATCTGTGCTCAGTTGGAAAGTGTAGGACGTGTCTGGGTAGCAACCAGTAAGTGTCTGATACAAGCCGCTAAGAGGGGATGCGGAGGAAGGTATCTGCTCAGGGAAGCTACTTCAGGTGCGTACTCATTCATAACAGTGTCTCTCCTTTGAGGATGTAGATAGAACAGGGAACGACTACGGGCACATTAGGTACTGTGAGTAAAGGGCATGCTAAGGCGCTTAAGCCTGCCAAACACATATTGGATGTTCACCACCAGTGCAGATCCGCACTTAGTTTCTGCGTCGAAAACGCTTCCTACACTGAGAGGGAAGTGTGCTTTAGGAGGGATTCACTGCAGTGTTACGTCTGTTAAAGAAGGAAGCTTTAGGGACTGACTCTGTGGTAACCCCAATAGGCGCACATAGCTTTCCAGTCTCAGCCGTCTATCCGTTGGACTATAGCAAGTTCTGTTTAAGAAAAACTCCTTCATGCGGAATGTCACTTCTCACAGTGTCTTTCCAGTGGAGGAAAGAAGATAGAACAACGATGGACAGAGAGAACGTTGCAACCCGTGAGTGAAGTACAGGGTAAGGCACCTAAGCCTCTATGATGCATACTGGATGTTCAACACCTGGGATTTTCCACAATGTCTACCACTTCTCAAAACACTTCCAATATAGGAGGGAACTGTGCTACCGTAAGTTCTAATGACAGGGATGCATCTGTGCAAGGTTGAAAACTCGAGGATGTGTCTGGGTAGCAAACATGAAGTGTCTCATAAAGGCACCTTAGACTGGATGCGTAGTAGGTTTCTGCTAGGGAAGCTACTTCAGTTTTGTACTCATTCATAACAGTGCTTCCCCTTGGAGGAATGAAGGAAGAACACGGACGGACTAGGGGCACAGTAGGTACTGTGAATAAAGGGCAGGCTATGAACCTTACGCCTGCCAACCACATATTGGATGTTCACCACCAGTGTTGATCCGCACATAGGTTCTGCGTCTAAAACGCTTCCAACTCTGAGAGGGAAGTGTGCTTTAGGAGGGATTCACTGCAGTGTTACGTCTGTTAAAGAAGGAAGCTTTTGGGACTGACTCTGTGTTAACCGCATTAGGCGCACATAGCTTTCCAGTCTCAGACGTCTAACCGTTAGACTATAGGAAGTTCTGTTTAAGGGAAACTCCTTCATGCGGAATGTCACTTCTCACAGTGTCTTTGCAGTGGAGAAAAGAAGATAGAACAAGGACGGACAGAGAGAACGATGCAAACCGTGATTGAAGTACAGGGTAAGCCTCGTAGGCCTCTATAATGCATACTGGTAGTTCAACACCGGAGATGTTCCACAGTGTCTACCTCTTCTCAAAACACTTCCAGTATATGAGGGAACTCTGCTACATTAAGTTCTCACGACAGAGATGCGTCTGTGCTCAGTTGGAAAGTGTAGGACGTGTCTGGGTAGCAACCAGTAAGTGTCTGATACAAGCCGCTAAGAGGGGATGCGGAGGAAGGTATCTGCTCAGGGAAGCTACTTCAGGTGCGTACTCATTCATAACAGTGTCTCTCCTTTGAGGATGTAGATAGAACAGGGAACGACTACGGGCACATTAGGTACTGTGAGTAAAGGGCATGCTAAGGCGCTTAAGCCTGCCAAACACATATTGGATGTTCACCACCAGTGCAGATCCGCACTTAGTTTCTGCGTCGAAAACGCTTCCTACACTGAGAGGGAAGTGTGCTTTAGGAGGGATTCACTGCAGTGTTACGTCTGTTAAAGAAGGAAGCTTTTGGGACTGACTCTGTGGTAACCCCAATAGGCGCACATAGCTTTCCAGTCTCAGCCGTCTATCCGTTGGACTATAGCAAGTTCTGTTTAAGGGAAACTCCTTCATGCGGAATGTCACTTCTCACAGTGTCTTTCCAGTGGAGGAAAGAAGATAGAACAACGATGGACAGAGAGAACGTTGCAACCCGTGAGTGAAGTACAGGGTAAGGCACCTAAGCCTCTATGATGCATACTGGATGTTCAACACCTGGGATTTTCCACAATGTCTACCACTTCTCAAAACACTTCCAATATAGGAGGGAACTGTGCTACCGTAAGTTCTAATGACAGGGATGCATCTGTGCAAGGTTGAAAACTCGAGGATGTGTCTGGGTAGCAAACATGAAGTGTCTCATAAAGGCACCTTAGACTGGATGCGTAGTAGGTTTCTGCTAGGGAAGCTACTTCAGTTTTGTACTCATTCATAACAGTGCTTCCCCTTGGAGGAATGAAGGAAGAACACGGACGGACTAGGGGCACAGTAGGTACTGTGAATAAAGGGCAGGCTATGAACCTTACGCCTGCCAACCACATATTGGATGTTCACCACCAGTGTTGATCCGCACATAGGTTCTGCGTCTAAAACGCTTCCAACTCTGAGAGGGAAGTGTGCCTTAGGAGGGATTCACTGCAGTGTTACGTCTGTTAAAGAAGGAAGCTTTTGGGACTGACTCTGTGTTAACCGCTTTAGGCGCACATAGCTTTCCAGTCTCAGACGTCGAACCGTTAGACTATAGGAAGTTCTGTTTAAGGGAAACTCCTTCATGCGGAATGTCACTTCTCACAGTGTCTTTGCAGTGGAGAAAAGAAGATAGAACAAGGACGGACAGAGAGAACGATGCAAACCGTGATTGAAGTACAGGGTAAGCCTCGTAGGCCTCTATTATGCATACTGGTAGTTCAACACCGGAGATGTTCCACAGTGTCTACCTCTTCTCAAAACACTTCCAGTATATGAGGGAACTCTGCTACATTAAGTTCTCACGACAGAGATGCGTCTGTGCTCAGTTGGAAAGTGTAGGACGTGTCTGGGTAGCAACCAGTAAGTGTCTGATACAAGCCGCTAAGAGGGGATGCGGAGGAAGGTATCTGCTCAGGGAAGCTACTTCAGGTGCGTACTCATTCATAACAGTGTCTCTCCTTTGAGGATAAAGATAGAACAGGGAACGACTACGGGCACATTAGGTACTGTGAGTAAAGGGCATGCTAAGGCGCTTAAGCCTGCCAAACACATATTGGATGTTCACCACCAGTGCAGATCCGCACTTAGTTTCTGCGTCGAAAATGCTTCCTACACTGAGAGGGAAGTGTGCTTTAGGAGGGATTCACTGCAGTGTTACGTCTGTTAAAGAAGGAAGCTTTTGGGACTGACTCTGTGTAACCCCAATAGGCACACATAGCTTCCCAGTCTCAGCCGTCTATCCGTTGGACTATAGCAAGTTCTGTTTAAGGGAAACTCCTTCATTCGGAATGTCACTTCTCACAGTGTCTTTCCAGTGGAGGAAAGAAGATAGAACAACGACGGACAGAGAGAACGTTGCAACCCGTGCGTGAAGTACAGGGTAAGGCACCTAAGCCTCTATGATGCATACTGGATGTTCAACACCTGGGATTTTCCACAATGTCTACCACTTCTCAAAACACTTCCAATATAGGAGGGAACTGTGCTACCGTAAGTTCTAATGACAGGGATGCATCTGTGCAAGGTTGAAAACTCGAGGATGTGTCTGGGTAGCAAACATGAAGTGTCTCATAAAGGCACCTTAGACTGGATGCGTAGTAGGTATCTGCTAGGGAAGCTACTTCAGTTTTGTACTCATTCATAACAGTGCTTCTCCTTGGAGGAATGAAGGAAGAACACGGATGGACTAGGGGCACATTAGGTACTGTGAATAAAGGGCAGGCTATGAACCTTACGCCTGCCAACCACATATTGGATGTTCACAACCAGTGTTGATCCGCACATAGGTTCTGCGTCTAAAACGATTCCAACACTGAGAGGGAAGTGTGCCTTAGGAGGGATTCACTGCAGTGTTACGTCTGTTAAAGAAGGAAGCTTTTGGGACTGACTCTGTGGTAACCGCATTAGGCGCACATAGCTTTCCAGTCTCAGTCGTCTAACCGTTAGACTTTAGGAAGTTCTGTTTAAGGGAAACTCCTTCATGCGGAATGTCACTTCTCACAGTGTCTTTGCAGTGGAGAAAAGAAGATAGAACAAGGACGGACAGAGAGAACGATGCAAACCGTGATTGAAGTACAGGGTAAGCCTCGTAGGCCTCTATTATGCATACTGGTAGTTCAACACCGGAGATGTTCCACAGTGTCTACCTCTTCTCAAAACACTTCCCGTATATGAGGGAACTCTGCTACATTAAGTTCTCACGACAGAGATGCGTCTGTGCTCAGTTGGAAAGTGTAGGACGTGTCTGGGTAGCAACCAGTAAGTGTCTGATACAAGCCGCTAAGAGGGGATGCGGAGGAAGGTATCTGCTCAGGGAAGCTACTTCAGGTGCGTACTCATTCATAACAGTGTCTCTCCTTTGAGGATGTAGATAGAACAGGGAACGACTACGGGCACATTAGGTACTGTGAGTAAAGGGCATGCTAAGGCGCTTAAGCCTGCCAAACACATATTGGAGGTTCACCACCAGTGCAGATCCGCACTTAGTTTCTGCGTCGAAAACGCTTCCTACACTGAGAGGGAAGTGTGCTTTAGGAGGGATTCACTGCAGTGTTACGTCTGTTAAAGAAGGAAGCTTTTGGAACTGACTCTGTGGTAACCCCAATAGGCGCACTTAGCTTTCCAGTCTCAGCCGTCTATCCGTTGGACTATAGCAAGTTCTGTTTAAGGGAAACTCCTTCATGCGGAATGTCACTTCTCACAGTGTCTTTCCAGTGGAGGAAAGAAGATAGAACAACGATGGACAGAGAGAACGTTGCAACCCGTGAGTGAAGTACAGGGTAAGGCACCTAAGCCTCTATGATGCATACTGGATGTTCAACACCTGGGATTTTCCACAATGTTACCACTTCTCAAAACACTTCCAATATAGGAGGGAACTGTACTACCGTAAGTTCTAATGACAGGGATGCATCTGTGCAAGGTTGAAAACTCGAGGATGTGTCTGGGTAGCAAACATGAAGTGTCTCATAAAGGCACCTTAGACTGGATGCGTAGTAGGTTTCTTCTAGGGAAGCTACTTCAGTTTTGTACTCATTCATAACAGTGCTTCCCCTTGGAGGAATGAAGGAAGAACACGGACGGACTAGGGGCACATTAGGTACTGTGAATAAAGGGCAGGCTATGAACCTTACGCCTGCCAACCACATATTGGATGTTCACCACCAGTGTTGATCCGCACATAGGTTCTGCGTCTAAAACGCTTCCAACACTGAGAGGGAAGTGTGCTTTAGGAGGGATTCACTGCAGTGTTACGTCTGTTAAAGAAGGATGCTTTTGGGACTGACTCTGTGGTAACAGCATTAGGCGCACATAGCTATCCAGTCTCAGACGTCTAACCGTTAGACTATAGGAAGTTCTGTTTAAGGGAAACTCCTTCATGCGGAATGTCACTTCTCACAGTGTCTTTGCAGTGGAGAAAAGAAGATAGAACAAGGACGGACAGAGAGAACGATGCAAACGTGATTGAAGTACAGGGTAAGCCTCGTAGGCCTCTATTATGCATACTGGTAGTTCAACACCGGAGATGTTCCACAGTGTCTACCTCTTCTCAAAACACTTCCAGTATATGAGGGATCTCTGCTACATTAGGTTCTCACGACAGAGATGCGTCTGTGCTCAGTTGGAAAGTGTAGGACGTGTCTGGGTAGCAACCAGTAAGTGTCTGATACAAGCCGCTAAGAGGGGATGCGGAGGAAGGTATCTGCTCAGGGAAGCTACTTCAGGTGAGTACTCATTCATAACAGTGTCTCTCCTTTGAGGATGTAGATAGAACAGGGAACGACTACGGGCATATTAGGTACTGTGAGTAAAGGGCATGCTAAGGCGCTTAAGCCTGCCAAACACATATTGGATGTTCACCACCAGTGCAGATCCGCACTTAGTTTCTGCGTCGAAAATGCTTCCTACACTGAGAGGGAAGTGTGCTTTAGGAGGGATTCACTGCAGTGTTACGTCTGTTAAAGAAGGAAGCTTTTGGGACTGACTCTGTGTAACCCCAATAGGCACACATAGCTTCCCAGTCTCAGCCGTCTATCCGTTGGACTATAGCAAGTTCTGTTTAAGGGAAACTCCTTCATGCGGAATGTCACTTCTCACAGTGTCTTTCCAGTGGAGGAAAGAAGATAGAACAACGATGGACAGAGAGAACGTTGCAACCCGTGAGTGAAGTACAGGGTAAGGCACCTAAGCCTCTATGATGCATACTGGATGTTCAACACCTGGGATTTTCCACAATGTTACCACTTCTCAAAACACTTCCAATATAGGAGGGAACTGTGCTACCGTAAGTTCTAATGACAGGGATGCATCTGTGCAAGGTTGAAAACTCGAGGATGTGTCTGGGTAGCAAACATGAAGTGTCTCATAAAGGCACCTTAGACTGGATGCGTAGTAGGTTTCTTCTAGGGAAGCTACTTCAGTTTTGTACTCATTCATAACAGTGCTTCCCCTTGGAGGAATGAAGGAAGAACACGGACGGACTAGGGGCACATTAGGTACTGTGAATAAAGGGCAGGCTATGAACCTTACGCCTGCCAACCACATATTGGATGTTCACCACCAGTGTTGATCCGCACATAGGTTCTGCGTCTAAAACGCTTCCAACACTGAGAGGGAAGTGTGCTTTAGGAGGGATTCACTGCAGTGTTACGTCTGTTAAAGAAGGATGCTTTTGGGACTGACTCTGTGGTAACAGCATTAGGCGCACATAGCTTTCCAGTCTCAGACGTCTAACCGTTAGACTATAGGAAGTTCTGTTTAAGGGAAACTCCTTCATGCGGAATGTCACTTCTCACAGTGTCTTTGCAGTGGAGAAAAGAAGATAGAACAAGGACGGACAGAGAGAACGATGCAAACCGTGATTGAAGTACAGGGTAAGCCTCGTAGGCCTCTATTATGCATACTGGTAGTTCAACACCGGAGATGTTCCACAGTGTCTACCTCTTCTCAAAACACTTCCAGTATATGAGGGAACTCTGCTACATTAGGTTCTCACGACAGAGATGCGTCTGTGCTCAGTTGGAAAGTGTAGGACGTGTCTGGGTAGCAACCAGTAAGTGTCTGATACAAGCCGCTAAGAGGGGATGCGGAGGAAGGTATCTGCTCAGGGAAGCTACTTCAGGTGAGTACTCATTCATAACAGTGTCTCTCCTTTGAGGATGTAGATAGAACAGGGAACGACTACGGGCATATTAGGTACTGTGAGTAAAGGGCATGCTAAGGCGCTTAAGCCTGCCAAACACATATTGGATGTTCACCACCAGTGCAGATCCGCACTTAGTTTCTGCGTCGAAAATGCTTCCTACACTGAGAGGGAAGTGTGCTTTAGGAGGGATTCACTGCAGTGTTACGTCTGTTAAAGAAGGAAGCTTTTGGGACTGACTCTGTGTAACCCCAATAGGCACACATAGCTTCCCAGTCTCAGCCGTCTATCCGTTGGACTATAGCAAGTTCTGTTTAAGGGAAACTCCTTCATTCGGAATGTCACTTCTCACAGTGTCTTTCCAGTGGAGGAAAGAAGATAGAACAACGACGGACAGAGAGAACGTTGCAACCCGTGCGTGAAGTACAGGGTAAGGCACCTAAGCCTCTATGATGCATACTGGATGTTCAACACCTGGGATTTTCCACAATGTCTACCACTTCTCAAAACACTTCCAATATAGGAGGGAACTGTGCTACCGTAAGTTCTAATGACAGGGATGCATCTGTGCAAGGTTGAAAACTCGAGGATGTGTCTGGGTAGCAAACATGAAGTGTCTCATAAAGGCACCTTAGACTGGATGCGTAGTAGGTATCTGCTAGGGAAGCTACTTCAGTTTTGTACTCATTCATAACAGTGCTTCTCCTTGGAGGAATGAAGGAAGAACACGGACGGACTAGGGGCACATTAGGTACTGTGAATAAAGGGCAGGCTATGAACCTTACGCCTGCCAACCACATATTGGATGTTCACAACCAGTGTTGATCCGCACATAGGTTCTGCGTCTAAAACGCTTCCAACACTGAGAGGGAAGTGTGCCTTAGGAGGGATTCACTGCAGTGTTACGTCTGTTAAAGAAGGAAGCTTTTGGGACTGACTCTGTGGTAACCGCATTAGGCGCACATAGCTTTCCAGTCTCAGTCGTCTAACCGTTAGACTATAGGAAGTTCTGTTTAAGGGAAACTCCTTCATGCGGAATGTCACTTCTCACAGTGTCTTTGCAGTGGAGAAAAGAAGATAGAACAAGGACGGACAGAGAGAACGATGCAAACCGTGATTGAAGTACAGGGTAAGCCTCGTAGGCCTCTATTATGCATACTGGTAGTTCAACACCGGAGATGTTCCACAGTGTCTACCTCTTCTCAAAACACTTCCCGTATATGAGGGAACTCTGCTACATTAAGTTCTCACGACAGAGATGCGTCTGTGCTCAGTTGGAAAGTGTAGGACGTGTCTGGGTAGCAACCAGTAAGTGTCTGATACAAGCCGCTAAGAGGGGATGCGGAGGAAGGTATCTGCTCAGGGAAGCTACTTCAGGTGCTTACTCATTCATAACAGTGTCTCTCCTTTGAGGATGTAGATAGAACAGGGAACGACTACGGGCACATTAGGTACTGTGAGTAAAGGGCATGCTAAGGCGCTTAAGCCTGCCAAACACATATTGGATGTTCACCACCAGTGCAGATCCGCACTTAGTTTCTGCGTCGAAAACGCTTCCTACACTGAGAGGGAAGTGTGCTTTAGGAGGGATTCACTGCAGTGTTACGTCTGTTAAAGAAGGAAGCTTTTGGAACTGACTCTGTGGTAACCCCAATAGGCGCACTTAGCTTTCCAGTCTCAGCCGTCTATCCGTTGGACTATAGCAAGTTCTGTTTAAGGGAAACTCCTTCATGCGGAATGTCACTTCTCACAGTGTCTTTCCAGTGGAGGAAAGAAGATAGAACAACGATGGACAGAGAGAACGTTGCAACCCGTGAGTGAAGTACAGGGTAAGGCACCTAAGCCTCTATGATGCATACTGGATGTTCAACACCTGGGATTTTCCACAATGTTACCACTTCTCAAAACACTTCCAATATAGGAGGGAACTGTGCTACCGTAAGTTCTAATGACAGGGATGCATCTGTGCAAGGTTGAAAACTCGAGGATGTGTCTGGGTAGCAAACATGAAGTGTCTCATAAAGGCACCTTAGACTGGATGCGTAGTAGGTTTCTTCTAGGGAAGCTACTTCAGTTTTGTACTCATTCATAACAGTGCTTCCCCTTGGAGGAATGAAGGAAGAACACGGACGGACTAGGGGCACAATAGGTACTGTGAATAAAGGGCAGGCTATGAACCTTACGCCTGCCAACCACATATTGGATGTTCACCACCAGTGTTGATCCGCACATAGGTTCTGCGTCTAAAACGCTTCCAACACTGAGAGGGAAGTGTGCTTTAGGAGGGATTCACTGCAGTGTTACGTCTGTTAAAGAAGGATGCTTTTGGGACTGACTCTGTGGTAACAGCATTAGGCGCACATAGCTTTCCAGTCTCAGACGTCTAACCGTTAGACTATAGGAAGTTCTGTTTAAGGGAAACTCCTTCATGCGGAATGTCACTTCTCACAGTGTCTTTGCAGTGGAGAAAAGAAGATAGAACAAGGACGGACAGAGAGAACGATGCAAACCGTGATTGAAGTACAGGGTAAGCCTCGTAGGCCTCTATTATGCATACTGGTAGTTCAACACCGGAGATGTTCCACAGTGTCTACCTCTTCTCAAAACACTTCCAGTATATGAGGGAACTCTGCTACATTAGGTTCTCACGACAGAGATGCGTCTGTGCTCAGTTGGAAAGTGTAGGACGTGTCTGGGTAGCAACCAGTAAGTGTCTGATACAAGCCGCTAAGAGGGGATGCGGAGGAAGGTATCTGCTCAGGGAAGCTACTTCAGGTGAGTACTCATTCATAACAGTGTCTCTCCTTTGAGGATGTAGATAGAACAGGGAACGACTACGGGCACATTAGGTACTGTGAGTAAAGGGCATGCTAAGGCGCTTAAGCCTGCCAAACACATATTGGATGTTCACCACCAGTGCAGATCCGCACTTAGTTTCTGCGTCGAAAACGCTTCCTACACTGAGAGGGAAGTGTGCTTTAGGAGGGATTCACTGCAGTGTTACGTCTGTTAAAGAAGGAAGCTTTTGGGACTGACTCTGTGGTAACCCCAATAGGCGCACATAGCTTTCCAGTCTCAGCCGTCTATCCGTTGGACTATAGCAAGTTCTGTTTAAGGGAAACTCCTTCATGCGGAATGTCACTTCTCACAGTGTCTTTCCAGTGGAGGAAAGAAGATAGAACAACGACGGACAGAGAGAACGTTGCAACCCGTGAGTGAAGTACAGGGTAAGGCACCTAAGCCTCTATGATGCATACTGGATGTTCAACACCTGGGATTTTCCACAATGTCTACCACTTCTCAAAACACTTCCAATATAGGAGGGAACTGTGCTACCGTAAGTTCTAATGACAGGGATGCATCTGTGCAAGGTTGAAAACTCGAGGATGTGTCTGGGTAGCAAACATGAAGTGTCTCATAAAGGCACCTTAGACTGGATGCGTAGTAGGTTACTGCTAGGGAAGCTACTTCAGTTTTGTACTCATTCATAACAGTGCTTCCCCTTGGAGGAATGAAGGAAGAACACGGACGGACTAGGGGCACAGTAGGTACTGTGAATAAAGGGCAGGCTATGAACCTTACGCCTGCCAACCACATATTGGATGTTCACCACCAGTGTTGATCCGCACATAGGTTCTGCGTCTAAAACGCTTCCAACTCTGAGAGGGAAGTGTGCTTTAGGAGGGATTCACTGCAGTGTTACGTCTGTTAAAGAAGGAAGCTTTTGGGACTGACTCTGTGTTAACCGCATTAGGCGCACATAGCTTTCCAGTCTCAGACGTCTAACCGTTAGACTATAGGAAGTTCTGTTTAAGGGAAACTCCTTCATGCGGAATGTCACTTCTCACAGTGTCTTTGCAGTGGAGAAAAGAAGATAGAACAAGGACGGACAGAGAGAACGATGCAAACCGTGATTGAAGTACAGGGTAAGCCTCGTAGGCCTCTATTATGCATACTGGTAGTTCAACACCGGAGATGATCCACAGTGTCTACCTCTTCTCAAAACACTTCCAGTATATGAGGGAACTCTGCTACATTAAGTTCTCACGACAGAGATGCGTCTGTGCTCAGTTGGAAAGTGTAGGACGTGTCTGGGTAGCAACCAGTAAGTGTCTGATACAAGCCGCTAAGAGGGGATGCGGAGGAAGGTATCTGCTCAGGGAAGCTACTTCAGGTGCGTACTCATTCATAACAGTGTCTCTCCTTTGAGGATGTAGATAGAACAGGGAACGACTACGGGCACATTAGGTACTGTGAGTAAAGGGCATGCTAAGGCGCTTAAGCCTGCCAAACACATATTGGATGTTCACCACCAGTGCAGATCCGCACTTAGTTTCTGCGTCGAAAACGCTTCCTACACTGAGAGGGAAGTGTGCTTTAGGAGGGATTCACTGCAGTGTTACGTCTGTTAAAGAAGGAAGCTTTTGGGACTGACTCTGGTAACCCCAATAGGCGCACATAGCTTTCCAGTCTCAGCCGTCTATCCGTTGGACTATAGCAAGTTCTGTTTAAGGGAAACTCCTTCATGCGGAATGTCACTTCTCACAGTGTCTTTCCAGTGGAGGAAAGAAGATAGAACAACGACGGACAGAGAGAACGTTGCAACCCGTGAGTGAAGTACAGGGTAAGGCACCTAAGCCTCTATGATGCATACTGGATGTTCAACACCTGGGATTTTCCACAATGTCTACCACTTCTCAAAACACTTCCAATATAGGAGGGAACTGTGCTACCGTAAGTTCTAATGACAGGGATGCATCTGTGCAAGGTTGAAAACTCGAGGATGTGTCTGGGTAGCAAACATGGAGTGTCTCATAAAGGCACCTTAGACTGGATGCGTAGTAGGTTTCTGCTAGGGAAGCTACTTCAATTTTGTACTCATTCATAACAGTGCTTCCCCTTGGAGGAATGAAGGAAGAACACGGACGGACTAGGGGCACAGTAGGTACTGTGAATAAAGGGCAGGCTATGAACCTTACGCCTGCCAACCACATATTGGATGTTCACCACCAGTGTTGATCCGCACATAGGTTCTGCGTCTAAAACGCTTCCAACTCTGAGAGGGAAGTGTGCTTTAGGAGGGATTCACTGCAGTGTTACGTCTGTTAAAGAAGGAAGCTTTTGGGACTGACTCTGTGTTAACCGCATTAGGCGCACATAGCTTTCCAGTCTCAGACGTCTAACCGTTAGACTATAGGAAGTTCTGTTTAAGGGAAACTCCTTCATGCGGAATGTCACTTCTCACAGTGTCTTTGCAGTGGAGAAAAGAAGATAGAACAAGGACGGACAGAGAGAACGATGCAAACCGTGATTGAAGTACAGGGTAAGCCTCGTAGGCCTCTATTATGCATACTGGTAGTTCAACACCGGAGATGTTCCACAGTGTCTACCTCTTCTCAAAACACTTCCAGTATATGAGGGAACTCTGCTACATTAAGTTCTCACGACAGAGATGCGTCTGTGCTCAGTTGGAAAGTGTAGGACGTGTCTGGGTAGCAACCAGTAAGTGTCTGATACAAGCCGCTAAGAGGGGATGCGGAGGAAGGTATCTGCTCAGGGAAGCTACTTCAGGTGCGTACTCATTCATAACAGTGTCTCTCCTTTGAGGATGTAGATAGAACAGGGAACGACTACGGGCACATTAGGTACTGTGAGTAAAGGGCATGCTAAGGCGCTTAAGCCTGCCAAACACATATTGGATGTTCACCACCAGTGCAGATCCGCACTTAGTTTCTGCGTCGAAAACGCTTCCTACACTGAGAGGGAAGTGTGCTTTAGGAGGGATTCACTGCAGTGTTACGTCTGTTAAAGAAGGAAGCTTTTGGGACTGACTCTGTGGTAACCCCAATAGGCGCACATAGCTTTCCAGTCTCAGCCGTCTATCCGTTGGACTATAGCAAGTTCTGTTTAAGGGAAACTCCTTCATGCGGAATGTCACTTCTCACAGTGTCTTTCCAGTGGAGGAAAGAAGATAGAACAACGATGGACAGAGAGAACGTTGCAACCCGTGAGTGAAGTACAGGGTAAGGCACCTAAGCCTCTATGATGCATACTGGATGTTCAACACCTGGGATTTTCCACAATGTCTACCACTTCTCAAAACACTTCCAATATAGGAGGGAACTGTGCTACCGTAAGTTCTAATGACAGGGATGCATCTGTGCAAGGTTGAAAACTCGAGGATGTCTCTGGGTAGCAATCATGGAGTGTCTCATAAAGGCACCTTAGACTGGATGCGTAGTAGGTTTCTGCTAGGGAAGCTACTTCAGTTTTGTACTCATTCATAACAGTGCTTCCCCTTGGAGGAATGAAGGAAGAACACGGACGGACTAGGGGCACAGTAGGTACTGTGAATAAAGGGCAGGCTATGAACCTTACGCCTGCCAACCACATATTGGATGTTCACCACCAGTGTTGATCCGCACATAGGTTCTGCGTCTAAAACGCTTCCAACTCTGAGAGGGAAGTGTGCCTTAGGAGGGATTCACTGCAGTGTTACGTCTGTTAAAGAAGGAAGCTTTTGGGACTGACTCTGTGTTAACCGCATTAGGCGCACATAGCTTTCCAGTCTCAGACGTCTAACCGTTAGAGTATAGGAAGTTCTGTTTAAGGGAAACTCCTTCATGCGGAATGTCACTTCTCACAGTGTCTTTGCAGTGGAGAAAAGAAGATAGAACAAGGACGGACAGAGAGAACGATGCAAACCGTGATTGAAGTACAGGGTAAGCCTCGTAGGCCTCTATTATGCATACTGGTAGTTCAACACCGGAGATGTTCCACAGTGTCTACCTCTTCTCAAAACACTTCCAGTATATGAGGGAACTCTGCTACATTAAGTTCTCACGACAGAGATGCGTCTGTGCTCAGTTGGAAAGTGTAGGACGTGTCTGGGTAGCAACCAGTAAGTGTCTGATACAAGCCGCTAAGAGGAGATGCAGAGGAAGGTATCTGCTCAGGGAAGCTACTTCAGGTGCGTACTCATTCATAACAGTGTCTCTCCTTTGAGGATGTAGATAGAACAGGGAACGACTACGGGCACATTAGGTACTGTGAGTAAAGGGCATGCTAAGGCGCTTAAGCCTGCCAAACACATATTGGATGATCACCACCAGTGCAGATCCGCACTTAGTTTCTGCGTCGAAAACGCTTCCTACACTGAGAGGGAAGTGTGCTTTAGGAGGGATTCACTGCAGTGTTACGTCTGTTAAAGAAGGATGCTTTTGGGACTGACTCTGTGGTAACAGCATTAGGCGCACATAGCTTTCCAGTCTCAGACGTCTAACCGTTAGACTATAGGAAGTTCTGTTTAAGGGAAACTCCTTCATGCGGAATGTCACTTCTCACAGTGTCTTTGCAGTGGAGAAAAGAAGATAGAACAAGGACGGACAGAGAGAACGATGCAAACCGTGATTGAAGTACAGGGTAAGCCTCGTAGGCCTCTATTATGCATACTGGTAGTTCAACACCGGAGATGTTCCACAGTGTCTACCTCTTCTCAAAACACTTCCAGTATATGAGGGAACTCTGCTACATTAGGTTCTCACGACAGAGATGCGTCTGTGCTCAGTTGGAAAGTGTAGGACGTGTCTGGGTAGCAACCAGTAAGTGTCTGATACAAGCCGCTAAGAGGGGATGCGGAGGAAGGTATCTGCTCAGGGAAGCTACTTCAGGTGAGTACTCATTCATAACAGTGTCTCTCCTTTGAGGATGTAGATAGAACAGGGAACGACTACGGGCATATTAGGTACTGTGAGTAAAGGGCATGCTAAGGCGCTTAAGCCTGCCAAACACATATTGGATGTTCACCACCAGTGCAGATCCGCACTTAGTTTCTGCGTCGAAAATGCTTCCTACACTGAGAGGGAAGTGTGCTTTAGGAGGGATTCACTGCAGTGTTACGTCTGTTAAAGAAGGAAGCTTTTGGGACTGACTCTGTGTAACCCCAATAGGCACACATAGCTTCCCAGTCTCAGCCGTCTATCCGTTGGACTATAGCAAGTTCTGTTTAAGGGAAACTCCTTCATTCGGAATGTCACTTCTCACAGTGTCTTTCCAGTGGAGGAAAGAAGATAGAACAACGACGGACAGAGAGAACGTTGCAACCCGTGCGTGAAGTACAGGGTAAGGCACCTAAGCCTCTATGATGCATACTGGATGTTCAACACCTGGGATTTTCCACAATGTCTACCACTTCTCAAAACACTTCCAATATAGGAGGGAACTGTGCTACCGTAAGTTCTAATGACAGGGATGCATCTGTGCAAGGTTGAAAACTCGAGGATGTGTCTGGGTAGCAAACATGAAGTGTCTCATAAAGGCACCTTAGACTGGATGCGTAGTAGGTATCTGCTAGGGAAGCTACTTCAGTTTTGTACTCATTCATAACAGTGCTTCTCCTTGGAGGAATGAAGGAAGAACACGGACGGACTAGGGGCACATTAGGTACTGTGAATAAAGGGCAGGCTATGAACCTTACGCCTGCCAACCACATATTGGATGTTCACAACCAGTGTTGATCCGCACATAGGTTCTGCGTCTAAAACGCTTCCAACACTGAGAGGGAAGTGTGCATTAGGAGGGATTCACTGCAGTGTTACGTCTGTTAAAGAAGGAAGCTTTTGGGACTGACTCTGTGGTAACCGCATTAGGCGCACATAGCTTTCCAGTCTCAGTCGTCTAACCGTTAGACTATAGGAAGTTCTGTTTAAGGGAAACTCCTTCATGCGGAATGTCACTTCTCACAGTGTCTTTGCAGTGGAGAAAAGAAGATAGAACAAGGACGGACAGAGAGAACGATGCAAACCGTGATTGAAGTACAGGGTAATCCTCGTAGGCCTCTATTATGCATACTGGTAGTTCAACACCGGAGATGTTCCACAGTGTCTACCTCTTCTCAAAACACTTCCCGTATATGAGGGAACTCTGCTACATTAAGTTCTCACGACAGAGATGCGTCTGTGCTCAGTTGGAAAGTGTAGGACGTGTCTGGGTAGCAACCAGTAAGTGTCTGATACAAGCCGCTAAGAGGGGATGCGGAGGAAGGTATCTGCTCAGGGAAGCTACTTCAGGTGCTTACTCATTCATAACAGTGTCTCTCCTTTGAGGATGTAGATAGAACAGGGAACGACTACGGGCACATTAGGTACTGTGAGTAAAGGGCATGCTAAGGCGCTTAAGCCTGCCAAACACATATTGGATGTTCACCACCAGTGCAGATCCGCACTTAGTTTCTGCGTCGAAAACGCTTCCTACACTGAGAGGGAAGTGTGCTTTAGGAGGGATTCACTGCAGTGTTACGTCTGTTAAAGAAGGAAGCTTTTGGAACTGACTCTGTGGTAACCCCAATAGGCGCACTTAGCTTTCCAGTCTCAGCCGTCTATCCGTTGGACTATAGCAAGTTCTGTTTAAGGGAAACTCCTTCATGCGGAATGTCACTTCTCACAGTGTCTTTCCAGTGGAGGAAAGAAGATAGAACAACGATGGACAGAGAGAACGTTGCAACCCGTGAGTGAAGTACAGGGTAAGGCACCTAAGCCTCTATGATGCATACTGGATGTTCAACACCTGGGATTTTCCACAATGTTACCACTTCTCAAAACACTTCCAATATAGGAGGGAACTGTGCTACCGTAAGTTCTAATGACAGGGATGCATCTGTGCAAGGTTGAAAACTCGAGGATGTGTCTGGGTAGCAAACATGAAGTGTCTCATAAAGGCACCTTAGACTGGATGCGTAGTAGGTTTCTTCTAGGGAAGCTACTTCAGTTTTGTACTCATTCATAACAGTGCTTCCCCTTGGAGGAATGAAGGAAGAACACGGACGGACTAGGGGCACATTAGGTACTGTGAATAAAGGGCAGGCTATGAACCTTACGCCTGCCAACCACATATTGGATGTTCACCACCAGTGTTGATCCGCACATAGGTTCTGCGTCTAAAACGCTTCCAACACTGAGAGGGAAGTGTGCTTTAGGAGGGATTCACTGCAGTGTTACGTCTGTTAAAGAAGGATGCTTTTGGGACTGACTCTGTGGTAACAGCATTAGGCGCACATAGCTTTCCAGTCTCAGACGTCTAACCGTTAGACTATAGGAAGTTCTGTTTAAGGGAAACTCCTTCATGCGGAATGTCACTTCTCACAGTGTCTTTGCAGTGGAGAAAAGAAGATAGAACAAGGACGGACAGAGAGAACGATGCAAACCGTGATTGAAGTACAGGGTAAGCCTCGTAGGCCTCTATTATGCATACTGGTAGTTCAACACCGGAGATGTTCCACAGTGTCTACCTCTTCTCAAAACACTTCCAGTATATGAGGGAACTCTGCTACATTAGGTTCTCACGACAGAGATGCGTCTGTGCTCAGTTGGAAAGTGTAGGACGTGTCTGGGTAGCAACCAGTAAGTGTCTGATACAAGCCGCTAAGAGGGGATGCGGAGGAAGGTATCTGCTCAGGGAAGCTACTTCAGGTGAGTACTCATTCATAACAGTGTCTCTCCTTTGAGGATGTAGATAGAACAGGGAACGACTACGGGCACATTAGGTACTGTGAGTAAAGGGCATGCTAAGGCGCTTAAGCCTGCCAAACACATATTGGATGTTCACCACCAGTGCAGATCCGCACTTAGTTTCTGCGTCGAAAACGCTTCCTACACTGAGAGGGAAGTGTGCTTTAGGAGGGATTCACTGCAGTGTTACGTCTGTTAAAGAAGGAAGCTTTTGGGACTGACTCTGTGGTAACCCCAATAGGCGCACATAGCTTTCCAGTCTCAGCCGTCTATCCGTTGGACTATAGCAAGTTCTGTTTAAGGGAAACTCCTTCATGCGGAATGTCACTTCTCACAGTGTCTTTCCAGTGGAGGAAAGAAGATAGAACAACGACGGACAGAGAGAACGTTGCAACCCGTGAGTGAAGTACAGGGTAAGGCACCTAAGCCTCTATGATGCATACTGGATGTTCAACACCTGGGATTTTCCACAATGTCTACCACTTCTCAAAACACTTCCAATATAGGAGGGAACTGTGCTACCGTAAGTTCTAATGACAGGGATGCATCTGTGCAAGGTTGAAAACTCGAGGATGTGTCTGGGTAGCAAACATGAAGTGTCTCATAAAGGCACCTTAGACTGGATGCGTAGTAGGTTACTGCTAGGGAAGCTACTTCAGTTTTGTACTCATTCATAACAGTGCTTCCCCTTGGAGGAATGAAGGAAGAACACGGACGGACTAGGGGCACAGTAGGTACTGTGAATAAAGGGCAGGCTATGAACCTTACGCCTGCCAACCACATATTGGATGTTCACCACCAGTGTTGATCCGCACATAGGTTCTGCGTCTAAAACGCTTCCAACTCTGAGAGGGAAGTGTGCTTTAGGAGGGATTCACTGCAGTGTTACGTCTGTTAAAGAAGGAAGCTTTTGGGACTGACTCTGTGTTAACCGCATTAGGCGCACATAGCTTTCCAGTCTCAGACGTCTAACCGTTAGACTATAGGAAGTTCTGTTTAAGGGAAACTCCTTCATGCGGAATGTCACTTCTCACAGTGTCTTTGCAGTGGAGAAAAGAAGATAGAACAAGGACGGACAGAGAGAACGATGCAAACCGTGATTGAAGTACAGGGTAAGCCTCGTAGGCCTCTATTATGCATACTGGTAGTTCAACACCGGAGATGTTCCACAGTGTCTACCTCTTCTCAAAACACTTCCAGTATATGAGGGAACTCTGCTACATTAAGTTCTCACGACAGAGATGCGTCTGTGCTCAGTTGGAAAGTGTAGGACGTGTCTGGGTAGCAACCAGTAAGTGTCTGATACAAGCCGCTAAGAGGGGATGCGGAGGAAGGTATCTGCTCAGGGAAGCTACTTCAGGTGCGTACTCATTCATAACAGTGTCTCTCCTTTGAGGATGTAGATAGAACAGGGAACGACTACGGGCACATTAGGTACTGTGAGTAAAGGGCATGCTAAGGCGCTTAAGCCTGCCAAACACATATTGGATGTTCACCACCAGTGCAGATCCGCACTTAGTTTCTGCGTCGAAAACGCTTCCTACACTGAGAGGGAAGTGTGCTTTAGGAGGGATTCACTGCAGTGTTACGTCTGTTAAAGAAGGAAGCTTTTGGGACTGACTCTGGTAACCCCAATAGGCGCACATAGCTTTCCAGTCTCAGCCGTCTATCCGTTGGACTATAGCAAGTTCTGTTTAAGGGAAACTCCTTCATGCGGAATGTCACTTCTCACAGTGTCTTTCCAGTGGAGGAAAGAAGATAGAACAACGACGGACAGAGAGAACGTTGCAACCCGTGAGTGAAGTACAGGGTAAGGCACCTAAGCCTCTATGATGCATACTGGATGTTCAACACCTGGGATTTTCCACAATGTCTACCACTTCTCAAAACACTTCCAATATAGGAGGGAACTGTGCTACCGTAAGTTCTAATGACAGGGATGCATCTGTGCAAGGTTGAAAACTCGAGGATGTGTCTGGGTAGCAAACATGGAGTGTCTCATAAAGGCACCTTAGACTGGATGCGTAGTAGGTTTCTGCTAGGGAAGCTACTTCAATTTTGTACTCATTCATAACAGTGCTTCCCCTTGGAGGAATGAAGGAAGAACACGGACGGACTAGGGGCACAGTAGGTACTGTGAATAAAGGGCAGGCTATGAACCTTACGCCTGCCAACCACATATTGGATGTTCACCACCAGTGTTGATCCGCACATAGGTTCTGCGTCTAAAACGCTTCCAACTCTGAGAGGGAAGTGTGCTTTAGGAGGGATTCACTGCAGTGTTACGTCTGTTAAAGAAGGAAGCTTTTGGGACTGACTCTGTGTTAACCGCATTAGGCGCACATAGCTTTCCAGTCTCAGACGTCTAACCGTTAGACTATAGGAAGTTCTGTTTAAGGGAAACTCCTTCATGCGGAATATCACTTCTCACAGTGTCTTTGCAGTGGAGAAAAGAAGATAGAACAAGGACGGACAGAGAGAACGATGCAAACCGTGATTGAAGTACAGGGTAAGCCTCGTAGGCCTCTATTATGCATACTGGTAGTTCAACACCGGAGATGTTCCACAGTGTCTACCTCTTCTCAAAACACTTCCAGTATATGAGGGAACTCTGCTACATTAAGTTCTCACGACAGAGATGCGTCTGTGCTCAGTTGGAAAGTGTAGGACGTGTCTGGGTAGCAACCAGTAAGTGTCTGATACAAGCCGCTAAGAGGGGATGCGGAGGAAGGTATCTGCTCAGGGAAGCTACTTCAGGTGCGTACTCATTCATAACAGTGTCTCTCCTTTGAGGATGTAGATAGAACAGGGAACGACTACGGGCACATTAGGTACTGTGAGTAAAGGGCATGCTAAGGCGCTTAAGCCTGCCAAACACATATTGGATGTTCACCACCAGTGCAGATCCGCACTTAGTTTCTGCGTCGAAAACGCTTCCTACACTGAGAGGGAAGTGTGCTTTAGGAGGGATTCACTGCAGTGTTACGTCTGTTAAAGAAGGAAGCTTTTGGGACTGACTCTGTGGTAACCCCAATAGGCGCACATAGCTTTCCAGTCTCAGCCGTCTATCCGTTGGACTATAGCAAGTTCTGTTTAAGGGAAACTCCTTCATGCGGAATGTCACTTCTCACAGTGTCTTTCCAGTGGAGGAAAGAAGATAGAACAACGATGGACAGAGAGAACGTTGCAACCCGTGAGTGAAGTACAGGGTAAGGCACCTAAGCCTCTATGATGCATACTGGATGTTCAACACCTGGGATTTTCCACAATGTCTACCACTTCTCAAAACACTTCCAATATAGGAGGGAACTGTGCTACCGTAAGTTCTAATGACAGGGATGCATCTGTGCAAGGTTGAAAACTCGAGGATGTGTCTGGGTAGCAATCATGAAGTGTCTCATAAAGGCACCTTAGACTGGATGCGTAGTAGGTTTCTGCTAGGGAAGCTACTTCAGTTTTGTACTCATTCATAACAGTGCTTCCCCTTGGAGGAATGAAGGAAGAACACGGACGGACTAGGGGCACAGTAGGTACTGTGAATAAAGGGCAGGCTATGAACCTTACGCCTGCCAACCACATATTGGATGTTCACCACCAGTGTTGATCCGCACATAGGTTCTGCGTCTAAAACGCTTCCAACTCTGAGAGGGAAGTGTGCCTTAGGAGGGATTCACTGCAGTGTTACGTCTGTTAAAGAAGGAAGCTTTTGGGACTGACTCTGTGTTAACCGCATTAGGCGCACATAGCTTTCCAGTCTCAGACGTCTAACCGTTAGAGTATAGGAAGTTCTGTTTAAGGGAAACTCCTTCATGCGGAATGTCACTTCTCACAGTGTCTTTGCAGTGGAGAAAAGAAGATAGAACAAGGACGGACAGAGAGAACGATGCAAACCGTTTTTGAAGTACAGGGTAAGCCTCGTAGGCCTCTATTATGCATACTGGTAGTTCAACACCGGAGATGTTCCACAGTGTCTACCTCTTCTCAAAACACTTCCAGTATATGAGGGAACTCTGCTACATTAAGTTCTCACGACAGAGATGCGTCTGTGCTCAGTTGGAAAGTGTAGGACGTGTCTGGGTAGCAACCAGTAAGTGTCTGATACAAGCCGCTAAGAGGAGATGCAGAGGAAGGTATCTGCTCAGGGAAGCTACTTCAGGTGCGTACTCATTCATAACAGTGTCTCTCCTTTGAGGATGTAGATAGAACAGGGAACGACTACGGGCACATTAGGTACTGTGAGTAAAGGGCATGCTAAGGCGCTTAAGCCTGCCAAACACATATTGGATGATCACCACCAGTGCAGATCCGCACTTAGTTTCTGCGTCGAAAACGCTTCCTACACTGAGAGGGAAGTGTGCTTTAGGAGGGATTCACTGCAGTGTTACGTCTGTTAAAGAAGGAAGCTTTTGGGACTGACTCTGTGGTAACGCCAATAGGCGCACATAGCTTTCCAGTCTCAGCCGTCTATCCGTTGGACTATAGCAAGTTCTTTTTAAGGGAAACTCCTTCATGCGGAATGTCACTTCTCACAGTGTCTTTGCAGTGGAGGAAAGAAGATAGAACAACGACGGACAGAGAGAACGTTGCAACCCGTGAGTGAAGTACAGGGTAAGGCACCTAAGCCTCTATGATGCATACTGGATGTTCAACACCTGGGATTTTCCACAATGTCTACCACTTCTCAAAACACTTCCAATATAGGAGGGAACTGTGCTACCGTAAGTTCTAATGACAGGGATGCATCTGTGCAAGGTTGAAAACTCGAGGATGTGTCTGGGTAGCAAACATGAAGTGTCTCATAAAGGCACCTTAGACTGGATGCGTAGTAGGTATCTGCTAGGGAAGCTACTTCAGTTTTGTACTCATTCATAACTGTGCTTCTCCTTGGAGGAATGAAGGAAGAACACGGACGGACTAGGGGCACATTAGGTACTGTGAATAAAGGGCAGGCTATGAACCTTACGCCTGCCAACCACATATTGGATGTTCACAACCAGTGTTGATCCGCACATAGGTTCTGCGTCTAAAACGCTTCCAACACTGAGAGGGAAGTGTGCCTTAGGAGGGATTCACTGCAGTGTTACGTCTGTTAAAGAAGGAAGCTTTTGGGACTGCCTCTGTGGTAACCGCATTAGGCGCACATAGCTTTCCAGTCTCAGACGTCTAACCGTTAGACTATAGGAAGTTCTGTTTAAGGGAAACTCCTTCATGCGCAATGTCACTTCTCACAGTGTCTTTGCAGTGGAGAAAAGAAGATAGAACAAGGACGGACAGAGAGAACGATGCAAACCGTGATTGAAGTACAGGGTAAGCCTCGTAGGCCTCTATTATGCATACTGGTAGTTCAACACCGGAGATGTTCCACAGTGTCTACCTCTTCTCAAAACACTTCCAGTATATGAGGGAACTCTGCTACATTAAGTTCTCACGACAGAGATGCGTCTGTGCTCAGTTGGAAAGTGTAGGACGTGTCTGGGTAGCAACCAGTAAGTGTCTGATACAAGTCGCTAAGAGGGGATGCGGAGGAAGGTATCTGCTCAGGGAAGCTACTTCAGGTGCGTACTCATTCATAACAGTGTCTCTCCTTTGAGGATGTAGATAGAACAGGGAACGACTACGGGCACATTAGGTACTGTGAGTAAAGGGCATGCTAAGGCGCTTAAGCCTGCCAAACACATATTGGATGTTCACCACCAGTGCAGATCCGCACTTAGTTTCTGCGTCGAAAACGCTTCCTACACTGAGAGGGAAGTGTGCTTTAGGAGGGATTCACTGCAGTGTTACGTCTGTTAAAGAAGGAAGCTTTTGGGACTGACTCTGTGGTAACCCCAATAGGCGCACTTAGCTTTCCAGTCTCAGCCGTCTATCCGTTGGACTATAGCAAGTTCTGTTTAAGGGAAACTCCTTCATTCGGAATGTCACTTCTCACAGTGTCTTTCCAGTGGAGGAAAGAAGATAGAACAACGACGGACAGAGAGAACGTTGCAACCCGTGAGTGAAGTACAGGGTAAGGCACCTAAGCCTCTATGATGCATACTGGATGTTCAACACCTGGGATTTTCCACAATGTCTACCACTTCTCAAAACACTTCCAATATAGGAGGGAACTGTGCTACCGTAAGTTCTAATGACAGGGATGCATCTGTGCAAGGTTGAAAACTCGAGGATGTGTCTGGGTAGCAAACATGAAGTGTCTCATAAAGGCACCTTAGACTGGATGCGTAGTAGGTATCTGCTAGGGAAGCTACTTCAGTTTTGTACTCATTCATAACAGTGCTTCTCCTTGGAGGAATGAAGGAAGAACACGGACGGACTAGGGGCACAGTAGGTACTGTGAATAAAGGGCAGGCTACGAACCTTACGCCTGCCAACCACATATTGGATGTTCACCACCAGTGTTGATCCGCACATAGGTTCTGCGTCTAAAACGCTTCCAACACTGAGAGGGAAGTGTGCTTTAGGAGGGATTCACTGCAGTGTTACGTCTGTTAAAGAAGGATGCTTTTGGGACTGACTCTGTGGTAACCGCATTAGGCGCACATAGCTTTCCAGTCTCAGACGTCTAACCGTTAGACTATAGGAAGTTCTGTTTAAGGGAAACTCCTTCATGCGGAATGTCACTTCTCACAATTTCTTTGCAGTGGAGAAAAGAAGATAGAACAAGGACGGACAGAGAGAACGATGCAAACCGTGATTGAAGTACAGGGTAAGCCTCGTAGGCCTCTATTATGCATACTGGTAGTTCAACACCGGAGATGTTCCACAGTGTCTACCTCTTCTCAAAACACTTCCAGTATATGAGGGAACTCTGCTACATTAGGTTCTCACGACAGAGATGCGTCTGTGCTCAGTTGGAAAGTGTAGGACGTGTCTGGGTAGCAACCAGCAAGTGTCTGATACAAGCCGCTAAGAGGGGATGCGGAGGAAGGTATCTGCTCAGGGAAGCTACTTCAGGTGAGTACTCATTCATAACATTGTCTCTCCTTTGAGGATGTAGATAGAACAGGGAACGACTACGGGCATATTAGGTACTGTGAGTAAAGGGCATGCTAAGGCGCTTAAGCCTGCCAAACACATATTGGATGTTCACCACCAGTGCAGATCCGCACTTAGTTTCTGCGTCGAAAACGCTTCCTACACTGAGAGGGAAGTGTGCTTTAGGAGGGATTCACTGCAGTGTTACGTCTGTTAAAGAAGGAAGCTTTTGGGACTGACTCTGTGGTAACCCCAATAGGCGCACATAGCTTTCCAGTCTCAGCCGTCTATCCGTTGGACTATAGCAAGTTCTGTTTAAGGGAAACACCTTCATGGGGAATGTCACTACTCACAGTGTCTTTCCAGTGGAGGAAAGAAGATAGAACAACGATGGACAGAGAGAACGTTGCAACCCGTGAGTGAAGTACAGGGTAAGGCACCTAAGCCTCTATGATGCATACTGGATGTTCAACACCTGCGATTTTCCACAATGTCTACCACTTCTCAAAACACTTCCAATATAGGAGGGAACTGTGCTACCGTAAGTTCTAATGACAGGGATGCATCTGTGCAAGGTTAAAAACTCGAGGATGTGTCTGGGTAGCAAATATGAAGTGTCTCATAAAGGCACCTTAGACTGGATGCGTAGTAGGTATCTGCTAGGGAAGGTACTTCAGTTTTGTACTCATTCATAACAGTGCTTCTCCTTGGAGGAATGAAGGAAGAACACGGACGGACTAGGGGCACAATAGGTACTGTGAATAAAGGGCAGGCTATGAACCTTACGCCTGCCAACCACATATTGGATGTTCACCACCAGTGTTGATCCGCACATAGGTTCTGCGTCTAAAACGCTTCCAACACTGAGAGGGAAGTGTGCTGTGGAGGGATTCACTGCAGTGTTACGTCTGTTAAAGAAGGATGCTTTTGGGACTGACTCTGTGGTAACCGCATTAGGCGCAAATAGCTTTCCAGTCTCAGACGTCTAACCGTTAGACTATAGGAAGTTCTGTTTAAGGGAAACTCCTTCATGCGGAATGTCACTTCTCACAGTGTCTTTGCAGTGGAGAAAAGAAGATAAAACCAGGACGGACAGAGTGAACGATGCAAACCGTGATTGAAGTACAGGGTAAACCTCGTAGGCCTCTATTATGCATACTGGTAGTTCAACACCGGAGATGTTCCACAGTGTCTACCTCTTCTCAAAACACTTCCAGTATATGAGGGAACTCTGCTACATTAAGTTCTCACGACAGAGATGCGTCTGTGCTCAGTTGGAAAGTGTAGGACGTGTCTGGGTAGCAACCAGTAAGTGTCTGATACAAGCCGCTAAGAGGGGATGCGGAGGAAGGTATCTGCTCAGGGAAGCTACTTCAGGTGCGTACTCATTCATAACAGTGTCTCTCCTTTGAGGAAGTAGATAGAACAGGGAACGACTACGGGCACATTAGGTACTGTGAGTAAAGGGCATGCTAAGGCGTTTAAGCCTGCCAAACACATATTGGATGTTCACCACCAGTGCAGATCCGCACTTAGTTTCTGCGTCGAAAACGCTTCCTACACTGAGAGGGAAGTGTGCTTTAGGAGGGATTCACTGCAGTGTTACATCTGTTAAAGAAGGAAGCTTTTGGGACTGACTCTGTGGTAACCCCAATAGGCGCACATAGCTTTCCAGTCTCAGCCGTCTATCCGTTGGACTATAGCAAGTTCTGTTTAAGGGAAACTCCTTCATGCGGAATGTCACTTCTCACAGTGACTTTCCAGTGGAGGAAAGAAGATAGAACAACGATGGACAGAGAGAACGCTGCAACCCGTGAGTGAAGTACAGGGTAAGGCACCTAAGCCTCTATGATGCATACTGGATGTTCAACACCTGGGATTTTCCACAATGTCTACCACTTCTCAAAACACTTCCAATATAGGAGGGAACTGTGCTACCGTAAGTTCTAATGACAGGGATGCATCTGTGCAAGGTTGAAAACTCGAGGATGTGTCTGGGTAGCAAACATGAAGTGTCTCATAAAGGCACCTTAGACTGGATGCATAGTAGGTTTCTGCTAGGGAAGCTACTTCAGTTTTGTACTCATTCATAACAGTGCTTCCCCTTGGAGGAATGAAGGAAGAACACGGACGGACTAGGGGCACAGTAGGTACTGTGAATAAAGGGCAGGCTATGAACCTTACGCCTGCCAACCACATATTGGATGTTCACCACCAGTGTTGATCCGCACATAGGTTCTGCGTCTAAAACGCTTCCAACTCTGAGAGGGAAGTGTGCTTTAGGAGGAATTCACTGCAGTGTTACGTCTGTTAAAGAAGGAAGCTTTTGGGACTGACTCTGTGTTAACCGCATTAGGCGCACATAGCTTTCCAGTCTCAGACGTCTAACCGTTAGACTATAGGAAGTTCTGTTTAAGGGAAACTCCTTCATGCGGAATGTCACTTCTCACAGTGTCTTTGCAGTGGAGAAAAGAAGATAGAACAAGGACGGACAGAGAGAACGATGCAAACCGTGATTGAAGTACAGGGTAAGCCTCGTAGGCCTCTATTATGCATACTGGTAGTTCAACACCGGAGATGTTCCACAGTGTCTACCTCTTCTCAAAACACTTCCAGTATATGAGGGAACTCTGCTACATTAAGTTCTCACGACAGAGATGCGTCTGTGCTCAGTTGGAAAGTGTAGGACGTGTCTGGTAGCAACCAGTAAGTGTCTGATACAAGCCGCTAAGAGGGGATGCGGAGGAAGGTATCTGCTCAGGGAAGCTACTTCAGGTGCGTACTCATTCATAACAGTATCTCTGCTTTGAGGATGAAGATAGAACAGGGAACGACTACGGGCACATTAGGTGCTGTGAGTAAAGGGCATGCTAAGGCGCTTAAGCCTGCCAAACACATATTGGATGTTCACCACCAGTGCAGATCCGCACTTAGTTTCTGCGTCGAAAACGCTTCCTACACTGAGAGGGAAGTGTGCTTTAGGAGGGATTCACTGCAGTGTTACGTCTGTTAAAGAAGGATGCTTTTGGGACTGACTCGGTGGTAACCGCATTAGGCGCACATAGCTTTCCAGTCTCAGACGTCTAACCGTTAGACTATAGGAAGTTCTGTTTAAGGGAAACTCCTTCATGCGGAATGTCACTTCTCACAGTGTCTTTGCAGTGGAGAAAAGAAGATAGAACAAGGACGGACAGAGAGAACGATGCAAACCGTGATTGAAGTACAGGGTAAGCCTCGTAGGCCTCTATTATGCATACTGGTAGTTCAACACCGGAGATGTTCCACAGTGTCTACCTCTTCTCAAAACACTTCCAGTATATGAGGGAACTCTGCTACATTAGGTTCTCACGACAGAGATGCGTCTGTGCTCAGTTGGAAAGTGTAGGACGTGTCTGGGTAGCAACCAGTAAGTGTCTGATACAAGCCGCTAAGAGGGGATGCGGAGGAAGGTATCTGCTCAGGGAAGCTACTTCAGGTGCGTACTCATTCATAAGAGTGTCTCTCCTTTGAGGATGAAGATAGAACAGGGAACGACTACGGGCACATTAGGTACTGTGAGTAAAGGGCATGCTAAGGCGCTTAAGCCTGCCAAACACATATTGGATGTTCACCACCAGTGCAGATCCGCACTTAGTTTCTGCGTCGAAAACGCTTCCTTCACTGAGAGGGAAGTGTGCTTTAGGAGGGATTCACTGCAGTGTTACGTCTGTTAAAGAAGGAAGCTTTTGGGACTGACTCTGTGGTAACCCCAATAGGCGCACATAGCTTTCCAATCTCAGCCGTCTATCCGTTGGACTATAGCAAGTTCTGTTTAAGGGAAACTCCTTCATGCGGAATGTCACTTCTCAAAGTGTCTTTGCAGTGGAGAAAAGAATAGAACAACGACGGACAGAGAGAACGTTGCAACCCGTGAGTGAAGTACAGGGTAAGGCACCTAAGCCTCTATGATGCATACTGGATGTTCAACACCTGGGATTTTCCACAATGTCTACCACTTCTCAAAACACTTCCAATATAGGAGGGAACTGTGCTACCGTAAGTTCTAATGACAGGGATGCATCTGTGCAAGGTTGAAAACTCTTGGATGTGTCTGGGTATCAAACATGAAGTGTCTCATAAAGGCACCTTAGACTGGATGCGTAGTAGGTATCTGCTAGGGAAGCTACTTCAGTTTTGTACTCATTCATAACAGTGCTTCTCCTTGGAGGAATGAAGGAAGAACACGGACGGACTAGGGGCACAATAGGTTCTGTGAATTAAGGGCACGCTATGAACCTTACTCCTGCCAACCCCATATAGGATGTTCACCACCAGTGTTGATCCGCACATAGGTTCTGCGTCTAAAACGCTTCCAACACTCAGAGGGAAGTGTGCTTTAGGAGGGATTCACTGCAGTGTTACGACTGTTAAAGAAGGATGCTGTTGGGACTGACTCTGTGGTAACCGCATTAGGCGCACATAGCTTTCCAGTCTCAGACGTCTAACCGTTAGACTATAGGAAGTTCTGTTGAAGGGAAACTCCTTCATGCGGAATGTCACTTCTCACAGTGTCTTTGCAGTGGAGAAAAGAAGATAGAACAAGGACGGACAGAGCGAACGATGCAAACCGTGATTGAAGTACAGGGTAAGCCTCGTAGGCCTCTATTATGCATACTGGTAGTTCAACACCGGAGATGTTCCACAGTGTCTACCTCTTCTCAAAACACTTCCAGTATATGAGGGAACTCTGCTACATTAAGTTCTCACGACAGAGATGCGTCTGTGCTCAGTTGGAAAGTGTAGGACGTGTCTGGGTAGCAACCAGTAAGTGTCTGATACAAGCCGCTAAGAGGGGATGCGGAGGAAGGTATCTGCTCAGGGAAGCTACTTCAGGTGCGTACTCATTCATAACAGTGTCTCTCCTTTGAGGATGAAGATAGAACAGGGAACGACTACGGGCACATTAGGTACTGTGAGTAAAGGGCATGCTAAGGCGCTTAAGCCTGCCAAACACATATTGGATGTTCACCACCAGTGCAGATCCGCACTTAGTTTCTGCGTCGAAAACGCTTCCTACACTGAGAGGGAAGTGTGCTTTAGGAGGGATTCACTGCAGTGTTACGTCTGTTAAAGAAGGAAGCTTTTGGGACTGACTCTGTGGTAACCCCAATAGGCGCACATAGCTTTCCAGTCTCAGCCGTCTATCCGTTGGACTATAGCAAGTTCTGTTTAAGAAAAACTCCTTCATGCGGAATGTCACTTCTCACAGTGTCTTTGCAGTGGAGGAAAGAAGATAGGACAACGACGGACAGAGAGAACGTTGCAACCCTTGAGTGAAGTACAGTGTAAGGCACCTAAGCCTCTATGATGCATACTGGATGTTCAACACCTGGGATTTTCCACAATGTCTACCACTTCTCAAAACACTTCCAATATAGGAGGGAACTGTGCTACCGTAAGTTCTAATGACAGCGATGCATCTCTGCAAGGTTGAAAACTCGAGGATGTGGCTGGGTAGCAAACATGAAGTGTCTCATAAAGGCACCTTAGACTGGATGCGTAGTAGGTATCTGCTAGGGAAGCTACTTCAGTTTTGTACCCATTCATAACAGTGCTTCTCCTTGGAGGAATGAAGGAAGAACACGGACGGACTAGGGGCACAGTAGGTACTGTGAATAAAGGGCAGGCTATGAACCTTACGCCTGCCAACCACATATTGGATGTTCACCACCAGTGTTGATCCGCACATAGGTTCTGCGACTAAAACGCTTCCAACACTGAGAGGGAAGTGTGGTTTAGGAGGGATTCACTGCAGTGTTACGTCTGTTAAAGAAGGATGCTTTTGGGACTGACTCTGTGGTAACCGCATTAGGCGCACATAGCTTTCCAGTCTCAGACGTCTAACCGTTAGACTATAGGAAGTTCTGTTTAAGGGAAACTCCTTCATGCGGAATGTCACTTCTCACAGTGTCTTTGCAGTGGAGAAAAGAAGATAGAACAAGGACGGACAGAGAGAACGATGCAAACCGTGATTGAAGTACAGGGTAAGCCTCGTAGGCCTCTACTATGCATACTGGTAGTTCAACACCGGAGATGTTCCACAGTGTCTACCTCTTCTCAAAACACTTCCAGTATATGAGGGAACTCTGCTACATTAAGTTCTCACGACAGAGATGCGTCTGTGCTCAGTTGGAAAGTGTAGGACGTGTCTGGGTAGCAACCAGTAAGTGTCTGATACAAGCCGCTAAGAGGGGATGCGGAGGAAGGTATCTGCTCAGGGAAGCTACTTCAGGTGCGTACTCATTCATAACAGTGTCTCTCCTTTGAGGATGAAGATAGAACAGGGAACGACTACGGGCACATTAGGTACTGTGAGTAAAGGGCATGCTAAGGCGCTTAAGCCTGCCAAACACATATTGGATGTTCACCACCAGTGCAGATCCGCACTTAGTTTCTGCGTCGAAAACGCTTCCTACACTGAGAGGGAAGTGTGCTTTAGGAGGGATTCACTGCACTGTTACGTCTGTTAAAGAAGGAAGCTTTTGGGACTGACTCTGTGGTAACCCCAATAGGCGCACATAGCTTTCCAGTCTCAGCCGTCTATCCGTTGGACTATAGCAAGTTCTGTTTAAGGGAAACTCCTTCATGCGGAATGTCACTTCTCACAGTGTCTTTCCAGTGGAGGAAAGAAGATAGAACAACGACGGACAGAGAGAACGTTGCAACCCTTGAGTGAAGTACAGTGTAAGGCACCTAAGCCTCTATGATGCATACTGGATGTTCAACACCTGGGATTTTCCACAATGTCTACCACTTCTCAAAACACTTCCAATATAGGAGGGAACTGTGCTACCGTAAGTTCTAATGACAGGGATGCATCTGTGCAAGGTTGAAAACTCGAGGATGTGTCTGGGTAGCAAACATGAAGTGTTTAATAAAGGCACCTTAGACTGGATGCGTAGGAGGTATCTGCTCAGGGAAGCTACTTCAGTGTTGTACTCATTCATAACAGTGCTTCTCCTTGGAGGAATGAAGGAAGAACACGGACGGACTAGGGGCACAGTAGGTACTGTGAATAACGGGCAGGCTATGATCATTACGCCTGCCAACCACATATTGGATGTTCACCACCAGTGTTGATCCGCACATAGGTTCTGCGTCTAAAACGCTTCCAACACTGAGAGGGAAGTGTGCTTTAGGAGGGATTCACTGCAGTGTTACGTCTGTTAATGAAGGATGCTTTTGGGACTGACTCTGTGGTAACCGCATTAGGCGCACATAGCTTTCCAGTCTCAGACGTCTAACCGTTAGACTATAGGAAGTTCTGTTTAAGGGAAACTCCTTCATGCGGAATGTCACTTCTCACAGTGTCTTTGCAGTGGAGAAAAGAAGATAGAACAAGGACGGACAGAGAGAACGATGCAAACCGTGATTGAAGTACAGGGTAAGCCTCGTAGTCCTCTATTATGCATACTGGTAGTTCAACACCGGAGATGTTCCACAGTGTCTACCTCTTCTCAAAACACTTCCAGTATATGAGGGAACTCTGCTACATTAAGTTCTCACGACAGAGATGCGTCTGTGCTCAGTTGGAAAGTGTAGGACGTGTCTGGGTAGCAACCAGTAAGTGTCTGATACAAGCCGCTAAGAGGGGATGCGGAGGAAGGTATCTGCTCAGGGAAGCTACTTCATGTGCGTACTCATTCATAAGAGTGTCTCTCCTTTGAGGATGAAGATAGAACAGGGAACGAGTACGGGCACATTAGGTACTGTGAGTAAAGGGCATGCTAAGGCGCTTAAGCCTGCCAAACACATATTGGATGTTCACCACCAGTGCAGATCCGCACTTAGTTTCTGCGTCGAAAACGCTTCCTACACTGAGAGGGAAGTGTGCTTTAGGAGGGATTCACTGCAGTGTTACGTCTGTTAAAGAAGGAAGCTTTTGGGACTGACTCTGTGGTAACCCCAATAGGCGCACATAGCTTTCCAGTCTCAGCCGTCTATCCGTTGGACTATAGCAAGTTCTGTTTAAGAAAAACTCCTTCATGCGGAATGTCACTTCTCACAGTGTCTTTGCAGTGGAGGAAAGAAGATAGAACAACGACGGACAGAGAAAACGTTGCAACCCTTGAGTGATGTACAGGGTAAGGCACCTAAGCCTCTATGATGCATACTGGATATTCAACACCTGGGATTTTCCACAATGTCTACCACTTCTCAAAACACTTCCAATATAGGAGGGAACTGTGCTACCGTAAGTTCTAATGACAGCGATGCATCTGTGCAAGGTTGAAAACTCGAGGATGTGTCTGGGTAGCAAACATGAAGTGTCTCATAAAGGCACCTTAGACTGGATGCGTAGTAGGTATCTGCTAGGGAAGCTACTTCAGTTTTGTACTCATTCATAACAGTGCTTCTCCTTGGAGGAATGAAGGAAGCACACGGACGGACTAGGGGCACAGTAGGTACTGTGAATAAAGGGCAGGCTATGAACCTTACGCCTGCCAACCACATATTGGATGTTCACCACCAGTGTTGATCCGCACATAGGTTCTGTGTCTAAAACGCTTCCAACACTGAGAGGGAAGTGTGCTTTAGGAGGGATTCACTGCAGTGTTACGTCTGTTAAAGAAGGACGCTTTTGGGACTGACTCTGTGGTAACCGCATTAGGCGCACTTAGCTTTCCAGTCTCAGACGTCTAACCGTTAGACTATAGGAAGTTCTGTTTAAGGGATACTCCTTCATGCGGAATGTCACTTCTCACAGTGTCTTTGCAGTGGAGAAAAGAAGATAGAACAAGGACGGACAGAGAGAACGATGCAAACCGTGATTGAAGTACAGGGTAAGCCTCGTAGGCCTCTATTATGCATACTGGTAGTTCAACACCGGAGATGTTCCACAGTGTCTACCTCTTCTCAAAACACTTCCAGTATATGAGGGAACTCTGCTACATTAAGTTCTCACGACAGAGATGCGTCTGTGCTCAGTTGGAAAGTGTAGGACGTGTCTGGGTAGCAACCAGTAAGTGTCTGATACAAGCCGCTAAGAGGGGATGCGGAGGAAGGTATCTGCTCAGGGAAGCTACTTCAGGTGCGTACTCATTCATAACAGTGTCTCTCCTTTGAGGATGTAGATAGAACAGGGAACGACTACGGGCACATTAGGTACTGTGAGTAAAGGGCATGCTAAGGCGCTTAAGCCTGCCAAACACATATTGGATGTTCACCACCAGTGCAGATCCGCACTTAGTTTCTGCGTCGAAAACGCTTCCTACACTGAGAGGGAAGTGTGCTTTAGGAGGGATTCACTGCAGTGTTACGTCTGTTAAAGAAGGAAGCTTTTGGGACTGACTCTCTGGTAACCCCAATAGGCGCACATAGCTTTCCAGTCTCAGCCGTCTATCCGTTGGACTATAGCAAGTTCTGTTTAAGGGAAACTCCTTCATGCGGAATGTCACTTCTCACAGTGTCTTTCCAGTGGAGGAAAGAAGATAGAACAACGATGGACAGAGAGAACGTTGCAACCCGTGAGTGAAGTACAGGGTAAGGCACCTAAGCCTCTATGATGCATACTGGATGTTCAACACCTGGGATTTTCCACAATGTCTACCACTTCTCAAAACACTTCCAATATAGGAGGGAACTGTGCTACCGTAAGTTCTAATGACAGGGATGCATCTGTGCAAGGTTGAAAACTCGAGGATGTGTCTGGGTAGCAATCATGAAGTGTCTCATAAAGGCACCTTAGACTGGATGCGTAGTAGGTTTCTGCTAGGGAAGCTACTTCAGTTTTGTACTCATTCATAACAGTGCTTCCCCTTGGAGGAATGAAGGAAGAACACGGACGGACTAGGGGCACAGTAGGTACTGTGAATAAAGGGCAGGCTATGAACCTTACGCCTGCCAACCACATATTGGATGTTCACCACCAGTGTTGATCCGCACATAGGTTCTGCGTCTAAAACGCTTCCAACTCTGAGAGGGAAGTGTGCCTTAGGAGGGATTCACTGCAGTGTTACGTCTGTTAAAGAAGGAAGCTTTTGGGACTGACTCTGTGTTAACCGCATTAGGCGCACATAGCTTTCCAGTCTCAGACGTCTAACCGTTAGAGTATAGGAAGTTCTGTTTAAGGGAAACTCCTTCATGCGGAATGTCACTTCTCACAGTGTCTTTGCAGTGGAGAAAAGAAGATAGAACAAGGACGGACAGAGAGAACGATGCAAACCGTTTTTGAAGTACAGGGTAAGCCTCGTAGGCCTCTATTATGCATACTGGTAGTTCAACACCGGAGATGTTCCACAGTGTCTACCTCTTCTCAAAACACTTCCAGTATATGAGGGAACTCTGCTACATTAAGTTCTCACGACAGAGATGCGTCTGTGCTCAGTTGGAAAGTGTAGGACGTGTCTGGGTAGCAACCAGTAAGTGTCTGATACAAGCCGCTAAGAGGAGATGCAGAGGAAGGTATCTGCTCAGGGAAGCTACTTCAGGTGCGTACTCATTCATAACAGTGTCTCTCCTTTGAGGATGTAGATAGAACAGGGAACGACTACGGGCACATTAGGTACTGTGAGTAAAGGGCATGCTAAGGCGCTTAAGCCTGCCAAACACATATTGGATGATCACCACCAGTGCAGATCCGCACTTAGTTTCTGCGTCGAAAACGCTTCCTACACTGAGAGGGAAGTGTGCTTTAGGAGGGATTCACTGCAGTGTTACGTCTGTTAAAGAAGGAAGCTTTTGGGACTGACTCTGTGGTAACGCCAATAGGCGCACATAGCTTTCCAGTCTCAGCCGTCTATCCGTTGGACTATAGCAAGTTCTTTTTAAGGGAAACTCCTTCATGCGGAATGTCACTTCTCACAGTGTCTTTGCAGTGGAGGAAAGAAGATAGAACAACGACGGACAGAGAGAACGTTGCAACCCGTGAGTGAAGTACAGGGTAAGGCACCTAAGCCTCTATGATGCATACTGGATGTTCAACACCTGGGATTTTCCACAATGTCTACCACTTCTCAAAACACTTCCAATATAGGAGGGAACTGTGCTACCGTAAGTTCTAATGACAGGGATGCATCTGTGCAAGGTTGAAAACTCGAGGATGTGTCTGGGTAGCAAACATGAAGTGTCTCATAAAGGCACCTTAGACTGGATGCGTAGTAGGTATCTGCTAGGGAAGCTACTTCAGTTTTGTACTCATTCATAACTGTGCTTCTCCTTGGAGGAATGAAGGAAGAACACGGACGGACTAGGGGCACATTAGGTACTGTGAATAAAGGGCAGGCTATGAACCTTACGCCTGCCAACCACATATTGGATGTTCACAACCAGTGTTGATCCGCACATAGGTTCTGCGTCTAAAACGCTTCCAACACTGAGAGGGAAGTGTGCCTTAGGAGGGATTCACTGCAGTGTTACGTCTGTTAAAGAAGGAAGCTTTTGGGACTGCCTCTGTGGTAACCGCATTAGGCGCACATAGCTTTCCAGTCTCAGACGTCTAACCGTTAGACTATAGGAAGTTCTGTTTAAGGGAAACTCCTTCATGCGCAATGTCACTTCTCACAGTGTCTTTGCAGTGGAGAAAAGAAGATAGAACAAGGACGGACAGAGAGAACGATGCAAACCGTGATTGAAGTACAGGGTAAGCCTCGTAGGCCTCTATTATGCATACTGGTAGTTCAACACCGGAGATGTTCCACAGTGTCTACCTCTTCTCAAAACACTTCCAGTATATGAGGGAACTCTGCTACATTAAGTTCTCACGACAGAGATGCGTCTGTGCTCAGTTGGAAAGTGTAGGACGTGTCTGGGTAGCAACCAGTAAGTGTCTGATACAAGTCGCTAAGAGGGGATGCGGAGGAAGGTATCTGCTCAGGGAAGCTACTTCAGGTGCGTACTCATTCATAACAGTGTCTCTCCTTTGAGGATGTAGATAGAACAGGGAACGACTACGGGCACATTAGGTACTGTGAGTAAAGGGCATGCTAAGGCGCTTAAGCCTGCCAAACACATATTGGATGTTCACCACCAGTGCAGATCCGCACTTAGTTTCTGCGTCGAAAACGCTTCCTACACTGAGAGGGAAGTGTGCTTTAGGAGGGATTCACTGCAGTGTTACGTCTGTTAAAGAAGGAAGCTTTTGGGACTGACTCTGTGGTAACCCCAATAGGCGCACTTAGCTTTCCAGTCTCAGCCGTCTATCCGTTGGACTATAGCAAGTTCTGTTTAAGGGAAACTCCTTCATTCGGAATGTCACTTCTCACAGTGTCTTTCCAGTGGAGGAAAGAAGATAGAACAACGACGGACAGAGAGAACGTTGCAACCCGTGAGTGAAGTACAGGGTAAGGCACCTAAGCCTCTATGATGCATACTGGATGTTCAACACCTGGGATTTTCCACAATGTCTACCACTTCTCAAAACACTTCCAATATAGGAGGGAACTGTGCTACCGTAAGTTCTAATGACAGGGATGCATCTGTGCAAGGTTGAAAACTCGAGGATGTGTCTGGGTAGCAAACATGAAGTGTCTCATAAAGGCACCTTAGACTGGATGCGTAGTAGGTATCTGCTAGGGAAGCTACTTCAGTTTTGTACTCATTCATAACAGTGCTTCTCCTTGGAGGAATGAAGGAAGAACACGGACGGACTAGGGGCACAGTAGGTACTGTGAATAAAGGGCAGGCTACGAACCTTACGCCTGCCAACCACATATTGGATGTTCACCACCAGTGTTGATCCGCACATAGGTTCTGCGTCTAAAACGCTTCCAACACTGAGAGGGAAGTGTGCTTTAGGAGGGATTCACTGCAGTGTTACGTCTGTTAAAGAAGGATGCTTTTGGGACTGACTCTGTGGTAACCGCATTAGGCGCACATAGCTTTCCAGTCTCAGACGTCTAACCGTTAGACTATAGGAAGTTCTGTTTAAGGGAAACTCCTTCATGCGGAATGTCACTTCTCACAATTTCTTTGCAGTGGAGAAAAGAAGATAGAACAAGGACGGACAGAGAGAACGATGCAAACCGTGATTGAAGTACAGGGTAAGCCTCGTAGGCCTCTATTATGCATACTGGTAGTTCAACACCGGAGATGTTCCACAGTGTCTACCTCTTCTCAAAACACTTCCAGTATATGAGGGAACTCTGCTACATTAGGTTCTCACGACAGAGATGCGTCTGTGCTCAGTTGGAAAGTGTAGGACGTGTCTGGGTAGCAACCAGCAAGTGTCTGATACAAGCCGCTAAGAGGGGATGCGGAGGAAGGTATCTGCTCAGGGAAGCTACTTCAGGTGAGTACTCATTCATAACATTGTCTCTCCTTTGAGGATGTAGATAGAACAGGGAACGACTACGGGCATATTAGGTACTGTGAGTAAAGGGCATGCTAAGGCGCTTAAGCCTGCCAAACACATATTGGATGTTCACCACCAGTGCAGATCCGCACTTAGTTTCTGCGTCGAAAACGCTTCCTACACTGAGAGGGAAGTGTGCTTTAGGAGGGATTCACTGCAGTGTTACGTCTGTTAAAGAAGGAAGCTTTTGGGACTGACTCTGTGGTAACCCCAATAGGCGCACATAGCTTTCCAGTCTCAGCCGTCTATCCGTTGGACTATAGCAAGTTCTGTTTAAGGGAAACACCTTCATGGGGAATGTCACTACTCACAGTGTCTTTCCAGTGGAGGAAAGAAGATAGAACAACGATGGACAGAGAGAACGTTGCAACCCGTGAGTGAAGTACAGGGTAAGGCACCTAAGCCTCTATGATGCATACTGGATGTTCAACACCTGCGATTTTCCACAATGTCTACCACTTCTCAAAACACTTCCAATATAGGAGGGAACTGTGCTACCGTAAGTTCTAATGACAGGGATGCATCTGTGCAAGGTTAAAAACTCGAGGATGTGTCTGGGTAGCAAACATGAAGTGTCTCATAAAGGCACCTTAGACTGGATGCGTAGTAGGTATCTGCTAGGGAAGGTACTTCAGTTTTGTACTCATTCATAACAGTGCTTCTCCTTGGAGGAATGAAGGAAGAACACGGACGGACTAGGGGCACAATAGGTACTGTGAATAAAGGGCAGGCTATGAACCTTACGCCTGCCAACCACATATTGGATGTTCACCACCAGTGTTGATCCGCACATAGGTTCTGCGTCTAAAACGCTTCCAACACTGAGAGGGAAGTGTGCTGTGGAGGGATTCACTGCAGTGTTACGTCTGTTAAAGAAGGATGCTTTTGGGACTGACTCTGTGGTAACCGCATTAGGCGCAAATAGCTTTCCAGTCTCAGACGTCTAACCGTTAGACTATAGGAAGTTCTGTTTAAGGGAAACTCCTTCATGCGGAATGTCACTTCTCACAGTGTCTTTGCAGTGGAGAAAAGAAGATAAAACCAGGACGGACAGAGTGAACGATGCAAACCGTGATTGAAGTACAGGGTAAACCTCGTAGGCCTCTATTATGCATACTGGTAGTTCAACACCGGAGATGTTCCACAGTGTCTACCTCTTCTCAAAACACTTCCAGTATATGAGGGAACTCTGCTACATTAAGTTCTCACGACAGAGATGCGTCTGTGCTCAGTTGGAAAGTGTAGGACGTGTCTGGGTAGCAACCAGTAAGTGTCTGATACAAGCCGCTAAGAGGGGATGCGGAGGAAGGTATCTGCTCAGGGAAGCTACTTCAGGTGCGTACTCATTCATAACAGTGTCTCTCCTTTGAGGAAGTAGATAGAACAGGGAACGACTACGGGCACATTAGGTACTGTGAGTAAAGGGCATGCTAAGGCGTTTAAGCCTGCCAAACACATATTGGATGTTCACCACCAGTGCAGATCCGCACTTAGTTTCTGCGTCGAAAACGCTTCCTACACTGAGAGGGAAGTGTGCTTTAGGAGGGATTCACTGCAGTGTTACATCTGTTAAAGAAGGAAGCTTTTGGGACTGACTCTGTGGTAACCCCAATAGGCGCACATAGCTTTCCAGTCTCAGCCGTCTATCCGTTGGACTATAGCAAGTTCTGTTTAAGGGAAACTCCTTCATGCGGAATGTCACTTCTCACAGTGACTTTCCAGTGGAGGAAAGAAGATAGAACAACGATGGACAGAGAGAACGCTGCAACCCGTGAGTGAAGTACAGGGTAAGGCACCTAAGCCTCTATGATGCATACTGGATGTTCAACACCTGGGATTTTCCACAATGTCTACCACTTCTCAAAACACTTCCAATATAGGAGGGAACTGTGCTACCGTAAGTTCTAATGACAGGGATGCATCTGTGCAAGGTTGAAAACTCGAGGATGTGTCTGGGTAGCAAACATGAAGTGTCTCATAAAGGCACCTTAGACTGGATGCATAGTAGGTTTCTGCTAGGGAAGCTACTTCAGTTTTGTACTCATTCATAACAGTGCTTCCCCTTGGAGGAATGAAGGAAGAACACGGACGGACTAGGGGCACAGTAGGTACTGTGAATAAAGGGCAGGCTATGAACCTTACGCCTGCCAACCACATATTGGATGTTCACCACCAGTGTTGATCCGCACATAGGTTCTGCGTCTAAAACGCTTCCAACTCTGAGAGGGAAGTGTGCTTTAGGAGGAATTCACTGCAGTGTTACGTCTGTTAAAGAAGGAAGCTTTTGGGACTGACTCTGTGTTAACCGCATTAGGCGCACATAGCTTTCCAGTCTCAGACGTCTAACCGTTAGACTATAGGAAGTTCTGTTTAAGGGAAACTCCTTCATGCGGAATGTCACTTCTCACAGTGTCTTTGCAGTGGAGAAAAGAAGATAGAACAAGGACGGACAGAGAGAACGATGCAAACCGTGATTGAAGTACAGGGTAAGCCTCGTAGGCCTCTATTATGCATACTGGTAGTTCAACACCGGAGATGTTCCACAGTGTCTACCTCTTCTCAAAACACTTCCAGTATATGAGGGAACTCTGCTACATTAAGTTCTCACGACAGAGATGCGTCTGTGCTCAGTTGGAAAGTGTAGGACGTGTCTGGTAGCAACCAGTAAGTGTCTGATACAAGCCGCTAAGAGGGGATGCGGAGGAAGGTATCTGCTCAGGGAAGCTACTTCAGGTGCGTACTCATTCATAACAGTATCTCTGCTTTGAGGATGAAGATAGAACAGGGAACGACTACGGGCACATTAGGTGCTGTGAGTAAAGGGCATGCTAAGGCGCTTAAGCCTGCCAAACACATATTGGATGTTCACCACCAGTGCAGATCCGCACTTAGTTTCTGCGTCGAAAACGCTTCCTACACTGAGAGGGAAGTGTGCTTTAGGAGGGATTCACTGCAGTGTTACGTCTGTTAAAGAAGGATGCTTTTGGGACTGACTCGGTGGTAACCGCATTAGGCGCACATAGCTTTCCAGTCTCAGACGTCTAACCGTTAGACTATAGGAAGTTCTGTTTAAGGGAAACTCCTTCATGCGGAATGTCACTTCTCACAGTGTCTTTGCAGTGGAGAAAAGAAGATAGAACAAGGACGGACAGAGAGAACGATGCAAACCGTGATTGAAGTACAGGGTAAGCCTCGTAGGCCTCTATTATGCATACTGGTAGTTCAACACCGGAGATGTTCCACAGTGTCTACCTCTTCTCAAAACACTTCCAGTATATGAGGGAACTCTGCTACATTAGGTTCTCACGACAGAGATGCGTCTGTGCTCAGTTGGAAAGTGTAGGACGTGTCTGGGTAGCAACCAGTAAGTGTCTGATACAAGCCGCTAAGAGGGGATGCGGAGGAAGGTATCTGCTCAGGGAAGCTACTTCAGGTGCGTACTCATTCATAAGAGTGTCTCTCCTTTGAGGATGAAGATAGAACAGGGAACGACTACGGGCACATTAGGTACTGTGAGTAAAGGGCATGCTAAGGCGCTTAAGCCTGCCAAACACATATTGGATGTTCACCACCAGTGCAGATCCGCACTTAGTTTCTGCGTCGAAAACGCTTCCTTCACTGAGAGGGAAGTGTGCTTTAGGAGGGATTCACTGCAGTGTTACGTCTGTTAAAGAAGGAAGCTTTTGGGACTGACTCTGTGGTAACCCCAATAGGCGCACATAGCTTTCCAATCTCAGCCGTCTATCCGTTGGACTATAGCAAGTTCTGTTTAAGGGAAACTCCTTCATGCGGAATGTCACTTCTCAAAGTGTCTTTGCAGTGGAGAAAAGAATAGAACAACGACGGACAGAGAGAACGTTGCAACCCGTGAGTGAAGTACAGGGTAAGGCACCTAAGCCTCTATGATGCATACTGGATGTTCAACACCTGGGATTTTCCACAATGTCTACCACTTCTCAAAACACTTCCAATATAGGAGGGAACTGTGCTACCGTAAGTTCTAATGACAGGGATGCATCTGTGCAAGGTTGAAAACTCTTGGATGTGTCTGGGTATCAAACATGAAGTGTCTCATAAAGGCACCTTAGACTGGATGCGTAGTAGGTATCTGCTAGGGAAGCTACTTCAGTTTTGTACTCATTCATAACAGTGCTTCTCCTTGGAGGAATGAAGGAAGAACACGGACGGACTAGGGGCACAATAGGTTCTGTGAATTAAGGGCACGCTATGAACCTTACTCCTGCCAACCCCATATAGGATGTTCACCACCAGTGTTGATCCGCACATAGGTTCTGCGTCTAAAACGCTTCCAACACTCAGAGGGAAGTGTGCTTTAGGAGGGATTCACTGCAGTGTTACGACTGTTAAAGAAGGATGCTGTTGGGACTGACTCTGTGGTAACCGCATTAGGCGCACATAGCTTTCCAGTCTCAGACGTCTAACCGTTAGACTATAGGAAGTTCTGTTGAAGGGAAACTCCTTCATGCGGAATGTCACTTCTCACAGTGTCTTTGCAGTGGAGAAAAGAAGATAGAACAAGGACGGACAGAGCGAACGATGCAAACCGTGATTGAAGTACAGGGTAAGCCTCGTAGGCCTCTATTATGCATACTGGTAGTTCAACACCGGAGATGTTCCACAGTGTCTACCTCTTCTCAAAACACTTCCAGTATATGAGGGAACTCTGCTACATTAAGTTCTCACGACAGAGATGCGTCTGTGCTCAGTTGGAAAGTGTAGGACGTGTCTGGGTAGCAACCAGTAAGTGTCTGATACAAGCCGCTAAGAGGGGATGCGGAGGAAGGTATCTGCTCAGGGAAGCTACTTCAGGTGCGTACTCATTCATAACAGTGTCTCTCCTTTGAGGATGAAGATAGAACAGGGAACGACTACGGGCACATTAGGTACTGTGAGTAAAGGGCATGCTAAGGCGCTTAAGCCTGCCAAACACATATTGGATGTTCACCACCAGTGCAGATCCGCACTTAGTTTCTGCGTCGAAAACGCTTCCTACACTGAGAGGGAAGTGTGCTTTAGGAGGGATTCACTGCAGTGTTACGTCTGTTAAAGAAGGAAGCTTTTGGGACTGACTCTGTGGTAACCCCAATAGGCGCACATAGCTTTCCAGTCTCAGCCGTCTATCCGTTGGACTATAGCAAGTTCTGTTTAAGAAAAACTCCTTCATGCGGAATGTCACTTCTCACAGTGTCTTTGCAGTGGAGGAAAGAAGATAGGACAACGACGGACAGAGAGAACGTTGCAACCCTTGAGTGAAGTACAGTGTAAGGCACCTAAGCCTCTATGATGCATACTGGATGTTCAACACCTGGGATTTTCCACAATGTCTACCACTTCTCAAAACACTTCCAATATAGGAGGGAACTGTGCTACCGTAAGTTCTAATGACAGCGATGCATCTCTGCAAGGTTGAAAACTCGAGGATGTGGCTGGGTAGCAAACATGAAGTGTCTCATAAAGGCACCTTAGACTGGATGCGTAGTAGGTATCTGCTAGGGAAGCTACTTCAGTTTTGTACCCATTCATAACAGTGCTTCTCCTTGGAGGAATGAAGGAAGAACACGGACGGACTAGGGGCACAGTAGGTACTGTGAATAAAGGGCAGGCTATGAACCTTACGCCTGCCAACCACATATTGGATGTTCACCACCAGTGTTGATCCGCACATAGGTTCTGCGACTAAAACGCTTCCAACACTGAGAGGGAAGTGTGGTTTAGGAGGGATTCACTGCAGTGTTACGTCTGTTAAAGAAGGATGCTTTTGGGACTGACTCTGTGGTAACCGCATTAGGCGCACATAGCTTTCCAGTCTCAGACGTCTAACCGTTAGACTATAGGAAGTTCTGTTTAAGGGAAACTCCTTCATGCGGAATGTCACTTCTCACAGTGTCTTTGCAGTGGAGAAAAGAAGATAGAACAAGGACGGACAGAGAGAACGATGCAAACCGTGATTGAAGTACAGGGTAAGCCTCGTAGGCCTCTACTATGCATACTGGTAGTTCAACACCGGAGATGTTCCACAGTGTCTACCTCTTCTCAAAACACTTCCAGTATATGAGGGAACTCTGCTACATTAAGTTCTCACGACAGAGATGCGTCTGTGCTCAGTTGGAAAGTGTAGGACGTGTCTGGGTAGCAACCAGTAAGTGTCTGATACAAGCCGCTAAGAGGGGATGCGGAGGAAGGTATCTGCTCAGGGAAGCTACTTCAGGTGCGTACTCATTCATAACAGTGTCTCTCCTTTGAGGATGAAGATAGAACAGGGAACGACTACGGGCACATTAGGTACTGTGAGTAAAGGGCATGCTAAGGCGCTTAAGCCTGCCAAACACATATTGGATGTTCACCACCAGTGCAGATCCGCACTTAGTTTCTGCGTCGAAAACGCTTCCTACACTGAGAGGGAAGTGTGCTTTAGGAGGGATTCACTGCACTGTTACGTCTGTTAAAGAAGGAAGCTTTTGGGACTGACTCTGTGGTAACCCCAATAGGCGCACATAGCTTTCCAGTCTCAGCCGTCTATCCGTTGGACTATAGCAAGTTCTGTTTAAGGGAAACTCCTTCATGCGGAATGTCACTTCTCACAGTGTCTTTCCAGTGGAGGAAAGAAGATAGAACAACGACGGACAGAGAGAACGTTGCAACCCTTGAGTGAAGTACAGTGTAAGGCACCTAAGCCTCTATGATGCATACTGGATGTTCAACACCTGGGATTTTCCACAATGTCTACCACTTCTCAAAACACTTCCAATATAGGAGGGAACTGTGCTACCGTAAGTTCTAATGACAGGGATGCATCTGTGCAAGGTTGAAAACTCGAGGATGTGTCTGGGTAGCAAACATGAAGTGTTTAATAAAGGCACCTTAGACTGGATGCGTAGGAGGTATCTGCTCAGGGAAGCTACTTCAGTGTTGTACTCATTCATAACAGTGCTTCTCCTTGGAGGAATGAAGGAAGAACACGGACGGACTAGGGGCACAGTAGGTACTGTGAATAACGGGCAGGCTATGATCATTACGCCTGCCAACCACATATTGGATGTTCACCACCAGTGTTGATCCGCACATAGGTTCTGCGTCTAAAACGCTTCCAACACTGAGAGGGAAGTGTGCTTTAGGAGGGATTCACTGCAGTGTTACGTCTGTTAATGAAGGATGCTTTTGGGACTGACTCTGTGGTAACCGCATTAGGCGCACATAGCTTTCCAGTCTCAGACGTCTAACCGTTAGACTATAGGAAGTTCTGTTTAAGGGAAACTCCTTCATGCGGAATGTCACTTCTCACAGTGTCTTTGCAGTGGAGAAAAGAAGATAGAACAAGGACGGACAGAGAGAACGATGCAAACCGTGATTGAAGTACAGGGTAAGCCTCGTAGTCCTCTATTATGCATACTGGTAGTTCAACACCGGAGATGTTCCACAGTGTCTACCTCTTCTCAAAACACTTCCAGTATATGAGGGAACTCTGCTACATTAAGTTCTCACGACAGAGATGCGTCTGTGCTCAGTTGGAAAGTGTAGGACGTGTCTGGGTAGCAACCAGTAAGTGTCTGATACAAGCCGCTAAGAGGGGATGCGGAGGAAGGTATCTGCTCAGGGAAGCTACTTCATGTGCGTACTCATTCATAAGAGTGTCTCTCCTTTGAGGATGAAGATAGAACAGGGAACGAGTACGGGCACATTAGGTACTGTGAGTAAAGGGCATGCTAAGGCGCTTAAGCCTGCCAAACACATATTGGATGTTCACCACCAGTGCAGATCCGCACTTAGTTTCTGCGTCGAAAACGCTTCCTACACTGAGAGGGAAGTGTGCTTTAGGAGGGATTCACTGCAGTGTTACGTCTGTTAAAGAAGGAAGCTTTTGGGACTGACTCTGTGGTAACCCCAATAGGCGCACATAGCTTTCCAGTCTCAGCCGTCTATCCGTTGGACTATAGCAAGTTCTGTTTAAGAAAAACTCCTTCATGCGGAATGTCACTTCTCACAGTGTCTTTGCAGTGGAGGAAAGAAGATAGAACAACGACGGACAGAGAAAACGTTGCAACCCTTGAGTGATGTACAGGGTAAGGCACCTAAGCCTCTATGATGCATACTGGATATTCAACACCTGGGATTTTCCACAATGTCTACCACTTCTCAAAACACTTCCAATATAGGAGGGAACTGTGCTACCGTAAGTTCTAATGACAGCGATGCATCTGTGCAAGGTTGAAAACTCGAGGATGTGTCTGGGTAGCAAACATGAAGTGTCTCATAAAGGCACCTTAGACTGGATGCGTAGTAGGTATCTGCTAGGGAAGCTACTTCAGTTTTGTACTCATTCATAACAGTGCTTCTCCTTGGAGGAATGAAGGAAGCACACGGACGGACTAGGGGCACAGTAGGTACTGTGAATAAAGGGCAGGCTATGAACCTTACGCCTGCCAACCACATATTGGATGTTCACCACCAGTGTTGATCCGCACATAGGTTCTGTGTCTAAAACGCTTCCAACACTGAGAGGGAAGTGTGCTTTAGGAGGGATTCACTGCAGTGTTACGTCTGTTAAAGAAGGACGCTTTTGGGACTGACTCTGTGGTAACCGCATTAGGCGCACTTAGCTTTCCAGTCTCAGACGTCTACCCGTTAGACTATAGGAAGTTCTGTTTAAGGGATACTCCTTCATGCGGAATGTCACTTCTCACAGTGTCTTTGCAGTGGAGAAAAGAAGATAGAACAAGGACGGACAGAGAGAACGATGCAAACCGTGATTGAAGTACAGGGTAAGCCTCGTAGGCCTCTATTATGCATACTGGTAGTTCAACACCGGAGATGTTCCACAGTATCTACCTCTTCTCAAAACACTTCCAGTATATGAGGGAACTCTGCTACATTAAGTTCTCACGACAGAGATGCGTCTGTGCTCAGTTGGAAAGTGTAGGACGTGTCTGGGTAGCAACCAGTAAGTGTCTGATACAAGCCGCTAAGAGGGGATGCGGAGGAAGGTATCTGCTCAGGGAAGCTACTTCAGGTGCGTACTCATTCATAAGAGTGTCTCTCCTTTGAGGATGAAGATAGAACAGGGAACGACTACGGGCACATTAGGTACTGTGAGTAAAGGGCATGCTAAGGCGCTTAAGCCTGCCAAACACATATTGGATGTTCACCACCAGTGCAGATCCGCACTTAGTTTCTGCGTCGAAAACGCTTCCTACACTGAGAGGGAAGTGTGCTTTAGGAGGAATTCACTGCAGTGTTACGTCTGTTAAAGAAGGAAGCTTTTGGGACTGACTCTGTGGTAACCCCAATAGGCGCACATAGCTTTCCAGTCTCAGCCGTCTATCCGTTGGACTATAGCAAGTTCTGTTTAAGAAAAACTCCTTCATGCGGAATGTCACTTCTCACAGTGTCTTTGCAGTGGAGGAAAGAAGATAGAACAACGACGGACAGAGAGAACGTTGCAACCCTTGAGTGAAGTACAGTGTAAGGCACCTAAGCCTCTATGATGCATACTGGATATTCAACACCTGGGATTTTCCACAATGTCTACCACTTCTCAAAACACTTCCAATATAGGAGGGAACTGTGCTACCGTAAGTTCTAATGACAGCGATGCATCTGTGCAAGGTTGAAAACTCGAGGATGTGGCTGGGTAGCAAACATGAAGTGTCTCATAAAGGCACCTTAGACTGGATGCGTAGTAGGTATCTGCTAGGGAAGCTACTTCAGTTTTGTACCCATTCATAACAGTGCTTCTCCTTGGAGGAATGAAGGAAGAACACGGACGGACTAGGGGCACAGTAGGTACTGTGAATAAAGGGCAGGCTATGAACCTTACGCCTGCCAACCACATATTGGATGTTCACCACCAGTGTTGATCCGCACATATGTTCTGCGACTAAAACGCTTCCAACACTGAGAGGGAAGTGTGCTTTAGGAGGGATTCACTGCAGTGTTACGTCTGTTAAAGAAGGATGCTTTTGGGACTGACTCTGTGGTAACCGCATTAGGCGCACATAGCTTTCCAGTCTCAGACGTCTAACCGTTAGACTATAGGAAGTTCTGTTTAAGGGAAACTCCTTCATGCGGAATGTCACTTCTCACAGTGTCTTTGCAGTGGAGAAAAGAAGATAGAACAAGGACGGACAGAGAGAACGATGCAAACCGTGATTGAAGTACAGGGTAAGCCTCGTAGGCCTCTACTATGCATACTGGTAGTTCAACACCGGAGATGTTCCACAGTGTCTACCTCTTCTCAAAACACTTCCAGTATATGAGGGAACTCTGCTACATTAAGTTCTCACGACAGAGATGCGTCTGTGCTCAGTTGGAAAGTGTAGGACGTGTCTGGGTAGCAACCAGTAAGTGTCTGATACAAGCCGCTAAGAGGGGATGCGGAGGAAGGTATCTGCTCAGGGAAGCTACTTCAGGTGCGTACTCATTCATAACAGTGTCTCTCCTTTGAGGATGAAGATAGAACAGGGAACGACTACGGGCACATTAGGTACTGTGAGTAAAGGGCATGCTAAGGCGCTTAAGCCTGCCAAACACATATTGGATGTTCACCACCAGTGCAGATCCGCACTTAGTTTCTGCGTCGAAAACGCTTCCTACACTGAGAGGGAAGTGTGCTTTAGGAGGGATTCACTGCACTGTTACGTCTGTTAAAGAAGGAAGCTTTTGGGACTGACTCTGTGGTAACCCCAATAGGCGCACATAGCTTTCCAGTCTCAGCCGTCTATCCGTTGGACTATAGCAAGTTCTGTTTAAGGGAAACTCCTTCATGCGGAATGTCACTTCTCACAGTGTCTTTCCAGTGGAGGAAAGAAGATAGAACAACGACGGACAGAGAGAACGTTGCAACCCTTGAGTGAAGTACAGTGTAAGGCACCTAAGCCTCTATGATGCATACTGGATGTTCAACACCTGGGATTTTCCACAATGTCTACCACTTCTCAAAACACTTCCAATATAGGAGGGAACTGTGCTACCGTAAGTTCTAATGACAGGGATGCATCTGTGCAAGGTTGAAAACTCGAGGATGTGTCTGGGTAGCAAACATGAAGTGTCTCATAAAGGCACCTTAGACTGGATGCGTAGGAGGTATCTGCTAGGGAAGCTACTTCAGTTTTGTACTCATTCATAACAGTACTTCTCCTTGGAGGAATGAAGGAAGAACACGGACGGACTAGGGGCACAGTAGGTACTGTGAATAAAGGGCAGGCTATGAACCTTACGCCTGCCAACCACATATTGGATGTTCACCACCAGTGTTGATCCGCACATAGGTTCTGCGTCTAAAACGCTTCCAACACTGAGAGGGAAGTGTGCTTTAGGAGGGATTCACTGCAGTGTTACGTCTGTTAAAGAAGGATGCTTTTGGGACTGACTCTGTGGTAACCGCATTAGGCGCACTTAGCTTTCCAGTCTCAGACGTCTAACCGTTAGACTATAGGAAGTTCTGTTTAAGGGAAACTCCTTCATGCGGAATGTCACTTCTCACAGTGTCTTTGCAGTGGAGAAAAGAAGATAGAACAAGGACGGACAGAGAGAACGATGCAAACCGTGTTTGAAGTACAGGGTAAGCCTCGTAGGCCTCTATTATGCATACTGGTAGTTCAACACCGGAGATGTTCCACATTGTCTACCTCTTCTCAAAACACTTCCAGTATATGAGGGAACTCTGCTACATTAAGTTCTCACGACAGAGATGCGTCTGTGCTCAGTTGGAAAGTGTAGGACGTGTCTGGGTAGCAACCAGTAAGTGTCTGATACAAGCCGCTAAGAGGGGATGCGGAGGAAGGTATCTGCTCAGGGAAGCTACTTCAGGTGCGTACTCATTCATAACAGTGTCTCTCCTTTGAGGATGAAGATAGAACAGGGAACGACTACGGGCACATTAGGTACTGTGAGTAAAGGGCATGCTAAGGCGCTTAAGCCTGCCAAACACATATTGGATGTTCACCACCAGTGCAGATCCACACTTAGTTTCTGCGTCGAAAACGCTTCCTTCACTGAGAGGGAAGTGTGCTTTAGGAGGGATTCACTGCAGTGTTACGTCTGTTAAAGAAGGAAGTTTTTGGGACTGACTCTGTGGTAACCCCAATAGGCGCACATAGCTTTCCAATCTCAGCCGTCTATCCGTTGGACTATAGCAAGTTCTGTTTAAGGGAAACTCCTTCATGCGGAATGTCACTTCTCACAGTGTCTTTCCAGTGGAGAAAAGAAGATAGAACAACGACGGACAGAGAGAAAGTTGCAACCCGTGAGTGAAGTACAGGGTAAGGCACCTAAGCCTCTATGATGCATACTGGATGTTCAACACCTGGGATTTTCCACAATGTCTACCACTTCTCAAAACACTTCCAATATAGGAGGGAACTGTGCTACCGTAAGTTCTAATGACAGGGATGCATCTGTGCAAGGTTGAAAACTCGAGGATGTGTCTGGGTAGCAAACATGAAGTGTCTCATAAAGGCACCTTAGACTGGATGCGTAGTAGGTATCTGCTAGGGAAGCTACTTCAGTTTCGTACTCATTCATAACAGTGCTTCTCCTTGGAGGAATGAAGGAAGAACACGGACGGACTAGGGGCACCATAGGTTCTGTGAATTAAGGGCACGCTATGAACCTTACGCCTGCCAACCACATATTGGATGTTCACCACCAGTGTTGATCCGCACATAGGTTCTGCGTCTAAAACGATTCCAACACTGCGAGGGAAGTGTGCTTTAGGAGGGATTCACTGCAGTGTTACGTCTGTTAAAGAAGGATGCTTTTGGGACTGACTCTGTGGTAACCGCATTAGGCGCACATAGCTTTCCAGTCTCAGACGTCTAACCGTTAGACTATAGGAAGTTCTGTTTAAGGGAAACTCCTTCATGCGGAATGTCACTTCTCACAGTGTCTTTGCAGTGGAGAAAAGAAGATAGAACAAGGACGGACAGAGAGAACGATGCAAACCGTGATTGAAGTACAGGGTAAGCCTCGTAGGCCTCTATTATGCATACTGGTAGTTCAACACCGGAGATGTTCCACAGTGTCTACCTCTTCTCAAAACACTTCCAGTATATGAGGGAACTCTGCTACATTAAGTTCTCACGACAGAGATGCGTCTGTGCTCAGTTGGAAAGTGTAGGACGTGTCTGGGTAGCAACCAGTAAGTGTCTGATACAAGCCGCTAAGAGGGGATGCGGAGGAAGGTATCTGCTCAGGGAAGCTACTTCAGGTGCGTACTCATTCATAACAGTGTCTCTCCTTTGAGGATGAAGATAGAACAGGGAACGACTACGGGCACATTAGGTACTGTGAGTAAAGGGCATGCTAAGGCGCTTAAGCCTGCCAAACACATATTGGATGTTCACCACCAGTGCAGTTCCGCACTTAGTTTCTGCGTCGAAAACGCTTCCTACACTGAGAGGGAAGTGTGCTTTAGGAGGGATTCACTGCAGTGTTACGTCTGTTAAAGAAGGAAGCTTTTGGGACTGACTCTGTGGTAACCCCAATAGGCGCACATAGCTTTCCAGTCTCAGCCGTCTATCCGTTGGACTATAGCAAGTTCTGTTTAAGGGAAACTCCTTCATGCGGAATGTCACTTCTCACAGTGTCTTTCCAGTGGAGGAAAGAAGATAGAACAACGACGGACAGAGAGAACGTTGCAACCCTTGAGTGAAGTACAGTGTAAGGCACCTAAGCCTCTATGATGCATACTGGATGTTCAACACCTGGGATTTTCCACAATGTCTACCACTTCTCAAAACACTTCCAATATAGGAGGGAACTGTGCTACCGTAAGTTCTAATGACAGGGATGCATCTGTGCAAGGTTGAAAACTCGAGGATGTGTCTGGGTAGCAAACATGAAGTGTTTAATAAAGGCACCTTAGACTGGATGCGTAGGAGGTATCTGCTCAGGGAAGCTACTTCAGTGTTGTACTCATTCATAACAGTGCTTCTCCTTGGAGGAATGAAGGAAGAACACGGACGGACTAGGGGCACAGTAGGTACTGTGAATAACGGGCAGGCTATGAACATTACGCCTGCCAACCACATATTGGATGTTCACCACCAGTGTTGATCCGCACATAGGTTCTGCGTCTAAAACGCTTCCAACACTGAGAGGGAAGTGTGCTTTAGGAGGGATTCACTGCAGTGTTACGTCTGTTAATGAAGGATGCTTTTGGGACTGACTCTGTGGTAACCGCATTAGGCGCACATAGCTTTCCAGTCTCAGACGTCTAACCGTTAGACTATAGGAAGTTCTGTTTAAGGGAAACTCCTTCATGCGGAATGTCACTTCTCACAGTGTCTTTGCAGTGGAGAAAAGAAGATAGAACAAGGACGGACAGAGAGAACGATGCAAACCGTGATTGAAGTACAGGGTAATCCTCGTAGGCCTCTATTATGCATACTGGTAGTTCAACACCGGACATGTTCCACAGTGTCTACCTCTTCTCAAAACACTTCCAGTATATGAGGGAACTCTGCTACATTAAGTTCTCACGACAGAGAGGCGTCTGTGCTCAGTTGGAAAGTGTAGGACCTGTCTGGGTAGCAACCAGTAAGTGTCTGATACAGGCCCCTAAGAGGGGATGCGGAGGAAGGTATCTGCTCAGGGAAGCTACTTCAGGTGCGTACTCATTCATAAGAGTGTCTCTCCTTTGAGGATGAAGATAGAACAGGGAACGACTACGGGCACATTAGGTACTGTGAGTAAAGGGCATGCTAAGGCGCTTAAGCCTGCCAAACACATATTGGATGTTCACCACCAGTGCAGATCCGCACTTAGTTTCTGTGTCGAAAACGCTTCCTACACTGAGAGGGAAGTGTGCTTTAGGAGGGATTCACTGCAGTGTTACGTCTGTTAAAGAAGGAAGCTTTTGGGACTGACTCTTTGGTAACCCCAATAGGCTCACATAGCTTTCCAGTCTCAGACGTCTATCCGTTGGACTATAGCAAGTTCTGTTTAAGGGAAACTCCTTCATGCGGAATGTCACTTCTCACAGTGTCTTTCCAGTGGAGGAAAGAAGATAGAACAACGACGGACAGAGAGAACGTTGCAACCCGTGAGTGAAGTACAGGGTAAGGCACCTAAGCCTCTATGATGCATACTGGATGTTCAACACCTGGGATTTTCCACAATGTCTACCACTTCTCAAAACACTTCCAATATAGGAGGGAACTGTGCTACCGTATGTTCTAATGACAGGGATGCATCTGTGCAAGGTTGAAAACTCGAGGATGTGTCTGGGTAGCAAACATGAAGTGTCTCATAAAGGCACCTTAGACTGGATGCGTAGGAGGTATCTGCTAGGGAATCTACATCAGTTTTGTACTCATTCATAACAGTGCTTCTCCTTGGAGGAATGAAGGAAGAACACGGACGGACTAGGGGCACAGTAGGTACTGTGAATAAAGGGCAGGCTATGAACCTTACGCCTGCCAACCACATATTGGATGTTCACCACCAGTGTTGATCCGCACATAGGTTCTGCGTCTAAAACGCTTCCAACACTGAGAGGGAAGTGTGCTTTAGGAGGGATTCACTGCAGTGTTACGTCTGTTAAAGAAGGATGCTTTTGGGACTGACTCTGTGGTAACCGCATTAGGCGCACTTAGCTTTCCAGTCTCAGACGTCTAACCGTTAGACTATAGGAAGTTCTGTTTAAGGGAAACTCCTTCATGCGGAATGTCACTTCTCACAGTGTCTTTGCAGTGGAGAAAAGAAGATAGAACAAGGACGGACAGAGAGAACGATGCAAACCGTGATTGAAGTACAGGGTAAGCCTCGTAGGCCTCTATTATGCATACTGGTAGTTCAACACCGGAGATGTTCCACAGTGTCTACCTCTTCTCAAAACACTTCCAGTATATGAGGGAACTCTGCTACATTAAGTTCTCACGACAGAGATGCGTCTGTGCTCAGTTGGAAAGTGTAGGACGTGTCTGGGTAGCAACCAGTAAGTGTCTGATACAAGCCGCTAAGAGGGGATGCGGAGGAAGGTATCTGCTCAGGGAAGCTACTTCAGGTGCGTACTCATTCATAACAGTGTCTCTCCTTTGAGGATGAAGATAGAACAGGGAACGACTACGGGCACATTAGGTGCTGTGAGTAAAGGGCATGCTAAGGCGCTTAAGCCTGCCAAACACATATTGGATGTTCCCCACCAGTGCAGATCCGCACTTAGTTTCTGCGTCGAAAACGCTTAGTACACTGAGAGGGAAGTGTGCTTTAGGAGGGATTCACTGCAGTGTTACGTCTGTTAAAGAAGGATGCTTTTGGGACTGACTCGGTGGTAACCGCATTAGGCGCACATAGCTTTCCAGTCTCAGACGTCTAACTGTTAGACTATAGGAAGTTCTGTTGAAGGGAAACTCCTTCATGCGGAATGTCACTTCTCACAGTGTCTTTGCAGTGGAGAAAAGAAGATAGAACAAGGACGGACAGAGAGAACGATGCAAACCGTGATTGAAGTACAGGGTAAGCCTCGTAGGCCTCTATTATGCATACTGGTAGTTCAACACCGGAGATGTTCCACAGTGTCTACCTCTTCTCAAAACACTTCCAGTATATGAGGGAACTCTGCTACATTAAGTTCTCACGACCGAGATGCGTCTGTGCTCAGTTGGAAAGTGTAGGACGTGTCTGGGTAGCAACCAGTAAGTGTCTGATACAAGCCGCTAAGAGGGGATGCGGAGGAAGGTATCTGCTCAGGGAAGCTACTTCAGGTGCGTACTCATTCATAAGAGTGTCTCTCCTTTGAGGATGAAGAGAGAACAGGGAACGACTACGGGCACATTAGGTACTGTGAGTAAAGGGCATGCTAAGGCGCTTAAGCCTGCCAAACACATATTGGATGTTCACCACCAGTGCAGATCCACACTTAGTTTCTGCGTCGAAAACGCTTCCTATCTGAGAGGGAAGTGTGCTTTAGGAGGGATTCACTGCAGTGTTACGTCTGTTAAAGAAGGATGCTTTTGGGACTGACTCGGTGGTAACCGCATTAGGCGCACATAGCTTTCCAGTCTCAGACGTCTAACCGTTAGACTATAGGAAGTTCTGTTGAAGGGAAACTCCTTCATGCGGAATGTCACTTCTCACAGTGTCTTTGCAGTGGAGAAAAGAAGATAGAACAAGGACGGACAGAGAGAACGATGCAAACCGTGATTGAAGTACAGGGTAAGCCTCGTAGGCCTCTATTATGCATACTGGTAGTTCAACACCGGAGATGTTCCACAGTGTCTACCTCTTCTTAAAACACTTCCAGTATATGAGGGAACTCTGCTACATTAAGTTCTCACGACAGAGATGCGTCTGTGCTCAGTTGGAAAGTGTAGGACGTGTCTGGGTAGCAACCAGTAAGTGTCTGATACAAGCCGCTAAGAGGGGATGCGGAGGAAGGTATCTGCTCAGGGAAGCTACTTCAGGTGCGTACTCATTCATTAGAGTGTCTCTCCTTTGAGGATGAAAATAGAACAGGGAACGACTACGGGCACATTAGGTGCTGTGAGTTAAGGGCATGCTAAGGCGCTTAAGCCTGCCAAACACGTATTGGATGTTCACAACCAGTGTTGATCCGCACATAGGATCTGCGTCGAAAACGCTTCCAACACTGCGAGGGAAGTGTGCTTTAGGAGGGATTCACTGCAGTGTTACGTCTGTAAAGAAGGATGCTTTTGGGACTGACTCTGTGGTAACCGCATTACGCGCACATAGCTGTCCAGTCTCAGACGTCTAACCGTTAGACTATAGGAAGTTCTGTTTAAGGGAAACTCCTTCATGCGGAATGTCACTTCTCACAGTGTCTTTGCAGTGGAGAAAAGAAGATAGAACAAGGACGGACAGAGAGAACGATGCAAACCGTGATTGAAGTACAGGGTAAGCCTCGTAGGCCTCTATTATGCATACTGGTAGTTCAACACCGGAGATGTTCCACAGTGTCTACCTCTTCTCAAAACACTTCCAGTATATGAGGGAACTCTGCTACATTAAGTTCTCACGACAGAGATGCGTCTGTGCTCAGTTGGAAAGTGTAGGACGTGTCTGGGTAGCAACCAGTTAGTGTCTGATACAAGCCGCTAAGAGGGGATGCGGAGGAAGGTATCTGCTCAGGGAAGCTACTTCAGGTGCGTACTCATTCATTAGAGTGTCTCTGCTTTGAGGATGAAGATAGAACAGGGAACGACTACGGGCACATTAGGTACTGTGAGTAAAGGGCATGCTAAGGCGCTTAAGCCTGCCAAACACATATTGGATGTTCACCACCAGTGCAGATCCGCACTTAGTTTCTGCGTCGAAAACGCTTCCTACACTGTGAGGGAAGTGTGCTTTAGGAGGGATTCACTGCAGTGTTACGTCTGTTAAAGAAGGATGCTTTTGGGACTGACTCTGTGGTAACCCCAATAGGCGCACATAGCTTTCCAGTCTCAGCCGTCTATCCGTTGGACTATAGCAAGTTCTGTTTAAGAAAAACTCCTTCATGCGGAATGTCACTTCTCACAGTGTCTTTGCAGTGGAGGAAAGAAGATAGAACAACGACGGACAGAGAGAACGTTGCAACCCTTGAGTGAAGTACAGTGTAAGGCACCTAAGCCTCTATGATGCATACTGGATGTTCAACACCTGGGATTTTCCACAATGTCTACCACTTCTCAAAACACTTCCAATATAGGAGGGAAGTGTGCTACCGTAAGTTCTAATGACAGGGATGCATCTGTGCAAGGTTGAAAACTCGAGGATGTGTCTGGGTAGCAAACATGAAGTGTCTCATAAAGGCACCTTAGACTGGATGCGTAGGAGGTATCAGCTCAGGGAAGCTACTTCAGTTTTGTACTCATTCATAACAGTGCTTCTCCTTGGAGGAATGAAGGAAGAACACGGACGGACTAGGGGCACAGTAGGTACTGTGAATAAAGGGCAGGCTATGAACCTTACGCCTGCCAACCACATATTGGATGTTCACCACCAGTGTTGATCCGCACATAGGTTCTGCGTCTAAAACGCTTCCAACACTGAGAGGGAAGTGTGCTTTAGGAGGGATTCACTGCAGTGTTACGTCTGTTAAAGAAGGATGCTTTTGGGACTGACTCTGTGGTAACCGCATTAGGCGCACTTAGCTTTCCAGTCTCAGACGTCTATCAGTTAGACTATAGGAAGTTCTGTTTAAGGGAAACTCCTTCATGCGGAATGTCACTTCTCACAGTGTCTTTGCAGTGGAGAAAAGAAGATAGAACAAGGACGGACAGAGAGAACGATGCAAACCGTGATTGAAGTACAGGGTAAGCCTCGTAGGCCTCTATTATGCATACTGGTAGTTCAACACCGGAGATGTTCCACAGTGTTTACCTCTTCTCAAAACACTTCCAGTATATGAGGGAACTCTGCTACATTAAGTTCTCACGACAGAGATGCGTCTGTGCTCAGTTGGAAAGTGTAGGACGTGTCTGGGTAGTAACCAGTAAGTGTCTGATACAAGCCGCTAAGAGGGGATGCGGAGGAAGGTATCTGCTCAGGGAAGCTACTTCAGGTGCGTACTCATTCATAACAGTGTCTCTCCTTTGAGGATGAAGATAGAACAGGGAACGACTACGGGCACATTAGGTGCTGTGAGTAAAGGGCATGCTAAGGCGCTTAAGCCTGCCAAACACATATTGGATGTTCACCACCAGTGTTGATCCGCACATAGGTTCTGCGTCTAAAACGCTTCCAACACTGAGAGGGAAGTGTGCTTTAGGAGGGATTCACTGCAGTGTTACGTCTGTTAAAGAAGGATGCTTTTGGGACTGACTCTGTGGTAACCGCATTAGGCGCACTTAGCTTTCCAGTCTCAGACGTCTATCAGTTAGACTATAGGAAGTTCTGTTTAAGGGAAACTCCTTCATGCGGAATGTCACTTCTCACAGTGTCTTTGCAGTGGAGAAAAGAAGATAGAACAAGGACGGACAGAGAGAACGATGCAAACCGTGATTGAAGTACAGGGTAAGCCTCGTAGGCCTCTATTATGCATACTGGTAGTTCAAACCGGAGATGTTCCACAGTGTCTACCTCTTCTCAAAACACTTCCAGTATATGAGGGAACTCTGCTACATTAAGTTCTCACGACAGAGATGCGTCTGTGCTCAGTTGGAAAGTGTAGGACGTGTCTGGGTAGTAACCAGTAAGTGTCTGATACAAGCCGCTAAGAAGGGATGCGGAGGAAGGTATCTGCTCAGGGAAGCTACTTCAGGTGCGTACTCATTCATAACAGTGTCTCTCCTTTGAGGATGAAGATAGAACAGGGAACGACTACGGGCACATTAGGTGCTGTAGGTAAAGGGCATGCAAAGGCGCTTAAGCCTGCCAAACACATATTGGATGTTCACCACCAGTGCAGATCCGCACTTAGTTTCTGCGTCGAAAACGCTTCCTACACTGAGAGGGAAGTGTGCTTTAGGAGGGATTCACTGCAGTGTTACGTCTGTTAAAGAAGGATGCTTTTGGGACTGACTCGGTGGTAACCGCATTAGTCGCACATAGCTTTCCAGTCTCAGACGTCTAACCGTTAGACTATAGGATGTTCTGTTTAAGGGAAACTCCTTCATGCGGAATGTCACTTCTCACAGTGTCTTTGCAGTGGAGAAAATAAGATAGAACAAGGACGGACAGAGAGAACGATGCAAACCGTGATTGAAGTACAGGGTAAGCCTCGTAGGCCTCTATTATGCATACTGGTAGTTCAACACCGGAGATGTTCCACAGTGTCTACCTCTTCTCAAAACACTTCCAGTATATGAGGGAACTCTGCTACATTAAGTTCTCACGACAGAGATGCGTCTGTGCTCAGTTGGAAAGTGTAGGACGTGTCTGGGTAGCAACCAGTAAGTGTCTGATACAAGCCGCTAAGAGGGGATGCGGAGGAAGGTATCTGCTCAGGGAAGCTACTTCAGGTGCGTACTCATTCATAAGAGTGTCTCTCCTTTGAGGATGAAGATAGAAGAGGGAACGACTACGGGCACATTAGGTACTGTGAGTAAAGGGCATGCTAAGGCGCTTAAGCCTGCCAAACACATATTGGATGTTCACCACCAGTGCAGATCCGCACTTAGTTTCTGCGTCGAAAACGCTTCCTTCACTGAGAGGGAAGTGTGCTTTAGGAGGGATTCACTGCAGTGTTACGTCTGTTAAAGAAGGAAGCTTTTGGGACTGACTCTGTGGTAACCCCAATAGGCGCACATAGCTTTCCAATCTCAGCCGTCTATCCGTTGGACTATAGCAAGTTCTGTTTAAGGGAAACTCCTTCATGCGGAATGTCACTTCTCACAGTGTCTTTCCAGTGGAGAAAAGAAGATAGAACAACGACGGACAGAGAGAACGTTGCAACCCGTGAGTGAAGTACAGGGTAAGGCACCTAAGCCTCTATGATGCATACTGGATGTTCAACACCTGGGATTTTCCACAATGTCTACCACTTCTCAAAACACTTCCAATATAGGAGGGAACTGTGCTACCGTAAGTTCTAATGTCAGGGATGCATCTGTGCAAGGTTGAAAACTAGAGGATGTGTCTGGGTAGCAAACATGAAGTGTCTCATAAAGGCACCTTAGACTGGATGCGTAGTAGGTATCTGCTAGGGAAGCTACTTCAGTTTTGTACTCATTCATAACAGTGCTTCTCCTTGGAGGAATGAAGGAAGAACACGGACGGACTAGGGGCACAATAGGTTCTGTGAATTAAGGGCACGCTATGAACCTTACGCCTGCCAACCACATATTGGATGTTCACCACCAGTGTTGATCCGCACATAGGTTCTGCGTCTAAAACGCTTCCAACACTGAGAGGGAAGTGTGCTTTAGGAGGGATTCACAGCAGTGTTACGACTGTTAAAGAAGGATGCTTTTGGGACTGACTCTGTGGTAACCGCATTAGGCGCACATAGCTTTCCAGTCTCAGACGTCTAACCGTTAGACTATAGGAAGTTCTGTTGAAGGGAAACTCCTTCATGCGGAATGTAACTTCTCACAGTGTCTTTGCAGTGGAGAAAAGAAGATAGAACAAGGACGGACAGAGAGAACGATGCAAACCGTGATTGAAGTACAGGGTAAGCCTCGTAGGCCTCTATTATGCATACTGGTAGTTCAACACCGGAGATGTTCCACAGTGTCTTCCTCTTCTCAAAACACTTCCAGTATATGAGGGAACTCTGCTACATTAAGTTCTCACGACAGAGATGCGTCTGTGCTCAGTTGGAAAGTGTAGGACGTGTCTGGGTAGTAACCAGTAAGTGTCTGATACAAGCCGCTAAGAGGGGATGCGGAGGAAGGTATCTGCTCAGGGAAGCTACTTCAGGTGCGTACTCATTCATAACAGTGTCTCTCCTTTGAGGATGAAGATAGAACAGGGAACGACTACGGGCACATTAGGTGCTATGAGTAAAGGGCATGCTAAGGCGCTTAAGCCTGCCAAACTCATATTGGATGTTCACCACCAGTGCAGATCCGCACTTAGTTTCTGCGTCGAAAACGCTTCCTACACTGAGAGGGAAGTGTGCTTTAGGAGGGATTCACTGCAGTGTTACGTCTGTTAAAGAAGGATGCTTTTGGGACTGACTCGGTGGTAACCGCATTAGGCGCACATAGCTTTCCAGTCTCAGACGTCTAACCGTTAGACTATAGGAAGTTCTGTTTAAGGGAAACTCCTTCATGCGGAATGTCACTTCTCACAGTGTCTTTGCAGTGGAGAAAAGAAGATAGAACAAGGACGGACAGAGAGAACGATGCAAACCGTGATTGAAGTACAGGGTAAGCCTCGTAGGCCTCTATTATGCATACTGGTAGTTCAACACCGTAGATGTTCCACAGTGTCTACCTCTTCTCAAAACACTTCCAGTATATGAGGGAACTCTGCTACATTAAGTTCTCACGACAGAGATGCGTCTGTGCTCAGTTGGAAAGTGTAGGACGTGTCTGGGTAGCAACCAGTAAGTGTCTGATACAAGCCGCTAAGAGGGGATGCGGAGGAAGGTATCTGCTCAGGGAAGCTACTTCAGGTGCGTACTCATTCATAACAGTGTCTCTCCTTTGAGGATGAAGATAGAACAGGGAACGACTACGGGCACATTAGGTACTGTGAGTAAAGGGCATGCTAAGGCGCTTAAGCCTGCCAAACACAAATTGGATGTTCACCACCAGTGCAGATCCGCACTTAGTTTCTGCGTCGAAAACGCTTCCTACACTGAGAGGGAAGTGTGCTTTAGGAGGGATTCACTGCAGTGTTACGTCTGTTAAAGAAGGAAGCTTTTGGGACTGACTCTGTGGTAACCCCAATAGGCGCACATAGCTTTCCAGTCTCAGCCGTCTATCCGTTGGACTATAGCAAGTTCTGTTTAAGGGAAACTCCTTCATGCGGAATGTCACTTCTCACAGTGTCTTTCCAGTGGAGGAAAGAAGATAGAACAACGATGGACAGAGAGAACGTTGCAACCCGTGAGTGAAGTACAGGGTAAGGCACCTAAGCCTCTATGATGCATACTGGATGTTCAACACCTGGGATTTTCCACAATGTCTACCACTTCTCAAAACACTTCCAATATAGGAGGGAACTGTGCTACCGTAAGTTCTAATGACAGGGATGAATCTGTGCAAGGTTGAAAACTCGAGGATGTGTCTGGGTAGCAAACATGAAGTGTCTCATAAAGGCACCTTAGACTGGATGCGTAGGAGGTATCTGCTCGGGGAAGCTACTTCAGTTTTGTACTCATTCATTACAGTGCTTCTCCTTGGAGGAATGAAGGAAGAACACGGACGGACTAGGGGCACAGTAGGTACTGTGAATAAAGGGCAGGCTATGAACCTTACGCCTGCCAACCACATATTGGATGTTCACCACCAGTGTTGATCCGCACATAGGTTCTACGTCTAAAACGCTTCAAACACTGCGAGGGTAGTGTGCTGTAGGAGGGATTCACTGCAGTGTTACGTCTGTTAAAGAAGGATGCCTTTGGGACTGACTCTGTGGTAACCGCAGTAGGCGCACATAGCTGTCCAGTCTCAGACGTCTAACCGTTAGACTATAGGAAGTTCTGTTGAAGGGAAACTCCTTCATGCAGAATGTCACTTTTTACAGTGTCTTTGCAGTGGAGAAAAGAAGATAGAACAAGGACGGACAGAGAGAACGATGCAAACCGTGATTGAAGTACAGGGTAAGCCTCGTAGTCCTCTATTATGCATACTGGTAGTTCAACACCGGAGATGTTCCACAGTGTCTACCTCTTCTCAAAACACTTCCAGTATATGAGGGAACTCTGCTACATTAAGTTCTCACGACAGAGATGCGTCTGTGCTCAGTTGGAAAGTGTAGGACGTGTCTGGGTAGCAACCAGTAAGTGTCTGATACAAGCCGCTAAGAGGGGATGCGGAGGAAGGTATCTGCTCAGGGAAGCTACTTCAGGTGCGTACTCATTCATAAGAGTGTCTCTCCTTTGAGGATCAAGATAGAACAGGGAACAACTACGGGCACATTAGGTACTGTGAGTAAAGGGCATGCTAAGGCGCTTAAGCCTGCCAAACACATATTGGATGTTCACCACCAGTGCAGATCCGCACTTAGTTTCTGCGTCGAAAACGCTTCCTACACTGAGAGGGAAGTGTGCTTTAGGAGGGATTCACTGCAGTGTTACGTCTGTTAAAGAAGGAAGCTTTTGGGACTGACTCTGTGGTAACCCCAATAGGCGCACATAGCTTTCCAGTCTCAGCCGTCTACCCGTTGGACTATAGCAAGTTCTGTTTAAGGGAAACTCCTTCATGCGGAATTTACCTTCTCACAGTGTCTTTCCAGTGGAGGAAAGAAGATAGAACAACGACGGACAGAGAGAACGTTGCAACCCGTGAGTGAAGTACAGGGTAAGGCACCTAAGCCTCTATGATGCATACTGGATGTTCAACACCTGGGATTTTCCACAATGTCTACCACTTCTCAAAACACTTCCAATATAGGAGGGAACTGTGCTACCGTAAGTTCTAATGACAGGGATGCATCTGTGCAAGGTTGAAAACTCGAGGATGTGTCTGGGTAACAAACATGAAGTGTTTCATAAAGGCACATTAGACTGGATGCGTAGTAGGTATCTGCTAGGGAAGCTACTTCAGTTTTGTACTCATTCATAACCGTGCTTCTCCTTGGAGGAATGAAGGAAGAACACGGACGGACTAGGGGCACAGTAGGTACTGTGAATAAAGGGCAGGCTATGAACCTTACGCCTGCCAACCACATATTGGATGTTCACCACCAGTGTTGATCCGCACATAGGTTCTGCGTCTAAAACGCTTCCAACACTGAGAGGGAAGTGTGCTTTAGGAGGGATTCACTGCAGTGTTACGTCTGTTAAAGAAGGATGCTTTTGGGACTGACTCTGTGGTAACCGCATTAGGCGCACATAGCTTTCCAGTCTCAGACGTCTAACCGTTAGACTATAGGAAGTTCTGTTTAAGGGAAACTCCTTCATGCGGAATGTCACTTCTCACAGTGTCTTTGCAGTCGAGAAAAGAAGAAAGAACAAGGACGGACAGAGAGAACGATGCAAACCGTGATTGAAGTACAGGGTAAGCCTCGTAGGCCTCTATTATGCATACTGGTAGTTCAACACCGGAGATGTTCCACAGTGTCTACCTCTTCTCAAAACACTTCCAGTATATGAGGGAACTCTGCTACATTAAGTTCTCACGACAGAGATGCGTCTGTGCTCAGTTGGAAAGTGTAGGACGTGTCTGGGTAGCAACCAGTAAGTGTCTGATACAAGCCGCTAAGAGGGGATGCGGAGGAAGGTATCTGCTCAGGGAAGCTACTTAGGTGCGTACTCATTCATAAGAGTGTCTCTCCTTTGAGGATGAAGATAGAACAGGGAACGACTACGGGCACATTAGGTACTGTGAGTAAAGGGCATGCTAAGGCGCTTAAGCCTGCCAAACACATATTGGATGTTCACCACCAGTGCAGATCCGCACTTAGTTTCTGTGTCGAAAACGCTTCCTACACTGAGAGGGAAGTGTGCTTTAGGAGGGATTCACTGCAGTGTTACGTCTGTTAAAGAAGGATGCTTTTGGGACTGACTCGGTGGTAACCGCATTAGGCGCACATAGCTTTCCAGTCTCAGACGTCTAACGGTTAGACTATAGGAAGTTCTGTTTAAGGGAAACTCCTTCATGCGGAATGTCACTTCTCACAGTGTCTTTGCAGTGGAGAAAAGAAGATAGAACAAGGACGGACACAGAGAACGATGCAAACCGTGATTGAAGTACAGGGTAAGCCTTGTAGGCCTCTATTATGCATACTGGTAGTTCAACACCGGAGATGTTCCACAGTGTCTACCTCTTCTCAAAACACTTCCAGTATATGAGGGAACTCTGCTACATTAAGTTCTCACGACAGAGATGCGTCTGTGCTCAGTTGGAAAGTGTAGGACGTGTCTGGGTAGCAACCAGTAAGTGTCTGATACAAGCCGCTAAGAGGGGATGCGGAGGAAGGTATCTGCTCAGGGAAGCTACTTCAGGTGCGTACTCATTCATAAGAGTGTCTCTCCTCTGAGGATGAAGATAGAACAGGGAACGACTACGGGCACATTAGGTACTGTGAGTAAAGGGCATGCTAAGGCGCTTAAGCCTGCCAAACACATATTGGATGTTCACCACCAGTGCAGATCCGCACTTAGTTTCTGCGTCGAAAACGCTTCCTACACTGAGAGGGAAGTGTGCTTTAGGAGGGATTCACTGCAGTGTTACGTCTGTTAAAGAAGGAAGCTTTTGGGACTGACTCTGTGGTAACCCCAATAGGCGCACATAGCTTTCCAGTCTCAGCCGTCTATCCGTTGGACTATAGCAAGTTCTGTTTAAGGGAAACTCCTTCATGCGGAATGTCACTTCTCACAGTGTCTTTGCAGTGGAGGAAAGAAGTTAGAACAACGACGGACAGAGAGAACGTTGCAACCCGTGAGTGAAGTACAGGGTAAGGCACCTAAGCCTCTATGATGCATACTGGATGTTCAACACCTGGGATTTTCCACAATGTCTACCACTTCTCAAAACACTTCCAATATAGGAGGGAACTGTGCTACCGTAAGTTCTAATGACAGGGATGAATCTGTGCAAGGTTGAAAACTCGAGGATGTGTCTGGGTAGCAAACATGAAGTGTCTCATAAAGGCACCTTAGACTGGATGCGTAGGAGGTATCTGCTCGGGGAAGCTACTTCAGTTTTGTACTCATTCATTACAGTGCTTCTCCTTGGAGGAATGAAGGAAGAACACGGACGGACTAGGGGCACAGTAGGTACTGTGAATAAAGGGCAGGCTATGAACCTTACGCCTGCCAACCACATATTGGATGTTCACCACCAGTGTTGATCCGCACATAGGTTCTACGTCTAAAACGCTTCAAACACTGCGAGGGTAGTGTGCTGTAGGAGGGATTCACTGCAGTGTTACGTCTGTTAAAGAAGGATGCCTTTGGGACTGACTCTGTGGTAACCGCAGTAGGCGCACATAGCTGTCCAGTCTCAGACGTCTAACCGTTAGACTATAGGAAGTTCTGTTGAAGGGAAACTCCTTCATGCGGAATGTCACTTTTTACAGTGTCTTTGCAGTGGAGAAAAGAAGATAGAACAAGGACGGACAGAGAGAACGATGCAAACCGTGATTGAAGTACAGGGTAAGCCTCGTAGTCCTCTATTATGCATACTGGTAGTTCAACACCGGAGATGTTCCACAGTGTCTACCTCTTCTCAAAACACTTCCAGTATATGAGGGAACTCTGCTACATTAAGTTCTCACGACAGAGATGCGTCTGTGCTCAGTTGGAAAGTGTAGGACGTGTCTGGGTAGCAACCAGTAAGTGTCTGATACAAGCCGCTAAGAGGGGATGCGGAGGAAGGTATCTGCTCAGGGAAGCTACTTCAGGTGCGTACTCATTCATAAGAGTGTCTCTCCTTTGAGGATCAAGATAGAACAGGGAACAACTACGGGCACATTAGGTACTGTGAGTAAAGGGCATGCTAAGGCGCTTAAGCCTGCCAAACACATATTGGATGTTCACCACCAGTGCAGATCCGCACTTAGTTTCTGCGTCGAAAACGCTTCCTACACTGAGAGGGAAGTGTGCTTTAGGAGGGATTCACTGCAGTGTTACGTCTGTTAAAGAAGGAAGCTTTTGGGACTGACTCTGTGGTAACCCCAATAGGCGCACATAGCTTTCCAGTCTCAGCCGTCTACCCGTTGGACTATAGCAAGTTCTGTTTAAGGGAAACTCCTTCATGCGGAATTTACCTTCTCACAGTGTCTTTCCAGTGGAGGAAAGAAGATAGAACAACGACGGACAGAGAGAACGTTGCAACCCGTGAGTGAAGTACAGGGTAAGGCACCTAAGCCTCTATGATGCATACTGGATGTTCAACACCTGGGATTTTCCACAATGTCTACCACTTCTCAAAACACTTCCAATATAGGAGGGAACTGTGCTACCGTAAGTTCTAATGACAGGGATGCATCTGTGCAAGGTTGAAAACTCGAGGATGTGTCTGGGTAACAAACATGAAGTGTTTCATAAAGGCACATTAGACTGGATGCGTAGTAGGTATCTGCTAGGGAAGCTACTTCAGTTTTGTACTCATTCATAACCGTGCTTCTCCTTGGAGGAATGAAGGAAGAACACGGACGGACTAGGGGCACAGTAGGTACTGTGAATAAAGGGCAGGCTATGAACCTTACGCCTGCCAACCACATATTGGATGTTCACCACCAGTGTTGATCCGCACATAGGTTCTGCGTCCAAAACGCTTCCAACACTGAGAGGGAAGTGTGCTTTAGGAGGGATTCACTGCAGTGTTACGTCTGTTAAAGAAGGATGCTTTTGGGACTGACTCTGTGGTAACCGCATTAGGCGCACATAGCTTTCCAGTCTCAGACGTCTAACCGTTAGACTATAGGAAGTTCTGTTTAAGGGAAACTCCTTCATGCGGAATGTCACTTCTCACAGTGTCTTTGCAGTCGAGAAAAGAAGAAAGAACAAGGACGGACAGAGAGAACGATGCAAACCGTGATTGAAGTACAGGGTAAGCCTCGTAGGCCTCTATTATGCATACTGGTAGTTCAACACCGGAGATGTTCCACAGTGTCTACCTCTTCTCAAAACACTTCCAGTATATGAGGGAACTCTGCTACATTAAGTTCTCACGACAGAGATGCGTCTGTGCTCAGTTGGAAAGTGTAGGACGTGTCTGGGTAGCAACCAGTAAGTGTCTGATACAAGCCGCTAAGAGGGGATGCGGAGGAAGGTATCTGCTCAGGGAAGCTACTTAGGTGCGTACTCATTCATAAGAGTGTCTCTCCTTTGAGGATGAAGATAGAACAGGGAACGACTACGGGCACATTAGGTACTGTGAGTAAAGGGCATGCTAAGGCGCTTAAGCCTGCCAAACACATATTGGATGTTCACCACCAGTGCAGATCCGCACTTAGTTTCTGTGTCGAAAACGCTTCCTACACTGAGAGGGAAGTGTGCTTTAGGAGGGATTCACTGCAGTGTTACGTCTGTTAAAGAAGGATGCTTTTGGGACTGACTCGGTGGTAACCGCATTAGGCGCACATAGCTTTCCAGTCTCAGACGTCTAACGGTTAGACTATAGGAAGTTCTGTTTAAGGGAAACTCCTTCATGCGGAATGTCACTTCTCACAGTGTCTTTGCAGTGGAGAAAAGAAGATAGAACAAGGACGGACACAGAGAACGATGCAAACCGTGATTGAAGTACAGGGTAAGCCTTGTAGGCCTCTATTATGCATACTGGTAGTTCAACACCGGAGATGTTCCACAGTGTCTACCTCTTCTCAAAACACTTCCAGTATATGAGGGAACTCTGCTACATTAAGTTCTCACGACAGAGATGCGTCTGTGCTCAGTTGGAAAGTGTAGGACGTGTCTGGGTAGCAACCAGTAAGTGTCTGATACAAGCCGCTAAGAGGGGATGCGGAGGAAGGTATCTGCTCAGGGAAGCTACTTCAGGTGCGTACTCATTCATAAGAGTGTCTCTCCTCTGAGGATGAAGATAGAACAGGGAACGACTACGGGCACATTAGGTACTGTGAGTAAAGGGCATGCTAAGGCGCTTAAGCCTGCCAAACACATATTGGATGTTCACCACCAGTGCAGATCCGCACTTAGTTTCTGCGTCGAAAACGCTTCCTACACTGAGAGGGAAGTGTGCTTTAGGAGGGATTCACTGCAGTGTTACGTCTGTTAAAGAAGGAAGCTTTTGGGACTGACTCTGTGGTAACCCCAATAGGCGCACATAGCTTTCCAGTCTCAGCCGTCTATCCGTTGGACTATAGCAAGTTCTGTTTAAGGGAAACTCCTTCATGCGGAATGTCACTTCTCACAGTGTCTTTGCAGTGGAGGAAAGAAGTTAGAACAACGACGGACAGAGAGAACGTTGCAACCCGTGAGTGAAGTACAGGGTAAGGCACCTAAGCCTCTATGATGCATACTGGATGTTCAACACCTGGGATTTTCCACAATGTCTACCACTTCTCAAAACACTTCCAATATAGGAGGGAACTGTGCTACCGTAAGTTCTAATGACAGGGATGCATCTGTGCAAGGTTGAAAACTCGAGGATGTGTGTGGGTAGCAAACATGAAGTGTCTCATAAAGGCACCTTAGACTGGGTGCGTAGGAGGTATCTGCTCAGGTAAGCTACTTCAGTTTTGTACTCATTCATAACAGTGCTTCTCCTTGGAGGAATGAAGGAAGAACACGGACGGACTAGGGGCACATTAGGTACTGTGAATAAAGGGCAGGTTATGAACCTTACGCCTGCCAACCACATATTGGATGTTCACCACCAGTGTTGATCCGCACATAGGTTCTGCGTCTAAAACGCTTCCAACACTGAGAGGGAAGTGTGCTTTAGGAGGGATTCACTACAGTGTTACGTCTGTTAAAGAAGGATGCTTTTGGGACTGACTCTGGGGTAACCGCATTAGGCGCACATAACTTTCCAGTCTCAGACGTCTAACCGTTAGACTATAGGAAGTTCTGTTTAAGGGAAACTCCTTCATGCGGAATGTCACTTCTCACAGTGTCTTTGCAGTGGAGAAAAGAAGATAGAACAAGGACGGACAGAGAGAACGATGCAAACCGTGATTGAAGTACAGGGTAAGCCTCGTAGGCCTCTATTATGCATACTGGTAGTTCAACACCGGAGATGTTCCACAGTGTCTACCTCTTCTCAAAACACTTACATTATATAAGGGAACTCTGCTACATTAAGTACTCACGACAGCGATGCGTCTGTGCTCAGTTGGAAAGTGTAGGACGTGTCTGGGTAGCAACCAGTAAGTGTCTGATACAAGCCGCTAAGAGGGGATGCGGAGGAAGGTATCTGCTCAGGGAAGCTACTTCAGGTGCGTACTCATTCATAAGAGTGTCTCTCCTTTGAGGATGAAGATAGAACAGGGAACGACTACGGGCACATTAGGTACTGTGAGTAAAGGGCATGCTAAGGCGCTTAAGCCTGCCAAACACATATTGGATGTTCACCACCAGTGCAGATCCGCACTTAGTTTCTGCGTCGAAAACGCTTCCTACACTGAGAGGGAAGTGTGCTTTAGGAGGGATTCACTGCAGTGTTACGTCTGTTAAAGAAGGATGCTTTTGGGACTGACTCGGTGGTAACCGCATTAGGCGCACATAGCTTTCCAGTCTCAGACGTCTAACCGTTAGACTATAGGACGTTCTGTTTAAGGGAAACTCCTTCATGCGGAATGTCACTTCTCACAGTGTCTTTGCAGTGGAGAAAATAAGATAGAACAAGGACGGACAGAGAGAACGATGCAAACCGTGATTGAAGTACAGGGTAAGCCTCGTAGGCCTCTATTATGCATACTGGTAGTTCAACACCGGAGATGTTCCACAGTGTCTACCTCTTCTCAAAACACTTCCAGTATATGAGGGAACTCTGCTACATTAAGTTCTCACGACAGAGATGCGTCTGTGCTCAGTTGGAAAGTGTAGGACGTGTCTGGGTAGCAACCAGTAAGTGTCTGATACAAGCCGCTAAGAGGGGATGCGGAGGAAGGTATCTGCTCAGGGAAGCTACTTCAGGTGCGTACTCATTCATAACAGTGTCTCTCCTTTGAGGATGAAGATAGAACAGGGAAAGACTACGGGCACATTAGGTACTGTGAGTAAAGGGCATGCTAAGGCGCTTAAGCCTGCCAAACACATATTGGATGTTCACCACCAGTGCAGATCCGCACTTAGTTTCTGCGTCGAAAACGCTTCCTACACTGAGAGGGAAGTGTGCTTTAGGAGGGATTCACTGCAGTGTTACGTCTGTTAAAGAAGGAAGCTTTTGGGACTGACTCTGTGGTAACCCCAATAGGCGCACATAGCTTTCCAGTCTCAGCCGTCTATCCGTTGGACTATAGCAAGTTCTGTTTAAGGGAAACTCCTTCATGCGGAATGTCACTTCTCACAGTGTCTTTCCAGTGGAGGAAAGAAGATAGAACAACGACGGACAGAGAGAACTTTGCAACCCGTGAGTGAAGTACAGGGTAAGGCACCTAAGCCTCTATGATGCATACTGGATGTTCAACACCTGGGATTTTCCACAATGTCTACAACTTCTCAAAACACTTCCAATATAGGAGGGAACTGTGCTACCGTAAGTTCTAATGACAGGGATGCATCTGTGCAAGGTTGAAAACTCGAGGATGTGTCTGGGTAGCAAACATGAAGTGTCTCATAAAGGCACCTTAGACTGGATGCGTAGGAGGTATCTGCTCAGGGAAGCTACTTCAGTTTTGTACTCATTCATTACAGTGCTTCTCCTTGGAGGAATGAAGGAAGAACACGGACGGACTAGGGGCACAGTAGGTACTGTGAATAAAGGGCAGGCTATGAACCTTACGCCTGCCAACCACATATTGGATGTTCACCACCAGTGTTGATCCGCACATAGGTTCTGCGTCTAAAACGCTTCCAACACTGCGAGGGAAGTGTGCTTTAGGAGGGATTCACTGCAGTGTTACGTCTGTTAAAGAAGGATGCTTTTGGGACTGACTCTGTGGTAACCGCATTAGGCGCACATAGCTTTCCAGTCTCAGACGTCTAACCGTTAGACTATAGGAAGTTCTGTTTAAGGGAAACTCCTTCATGCGGAATGTCACTTCTCACAGTGTCTTTGCAGTGGAGAAAAGAAGATAGAACAAGGACGGACAGAGAGAACGATGCAAACCGTGATTGAAGTACAGGGTAAGCCTCGTAGGCCTCTATTATGCATACTGGTAGTTCAACACCGGAGATGTTCCACAGTGTCTACCTCTTCTCAAAACACTTACATTATATAAGGGAACTCTGCTACATTAAGTACTCACGACAGCGATGCGTCTGTGCTCAGTTGGAAAGTGTAGGACGTGTCTGGGTAGCAACCAGTAAGTGTCTGATACAAGCCGCTAAGAGGGGATGCGGAGGAAGGTATCTGCTCAGGGAAGCTACTTCAGGTGCGTACTCATTCATAAGAGTGTCTCTCCTTTGAGGATGAAGATAGAACAGGGAACGACTACGGGCACATTAGGTACTGTGAGTAAAGGGCATGCTAAGGCGCTTAAGCCTGCCAAACACATATTGGATGTTCACCACCAGTGCAGATCCGCACTTAGTTTCTGCGTCGAAAACGCTTCCTACACTGAGAGGGAAGTGTGCTTTAGGAGGGATTCACTGCAGTGTTACGTCTGTTAAAGAAGGATGCTTTTGGGACTGACTCGGTGGTAACCGCATTAGGCGCACATAGCTTTCCAGTCTCAGACGTCTAACCGTTAGACTATAGGACGTTCTGTTTAAGGGAAACTCCTTCATGCGGAATGTCACTTCTCACAGTGTCTTTGCAGTGGAGAAAATAAGATAGAACAAGGACGGACAGAGAGAACGATGCAAACCGTGATTGAAGTACAGGGTAAGCCTCGTAGGCCTCTATTATGCATACTGGTAGTTCAACACCGGAGATGTTCCACAGTGTCTACCTCTTCTCAAAACACTTCCAGTATATGAGGGAACTCTGCTACATTAAGTTCTCACGACAGAGATGCGTCTGTGCTCAGTTGGAAAGTGTAGGACGTGTCTGGGTAGCAACCAGTAAGTGTCTGATACAAGCCGCTAAGAGGGGATGCGGAGGAAGGTATCTGCTCAGGGAAGCTACTTCAGGTGCGTACTCATTCATAACAGTGTCTCTCCTTTGAGGATGAAGATAGAACAGGGAAAGACTACGGGCACATTAGGTACTGTGAGTAAAGGGCATGCTAAGGCGCTTAAGCCTGCCAAACACATATTGGATGTTCAACACCAGTGCAGATCCGCACTTAGTTTCTGCGTCGAAAACGCTTCCTACACTGAGAGGGAAGTGTGCTTTAGGAGGGATTCACTGCAGTGTTACGTCTGTTAAAGAAGGAAGCTTTTGGGACTGACTCTGTGGTAACCCCAATAGGCGCACATAGCTTTCCAGTCTCAGCCGTCTATCCGTTGGACTATAGCAAGTTCTGTTTAAGGGAAACTCCTTCATGCGGAATGTCACTTCTCACAGTGTCTTTCCAGTGGAGGAAAGAAGATAGAACAACGACGGACAGAGAGAACTTTGCAACCCGTGAGTGAAGTACAGGGTAAGGCACCTAAGCCTCTATGATGCATACTGGATGTTCAACACCTGGGATTTTCCACAATGTCTACAACTTCTCAAAACACTTCCAATATAGGAGGGAACTGTGCTACCGTAAGTTCTAATGACAGGGATGCATCTGTGCAAGGTTGAAAACTCGAGGATGTGTCTGGGTAGCAAACATGAAGTGTCTCATAAAGGCACCTTAGACTGGATGCGTAGGAGGTATCTGCTCAGGGAAGCTACTTCAGTTTTGTACTCATTCATTACAGTGCTTCTCCTTGGAGGAATGAAGGAAGAACACGGACGGACTAGGGGCACAGTAGGTACTGTGAATAAAGGGCAGGCTATGAACCTTACGCCTGCCAACCACATATTGGATGTTCACCACCAGTGTTGATCCGCACATAGGTTCTGCGTCTAAAACGCTTCCAACACTGCGAGGGAAGTGTGCTTTAGGAGGGATTCACTGCAGTGTTACGTCTGTTAAAGAAGGATGCTTTTGGGACTGACTCTGTGGTAACCGCATTAGGCGCACATAGCTTTCCAGTCTCAGACGTCTAACCGTTAGACTATAGGAAGTTCTGTTTAAGGGAAACTCCTTCATGCGGAATGTCACTTCTCACAGTGTCTTTGCAGTGGAGAAAAGAAGATAGAACAAGGACGGACAGAGAGAACGATGCAAACCGTGATTGAAGTACAGGGTAAGCCTCGTAGGCCTCTATTATGCATACTGGTAGTTCAACACCGGAGATGTCCCACAGTGTCTAACTCTTCTCTAAAGACTTCCAGTATATGAGGGAACTCTGCTACATTAAGTTCTCACGACAGAGATGCGTCTGTGCTCAGTTGGAAAGTGTAGGACGTGTCTGGGTAGCAACCAGTAAGTGTCTGATACAAGCCGCTAAGAGGGGATGCGGAGGAAGGTATCTTCTCAGGGAAGCTACTTCAGGTGCGTACTCATTCATAAGAGTGTCTCTCCTTTGAGGATGAAGATAGAACAGGGAACGACTACGGGCACATTAGGTACTGTGAGTAAAGGGCATGCTAAGGCGCTTAAGCCTGCCAAACACATATTGGATGTTCACCACCAGTGCAGTTCCGCACTTAGTTTCTGCGTCGAAAACGCTTCCTACACTGAGAGGGAAGTGTGCTTTAGGAGGGATTCACTGCAGTGTTACGTCTGTTAAAGAAGGAAGCTTTTGGGACTGACTCTGTGGTAACCCCAATAGGCGCACATAGCTTTCCAGTCTCAGCCGTCTATCCGTTGGACTATAGCAAGTTCTGTTTAAGGGAAACTCCTTCATGCGGAATGTCACTTCTCACAGTGTTTTTCCAGTGGAGGAAAGAAGATAGAACAACGACGGACAGAGAGAACGTTGCAACCATTGAGTGAAGTACAGTGTAAGGCACCTAAGCCTCTATGATGCATACTGGATGTTCAACACCTGGGATTTTCCACAATGTCTACCACTTCTCAAAACACTTCCAATATAGGAGGGAACTGTGCTACCGTAAGTTCTAATGACAGGGATGCATCTGTGCAAGGTTGAAAACTCGAGGATGTGTCTGGGTAGCAAACATGAAGTGTCTCATAAAGGCACCTTAGACTGGATGCGTAGGAGGTATCTGCTCAGGGAAGCTACTTCAGTTTTGTACTCATTCATTACAGTGCTTCTCCTTGGAGGAATGAAGGAAGAACACGGACGGACTAGGGGCACAGTAGGTACTGTGAATAAAGGGCAGGCTATGAACCTTACGCCTGCCAACCACATATTGGATGTTCACCACCAGTGTTGATCCGCACATAGGTTCTGCGTCTAAAACGCTTCCAACACTGCGAGGGAAGTGTGCTTTAGGAGGGATTCACTGCAGTGTTACGTCTGTTAAAGAAGGATGCTTTTGGGACTGACTCTGTGGTAACCGCATTAGGCGCACATAGCTTTCCAGTCTCAGACGTCTAACCGTTAGACTATAGGAAGTTCTGTTTAAGGGAAACTCCTTCATGCGGAATGTCACTTCTCACAGTGTCTTTGCAGTGGAGAAAAGAAGATAGAACAAGGACGGACAGAGAGAACGATGCAAACCGTGATGAAGTACAGGGTAAGCCTCGTAGGCCTCTATTATGCATACTGGTAGTTCAACACCGGAGATGTCCCACAGTGTCTAACTCTTCTCTAAAGACTTCCAGTATATGAGGGAACTCTGCTACATTAAGTTCTCACGACAGAGATGCGTCTGTGCTCAGTTGGAAAGTGTAGGACGTGTCTGGGTAGCAACCAGTAAGTGTCTGATACAAGCCGCTAAGAGGGGATGCGGAGGAAGGTATCTTCTCAGGGAAGCTACTTCAGGTGCGTACTCATTCATAAGAGTGTCTCTCCTTTGAGGATGAAGATAGAACAGGGAACGACTACGGGCACATTAGGTACTGTGAGTAAAGGGCATGCTAAGGCGCTTAAGCCTGCCAAACACATATTGGATGTTCACCACCAGTGCAGTTCCGCACTTAGTTTCTGCGTCGAAAACGCTTCCTACACTGAGAGGGAAGTGTGCTTTAGGAGGGATTCACTGCACTGTTACGTCTGTTAAAGAAGGAAGCTTTTGGGACTGACTCTGTGGTAACCCCAATAGGCGCACATAGCTTTCCAGTCTCAGCCGTCTATCCGTTGGACTATAGCAAGTTCTGTTTAAGGGAAACTCCTTCATGCGGAATGTCACTTCTCACAGTGTTTTTCCAGTGGAGGAAAGAAGATAGAACAACGACGGACAGAGAGAACGTTGCAACCATTGAGTGAAGTACAGTGTAAGGCACCTAAGCCTCTATGATGCATACTGGATGTTCAACACCTGGGATTTTCCACAATGTCTACCACTTCTCAAAACACTTCCAATATAGGAGGGAACTGTGCTACCGTAAGTTCTAATGACAGGGATGCATCTGTGCAAGGTTGAAAACTCGAGGATGTGTCTGGGTAGCAAACATGAAGTGTCTCATAAAGGCACCTTAGACTGGATGCGTAGGAGGTATCTGCTCAGGGAAGCTACTTCAGTGTTGTACTCATTCATAACAGTGCTTCTCCTTGGAGGAATGAAGGAAGAACACGGACGGACTAGGGGCACAGTAGGTACTGTGAATAACGGGCAGGCTATGAACCTTACGCCTGCCAACCACATATTGGATGTTCACCACCAGTGTTGATCCGCACATAGGTTCTGCGTCTAAAACGCTTCCAACACTGAGAGGGAAGTGTGCTTTAGGAGGGATTCACTGCAGTGTTACGTCTGTTAAAGAAGGATGCTTTTGGGACTGAATCTGTGGTAACCGCATTAGGCGCACATAGCTTTCCAGTCTCAGACGTCTAACCGTTAGACTATGGGAAGTTCTGTTTAAGGGAAACTCCTTCATGCGGAATGTCACTTCTCACAGTGTCTTTGCAGTGGAGAAAAGAAGATAGAACAAGGACGGACAGAGAGAACGATGCAAACCGTGATTGAAGTACAGGGTAAGCCTCGTAGGCCTCTATTATGCATACTGGTAGTTCAACACCGGAGATGTTCCACAGTGTCTACCTCTTCTCAAAACACTTCCAGTATATAAGGGAACTCTGCTACATTAAGTTCTCACGACAGAGATGTGTCTGTGCTCATTTGGAAAGTGTAGGACGTGTCTGGGTAGCAACCAGTAAGTGTCTGATACAAGCCGCTAAGAGGGGATGCGGAGGAAGGTATCTGCTCAGGGAAGCTACTTCAGGTGCGTACTCATTCATAAGAGTGTCTCTCCTTTGAGGATGAAGATAGAACAGGGAACGACTACGGGCACATTAGGTACTGTGAGTAAAGGGCATGCTAAGGCGCTTAAGCCTGCCAAACACATATTGGATGTTCACCACCAGTGCAGATCCGCACTTAGATTCTGCGTCGAAAACGCTTCCTACACTGAGAGGGAAGTGTACTTTAGGAGGGATTCACTGCAGTGTTACGTCTGTTAAAGAAGGATGCTTTTGGGACTGACTCGGTGTTAACCGCATTAGGCGCACATAGCTTTCCAGTCTCAGACGTCTAACCGTTAGACTATAGGACGTTCTGTTTAAGGGAAACTCCTTCATGCGGAATGTCACTTCTCACAGTGTCTTTGCAGTGGAGGAAATAAGATAGAACAAGGACGGACAGAGAGAACGATGCAAACTGTGATTGAAGTACAGGGTAAGCCTCGTAGGCCTCTATTATGCATACTGGTAGTTCAACACCGGAGATGTTCCACAGTGTCTACCTCTTCTCAAAACACTTCCAGTATATGAGGGAACTCTGCTATATTAAGTTCTCACGACAGAGATGCGTCTGTGCTCATTTGGAAAGTGTAGGACGTGTCTGGGTAGCAACCAGTAAGTGTCTGATACAAGCCGCTAAGAGGGGATGCGGAGGAAGGTATCTGCTCAGGGAAGCTACTTCAGGTGCGTACTCATTCATAACAGTGTCTCTCCTTTGAGGATGAAGATAGAACAGGGAACGACTACGGGCACATTAGGTACTGTGAGTAAAGGGCATGCTAAGGCGCTTAAGCCTGCCAAACACATATTGGATGTTCAACACCAGTGCAGATCCGCACTTAGTTTCTGCGTCGAAAACGCTTCCTACACTGAGAGGGAAGTGTGCTTTAGGAGGGATTCACTGCAGTGTTACGTCTGTTAAAGAAGGAAGCTTTTGGGACTGACTCTGTGGTAACCCCAATAGGCGCACATAGCTTTCCAGTCTCAGCCGTCTATCCGTTGGACTATAGCAAGTTCTGTTTAAGGGAAACTCCTTCATGCGGAATGTCACTTCTCACAGTGTCTTTCCCGTGGAGGAAAGAAGATAGAACAACGACGGACAGAGAGAACGTTGCAACCCGTGAGTGAAGTACAGGGTAAGGCACCTAAGCCTCTATGATGCATACTGGATGTTCAACACCTGGGATTTTCCACAATGTCTACCACTTCTCAAAACACTTCCAATATAGGAGGGAACTGTGCTACCGTAAAATCTAATGACAGGGATGCATCTGTGCAAGGTTGAAAACTCGAGGATGTGTCTGGGTAGCAAACATGAAGTGTCTCATAAAGGCACCTTAGACTGGATACGTTGGAGGTATCTGCTAGGGAAGCTACTTCAGTTTTGTACTCATTCATAACAGTGCTTCTCCTTGGAGGAATGAAGGAAGAACACGGACGGACTAGGGGCACAGTAGGTACTGTGAATAAAGGGCAGGCTATGAACCTTACGCCTGCCAACCACATATTGGATGTTCACCACCAGTGTTGATCCGCACATAGGTTCTGCGTCTAAAACGCTTCCAACACTGAGAGGGAAGTGTGCTTTAGGAGGGATTCACTGCAGTGTTACGTCTGTTAAAGAAGGATTCTTTTGCGACTGACTCTGTGGTAACCGCATTAGGCGCACATAGCTTTCCAGTCTCAGACGTCTAACCGTTAGACTATAGGAAGTTATGTTTAAGGGAAACTCCTTCATGCGGAATGTCACTTCTCACAGTGTCTTTGCAGTGGAGAAAAGAAGATAGAACAAGGACGGACAGAGAGAACGATGCAAACCGTGATTGAAGTACAGGGTAAGCCTCGTAGGCCTCTATTATGCATACTGGTAGTTCAACACCGGAGATGTTCCACAGTGTCTACCTCTTCTCAAAACACTTCCAGTATATGAGGGAACTCTGCTACATTAAGTTCTCACGATAGAGATGCGTCTGTGCTCAGTTGGAAAGTGTAGGACGTGTCTGGGTAGCAACCAGTAAGTGTCTGATACAAGCCGCTAAGAGGGGATGCGGAGGAAGGTATCTGCTCAGGGAAGCTACTTCAGGTGCGTACTCATTCATAACAGTGTCTCTCCTTTGAGGATGAAGATAGAACAGGGAACGACTACGGGCACATTAGGTACTGTGAGTAAAGGGCATGCTAAGGCGCTTAAGCCTGCCAAACACATATTGGATGTTCACCACCAGTGCAGATCCGCACTTAGTTTCTGCGTCGAAAACGCTTCCTACACTGAGAGGGAAGTGTGCTTTAGGAGGGATTCACTGCAGTGTTACGTCTGTTAAAGAAGGAAGCTTTTGGGACTGACTCTGTGGTAACCCCAATAGGCGCACATAGCTTTCCAGTCTCAGCCATCTATCCGTTGGACTATAGCAAGTTCTGTTTAAGGGAAACTCCTTCATGCGGAATGTCACTTCTCACAGTGTCTTTCCAGTGGATGAAAGAAGATAGAACAACGACGGACAGAGAGAACGTTGCAACCCGTGAGTGAAGTACAGGTAAGGCACCTAAGCCTCTATGATGCATACTGGATGTTCAACACCTGGGATTTTCCACAATGTCTACCACTTCTCAAAACACTTCCAATATAGGAGGGAACTGTGCTACCGTAAGATCTAATGACAGGGATGCATCTGTGCAAGGCTGAAAACTCGAGGATGTGTCTGGGTAGCAAACATGAAGTGTCTCATAAAGGCACCTTAGACTGGATGCGTAGGAGGTATCTGCTAGGGAAGCTACTTCAGTTTTGTACTCATTCATAACAGTGCTTCTCCTTGGAGGAATGAAGGAAGAACACGGACGGACTAGGGGCAGAGTAGGTACTGTGAATAAAGGGCAGGCTATGAACGTTACGCCTGCCAACCACATATTGGATGTTCACCACCAGTGTTGATCCGCTCATAGGTTCTGCGTCTAAAACGCTTCCAACATTGAGAGGGAAGTGTGCTTTAGGAGGGATTCACTGCAGTGTTACGTCTGTTAAAGAAGGATGCTTTTGGGACTGACTCTGTGGTAACCACATTAGGCGCACATAGCTTTCCAGTCTCAGATGTCTAACCGTTAGACTCTAGGAAGTTCTGTTTAAGGGAAACTCCTTCATGCGGAATGTCACTTCTCACAGTGTCTTTGCAGTGGAGAAAAGAAGATAGAACAAGGACGGACAGAGAGAACGATGCAAACCGTGATTGAAGTACAGGGTAAGCCTCGTAGGCCTCTATTATGCATACTGGTAGTTCAACACCGGAGATGTTCCACAGTGTCTAACTCTTCTCAAAACACTTCCAGTATATGAGGGAACTCTGCTACATTAAGTTCTCACGACAGAGATGCGTCTGTGCTCAGTTGGAAAGTGTAGGACGTGTCTGGGTAGAAACCAGTAAGTGTCTGATACAAGCCGCTAAGAGGGGATGCGGAGGAAGGTATCTGCTCAGGGAAGCTACTTCAGGTGCGTACTCATTCATAACAGTGTCTCTCCTTTGAGGATGAAGATAGAACAGGGAACGACTACGGGCACATTAGGTACTGTGAGTAAAGGGCATGCTAAGGCGCTTAAGCCTGCCAAACACATATTGGATGTTCAACACCAGTGCAGATCCGCACTTAGTTTCTGCGTCGAAAACGCTTCCTACACTGAGAGGGAAGTGTGCTTTAGGAGGGATTCACTGCAGTGTTACGTCTGTTAAAGAAGGAAGCTTTTGGGACTGACTCTGTGGTAACCCCAATAGGCGCACATAGCTTTCCAGTCTCAGCCGTCTATCCGTTGGACTATAGCAAGTTGTGTTTAAGGGAAACTCCTTCATGCGGAATGTCACTTCTCACAGTGTCTTTCCAGTGGAGGAAAGAAGATAGAACAACGACGGACAGAGAGAACGATGCAAACCGTGATTGAAGTACAGGGTAAGCCTCGTAGGACTCTATTATGCATACTGGGAGTTCAACACCGGAGATGTTCCACAGTGTCTACCTCTACTCAAAACACTTCCAGTATATGAGGGAACTCTGCTACATTAAGTTCTCACGACAGAGATGCGTCTGTGCTCAGTTGGAAAGTGTAGGACGTGTCTGGGTAGCAACCAGTAAGTGTCTGATACAAGCCGCTAAGAGGGGATGCGGAGGAAGGTATCTGCTCAGGGAAGCTACTTCAGGTGCGTACTCATTCATAAGAGTGTCTCTCCTTTGAGGATGAAGATAGAACAGGGAACGACTACGGGCACATTAGGTACTGTGAGTAAAGGGCATGCTAAGGCGCTTAAGCCTGCCAAACACATATTGGATGTTCACCACCAGTGCAGATCCGCACTTAGTTTCTGCGTCGAAAACGCTTCCTACACTGAGAGGGAAGTGTGCTTTAGGAGGGATTCACTGCAGTGTTACGTCTGTTAAAGAAGGAAGCTTTTGGGACTGACTCTGTGGTAACCCCAATAGGCGCACATAGCTTTCCAGTCTCAGCCGTCTATCCGTTGGACTATAGCAAGTTCTGTTTAAGGGAAACTCCTTCATGCGGAATGTCACTTCTCACAGTGTCTTTCCAGTGGCGGAAAGAAGATAGAACAACGACGGACAGAGAGAACGTTGCAACCCGTGAGTGAAGTACAGGGTAAGGCACCTAAGCCTCTATGATGCATACTGGATGTTCAACACCTGGGAATTTCCACAATGTCTACCACTTCTCAAAACACTTCCAATATAGGAGGGAACTGTGCTACCGTAAGATCTAATGACAGGGATGCATCTGTGCAAGGTGGAAAACTCGAGGATGTGTCTGGGTAGCAAACATGAAGTGTCTCATAAAGGCACCTTAGACTGGATGCGTAGGAGGTATCTGCTCAGGGAAGCTACTTCAGTTTTGAACTCATTCATAACAGTGCTTCTCCTTGGAGGAATGAAGGAAGAACACGGACGGACTAGGGGCACAGTAGGTACTGTGAATAAAGGGCAGGCTATGAACCTTACGCCTGCCAACCACATATTGGATGTTCACCACCAGTGTTGATCCGCTTATAGGTTCTGGGTCTAAAACGCTTCCAACACTGAGAGGGAAGTGTGCTTTAGGAGGGATTCACTGCAGTGTTACGTCTGTTAAAGAAGGATGCTTTTGGGACTGACTCTGTGGTAACCGCATTAGGCGCACTTAGCTTTCCAGTCTCAGACGTCTAACCGTTAGACTATAGGAAGTTCTGTTTAAGGGAAACTCCTTCATGCGGAATGTCACTTCTCACAGTGTCGTTGCAGTGGAGAAAAGAAGATAGAACAAGGACGGACAGAGAGAACGATGCAAACCGTGATTGAAGTACAGGGTAAGCCTCGTAGGCCTCTATTATGCATACTGGTAGTTCAACACCGGAGATGTTCCACAGTGTCTACCTCTTCTCAAAACACTTCCAGTATATGAGGGAACTCTGTTACATTAAGTTCTCACGACAGAGATGCGTCTGTGCTCAGTTGGAAAGTGTAGGACGTGTCTGGGTAGCAACCAGTAAATGTCTGATACAAGCCGCTAAGAGGGGATGCGGAGGAAGGTATCTGCTCAGGGAAGCTACTTCAGGTGCGTACTCATTCATAAGAGTGTCTCTCCTTTGAGGATGAAGATAGAACAGGGAACGACTACGGGCACATTAGGTACTGTGAGTAAAGGGCATGCTAAGGCGCTTAAGCCTGCCAAACACATATTGGATGTTCACCACCAGTGCAGATCCGCACTTAGTTTCTGCGTCGAAAACGCTTCCTACACTGAGAGGGAAGTGTGCTTTAGGAGGGATTCACTGCAGTGTTACGTCTGTTAAAGAAGGAAGCTTTTGGGACTGACTCTGTGGTAACCCCAATAGGCGCACATAGCTTTCCAGTCTCAGCCGTCTATCCGTTGGACTATAGCAAGTTCTGTTTAAGGGAAACTCCTTCATGCGGAATGTCACTTCTCACAGTGTCTTTCCAGTGGATGAAAGAAGATAGAACAACGACGGACAGAGAGAACGTTGCAACCCTTGAGTGAAGTACAGGGTAAGGCACCTAAGCCTCTATGATGCATACTGGATGTTCAACACCTGGGATTTTCCACAATGTCTACCACTTCTCAAAACACTTCCAATATAGGAGGGAACTGTGCTACCGTAAGATCTAATGACAGGGATGCATCTGTGCAAGGCTGAAAACTCGAGGATGTGTCTGGGTAGCAAACATGAAGTGTCTCATAAAGGCACCTTAGACTGAATGCGTAGGAGGTATCTGCTAGGGAAGCTACTTCAGTTTTGTACTCATTCATAACAGTGCTTCTCCTTGGAGGAATGAAGGAAGAACACGGACGGACTAGGGGCAGAGTAGGTACTGTGAATAAAGGGCAGGCTATGAACCTTACGCCTGCCAACCACATATTGGATGTTCACCACCAGTGTTGATCCGCTCATAGGTTCTGCGTCTAAAACGCTTCCAACATTGACAGGGAAGTGTGCTTTAGGAGGGATTCACTGCAGTGTTACGTCTGTTAAAGAAGGATGCTTTTGGGACTGACTCTGTGGTAACCACATTAGGCGCACATAGCTTTCCAGTCTCAGATGTCTAACCGTTAGACTATAGGAAGTTCTGTTTCAGGGAAACTCCTTCATGCGGAATGTCACTTCTCACAGTGTCTTTGCAGTGGAGAAAAGAAGATAGAACAAGGACGGACAGAGAGAACGATGCAAACCGTGATTGAAGTACAGGGTAAGCCTCGTAGGCCTCTATTATGCATACTGGTAGTTCAACACCGGAGATGTTCCACAGTGTCTACCTCTTCTCAAAACACTTCCAGTATATGAGGGAACTCTGCTACATTAAGTTCTCACGACAGAGATGCGTCTGTGCTCAGTTGGAAAGTGTAGGACGTGTCTGGGTAGCAACCAGTAAGTGTCTGATACAAGCCGCTAAGAGGGGATGCGGAGGAAGGTATCTGCTCAGGGAAGCTACTTCAGGTGCGTACTCATTCATAAGAGTGTCTCTCCTTTGAGGATGAAGATAGAACAGGGAACGACTACGGGCACATTAGGTACTGTGAGTAAAGGGCATGCTAAGGCGCTTAAGCCTGCCAAACACATATTGGATGTTCACCACCAGTGCAGATCCGCACTTAGTTTCTGCGTCGAAAACGTTTCCTACACTGAGAGGGAAGTGTGCTTTAGGAGGGATTCACTGCAGTGTTACGTCTGTTAAAGAAGGAAGCTTTTGGGACTGACTCTGTGGTAACCCCAATAGACGCACATAGCTTTCCAGTCTCAGCCGTCTATCCGTTGGACTATAGCAAGTTCTGTTTAAGGGAAACTCCTTCATGCGGAATGTCACTTCTCACAGTGTCTTTCCAGTGGAGGAAAGAAGATAGAACAACGACGGACAGAGAGAACGATGCAAACCGTGATTGAAGTACAGGGTAAGCCTCGTAGGCCTCTATTATGCATACTGGTAGTTCAACACCGGAGATGTTCCACAGTGTCTACCTCTACTCAAAACACTTCCAGTATATGAGGGAACTCTGCTACATTAAGTTCTCACGACAGAGATGCGTCTGTGCTCAGTTGGAAAGTGTAGGACGTGTCTGGGTAGCAACCAGTAAGTGTCTGATACAAGCCGTTAAGAGGGGATGCGGAGGAAGGTATCTGCTCAGGGAAGCTACTTCAGGTGCGTACTCATTCATAAGAGTGTCTCTCCTTTGAGGATGAAGATAGAACAGGGAACGACTACGGGCACATTAGGTACTGTGAGTAAAGGGCATGCTAAGGCGCTTAAGCCTGCCAAACACATATTGGATGTTCACCACCAGTGCAGATCCGCACTTAGTTTCTCCGTCGAAAACGCTTCCTACACTGAGAGGGAAGTGTGCTTTAGGAGGGATTCACTGCAGTGTTACGTCTGTTAAAGAAGGAAGCTTTTGGGACTGACTCTGTGGTAACCCCAATAGGCGCACATAGCTTTCCAGTCTCAGCCGTCTATCCGTTGGACTATAGCAAGTTCTGTTTAAGGGAAACTCCTTCATGCGGAATGTCACTTCTCACAGTGTCTTTCCGTGGAGGAAAGAAGATAGAACAACGACGGACAGAGAGAACGTTGCAACCCGTGAGTGAAGTACAGGGTAAGGCACCTAAGCCTCTATGATGCATACTGGATGTTCAACACCTGGGAATTTCCACAATGTCTACCACTTCTCAAAACACTTCCAATATAGGAGGGAACTGTGCTACCGTAAGATCTAATGACAGGGATGCATCTGTGCAAGGTGGAAAACTCGAGGATGTGTCTGGGTAGCAAACATGAAGTGTCTCATAAAGGCACCTTAGACTGGATGCGTAGGTGGTATCTGCTCAGGGAAGCTACTTCAGTTTTGAACTCATTCATAACAGTGCTTCTCCTTGGAGGAATGAAGGAAGAACACGGACGAACTAGGGGCACAGTAGGTACTGTGAATAAAGGGCAGGCTATGAACCTTACGCCTGCCAACCACATATTGGATGTTCACCACCAGTGTTGATCCGCTTATAGGTTCTGGGTCTAAAACGCTTCCAACACTGAGAGGGAAGTGTGCTTTAGGAGGGATTCACTGCAGTGTTACGTCTGTTAAAGAAGGATGCTTTTGGGACTGACTCTGTGGTAACCGCATTAGGCGCACTTAGCTTTCCAGTCTCAGACGTCTAACCGTTAGACTATAGGAAGTTCTGTTTAAGGGAAACTCCTTCATGCGGAATGTCACTTCTCACAGTGTCTTTGCAGTGGAGAAAATAAGATAGAACAAGGACGGACAGAGAGAACGATGCAAACCGTGATTGAAGTACAGGGTAAGCCTCGTAGGCCTCTATTATGCATACTGGTAGTTCAACACCGGAGATGTTCCACAGTGTCTACCTCTTCTCAAAACACTTCCAGTATATGAGGGAACTCTGCTACATTAAGTTCTCACGACAGAGATGCGTCTGTGCTCAGTTGGAAAGTGTAGGACGTGTCTGGGTAGCAACCAGTAAGTGTCTGATACAAGCCGCTAAGAGGGGATGCGGAGGAAGGTATCTGCTCAGGGAAGCTACTTCAGGTGCGTACTCATTCATAACAGTGTCTCTCCTTTGAGGATGAAGATAGAACAGGGAACGACTACGGGCACATTAGGTACTGTGAGTAAAGGGCATGCTAAGGCGCTTAAGCCTGCCAAACACATATTGGATGTTCAACACCAGTGCAGATCCGCACTTAGTTTCTGCGTCGAAAACGCTTCCTACACTGAGAGGGAAGTGTGCTTTAGGAGGGATTCACTGCAGTGTTACGTCTGTTAAAGAAGGAAGCTTTTGGGACTGACTCTGTGGTAACCCCAATAGGCGCACATAGCTTTCCAGTCTCAGCCGTCTATCCGTTGGACTATAGCAAGTTCTGTTTAAGGGAAACTCCTTCATGCGGAATGTCACTTCTCACAGTGTCTTTCCAGTGGAGGAAAGAAGATAGAACAACGACGGACAGAGAGAACGATGCAAACCGTGATTGAAGTACAGGGTAAGCCTCGTAGGCCTCTATTATGCATACTGGTAGTTCAACACCGGAGATGTTCCACAGTGTCTACCTCTACTCAAAACACTTCCAGTATATGAGGGAACTCTGCTACATTAAGTTCTCACGACAGAGATGCGTCTGTGCTCAGTTGGAAAGTGTAGGACGTGTCTGGGTAGCAACCAGTAAGTGTCTGATACAAGCCGCTAAGAGGGGATGCGGAGGAAGGTATCTGCTCAGGGAAGCTACTTCAGGTGCGTACTCATTCATAAGAGTGTCTCTCCTTTGAGGATGAAGATAGAACAGGGAACGACTACGGGCACATTAGGTACTGTGAGTAAAGGGCATGCTAAGGCGCTTAAGCCTGCCAAACACATATTGGATGTTCACCACCAGTGCAGATCCGCACTTAGTTTCTGCGTCGAAAACGCTTCCTACACTGAGAGGGAAGTGTGCTTTAGGAGGGATTCACTGCAGTGTTACGTCTGTTAAAGAAGGAAGCTTTTGGGACTGACTCTGTGGTAACCCCAATAGGCGCACATAGCTTTCCAGTCTCAGCCGTCTATCCGTTGCACTATAGCAAGTTCTGTTTAAGGGAAACTCCTTCATGCGGAATGTCACTTCTCACAGTGTCTTTCCAGTGGAGGAAAGAAGATAGAACAACGACGGACAGAGAGAACGTTGCAACCCGTGAGTGAAGTACAGGGTAAGGCACCTAAGCCTCTATGATGCATACTGGATGTTCAACACCTGGGAATTTCCACAATGTCTACCACTTCTCAAAACACTTCCAATATAGGAGGGAACTGTGCTACCGTAAGATCTAATGACAGGGATGCATCTGTGCAAGGTGGAAAACTCGAGGATGTGTCTGGGTAGCAAACATGAAGTGTCTCATAAAGGCACCTTAGACTGGATGCGTAGGAGGTATCTGCTCAGGGAAGCTACTTCAGTTTTGAACTCATTCATAACAGTGCTTCTCCTTGGAGGAATGAAGGAAGAACACGGACGGACTAGGGGCACAGTAGGTACTGTGAATAAAGGGCAGGCTATGAACCTTACGCCTGCCAACCACATATTGGATGTTCACCACCAGTGTTGATCCGCTTATAGGTTCTGGGTCTAAAACGCTTCCAACACTGAGAGGGAAGTGTGCTTTAGGAGGGATTCACTGCAGTGTTACGTCTGTTAAAGAAGGATGCTTTTGGGACTGACTCTGTGGTAACCGCATTAGGCGCACTTAGCTTTCCAGTCTCAGACGTCTAACCGTTAGACTATAGGAAGTTCTGTTTAAGGGAAACTCCTTCATGCGGAATGTCACTTCTCACAGTGTCTTTGCAGTGGAGAAAAGAAGATAGAACAAGGACGGACAGAGAGAACGATGCAAACCGTGATTGAAGTACAGGGTAAGCCTCGTAGGCCTCTATTATGCATACTGGTAGTTCAACACCGGAGATGTTCCACAGTGTCTACCTCTTCTCAAAACACTTCCAGTATATGAGGGAACTCTGCTACATTAAGTTCTCACGACAGAGATGCGTCTGTGCTCAGTTGGAAAGTGTAGGACGTGTCTGGGTAGCAACCAGTAAGTGTCTGATACAAGCCGCTAAGAGGGGATGCGGAGGAAGGTATCTGCTCAGGGAAGCTACTTCAGGTGCGTACTCATTCATAAGAGTGTCTCTCCTTTGAGGATGAAGATAGAACAGGGAACGACTACGGGCACATTAGGTACTGTGAGTAAAGGGCATGCTAAGGCGCTTAAGCCTGCCAAACACATATTGGATGTTCACCACCAGTGCAGATCCGCACTTAGTTTCTGCGTCGAAAACGCTTCCTACACTGAGAGGGAAGTGTGCTTTAGGAGGGATTCACTGCAGTGTTACGTCTGTTAAAGAAGGAAGCTTTTGGGACTGACTCTGTGGTAACCCCAATAGGCGCACATAGCTTTCCAGTCTCAGCCGTCTATCCGTTGGACTATAGCAAGTTCTGTTTAAGGGAAACTCCTTCATGCGGAATGTCACTTCTCACAGTGTCTTTCCAGTGGATGAAAGAAGATAGAACAACGACGGACAGAGAGAACGTTGCAACCCGTGAGTGAAGTACAGGGTAAGGCACCTAAGCCTCTATGATGCATACTGGATGTTCAACACCTGGGATTTTCCACAATGTCTACCACTTCTCAAAACACTTCCAATATAGGAGGGAACTGTGCTACCGTAAGATCTAATGACAGGGATGCATCTGTGCAAGGCTGAAAACTCGAGGATGTGTCTGGGTAGCAAACATGAAGTGTCTCATAAAGGCACCTTAGACTGAATGCGTAGGAGGTATCTGCTAGGGAAGCTACTTCAGTTTTGTACTCATTCATAACAGTGCTTCTCCTTGGAGGAATGAAGGAAGAACACGGACGGACTAGGGGCAGAGTAGGTACTGTGAATAAAGGGCAGGCTATGAACCTTACGCCTGCCAACCACATATTGGATGTTCACCACCAGTGTTGATCCGCTCATAGGTTCTGCGTCTAAAACGCTTCCAACATTGACAGGGAAGTGTGCTTTAGGAGGGATTCACTGCAGTGTTACGTCTGTTAAAGAAGGATGCTTTTGGGACTGACTCTGTGGTAACCACATTAGGCGCACATAGCTTTCCAGTCTCAGATGTCTAACCGTTAGACTATAGGAAGTTCTGTTTCAGGGAAACTCCTTCATGCGGAATGTCACTTCTCACAGTGTCTTTGCAGTGGAGAAAAGAAGATAGAACAAGGACGGACAGAGAGAACGATGCAAACCGTGATTGAAGTACAGGGTAAGCCTCGTAGGCCTCTATTATGCATACTGGTAGTTCAACACCGGAGATGTTCCACAGTGTCTACCTCTTCTCAAAACACTTCCAGTATATGAGGGAACTCTGCTACATTAAGTTCTCACGACAGAGATGCGTCTGTGCTCAGTTGGAAAGTGTAGGACGTGTCTGGGTAGCAACCAGTAAGTGTCTGATACAAGCCGCTAAGAGGGGATGCGGAGGAAGGTATCTGCTCAGGGAAGCTACTTCAGGTGCGTACTCATTCATAAGAGTGTCTCTCCTTTGAGGATGAAGATAGAACAGGGAACGACTACGGGCACATTAGGTACTGTGAGTAAAGGGCATGCTAAGGCGCTTAAGCCTGCCAAACACATATTGGATGTTCACCACCAGTGCAGATCCGCACTTAGTTTCTGCGTCGAAAACGCTTCCTACACTGAGAGGGAAGTGTGCTTTAGGAGGGATTCACTGCAGTGTTACGTCTGTTAAAGAAGGAAGCTTTTGGGACTGACTCTGTGGTAACCCCAATAGACGCACATAGCTTTCCAGTCTCAGCCGTCTATCCGTTGGACTATAGCAAGTTCTGTTTAAGGGAAACTCCTTCATGCGGAATGTCACTTCTCACAGTGTCTTTCCAGTGGAGGAAAGAAGATAGAACAACGACGGACAGAGAGAACGATGCAAACCGTGATTGAAGTACAGGGTAAGCCTCGTAGGCCTCTATTATGCATACTGGTAGTTCAACACCGGAGATGTTCCACAGTGTCTACCTCTTCTCAAAACACTTCCAGTATATGAGGGAACTCTGCTACATTAAGTTCTCACGACAGAGATGCGTCTGTGCTCAGTTGGAAAGTGTAGGACGTGTCTGGGTAGCAACCAGTAAGTGTCTGATACAAGCCGTTAAGAGGGGATGCGGAGGAAGGTATCTGCTCAGGGAAGCTACTTCAGGTGCGTACTCATTCATAAGAGTGTCTCTCCTTTGAGGATGAAGATAGAACAGGGAACGACTACGGGCACATTAGGTACTGTGAGTAAAGGGCATGCTAAGGCGCTTAAGCCTGCCAAACACATATTGGATGTTCACCACCAGTGCAGATCCGCACTTAGTTTCTCCGTCGAAAACGCTTCCTACACTGAGAGGGAAGTGTGCTTTAGGAGGGATTCACTGCAGTGTTACGTCTGTTAAAGAAGGAAGCTTTTGGGACTGACTCTGTGGTAACCCCAATAGGCGCACATAGCTTTCCAGTCTCAGCCGTCTATCCGTTGGACTATAGCAAGTTCTGTTTAAGGGAAACTCCTTCATGCGGAATGTCACTTCTCACAGTGTCTTTCCGTGGAGGAAAGAAGATAGAACAACGACGGACAGAGAGAACGTTGCAACCCGTGAGTGAAGTACAGGGTAAGGCACCTAAGCCTCTATGATGCATACTGGATGTTCAACACCTGGGAATTTCCACAATGTCTACCACTTCTCAAAACACTTCCAATATAGGAGGGAACTGTGCTACCGTAAGATCTAATGACAGGGATGCATCTGTGCAAGGTGGAAAACTCGAGGATGTGTCTGGGTAGCAAACATGAAGTGTCTCATAAAGGCACCTTAGACTGGATGCGTAGGAGGTATCTGCTCAGGGAAGCTACTTCAGTTTTGAACTCATTCATAACAGTGCTTCTCCTTGGAGGAATGAAGGAAGAACACGGACGGACTAGGGGCACAGTAGGTACTTGAATAAAGGGCAGGCTATGAACCTTACGCCTGCCAACCACATATTGGATGTTCACCACCAGTGTTGATCCGCTTATAGGTTCTGGGTCTAAAACGCTTCCAACACTGAGAGGGAAGTGTGCTTTAGGAGGGATTCACTGCAGTGTTACGTCTGTTAAAGAAGGATGCTTTTGGGACTGACTCTGTGGTAACCGCATTAGGCGCACTTAGCTTTCCAGTCTCAGACGTCTAACCGTTAGACTATAGGAAGTTCTGTTTAAGGGAAACTCCTTCATGCGGAATGTCACTTCTCACAGTGTCTTTGCAGTGGAGAAAAGAAGATAGAACAAGGACGGACAGAGAGAACGATGCAAACCGTGATTGAAGTACAGGGTAAGCCTCGTAGGCCTCTATTATGCATACTGGTAGTTCAACACCGGAGATGTTCCACAGTGTCTACCTCTTCTCAAAACACTTCCAGTATATGAGGGAACTCTGCTACATTAAGTTCTCACGACAGAGATGCGTCTGTGCTCAGTTGGAAAGTGTAGGACGTGTCTGGGTAGCAACCAGTAAGTGTCTGATACAAGCCGCTAAGAGGGGATGCGGAGGAAGGTATCTGCTCAGGGAAGCTACTTCAGGTGCGTACTCATTCATAAGAGTGTCTCTCCTTTGAGGATGAAGATAGAACAGGGAACGACTACGGGCACATTAGGTACTGTGAGTAAAGGGCATGCTAAGGCGCTTAAGCCTGCCAAACACATATTGGATGTTCACCACCAGTGCAGATCCGCACTTAGTTTCTGCGTCGAAAACGCTTCCTACACTGAGAGGGAAGTGTGCTTTAGGAGGGATTCACTGCAGTGTTACGTCTGTTAAAGAAGGAAGCTTTTGGGACTGACTCTGTGGTAACCCCAATAGGCGCACATAGCTTTCCAGTCTCAGCCGTCTATCCGTTGGACTATAGCAAGTTCTGTTTAAGGGAAACTCCTTCATGCGGAATGACACTTCTCACAGTGTCTTTCCAGTGGAGGAAAGAAGATAGAACAACGACGGACAGAGAGAACGTTGCAACCCGTGAGTGAAGTACAGGGTAAGGCACCTAAGCCTCTATGATGCATACTGGATGTTCAACACCTGGGATTTTCCACAATGTCTACCACTTCTCAAAACACTTCCAATATAGGAGGGAACTGTGCTACCGTAAGATCTAATGACAGGGATGCATCTGTGCAAGGCTGAAAACTCGAGGATGTGTCTGGGTAGCAAACATGAAGTGTCTCATAAAGGCACCTTAGACTGAATGCGTAGGAGGTATCTGCTAGGGAAGCTACTTCAGTTTTGTACTCATTCATAACAGTGCTTCTCCTTGGAGGAATGAAGGAAGAACACGGACGGACTAGGGGCAGAGTAGGTACTGTGAATAAAGGGCAGGCTATGAACCTTACGCCTGCCAACCACATATTGGATGTTCACCACCAGTGTTGATCCGCTCATAGGTTCTGCGTCTAAAACGCTTCCAACATTGACAGGGAAGTGTGCTTTAGGAGGGATTCACTGCAGTGTTACGTCTGTTAAAGAAGGATGCTTTTGGGACTGACTCTGTGGTAACCACATTAGGCGCACATAGCTTTCCAGTCTCAGATGTCTAACCGTTAGACTATAGGAAGTTCTGTTTCAGGGAAACTCCTTCATGCGGAATGTCACTTCTCACAGTGTCTTTGCAGTGGAGAAAAGAAGATAGAACAAGGACGGACAGAGAGAACGATGCAAACCGTGATTGAAGTACAGGGTAAGCCTCGTAGGCCTCTATTATGCATACTGGTAGTTCAACACCGGAGATGTTCCACAGTGTCTACCTCTTCTCAAAACACTTCCAGTATATGAGGGAACTCTGCTACATTAAGTTCTCACGACAGAGATGCGTCTGTGCTCAGTTGGAAAGTGTAGGACGTGTCTGGGTAGCAACCAGTAAGTGTCTGATACAAGCCGCTAAGAGGGGATGCGGAGGAAGGTATCTGCTCAGGGAAGCTACTTCAGGTGCGTACTCATTCATAAGAGTGTCTCTCCTTTGAGGATGAAGATAGAACAGGGAACGACTACGGGCACATTAGGTACTGTGAGTAAAGGGCATGCTAAGGCGCTTAAGCCTGCCAAACACATATTGGATGTTCACCACCAGTGCAGATCCGCACTTAGTTTCTGCGTCGAAAACGCTTCCTACACTGAGAGGGAAGTGTGCTTTAGGAGGGATTCACTGCAGTGTTACGTCTGTTAAAGAAGGAAGCTTTTGGGACTGACTCTGTGGTAACCCCAATAGACGCACATAGCTTTCCACTCTCAGCCGTCTATCCGTTGGACTATAGCAAGTTCTGTTTAAGGGAAACTCCTTCATGCGGAATGTCACTTCTCACAGTGTCTTTCCAGTGGAGGAAAGAAGATAGAACAACGACGGACAGAGAGAACGATGCAAACCGTGATTGAAGTACAGGGTAAGCCTCGTAGGCCTCTATTATGCATACTGGTAGTTCAACACCGGAGATGTTCCACAGTGTCTACCTCTACTCAAAACACTTCCAGTATATGAGGGAACTCTGCTACATTAAGTTCTCACGACAGAGATGCGTCTGTGCTCAGTTGGAAAGTGTAGGACGTGTCTGGGTAGCAACCAGTAAGTGTCTGATACAAGCCGTTAAGAGGGGATGCGGAGGAAGGTATCTGCTCAGGGAAGCTACTTCAGGTGCGTACTCATTCATAAGAGTGTCTCTCCTTTGAGGATGAAGATAGAACAGGGAACGACTACGGGCACATTAGGTACTGTGAGTAAAGGGCATGCTAAGGCGCTTAAGCCTGCCAAACACATATTGGATGTTCACCACCAGTGCAGATCCGCACTTAGTTTCTCCGTCGAAAACGCTTCCTACACTGAGAGGGAAGTGTGCTTTAGGAGGGATTCACTGCAGTGTTACGTCTGTTAAAGAAGGAAGCTTTTGGGACTGACTCTGTGGTAACCCCAATAGGCGCACATAGCTTTCCAGTCTCAGCCGTCTATCCGTTGGACTATAGCAAGTTCTGTTTAAGGGAAACTCCTTCATGCGGAATGTCACTTCTCACAGTGTCTTTCCGTGGAGGAAAGAAGATAGAACAACGACGGACAGAGAGAACGTTGCAACCCGTGAGTGAAGTACAGGGTAAGGCACCTAAGCCTCTATGATGCATACTGGATGTTCAACACCTGGGAATTTCCACAATGTCTACCACTTCTCAAAACACTTCCAATATAGGAGGGAACTGTGCTACCGTAAGATCTAATGACAGGGATGCATCTGTGCAAGGCTGAAAACTCGAGGATGTGTCTGGGTAGCAAACATGAAGTGTCTCATAAAGGTACCTTAGACTGGATGCGTAGGTGGTATCTGCTCAGGGAAGCTACTTCAGTTTTGAACTCATTCATAACAGTGCTTCTCCTTGGAGGAATGAAGGAAGAACACGGACGAACTAGGGGCACAGTAGGTACTGTGAATAAAGGGCAGGCTATGAACCTTACGCCTGCCAACCACATATTGGATGTTCACCACCAGTGTTGATCCGCTTATAGGTTCTGGGTCTAAAACGCTTCCAACACTGAGAGGGAAGTGTGCTTTAGGAGGGATTCACTGCAGTGTTACGTCTGTTAAAGAAGGATGCTTTTGGGACTGACTCTGTGGTAACCGCATTAGGCGCACTTAGCATTCCAGTCTCAGACGTCTAACCGTTAGACTATAGGAAGTTCTGTTTAAGGGAAACTCCTTCATGCGGAATGTCACTTCTCACAGTGTCTTTGCAGTGGAGAAAATAAGATAGAACAAGGACGGACAGAGAGAACGATGCAAACCGTGATTGAAGTACAGGGTAAGCCTCGTAGGCCTCTATTATGCATACTGGTAGTTCAACACCGGAGATGTTCCACAGTGTCTACCTCTTCTCAAAACACTTCCAGTATATGAGGGAACTCTGCTACATTAAGTTCTCACGACAGAGATGCGTCTGTGCTCAGTTGGAAAGTGTAGGACGTGTCTGGGTAGCAACCAGTAAGTGTCTGATACAAGCCGCTAAGAGGGGATGCGGAGGAAGGTATCTGCTCAGGGAAGCTACTTCAGGTGCGTACTCATTCATAAGAGTGTCTCTCCTTTGAGGATGAAGATAGAACAGGGAACGACTACGGGCACATTAGGTACTGTGAGTAAAGGGCATGCTAAGGCGCTTAAGCCTGCCAAACACATATTGGATGTTCACCACCAGTGCAGATCCGCACTTAGTTTCTGCGTCGAAAACGCTTCCTACACTGAGAGGGAAGTGTGCTTTAGGAGGGATTCACTGCAGTGTTACGTCTGTTAAAGAAGGAAGCTTTTGGGACTGACTCTGTGGTAACCCCAATAGGCGCACATAGCTTTCCAGTCTCAGCCGTCTATCCGTTGGACTATAGCAAGTTCTGTTTAAGGGAAACTCCTTCATGCGGAATGACACTTCTCACAGTGTCTTTCCAGTGGAGGAAAGAAGATAGAACAACGACGGACAGAGAGAACGTTGCAACCCGTGAGTGAAGTACAGGGTAAGGCACCTAAGCCTCTATGATGCATACTGGATGTTCAACACCTGGGATTTTCCACAATGTCTACCACTTCTCAAAACACTTCCAATATAGGAGGGAACTGTGCTACCGTAAGATCTAATGACAGGGATGCATCTGTGCAAGGATGAAAACTCGAGGATGTGTCTGGGTAGCAAACATGAAGTGTTTCATAAAGGCACCTTAGATTGGATGCGTAGGAGGTATCTGCTCAGGGAAGCTACTTCAGTTTTGTACTCATTCATTACAGTGCTTCTCCTTGGAGGAATGAAGGAAGAACACGGACGGACTAGGGGCACAGTAGGTACTGTGAATAAAGGACAGGCTATGAACCTTACGCCTGCCAACCACATATTGGATGTTCACCCCCAATGTTGATCCGCACATAGGTTCTGCGTCTAAAACGCTTCCAACACTGAGAGGGAAGTGTGCTTTAGGAGGGATTCACTGCAGTGTTACGTCTGTTAAAGAAGGATGCTTTTGGGACTGACTCTGTGGTAACCGCATTAGGCGCACATAGCTTTCCAGTCTCAGACGTCTAACCGTTAGACTATAGGAAGTTCTGTTTAAGGGAAACTCCTTCATGCGGAATGTCACTTCTCACAGTGTCTTTGCAGTGGAGAAAAGAAGATAGAACAAGGACGGACAGAGAGAACGATGCAAACCGTGATTGAAGTACAGGGTAAGCCTCGTAGGCCTCTATTATGCATACTGGTAGTTCAACACCGGAGATGTTCCACAGTGTCTACCTCTTCTCAAAACACTTCCAGTATATGAGGGAACTCTGCTACATTAAGTTCTCACGACAGAGATGCGTCTGTGCTCAGTTGGAAAGTGTAGGACTTGTCTGGGTAGCAACCAGTAAGTGTCTGATACAAGCCGCTAAGAGGGGATGCGGAGGAAGGTATCTGCTCAGGGAAGCTACTTCAGGTGCGTACTCATTCATAAGAGTGTCTCTCCTTTGAGGATGAAGATAGAACAGGGAACGACTACGGGCACATTAGGTACTGTGAGTAAAGGGCATGCTAAGGCGCTTAAGCCTGCCAAACACATATTGGATGTTCACCACCAGTGCAGATCCGCACTTAGTTTCTGCGTCGAAAACGCTTCCTACACTGAGAGGGAAGTGTGCTTTAGGAGGGATTCACTGCAGTGTTACGTCTGTTAAAGAAGGATGCTTTTGGGACTGACTCTGTGGTAACCGCATTAGGCGCACATAGCTCTCCAGTCTCAGACGTCTAACCGTTAGACTATAGGAAGTTCTGTTTAAGGGAAACTCCTTCATGCGGAATGTCACTTCTCATAGTGTCTTTGCAGTGGAGAAAAGAAGATAGAACAAGGACGGACAGAGAGAACGATGCAAACCGTGATTCAAGTACAGGGTAAGCCTCGTAGGCCTCTATTATGCATACTGGTAGTTCAACACCGGAGATGTTCCACAGTGTCTAACTCTTCTCAAAACACTTCCAGTATATGAGGGAACTCTGCTACATTAAGTTCTCATGACAGAGATGCGTCTGTGCTCAGTTGGAAAGTGTAGGACGTGTCTGGGTAGCAACCAGTAAGTGTCTGATACAAGCCGCTAAGAGGGGATGCGGAGGAAGGTATCTGCTCAGGGAAGCTACTTCAGGTGCGTACTCATTCATAAGAGTGTCTCTCCTTTGAGGATGAAGATAGAACAGGGAACGACTACGGGCACATTAGGTACTGTGAGTAAAGGGCATGCTAAGGCGCTTAAGCCTGCCAAACACATATTGGATGTTCACCACCAGTGCAGATCCGCACTTAGTTTCTGCGTCGAAAACGCTTCCTACACTGAGAGGGAAGTGTGCTTTAGGAGGGATTCACTGCAGTGTTACGTCTGTTAAAGAAGGAAGCTTTTGGGACTGACTCTGTGGTAACCCCAATAGGCGCACATAGCTTTCCAGTCTCAGCCGTCTATCCGTTGGACTATAGCAAGTTTTGTTTAAGGGAAACTCCTTCATGCGGAATGTCACATCTCACAGTGTCTTTCCAGTGGAGGAAAGAAGATAGAACAACGACGGACAGAGAGAACGTTGCAACCCGTGAGTGAAGTACAGGGTAAGTCACCTAAGCCTCTATGATGCATACTGGATGTTCAACACCTGGGATTTTCCACAATGTCTACCACTTCTCAAAACACTTCCAATATAGGAGGGAACTGTGCTACCGTAAGTTCTAATGACAGGGATGCATCTGTGCAAGGTTGAAAACTCGAGGATGTGTCTGGGTAGCAAACATGAAGTGTCTCATAAAGGCACCTTAAACTGGATGCGTAGTAGGTATCTGCTAGGGAAGCTACTTCAGTTTTGTACTCATTCATAACAGTGCTTCTCCTTGGAGGAATGAAGGAAGAACACGGACGGACTAGGGGCACATTAGGTACTGTGAATAAAGGGCAGGCTATGAACCTTACCCCTGCCAACCACATATTGGATGTTCACCACCAGTGTTGATCCGCACATAGGTTCTGCGTCTAAAACGCTTCCAACACTGAGAGGGAAGTGTGCTTTAGGAGGGATTCACTGCAGTGTTACGTCTGTTAAAGAAGGATGCTTTTGGGACTGACTCTGTGGTAACCGCATTAGGCGCACATAGCTTTCCAGTCTCAGACGTCTAACCGTTAGACTATAGGAAGTTCTGTTTAAGGGAAACTCCTTCATGCGGAATGTCACTTCTCACAGTGTCTTTGCAGTGGAGAAAAGAAGATAGAACAAGGACGGACAGAGAGAACGATGCAAACCGTGATTGAAGTACAGGGTAAGCCTCGTAGGCCTCTATTATGCATACTGGTAGTTCAACACCGGAGATGTTCCACAGTGTCTACCTCTTCTCAAAACACTTCCAGTATATGAGGGAACTCTGCTACATTAAGTTCTCACGACAGAGATGCGTCTGTGCTCATTTGGAAAGTGTAGGACGTGTCTGGGTAGCAACCAGTAAGTGTCTGATACAAGCCGCTAAGAGGGGATGCGGAGGAAGGTATCTGCTCAGGGAAGCTACTTCAGGTGCGTACTCATTCATAACAGTGTCTCTCCTTTGAGGATGAAGATAGAACAGGGAACGACTACGGGCACATTAGGTACTGTGAGTAAAGGGCATGCTAAGGCGCTTAAGCCTGCCAAACACATATTGGATGTTCACCACCAGTGCAGATCCGCACTTAGTTTCTGCGTCGAAAACGCTTCCTACACTGAGAGGGAAGTGTGCTTTAGGAGGGATTCACTGCAGTGTTACGTCTGTTAAAGATGGATGCTTTTGGGACTGACTCGGTGGTAACCGCATTAGGCGCACATAGCTTTCCAGTCTCAGACGTCTAACCGTTAGACTATAGGAAGTTCTGTTTAAGGGAAACTCCTTCATGCGGAATGTCACTTCTCACAGTGTCTTTGCAGTGGAGAAAAGAAGATAGAACAAGGACGGACAGAGAGAACGATGCAAACCGTGATTGAAGTACAGGGTAAGCCTCGTAGGCCTCTATTATGCATACTGGTAGTTCAACACCGGAGATGTTCCACAGTGTCTAACTCTTCTCAAAACACTTCCAGTATATGAGGGAACTCTGCTACATTAAGTTCTCACGACAGAGATGCGTCTGTGCTCAGTTGGAAAGTGTAGGACGTGTCTGGGTAGCAATCAGTAAGTGTCTGATACAAGCCGCTAAGAGGGGATGCGGAGGAAGGTATCTGCTCAGGGAAGCTACTTCAGGTGCGTACTCATTCATAACAGTGTCACTCCTTTGAGGATGAAGATAGAACAGGGAACGACTACGGGCACATTAGGTACTGTGAGTAAAGGGCATGCTAAGGCGCTTAAGCCTGCCAAACACATATTGGATGTTCACCACCAGTGCAGATCCGCACTTAGTTTCTGCGTCGAAAACGCTTCCTACACTGAGAGGGAAGTGTGCTTTAGGAGGGATTCACTGCAGTGTTACGTCTGTTAAAGAAGGAAGCTTTTGGGACTGACTCTGTGGTAACCCCAATAGGCGCACATAGCTTTCCAGTCTCAGCCGTCTATCCGTTGCACTATAGCAAGTTCTGTTGAAGGGAAACTCCTTCATGTGGAATGTCACTTCTCACAGTGTCTTTCCGTGGAGGAAAGAAGATAGAACAACGACGGACAGAGAGAACGTTGCAACCCGTGAGTGAAGTACAGGGTAAGGCACCTAAGCCTCTATGATGCATACTGGATGTTCAACACCTGGGAATTTCCACAATGTCTACCACTTCTCAAAACACTTCCAATATAGGAGGGAACTGTGCTACCGTAAGATCTAATGACAGGGATGCATCTGTGCAAGGTTGAAAACTCGAGGATGTGTCTGGGTAGCAAACATGAAGTGTCTCATAAAGGCACCTTAGACTGGATGCGTAGGAGGTATCTGCTCAGGGAAGCTACTTCAGTTTTGAACTCATTCATAACAGTGCTTCTCCTTGGAGGAATGAAGGAAGAACACGGACGGACTAGGGGCACATTAGGTACTGTGAATAAAGGGCAGGCTATGAACCTTACGCCTGCCAACCACATATTGGATGTTCACCACCAGTGTTGATCCGCACATAGGTTCTGCGTCTAAAACGCTTCCAACACTGAGAGGGAAGTGTGCTTTAGGAGGGATTCACTGCAGTGTTACGTCTGTTAAAGAAGGATGCTTTTGGGACTGACTCTGTGGTAACCGCATTAGGCGCACTTAGCTTTCCAGTCTCAGACGTCTAACCGTTAGACTATAGGAAGTTCTGTTTAAGGGAAACTCCTTCATGCGGAATGTCACTTCTCACAGTGTCTTTGCAGTGGAGAAAATAAGATAGAACAAGGACGGACAGAGAGAACGATGCAAACCGTGATTGAAGTACAGGGTAAGCCTCGTAGGCCTCTATTATGCATACTGGTAGTTCAACACCGGAGATGTTCCACAGTGTCTACCTCTTCTCAAAACACTTCCAGTATATGAGGGAACTCTGCTACATTAAGTTCTCACGACAGAGATGCGTCTGTGCTCAGTTGGAAAGTGTAGGACGTGTCTGGGTAGCAACCAGTAAGTGTCTGATACAAGCCGCTAAGAGGGGATGCGGAGGAAGGTATCTGCTCAGGGAAGCTACTTCAGGTGCGTACTCATTCATAAGAGTGTCTCTCCTTTGAGGATGAAGATAGAACAGGGAACGACTACGGGCACATTAGGTACTGTGAGTAAAGGGCATGCTAAGGCGCTTAAGCCTGCCAAACACATATTGGATGTTCACCACCAGTGCAGATCCGCACTTAGTTTCTGCGTCGAAAACGCTTCCTACACTGAGAGGGAAGTGTGCTTTAGGAGGGATTCACTGCAGTGTTACGTCTGTTAAAGAAGGAAGCTTTTGGGACTGACTCTGTGGTAACCCCAATAGGCGCACATAGCTTTCCAGTCTCAGCCGTCTATCCGTTGGACTATAGCAAGTTCTGTTTAAGGGAAACTCCTTCATGCGGAATGACACTTCTCACAGTGTCTTTCCAGTGGAGGAAAGAAGATAGAACAACGACGGACAGAGAGAACGTTGCAACCCGTGAGTGAAGTACAGGGTAAGGCACCTAAGCCTCTATGATGCATACTGGATGTTCAACACCTGGGATTTTCCACAATGTCTACCACTTCTCAAAACACTTCCAATATAGGAGGGAACTGTGCTACCGTAAGATCTAATGACAGGGATGCATCTGTGCAAGGATGAAAACTCGAGGATGTGTCTGGGTAGCAAACATGAAGTGTTTCATAAAGGCACCTTAGATTGGATGCGTAGGAGGTATCTGCTCAGGGAAGCTACTTCAGTTTTGTACTCATTCATAACAGTGCTTCTCCTTGGAGGAATGAAGGAAGAACACGGACGGACTAGGGGCACAGTAGGTACTGTGAATAAAGGACAGGCTATGAACCTTACGCCTGCCAACCACATATTGGATGTTCACCCCCAATGTTGATCCGCACATAGGTTCTGCGTCTAAAACGCTTCCAACACTGAGAGGGAAGTGTGCTTTAGGAGGGATTCACTGCAGTGTTACGTCTGTTAAAGAAGGATGCTTTTGGGACTGACTCTGTGGTAACCGCATTAGGCGCACATAGCTTTCCAGTCTCAGACGTCTAACCGTTAGACTATAGGAAGTTCTGTTTAAGGGAAACTCCTTCATGCGGAATGTCACTTCTCACAGTGTCTTTGCAGTGGAGAAAAGAAGATAGAACAAGGACGGACAGAGAGAACGATGCAAACCGTGATTGAAGTACAGGGTAAGCCTCGTAGGCCTCTATTATGCATACTGGTAGTTCAACACCGGAGATGTTCCACAGTGTCTACCTCTTCTCAAAACACTTCCAGTATATGAGGGAACTCTGCTACATTAAGTTCTCACGACAGAGATGCGTCTGTGCTCAGTTGGAAAGTGTAGGACTTGTCTGGGTAGCAACCAGTAAGTGTCTGATACAAGCCGCTAAGAGGGGATGCGGAGGAAGGTATCTGCTCAGGGAAGCTACTTCAGGTGCGTACTCATTCATAAGAGTGTCTCTCCTTTGAGGATGAAGATAGAACAGGGAACGACTACGGGCACATTAGGTACTGTGAGTAAAGGGCATGCTAAGGCGCTTAAGCCTGCCAAACACATATTGGATGTTCACCACCAGTGCAGATCCGCACTTAGTTTCTGCGTCGAAAACGCTTCCTACACTGAGAGGGAAGTGTGCTTTAGGAGGGATTCACTGCAGTGTTACGTCTGTTAAAGAAGGATGCTTTTGGGACTGACTCTGTGGTAACCGCATTAGGCGCACATAGCTCTCCAGTCTCAGACGTCTAACCGTTAGACTATAGGAAGTTCTGTTTAAGGGAAACTCCTTCATGCGGAATGTCACTTCTCATAGTGTCTTTGCAGTGGAGAAAAGAAGATAGAACAAGGACGGACAGAGAGAACGATGCAAACCGTGATTCAAGTACAGGGTAAGCCTCGTAGGCCTCTATTATGCATACTGGTAGTTCAACACCGGAGATGTTCCACAGTGTCTAACTCTTCTCAAAACACTTCCAGTATATGAGGGAACTCTGCTACATTAAGTTCTCATGACAGAGATGCGTCTGTGCTCAGTTGGAAAGTGTAGGACGTGTCTGGGTAGCAACCAGTAAGTGTCTGATACAAGCCGCTAAGAGGGGATGCGGAGGAAGGTATCTGCTCAGGGAAGCTACTTCAGGTGCGTACTCATTCATAACAGTGTCTCTCCTTTGAGGATGAAGATAGAACAGGGAACGACTACGGGCACATTAGGTACTGTGAGTAAAGGGCATGCTAAGGCGCTTAAGCCTGCCAAACACATATTGGATGTTCACCACCAGTGCAGATCCGCACTTAGTTTCTGCGTCGAAAACGCTTCCTACACTGAGAGGGAAGTGTGCTTTAGGAGGGATTCACTGCAGTGTTACGTCTGTTAAAGAAGGAAGCTTTTGGGACTGACTCTGTGGTAACCCCAATAGGCGCACATAGCTTTCCAGTCTCAGCCGTCTATCCGTTGGACTATAGCAAGTTTTGTTTAAGGGAAACTCCTTCATGCGGAATGTCACATCTCACAGTGTCTTTCCAGTGGAGGAAAGAAGATAGAACAACGACGGACAGAGAGAACGTTGCAACCCGTGAGTGAAGTACAGGGTAAGTCACCTAAGCCTCTATGATGCATACTGGATGTTCAACACCTGGGATTTTCCACAATGTCTACCACTTCTCAAAACACTTCCAATATAGGAGGGAACTGTGCTACCGTAAGTTCTAATGACAGGGATGCATCTGTGCAAGGTTGAAAACTCGAGGATGTGTCTGGGTAGCAAACATGAAGTGTCTCATAAAGGCACCTTAAACTGGATGCGTAGTAGGTATCTGCTAGGGAAGCTACTTCAGTTTTGTACTCATTCATAACAGTGCTTCTCCTTGGAGGAATGAAGGAAGAACACGGACGGACTAGGGGCACATTAGGTACTGTGAATAAAGGGCAGGCTATGAACCTTACCCCTGCCAACCACATATTGGATGTTCACCACCAGTGTTGATCCGCACATAGGTTCTGCGTCTAAAACGCTTCCAACACTGAGAGGGAAGTGTGCTTTAGGAGGGATTCACTGCAGTGTTACGTCTGTTAAAGAAGGATGCTTTTGGGACTGACTCTGTGGTAACCGCATTAGGCGCACATAGCTTTCCAGTCTCAGACGTCTAACCGTTAGACTATAGGAAGTTCTGTTTAAGGGAAACTCCTTCATGCGGAATGTCACTTCTCACAGTGTCTTTGCAGTGGAGAAAAGAAGATAGAACAAGGACGGACAGAGAGAACGATGCAAACCGTGATTGAAGTACAGGGTAAGCCTCGTAGGCCTCTATTATGCATACTGGTAGTTCAACACCGGAGATGTTCCACAGTGTCTACCTCTTCTCAAAACACTTCCAGTATATGAGGGAACTCTGCTACATTAAGTTCTCACGACAGAGATGCGTCTGTGCTCATTTGGAAAGTGTAGGACGTGTCTGGGTAGCAACCAGTAAGTGTCTGATACAAGCCGCTAAGAGGGGATGCGGAGGAAGGTATCTGCTCAGGGAAGCTACTTCAGGTGCGTACTCATTCATAACAGTGTCTCTCCTTTGAGGATGAAGATAGAACAGGGAACGACTACGGGCACATTAGGTACTGTGAGTAAAGGGCATGCTAAGGCGCTTAAGCCTGCCAAACACATATTGGATGTTCACCACCAGTGCAGATCCGCACTTAGTTTCTGCGTCGAAAACGCTTCCTACACTGAGAGGGAAGTGTGCTTTAGGAGGGATTCACTGCAGTGTTACGTCTGTTAAAGATGGATGCTTTTGGGACTGACTCGGTGGTAACCGCATTAGGCGCACATAGCTTTCCAGTCTCAGACGTCTAACCGTTAGACTATAGGAAGTTCTGTTTAAGGGAAACTCCTTCATGCGGAATGTCACTTCTCACAGTGTCTTTGCAGTGGAGAAAAGAAGATAGAACAAGGACGGACAGAGAGAACGATGCAAACCGTGATTGAAGTACAGGGTAAGCCTCGTAGGCCTCTATTATGCATACTGGTAGTTCAACACCGGAGATGTTCCACAGTGTCTAACTCTTCTCAAAACACTTCCAGTATATGAGGGAACTCTGCTACATTAAGTTCTCACGACAGAGATGCGTCTGTGCTCAGTTGGAAAGTGTAGGACGTGTCTGGGTAGCAATCAGTAAGTGTCTGATACAAGCCGCTAAGAGGGGATGCGGAGGAAGGTATCTGCTCAGGGAAGCTACTTCAGGTGCGTACTCATTCATAACAGTGTCACTCCTTTGAGGATGAAGATAGAACAGGGAACGACTACGGGCACATTAGGTACTGTGAGTAAAGGGCATGCTAAGGCGCTTAAGCCTGCCAAACACATATTGGATGTTCACCACCAGTGCAGATCCGCACTTAGTTTCTGCGTCGAAAACGCTTCCTACACTGAGAGGGAAGTGTGCTTTAGGAGGGATTCACTGCAGTGTTACGTCTGTTAAAGAAGGAAGCTTTTGGGACTGACTCTGTGGTAACCCCAATAGGCGCACATAGCTTTCCAGTCTCAGCCGTCTATCCGTTGCACTATAGCAAGTTCTGTTGAAGGGAAACTCCTTCATGTGGAATGTCACTTCTCACAGTGTCTTTCCGTGGAGGAAAGAAGATAGAACAACGACGGACAGAGAGAACGTTGCAACCCGTGAGTGAAGTACAGGGTAAGGCACCTAAGCCTCTATGATGCATACTGGATGTTCAACACCTGGGAATTTCCACAATGTCTACCACTTCTCAAAACACTTCCAATATAGGAGGGAACTGTGCTACCGTAAGATCTAATGACAGGGATGCATCTGTGCAAGGTTGAAAACTCGAGGATGTGTCTGGGTAGCAAACATGAAGTGTCTCATAAAGGCACCTTAGACTGGATGCGTAGGAGGTATCTGCTCAGGGAAGCTACTTCAGTTTTGAACTCATTCATAACAGTGCTTCTCCTTGGAGGAATGAAGGAAGAACACGGACGGACTAGGGGCACATTAGGTACTGTGAATAAAGGGCAGGCTATGAACCTTACGCCTGCCAACCACATATTGGATGTTCACCACCAGTGTTGATCCGCACATAGGTTCTGCGTCTAAAACGCTTCCAACACTGAGAGGGAAGTGTGCTTTAGGAGGGATTCACTGCAGTGTTACGTCTGTTAAAGAAGGATGCTTTTGGGACTGACTCTGTGGTAACCGCATTAGGCGCACTTAGCTTTCCAGTCTCAGACGTCTAACCGTTAGACTATAGGAAGTTCTGTTTAAGGGAAACTCCTTCATGCGGAATGTCACTTCTCACAGTGTCTTTGCAGTGGAGAAAAGAAGATAGAACAAGGACGGACAGAGAGAACGATGCAAACCGTGATTGAAGTACAGGGTAAGCCTCGTAGGCCTCTATTATGCATACTGGTAGTTCAACACCGGAGATGTTCCACAGTGTCTACCTCTTCTCAAAACACTTCCAGTATATGAGGGAACTCTGCTACATTAAGTTCTCACGACAGAGATGCGTCTGTGCTCAGATGGAAAGTGTAGGACGTGTCTGGGTAGCAACCAGTAAGTGTCTGATACAAGCCGCTAAGAGGGGATGCGGAGGAAGGTATCTGCTCAGGGAAGCTACTTCAGGTGCGTACTCATTCATAAGAGTGTCTCTCCTTTGAGGATGAAGATAGAACAGGGAACGACTACGGGCACATTAGGTACTGTGAGTAAAGGGCATGCTAAGTCGCTTAAGCCTGCCAAACACATATTGGATGTTCACCACCAGTGCAGATCCGCACTTAGTTTCTGCGTCGAAAACGCTTCCTACACTGAGAGGGAAGTGTGCTTTAGGAGGGATTCACTGCAGTGTTACGTCTGTTAAAGAAGGATGCTTTTGGGACTGACTCTGTGGTAACCGCATTAGGCGCACATAGCTTTGGAGTCTCAGACGTCTAACCGTTAGACTATAGGAAGTTCTGCTTAAGGGAAACTCCTTCATGCGGAATGTCACTTCTCACAGTGTCTTTGCAGTGGAGAAAAGAAGATAGAACAAGGACGGACAGAGAGAACGATGCAAACCGTGATTGAAGTACAGGGTAAGCCTCGTAGGCCTCTATTATGCATACTGGTAGTTCAACACCGGAGATGTTCCACAGTGTCTACCTCTTCTCAAAACACTTCCAGTATATGAGGGAACTCTGCTACATTAAGTTCTCACGACAGAGATGCGTCTGTGCTCAGTTGGAATGTGTAGGACGTGTCTGGGTAGCAACCAGTAAGTGTCTGATACAAGCCGCTAAGAGGGGATGCGGAGGAAGGTATCTGCTCAGGGAAGCTACTTCAGGTGCGTACTCATTCATAAGAGTGTCTCTCCTTTGAGGATGAAGATAGAACAGGGAACGACTACGGGCACATTAGGTACTGTGAGTAAAGGGCATGCTAAGGCGCTTAAGCCTGCCAAACACATATTGGATGTTCACCACCAGTGCAGATCCGCACTTAGTTTCTCCGTCGAAAACGCTTCCTACACTGAGAGGGAAGTGTGCTTTAGGAGGGATTCACTGCAGTGTTACGTCTGTTAAAGAAGGAAGCTTTTGGGACTGACTCTGTGGTAACCCCAATAGGCGCACATAGCTTTCCAGTCTCAGCCGTCTATCCGTTGGACTATAGCAAGTTCTGTTTAAGGGAAACTCCTTCATGCGGAATGTCACTTCTCACAGTGTCTTTCCAGTGGAGGAAAGAAGATAGAACAACGACGGACAGAGAGAACGTTGCAACCCGTGAGTGAAGTACAGGGTAAGGCACCTAAGCCTCTATGATGCATACTGGATGTTCAACACCTGGGATTTTCCACAATATCTACCACTTCTCAAAACACTTCCAATATAGGAGGGAACTTTGCTACCGTAAGATCTAATGACAGGGATGCATCTGTGCAAGGTAGAAAACTCGAGGATGTGTCTGGGTAGCAAACATGAAGTGTTTCATAAAGGCACCTTAGACTGGATGCGTAGGAGGTATCTGCTCAGGGAAGCTACTTCAGTTTTGTACTCATTCATAACAGTGCTTCTCCTTGGAGGAATGAAGGAAGAACACGGACGGACTAGGGGCACATTAGGTACTGTGAATAAAGGACAGGCTATGAACCTTACGCCTGCCAACCACATATTGGATGTTCACCACCAGTGTTGATCCGCACATAGGTTCTGCGTCTAAAACGCTTCCAACACTGAGAGGGAAGTGTGCTTTAGGAGGGATTCACTGCAGTGTTACGTCTGTTAAAGAAGGATGCTTTTGGGACTGACTCTGTGGTAACCGCATTAGGCGCACATAGCTTTCCAGTCTCAGACGTCTAACCGTTAGACTATAGGAAGTTCTGTTTAAGGGAAACTCCTTCATGCGGAATGTCACTTCTCACAGTGTCTTTGCAGTGGAGAAAAGAAGATAGAACAAGGACGGACAGAGAGAACGATGCAAACCGTGATTGAAGTACAGGGTAAGCCTCGTAGGCCTCTATTATGCATACTGGTAGTTCAACACCGGAGATGTTCCACAGTGTCTACCTCTTCTCAAAACACTTCCAGTATATGAGGGAACTCTGCTACATTAAGTTCTCACGACAGAGATGCGTCTGTGCTCAGATGGAAAGTGTAGGACGTGTCTGGGTAGCAACCAGTAAGTGTCTGATACAAGCCGCTAAGAGGGGATGCGGAGGAAGGTATCTGCTCAGGGAAGCTACTTCAGGTGCGTACTCATTCATAAGAGTGTCTCTCCTTTGAGGATGAAGATAGAACAGGGAACGACTACGGGCACATTAGGTACTGTGAGTAAAGGGCATGCTAAGTCGCTTAAGCCTGCCAAACACATATTGGATGTTCACCACCAGTGCAGTACCGCACTTAGTTTCTGCGTCGAAAACGCTTCCTACACTGAGAGGGAAGTGTGCTTTAGGAGGGATTCACTGCAGTGTTACGTCTGTTAAAGAAGGATGCTTTTGGGACTGACTCTGTGGTAACCGCATTAGGCGCACATAGCTTTGGAGTCTCAGACGTCTAACCGTTAGACTATAGGAAGTTCTGCTTAAGGGAAACTCCTTCATGCGGAATGTCACTTCTCACAGTGTCTTTGCAGTGGAGAAAAGAAGATAGAACAAGGACGGACAGAGAGAACGATGCAAACCGTGATTGAAGTACAGGGTAAGCCTCGTAGGCCTCTATTATGCATACTGGTAGTTCAACACCGGAGATGTTCCACAGTGTCTACCTCTTCTCAAAACACTTCCAGTATATGAGGGAACTCTGCTACATTAAGTTCTCACGACAGAGATGCGTCTGTGCTCAGTTGGAATGTGTAGGACGTGTCTGGGTAGCAACCAGTAAGTGTCTGATACAAGCCGCTAAGAGGGGATGCGGAGGAAGGTATCTGCTCAGGGAAGCTACTTCAGGTGCGTACTCATTCATAACAGTGTCTCTCCTTTGAGGATGAAGATAGAACAGGGAACGACTACGGGCACATTAGGTACTGTGAGTAAAGGGCATGCTAAGGCGCTTAAGCCTGCCAAACACATATTGGATGTTCACCACCAGTGCAGATCCGCACTTAGTTTCTGCGTCGAAAACGCTTCCTACACTGAGAGGGAAGTGTGCTTTAGGAGGGATTCACTGCAGTGTTACGTCTGTTAAAGAAGGAAGCTTTTGGGACTGACTCTGTGGTAACCCCAATAGGCGCACATAGCTTTCCAGTCTCAGCCGTCTATCCGTTGGACTATAGCAAGTTCTGTTTAAGGGAAACTCCTTCATGCGGAATGTCACTTCTCACAGTGTCTTTCCAGTGGAGGAAAGAAGATAGAACAACGACGGACAGAGAGAACGTTGCAACCCGTGAGTGAAGTACAGGGTAAGGCACCTAAGCCTCTATGATGCATACTGGATGTTCAACACCTGGGATTTTCCACAATATCTACCACTTCTCAAAACACTTCCAATATAGGAGGGAACTGTGCTACCGTAAGATCTAATGACAGGGATGCCTCTGTGCAAGGTAGAAAACTCGAGGATGTGTCTGGGTAGCAAACATGAAGTGTTTCATAAAGGCACCTTAGACTGGATGCGTAGGAGGTATCTGCTCAGGGAAGCTACTTCAGTTTTGTACTCATTCATAACAGTGCTTCTCCTTGGAGGAATGAAGGAAGAACACGGACGGACTAGGGGCACAGTAGGTACTGTGAATAAAGGACAGGCTATGAACCTTACGCCTGCCAACCACATATTGGATGTTCACCACCAGTGTTGATCCGCACATAGGTTCTGCGTCTAAAACGCTTCCAACACTGAGAGGGAAGTGTGCTTTAGGAGGGATTCACTGCAGTGTTACGTCTGTTAAAGAAGGATGCTTTTGGGACTGACTCTGTGGTAACCGCATTAGGCACACATAGCTTTCCAGTCTCAGACGTCTAACCGTTAGACTATAGGAAGTTCTGTTTAAGGGAAACTCCTTCATGCGGAATGTCACTTCTCACAGTGTCTTTGCAGTGGAGAAAAGAAGATAGAACAAGGACGGACAGAGAGAACGATGCAAACCGTGATTGAAGTACAGGGTAAGCCTCGTAGGCCTCTATTATGCATACTGGTAGTTCAACACCGGAGATGTTCCACAGTGTCTACCTCTTCTCAAAACACTTCCAGTATATGAGGGAACTCTGCTACATTAAGTTCTCACGACAGAGATGCGTCTGTGCTCAGTTGGAAAGTGTAGGACGTGTCTGGGTAGCAACCAGTAAGTGTCTGATACAAGCCGCTAAGAGGGGATGCGGAGGAAGGTATCTGCTCAGGGAAGCTACTTCAGGTGCGTACTCATTCATAACAGTGTCTCTCCTTAGAGAATGAAGATAGAACAGGGAACGACTACGGGCACATTAGGTACTGTGAGTAAAGGGCATGCTAAGGCGCTTAAGCCTGCCAAACACATATTGGATGTTCACCACCAGTGCAGATCCACACTTAGTTTCTGCGTCGAAAACGCTTCCTACACTGAGAGGGAAGTGTGCTTTAGGAGGGATTCACTGCAGTGTTACGTCTGTTAAAGAAGGAAGCTTTTGGGACTGACTCTGTGGTAACCCCAATAGGCGCACATAGCTTTCCAGTCTCAGCCGTCTATCCGTTGGACTATAGCAAGTTCTGTTTAAGGGAAACTCCTTCATGCGGAATGTCACTTCTCACAGTGTCTTTCCAGTGGAGGAAAGAAGATAGAACAACGACGGACAGAGAGAACGTTGCAACCCGTGAGTGAAGTACAGGGTAATGCACCAAAGCCTCTATGATGCATACTGGATGTTCAACACCTGGGATTTTCCACAATGTCTACCACTTCTCAAAACACTTCCAATATAGGAGGGAACTGTGCTACCGTAAGATATAATGACTGGGATGCATCTGTGCAAGTTTGAAAACTCGAGGATGTGTCTGGGTAGCAAACATGAAGTGTCTCATAAAGGCACCTTAGACTGGATGCGTAGGAGGTATCTGCTCAGGGAAGCTACTTCAGTTTTGTACTCATTCATAACAGTGCTTCTCCTTGGAGGAATGAAGGAAGAACACAGACGGACTAGGGGCACATTAGGTACTGTGAATAAAGGGCAGGCTATGAACCTTACGCCTGCCAACCACATATTGGATATTCACCACCAGTGTTGATCCGCACATAGGTTCTGCGTCTAAAACGCTTCCAACACTGAGAGGGAAGTGTGCTTTAGGAGGGATTCACTGCAGTGTTACGTCTGTTAAAGAAGGATGCTTTTGGGACTGACTCTGTGGTAACCGCATTAGGCGCACATAGCTTTCCAGTCTCAGACGTCTAACCGTTAGACTATAGGAAGTTGTGCTTAAGGGAAACTCCTTCATGCGGAATGTCACTTCTCACAGTGTCTTTGCAGTGGAGAAAAGAAGATAGAACAAGGACGGACAGAGAGAACGATGCAAACCGTGATTGAAGTACAGGGTAAGCCTCGTAGGCCTCTATTATGCATACTGGTAGTTCAACACCGGAGATGTTCCACAGTGTCTACCTCTTCTCTAAACACTTCCAGTATATGAGGGAACTCTGCTACATTAAGTTCTCACGACAGAGATGCGTCTGTGCTCAGTTGGAATGTGTAGGACGTGTCTGGGTAGCAACCAGTAAGTGTCTGATACAAGCCGCTAAGAGGGGATGCGGAGGAAGGTATCTGCTCAGGGAAGCTACTTCAGGTGCGTACTCATTCATAACAGTGTCTCTCCTTTGAGGATGAAGATAGAACAGGGAACGACTACGGGCACATTAGGTACTGTGAGTAAAGGGCATGCTAAGGCGCTTAAGCCTGCCAAACACATATTGGATGTTCACCACCAGTGCAGATCCGCACTTAGTTTCTGCGTCGAAAACGCTTCCTACACTGAGAGGGAAGTGTGCTTTAGGAGGGATTCACTGCAGTGTTACGTCTGTTAAAGAAGGAAGCTTTTGGGACTGACTCTGTGGTAACCCCAATAGGCGCACATAGCTTTCCAGTCTCAGCCGTCTATCCGTTGGACTATAGCAAGTTCTGTTTAAGGGAAACTCCTTCATGCGGAATGTCACTTCTCACAGTGTCTTTCCGTGGAGGAAAGAAGATAGAACAACGACGGACAGAGAGAACGTTGCAACCCGTGAGTGAAGTACAGGGTAAGGCACCTAAGCCTCTATGATGCATACTGGATGTTCAACACCTGGGAATTTCCACAATGTCTACCACTTCTCAAAACACTTCCAATATAGGAGGGAACTGTGCTACCGTAAGATCTAATGACAGGGATGCATCTGTGCAAGGTTGAAAACTCAAGGATGTGTCTGGGTAGCAAACATGAAGTGTCTCATAAAGGCACCTTAGACTGGATGCGTAGGAGGTATCTGCTCAGGGAAGCTACTTCAGTTTTGAACTCATTCATAACAGTGCTTCTCCTTGGAGGAATGAAGGAAGAACACGGACGGACTAGGGGCACATTAGGTACTGTGAATAAAGGGCAGGCTATGAACCTTACGCCTGCCAACCACATATTGGATGTTCACCACCAGTGTTGATCCGCACATAGGTTCTGCGTCTAAAACGCTTCCAACACTGAGAGGGAAGTGTGCTTTAGGAGGGATTCACTGCAGTGTTACGTCTGTTAAAGAAGGATGCTTTTGGGACTGACTCTGTGGTAACCGCATTAGGCGCACTTAGCTTTCCAGTCTCAGACGTCTAACCGTTAGACTATAGGAAGTTCTGTTTAAGGGAAACTCCTTCATGCGGAATGTCACTTCTCACAGTGTCTTTGCAGTGGAGAAAAGAAGATAGAACAAGGACGGACAGAGAGAACGATGCAAACCGTGATTGAAGTACAGGGTAAGCCTCGTAGGCCTCTATTATGCATACTGGTAGTTCAACACCGGAGATGTTCCACAGTGTCTACCTCTTCTCAAAACACTTCCAGTATATGAGGGAACTCTGCTACATTAAGTTCTCACGACAGAGATGCGTCTGTGCTCAGATGGAAAGTGTAGGACGTGTCTGGGTAGCAACCAGTAAGTGTCTGATACAAGCCGCTAAGAGGGGATGCGGAGGAAGGTATCTGCTCAGGGAAGCTACTTCAGGTGCGTACTCATTCATAAGAGTGTCTCTCCTTTGAGGATGAAGATAGAACAGGGAACGACTACGGGCACATTAGGTACTGTGAGTAAAGGGCATGCTAAGTCGCTTAAGCCTGCCAAACACATATTGGATGTTCACCACCAGTGCAGATCCGCACTTAGTTTCTGCGTCGAAAACGCTTCCTACACTGAGAGGGAAGTGTGCTTTAGGAGGGATTCACTGCAGTGTTACGTCTGTTAAAGAAGGATGCTTTTGGGACTGACTCTGTGGTAACCGCATTAGGCGCACATAGCTTTGGAGTCTCAGACGTCTAACCGTTAGACTATAGGAAGTTCTGCTTAAGGGAAACTCCTTCATGCGGAATGTCACTTCTCACAGTGTCTTTGCAGTGGAGAAAAGAAGATAGAACAAGGACGGACAGAGAGAACGATGCAAACCGTGATTGAAGTACAGGGTAAGCCTCGTAGGCCTCTATTATGCATACTGGTAGTTCAACACCGGAGATGTTCCACAGTGTCTACCTCTTCTCAAAACACTTCCAGTATATGAGGGAACTCTGCTACATTAAGTTCTCACGACAGAGATGCGTCTGTGCTCAGTTGGAATGTGTAGGACGTGTCTGGGTAGCAACCAGTAAGTGTCTGATACAAGCCGCTAAGAGGGGATGCGGAGGAAGGTATCTGCTCAGGGAAGCTACTTCAGGTGCGTACTCATTCATAACAGTGTCTCTCCTTTGAGGATGAAGATAGAACAGGGAACGACTACGGGCACATTAGGTACTGTGAGTAAAGGGCATGCTAAGGCGCTTAAGCCTGCCAAACACATATTGGATGTTCACCACCAGTGCAGATCCGCACTTAGTTTCTGCGTCGAAAACGCTTCCTACACTGAGAGGGAAGTGTGCTTTAGGAGGGATTCACTGCAGTGTTACGTCTGTTAAAGAAGGAAGCTTTTGGGACTGACTCTGTGGTAACCCCAATAGGCGCACATAGCTTTCCAGTCTCAGCCGTCTATCCGTTGGACTATACCAAGTTCTGTTTAAGGGAAACTCCTTCATGCGGAATGTCACTTCTCACAGTGTCTTTCCAGTGGAGGAAAGAAGATAGAACAACGACGGACAGAGAGAACGTTGCAACCCGTGAGTGAAGTACAGGGTAAGGCACCTAAGCCTCTATGATGCATACTGGATGTTCAACACCTGGGATTTTCCACAATATCTACCACTTCTCAAAACACTTCCAATATAGGAGGGAACTGTGCTACCGTAAGATCTAATGACAGGGATGCATCTGTGCAAGGTTGAAAACTCGAGGATGTGTCTGGGTAGCAAACATGAAGTGTTTCATAAAGGCACCTTAGACTGGAAGCGTAGGAGGTATCTGCTCAGGGAAGCTACTTCAGTTTTGTACTCATTCATAACAGTGCTTCTCCTTGGAGGAATGAAGGAAGAACACGGACGGACTAGGGGCACAGTAGGTACTGTGAATAAAGGACAGGCTATGAACCTTACGCCTGCCAACCACATATTGGATGTTCACCACCAGTGTTGATCCGCACATAGGTTCTGCGTCTAAAACGCTTCCAACACTGAGAGGGAAGTGTGCTTTAGGAGGGATTCACTGCAGTGTTACGTCTGTTAAAGAAGGATGCTTTTGGGACTGACTCTGTGGTAACCGCATTAGGCGCACATAGCTTTCCAGTCTCAGACGTCTAACCGTTAGACTATAGGAAGTTCTGTTTAAGGGAAACTCCTTCATGCGGAATGTCACTTCTCACAGTGTCTTTGCAGTGGAGAAAAGAAGATAGAACAAGGACGGACAGAGAGAACGATGCAAACCGTGATTGAAGTACAGGGTAAGCCTCGTAGGCCTCTATTATGCATACTGGTAGTTCAACACCGGAGATGTTCCACAGTGTCTACCTCTTCTCAAAACACTTCCAGTATATGAGGGAACTCTGCTACATTAAGTTCTCACGACAGAGATGCGTCTGTGCTCAGTTGGAAAGTGTAGGACGTGTCTGGGTAGCAACCAGTAAGTGTCTGATACAAGCCGCTAAGAGGGGATGCGGAGGAAGGTATCTGCTCAGGGAAGCTACTTCAGGTGCGTACTCATTCATAACAGTGTCTCTCCTTAGAGAATGAAGATAGAACAGGGAACGACTACGGGCACATTAGGTACTGTGAGTAAAGGGCATGCTAAGGCGCTTAAGCCTGCCAAACACATATTGGATGTTCACCACCAGTGCAGATCCACACTTAGTTTCTGCGTCGAAAACGCTTCCTACACTGAGAGGGAAGTGTGCTTTAGGAGGGATTCACTGCAGTGTTACGTCTGTTAAAGAAGGAAGCTTTTGGGACTGACTCTGTGGTAACCCCAATAGGCGCACATAGCTTTCCAGTCTCAGCCGTCTATCCGTTGGACTATAGCAAGTTCTGTTTAAGGGAAACTCCTTCATGCGGAATGTCACTTCTCACAGTGTCTTTCCAGTGGAGGAAAGAAGATAGAACAACGACGGACAGAGAGAACGTTGCAACCCGTGAGTGAAGTACAGGGTAATGCACCAAAGCCTCTATGATGCATACTGGATGTTCAACACCTGGGATTTTCCACAATGTCTACCACTTCTCAAAACACTTCCAATATAGGAGGGAACTGTGCTACCGTAAGATCTAATGACAGGGATGCATCTGTGCAAGTTTGAAAACTCGAGGATGTGTCTGGGTAGCAAACATGAAGTGTCTCATAAAGGCACCTTAGACTGGATGCGTAGGAGGTATCTGCTCAGGGAAGCTACTTCAGTTTTGTACTCATTCATAACAGTGCTTCTCCTTGGAGGAATGAAGGAAGAACACAGACGGACTAGGGGCACATTAGGTACTGTGAATAAAGGGCAGGCTATGAACCTTACGCCTGCCAACCACATATTGGATATTCACCACCAGTGTTGATCCGCACATAGGTTCTGCGTCTAAAACGCTTCCAACACTGAGAGGGAAGTGTGCTTTAGGAGGGATTCACTGCAGTGTTACGTCTGTTAAAGAAGGATGCTTTTGGGACTGACTCTGTGGTAACCGCATTAGGCGCACATAGCTTTCCAGTCTCAGACGTCTAACCGTTAGACTATAGGAAGTTGTGCTTAAGGGAAACTCCTTCATGCGGAATGTCACTTCTCACAGTGTCTTTGCAGTGGAGAAAAGAAGATAGAACAAGGACGGACAGAGAGAACGATGCAAACCGTGATTGAAGTACAGGGTAAGCCTCGTAGGCCTCTATTATGCATACTGGTAGTTCAACACCGGAGATGTTCCACAGTGTCTACCTCTTCTCTAAACACTTCCAGTATATGAGGGAACTCTGCTACATTAAGTTCTCACGACAGAGATGCGTCTGTGCTCAGTTGGAATGTGTAGGACGTGTCTGGGTAGCAACCAGTAAGTGTCTGATACAAGCCGCTAAGAGGGGATGCGGAGGAAGGTATCTGCTCAGGGAAGCTACTTCAGGTGCGTACTCATTCATAACAGTGTCTCTCCTTTGAGGATGAAGATAGAACAGGGAACGACTACGGGCACATTAGGTACTGTGAGTAAAGGGCATGCTAAGGCGCTTAAGCCTGCCAAACACATATTGGATGTTCACCACCAGTGCAGATCCGCACTTAGTTTCTGCGTCGAAAACGCTTCCTACACTGAGAGGGAAGTGTGCTTTAGGAGGGATTCACTGCAGTGTTACGTCTGTTAAAGAAGGAAGCTTTTGGGACTGACTCTGTGGTAACCCCAATAGGCGCACATAGCTTTCCAGTCTCAGCCGTCTATCCGTTGGACTATAGCAAGTTCTGTTTAAGGGAAACTCCTTCATGCGGAATGTCACTTCTCACAGTGTCTTTCCGTGGAGGAAAGAAGATAGAACAACGACGGACAGAGAGAACGTTGCAACCCGTGAGTGAAGTACAGGGTAAGGCACCTAAGCCTCTATGATGCATACTGGATGTTCAACACCTGGGAATTTCCACAATGTCTACCACTTCTCAAAACACTTCCAATATAGGAGGGAACTGTGCTACCGTAAGATCTAATGACAGGGATGCATCTGTGCAAGGTTGAAAACTCAAGGATGTGTCTGGGTAGCAAACATGAAGTGTCTCATAAAGGCACCTTAGACTGGATGCGTAGGAGGTATCTGCTCAGGGAAGCTACTTCAGTTTTGAACTCATTCATAACAGTGCTTCTCCTTGGAGGAATGAAGGAAGAACACGGACGGACTAGGGGCACATTAGGTACTGTGAATAAAGGACAGGCTATGAACCTTACGCCTGCCAACCACATATTGGATGTTCACCACCAGTGCAGATCCGCACATAGGTTCTGCGTCTAAAACGCTTCCAACACTGAGAGGGAAGTGTGCTTTAGGAGGGATTCACTGCAGTGTTACGTCTGTTAAAGAAGGATGCTTTTGGGACTGACTCTGTGGTAACCGCATTAGGCGCACATAGCTTTCCAGTCTCAGACGTCTAACCGTTAGACTATAGGAAGTTCTGTTTAAGGGAAACTCCTTCATGCGGAATGTCACTTCTCACAGTGTCTTTGCAGTGGAGAAAAGAAGATAGAACAAGGACGGACAGAGAGAACGATGCAAACCGTGATTGAAGTACAGGGTAAGCCTCGTAGGCCTCTATTATGCATACTGGTAGTTCAACACCGGAGATGTTCCACAGTGTCTACCTCTTCTCAAAACACTTCCAGTATATGAGGGAACTCTGCTACATTAAGTTCTCACGACAGAGATGCGTCTGTGCTCAGATGGAAAGTGTAGGACGTGTCTGGGTAGCAACCAGTAAGTGTCTGATACAAGCCGCTAAGAGGGGATGCGGAGGAAGGTATCTGCTCAGGGAAGCTACTTCAGGTGCGTACTCATTCATAAGAGTGTCTCTCCTTTGAGGATGAAGATAGAACAGGGAACGACTACGGGCACATTAGGTACTGTGAGTAAAGGGCATGCTAAGTCGCTTAAGCCTGCCAAACACATATTGGATGTTCACCACCAGTGCAGATCCGCACTTAGTTTCTGCGTCGAAAACGCTTCCTACACTGAGAGGGAAGTGTGCTTTAGGAGGGATTCACTGCAGTGTTACGTCTGTTAAAGAAGGATGCTTTTGGGACTGACTCTGTGGTAACCGCATTAGGCGCACATAGCTTTGGAGTCTCAGACGTCTAACCGTTAGACTATAGGAAGTTCTGCTTAAGGGAAACTCCTTCATGCGGAATGTCACTTCTCACAGTGTCTTTGCAGTGGAGAAAAGAAGATAGAACAAGGACGGACAGAGAGAACGATGCAAACCGTGATTGAAGTACAGGGTAAGCCTCGTAGGCCTCTATTATGCATACTGGTAGTTCAACACCGGAGATGTTCCACAGTGTCTACCTCTTCTCAAAACACTTCCAGTATATGAGGGAACTCTGCTACATTAAGTTCTCACGACAGAGATGCGTCTGTGCTCAGTTGGAATGTGTAGGACGTGTCTGGGTAGCAACCAGTAAGTGTCTGATACAAGCCGCTAAGAGGGGATGCGGAGGAAGGTATCTGCTCAGGGAAGCTACTTCAGGTGCGTACTCATTCATAACAGTGTCTCTCCTTTGAGGATGAAGATAGAACAGGGAACGACTACGGGCACATTAGGTACTGTGAGTAAAGGGCATGCTAAGGCGCTTAAGCCTGCCAAACACATATTGGATGTTCACCACCAGTGCAGATCCGCACTTAGTTTCTGCGTCGAAAACGCTTCCTACACTGAGAGGGAAGTGTGCTTTAGGAGGGATTCACTGCAGTGTTACGTCTGTTAAAGAAGGAAGCTTTTGGGACTGACTCTGTGGTAACCCCAATAGGCGCACATAGCTTTCCAGTCTCAGCCGTCTATCCGTTGGACTATAGCAAGTTCTGTTTAAGGGAAACTCCTTCATGCGGAATGTCACTTCTCACAGTGTCTTTCCAGTGGAGGAAAGAAGATAGAACAACGACGGACAGAGAGAACGTTGCAACCCGTGAGTGAAGTACAGGGTAAGGCACCTAAGCCTCTATGATGCATACTGGATGTTCAACACCTGGGATTTTCCACAATATCTACCACTTCTCAAAACACTTCCAATATAGGAGGGAACTGTGCTACCGTAAGATCTAATGACAGGGATGCATCTGTGCAAGGTTGAAAACTCGAGGATGTGTCTGGGTAGCAAACATGAAGTGTTTCATAAAGGCACCTTAGACTGGATGCGTAGGAGGTATCTGCTCAGGGAAGCTACTTCAGTTTTGTACTCATTCATAACAGTGCTTCTCCTTGGAGGAATGAAGGAAGAACACGGACGGACTAGGGGCACAGTAGGTACTGTGAATAAAGGACAGGCTATGAACCTTACGCCTGCCAACCACATATTGGATGTTCACCACCAGTGTTGATCCGCACATAGGTTCTGCGTCTAAAACGCTTCCAACACTGAGAGGGAAGTGTGCTTTAGGAGGGATTCACTGCAGTGTTACGTCTGTTAAAGAAGGATGCTTTTGGGACTGACTCTGTGGTAACCGCATTAGGCGCACATAGCTTTCCAGTCTCAGACGTCTAACCGTTAGACTATAGGAAGTTCTGTTTAAGGGAAACTCCTTCATGCGGAATGTCACTTCTCACAGTGTCTTTGCAGTGGAGAAAAGAAGATAGAACAAGGACGGACAGAGAGAACGATGCAAACCGTGATTGAAGTACAGGGTAAGCCTCGTAGGCCTCTATTATGCATACTGGTAGTTCAACACCGGAGATGTTCCACAGTGTCTACCTCTTCTCAAAACACTTCCAGTATATGAGGGAACTCTGCTACATTAAGTTCTCACGACAGAGATGCGTCTGTGCTCAGTTGGAAAGTGTAGGACGTGTCTGGGTAGCAACCAGTAAGTGTCTGATACAAGCCGCTAAGAGGGGATGCGGAGGAAGGTATCTGCTCAGGGAAGCTACTTCAGGTGCGTACTCATTCATAACAGTGTCTCTCCTTAGAGAATGAAGATAGAACAGGGAACGACTACGGGCACATTAGGTACTGTGAGTAAAGGGCATGCTAAGGCGCTTAAACCTGCCAAACACATATTGGATGTTCACCACCAGTGCAGATCCACACTTAGTTTCTGCGTCGAAAACGCTTCCTACACTGAGAGGGAAGTGTGCTTTAGGAGGGATTCACTGCAGTGTTACGTCTGTTAAAGAAGGAAGCTTTTGGGACTGACTCTGTGGTAACCCCAATAGGCGCACATAGCTTTCCAGTCTCAGCCGTCTATCCGTTGGACTATAGCAAGTTCTGTTTAAGGGAAACTCCTTCATGCGGAATGTCACTTCTCACAGTGTCTTTCCAGTGGAGGAAAGAAGATAGAACAACGACGGACAGAGAGAACGTTGCAACCCGTGAGTGAAGTACAGGGTAATGCACCAAAGCCTCTATGATGCATACTGGATGTTCAACACCTGGGATTTTCCACAATGTCTACCACTTCTCAAAACACTTCCAATATAGGAGGGAACTGTGCTACCGTAAGATCTAATGACAGGGATGCATCTGTGCAAGTTTGAAAACTCGAGGATGTGTCTGGGTAGCAAACATGAAGTGTCTCATAAAGGCACCTTAGACTGGATGCGTAGGAGGTATCTGCTCAGGGAAGCTACTTCAGTTTTGTACTCATTCATAACAGTGCTTCTCCTTGGAGGAATGAAGGAAGAACACAGACGGACTAGGGGCACATTAGGTACTGTGAATAAAGGGCAGGCTATGAACCTTACGCCTGCCAACCACATATTGGATATTCACCACCAGTGTTGATCCGCACATAGGTTCTGCGTCTAAAACGCTTCCAACACTGAGAGGGAAGTGTGCTTTAGGAGGGATTCACTGCAGTGTTACGTCTGTTAAAGAAGGATGCTTTTGGGACTGACTCTGTGGTAACCGCATTAGGCGCACATAGCTTTCCAGTCTCAGACGTCTAACCGTTAGACTATAGGAAGTTGTGCTTAAGGGAAACTCCTTCATGCGGAATGTCACTTCTCACAGTGTCTTTGCAGTGGAGAAAAGAAGATAGAACAAGGACGGACAGAGAGAACGATGCAAACCGTGATTGAAGTACAGGGTAAGCCTCGTAGGCCTCTATTATGCATACTGGTAGTTCAACACCGGAGATGTTCCACAGTGTCTACCTCTTCTCAAAACACTTCCAGTATATGAGGGAACTCTGCTACATTAAGTTCTCACGACAGAGATGCGTCTGTGCTCAGTTGGAATGTGTAGGACGTGTCTGGGTAGCAACCAGTAAGTGTCTGATACAAGCCGCTAAGAGGGGATGCGGAGGAAGGTATCTGCTCAGGGAAGCTACTTCAGGTGCGTACTCATTCATAAGAGTGTCTCTCCTTTGAGGATGAAGATAGAACAGGGAACGACTACGGGCACATTAGGTACTGTGAGTAAAGGGCATGCTAAGGCGCTTAAGCCTGCCAAACACATATTGGATGTTCACCACCAGTGCAGATCCGCACTTAGTTTCTGCGTCGAAAACGCTTCCTACACTGAGAGGGAAGTGTGCTTTAGGAGGGATTCACTGCAGTGTTACGTCTGTTAAAGAAGGAAGCTTTTGGGACTGACTCTGTGGTAACCCCAATAGGCGCACATAGCTTTCCAGTCTCAGACGTCTATCCGTTGGACTATAGCAAGTTCTGTTTAAGGGAAACTCCTTCATGCGGAATGTCACTTCTCACAGTGTCTTTCCAGTGGAGGAAAGAAGATAGAACAACGACGGACAGAGAGAACGTTGCAACCCGTGAGTGAAGTACAGGGTAAGGCACCTAAGCCTCTATGATGCATACTGGATGTTCAACACCTGGGATTTTCCACAATGTCTACCACTTCTCAAAACATTTCCAATATAGGAGGGAACTGTGCTACCGTAAGATCTAATGACAGGGATGCATCTGTGCAAGGTTGAAAACTCGAGGATGTGTCTGGGTAGCAAACATGAAGTGTCTCATAAAGGCACCTTAGACTGGATGCGTAGGAGGTATCTGCTCAGGGAAGCTACTTCAGTTTTGTACTCATTCATAACAGTGCTTCTCCTTGGAGGAATGAAGGAAGAACACAGACGGACTAGGGGCACATTAGATACTGTGAATAAAGGGCAGGCTATGAACCTTACACCTGCCAACCACATATTGGATGTTCACCACCAGTGTTGATCCGCACATAGGTTCTGCGTCTAAAACGCTTCCACACTGAGAGGGAAGTGTGCTTTAGGAGGGATTCACTGCAGTGTTACGTCTGTTAAAGAAGGATGCTTTTGGGACTGACTCTGTGGTAACCGCATTAGGCGCACATAGCTTTCCAGTCTCAGACGTCTAACCGTTAGACTATAGGAAGTTCTGTTTAAGGGAAACTCCTTCATGCGGAATGTCACTTCTCACAGTGTCTTTGCAGTGGAGAAAAGAAGATAGAACAACGACGGACAGAGAGAACGATGCAAACCGTGACTGAATTACAGGGTAAGCCTCGTAGGCCTCTATTATGCATACTGGTAGTTCAACACCGGAGATGTTCCACAGTGTCTACCTCTTCTCAAAACACTTCCAGTATATGAGGGAACTCTGCTACATTAAGTTCTCACGACAGAGATGCGTCTGTGCTCAGTTGGAAAGTGTAGGACGTGTCTGGGTAGCAACCAGTAAGTGTCTGATACAAGCCGCTAAGAGGGGATGCGGAGGAAGGTATCTGCTCAGGGAAGCTACTTCAGGTGCGTACTCATTCATAACAGTGTCTCTCCTTTGAGGATGAAGATAGAACAGGGAACGCCTACGGGCACATTAGGTACTGTGAGTAAAGGGCATGCTAAGGCGCTTAAGCCTGCCAAACACATATTGGATGTTCACCACCAGTGCAGATCCGCACTTAGTTTCTGCGTCGAAAACGCTTCCTACACTGAGAGGGAAGTGTGCTTTAGGAGGGATTCACTGCAGTGTTACGTCTGTTAAAGAAGGAAGCTTTTGGGACTGACTCTGTGGTAACCCCAATAGGCGCACATAGCTTTCCAGTCTCAGCCGTCTATCCGTTGGACTATAGCAAGTTCTGTTTAAGGGAAACTCCTTCATGCGGAATGTCACATCGCACAGTGTCTTTCCAGTGGAGGAAAGAAGATAGAACAACGATGGACAGAGAGAACGTTGCAACCCGTGACTGAAGTACAGTGTAAGGCACCTAAGCCTCTATGATGCATACTGGATGTTCAACACCTGGGATTTTCCACAATGTCTACCACTTCTCAAAACACTTCCAATATAGGAGGGAACTGTGCTACCGTAAGTTCTAATGACAGGGATGCATCTGTGCAAGGTTGAAAACTCGAGGATGTGTCTGGGTAGCAAACATGAAGTGTCTCATAAAGGCACCTTAGACTGGATGCGTAGGAGGTATCTACTCAGGGAAGCTACTTCAGTTTTGTACTCATTCATAACAGTGCTTCTCCTTGGAGGAATGAAGGAAGAACACAGACGGACTAGGGGCACATTAGGTACTGTGAATAAACGGCAGGCTATGAACCTTACGCCTGCCAACCACATATTGGATGTTCACCACCAGTGTTGATCCGCACATAGGTTCTGCGTCTAAAACGCTTCCAACACTGAGAGGGAAGTGTGCTTTAGGAGGGATTCACTGCAGTGTTACATCTGTTAAAGAAGGATGCTTTTGGGACTGACTCTGTGGTAACCGCATTAGGCGCACATAGCTTTCCAGTCTCAGACGTCTAACCGTTAGACTATAGGAAGTTCTGTTTAAGGGAAACTCCTTCATGCGGAATGTCACTTCTCACAGTGTCTTTGCAGTGGAGAAAAGAAGATAGAACAAGGACGGACAGAGAGAACGATGCAAACCGTGATTGAAGTACAGGGTAAGCCTCGTAGGCCTCTATTATGCATACTGGTAGTTCAACACCGGAGATGTTCCACAGTGTCTACCTCTTCTCAAAACACTTCCAGTATATGAGGGAACTCTGCTACATTAAGTTCTCACGACAGAGATGCGTCTGTGCTCAGTTGGAAAGTGTAGGACGTGTCTGGGTAGCAACCAGTAAGTGTCTGATACAAGCCGCTAAGAGGGGATGCGGAGGAAGGTATCTGCTCAGGGAAGCTACTTCAGGTGCGTACTCATTCATAACAGTGTCTCTCCTTAGAGAATGAAGATAGAACAGGGAACGACTACGGGCACATTAGGTACTGTGAGTAAAGGGCATGCTAAGGCGCTTAAGCCTGCCAAACACATATTGGATGTTCACCACCAGTGCAGATCCGCACTTAGTTTCTGCCTCGAAAACGCTTCCTACACTGAGAGGGAAGTGTGCTTTAGGAGGGATTCACTGCAGTGTTACGTCTGTTAAAGAAGGAAGCTTTTGGGACTGACTCTGTGGTAACCCCAATAGGCGCACATATCTTTCCAGTCTCAGCCGTCTATCCGTTGGACTATAGCAAGTTCTGTTTAAGGGAAACTCCTTCATGCGGAATGTCACTTCGCACAGTGTCTTTCCAGTGGAGGAAAGAAGATAGAACAACGATGGACAGAGAGAACGTTGCAACCCGTGACTGAAGTACAGTGTAAGGCACCTAAGCCTCTATGATGCATACTGGATGTTCAACACCTGGGATTTTCCACAATGTCTACCACTTCTCAAAACACTTCCAATATAGGAGGGAACTGTGCTACCGTAAGTTCTAATGACAGGGATGCATCTGTGCAAGGTTGAAAACTCGAGGATGTGTCTGGGTAGCAAACATGAAGTGTCTCATAAAGGCACCTTAGACTGGATGCGTAGGAGGTATCTGCTCAGGGAAGCTACTTCAGTTTTGTACTCATTCATAACAGTGCTTCTCCTTGGAGGAATGAAGGAAGAACACAGACGGACTAGGGGCACATTAGGTACTGTGAATAAAGGGCAGGCTATGAACCTTACGCCTGCCAACCACATATTGGATGTTCACAACCAGTGTAGATCCGCACATAGGTTCTGCGTCTAAAACGCTTCCAACACTGAGAGGGAAGTGTGCTTTAGGAGGGATTCACTGCAGTGTTACGTCTGTTAAAGAAGGATGCTTTTGGGACTGACTCTGTGGTAACCGCATTAGGCGCACATAGCTTTCCAGTCTCAGACGTCTAACCATTAGATTATAGGAAGTTCTGTTTAAGGGAAACTCCTTCATGCGGAATGTCACTTCTCACAGTGTCTTTGCAGTGGAGAAAAGAAGATAGAACAAGGACGGACAGAGAGAACGATGCAAACCGTGATTGAAGTACAGGGTAAGCCTCGTAGGCCTCTATTATGCATACTGGTAGTTCAACACCGGAGATGTTCCACAGTGTCTACCTCTTCTCAAAACACTTCCAGTATATGAGGGAACTCTGCTACATTAAGTTCTCACGACAGAGATGCGTCTGTGCTCAGTTGGAAAGTGTAGGACGTGTCTGGGTAGCAACCAGTAAGTGTCTGATACAAGCCGCTAAGAGGGGATGCGGAGGAAGGTATCTGCTCAGGGAAGCTACTTCAGGTGCGTACTCATTCATAACAGTGTCTCTCCTTTGAGGATGAAGATAGAACAGGGAACGACTACGGGCACATTAGGTACTGTGAGTAAAGGGCATGCTAAGGCGCTTAAGCCTGCCAAACACATATTGGATGTTCACCACCAGTGCAGATCCGCACTTAGTTTCTGCGTCGAAAACGCTTCCTACACTGAGAGGGAAGTGTGCTTTAGGAGGGATTCACTGCAGTGTTACGTCTGTTAAAGAAGGAAGCTTTTGGGACTGACTCTGTGGTAACCCCAATAGGCGCACATAGCTTTCCAGTCTCAGCCGTCTATCCGTTGGACTATAGCAAGTTCTGTTTAAGGGAAACTCCTTCATGCGGAATGTCACTTCTCACAGTGTCTTTCCAGTGGAGGAAAGAAGATAGAACAACGACGGACAGAGAGAACGTTGCAACCCGTGAGTGAAGTACAGGGTAAGGCACCTAAGCCTCTATGATGCATACTGGATGTTCAACACCTGGGATTTTACACAATGTCTACCACTTCTCAAAACACTTCCAATATAGGAGGGAACTGTGCTACCGTAAGATCTAATGACAGGGATGCATCTGTGCAAGGTTGAAAACTCGAGGATGTGTCTGGGTAGCAAACATGAAGTGTCTCATAAAGGCACCTTAGACTGGATGCGTAGGAGGTATCTGCTCAGGGAAGCTACTTCAGTTTTGTACTCATTCATAACAGTGCTTCTCCTTGGAGGAATGAAGGAAGAACACGGACGGACTAGGGGCACAGTAGGTACTGTGAATAAAGGACAGGCTATGAAACTTACGCCTGCCAACCACATATTGGATGTTCACCACCAGTGTTGATCCGCACATAGGTTCTGCGTCTAAAACGCTTCCAACACTGAGAGGGAAGTGTGCTTTAGGAGGGATTCACTGCAGTGTTACGTCTGTTAAAGAAGGATGCTTTTGGGACTGACTCTGTGGTAACCGCATTAGGCGCACATAGCTTTCCAGTCTCAGACGTCTAACCGTTAGACTATAGGAAGTTCTGTTTAAGGGAAACTCCTTCATGCGGAATGTCACTTCTCACAGTGTCTTTGCAGTGGAGAAAAGAAGATAGAACAAGGACGGACAGAGAGAACGATGCAAACCGTGATTGAAGTACAGGGTAAGCCTCGTAGGCCTCTATTATGCATACTGGTAGTTCAACACCGGAGATGTTCCACAGTGTCTACCTCTTCTCAAAACACTTCCAGTATATGAGGGAACTCTGCTACATTAAGTTCTCACGACAGAGATGCGTCTGTGCTCAGTTGGAAAGTGTAGGACGTGTCTGGGTAGCAACCAGTAAGTGTCTGATACAAGCCGCTAAGAGGGGATGCGGAGGAAGGTATCTGCTCAGGGAAGCTACTTCAGGTGCGTACTCATTCATAAGAGTGTCTCTCCTTTGAGGATGAAGATAGAACAGGGAACGACTACGGGCACATTAGGTACTGTGAGTAAAGGGCATGCTAAGGCGCTTAAGCCTGCCAAACACATATTGGATGTTCACCACCAGTGCAGATCCGCACTTAGTTTCTGCGTCGAAAACGCTTCCTACACTGAGAGGGAAGTGTGCTTTAGGAGGGATTCACTGCAGTGTTACGTCTGTTAAAGAAGGAAGCTTTTGGGACTGACTCTGTGGTAACCCCAATAGGCGCACATAGCTTTCCAGTCTCAGCCGTCTATCCGTTGGACTATAGCAAGTTCTGTTTAAGGGAAACTCCTTCATGCGGAATGTCACTTCTCACAGTGTCTTTCCAGTGGAGGAAAGAAGATAGAACAACGACGGACAGAGAGAACGTTGCAACCCGTGAGTGAAGTACAGGGTAAGGCACCTAAGCCTCTATGATGCATACTGGATGTTCAACACCTGGGATTTTCCACAATGTCTACCACTTCTCAAAACATTTCCAATATAGGAGGGAACTGTGCTACCGTAAGATCTAATGACAGGGATGCATCTGTGCAAGGTTGAAAACTCGAGGATGTGTCTGGGTAGCAAACATGAAGTGTCTCATAAAGGCACCTTAGACTGGATGCGTAGGAGGTATCTGCTCAGGGAAGCTACTTCAGTTTTGTACTCATTCATAACAGTGCTTCTCCTTGGAGGAATGAAGGAAGAACACAGACGGACTAGGGGCACATTAGATACTGTGAATAAAGGGCAGGATATGAACCTTACACCTGCCAACCACATATTGGATGTTCACCACCAGTGTTGATCCGCACATAGGTTCTGCGTCTAAAACGCTTCCACACTGAGAGGGAAGTGTGCTTTAGGAGGGATTCACTGCAGTGTTACGTCTGTTAAAGAAGGATGCTTTTGGGACTGACTCTGTGGTAACCGCATTAGGCGCACATAGCTTTCCAGTCTCAGACGTCTAACCGTTAGACTATAGGAAGTTCTGTTTAAGGGAAACTCCTTCATGCGGAATGTCACTTCTCACAGTGTCTTTGCAGTGGAGAAAAGAAGATAGAACAAGGACGGACAGAGAGAACGATGCAAACCGTGACTGAAGTACAGGGTAAGCCTCGTAGGCCTCTATTATGCATACTGGTAGTTCAACACCGGAGATGTTCCACAGTGTCTACCTCTTCTCAAAACACTTCCAGTATATGAGGGAACTCTGCTACATTAAGTTCTCACGACAGAGATGCGTCTGTGCTCAGTTGGAAAGTGTAGGACGTGTCTGGGTAGCAACCAGTAAGTGTCTGATACAAGCCGCTAAGAGGGGATGCGGAGGAAGGTATCTGCTCAGGGAAGCTACTTCAGGTGCGTACTCATTCATAACAGTGTCTCTCCTTTGAGGATGAAGATAGAACAGGGAACGCCTACGGGCACATTAGGTACTGTGAGTAAAGGGCATGCTAAGGCGCTTAAGCCTGCCAAACACATATTGGATGTTCACCACCAGTGCAGATCCGCACTTAGTTTCTGCGTCGAAAACGCTTCCTACACTGAGAGGGAAGTGTGCTTTAGGAGGGATTCACTGCAGTGTTACGTCTGTTAAAGAAGGAAGCTTTTGGGACTGACTCTGTGGTAACCCCAATAGGCGCACATAGCTTTCCAGTCTCAGCCGTCTATCCGTTGGACTATAGCAAGTTCTGTTTAAGGGAAACTCCTTCATGCGGAATGTCACATCGCACAGTGTCTTTCCAGTGGAGGAAAGAAGATAGAACAACGATGGACAGAGAGAACGTTGCAACCCGTGACTGAAGTACAGTGTAAGGCACCTAAGCCTCTATGATGCATACTGGATGTTCAACACCTGGGATTTTCCACAATGTCTACCACTTCTCAAAACACTTCCAATATAGGAGGGAACTGTGCTACCGTAAGATCTAATGACAGGGATGCATCTGTGCAAGGTTGAAAACTCGAGGATGTGTCTGGGTAGCAAACATGAAGTGTCTCATAAAGGCACCTTAGACTGGATGCGTAGGAGGTATCTGCTCAGGGAAGCTACTTCAGTTTTGTACTCATTCATAACAGTGCTTCTCCTTGGAGGAATGAAGGAAGAACACGGACGGACTAGGGGCACAGTAGGTACTGTGAATAAAGGGCAGGCTATGAACCTTACGCCTGCCAACCACATATTGGATGTTCACCACCAGTGTTGATCCGCACATAGGTTCTGCGTCTAAAACGCTTCCAACACTGAGAGGGAAGTGTGCTTTAGGAGGGATTCACTGCAGTGTTACGTCTGTTAAAGAAGGATGCTTTTGGGACTGACTCGGTGGTAACCGCATTAGGCGCACATAGCTTTCCAGTCTCAGAAGTCTAACCGTTAGACTATAGGAAGTTCTGTTTAAGGGAAACTCTTTCATGCGGTATGTCACTTCTCACAGTGTCTTTGCAGTGGAGAAAAGAAGATAGAACAAGGACGGACAGAGAGAACGATGCAAACCGTGATTGAAGTACAGGGTAAGCCTCGTAGGCCTCTATTATGCATACTGGTAGTTCAACACCGGAGATGTTCCACAGTGTCTACCTCTTCTCAAAACACTTCCAGTATATGAGGGAACTCTGCTACATTAAGTTCTCACGACAGAGATGCGTCTGTGCTCAGTTGGAAAGTGTAGGACGTGTCTGGGTAGCAACCAGTAAGTGTCTGATACAAGCCGCTAAGAGGGGATGCGGAGGAAGGTATCTTCTCAGGGAAGCTACTTCAGGTGCGTACTCATTCATAAGAGTGTCTCTCCTTTGAGGATGAAGATAGAACAGGGAACGACTACGGGCACATTAGGTACTGTGAGTAAAGGGCATGCTAAGGCGCTTAAGCCTGCCAAACACATATTGGATGTTCACCACCAGTGCAGATCCGCACTTAGTTTCTGCGTCGAAAACGCTTCCTACACTGAGAGGGAAGTGTGCTTTAGGAGGGATTCACTGCAGTGTTACGTCTGTTAAAGAAGGAAGCTTTTGGGACTGACTCTGTGGTAACCCCAATAGGCGCACATAGCTTTCCAGTCTCAGCCGTCTATCCGTTGGACTATAGCAAGTTCTGTTTAAGGGAAACTCCTTCATGCGGAATGTCACTTCTCACAGTGTCTTTCCAGTGGAGGAAAGAAGATAGAACAACGACGGACAGAGAGAACGTTGCAACCCGTGAGTGAAGTACAGGGTAAGGCACCTAAGCCTCTATGATGCATACTGGATGTTCAACACCTGGGATTTTCCACAATGTCTACCACTTCTCAAAACACTTCCAATATAGGAGGGAACTGTGCTACCGTAAGATCTAATGACAGGGATGCATCTGTGCAAGGTTGAAAACTCGAGGATGTGTCTGGGTAGCAAACATGAAGTGTTTCATAAAGGCACCTTAGACTGGATGCGTAGGAGGTATCTGCTCAGGGAAGCTACTTCAGTTTTGTACTCATTCATAACAGTGCTTCTCCTTGGAGGAATGAAGGAAGAACACGGACGGACTAGGGGCACAGTAGGTACTGTGAATAAAGGACAGGCTATGAACCTTACGCCTGCCAACCACATATTGGATGTTCACCACCAGTGTTGATCCGCACATAGGTTCTGCGTCTAAAACGCTTCCAACACTGAGAGGGAAGTGTGCTTTAGGAGGGATTCACTGCAGTGTTACGTCTGTTAAAGAAGGATGCTTTTGGGACTGACTCTGTGGTAACCGCATTAGGCGCACATAGCTTTCCAGTCTCAGACGTCTAACCGTTAGACTATAGGAAGTTCTGTTTAAGGGAAACTCCTTCATGCGGAATGTCACTTCTCACAGTGTCTTTGCAGTGGAGAAAAGAAGATAGAACAAGGACGGACAGAGAGAACGATGCAAACCGTGATTGAAGTACAGGGTAAGCCTCGTAGGCCTCTATTATGCATACTGGTAGTTCAACACCGGAGATGTTCCACAGTGTCTACCTCTTCTCAAAACACTTCCAGTATATGAGGGAACTCTGCTACATTAAGTTCTCACGACAGAGATGCGTCTGTGCTCAGTTGGAAAGTGTAGGACGTGTCTGGGTAGCAACCAGTAAGTGTCTGATACAAGCCGCTAAGAGGGGATGCGGAGGAAGGTATCTGCTCAGGGAAGCTACTTCAGGTGCGTACTCATTCATAAGAGTGTCTCTCCTTTGAGGATGAAGATAGAACAGGGAACGACTACGGGCACATTAGGTACTGTGAGTAAAGGGCATGCTAAGGCGCTTAAGCCTGCCAAACACGTATTGGATGTTCACCACCAGTGCAGATCCGCACTTAGTTTCTCCGTCGAAAGAGCTTCCTACACTGAGAGGGAAGTGTGCTTTAGGAGGGATTCACTGCAGTGTTACGTCTGTTAAAGAAGGATGCTTTTGGGACTGACTCGGTGGTAACCGCATTAGGCGCACATAGCTTTCCAGTCTCAGACGTCTAACCGTTAGACTAAAGGAAGTTCTGTTTAAGGGAAACTCCTTCATGCGGAATGTCAATTCTCACAGTGTCTTTGCAGTGGAGAAAAGAAGATAGTACAAGGACGGACAGAGAGAACGATGCAAACCGTGATTGAAGTACAGGGTAAGCCTCGTAGGCCTCTATTATGCATACTGGTAGTTCAATACCGGAGATGTTCCACAGTGTCTACCTCTTCTCAAAACACTTACATTATATGAGGGAACTCTGCTACATTAAGTTCTCACGACAGAGATGCGTCTGTGCTCAGTTGGAAAGTGTAGGACGTGTCTGGGTAGCAACCAGTAAGTGTCTGATACAAGCCGCTAAGAGGTGATGCGGAGGAAGGTATCTGCTCAGGGAAGCTACTTCAGGTGCGTACTCATTCATAACAGTGTCTCTCCTTTGAGAATGAAGATAGAACAGGGAACGACTACGGGCACATTAGGTACTGTGAGTAAAGGGCATGCTAAGGCGCTTAAGCCTGCCAAACACATATTGGATGTTCACCACCAGTGCAGATCCGCACTTAGTTTCTGCGTCGAAAACGCTTCCTACAGTGAGAGGGAAGTGTGCTTTAGGAGGGATTCACTGCAGTGTTACGTCTGTTAAAGAAGGAAGCTTTTGGGACTGACTCTGTGGTAACCCCAATAGGCGCACATAGCTTTCCAGTCTCAGCCGTCTATCCGTTGCACTATAGCAAGTTCTGTTTAAGGGAAACTCCTTCATGCGGAATGTCACTTCTCACAGTGTCTTTCCAGTGGAGGAAAGAAGATAGAACAACGACGGACAGAGAGAACGTTGCAACCCGTGAGTGAAGTACAGGGTAAGGCACCTAAGCCTCTATGATGCATACTGGATGTTCAACACCTGGGATTTTCCACAATGTCTACCACTTCTCAAAACACTTCCAATATAGGAGGGAACTGTGCTATCGTAAGTTCTAATGACAGGGATGCATCTGTACAAGGTTGAAAACTCGAGGATGTGTCTGGGTAGCAAACATGAAGTGTTTCATAAAGGCACCTTAGACTGGATGCGTAGTAGTTATCTGCTAGGGAAGCTACTTCAGTTTTGTACTCATTCATAACAGTGCTTCTCCTTGGAGGAATGAAGGAAGAACACGGACGGACTAGGGGCACAGTAGGTACTGTGAATAAAGGGCAGGCTATGAACCTTACGCCTGCCAACCACATATTGGATGTTCACCACCAGTGCAGATCCGCACTTAGTTTCTGCGTCGAAAACGCTTCCAACACTGAGAGGGAAGTGTGCTTTAGGAGGGATTCACTGCAGTGTTACGTCTGTTAAAGAAGGATGCTTTTGGGACTGACTCTGTGGTAACCGCATTAGGCGCACATAGCTTTCCAGTCTCAGACGTCTAACCGTTAGGCTATAGGAAGTTCTGTTTAAGGGAAACTCCTTCATGCGGAATGTCACTTCTCACAGTGTCTTTGCAGTGGAGAAAAGAAGATAGAACAAGGACGGACAGAGAGAACGATGCAAACCGTGATTGAAGTACAGGGTAAGCCTCGTAGGCCTCTATTATGCATACTGGTAGTTCAACACCGGAGATGTTCCACAGTGTCTACCTCTTCTCAAAACACTTCCAGTATATGAGGGAACTCTGCTACATTAAGTTCTCACGACAGAGATGCGTCTGTGCTCAGTTGGAAAGTGTAGGACGTGTCTGGGTAGCAACCAGTAAGTGTCTGATACAAGCCGCTTAGAGGGGATGCGGAGGAAGGTATCTGCTCAGGGAAGCTACTTCAGGTGCGTACTCATTCATAAGAGTGTCTCTCCTTTGAGGATGAAGATAGAACAGGGAACGACTACGGGCACATTAGGTACTGTGAGTAAAGGGCATGCTAAGGCGCTTAAGCCTGCCACACACATATTGGATGTTCACCACCAGTGCAGATCCGCACTTAGTTTCTGCGTCGAAAACGCTTCCTACACTGAGAGGGAAGTGTGCTTTAGGAGGGATTCACTGCAGTGTTACGTCTGTTAAAGAAGGAAGCTTTTGGGACTGACTCTGTGGTAACCCCAATAGGCGCACATAGCTTTCCAGTCTCAGCCGTCTATCCGTTGGACTATAGCAAGTTCTGTTTAAGGGAAACTCCTTCATGCGGAATGTCACTTCTCACAGTGTCTTTCCAGTGGAGGAAAGAAGATAGAACAACGACGGACAGAGAGAACGTTGCAACCCGTGAGTGAAGTACAGGGTAAGGCACCTAAGCCTCTATGATGCATACTGGATGTTCAACACCTGGGATTTTCCACAATGTCTACCACTTCTCAAAACACTTCCAATATAGGAGGGAACTGTGCTACCGTAAGATCTAATGACAGGGATGCATCTGTGCAAGGTTGAAAACTCGAGGATGTGTCTGGGTAGCAAACATGAAGTGTTTCATAAAGGCACCTTAGACTGGATGCGTAGGAGGTATCTGCTCAGGGAAGCTACTTCAGTTTTGTACTCATTCATAACAGTGCTTCTCCTTGGAGGAATGAAGGAAGAACACGGACGGACTAGGGGCACAGTAGGTACTGTGAATAAAGGACAGGCTATGAACCTTACGCCTGCCAACAACATATTGGATGTTCACCACCAGTGTTGATCCGCACATAGGTTCTGCGTCTAAAACGCTTCCAACACTGAGAGGGAAGTGTGCTTTAGGAGGGATTCACTGCAGTGTTACGTCTGTTAAAGAAGGATGCTTTTGGGACTGACTCTGTGGTAACCGCATTAGGCGCACATAGCTTTCCAGTCTCAGACGTCTAACCGTTAGACTATAGGAAGTTCTGTTTAAGGGAAACTCCTTCATGCGGAATGTCACTTCTCACAGTGTCTTTGCAGTGGAGAAAAGAAGATAGAAAAAGGACGGACAGAGAGAACGATGCAAACCGTGATTGAAGTACAGGGTAAGCCTCGTAGGCCTCTATTATGCATACTGGTAGTTCAACACCGGAGATGTTCCACAGTGTCTACCTCTTCTCAAAACACTTCCAGTATATGAGGGAACTCTGCTACATTAAGTTCTCACGACAGATATGCGTCTGTGCTCAGTTGGAAAGTGTAGGACGTGTCTGGGTAGCAACCAGTAAGTGTCTGATACAAGCCGCTAAGAGGGGATGCGGAGGAAGGTATCTGCTCAGGGAAGCTACTTCAGGTGCGTACTCATTCATAAGAGTTCTCTCCTTTGAGGATGAAGATAGAACAGGGAACGACTACGGGCACATTAGGTACTGTGAGTAAAGGGCATGCTAAGGCGCTTAAGCCTGCCAAACACGTATTGGATGTTCACCACCAGTGCAGATCCGCACTTAGTTTCTCCGTCGAAAGCGCTTCCTACACTGAGAGGGAAGTGTGCTTTAGGAGGGATTCACTGCAGTGTTACGTCTGTTAAAGAAGGATGCTTTTGGGACTGACTCGGTGGTAACCGCATTAGGCGCACATAGCTTTCCAGTCTCAGACGTCTAACCGTTAGGCTATAGGAAGTTCTGTTTAAGGGAAACTCCTTCATGCGGAATGTCACTTCTCACAGTGTCTTTGCAGTGGAGAAAAGAAGATAGAACAAGGACGGACAGAGAGAACGATGCAAACCGTGATTGAAGTACAGGGTAAGCCTCGTAGGCCTCTATTATGCATACTGGTAGTTCAACACCGGAGATGTTCCACAGTGTCTACCTCTTCTCAAAACACTTACATTATATGAGGGAACTCTGCTACATTAAGTTCTCACGACAGAGATGCGTCTGTGCTCAGTTGGAAAGTGTAGGACGTGTCTGGGTAGCAACCAGTAAGTGTCTGATACAAGCCGCTAAGAGGTGATGCGGAGGAAGGTATCTGCTCAGGGAAGCTACTTCAGGTGCGTACTCATTCATAACAGTGTCTCTCCTTTGAGAATGAAGATAGAACAGGGAACGACTACGGGCACATTAGGTACTGTGAGTAAAGGGCATGCTAAGGCGCTTAAGCCTGCCAAACACATATTGGATGTTCACCACCAGTGCAGATCCGCACTTAGTTTCTGCGTCGAAAACGCTTCCTACACTGAGAGGGAAGTGTGCTTTAGGAGGGATTCACTGCAGTGTTACGTCTGTTAAAGAAGGAAGCTTTTGGGACTGACTCTGTGGTAACCCCAATAGGCGCACATAGCTTTCCAGTCTCAGCCGTCTATCCGTTGCACTATAGCAAGTTCTGTTTAAGGGAAACTCCTTCATGCGGAATGTCACTTCTCACAGTGTCTTTCCAGTGGAGGAAAGAAGATAGAACAACGATGGACAGAGAGAACGTTGCAACCCGTGAGTGAAGTACAGGGTAAGGCACCTAAGCCTCTATGATGCATACTGGATGTTCAACACCTGGGATTTTCCACAATGTCTACCACTTCTCAAAACACTTCCAATATAGGAGGGAACTGTGCTACCGTAAGTTCTAATTACAGGGATGCATCTGTGCAAGTTTGAAAACTCGAGGATGTGTCTGGGTAGCAAACATGAAGTGTTTCATAAAGGCACCTTAGACTGGATGCGTAGTAGTTATCTGCTAGAGAAGCTACTTCAGTTTTGTACTCATTCATAACAGTGCTTCTCCTTGGAGGAATGAAGGAAGAACACGGACGGACTAGGGGCACAGTAGGTACTGTGAATAAAGGGCAGGCTATGAACCTTACGCCTGCCAACCACATATTGGATGTTCACCACCAGTGCAGATCCGCACTTAGTTTCTGCGTCGAAAACGCTTCCAACACTGAGAGGGAAGTGTGCTTTAGGAGGGATTCACTGCAGTGTTACGTCTGTTAAAGAAGGATGCTTTTGGGACTGACTCTGTGGTAACCGCATTAGGCGCACATAGCTTTCCAGTCTCAGACGTCTAACCGTTAGGCTATAGGAAGTTCTGTTTAAGGGAAACTCCTTCATGCGGAATGTCACTTCTCACAGTGTCTTTGCAGTGGAGAAAAGAAGATAGAACAAGGACGGACAGAGAGAACGATGCAAACCGTGATTGAAGTACAGGGTAAGCCTCGTAGGCCTCTATTATGCATACTGGTAGTTCAACACCGGAGATGTTCCACAGTGTCTACCTCTTCTCAAAACACTTCCAGTATATGAGGGAACTCTGCTACATTAAGTTCTCCCGACAGAGATGCGTCTGTGCTCAGTTGGAAAGTGTAGGACGTGTCTGGGTAGCAACCAGTAAGTGTCTGATACAAGCCGCTAAGAGGGGATGCGGAGGAAGGTATCTGCTCAGGGAAGCTACTTCAGGTGCGTACTCATTCATAAGAGTGTCTCTCCTTTGAGGATGAAGATAGAACAGGGAACGACTACGGGCACATTAGGTACTGTGAGTAAAGGGCATGCTAAGGCGCTTAAGCCTGCCAAACACATATTGGATGTTCACCACCAGTGCAGATCCGCACTTAGTTTCTGCGTCGAAAACGCTTCCTACACTGAGAGGGAAGTGTGCTTTAGGAGGGATTCACTGCAGTGTTACGTCTGTTAAAGAAGGAAGCTTTTGGGACTGACTCTGTGGTAACCGCATTAGGCGCACATAGCTCTCCAGTCTCAGACGTCTAACCGTTAGACTATAGGAAGTTCTGTTGAAGGGAAACTCCTTCATGCGGAATGTCACTTCTCACAGTGTCTTTGCAGTGGAGAAAAGAAGATAGAACAAGGACGGACAGAGAGAACGATGCAAACCGTGATTGAAGTACAGGGTAAGCCTCGTAGGCCTCTATTATGCATACTGGTAGTTCAACACCGGAGATGTTCCACAGTGTCTACCTCTTCTCAAAACACTTCCAGTATATGAGGGAACTCTGCTACATTAAGTTCTCACGACAGAGATGCGTCTGTGCTCAGATGGAAAGTGTAGGACGTGTCTGGGTAGCAACCAGTAAGTGTCTGATACAAGCCGCTAAGAGGGGATGCGGAGGAAGGTATCTGCTCAGGGAAGCTACTTCAGGTGCGTACTCATTCATAAGAGTGTCTCTCCTTTGAGGATGAAGATAGAACAGGGAACGACTACGGGCACATTAGGTACTGTGAGTAAAGGGCATGCTAAGGCGCTTAAGCCTGCCAAACACATATTGGATGTTCACCACCAGTGCAGATCCGCACTTAGTTTCTGCGTCGAAAACGCTTCCTACACAGAGAGGGAAGTGTGCTTTATGAGGGATTCACTGCAGTGTTAGGTCTGTTAAAGAAGGAAGCTTTTGGGACTGACTCTGTGGTAACCCCAATAGGCGCACATAGCTTTCCAGTCTCAGCCGTCTATCCGTTGGACTATAGCAAGTTCTGTTTAAGGGAAACTCCTTCATGCGGAATGTCACTTCTCACAGTGTCTTTCCAGTGGAGGAAAGAAGATAGAACAACGACGGACAGAGAGAACGTTGCAACCCGTGAGTGAAGTACAGGGTAAGTCACCCAAGCCTCTATGATGCATACTGGATGTTCAACACCTGGGATTTTCCACAATGTCTACCACTTCTCAAAACACTTCCAATATAGGAGGGAACTGTGCTACCGTAAGTTCTAATGACAGGGATGCATCTGTGCAAGGTTGAAAACTCGAGGATATGTCTGGGTAGCAAACATGAAGTGTCTCATAAAGGCACCTTAGACTGGATGCGTAGTAGGTATCTGCTAGGGAAGCTACTTCAGTTTTGTACTCATTCATAACAGTGCTTCTCCTTGGAGGAATGAAGGAAGAACACGGACGGACTAGGGGCACATTAGGTACTGTGAATATAGGGCAGGCTATGAACCTTACCCCTGCCAACCACATATTGGATGTTCACCACCAGTGTTGATCCGCACATAGGTTCTGCGTCTAAAACGCTTCCAACACTGAGAGGGAAGTGTGCTTTAGGAGGGATTCACTGCAGTGTTACGTCTGTTAAAGAAGGATGCTTTTGGGACTGACTCTGTGGTAACCGCATTAGGCGCACATAGCTTTCCAGTCTCAGACGTCTAACCGTTAGACTATAGGAAGTTCTGTTTAAGGGAAACTCCTTCATGCGGAATGTCACTTCTCACAGTGTCTTTGCAGTGGAGAAAAGAAGATAGAACAAGGACGGACAGAGAGAACGATGCAAACCGTGATTGAAGTACAGGGTAAGCCTCGTAGGCCTCTATTATGCATACTGGTAGTTCAACACCGGAGATGTTCCACAGTGTCTACCTCTTCTCAAAACACTTACATTATATGAGGGAACTCTGCTACATTAAGTTCTCACGACAGAGATGCGTCTGTGCTCAGTTGGAAAGTGTAGGACGTGTCTGGGTAGCAACCAGTAAGTGTCTGATACAAGCCGCTAAGAGGTGATGCGGAGGAAGGTATCTGCTCAGGGAAGCTACTTCAGGTGCGTACTCATTCATAACAGTGTCTCTCCTTTGAGAATGAAGATAGAACAGGGAACGACTACGGGCACATTAGGTACTGTGAGTAAAGGGCATGCTAAGGCGCTTAAGCCTGCCAAACACATATTGGATGTTCACCACCAGTGCATATCCGCACTTAGTTTCTGCGTCGAAAACGCTTCCTACACTGAGAGGGAAGTGTGCTTTAGGAGGGATTCACTGCAGTGTTACGTCTGTTAAAGAAGGAAGCTTTTGGGACTGACTCTGTGGTAACCCCAATAGGCGCACATAGCTTTCCAGTCTCAGCCGTCTATCCGTTGGACTATAGCAAGTTCTGTTTAAGGGAAACTCCTTCATGCGGAATGTCACTTCTCACAGTGTCTTTCCGTGGAGGAAAGAAGATAGAACAACGACGGACTTAGAGAACGTTGCAACCCGTGAGTGAAGTACAGGGTAAGGCACCTAAGCCTCTATGATGCATACTGGATGTTCAACACCTGGGAATTTCCATAATGTCTACCACTTCTCAAAACACTTCCAATATAGGAGGGAACTGTGCTACCGTAAGATCTAATGACAGGGATGCATCTGTGCAAGGTTGAAAACTCGAGGATGTGTCTGGGTAGCAAACATGAAGTGTCTCATAAAGGCACCTTAGACTGGATGCGTAGGAGGTATTTGCTCAGGGAAGCTACTTCAGTTTTGAACTCATTCATAACAGTGCTTCTCCTTGGAGGAATGAAGGAAGAACACGGACGGACTAGGGGCACATTAGGTACTGTGAATAAAGGGCAGGCTATGAACCTTACGCCTACCAACCACATATTGGATGTTCACCACCAGTGTTGATCCGCACATAGGTTCTGCGTCTAAAACGCTTCCAACACTGAGAGGGAAGTGTGCTTTAGGAGGGATTCACTGCAGTGTTACGTCTGTTAAAGAAGGATGCTTTTGGGACTGACTCTGTGGTAACCGCATTAGGCGCACATAGCTTTCCAGTCTCAGACGTCTAACCGTTAGACTAAAGGAAGTTCTGTTTAAGGGAAACTCCTTCATGCGGAATGTCATTTCTCACAGTGTCTTTGCAGTGGAGAAAAGAAGATAGAACAAGGACGGACAGAGAGAACGATGCAAACCGTGATTGAAGTACAGGGTAAGCCTCGTAGGCCTCTATTATGCATACTGGTAGTTCAACACCGGAGATGTTCCACAGTGTCTACCTCTTCTCAAAACACTTCCAGTATATGAGGGAACTCTGCTACATTAAGTTCTCACGACAGAGATGCGTCTGTGCTCAGATGGAAAGTGTAGGACGTGTCTGGGTAGCAACCAGTAAGTGTCTGATACAAGCCGCTAAGAGGCGATGCGGAGGAAGGTATCTGCTCAGGGAAGCTACTTCAGGTGCGTACTCATTCATAAGAGTGTCTCTCCTTTGAGGATGAAGATAGAACAGGGAACGACTACGGGCACATTAGGTACTGTGAGTAAAGGGCATGCTAAGTCGCTTAAGCCTGCCAAACACATATTGGATGTTCACCACCAGTGCAGATCCGCACTTAGTTTCTGCGTCGAAAACGCTTCCTACACTGAGAGGGAAGTGTGCTTTAGGAGGGATTCACTGCAGTGTTACGTCTGTTAAAGAAGGATGCTTTTGGGACTGACTCTGTGGTAACCGCATTAGGCGCACATAGCTTTCCAGTCTCAGACGTCTAACCGTTAGACTATAGGAAGTTCTGCTTAAGGGAAACTCCTTCATGCGGAATGTCACTTCTCACAGTGTCTTTGCAGTGGAGAAAAGAAGATAGAACAAGGACGGACAGAGAGAACGATGCAAACCGTGATTGAATTCCAATATAGGAGTAAGCCTCGTAGGCCTCTATTATGCATACTGGTAGTTCAACACCGGAGATGTTCCACAGTGTCTACCTCTTCTCAAAACACTTCCAGTATATGAGGGAACTCTGCTACATTAAGTTCTCACGACAGAGATGCGTCTGTGCTCAGTTGGAATGTGTAGGACGTGTCTGGGTAGCAACCAGTAAGTGTCTGATACAAGCCGCTAAGAGGGGATGCGGAGGAAGGTATCTGCTCAGGGAAGCTACTTCAGGTGCGTACTCATTCATAAGAGTGTCTCTCCTTTGAGGATGAAGATAGAACAGGGAACGACTACGGGCACATTAGGTACTGTGAGTAAAGGGCAAGCTAAGGCGCTTAAGCCTGCCAAACACATATTGGATGTTCACCACCAGTGCAGATCCGCACTTAGTTTCTGCGTCGAAAACGCTTCCTACACTGAGAGGGAAGTGTACTTTAGGAGGGATTCACTGCAGTGTTACGTCTGTTAAAGAAGGAAGCTTTTGGGACTGACTCTGTGGTAACCCCAATAGGCGCACATAGCTTTCCAGTCTCAGCCGTCTATCCGTTGGACTATAGCAAGTTCTGTTTAAGGGAAACTCCTTCATGCTGAATGTCACTTCTCACAGTGTCTTTCCAGTGGAGGAAAGAAGATAGAACAACGACGGACAGAGAGAACGTTGCAACCCGTGAGTGAAGTACAGGGTAAGGCACCTAAGCCTCTATGATGCATACTGGATGTTCAACACCTGGGATTTTCCACAATGTCTACCACTTCTCAAAACACTTCCAATATAGGAGGGAACTGTGCTACCGTAAGATCTAATGACAGGGATGCATCTGTGCAAGGTTGAAAACTCGAGGATGTGTCTGGGTAGCAAACATGAAGTGTTTCATAAAGGCACCTTAGACTGGATGCGTAGGAGGTATCTGCTCAGGGAAGCTACTTCAGTTTTGTACTCATTCATAACAGTGCTTCTCCTTGGAGGAATGAAGGAAGAACACGGACGGACTAGGGGCACAGTAGGTACTGTGAATAAAGGACAGGCTATGAACCTTACGCCTGCCAACCACATATTGGATGTTCACCACCAGAGTTGATCCGCACATAGGTTCTGCGACTAAAACGCTTCCAACACTGAGAGGGAAGTGTGCTTTAGGAGGGATTCACTGCAGTGTTACGTCTGTTAAAGAAGGAAGCTTTTGGGACTGACTCTGTGGTAACCCCAATAGGCGCACATAGCTTTCCAGTCTCAGCCGTCTATCCGTTGGACTATAGCAAGTTCTGTTTAAGGGAAACTCCTTCATGCGGAATGTCACTTCGCACAGTGTCTTTCCAGTGGAGGAAAGAAGATAGAACAACGATGGACAGAGAGAACGTTGCAACCCGTGACTGAAGTACAGTGTAAGGCACCTAAGCCTCTATGATGCATACTGGATGTTCAACACCTGGGATTTTCCACAATGTCTACCACTTCTCAAAACACTTCCAATATAGGAGGGAACTGTGCTACCATAAGTTCTAATGACAGGGATGCATCTGTGCAAGGTTGAAAACTCGAGGATGTGTCTGGGTAGCAAACATGAAGTGTCTCATAAAGGCACCTTAGACTGGATGCGTAGGAGGTATCTGCTCAGGGAAGCTACTTCAGTTTTGTACTCATTCATAACAGTGCTTCTCCTTGGAGGAATGAAGGAAGAACACAGACGGACTAGGGGCACATTAGGTACTGTGAATAAAGGGCAGGCTATGAACCTTACGCCTGCCAACCACATATTGGATGTTCACCACCAGTGTTGATTCGCACATAGGTTCTGCGTCTAAAACGCTTCCAACACTGAGAGGGAAGTGTGCTTTAGGAGGGATTCACTGCAGTGTTACGTCTGTTAAAGAAGGATGCTTTTGGGACTGACTCTGTGGTAACCGCATTAGGCGCACATAGCTTTCCAGTCTCAGACGTCTAACCGTTAGACTATAGGAAGTTCTGTTTAAGGGAAACTCCTTCATGCGGAATGTCACTTCTCACAGTGTCTTTGCAGTGGAGAAAAGAAGATAGAACAAGGACGGACAGAGAGAACGATGCAAACCGTGATTGAAGTACAGGGTAAGCCTCGTAGGCCTCTATTATGCATACTGGTAGTTCAACACCGGAGATGTTCCACAGTGTCTACCTCTTCTCAAAACACTTCCAGTATATGAGGGAACTCTGCTACATTAAGTTCTCACGACAGAGATGCGTCTGTGCTCAGTTGGAAACTGTAGGACGTGTCTGGGTAGCAACCAGTAAGTGTCTGATACAAGCCGCTAAGAGGGGATGCGGAGGAAGGTATCTGCTCAGGGAAGCTACTTCAGGTGCGTACTCATTCATAACAGTGTCTCTCCTTAGAGAATGAAGATAGAACAGGGAACGACTACGGGCACATTAGGTACTGTGAGTAAAGGGCATGCTAAGGCGCTTAAGCCTGCCAAACACATATTGGATGTTCACCACCAGTGCAGATCCGCACTTAGTTTCTGCGTCGAAAACGCTTCCTACACTGAGAGGGAAGTGTGCTTTAGGAGGGATTCACTGCAGTGTTACGTCTGTTAAAGAAGGAAGCTTTTGGGACTGACTCTGTGGTAACCCCAATAGGCGCACATAGCTTTCCAGTCTCAGCCGTCTATCCGTTGGACTATAGCAAGTTCTGTTTAAGGGAAACTCCTTCATGCGGAATGTCACTTCTCACAGTGTCTTTCCAGTGGAGGAAAGAAGATAGAACAACGACGGACAGAGAGAACGTTGCAACCCGTGAGTGAAGTACAGGGTAAGGCACCTAAGCCTCTATGATGCATACTGGATGTTCAACACCTGGGATTTTCCACAATGTCTACCACTTCTCAAAACACTTCCAATATAGGAGGGAACTGTGCTACCGTAAGATCTAATGACAGGGATGCATCTGTGCAAGGTTGAAAACTCGAGGATGTGTCTGGGTAGCAAACATGAAGTGTCTCATAAAGGCACCTTAGACTGGATGCGTAGGAGGTATCTGCTCAGGGAAGCTACTTCAGTTTTGTACTCATTCATAACAGTGCTTCTCCTTGGAGGAATGAAGGAAGAACACGGACGGACTAGGGGCACAGTAGGTACTGTGAATAAAGGGCAGGCTATGAACCTTACGCCTGCCAACCACATATTGGATGTTCACCACCAGTGTTGATCCGCACATAGGTTCTGCGTCTAAAACGCTTCCAACACTGAGAGGGAAGTGTGCTTTAGGAGGGATTCACTGCAGTGTTACGTCTGTTAAAGAAGGATGCTTTTGGGACTGACTCGGTGGTAACCGCATTAGGCGCACATAGCTTTCCAGTCTCAGACGTCTAACCGTTAGACTATAGGAAGTTCTGTTTAAGGGAAACTCCTTCATGCGGAATGTCACTTCTCACAGTGTCTTTGCAGTGGAGAAAAGAAGATAGAACAAGGACGGACAGAGAGAACGATGCAAACCGTGATTGAAGTACAGGGTAAGCCTCGTAGGCCTCTATTATGCATACTGGTAGTTCAACACCGGAGATGTTCCACAGTGTCTACCTCTTCTCAAAACACTTCCAGTATATGAGGGAACTCTGCTACATTAAGTTCTCACGACAGAGATGCGTCTGTGCTCAGTTGGAAAGTGTAGGACGTGTCTGGGTAGCAACCAGTAAGTGTCTGATACAAGCCGCTAAGAGGGGATGCGGAGGAAGGTATCTGCTCAGGGAAGCTACTTCAGGTGCGTACTCATTCATAAGAGTGTCTCTCCTTTGAGGATGAAGATAGAACAGGGAACGACTACGGGCACATTAGGTACTGTGAGTAAAGGGCATGCTAAGGCGCTTAAGCCTGCCAAACACATATTGGATGTTCACCACCAGTGCAGATCCGCACTTAGTTTCTGCGTCGAAAACGCTTCCTACACTGAGAGGGAAGTGTGCTTTAGGAGGGATTCACTGCAGTGTTACGTCTGTTAAAGAAGGAAGCTTTTGGGACTGACTCTGTGGTAACCCCAATAGGCGCACATAGCTTTCCAGGCTCAGCCGTCTATCCGTTGGACTATAGCAAGTTCTGTTTAAGGGAAACTCCTTCATGCGGAATGTCACTTCTCACAGTGTCTTTCCAGTGGAGGAAAGAAGATAGAACAACGACGGACAGAGAGAACGTTGCAACCCGTGAGTGAAGTACAGGGTAAGGCACCTAAGCCTCTATGATGCATACTGGATGTTCAACACCTGGGATTTTCCACAATGTCTACCACTTCTCAAAACACTTCCAATATAGGAGGGAACTGTGCTACCGTAAGATCTAATGACAGGGATGCATCTGTGCAAGGTTGAAAACTCGAGGATGTGTCTGGGTAGCAAACATGAAGTGTTTCATAAAGGCACCTTAGACTGGATGCGTAGGAGGTATCTGCTCAGGGAAGCTACTTCAGTTTTGTACTCATTCATAACAGTGCTTCTCCTTGGAGGAATGAAGGAAGAACATGGACGGACTAGGGGCACAGTAGGTACTGTGAATAAAGGACAGGCTATGAACCTTACGCCTGCCAACCACATATTGGATGTTCACCACCAGTGTTGATCCGCACATAGGTTCTGCGTCTAAAACGCTTCCAACACTGAGAGGGAAGTGTGCTTTAGGAGGGATTCACTGCAGTGTTACGTCTATTAAAGAAGGATGCTTTTGGGACTGACTCTGTGGTAACCGCATTAGGCGCACATAGCTTTCCAGTCTCAGACGTCTAACCGTTAGACTATAGGAAGTTCTGTTTAAGGGAAACTCCTTCATGCGGAATGTCACTTCTCACAGTGTCTTTGCAGTGGAGAAAAGAAGATAGAACAAGGACGGACAGAGAGAACGATGCAAACCGTGATTGAAGTACAGGGTAAGCCTCGTAGGCCTCTATTATGCATACTGGTAGTTCAACACCGGAGATGTTCCACAGTGTCTACCTCTTCTCAAAACACTTCCAGTATATGAGGGAACTCTGCTACATTAAGTTCTCACGACAGAGATGCGTCTGTGCTCAGTTGGAAAGTGTAGGACGTGTCTGGGTAGCAACCAGTAAGTGTCTGATACAAGCCGCTAAGAGGGGATGCGGAGGAAGGTATCTGCTCAGGGAAGCTACATCAGGTGCGTACTCATTCATAATAGTGTCTCTCCTTTGAGGATGAAGATAGAACAGGGAACGACTACGGGCACATTAGGTACTGTGAGTAAAGGGCATGCTAAGGCGCTTAAGCCTGCCAAACACGTATTGGATGTTCACCACCAGTGCAGATCCGCACTTAGTTTCTCCGTCGAAAGCGCTTCCTACACTGAGAGGGAAGTGTGCTTTAGGAGGGATTCACTGCAGTGTTACGACTGTTAAAGAAGGATGCTTTTGGGACTGACTCGGTGGTAACCGCATTAGGCGCACATAGCTTTCCAGTCTCAGACGTCTAACCGTTAGACTAAAGGAAGTTCTGTTTAAGGGAAACTCCTTCATGCGGAATGTCACTTCTCACAGTGTCTTTGCAGTGGAGAAAAGAAGATAGAACAAGGACGGACAGAGAGAACGATGCAAACCGTGATTGAAGTACAGGGTAAGCCTCGTAGGCCTCTTTAAGCATACTGGTAGTTCAACACCGGAGATGTTCCACAGTGTCTACCTCTTCTCAAAACACTTACATTATATGAGGGAACTCTGCTACATTAAGTTCTCACGACAGAGATGCGTCTGTGCTCAGTTGGAAAGTGTAGGACGTGTCTGGGTAGCAACCAGTAAGTGTCTGATACAAGCCGCTAAGAGGTGATGCGGAGGAAGGTATCTGCTCAGGGAAGCTACTTCAGGTGCGTACTCATTCATAACAGTGTCTCTCCTTTGAGAATGAAGATAGAACAGGGAACGACTACGGGCACATTAGGTACTGTGAGTAAAGGGCATGCTAAGGCGCTTAAGCCTGCCAAACACATATTGGATGTTCACCACCAGTGCAGATCCGCACTTAGTTTCTGCGTCGAAAACGCTTCCTACACTGAGAGGGAAGTGTGCTTTAGGAGGGATTCACTGCAGTGTTACGTCTGTTAAAGAAGGAAGCTTTTGGGACTGACTCTGTGGTAACCCCAATAGGCGCACATAGCTTTCCAGTCTCAGCCGTCTATCCGTTGCACTATAGCAAGTTCTGTTTAAGGGAAACTCCTTCATGCGGAATGTCACTTCTCACAGTGTCTTTCCAGTGGAGGAAAGAAGATAGAACAACGACGGACAGAGAGAACGTTGCAACCCGTGAGTGAAGTACAGGGTAAGACACCTAAGCCTCTATGATGCATACTGGATGTTCAACACCTGGGATTTTCCACAATGTCTACCACTTCTCAAAACACTTCCAATATAGGAGGGAACTGTGCTACCGTAAGTTCTAATGACAGGGATGCATCTGTGCAAGGTTGAAAACTCGAGGATGTGTCTGGGTAGCAAACATGAAGTGTTTCATAAAGGCACCTTAGACTGGATGCGTAGTAGTTATCTGCTAGTTAAGCTACTTCAGTTTTGTACTCATTCATAACAGTGCTTCTCCTTGGAGGAAAGAAGGAAGAACACGGACGGACTAGGGGCACAGTAGGTACTGTGAATAAAGGGCAGGCTATGAACCTTACGCCTGCCAACCACATATTGGATGTTCACCACCAGTGCAGATCCGCACTTAGTTTCTGCGTTGAAAACGCTTCCAACACTGAGAGGGAAGTGTGCTTTAGGAGGGATTCACTGCAGTGTTACGTCTGTTAAAGAAGGATGCTTTTGGGACTGACTCTGTGGTAACCGCATTAGGCGCACATAGCTTTCCAGTCTCAGACGTCTAACCGTTAGACTATAGGAAGTTCTGTTTAAGGGAAACTCCTTCATGCGGAATGTCACTTCTCACAGTGTCTTTGCAGTGGAGAAAAGAAGATAGAACAAGGACGGACAGAGAGAACGATGCAAACCGTGATTGAAGTACAGGGTAAGCCTCGTAGGCCTCTACTATGCATACTGGTAGTTCAACACCGGAGATGTTCCACAGTGTCTACCTCTTCTCAAAACACTTCCAGTATATGAGGGAACTCTGCTACATTAAGTTCTCACGACAGAGATGCGTCTGTGCTCAGTTGGAAACTGTAGGACGTGTCTGGGTAGCAACCAGTAAGTGTCTGATACAAGCCGCTAAGAGGGGATGCGGAGGAAGGTATCTGCTCAGGGAAGCTACTTCAGGTGCGTACTCATTCATAACAGTGTCTCTCCTTAGAGAATGAAGATAGAACAGGGAACGACTACGGGCACATTAGGTACTGTGAGTAAAGGGCATGCTAAGGCGCTTAAGCCTGCCAAACACATATTGGATGTTCACCACCAGTGCAGATCCGCACTTAGTTTCTGCGTCGAAAACGCTTCCTACACTGAGAGGGAAGTGTGCTTTAGGAGGGATTCACTGCAGTGTTACGTCTGTGAAAGAAGGAAGCTTTTGGGACTGACTCTGTGGTAACCCCAATAGGCGCACATAGCTTTCCAGTCTCAGCCGTCTATCCGTTGGACTATAGCAAGTTCTGTTTAAGGGAAACTCCTTCATGCGGAATGTCACTTCTCACAGTGTCTTTCCAGTGGAGGAAAGAAGATAGAACAACGACGGACAGAGAGAACGTTGCAACCCGTGAGTGAAGTACAGGGTAAGGCACCTAAGCCTCTATGATGCATACTGGATGTTCAACACCTGGGATTTTCCACAATGTCTACCACTTCTCAAAACACTTCCAATATAGGAGGGAACTGTGCTACCGTAAGATCTAATGACAGGGATGCATCTGTGCAAGGTTGAAAACTCGAGGATGTGTCTGGGTAGCAAACATGAAGTGTCTCATAAAGGCACCTTAGACTGGATGCGTAGGAGGTATCTGCTCAGGGAAGCTACTTCAGTTTTGTACTCATTCATAACAGTGCTTCTCCTTGGAGGAATGAAGGAAGAACACGGACGGACTAGGGGCACAGTAGGTACTGTGAATAAAGGGCAGGCTATGAACCATACGCCTGCCAACCACATATTGGATGTTCACCACCAGTGTTGATCCGCACATAGGTTCTGCGTCTAAAACGCTTCCAACACTGAGAGGGAAGTGTGCTTTAGGAGGGATTCACTGCAGTGTTACGTCTGTTAAAGAAGGATGCTTTTGGGACTGACTCGGTGGTAACCGCATTAGGCGCACATAGCTTTCCAGTCTCAGACGTCTAACCGTTAGACTATAGGAAGTTCTGTTTAAGGGAAACTCCTTCATGCGGAATGTCACTTCTCACAGTGTCTTTGCAGTGGAGAAAAGAAGATAGAACAAGGACGGACAGAGAGAACGATGCAAACCGTGATTGAAGTACAGGGTAAGCCTCGTAGGCCTCTATTATGCATACTGGTAGTTCAACACCGGAGATGTTCCACAGTGTCTACCTCTTCTCAAAACACTTCCAGTATATGAGGGAACTCTGCTACATTAAGTTCTCACGACAGAGATGCGTCTGTGCTCAGTTGGAAAGTGTAGGACGTGTCTGGGTAGCAACCAGTAAGTGTCTGATACAAGCCGCTAAGAGGGGATGCGGAGGAAGGTATCTGCTCAGGGAAGCTACATCAGGTGCGTACTCATTCATAATAGTGTCTCTCCTTTGAGGATGAAGATAGAACAGGGAACGACTACGGGCACATTAGGTACTGTGAGTAAAGGGCATGCTAAGGCGCTTAAGCCTGCCAAACACGTATTGGATGTTCACCACCAGTGCAGATCCGCACTTAGTTTCTCCGTCGAAAGCGCTTCCTACACTGAGAGGGAAGTGTGCTTTAGGAGGGATTCACTGCAGTGTTACGTCTGTTAAAGAAGGATGCTTTTGGGACTGACTCGGTGGTAACCGCATTAGGCGCACATAGCTTTCCAGTCTCAGACGTCTAACCGTTAGACTAAAGGAAGTTCTGTTTAAGGGAAACTCCTTCATGCGGAATGTCACTTCTCACAGTGTCTTTGCAGTGGAGAAAAGAAGATAGAACAAGGACGGACAGAGAGAACGATGCAAACCGTGATTGAAGTACAGGGTAAGCCTCGTAGGCCTCTTTAAGCATACTGGTAGTTCAACACCGGAGATGTTCCACAGTGTCTACCTCTTCTCAAAACACTTACATTATATGAGGGAACTCTGCTACATTAAGTTCTCACGACAGAGATGCGTCTGTGCTCAGTTGGAAAGTGTAGGACGTGTCTGGGTAGCAACCAGTAAGTGTCTGATACAAGCCGCTAAGAGGTGATGCGGAGGAAGGTATCTGCTCAGGGAAGCTACTTCAGGTGCGTACTCATTCATAACAGTGTCTCTCCTTTGAGAATGAAGATAGAACAGGGAACGACTACGGGCACATTAGGTACTGTGAGTAAAGGGCATGCTAAGGCGCTTAAGCCTGCCAAACACATATTGGATGTTCACCACCAGTGCAGATCCGCACTTAGTTTCTGCGTCGAAAACGCTTCCTACACTGAGAGGGAAGTGTGCTTTAGGAGGGATTCACTGCAGTGTTACGTCTGTTAAAGAAGGAAGCTTTTGGGACTGACTCTGTGGTAACCCCAATAGGCGCACATAGCTTTCCAGTCTCAGCCGTCTATCCGTTGCACTATAGCAAGTTCTGTTTAAGGGAAACTCCTTCATGCGGAATGTCACTTCTCACAGTGTCTTTCCAGTGGAGGAAAGAAGATAGAACAACGACGGACAGAGAGAACGTTGCAACCCGTGAGTGAAGTACAGGGTAAGACACCTAAGCCTCTATGATGCATACTGGATGTTCAACACCTGGGATTTTCCACAATGTCTACCACTTCTCAAAACACTTCCAATATAGGAGGGAACTGTGCTACAGTAAGTTCTAATGACAGGGATGCATCTGTGCAAGGTTGAAAACTCGAGGATGTGTCTGGGTAGCAAACATGAAGTGTTTCATAAAGGCACCTTAGACTGGATGCGTAGTAGTTATCTGCTAGTTAAGCTACTTCAGTTTTGTACTCATTCATAACAGTGCTTCTCCTTGGAGGAAAGAAGGAAGAACACGGACGGACTAGGGGCACAGTAGGTACTGTGAATAAAGGGCAGGCTATGAACCTTACGCCTGCCAACCACATATTGGATGTTCACCACCAGTGCAGATCCGCACTTAGTTTCTGCGTTGAAAACGCTTACAACACTGAGAGGGAAGTGTGCTTTAGGAGGGATTCACTGCAGTGTTACGTCTGTTAAAGAAGGATGCTTTAGGGACTGACTCTGTGGTAACCGCATTAGGCGCACATAGCTTTCCAGTCTCAGACGTCTAACCGTTAGACTATAGGAAGTTCTGTTTAAGGGAAACTCCTTCATGCGGAATGTCACTTCTCACAGTGTCTTTGCAGTGGAGAAAAGAAGATAGAACAAGGACGGACAGAGAGAACGATGCAAACCGTGATTGAAGTACAGGGTAAGCCTCGTAGGCCTCTATTATGCATACTGGTAGTTCAACACCGGAGATGTTCCACAGTGTCTACCTCTTCTCAAAACACTTCCAGTATATGAGGGAACTCTGCTACATTAAGTTCTCACGACAGAGATGCGTCTGTGCTCAGTTGGAAACTGTAGGACGTGTCTGGGTAGCAACCAGTAAGTGTCTGATACAAGCCGCTAAGAGGGGATGCGGAGGAAGGTATCTGCTCAGGGAAGCTACTTCAGGTGCGTACTCATTCATAACAGTGTCTCTCCTTAGAGAATGAAGATAGAACAGGGAACGACTACGGGCACATTAGGTACTGTGAGTAAAGGGCATGCTAAGGCGCTTAAGCCTGCCAAACACATATTGGATGTTCACCACCAGTGCAGATCCGCACTTAGTTTCTGCGTCGAAAACGCTTCCTACACTGAGAGGGAAGTGTGCTTTAGGAGGGATTCACTGCAGTGTTACGTCTGTTAAAGAAGGAAGCTTTTGGGACTGACTCTGTGGTAACCCCAATAGGCGCACATAGCTTTCCAGTCTCAGCCGTCTATCCGTTGGACTATAGCAAGTTCTGTTTAAGGGAAACTCCTTCATGCGGAATGTCACTTCTCACAGTGTCTTTCCAGTGGAGGAAAGAAGATAGAACAACGACGGACAGAGAGAACGTTGCAACCCGTGAGTGAAGTACAGGGTAAGGCACCTAAGCCTCTATGATGCATACTGGATGTTCAACACCTGGGATTTTCCACAATGTCTACCACTTCTCAAAACACTTCCAATATAGGAGGGAACTGTGCTACCGTAAGATCTAATGACAGGGATGCATCTGTGCAAGGTTGAAAACTCGAGGATGTGTCTGGGTAGCAAACATGAAGTGTCTCATAAAGGCACCTTAGACTGGATGCGTAGGAGGTATCTGCTCAGGGAAGCTACTTCAGTTTTGTACTCATTCATAACAGTGCTTCTCCTTGGAGGAATGAAGGAAGAACACGGACGGACTAGGGGCACAGTAGGTACTGTGAATAAAGGGCAGGCTATGAACCTTACGCCTGCCAACCACATATTGGATGTTCACCACCAGTGTTGATCCGCACATAGGTTCTGCGTCTAAAACGCTTCCAACACTGAGAGGGAAGTGTGCTTTAGGAGGGATTCACTGCAGTGTTACGTCTGTTAAAGAAGGATGCTTTTGGGACTGACTCGGTGGTAACCGCATTAGGCGCACATAGCTTTCCAGTCTCAGACGTCTAACCGTTAGACTATAGGAAGTTCTGTTTAAGGGAAACTCCTTCATGCGGAATGTCACTTCTCACAGTGTCTTTGCAGTGGAGAAAAGAAGATAGAACAAGGACGGACAGAGAGAACGATGCAAACCGTGATTGAAGTACAGGGTAAGCCTCGTAGGCCTCTATTATGCATACTGGTAGTTCAACACCGGAGATGTTCCACAGTGTCTACCTCTTCTCAAAACACTTCCAGTATATGAGGGAACTCTGCTACATTAAGTTCTCACGACAGAGATGCGTCTGTGCTCAGTTGGAAAGTGTAGGACGTGTCTGGGTAGCAACCAGTAAGTGTCTGATACAAGCCGCTAAGAGGGGATGCGGAGGAAGGTATCTGCTCAGGGAAGCTACTTCAGGTGCGTACTCATTCATAAGAGTGTCTCTCCTTTGAGGATGAAGATAGAACAGGGAACGACTACGGGCACATTAGGTACTGTGAGTAAAGGGCATGCTAAGGCGCTTAAGCCTGCCAAACACATATTGGATGTTCACCACCAGTGCAGATCCGCACTTAGTTTCTGCGTCGAAAACGCTTCCTACACTGAGAGGGAAGTGTGCTTTAGGAGGGATTCACTGCAGTGTTACGTCTGTTAAAGAAGGAAGCTTTTGGGACTGACTCTGTGGTAACCCCAATAGGCGCACATAGCTTTCCAGGCTCAGCCGTCTATCCGTTGGACTATAGCAAGTTCTGTTTAAGGGAAACTCCTTCATGCGGAATGTCACTTCTCACAGTGTCTTTCCAGTGGAGGAAAGAAGATAGAACAACGACGGACAGAGAGAACGTTGCAACGCGTGAGTGAAGTACAGGGTAAGGCACCTAAGCCTCTATGATGCATACTGGATGTTCAACACCTGGGATTTTCCACAATGTCTACCACTTCTCAAAACACTTCCAATATAGGAGGGAACTGTGCTACCGTAAGATCTAATGACAGGGATGCATCTGTGCAAGGTTGAAAACTCGAGGATGTGTCTGGGTAGCAAACATGAAGTGTTTCATAAAGGCACCTTAGACTGGATGCGTAGGAGGTATCTGCTCAGGGAAGCTACTTCAGTTTTGTACTCATTCATAACAGTGCTTCTCCTTGGAGGAATGAAGGAAGAACATGGACGGACTAGGGGCACAGTAGGTACTGTGAATAAAGGACAGGCTATGAACCTTACGCCTGCCAACCACATATTGGATGTTCACCACCAGTGTTGATCCGCACATAGGTTCTGCGTCTAAAACGCTTCCAACACTGAGAGGGAAGTGTGCTTTAGGAGGGATTCACTGCAGTGTTACGTCTGTTAAAGAAGGATGCTTTTGGGACTGACTCTGTGGTAACCGCATTAGGCGCACATAGCTTTCCAGTCTCAGACATCTAACCGTTAGACTATAGGAAGTTCTGTTTAAGGGAAACTCCTTCATGCGGAATGTCACTTCTCACAGTGTCTTTGCAGTGGAGAAAAGAAGATAGAACAAGGACGGACAGAGAGAACGATGCAAACCGTGATTGAAGTACAGGGTAAGCCTCGTAGGCCTCTATTATGCATACTGGTAGTTCAACACCGGAGATGTTCCACAGTGTCTACCTCTTCTCAAAACACTTCCAGTATATGAGGGAACTCTGCTACATTAAGTTCTCACGACAGAGATGCGTCTGTGCTCAGTTGGAAAGTGTAGGACGTGTCTGGGTAGCAACCAGTAAGTGTCTGATACAAGCCGCTAAGAGGGGATGCGGAGGAAGGTATCTGCTCAGGGAAGCTACATCAGGTGCGTACTCATTCATAATAGTGTCTCTCCTTTGAGGATGAAGATAGAACAGGGAACGACTACGGGCACATTAGGTACTGTGAGTAAAGGGCATGCTAAGGCGCTTAAGCCTGCCAAACACGTATTGGATGTTCACCACCAGTGCAGATCCGCACTTAGTTTCTCCGTCGAAAGCGCTTCCTACACTGAGAGGGAAGTGTGCTTTAGGAGGGATTCACTGCAGTGTTACGTCTGTTAAAGAAGGATGCTTTTGGGACTGACTCGGTGGTAACCGCATTAGGCGCACATAGCTTTCCAGTCTCAGACGTCTAACCGTTAGACTAAAGGAAGTTCTGTTTAAGGGAAACTCCTTCATGCGGAATGTCACTTCTCACAGTGTCTTTGCAGTGGAGAAAAGAAGATAGAACAAGGACGGACAGAGAGAACGATGCAAACCGTGATTGAAGTACAGGGTAAGCCTCGTAGGCCTCTTTAAGCATACTGGTAGTTCAACACCGGAGATGTTCCACAGTGTCTACCTCTTCTCAAAACACTTACATTATATGAGGGAACTCTACTACATTAAGTTCTCACGACAGAGATGCGTCTGTGCTCAGTTGGAAAGTGTAGGACGTGTCTGGGTAGCAACCAGTAAGTGTCTGATACAAGCCGCTAAGAGGTGATGCGGAGGAAGGTATCTGCTCAGGGAAGCTACTTCAGGTGCGTACTCATTCATAACAGTGTCTCTCCTTTGAGAATGAAGATAGAACAGGGAACGACTACGGGCACATTAGGTACTGTGAGTAAAGGGCATGCTAAGGCGCTTAAGCCTGCCAAACACATATTGGATGTTCACCACCAGTGCAGATCCGCACTTAGTTTCTGCGTCGAAAACGCTTCCTACACTGAGAGGGAAGTGTGCTTTAGGAGGGATTCACTGCAGTGTTACGTCTGTTAAAGAAGGAAGCTTTTGGGACTGACTCTGTGGTAACCCCAATAGGCGCACATAGCTTTCCAGTCTCAGCCGTCTATCCGTTGCACTATAGCAAGTTCTGTTTAAGGGAAACTCCTTCATGCGGAATGTCACTTCTCACAGTGTCTTTCCAGTGGAGGAAAGAAGATAGAACAACGACGGACAGAGAGAACGTTGCAACCCGTGAGTGAAGTACAGGGTAAGACACCTAAGCCTCTATGATGCATACTGGATGTTCAACACCTGGGATTTTCCACAATGTCTACCACTTCTCAAAACACTTCCAATATAGGAGGGAACTGTGCTACCGTAAGTTCTAATGACAGGGATGCATCTGTGCAAGGTTGAAAACTCGAGGATGTGTCTGGGTAGCAAACATGAAGTGTTTCATAAAGGCACCTTAGACTGGATGCGTAGTAGTTATCTGCTAGTTAAGCTACTTCAGTTTTGTACTCATTCATAACAGTGCTTCTCCTTGGAGGAAAGAAGGAAGAACACGGACGGACTAGGGGCACAGTAGGTACTGTGAATAAAGGGCAGGCTATGAACCTTACGCCTGCCAACCACATATTGGATGTTCACCACCAGTGCAGATCCGCACTTAGTTTCTGCGTTGAAAACGCTTACAACACTGAGAGGGAAGTGTGCTTTAGGAGGGATTCACTGCAGTGTTACGTCTGTTAAAGAAGGATGCTTTTGGGACTGACTCTGTGGTAACCGCATTAGGCGCACATAGCTTTCCAGTCTCAGACGTCTAACCGTTAGGCTATAGGAAGTTCTGTTTAAGGGAAACTCCTTCATGCGGAATGTCACTTCTCACAGTGTCTTTGCAGTGGAGAAAAGAAGATAGAACAAGGACGGACAGAGAGAACGATGCAAACCGTGATTGAAGTACAGGGTAAGCCTCGTAGGCCTCTGTTATGCATACTGGTAGTTCAACACCGGAGATGTTCCACAGTGTCTACCTCTTCTCAAAACACTTCCAGTATATGAGGGAACTCTGCTACGTTAAGTTCTCACGACAGAGATGCGTCTGTGCTCAGTTGGAAAGTGTAGGACGTGTCTGGGTAGCAACCAGTAAGTGTCTGATACAAGCCGCTAAGAGGGGATGCGGAGGAAGGTATCTGCTCAGGGAAGCTACTTCAGGTGCGTACTCATTCATAAGAGTGTCTCTCCTTTGAGGATGAAGATAGAACAGGGAACGACTACGGGCACATTAGGTACTGTGAGTAAAGGGCATGCTAAGGCGCTTAAGCCTGCCAAACACATATTGGATGTTCACCACCAGTGCAGATCCGCACTTAGTTTCTGCGTCGAAAACGCTTCCTACACTGAGAGGGAAGTGTGCTTTAGGAGGGATTCACTGCAGTGTTACGTCTGTTAAAGAAGGAAGCTTTTGGGACTGACTCTGTGGTAACCGCATTAGGCGCACATAGCTCTCCAGTCTCAGACGTCTAACCGTTAGACTATAGGAAGTTCTGTTGAAGGGAAACTCCTTCATGCGGAATGTCACTTCTCACAGTGTCTTTGCAGTGGAGAAAAGAAGATAGAACAAGGACGGACAGAGAGAACGATGCAAACCGTGATTGAAGTACAGGGTAAGCCTCGTAGGCCTCTATTATGCATACTGGTAGTTCAACACCGGAGATGTTCCACAGTGTCTAACTCTTCTCAAAACACTTCCAGTATATGAGGGAACTCTGCTACATTAAGTTCTCACGACAGAGATGCGTCTGTGCTCAGTTGGAATGTGTAGGACGTGTCTGGGTAGCAACCAGTAAGTGTCTGATACAAGCCGCTAAGAGGGGATGCGGAGGAAGGTATCTGCTCAGGGAAGCTACTTCAGGTGCGTACTCATTCATAAGAGTGTCTCTCCTTTGAGGATGAAGATAGAACAGGGAACGACTACGGGCACATTAGGTACTGTGAGTAAAGGGCATGCTAAGGCGCTTAAGCCTGCCAAACACATATTGGATGTTCACCACCAGTGCAGATCCGCACTTAGTTTCTGCGTCGAAAACGCTTCCTACACAGAGAGGGAAGTGTGCTTTAGGAGGGATTCACTGCAGTGTTACGTCTGTTAAAGAAGGAAGCTTTTGGGACTGACTCTGTGGTAACCCCAATAGGCGCACATAGCTTTCCAGTCTCAGCCGTCTATCCGTTGGACTATAGCAAGTTCTGTTTAAGGGAAACTCCTTCATGCGGAATGTCACTTCTCACAGTGTCTTTCCAGTGGAGGAAAGAAGATAGAACAACGACGGACAGAGAGAACGTTGCAACCCGTGAGTGAAGTACAGGGTAAGTCACCTAAGCCTCTATGATGCATACTGGATGTTCAACACCTGGGATTTTCCACAATATCTACCACTTCTCAAAACACTTCCAATATAGGAGGGAACTGTGCTACCGTAAGTTCTAATGACAGGGATGCATCTGTGCAAGGTTGAAAACTCGAGGATGTGTCTGGGTAGCAAACATGAAGTGTCTCATAAAGGCACCTTAGACTGGATGCGTAGTAGGTATCTGCTAGGGAAGCTACTTCAGTTTTGTACTCATTCATAACAGTGCTTCTCCTTGGAGGAATGAAGGAAGAACACGGACGGACTAGGGGCACATTAGGTACTGTGAATAAAGGGCAGGCTATGAACCTTACGCCTGCCAACCACATATTGGATGTTCACCACCAGTGTTGATCCGCACATAGGTTCTGCGTCTAAAACGCTTCCAACACTGAGAGGGAAGTGTGCTTTAGGAGGGATTCACTGCAGTGTTACGTCTGTTAAAGAAGGATGCTTTTGGGACTGACTCTGTGGTAACCGCATTAGGCGCACATAGCTTTCCAGTCTCAGACGTCTAACCGTTAGACTATAGGAAGTTCTGTTTAAGGGAAACTCCTTCATGCGGAATGTCACTTCTCACAGTGTCTTTGCAGTGGAGAAAAGAAGATAGAACAAGGACGGACAGAGAGAACGATGCAAACCGTGATTGAAGTACAGGGTAAGCCTCGTAGGCCTCTATTATGCATACTGGTAGTTCAACACCGGAGATGTTCCACAGTGTCTAACTCTTCTCAAAACACTTCCAGTATATGAGGGAACTCTGCTACATTAAGTTCTCACGACAGAGATGCGTCTGTGCTCAGTTGGAAAGTGTAGGATGTGTCTGGGTAGCAATCAGTAAGTGTCTGATACAAGCCGCTAAGAGGGGATGCGGAGGAAGGTATCTGCTCAGGGAAGCTACTTCAGGTGCGTACTCATTCATAACAGTGTCTCTCCTTTGAGGATGAAGATAGAACAGGGAACGACTACGGGCACATTAGGTACTGTGAGTAAAGGGCATGCTAAGGCGCTTAAGCCTGCCAAACACATATTGGATGTTCACCACCAGTGCAGATCCGCACTTAGTTTCTGCGTCGAAAACGCTTCCTACACTGAGAGGGAAGTGTGCTTTAGGAGGGATTCACTGCAGTGTTACGTCTGTTAAAGAAGGAAGCTTTTGGGACTGACTCTGTGGTAACCCCAATAGGCGCACATAGCTTTCCAGTCTCAGCCGTCTATCCGTTGGACTATAGCAAGTTCTGTTTAAGGGAAACTCCTTCATGCGGAATGTCACTTCTCACAGTGTCTTTCCGTGGAGGAAAGAAGATAGAACAACGACGGACAGAGAGAACGTTGCAACCCGTGAGTGAAGTACAGGGTAAGGCACCTAAGCCTCTATGATGCATACTGGATGTTCAACACCTGGGAATTTCCATAATGTCTACCACTACTCAAAACACTTCCAATATAGGAGGGAACTGTGCTACCGTAAGATCTAATGACAGGGATGCATCTGTGCAAGGTTGAAAACTCGAGGATGTGTCTGGGTAGCAAACATGAAGTGTCTCATAAAGGCACCTTAGACTGGATGCGTAGGAGGTATTTGCTCAGGGAAGCTAATTCAGTTTTGAACTCATTCATAACAGTGCTTCTCCTTGGAGGAATGAAGGAAGAACACGGACGGACTAGGGGCACATTAGGTACTGTGAATAAAGGGCAGGCTATGAACCTTACGCCTACCAACCACATATTGGATGTTCACCACCAGTGTTGATCCGCACATAGGTTCTGCGTCTAAAACGCTTCCAACACTGAGAGGGAAGTGTGCTTTAGGAGGGATTCACTGCAGTGTTACGTCTGTTAAAGAAGGATGCTTTTGGGACTGACTCTGTGGTAACCGCATTAGGCGCACATAGCTTTCCAGTCTCAGACGTCTAACCGTTAGACTAAAGGAAGTTCTGTTTAAGGGAAACTCCTTCATGCGGAATGTCACTTCTCACAGTGTATTTGCAGTGGAGAAAAGAAGATAGAACAAGGACGGACAGAGAGAACGATGCAAACCGTGATTGAAGTAGAGGGTAAGCCTCGTAGGCCTCTATTATGCATACTGGTAGTTCAACACCGGAGATGTTCCACAGTGTCTACCTCTTCTCAAAACACTTCCAGTACATGAGGGAACTCTGCTACATTAAGTTCTCACGACAGAGATGCGTCTGTGCTCAGTTGGAAAGTGTAGGACGTGTCTGGGTAGCAACCAGTAAGTGTCTGATACAAGCCGCTAAGAGGGGATGCGGAGGAAGGTATCTGCTCAGGGAAGCTACTTCAGGTGCGTACTCATTCATAACAGTGTCTCTCCTTTGAGGATGAAGATAGAACAGGGAACGACTACGGGCACATTAGGTACTGTGAGTAAAGGGCATGCTAAGGCGCTTAAGCCTGCCAAACACATATTGGATGTTCACCACCAGTGCAGATCCGCACTTAGTTTCTGCGTCGAAAACGCTTCGTACACTGAGAGGGAAGTGTGCTTTAGGAGGGATTCACTGCAGTGTTACGTCTGTTAAAGAAGGATGCTTTTGGGCCTGACTCTGTGGTAACCGCATTAGGCGCACATAGCTTTCCAGTCTCAGACGTCTAACCGTTAGACTATAGGAAGTTCTGCTTAAGGGAAACTCCTTCATGCGGAATGTCACTTCTCACAGTGTCTTTGCAGTGGAGAAAAGAAGATAGAACAAGGACGGACAGAGAGAACGATGCAAACCGTGATTGAAGTACAGGGTAAGCCTCGTAGGCCTCTATTATGCATACTGGTAGTTCAACACCGGAGATCTTCCAGTGTCTACCTCTTCTCAAAACACTTACATTATATGAGGGAACTCTGCTACATTAAGTTCTCACGACAGAGATGCGTCTGTGCTCAGTTGGAAAGTGTAGGACGTGTCTGGGTAGCAACCAGTAAGTGTCTGATACAAGCCGCTAAGAGGGGATGCGGAGGAAGGTATCTGCTCAGGGAAGCTACTTCAGGTGCGTACTCATTCATAACAGTGTCTCTCCTTTGAGAATGAAGATAGAACAGGGAACGACTACGGGCACATTAGGTACTGTGAGTAAAGGGCATGCTAAGGCGCTTAAGCCTGCCAAACACATATTGGATGTTCACCACCAGTGCAGATCCGCACTTAGTTTCTGCGTCGAAAACGCTTCCTACACTGAGAGGGAAGTGTGCTTTAGGAGGGATTCACTGCAGTGTTACGTCTGTTTAAGAAGGAAGCTTTTGGGACTGACTCTGTGGTAACCCCAATAGGCGCACATAGCTTTCCAGTCTCAGCCGTCTATCCGTTGGACTATAGCAAGTTCTGTTTAAGGGAAACTCCTTCATGCGGAATGTCACTTCTCACAGTGTCTTTCCAGTGGAGGAAAGAAGATAGAACAACGACGGACAGAGAGAACGTTGCAACCCGTGAGTGAAGTACAGGGTAAGGCACCTAAGCCTCTATGATGCATACTGGATGTTCAACACCTGGGATTTTCCACAATGTCTACCACTTCTCAAAACACTTCCAATATAGGAGGGAACTGTGCTACCGTAAGATCTAATGACAGGGATGCATCTGTGCAAGGTTGAAAACTCGAGGATGTGTCTGGGTAGCAAACATGAAGTGTCTCATAAAGGCACCTTAGACTGGATGCGTAGGAGGTATCTGCTCAGGGAAGCTACTTCAGTTTTGTACTCATTCATAACAGTGCTTCTCCTTGGAGGAATGTAGGAAGAACACGGACGGACTAGGGGCACATTGGGTACTGTGAATAAAGGGCAGGCTATGAACCTTACGCCTGCCAACCACATATTGGATATTCACCACCAGTGTTGATCCGCACATAGGTTCTGCGTCTAAAACGCTTCCAACACTGAGAGGGAAGTGTGCTTTAGGAGGGATTCACTGCAGTGTTACGTCTGTTAAAGAAGGATGCTTTTGGGACTGACTCTGTGGTAACCGCATTAGGCGCACATAGCTTTCCAGTCTCAGACGTCTAACCGTTAGACTATAGGAAGTTGTGCTTAAGGGAAACTCCTTCATGCGGAATGTCACTTCTCACAGTGTCTTTGCAGTGGAGAAAAGAAGATAGAACAAGGACGGACAGAGTGAACGATGCAAACCGTGATTGAAGTACAGGGTAAGCCTCGTAGGCCTCTATTATGCATACTGGTAGTTCAACACCGGAGATGTTCCACAGTGTCTACCTCTTCTCAAAACACTTCCAGTATATGAGGGAACTCTGCTACATTAAGTTCTCACGACAGAGATGCGTCTGTGCTCAGTTGGAATGTGTAGGACGTGTCTGGGTAGCAACCAGTAAGTGTCTGATACAAGCCGCTAAGAGGGGATGCGGAGGAAGGTATCTGCTCAGGGAAGCTACTTCAGGTGCGTACTCATTCATAACAGTGTCTCTCCTTTGAGGATGAAGATAGAACAGGGAACGACTACGGGCACATTAGGTACTGTGAGTAAAGGGCATGCTAAGGCGCTTAAGCCTGCCAAACACATATTGGATGTTCACCACCAGTGCAGATCCGCACTTAGTTTCTGCGTCGAAAACGCTTCCTACACTGAGAGAGAAGTGTGCTTTAGGAGGGATTCACTGCAGTGTTACGTCCGTTAAAGAAGGAAGCTTTTGGGACTGACTCTGTGGTAACCCCAATAGGCGCACATAGCTTTCCAGTCTCAGCCGTCTATCCGTTGGACTATAGCAAGTTCTGTTTAAGGGAAACTCCTTCATGCGGAATGTCACTTCTCACAGTGTCTTTCCAGTGGAGGAAAGAAGATAGAACAACGACGGACAGAGAGAACGTTGCAACCCGTGAGTGAAGTACAGGGTAAGGCACCTAAGCCTCTATGATGCATACTGGATGTTCAACACCTGGGATTTTCCACAATGTCTACCACTTCTCAAAACACTTCCAATATAGGAGGGAACTGTGCTACCGTAAGATCTAATGACAGGGATGCATCTGTGCAAGGTTGAAAACTCGAGGATGTGTCTGGGTAGCAAACATGAAGTGTCTCATAAAGGTACCTTAGACTGGATGCGTAGGAGGTATTTGCTCAGGGAAGCTACTTCAGTTTTGAACTCCTTCATAACAGTGCTTCTCCTTGGAGGAATGAAGGAAGAACACGGACGGACTAGGGGCACATTAGGTACTGTGAATAAAGGGCAGGCTATGAACCTTACGCCTGCCAACCACATATTGGATGTTCACCACCAGTGTTGATCCGCACATAGGTTCTGCGTCTAAAACGCTTCCAACACTGAGAGGGAAGTGTGCTTTAGGAGGGATTCACTGCAGTGTTACGTCTGTTAAAGAAGGATGCTTTTGGGACTGACTCTGTGGTAACCGCATTAGGCGCACTTAGCTTCCCAGTCTCAGACGTCTAACCGTTAGACTATAGGAAGTTCTGTTTAAGGGAAACTCCTTCATGCGGAATGTCACTTCTCACAGTGTCTTTGCAGTGGAGAAAAGAAGATAGAACAAGGACGGACAGAGAGAACGATGCAAACCGTGATTGAAGTACAGGGTAAGCCTCGTAGGCCTCTATTATGCATACTGGTAGTTCAACACCGGAGATGTTCCACAGTGTCTACCTCTTCTCAAAACACTTCCAGTATATGAGGGAACTCTGCTACATTAAGTTCTCACGACAGAGATGCGTCTGTGCTCAGATGGAAAGTGTAGGACGTGTCTGGGTAGCAACCAGTAAGTGTCTGATACAAGCCGCTAAGAGGGGATGCGGAGGAAGGTATCTGCTCAGGGAAGCTACTTCAGGTGCGTACTCATTCATAAGAGTGTCTCTCCTTTGAGGATGAAGATAGAACAGGGAACGACTACGGGCACATTAGGTACTGTGAGTAAAGGGCATGCTAAGTCGCTTAAGCCTGCCAAACACATATTGGATGTTCACCACCAGTGCAGATCCGCACTTAGTTTCTGCGTCGAAAACGCTTCCTACACTGAGAGGGAAGTGTGCTTTAGGAGGGATTCACTGCAGTGTTACGTCTGTTAAAGAAGGATGCTTTTGGGACTGACTCTGTTGTAACCGCATTAGGCGCACATAGCTTTCCAGTCTCAGACGTCTAACCGTTAGACTATAGGAAGTTCTGCTTAAGGGAAACTCCTTCATGCGGAATGTCACTTCTCACAGTGTCTTTGCAGTGGAGAAAAGAAGATAGAACAAGGACGGACAGAGAGAACGATGCAAACCGTGATTGAATTCCAATATAGGAGTAAGCCTCGTAGGCCTCTATTATGCATACTGGTAGTTCAACACCTGAGATGTTCCACAGTGTCTACCTCTTCTCAAAACACTTCCAGTATATGAGGGAACTCTGCTACATTAAGTTCTCACGACAGAGATGCGTCTGTGCTCAGTTGGAATGTGTAGGACGTGTCTGGGTAGCAACCAGTAAGTGTCTGATACAAGCCGCTAAGAGGGGATGCGGAGGAAGGTATCTGCTCAGGGAAGCTACTTCAGGTGCGTACTCATTCATAACAGTGTCTCTCCTTTGAGGATGAAGATAGAACAGGGAACGACTACGGGCACATTAGGTACTGTGAGTAAAGGGCATGCTAAGGCGCTTAAGCCTGCCAAACACATATTGGATGTTCACCACCAGTGCAGATCCGCACTTAGTTTCTGCGTCGAAAACGCTTCCTACACTGAGAGGGAAGAGTGCTTTAGGAGGGATTCACTGCAGTGTTACGTCCGTTAAAGAAGGAAGCTTTTGGGACTGACTCTGTGGTAACCCCAATAGGCGCACATAGCTTTCCAGTCTCAGCCGTCTATCCGTTGGACTATAGCAAGTTCTGTTTAAGGGAAACTCCTTCATGCGGAATGTCACTTCTCACAGTGTCTTTCCAGTGGAGGAAAGAAGATAGAACAACGACGGACAGAGAGAACGTTGCAACCCGTGAGTGAAGTACAGGGTAAGGCACCTAAGCCTCTATGATGCATACTGGATGTTCAACACCTGGGATTTTCCACAATGTCTACCACTTCTCAAAACACTTCCAATATAGGAGGGAACTGTGCTACCGTAAGATCTAATGACAGGGATGCATCTGTGCAAGGTTGAAAACTCGAGGATGTGTCTGGGTAGCAAACATGAAGTGTTTCATAAAGGCACCTTACTGGATGCGTAGGAGGTATTTGCTCAGGGAAGCTACTTCAGTTTTGAACTCATTCATAACAGTGCTTCTCCTTGGAGGAATGAAGGAAGAACACGGACGGACTAGGGGCACATTAGGTACTGTGAATAAAGGGCAGGCTATGAACCTTACGCCTGCCAACCACATATTGGATGTTCACCACCAGTGTTGATCCGCACATAGGTTCTGCGTCTAAAACGCTTCCAACACTGAGAGGGAAGTGTGCTTTAGGAGGGATTCACTGCAGTGTTACGTCTGTTAAAGAAGGATGCTTTTGGGACTGACTCTGTGGTAACCGCATTAGGCGCACTTAGCTTTCCAGTCTCAGACGTCTAACCGTTAGACTATAGGAAGTTCTGTTTAAGGGAAACTCCTTCATGCGGAATGTCACTTCTCACAGTGTCTTTGCAGTGGAGAAAAGAAGATAGAACAAGGACGGACAGAGAGAACGATGCAAACCGTGATTGAAGTACAGGGTAAGCCTCGTAGGCCTCTATTATGCATACTGGTAGTTCAACACCGGAGATGTTCCACAGTGTCTACCTCTTCTCAAAACACTTCCAGTATATGAGGGAACTCTGCTACATTAAGTTCTCATACAGAGATGCGTCTGTGCTCAGATGGAAAGTGTAGGACGTGTCTGGGTAGCAACCAGTAAGTGTCTGATACAAGCCGCTAAGAGGGGATGCGGAGGAAGGTATCTGCTCAGGGAAGCTACTTCAGGTGCGTACTCATTCATAAGAGTGTCTCTCCTTTGAGGATGAAGATAGAACAGGGAACGACTACGGGCACATTAGGTACTGTGAGTAAAGGGCATGCTAAGTCGCTTAAGCCTGCCAAACACATATTGGATGTTCACCACCAGTGCAGATCCGCACTTAGTTTCTGCGTCGAAAACGCTTCCTACACTGAGAGGGAAGTGTGCTTTAGGAGGGATTCACTGCAGTGTTACGTCTGTTAAAGAAGGATGCTTTTGGGACTGACTCTGTGGTAACCGCATTAGGCGCACATAGCTTTCCAGTCTCAGACGTCTAACCGTTAGACTATAGGAAGTTCTGCTTAAGGGAAACTCCTTCATGCGGAATGTCACTTCTCACAGTGTCTTTGCAGTGGAGAAAAGAAGATAGAACAAGGACGGAAAGAGAGAACGATGCAAACCGTGATTGAATTCCAATATAGGAGTAAGCCTCGTAGGCCTCTATTATGCATACTGGTAGTTCAACACCGGAGATGTTCCACAGTGTCTACCTCTTCTCAAAACACTTCCAGTATATGAGGGAACTCTGCTACATTAAGTTCTCACGACAGAGATGCGTCTGTGCTGAGTTGGAATGTGTAGGACGTGTCTGGGTAGCAACCAGTAAGTGTCTGATACAAGCCGCTAAGAGGGGATGCGGAGGAAGGTATCTGCTCAGGGAAGCTACCCCAGGTGCGTACTCATTCATAAGAGTGTCTCTCCTTTGAGGATGAAGATAGAACAGGGAACGACTACGGGCACATTAGGTACTGTGAGTAAAGGGCATGCTAAGGCGCTTAAGCCTGCCAAACACATATTGGATGTTCACCACCAGTGCAGATCCGCACTTAGTTTCTGCGTCGAAAACGCTTCCTACACTGAGAGGGAAGTGTGCTTTAGGAGGGATTCACTGCAGTGTTACGTCTGTTAAAGAAGGAAGCTTTTGGGACTGACTCTGTGGTAACCCCAATAGGCGCACATAGCTTTCCAGTCTCAGCCGTCTATCCGTTGGACTATAGCAAGTTCTGTTTAAGGGAAACTCCTTCATGTGGAATGTCACTTCTCACAGTGTCTTTCCAGTGGAGGAAAGAAGATAGAACAACGACGGACAGAGAGAACGTTGCAACCCGTGAGTGAAGTACAGGGTAAGGCACCTAAGCCTCTATGATGCATACTGGATGTTCAACACCTGGGATTTTCCACAATGTCTACCACTTCTCAAAACACTTCCAATATAGGAGGGAACTGTGCTACCGTAAGATCTAATGACAGGGATGCATCTGTGCAAGGTTGAAAACTCGAGGATGTGTCTGGGTAGCAAACATGAAGTGTTTCATAAAGGCACCTTAGACTGGATGCGTAGGAGGTATCTGCTCAGGGAAGCTACTTCAGTTTTGTACTCATTCATAACAGTGCTTCTCCTTGGAGGAATGAAGGAAGAACACGGACGGACTAGGGGCACAGTAGGTACTGTGAATAAAGGACAGGCTATGAACCTTACGCCTGCCAACCACATATTGGATGTTCACCACCAGTGTTGATCCGCACATAGGTTCTGCGTCTAAAACGCTTCCAACACTGAGAGGGAAGTGTGCTTTAGGAGGGATTCACTGCAGTGTTACGTCTGTTAAAGAAGGATGCTTTTGGGACTGACTCTGTGGTAACCGCATTAGGCGCACATAGCTTTCCAGTCTCAGACGTCTAACCGTTAGACTATAGGAAGTTCTGTTTAAGGGAAACTCCTTCATGCGGAATGTCACTTCTCACAGTGTCTTTGCAGTGGAGAAAAGAAGATAGAACAAGGACGGACAGAGAGAACGATGCAAACCGTGATTGAAGTACAGGGTAAGCCTCGTAGGCCTCTATTATGCATACTGGTAGTTCAACACCGGAGATGTTCCACAGTGTCTACCTCTTCTCAAAACACTTCCAGTATATGAGGGAACTCTGCTACATTAAGTTCTCACGACAGAGATGCGTCTGTGCTCAGTTGGAAAGTGTAGGACGTGTCTGGGTAGCAACCAGTAAGTGTCTGATACAAGCCGCTAAGAGGGGATGCGGAGGAAGGTATCTGCTCAGGGAAGCTACTTCAGGTGCGTACTCATTCATAAGAGTGTCTCTCCTTTGAGGATGAAGATAGAACAGGGAACGACTACGGGCACATTAGGTACTGTGAGTAAAGGGCATGCTAAGGCGCTTAAGCCTGCCAAACACATATTGGATGTTCACCACCAGTGCAGATCCGCACTTAGTTTCTGCGTCGAAAATGCTTCGTACACTGAGAGGGAAGTGTGCTTTAGGAGGGATTCACTGCAGTGTTACGTCTGTTAAAGAAGGATGCTTTTGGGACTGACTCGGTGGTAACCGCATTAGGCGCACATAGCTTTCCAGTCTCAGACGTCTAACCGTTAGACTATAGGAAGTTCTGTTTAAGGGAAACTCCTTCATGCGGAATGTCACTTCTCACAGTGTCTTTGCAGTGGAGAAAAGAAGATAGAACAAGGACGGACAGAGAGAACGATGCAAACCGTGATTGAAGTACAGGGTAAGCCTCGTAGGCCTCTATTATGCATACTGGTAGTTCAACACCGGAGATCTTCCAGTGTCTACCTCTTCTCAAAACACTTTCATTATATGAGGGAACTCTGCTACATTAAGTTCTCACGACAGAGATGCGTCTGTGCTCAGTTGGAAAGTGTAGGACGTGTCTGGGTAGCAACCAGTAAGTGTCTGATACAAGCCGCTAAGAGGGGATGCGGAGGAAGGTATCTGCTCAGGGAAGCTACTTCAGGTGCGTACTCATTCATAACAGTGTCTCTCCTTTGAGAATGAAGATAGAACAGGGAACGACTACGGGCACATTAGGTACTGTGAGTAAAGGGCATGCTAAGGCGCTTAAGCCTGCCAAACACATATTGGATGTTCACCACCAGTGCAGATCCGCACTTAGTTTCTGCGTCGAAAACGCTTCCTACACTGAGAGGGAAGTGTGCTTTAGGAGGGATTCACTGCAGTGTTACGTCTGTTAAAGAAGGAAGCTTTTGGGACTGACTCTGTGGTAACCCCAATAGGCGCACATAGCTTTCCAGTCTCAGCCGTCTATCCGTTGGACTATAGCAAGTTCTGTTTAAGGGAAACTCCTTCATGCGGAATGTCACTTCTCACAGTGTCTTTCCAGTGGAGGAAAGAAGATAGAACAACGACGGACAGAGAGAACGTTGCAACCCGTGAGTGAAGTACAGGGTAAGGCACCTAAGCCTCTATGATGCATACTGGATGTTCAACACCTGGGATTTTCCACAATGTCTACCACTTCTCAAAACACTTCCAATATAGGAGGGAACTGTGCTACCGTAAGTTCTAATGACAGGGATGCATCTGTGCAAGGTTGAAAACTCGAGGATGTGTCTGGGTAGCAAACATGAAGTGTTTCATAAAGGCACCTTAGACTGGATGCGTAGGAGGTATCTGCTCAGGGAAGCTACTTCAGTTTTGTACTCATTCATAACAGTGCTTCTCCTTGGAGGAATGAAGGAAGAACACGGACGGACTAGGGGCACAGTAGGTACTGTGAATAAAGGACAGGCTATGAACCTTACGCCTGCCAACCACATATTGGATGTTCACCACCAGTGTTGATCCGCACATAGGTTCTGCGTCTAAAACGCTTCCAACACTGAGAGGGAAGTGTGCTTTAGGAGGGATTCACTGCAGTGTTACGTCTGTTAAAGAAGGATGCTTTTGGGACTGACTCTGTGGTAACCGCATTAGGCGCACATAGCTTTCCAGTCTCAGACGTCTAACCGTTAGACTATAGGAAGTTCTGTTTAAGGGAAACTCCTTCATGCGGAATGTCACTTCTCACAGTGTCTTTGCAGTGGAGAAAAGAAGATAGAACAAGGACGGACAGAGAGAACGATGCAAACCGTGATTGAAGTACAGGGTAAGCCTCGTAGGCCTCTATTATGCATACTGGTAGTTCAACACCGGAGATGTTCCACAGTGTCTACCTCTTCTCAAAACACTTCCAGTATATGAGGGAACTCTGCTACATTAAGTTCTCACGACAGAGATGCGTCTGTGCTCAGTTGGAAAGTGTAGGACGTGTCTGGGTAGCAACCAGTAAGTGTCTGATACAAGCCGCTAAGAGGGGATGCGGAGGAAGGTATCTGCTCAGGGAAGCTACTTCAGGTGCGTACTCATTCATAAGAGTGTCTCTCCTTTGAGGATGAAGATAGAACAGGGAACGACTACGGGCACATTAGGTACTGTGAGTAAAGGGCATGCTAAGGCGCTTAAGCCTGCCAAACACATATTGGATGTTCACCACCAGTGCAGATCCGCACTTAGTTTCTGCGTCGAAAATGCTTCGTACACTGAGAGGGAAGTGTGCTTTAGGAGGGATTCACTGCAGTGTTACGTCTGTTAAAGAAGGATGCTTTTGGGACTGACTCGGTGGTAACCGCATTAGGCGCACATAGCTTTCCAGTCTCAGACGTCTAACCGTTAGACTATAGGAAGTTCTGTTTAAGGGAAACTCCTTCATGCGGAATGTCACTTCTCACAGTGTCTTTGCAGTGGAGAAAAGAAGATAGAACAAGGACGGACAGAGAGAACGATGCAAACCGTGATTGAAGTACAGGGTAAGCCTCGTAGGCCTCTATTATGCATACTGGTAGTTCAACACCGGAGATCTTCCAGTGTCTACCTCTTCTCAAAACACTTTCATTATATGAGGGAACTCTGCTACATTAAGTTCTCACGACAGAGATGCGTCTGTGCTCAGTTGGAAATTGTAGGACGTGTCTGGGTAGCAACCAGTAAGTGTCTGATACAAGCCGCTAAGAGGGGATGCGGAGGAAGGTATCTGCTCAGGGAAGCTACTTCAGGTGCGTACTCATTCATAACAGTGTCTCTCCTTTGAGAATGAAGATAGAACAGGGAACGACTACGGGCACATTAGGTACTGTGAGTAAAGGGCATGCTAAGGCGCTTAAGCCTGCCAAACACATATTGGATGTTCACCACCAGTGCAGATCCGCACTTAGTTTCTGCGTCGAAAACGCTTCCTACACTGAGAGGGAAGTGTGCTTTAGGAGGGATTCACTGCAGTGTTACGTCTGTTAAAGAAGGAAGCTTTTGGGACTGACTCTGTGGTAACCCCAATAGGCGCACATAGCTTTCCAGTCTCAGCCGTCTATCCGTTGGACTATAGCAAGTTCTGTTTAAGGGAAACTCCTTCATGCGGAATGTCACTTCTCACAGTGTCTTTCCAGTGGAGGAAAGAAGATAGAACAACGACGGACAGAGAGAACGTTGCAACCCGTGAGTGAAGTACAGGGTAAGGCACCTAAGCCTCTATGATGCATACTGGATGTTCAACACCTGGGATTTTCCACAATGTCTACCACTTCTCAAAACACTTCCAATATAGGAGGGAACTGTGCTACCGTAAGATCTAATGACAGGGATGCATCTGTGCAAGGTTGAAAACTCGAGGATGTGTCTGGGTAGCAAACATGAAGTGTCTCATAAAGGCACCTTAGACTGGATGCGTAGGAGGTATCTGCTCAGGGAAGCTACTTCAGTTTTGTACTCATTCATAACAGTGCTTCTCCTTGGAGGAATGAAGGAAGAACACGGACGGACTAGGGGCACATTAGGTACTGTGAATAAAGGGCAGGCTATGAACCTTACGCCTGCCAACCACATATTGGATATTCACCACCAGTGTTGATCCGCAAATAGGTTCTGCGTCTAAAACGCTTCCAACACTGAGAGGGAAGTGTGCTTTAGGAGGGATTCACTGCAGTGTTACGTCTGTTAAAGAAGGATGCTTTTGGGACTGACTCTGTGGTAACCGCATTAGGCGCACATAGCTTTCCAGTCTCAGACGTCTAACCGTTAGACTATAGGAAGTTGTGCTTAAGGGAAACTCCTTCATGCGGAATGTCACTTCTCACAGTGTCTTTGCAGTGGAGAAAAGAAGATAGAACAAGGACGGACAGAGTGAACGATGCAAACCGTGATTGAAGTACAGGGTAAGCCTCGTAGGCCTCTATTATGCATACTGGTAGTTCAACACCGGAGATGTTCCACAGTGTCTACCTCTTCTCAAAACACTTCCAGTATATGAGGGAACTCTGCTACATTAAGTTCTCACGACAGAGATGCGTCTGTGCTCAGTTGGAATGTGTAGGACGTGTCTGGGTAGCAACCAGTAAGTGTCTGATACAAGCCGCTAAGAGGGGATGCGGAGGAAGGTATCTGCTCAGGGAAGCTACTTCAGGTGCGTACTCATTCATAACAGTGTCTCTCCTTTGAGGATGAAGATAGAACAGGGAACGACTACGGGCACATTAGGTACTGTGAGTAAAGGGCATGCTAAGGCGCTTAAGCCTGCCAAACACATATTGGATGTTCACCACCAGTGCAGATCCGCACTTAGTTTCTGCGTCGAAAACGCTTCCTACACTGAGAGGGAAGTGTGCTTTAGGAGGGATTCACTGCAGTGTTACGTCTGTTAAAGAAGGAAGCTTTTGGGACTGACTCTGTGGTAACCCCAATAGGCGCACATAGCTTTCCAGTCTCAGCCGTCTATCCGTTGGACTATAGCAAGTTCTGTTTAAGGGAAACTCCTTCATGTGGAATGTCACTTCTCACAGTGTCTTTCCAGTGGAGGAAAGAAGATAGAACAACGACGGACAGAGAGAACGTTGCAACCCGTGAGTGAAGTACAGGGTAAGGCACCTAAGCCTCTATGATGCATACTGGATGTTCAACACCTGGGATTTTCCACAATGTCTACCACTTCTCAAAACACTTCCAATATAGGAGGGAACTGTGCTACCGTAAGATCTAATGACAGGGATGCATCTGTGCAAGGTTGAAAACTCGAGGATGTGTCTGGGTAGCAAACATGAAGTGTTTCATAAAGGCACCTTAGACTGGATGCGTAGGAGGTATCTGCTCAGGGAAGCTACTTCAGTTTTGTACTCATTCATAACAGTGCTTCTCCTTGGAGGAATGAAGGAAGAACACGGACGGACTAGGGGCACAGTAGGTACTGTGAATAAAGGACAGGCTATGAACCTTACGCCTGCCAACCACATATTGGATGTTCACCACCAGTGTTGATCCGCACATAGGTTCTGCGTCTAAAACGCTTCCAACACTGAGAGGGAAGTGTGCTTTAGGAGGGATTCACTGCAGTGTTACGTCTGTTAAAGAAGGATGCTTTTGGGACTGACTCTGTGGTAACCGCATTAGGCGCACATAGCTTTCCAGTCTCAGACGTCTAACCGTTAGACTATAGGAAGTTCTGTTTAAGGGAAACGCCTTCATGCGGAATGTCACTTCTCACAGTGTCTTTGCAGTGGAGAAAAGAAGATAGAACAAGGACGGACAGAGAGAACGATGCAAACCGTGACTGAAGTACAGGGTAAGCCTCGTAGGTCTCTATTATGCATACTGGTAGTTCAACACCGGAGATGTTCCACAGTGTCTACCTCTTCTCAAAACACTTCCAGTATATGAGGGAACTCTGCTACATTAAGTTCTCACGACAGAGATGCGTCTGTGCTCAGTTGGAAAGTGTAGGACGTGTCTGGGTAGCAACCAGTAAGTGTCTGATACAAGCCGCTAAGAGGGGATGCGGAGGAAGGTATCTGCTCAGGGAAGCTACTTCAGGTGCGTACTCATTCATAAGAGTGTCTCTCCTTTGAGGATGAAGATAGAACAGGGAACGACTACGGGCACATTAGGTACTGTGAGTAAAGGGCATGCTAAGGCGCTTAAGCCTGCCAAACACATATTGGATGTTCACCACCAGTGCAGATCCGCACTTAGTTTCTGCGTCGAAAATGCTTCGTACACTGAGAGGGAAGTGTGCTTTAGGAGGGATTCACTGCAGTGTTACGTCTGTTAAAGAAGGATGCTTTTGGGACTGACTCGGTGGTAACCGCATTAGGCGCACTTAGCTTTCCAGTCTCAGACGTCTAACCGTTAGACTATAGGAAGTTCTGTTTAAGGGAAACTCCTTCATGCGGAATGTCACTTCTCACAGTGTCTTTGCAGTGGAGAAAAGAAGATAGAACAAGGACGGACAGAGAGAACGATGCAAACCGTGATTGAAGTACAGGGTAAGCCTCGTAGGCCTCTATTATGCATACTGGTAGTTCAACACCGGAGATCTTCCAGTGTCTACCTCTTCTCAAAACACTTACATTATATGAGGGAACTCTGCTACATTAAGTTCTCACGACAGAGATGCGTCTGTGCTCAGTTGGAAAGTGTAGGACGTGTCTGGGTAGCAACCAGTAAGTGTCTGATACAAGCCGCTAAGAGGGGATGCGGAGGAAGGTATCTGCTCAGGGAAGCTACTTCAGGTGCGTACTCATTCATAACAGTGTCTCTCCTTTGAGAATGAAGATAGAACAGGGAACGACTACGGGCACATTAGGTACTGTGAGTAAAGGGCATGCTAAGTCGCTTAAGCCTGCCAAACACATATTGGATGTTCACCACCAGTGCAGATCCGCACTTAGTTTCTGCGTCGAAAACGCTTCCTACACTGAGAGGGAAGTGTGCTTTAGGAGGGATTCACTGCAGTGTTACGTCTGTTAAAGAAGGAAGCTTTTGGGACTGACTCTGTGGTAACCCCAATAGGCGCACATAGCTTTCCAGTCTCAGCCGTCTATCCGTTGGACTATAGCAAGTTCTGTTTAAGGAAAACTCCTTCATGCGGAATGTCACTTCTCACAGTGTCTTTCCAGTGGAGGAAAGAAGATAGAACAACGACGGACAGAGAGAACGTTGCAACCCGTGAGTGAAGTACAGGGTAAGGCACCTAAGCCTCTATGATGCATACTGGATGTTCAACACCTGGGATTTTCCACAATGTCTACCACTTCTCAAAACACTTCCAATATAGGAGGGAACTGTGCTACCGTAAGATCTAATGACAGGGATGCATCTGTGCAAGGTTGAAAACTCGAGGATGTGTCTGGGTAGCAAACATGAAGTGTCTCATAAAGGCACCTTAGACTGGATGCGTAGGAGGTATCTGCTCAGGGAAGCTACTTAGTTTTGTACACATTCATAACAGTGCTTCTCCTTGGAGGAATGAAGGAAGAACACGGACGGACTAGGGGCACAGTAGGTACTGTGAATAAAGGGCAGGCTATGAACCTTACGCCTGCCAACCACATATTGGATGTTCACAACCAGTGTTGATCCGCACATAGGTTCTGCGTCTAAAACGCTTCCAACACTGAGAGGGAAGTGTGCTTTAGGAGGGATTCACTGCAGTGTTACGTCTGTTAAAGAAGGATGCTTTTGGGACTGACTCTGTGGTAACCGCATTAGGCGCACATAGCTTTCCAGTCTCAGACGTCTAACCGTTAGACTATAGGAAGTTCTGTTTAAGGGAAACTCCTTCATGCGGAATGTCACTTCTCACAGTGTCTTTGCAGTGGAGAAAAGAAGATAGAACAAGGACGGACAGAGAGAACGATGCAAACCGTGATTGAAGTACAGGGTAAGCCTCGTAGGCCTCTATTATGCATACGGGTAGTTCAACACCGGAGATGTTCCACAGTGTCTACCTCTTCTCAAAACACTTCCAGTATATGAGGGAACTCTGCTACATTAAGTTCTCATACAGAGATGCGTCTGTGCTCAGATGGAAAGTGTAGGACGTGTCTGGGTAGCAACCAGTAAGTGTCTGATACAAGCCGCTAAGAGGGGATGCGGAGGAAGGTATCTGCTCAGGGAAGCTACTTCAGGTGCGTACTCATTCATAAGAGTGTCTCTCCTTTGAGGATGAAGATAGAACAGGGAACGACTACGGGCACATTAGGTACTGTGAGTAAAGGGCATGCTAAGTCGCTTAAGCCTGCCAAACACATATTGGATGTTCACCACCAGTGCAGATCCGCACTTAGTTTCTGCGTCGAAAACGCTTCCTACACTGAGAGGGAAGTGTGCTTTAGGAGGGATTCACTGCAGTGTTACGTCTGTTAAAGAAGGATGCTTTTGGGACTGACTCTGTGGTAACCGCATTAGGCGCACATAGCTTTCCAGTCTCAGACGTCTAACCGTTAGACTATAGGAAGTTCTGCTTAAGGGAAACTCCTTCATGCGGAATGTCACTTCTCACAGTGTCTTTGCAGTGGAGAAAAGAAGATAGAACAAGGACGGAAAGAGAGAACGATGCAAACCGTGATTGAATTCCAATATAGGAGTAAGCCTCGTAGGCCTCTATTATGCATACTGGTAGTTCAACACCGGAGATGTTCCACAGTGTCTACCTCTTCTCAAAACACTTCCAGTATATGAGGGAACTCTGCTACATTAAGTTCTCACGACAGAGATGCGTCTGTGCTGAGTTGGAATGTGTAGGACGTGTCTGGGTAGCAACCAGTAAGTGTCTGATACAAGCCGCTAAGAGGGGATGCGGAGGAAGGTATCTGCTCAGGGAAGCTACTTCAGGTGCGTACTCATTCATAACAGTGTCTCTCCTTTGAGGATGAAGATAGAACAGGGAACGACTACGGGCACATTAGGTACTGTGAGTAAAGGGCATGCTAAGGCGCTTAAGCCTGCCAAACACATATTGGATGTTCACCAACAGTGCAGATCCGCACTTAGTTTCTGCGTCGAAAACGCTTCCTACACTGAGAGGGAAGTGTGCTTTAGGAGGGATTCACTGCAGTGTTACGTCTGTTAAAGAAGGAAGCTTTTGGGACTGACTCTGTGGTAACCCCAATAGGCGCACATAGCTTTCCAGTCTCAGCCGTCTATCCGTTGGACTATAGCAAGTTCTGTTTAAGGGAAACTCCTTCATGTGGAATGTCACTTCTCACAGTGTCTTTCCAGTGGAGGAAAGAAGATAGAACAACGACGGACAGAGAGAACGTTGCAACCCGTGAGTGAAGTACAGGGTAAGGCACCTAAGCCTCTATGATGCATACTGGATGTTCAACACCTGGGATTTTCCACAATGTCTACCACTTCTCAAAACACTTCCAATATAGGAGGGAACTGTGCTACCGTAAGATCTAATGACAGGGATGCATCTGTGCAAGGTTGAAAACTCGAGGATGTGTCTGGGTAGCAAACATGAAGTGTTTCATAAAGGCACCTTAGACTGGATGCGTAGGAGGTATCTGCTCAGGGAAGCTACTTCAGTTTTGTACTCATTCATAACAGTGCTTCTCCTTGGAGGAATGAAGGAAGAACACGGACGGACTAGGGGCACAGTAGGTACTGTGAATAAAGGACAGGCTATGAACCTTACGCCTGCCAACCACATATTGGATGTTCACCACCAGTGTTGATCCGCACATAGGTTCTGCGTCTAAAACGCTTCCAACACTGAGAGGGAAGTGTGCTTTAGGAGGGATTCACTGCAGTGTTACGTCTGTTAAAGAAGGATGCTTTTGGGACTGACTCTGTGGTAACCGCATTAGGCGCACATAGCTTTCCAGTCTCAGACGTCTAACCGTTAGACTATAGGAAGTTCTGTTTAAGGGAAACTCCTTCATGCGGAATGTCACTTCTCACAGTGTCTTTGCAGTGGAGAAAAGAAGATAGAACAAGGACGGACAGAGAGAACGATGCAAACCGTGATTGAAGTACAGGGTAAGCCTCGTAGGCCTCTATTATGCATACTGGTAGTTCAACACCGGAGATGTTCCACAGTGTCTACCTCTTCTCAAAACACTTCCAGTATATGAGGGAACTCTGCTACATTAAGTTCTCACGACAGAGATGCGTCTGTGCTCAGTTGGAAAGTGTAGGACGTGTCTGGGTAGCAACCAGTAAGTGTCTGATACAAGCCGCTAAGAGGGGATGCGGAGGAAGGTATCTGCTCAGGGAAGCTACTTCAGGTGCGTACTCATTCATAAGAGTGTCTCTCCTTTGAGGATGAAGATAGAACAGGGAACGACTACGGGCACATTAGGTACTGTGAGTAAAGGGCATGCTAAGGCGCTTAAGCCTGCCAAACACATATTGGATGTTCACCACCAGTGCAGATCCGCACTTAGTTTCTGCGTCGAAAATGCTTCGTACACTGAGAGGGAAGTGTGCTTTAGGAGGGATTCACTGCAGTGTTACGTCTGTTAAAGAAGGATGCTTTTGGGACTGACTCGGTGGTAACCGCATTAGGCGCACATAGCTTTCCAGTCTCAGACGTCTAACCGTTAGACTATAGGAAGTTCTGTTTAAGGGAAACTCCTTCATGCGGAATGTCACTTCTCACAGTGTCTTTGCAGTGGAGAAAAGAAGATAGAACAAGGACGGACAGAGAGAACGATGCAAACCGTGATTGAAGTACAGGGTAAGCCTCGTAGGCCTCTATTATGCATACTGGTAGTTCAACACCGGAGATCTTCCAGTGTCTACCTCTTCTCAAAACACTTTCATTATATGAGGGAACTCTGCTACATTAAGTTCTCACGACAGAGATGCGTCTGTGCTCAGTTGGAAAGTGTAGGACGTGTCTGGGTAGCAACCAGTAAGTGTCTGATACAAGCCGCTAAGAGGGGATGCGGAGGAAGGTATCTGCTCAGGGAAGCTACTTCAGGTGCGTACTCATTCATAAGAGTGTCTCTCCTTTGAGAATGAAGATAGAACAGGGAACGACTACGGGCACATTAGGTACTGTGAGTAAAGGGCATGCTAAGGCGCTTAAGCCTGCCAAACACATATTGGATGTTCACCACCAGTGCAGATCCGCACTTAGTTTCTGCGTCGAAAACGCTTCCTACACTGAGAGGGAAGTGTGCTTTAGGAGGGATTCACTGCAGTGTTACGTCTGTTAAAGAAGGAAGCTTTTGGGACTGACTCTGTGGTAACCCCAATAGGCGCACATAGCTTTCCAGTCTCAGCCGTCTATCCGTTGGACTATAGCAAGTTCTGTTTAAGGGAAACTCCTTCATGCGGAATGTCACTTCTCACAGTGTCTTTCCAGTGGAGGAAAGAAGATAGAACAACGACGGACAGAGAGAACGTTGCAACCCGTGAGTGAAGTACAGGGTAAGGCACCTAAGCCTCTATGATGCATACTGGATGTTCAACACCTGGGATTTTCCACAATGTCTACCACTTCTCAAAACACTTCCAATATAGGAGGGAACTGTGCTACCGTAAGTTCTAATGACAGGGATGCATCTGTGCAAGGTTGAAAACTCGAGGATGTGTCTGGGTAGCAAACATGAAGTGTTTCATAAAGGCACCTTAGACTGGATGCGTAGGAGGTATCTGCTCAGGGAAGCTACTTCAGTTTTGTACTCATTCATAACAGTGCTTCTCCTTGGAGGAATGAAGGAAGAACACGGACGGACTAGGGGCACAGTAGGTACTGTGAATAAAGGACAGGCTATGAACCTTACGCCTGCCAACCACATATTGGATGTTCACCACCAGTGTTGATCCGCACATAGGTTCTGCGTCTAAAACGCTTCCAACACTGAGAGGGAAGTGTGCTTTAGGAGGGATTCACTGCAGTGTTACGTCTGTTAAAGAAGGATGCTTTTGGGACTGACTCTGTGGTAACCGCATTAGGCGCACATAGCTTTCCAGTCTCAGACGTCTAACCGTTAGACTATAGGAAGTTCTGTTTAAGGGAAACTCCTTCATGCGGAATGTCACTTCTCACAGTGTCTTTGCAGTGGAGAAAAGAAGATAGAACAAGGACGGACAGAGAGAACGATGCAAACCGTGATTGAAGTACAGGGTAAGCCTCGTAGGCCTCTATTATGCATACTGGTAGTTCAACACCGGAGATGTTCCACAGTGTCTACCTCTTCTCAAAACACTTCCAGTATATGAGGGAACTCTGCTACATTAAGTTCTCACGACAGAGATGCGTCTGTGCTCAGTTGGAAAGTGTAGGACGTGTCTGGGTAGCAACCAGTAAGTGTCTGATACAAGCCGCTAAGAGGGGATGCGGAGGAAGGTATCTGCTCAGGGAAGCTACTTCAGGTGCGTACTCATTCATAAGAGTGTCTCTCCTTTGAGGATGAAGATAGAACAGGGAACGACTACGGGCACATTAGGTACTGTGAGTAAAGGGCATGCTAAGGCGCTTAAGCCTGCCAAACACATATTGGATGTTCACCACCAGTGCAGATCCGCACTTAGTTTCTGCGTCGAAAATGCTTCGTACACTGAGAGGGAAGTGTGCTTTAGGAGGGATTCACTGCAGTGTTACGTCTGTTAAAGAAGGATGCTTTTGGGACTGACTCGGTGGTAACCGCATTAGGCGCACATAGCTTTCCAGTCTCAGACGTCTAACCGTTAGACTATAGGAAGTTCTGTTTAAGGGAAACTCCTTCATGCGGAATGTCACTTCTCACAGTGTCTTTGCAGTGGAGAAAAGAAGATAGAACAAGGACGGACAGAGAGAACGATGCAAACCGTGATTGAAGTACAGGGTAAGCCTCGTAGGCCTCTATTATGCATACTGGTAGTTCAACACCGGAGATCTTCCAGTGTCTACCTCTTCTCAAAACACTTTCATTATATGAGGGAACTCTGCTACATTAAGTTCTCACGACAGAGATGCGTCTGTGCTCAGTTGGAAAGTGTAGGACGTGTCTGGGTAGCAACCAGTAAGTGTCTGATACAAGCCGCTAAGAGGGGATGCGGAGGAAGGTATCTGCTCAGGGAAGCTACTTCAGGTGCGTACTCATTCATAACAGTGTCTCTCCTTTGAGAATGAAGATAGAACAGGGAACGACTACGGGCACATTAGGTACTGTGAGTAAAGGGCATGCTAAGGCGCTTAAGCCTGCCAAACACATATTGGATGTTCACCACCAGTGCAGATCCGCACTTAGTTTCTGCGTCGAAAACGCTTCCTACACTGAGAGGGAAGTGTGCTTTAGGAGGGATTCACTGCAGTGTTACGTCTGTTAAAGAAGGAAGCTTTTGGGACTGACTCTGTGGTAACCCCAATAGGCGCACATAGCTTTCCAGTCTCAGCCGTCTATCCGTTGGACTATAGCAAGTTCTGTTTAAGGGAAACTCCTTCATGCGGAATGTCACTTCTCACAGTGTCTTTCCAGTGGAGGAAAGAAGATAGAACAACGACGGACAGAGAGAACGTTGCAACCCGTGAGTGAAGTACAGGGTAAGGCACCTAAGCCTCTATGATGCATACTGGATGTTCAACACCTGGGATTTTCCACAATGTCTACCACTTCTCAAAACACTTCCAATATAGGAGGGAACTGTGCTACCGTAAGATCTAATGACAGGGATGCATCTGTGCAAGGTTGAAAACTCGAGGATGTGTCTGGGTAGCAAACATGAAGTGTCTCATAAAGGCACCTTAGACTGGATGCGTAGGAGGTATCTGCTCAGGGAAGCTACTTCAGTTTTGTACTCATTCATAACAGTGCTTCTCCTTGGAGGAATGAAGGAAGAACACGGACGGACTAGGGGCACATTAGGTACTGTGAATAAAGGGCAGGCTATGAACCTTACGCCTGCCAACCACATATTGGATATTCACCACCAGTGTTGATCCGCAAATAGGTTCTGCGTCTAAAACGCTTCCAACACTGAGAGGGAAGTGTGCTTTAGGAGGGATTCACTGCAGTGTTACGTCTGTTAAAGAAGGATGCTTTTGGGACTGACTCTGTGGTAACCGCATTAGGCGCACATAGCTTTCCAGTCTCAGACGTCTAACCGTTAGACTATAGGAAGTTGTGCTTAAGGGAAACTCCTTCATGCGGAATGTCACTTCTCACAGTGTCTTTGCAGTGGAGAAAAGAAGATAGAACAAGGACGGACAGAGTGAACGATGCAAACCGTGATTGAAGTACAGGGTAAGCCTCGTAGGCCTCTATTATGCATACTGGTAGTTCAACACCGGAGATGTTCCACAGTGTCTACCTCTTCTCAAAACACTTCCAGTATATGAGGGAACTCTGCTACATTAAGTTCTCACGACAGAGATGCGTCTGTGCTCAGTTGGAATGTGTAGGACGTGTCTGGGTAGCAACCAGTAAGTGTCTGATACAAGCCGCTAAGAGGGGATGCGGAGGAAGGTATCTGCTCAGGGAAGCTACTTCAGGTGCGTACTCATTCATAACAGTGTCTCTCCTTTGAGGATGAAGATAGAACAGGGAACGACTACGGGCACATTAGGTACTGTGAGTAAAGGGCATGCTAAGGCGCTTAAGCCTGCCAAACACATATTGGATGTTCACCACCAGTGCAGATCCGCACTTAGTTTCTGCGTCGAAAACGCTTCCTACACTGAGAGGGAAGTGTGCTTTAGGAGGGATTCACTGCAGTGTTACGTCTGTTAAAGAAGGAAGCTTTTGGGACTGACTCTGTGGTAACCCCAATAGGCGCACATAGCTTTCCAGTCTCAGCCGTCTATCCGTTGGACTATAGCAAGTTCTGTTTAAGGGAAACTCCTTCATGTGGAATGTCACTTCTCACAGTGTCTTTCCAGTGGAGGAAAGAAGATAGAACAACGACGGACAGAGAGAACGTTGCAACCCGTGAGTGAAGTACAGGGTAAGGCACCTAAGCCTCTATGATGCATACTGGATGTTCAACACCTGGGATTTTCCACAATGTCTACCACTTCTCAAAACACTTCCAATATAGGAGGGAACTGTGCTACCGTAAGATCTAATGACAGGGATGCATCTGTGCAAGGTTGAAAACTCGAGGATGTGTCTGGGTAGCAAACATGAAGTGTTTCATAAAGGCACCTTAGACTGGATGCGTAGGAGGTATCTGCTCAGGGAAGCTACTTCAGTTTTGTACTCATTCATAACAGTGCTTCTCCTTGGAGGAATGAAGGAAGAACACGGACGGACTAGGGGCACAGTAGGTACTGTGAATAAAGGACAGGCTATGAACCTTACGCCTGCCAACCACATATTGGATGTTCACCACCAGTGTTGATCCGCACATAGGTTCTGCGTCTAAAACGCTTCCAACACTGAGAGGGAAGTGTGCTTTAGGAGGGATTCACTGCAGTGTTACGTCTGTTAAAGAAGGATGCTTTTGGGACTGACTCTGTGGTAACCGCATTAGGCGCACATAGCTTTCCAGTCTCAGACGTCTAACCGTTAGACTATAGGAAGTTCTGTTTAAGGGAAACGCCTTCATGCGGAATGTCACTTCTCACAGTGTCTTTGCAGTGGAGAAAAGAAGATAGAACAAGGACGGACAGAGAGAACGATGCAAACCGTGATTGAAGTACAGGGTAAGCCTCGTAGGCCTCTATTATGCATACTGGTAGTTCAACACCGGAGATGTTCCACAGTGTCTACCTCTTCTCAAAACACTTCCAGTATATGAGGGAACTCTGCTACATTAAGTTCTCACGACAGAGATGCGTCTGTGCTCAGTTGGAAAGTGTAGGACGTGTCTGGGTAGCAACCAGTAAGTGTCTGATACAAGCCGCTAAGAGGGGATGCGGAGGAAGGTATCTGCTCAGGGAAGCTACTTCAGGTGCGTACTCATTCATAAGAGTGTCTCTCCTTTGAGGATGAAGATAGAACAGGGAACGACTACGGGCACATTAGGTACTGTGAGTAAAGGGCATGCTAAGGCGCTTAAGCCTGCCAAACACATATTGGATGTTCACCACCAGTGCAGATCCGCACTTAGTTTCTGCGTCGAAAACGCTTCCTACACTGAGAGGGAAGTGTGCTTTAGGAGGGATTCACTGCAGTGTTACGTCTGTTAAAGAAGGAAGCTTTTGGAATGACTCTGTGGTAACCCCAATAGGCGCACATAGCTTTCCAGTCTCAGCCGTCTATCCGTTGAACTATAGCAAGTTCTGTTTAAGGGAAACTCCTTCATGCGGAATGTCACTTCTCACAGTGTCTTTCCAGTGGAGGAAAGAAGATAGAACAACGACGGACAGAGAGAACATTGCAACCCGTGAGTGAAGTACAGGGTAAGGCACCTAAGCCTCTATGATGCATACTGGATGTTCAACACCTGGGATTTTCCACAATGTCTACCACTTCTCAAAACACTTCCAATATAGGAGGGAACTGTGCTACCGTAAGTTCTAATGACAGGGATGCATCTGTGCAAGGTTGAAAACTCGAGGATGTGTCTGGGTAGCAAACATGAAGTGTCTCATAAAGGCACCTTAGACTGGATGCGTAGGAGGTATCTGCTCAGGGAAGCTACTTCAGTTTTGTACTCATTCATAACAGTGCTTCTCCTTGGAGGAATGAAGGAAGAACACAGACGGACTAGGGGCACATTAGGTACTGTGAATAAAGGGCAGGCTATGAACCTTACGCCTGCCAACCACATATTGGATGTTCACCACCAGTGTTGATCCGCACATAGGTTCTGCGTCTAAAACGCTTCCAACACTGAGAGGGAAGTGTGCTTTAGGAGGGATTCACTGCAGTGTTACGTCTGTTAAAGAAGGATGCTTTTGGGAGTGACTCTGTGGTAACCGCATTAGGCGCACATAGCTTTCCAGTCTCAGACGTCTAACCGTTAGACTATAGGAAGTTCTGTTTAAGGGAAACTCCTTCATGCGGAATGTCACTTCTCACAGTGTCTTTGCAGTGGAGAAAAGAAGATAGAACAAGGACGGACAGAGAGAACGATGCAAACCGTGATTGAAGTACAGGGTAAGCCTCGTAGGCCTCTATTATGCATACTGGTAGTTCAACACCGGAGATGTTCCACAGTGTCTACCTCTTCTCAAAACACTTCCAGTATATGAGGGAACTCTGCTACATTAAGTTCTCACGACAGAGATGCGTCTGTGCTCAGTTGGAAAGTGTAGGACGTGTCTGGGTAGCAATCAGTAAGTGTCTGATACAAGCCGCTAAGAGGGGATGCGGAGGAAGGTATCTGCTCAGGGAAGCTACTTCAGGTGCGTACTCATTCATAACAGTGTCTCTCCTTTGAGGATGAAGATAGAACAGGGAACGCCTACGGGCACATTAGGTACTGTGAGTAAAGGGCATGCTAAGGCGCTTAAGCCTGCCAAACACATATTGGATGTTCACCACCAGTGCAGATCCGCACTTAGTTTCTGCGTCGAAAACGCTTCCTACACTGAGAGGGAACTGTGCTTTAGGAGGGATTCACTGCAGTGTTACGTCTGTTAAAGAAGGAAGCTTTTGGGACTGACTCTGTGGTAACCCCAATAGGCGCACATAGCTTTCCAGTCTCAGCCGTCTATCCGTTGGACTATAGCAAGTTCTGTTTAAGGGAAACTCCTTCATGCGGAATGTCACTTCTCACAGTGTCTTTCCAGTGGAGGAAAGAAGATAGAACAACGACGGACAGAGAGAACGTTGCAACCCGTGAGTGAAGTACAGGGTAAGGCACCTAAGCCTCTATGATGCATACTGGATGTTCAACACCTGGGATTTTCCACAATGTCTACCACTTCTCAAAACACTTCCAATATAGGAGGGAACTGTGCTACCGTAAGATCTAATGACAGGGATGCATCTGTGCAAGGTTGAAAACTCGAGGATGTGTCTGGGTAGCAAACATGAAGTGTCTCATAAAGGCACCTTAGACTGGATGCGTAGTAGGTATCTGCTAGGGAAGCTACTTCAGTTTTGTACTCATTCATAACAGTGCTTCTCCTTGGAGGAATGAAGGAAGAACACGGACGGACTAGGGGCACAGTAGGTACTGTGAATAAAGGGCAGGCTATGAACCTTACGCCTGCCAACCACATATTGGATGTTCACCACCAGTGTTGATCCGCACATAGGTTCTGCGTCTAAAACGCTTCCAACACTGAGAGGGAAGTGTGCTTTAGGAGGGATTCACTACAGTGTTACGTCTGTTAAAGAAGGATGCTTTTGGGACTGACTCTGTGGTAACCGCATTAGGCGCACATAGCTTTCCAGTCTCAGACGTCTAACCGTTAGACTATAGGAAGTTCTGTTTAAGGGAAACTCCTTCATGCGGAATGTCACTTCTCACAGTGTCTTTGCAGTGGAGAAAAGAAGATTGAACAAGGACGGACAGAGAGAACGATGCAAACCGTGATTGAAGTACAGGGTAAGCCTCGTAGGCCTCTATTATGCATACTGGTAGTTCAACACCGGAGATGTTCCACAGTGTCTACCTCTTCTCAAAACACTTCCAGTATATGAGGGAACTCTGCTACATTAAGTTCTCACGACAGAGATGCGTCTGTGCTCAGTTGGAAAGTGTAGGACGTGTCTGAATAGCAACCAGTAAGTGTCTGATACAAGCCGCTAAGAGGGAATGCGGAGGAAGGTATCTGCTCAGGGAAGCTACTTCAGGTGCGTACTCATTCATAAGAGTGTCTCTCCTCTGAGGATGAAGATAGAACAGGGAACGACTACGGGCACATTAGGTACTGTGAGTAAAGGGCATGCTAAGGCGCTTAAGCCTGCCAAACACATATTGGATGTTCACCACCAGTGCAGATCCGCACTTAGTTTCTGCGTCGAAAACGCTTCCTACACTGAGAGGGAAGTGTGCTTTAGGAGGGATTCACTGCAGTGTTACGTCTGTTAAAGAAGGAAGCTTTTGGGACTGACTCTGTGGTAACCCCAATAGGCGCACATAGCTTTCCAGTCTCAGCCGTCTATCCGTTGGACTATAGCAAGTTCTGTTTAAGGGAAACTCCTTCATGCGGAATGTCACTTCTCACAGTGTCTTTCCAGTGGAGGAAAGAAGATAGAACAACGACGGACAGAGAGAACGTTGCAACCCGTGAGTGAAGTACAGGGTAAGGCACCTAAGCCTCTATGATGCATACTGGATGTTCAACACCTGGGATTTTCCACAATGTCTACCACTTCTCAAAACACTTCCAATATAGGAGGGAACTGTGCTACCGTAAGTTCTAATGACAGGGATGCATCTGTGCAAGGTTGAAAACTCGAGGATGTGTCTGGGTAGCAAACATGAAGTGTCTCATAAAGGCACCTTAGACTGGATGCGTAGTAGGCATCTGCTAGGGAAGCTACTTCAGTTTTGTACTCATTCATAACAGTGCTTCTCCTTGGAGGAATGAAGGAAGAACACGGACGGACTAGGGGCACAGTAGGTACTGTGAATAAAGGGCAGGCTATGAACCTTACGCCTGCCAACCACATATTGGATGTTCACCACCAGTGTTGATCCGCACATAGGTTCTGCGTCTAAAACGCTTCCAACACTGAGAGGGAAGTGTGCTTTAGGAGGGATTCACTGCAGTGTTACGTCTGTTAAAGAAGGATGGTTTTGGGACTGACTCTGTGGTAACCGCATTAGGCGCACATAGCTTTCCAGTCTCAGACGTCTAACCGTTAGACTATAGGAAGTTCTGTTTAAGGGAAACTCCTTCATGCGGAATGTCACTTCTCACAGTGTCTTTGCAGTGGAGAAAAGAAGATAGAACAAGGACGGACAGAGAGAACGATGCAAACCGTGATTGAAGTACAGGGTAAGCCTCGTAGGCCTCTATTATGCATACTGGTAGTTCAACACCGGAGATGTTCCACAGTGTCTACCTCTTCTCAAAACACTTCCAGTATATGATGGAACTCTGCTACATTAAGTTCTCACGACAGAGATGCGTCTGTACGCAGTTGGAAAGTGTAGGACGTGTCTGGGTAGCAACCAGTAAGTGTCTGATACAAGCCGCTAAGAGGGGATGCGGAGGAAGGTATCTGCTCAGGGAAGCTACTTCAGGTGCGACTCTTTCATAAGAGTGTCTCTCCTTTGAGGATGAAGATAGAACAGGGAACGACTACGGGCACATTAGGTACTGTGAGTAAAGGGCATGCTAAGGCGCTTAAGCCTGCCAAACACATATTGGATGTTCACCACCAGTGCAGATCCGCACTTAGTTTCTGCGTCGAAAACGCTTCCTACACTGAGAGGGAAGTGTGCTTTAGGAGGGATTCACTGCAGTGTTACGTCTGTTAAAGAAGGAAGCTTTTGGGACTGACTCTTGGTAACCCCAATAGGCGCACATAGCTTTCCAGTCTCAGCCGTCTATCCGTTGGACTATAGCAAGTTCTGTTTAAGGGAAACTCCTTCATGCGGAATGTCACTTCTCACAGTGTCTTTCCAGTGGAGGAAAGAAGATAGAACAACGACGGACAGAGAGAACGTTGCAACCCGTGAGTGAAGTACAGGGTAAGGCACCTAAGCCTCTATGATGCATACTGGATGTTCAACACCTGGGATTTTCCACAATGTCTACCACTTCTCAAAACACTTCCAATATAGGAGGGAACTGTGCTACCGTAAGATCTAATGACAGGGATGCATCTGTGCAAGGTTGAAAACTCGAGGATGTGTCTGGGTAGCAAACATGAAGTGTCTCATAAAGGCACCTTAGACTGGATGCGTAGGAGGTATCTGCTCAGGGAAGCTACTTCAGTTTTGTACTCATTCATAACAGTGCTTCTCCTTGGAGGAATGAAGGAAGAACACGGACGGACTAGGGGCACAGTAGGTACTGTGAATAAAGGACAGGATATGAACCTTACGCCTGGCAACCACATATTGGATGTTCACCACCAGTGTTGATCCGCACATAGGTTCTGCGTCTAAAACGCTTCCAACACTGAGAGGGAAGTGTGCTTTAGGAGGGATTCACTGCAGTGTTACGTCTGTTAAAGAAGGATGCTTTTGGGACTGACTCTGTGGTAACCGCATTAGGCGCACATAGCTTTCCAGTCTCAGACGTCTAACCGTTAGACTATAGGAAGTTCTGTTTAAGGGAAACTCCTTCATGCGGAATGTCACTTCTCACAGTGTCTTTGCAGTGGAGAAAAGAAGATAGAACAAGGACGGACAGAGAGAACGATGCAAACCGTGATTGAAGTACAGGGTAAGCCTCGTAGGCCTCTATTATGCATACTGGTAGTTCAACACCGGAGATGTTCCACAGTGTCTACCTCTTCTCAAAACACTTCCAGTATATGAGGGAACTCTGCTACATTAAGTTCTCACGACAGAGATGCGTCTGTGCTCAGTTGGAAAGTGTAGGACGTGTCTGGGTAGCAACCAGTAAGTGTCTGATACAAGCCGCTAAGAGGGGATGCGGAGGAAGGTATCTGCTCAGGGAAGCTACTTCAGGTGCGTACTCATTCATAACAGTGTCTCTCCTTTGAGGATGAAGATAGAACAGGGAACGCCTACGGGCACATTAGGTACTGTGAGTAAAGGGCATGCTAAGGCGCTTAAGCCTGCCAAACACATATTGGATGTTCACCACCAGTGCAGATCCGCACTTAGTTTCTGCGTCGAAAACGCTTCCTACACTGAGAGGGAACTGTGCTTTAGGAGGGATTCACTGCAGTGTTACGTCTGTTAAAGAAGGAAGCTTTTGGGACTGACTCTGTGGTAACCCCAATAGGCGCACATAGCTTTCCAGTCTCAGCCGTCTATCCGTTGGACTATAGCAAGTTCTGTTTGAGGGATATCCTTCATGCGGAATGTCACTTCTCACAGTGTCTTTCCAGTGGAGGAAAGAAGATAGAACAACGACGGACAGAGAGAACGTTGCAACCCGTGAGTGAAGTACAGGGTAAGGCACCTAAGCCTCTATGATGCATACTGGATGTTCAACACCTGGGATTTTCCACAATGTCTACCACTTCTCAAAACACTTCCAATATAGGAGGGAACTGTGCTACCGTAAGTTCTAATGACAGGGATGCATCTGTGCAAGGTTGAAAACTCGAGGATGTGTCTGGGTAGCAAACATGAAGTGTCTCATAAAGGCACCTTAGACTGGATGCGTAGTAGGTATCTGCTAGGGAAGCTACTTCAGTTTTGTACTCATTCATAACAGTGCTTCTCCTTGGAGGAATGAAGGAAGAACACGGACGGACTAGGGGCACAGTAGGTACTGTGAATAAAGGGCAGGCTATGAACCTTACGCCTGCCAACCACATATTGGATGTTCACCACCAGTGTTGATCCGCACATAGGTTCTGCGTCTAAAACGCTTCCAACACTGAGAGGGAAGTGTGCTTTAGGAGGGATTCACTGCAGTGTTACGTCTGTTAAAGAAGGATGGTTTTGGGACTGACTCTGTGGTAACCGCATTAGGCGCACATAGCTTTCCAGTCTCAGACGTCTAACCGTTAGACTATAGGAAGTTCTGTTTAAGGGAAACTCCTTCATGCGGAATGTCACTTCTCACAGTGTCTTTGCAGTGGAGAAAAGAAGATAGAACAAGGACGGACAGAGAGAACGATGCAAACCGTGATTGAAGTACAGGGTAAGCCTCGTAGGCCTCTATTATGCATACTGGTAGTTCAACACCGGAGATGTTCCACAGTGTCTACCTCTTCTCAAAACACTTCCAGTATATGAGGGAACTCTGCTACATTAAGTTCTCACGACAGAGATGCGTCTGTACGCAGTTGGAAAGTGTAGGACGTGTCTGGGTAGCAACCAGTAAGTGTCTGATACAAGCCGCTAAGAGGGGATGCGGAGGAAGGTATCTGCTCAGGGAAGCTACTTCAGGTGCGACTCATTCATAAGAGTGTCTCTCCTTTGAGGATGAAGATAGAACAGGGAACGACTACGGGCACATTAGGTACTGTGAGTAAAGGGCATGCTAAGGCGCTTAAGCCTGCCAAACACATATTGGATGTTCACCACCAGTGCAGATCCGCACTTAGTTTCTGCGTCGAAAACGCTTCCTACACTGAGAGGGAAGTGTGCTTTAGGAGGGATTCACTGCAGTGTTACGTCTGTTAAAGAAGGAAGCTTTTGGGACTGACTCTTGGTAACCCCAATAGGCGCACATAGCTTTCCAGTCTCAGCCGTCTATCCGTTGGACTATAGCAAGTTCTGTTTAAGGGAAACTCCTTCATGCGGAATGTCACTTCTCACAGTGTCTTTCCAGTGGAGGAAAGAAGATAGAACAACGACGGACAGAGAGAACGTTGCAACCCGTGAGTGAAGTACAGGGTAAGGCACCTAAGCCTCTATGATGCATACTGGATGTTCAACACCTGGGATTTTCCACAATGTCTACCACTTCTCAAAACACTTCCAATATAGGAGGGAACTGTGCTACCATAAGATCTAATGACAGGGATGCATCTGTGCAAGGTTGAAAACTCGAGGATGTGTCTGGGTAGCAAACATGAAGTGTCTCATAAAGGCACCTTAGACTGGATGCGTAGGAGGTATCTGCTCAGGGAAGCTACTTCAGTTTTGTACTCATTCATAACAGTGCTTCTCCTTGGAGGAATGAAGGAAGAACACGGACGGACTAGGGGCACAGTAGGTACTGTGAATAAAGGGCAGGCTATGAACCTTACGCCTGCCAACCACATATTGGATGTTCACCACCAGTGTTGATCCGCACATAGGTTCTGCGTCTAAAACGCTTCCAACACTGAGAGGGAAGTGTGCTTTAGGAGGGATTCACTGCAGTGTTACGTCTGTTAAAGAAGGATGCTTTTGGGACTGACTCTGTGGTAACCGCATTAGGCGCACATAGCTTTCCAGTCTCAGACGTCTAACCGTTAGACTATAGGAAGTTCTGTTTAAGGGAAACGCCTTCATGCGGAATGTCACTTCTCACAGTGTCTTTGCAGTGGAGAAAAGAAGATAGAACAAGGACGGACAGAGAGAACGATGCAAACCGTGATTGAAGTACAGGGTAAGCCTCGTAGGCCTCTATTATGCATACTGGTAGTTCAACACCGGAGATGTTCCACAGTGTCTACCTCTTCTCAAAACACTTCCAGTATATGAGGGAACTCTGCTACATTAAGTTCTCACGACAGAGATGCGTCTGTGCTCAGTTGGAAAGTGTAGGACGTGTCTGGGTAGCAACCAGTAAGTGTCTGATACAAGCCGCTAAGAGGGGATGCGGAGGAAGGTATCTGCTCAGGGAAGCTACTTCAGGTGCGTACTCATTCATAACAGTGTCTCTCCTTTGAGGATGAAGATAGAACAGGGAACGACTACGGGCACATTAGGTACTGTGAGTAAAGGGCATGCTAAGGCGCTTAAGCCTGCCAAACACATATTGGATGTTCACCACCAGTGCAGATCCGCACTTAGTTTCTGCGTCGAAAACGCTTCCTACACTGAGAGGGAACTGTGCTTTAGGAGGGATTCACTGCAGTGTTACGTCTGTTAAAGAAGGAAGCTTTTGGGACTGACTCTGTGGTAACCCCAATAGGCGCACATAGCTTTCCAGTCTCAGCCGTCTATCCGTTGGACTATAGCAAGTTCTGTTTAAGGGAAACTCCTTCATGCGGAATGTCACTTCTCACAGTGTCTTTCCAGTGGAGGAAAGAAGATAGAACAACGACGGACAGAGAGAACGTTGCAACCCGTGAGTGAAGTACAGGGTAAGGCACCTAAGCCTCTATGATGCATACTGGATGTTCAACACCTGGGATTTTCCACAATGTCTACCACTTCTCAAAACACTTCCAATATAGGAGGGAACTGTGCTACCGTAAGTTCTAATGACAGGGATGCATCTGTGCAAGGTTGAAAACTCGAGGATGTGTCTGGGTAGCAAACATGAAGTGTCTCATAAAGGCACCTTAGACTGGATGCGTAGTAGGTATCTGCTAGGGAAGCTACTTCAGTTTTGTACTCATTCATAACAGTGCTTCTCCTTGGAGGAATGAAGGAAGAACACGGACGGACTAGGGGCACAGTAGGTACTGTGAATAAAGGGCAGGCTATGAACCTTACGCCTGCCAACCACATATTGGATGTTCACCACCAGTGTTGATCCGCACATAGGTTCTGCGTCTAAAACGCTTCCAACACTGAGAGGGAAGTGTGCTTTAGGAGGGATTCACTGCAGTGTTACGTCTGTTAAAGAAGGATGGTTTTGGGACTGACTCTGTGGTAACCGCATTAGGCGCACATAGCTTTCCAGTCTCAGACGTCTAACCGTTAGACTATAGGAAGTTCTGTTTAAGGGAAACTCCTTCATGCGGAATGTCACTTCTCACAGTGTCTTTGCAGTGGAGAAAAGAAGATAGAACAAGGACGGACAGAGAGAACGATGCAAACCGTGATTGAAGTACAGGGTAAGCCTCGTAGGCCTCTATTATGCATACTGGTAGTTCAACACCGGAGATGTTCCACAGTGTCTACCTCTTCTCAAAACACTTCCAGTATATGAGGGAACTCTGCTACATTAAGTTCTCACGACAGAGATGCGTCTGTGCTCAGTTGGAAAGTGTAGGACGTGTCTGGGTAGCAACCAGTAAGTGTCTGATACAAGCCGCTAAGAGGGGATGCGGAGGAAGGTATCTGCTCAGGGAAGCTACTTCAGGTGCGACTCATTCATAAGAGTGTCTCTCCTTTGAGGATGAAGATAGAACAGGGAACGACTACGGGCACATTAGGTACTGTGAGTAAAGGGCATGCTAAGGCGCTTAAGCCTGCCAAACACATATTGGATGTTCACCACCAGTGCAGATCCGCACTTAGTTTCTGCGTCGAAAACGCTTCCTACACTGAGAGGGAAGTGTGCTTTAGGAGGGATTCACTGCAGTGTTACGTCTGTTAAAGAAGGAAGCTTTTGGGACTGACTCTTGGTAACCCCAATAGGCGCACATAGCTTTCCAGTCTCAGCCGTCTATCCGTTGGACTATAGCAAGTTCTGTTTAAGGGAAACTCCTTCATGCGGAATGTCACTTCTCACAGTGTCTTTCCAGTGGAGGAAAGAAGATAGAACAACGACGGACAGAGAGAACGTTGCAACCCGTGAGTGAAGTACAGGGTAAGGCACCTAAGCCTCTATGATGCATACTGGATGTTCAACACCTGGGATTTTCCACAATGTCTACCACTTCTCAAAACACTTCCAATATAGGAGGGAACTGTGCTACCGTAAGATCTAATGACAGGGATGCATCTGTGCAAGGTTGAAAACTCGAGGATGTGTCTGGGTAGCAAACATGAAGTGTCTCATAAAGGCACCTTAGACTGGATGCGTAGGAGGTATCTGCTCAGGGAAGCTACTTCAGTTTTGTACTCATTCATAACAGTGCTTCTCCTTGGAGGAATGAAGGAAGAACACGGACGGACTAGGGGCACAGTAGGTACTGTGAATAAAGGACAGGCTATGAACCTTACGCCTGCCAACCACATATTGGATGTTCACCACCAGTGTTGATCCGCACATAGGTTCTGCGTCTAAAACGCTTCCAACACTGAGAGGGAAGTGTGCTTTAGGAGGGATTCACTGCAGTGTTACGTCTGTTAAAGAAGGATGCTTTTGGGACTGACTCTGTGGTAACCGCATTAGGCGCACATAGCTTTCCAGTCTCAGACGTCTAACCGTTAGACTATAGGAAGTTCTGTTTAAGGGAAACGCCTTCATGCGGAATGTCACTTCTCACAGTGTCTTTGCAGTGGAGAAAAGAAGATAGAACAAGGACGGACAGAGAGAACGATGCAAACCGTGATTGAAGTACAGGGTAAGCCTCGTAGGCCTCTATTATGCATACTGGTAGTTCAACACCGGAGATGTTCCACAGTGTCTACCTCTTCTCAAAACACTTCCAGTATATGAGGGAACTCTGCTACATTAAGTTCTCACGACAGAGATGCGTCTGTGCTCAGTTGGAAAGTGTAGGACGTGTCTGGGTAGCAACCAGTAAGTGTCTGATACAAGCCGCTAAGAGGGGATGCGGAGGAAGGTATCTGCTCAGGGAAGCTACTTCAGGTGCGTACTCATTCATAACAGTGTCTCTCCTTTGAGGATGAAGATAGAACAGGGAACGCCTACGGGCACATTAGGTACTGTGAGTAAAGGGCATGCTAAGGCGCTTAAGCCTGCCAAACACATATTGGATGTTCACCACCAGTGCAGATCCGCACTTAGTTTCTGCGTCGAAAACGCTTCCTACACTGAGAGGGAAGTGTGCTTTAGGAGGGATTCACTGCAGTGTTACGTCTGTTAAAGAAGGAAGCTTTTGGGACTGACTCTGTGGTAACCCCAATAGGCGCACATAGCTTTCCAGTCTCAGCCGTCTATCCGTTGGACTATAGCAAGTTCTGTTTAAGGGAAACTCCTTCATGCGGAATGTCACTTCTCACAGTGTCTTTCCAGTGGAGGAAAGAAGATAGAACAACGACGGACAGAGAGAACGTTGCAACCCGTGAGTGAAGTACAGGGTAAGGCACCTAAGCCTCTATGATGCATACTGGATGTTCAACACCTGGGATTTTCCACAATGTCTACCACTTCTCAAAACACTTCCAATATAGGAGGGAACTGTGCTACCGTAAGATCTAATGACAGGGATGCATCTGTGCAAGGTTGAAAACTCGAGGATGTGTCTGGGTAGCAAACATGAAGTGTCTCATAAAGGCACCTTAGACTGGATGCGTAGGAGGTATCTGCTAGGGAAGCTACTTCAGTTTTGTACTCATTCATAACAGTGCTTCTCCTTGGAGGAATGAAGGAAGAACACGGACGGTCTAGGGGCACAGTAGGTACTGTGAATAAAGGGCAGGCTATGAACCTTACGCCTGCCAACCACATATTGGATGTTCACCACCAGTGTTGATCCGCACATAGGTTCTGCGTCTAAAACGCTTCCAACACTGAGAGGGAAGTGTGCTTTAGGAGGGATTCACTGCAGTGTTACGTCTGTTAAAGAAGGATGGTTTTGGGACTGACTCTGTGGTAACCGCATTAGGCGCACATAGCTTTCCAGTCTCAGACGTCTAACCGTTAGACTATAGGAAGTTCTGTTTAAGGGAAACTCCTTCATGCGGAATGTCACTTCTCACAGTGTCTTTGCAGTGGAGAAAAGAAGATAGAACAAGGACGGACAGAGAGAACGATGCAAACCGTGATTGAAGTACAGGGTAAGCCTCGTAGGCCTCTGTTATGCATACTGGTAGTTCAACACCGGAGATGTTCCACAGTGTCTAACTCTTCTCAAAACACTTCCAGTATATGAGGGAACTCTGCTACATTAAGTTCTCACGACAGAGATGCGTCTGTGCTCAGTTGGAAAGTGTAGGACGTGTCTGAATAGCAACCAGTAAGTGTCTGATACAAGCCACTAAGAGGGGATGCGGAGGAAGGTATCTGCTCAGGGAAGCTACTTCAGGTGCGTACTCATTCATAAGAGTGTCTCTCCTCTGAGGATGAAGATAGAACAGGGAACGACTACGGGCACATTAGGTACTGTGAGTAAAGGGCATGCTAAGGCGCTTAAGCCTGCCAAACACATATTGGATGTTCACCACCAGTGCAGATCCGCACTTAGTTTCTGCGTCGAAAACGCTTCCTACACTGAGAGGGAAGTGTGCTTTAGGAGGGATTCACTGCAGTGTTACGTCTGTTAAAGAAGGAAGCTTTTGGGACTGACTCTGTGGTAACCCCAATAGGCGCACATAGCTTTCCAGTCTCAGCCGTCTATCCGTTGGACTATAGCAAGTTCTGTTTAAGGGAAACTCCTTCATGCGGAATGTCACTTCTCACAGTGTCTTTCCAGTGGAGGAAAGAAGATAGAACAACGACGGACAGAGAGAACGTTGCAACCCGTGAGTGAAGTACAGGGTAAGGCACCTAAGCCTCTATGATGCATACTGGATGTTCAACACCTGGGATTTTCCACAATGTCTACCACTTCTCAAAACACTTCCAATATAGGAGGGAACTGTGCTACCGTAAGTTCTAATGACAGGGATGCATCTGTGCAAGGTTGAAAACTCGAGGATGTGTCTGGGTAGCAAACATGAAGTGTCTCATAAAGGCACCTTAGACTGGATGCGTAGTAGGTATCTGCTAGGGAAGCTACTTCAGTTTTGTACTCATTCATAACAGTGCTTCTCCTTGGAGGAATGAAGGAAGAACACGGACGGACTAGGGGCACAGTAGGTACTGTGAATAAAGGGCAGGCTATGAACCTTACGCCTGCCAACCACATATTGGATGTTCACCACCAGTGTTGATCCGCACATAGGTTCTGCGTCTAAAACGCTTCCAACACTGAGAGGGAAGTGTGCTTTAGGAGGGATTCACTGCAGTGTTACGTCTGTTAAAGAAGGATGCTTTTGGGACTGACTCTGTGGTAACCGCATTAGGCGCACATAGATTTCCAGTCTCAGACGTCTAACCGTTAGACTATAGGAAGTTCTGTTTAAGGGAAACTCCTTCATGCGGAATGTCACTTCTCACAGTGTCTTTGCAGTGGAGAAAAGAAGATAGAACAAGGACGGACAGAGAGAACGATGCAAACCGTGATTGAAGTACAGGGTAAGCCTCGTAGGCCTCTATTATGCATACTGGTAGTTCAACACCGGAGATGTTCCACAGTGTCTACCTCTTCTCAAAACACTTCCAGTATATGAGGGAACTCTGCTACATTAAGTTCTCACGACAGAGATGCGTCTGTGCTCAGTTGGAAAGTGTAGGACGTGTCTGGGTAGCAACCAGTAAGTGTCTGATACAAGCCGCTAAGGGGGGATGCGGAGGAAGGTATCTGCTCAGGGAAGCTACTTCAGGTGCGTACTCATTCATAACAGTGTCTCTCCTTTGAGGATGAAGATAGAACAGGGAACGACTACGGGCACTTTAGGTACTGTGAGTAAAGGGCATGCTAAGGCGCTTAAGCCTGCCAAACACATATTGGATGTTCACCACCAGTGCAGATCCGCACTTAGTTTCTGCGTCGAAAACGCTTCCTACACTGAGAGGGAAGTGTGCTTTAGGAGGGATTCACTGCAGTGTTACGTCTGTTAAAGAAGGAAGCTTTTGGGACTGACTCTGTGGTAACCCCAATAGGCGCACATAGCTTTCCAGTCTCAGCCGTCTATCCGTTGGACTATAGCAAGTTCTGTTTAAGGGAAACTCCTTCATGCGGAATGTCACTTCTCACAGTGTCTTTCCAGTGGAGGAAAGAAGATAGAACAACGACGGACAGAGAGAACGTTGCAACCCGTGAGTGAAGTACAGGGTAAGGCACCTAAGCCTCTATGATGCATACTGGATGTTCAACACCTGGGATTTTCCACAATGTCTACCACTTCTCAAAACACTTCCAATATAGGAGGGAACTGTGCTACCGTAAGATCTAATGACAGGGATGCATCTGTGCAAGGTTGAAAACTCGAGGATGTGTCTGGGTAGCAAACATGAAGTGTCTCATAAAGGCACCTTAGACTGGATGCGTAGGAGGTATCTGCTCAGGTAAGCTACTTCAGTTTTGTACTCATTCATAACAGTGCTTCTCCTTGGAGGAATGAAGGAAGAACACGGACGGACTAGGGGCACATTAGGTACTGTGAATAAAGGGCAGGCTATGAACCTTACGCCTGCCAACCACATATTGGATGTTCACCACCAGTGTTGATCCGCACATAGGTTCTGCGTCTAAAACGCTTCCAACACTGAGAGGGAAGTGTGCTTTAGGAGGGATTCACTGCAGTGTTACGTCTGTTAAAGAAGGATGCTTTTGGGACTGACTCTGTGGTAACCGCATTAGGCGCACATAGCTTTCCAGTCTCAGACGTCTAACCGTTAGACTATAGGAAGTTCTGTTTAAGGGAAACTCCTTCATGCGGAATGTCACTTCTCACAGTGTCTTTGCAGTGGAGAAAAGAAGATAGAACAAGGACGGACAGAGAGAACGATGCAAACCGTGATTGAAGTACAGGGTAAGCCTCGTAGGCCTCTATTATGCATACTGGTAGTTCAACACCGGAGATGTTCCACAGTGTCTACCTCTTCTCAAAACACTTCCAGTATATGAGGGAACTCTGCTACATTAAGTTCTCACGACAGAGATGCGTCTGTGCTCAGTTGGAAAGTGTAGGACGTGTCTGGGTAGCAACCAGTAAGTGTCTGATACAAGCCGCTAAGAGGGGATGCGGAGGAAGGTATCTGCTCAGGGAAGCTACTTCAGGTGCGTACTCATTCATAACAGTGTCTCTCCTTTGAGGATGAAGATAGAACAGGGAACGCCTACGGGCACATTAGGTACTGTGAGTAAAGGGCATGCTAAGGCGCTTAAGCCTGCCAAACACATATTGGATGTTCACCACCAGTGCAGATCCGCACTTAGTTTCTGCGTCGAAAACGCTTCCTACACTGAGAGGGAAGTGTGCTTTAGGAGGGATTCACTGCAGTGTTACGTCTGTTAAAGAAGGAAGCTTTTGGGACTGACTCTGTGGTAACCCCAATAGGCGCACATAGCTTTCCAGTCTCAGCCGTCTATCCGTTGGACTATAGCAAGTTCTGTTTAAGGGAAACTCCTTCATGCGTAATGTCACTTCTCACAGTGTCTTTCCAGTGGAGGAAAGAAGATAGAACAACGACGGACAGAGAGAACGTTGCAACCCGTGAGTGAAGTACAGGGTAAGGCACCTAAGCCTCTATGATGCATACTGGATGTTCAACACCTGGGATTTTCCACAATGTCTACCACTTCTCAAAACACTTCCAATATAGGAGGGAACTGTGCTACCGTAAGATCTAATGACAGGGATGCATCTGTGCAAGGTTGAAAACTCGAGGATGTGTCTGGGTAGCAAACATGAAGTGTCTCATAAAGGCACCTTAGACTGGATGCGTAGGAGGTATCTGCTCAGGGAAGCTACTTCAGTTTTGTACTCATTCATAACAGTGCCTCTCCTTGGAGGAATGAAGGAAGAACACGGACGGACTAGGGGCACATTAGGTACTGTGAATAAAGGGCAGGCTATGAACCTTACGCCTGCCAACCACATATTGGATGTTCACCACCAGTGTTGATCCGCACATAGGTTCTGCGTCTAAAACGCTTCCAACACTGAGAGGGAAGTGTGTTTTAGGAGGGATTCACTGCAGTGTTACGTCTGTTAAAGAAGGATGCTTTTGGGACTGACTCTGTGGTAACCGCATTAGGCGCAATAGCTTTCCAGTCTCAGACGTTTAACCGTTAGACTATAGGAAGTTCTGTTTAAGGGAAACTCCTTCATGCGGAATGTCACTTCTCACAGTGTCTTTGCAGTGGAGAAAAGAAGATAGAACAAGGACGGACAGAGAGAACGATGCAAACCGTGATTGAAGTACAGGGTAAGCCTCGTAGGCCTCTATTATGCATACTGGTAGTTCAACACCGGAGATGTTCCACAGTGTCTACCTCTTCTCAAAACACTTCCAGTATATGAGGGAACTCTGCTACATTAAGTTCTCACGACAGAGATGCGTCTGTGCTCATTTGGAAAGTGTAGGACGTGTCTGGGTAGCAACCAGTAAGTGTCTGATACAAGCCGCTAAGAGGGGATGCGGAGGAAGGTATCTGCTCAGGGAAGCTACTTCAGGTACGTACTCATTCATAAGAGTGTCTCTCCTTTGAGGATGAAGATAGAACAGGGAACGACTACGGGCACATTAGGTACTGTGAGTAAAGGGCATGCTAAGGCGCTTAAGCCAGGCAAACACATATTGGATGTTCACCACCAGTGCAGATCCGCACTGAGTTTCTGCGTCGAAAACGCTTCCTACACTGAGAGGGAAGTGTGCTTTAGGAGGGATTCACTGCAGTGTTACGTCTGTTAAAGAAGGATGCTTTTGGGACTGACTCTGTGGTAACCGCATTAGGCGCACATAGCTTTCCAGTCTCAGACGTCTAACCGTTAGACTATAGGAAGTTCTGTTTAAGGGAAACTCCTTCATGCGGAATGTCACTTCTCACAGTGTCTTTGCAGTGGAGAAAAGAAGATAGAACAAGGACGGACAGAGAGAACGATGCAAACCGTGATTGAAGTACAGGGTAAGCCTCGTAGGCCTCTATTATGCATACTGGTAGTTCAACACCGGAGATGTTCCACAGTGTCTACCTCTTCTCAAAACACTTCCAGTATATGAGGGAACTCTGCTACATTAAGTTCTCACGACAGAGATGCGTCTGTGCTCAGTTGGAAAGTGTAGGACGTGTCTGGGTAGCAACCAGTAAGTGTCTGATACAAGCCGCTAAGAGGGGATGCGGAGGAAGGTATCTGCTCAGGGAAGCTACTTCAGGTGCGTACTCATTCATAAGAGTGTCTCTCCTTTGAGGATGAAGATAGAACAGGGAACGACTACGGGCACATTAGGTACTGTGAGTAAAGGGCATGCTAAGGCGCTTAAGCCTGCCAAACACATATTGGATGTTCACCACCAGTGCAGATCCGCACTTAGTTTCTGCGTCGAAAACGCTTCCTACACTGAGAGGGAAGTGTGCTTTAGGAGGGATTCACTGCAGTGTTACGTCTGTTAAAGAAGGAAGCTTTTGGGACTGACTCTGTGGTAACCCCAATAGGCGCACATAGCTTTCCAGTCTCAGCCGTCTATCCGTTGGACTATAGCAAGTTCTGTTTAAGGGAAACTCCTTCATGCGGAATGTCACTTCTCACAGTGTCTTTCCAGTGGAGGAAAGAAGATAGAACAACGACGGACAGAGAGAACGTTGCAACCCGTGAGTGAAGTACAGGGTAAGGCACCTAAGCCTCTATGATGCATACTGGATGTTCAACACCTGGGATTTTCCACAATGTCTACCACTTCTCAAAACACTTCCAATATAGGAGGGAACTGTGCTACCGTAAGTTCTAATGACAGGGATGCATCTGTGCAAGGTTGAAAACTCGAGGATGTGTCTGGGTAGCAAACATGAAGTGTCTCATAAAGGCACCTTAGACTGGATGCGTAGTAGGTATCTGCTAGGGAAGCTACTTCAGTTTTGTACTCATTCATAACAGTGCTTCTCCTTGGAGGAATGAAGGAAGAACACGGACGGACTAGGGGCACATTAGGTACTGTGAATAAAGGGCAGGCTATGAACCTTACGCCTGCCAACCACATATTGGATGTTCACCACCAGTGTTGATCCGCACATAGGTTCTGCGTCTAAAACGCTTCCAACACTGAGAGGGAAGTGTGCTTTAGGAGGGATTCACTGCAGTGTTACGTCTGTTAAAGAAGGATGCTTTTGGGACTGACTCTGTGGTAACCGCATTAGGCGCACATAGCTTTCCAGTCTCAGACGTCTAACCGTTAGACTATAGGAAGTTCTGTTTAAGGGAAACTCCTTCATGCGGGATGTCACTTCTCACAGTGTCTTTGCAGTGGAGAAAAGAAGATAGAACAAGGACGGACAGAGAGAACGATGCAAACCGTGATTGAAGTACAGGGTAAGCCTCGTAGGCCTCTATTATGCATACTGGTAGTTCAACACCGGAGATGTTCCACAGTGTCTACCTCTTCTCAAAACACTTCCAGTATATGAGGGAACTCTGCTACATTAAGTTCTCACGACAGAGATGCGTCTGTGCTCAGTTGGAAAGTGTAGGACGTGTCTGGGTAGCAACCAGTAAGTGTCTGATACAAGCCGCTAAGAGGGGATGCGGAGGAAGGTATCTGCTCAGGGAAGCTACTTAAGGTGCGTACTCATTCATAAGAGTGTCTCTCCTTTGAGGATGAAGATAGAACAGGGAACGACTACGGGCACATTAGGTACTGTGAGTAAAGGGCATGCTAAGGCGCTTAAGCCAGCCAAACACATATTGGATGTTCACCACCAGTGCAGATCCGCACTTACTTTCTGCGTCGAAAACGCTTCCTACACTGAGAGGGAAGTGTGCTTTAGGAGGGATTCACTGCAGTGTTACGTCTGTTAAAGAAGGATGCTTTTGGGACTGACTCTCTGGTAACCGCATTAGGCGCACATAGCTCTCCAGTCTCAGACGTCTAACCGTTAGACTATAGGAAGTTCTGTTTAAGGGAAACTCCTTCATGCGGAATGTCACTTCTCACAGTGTCTTTGCAGTGGAGAAAAGAAGATAGAACAAGGACGGACAGAGAGAACGATGCAAACCGTTATTGAAGTACAGGGTAAGTCTCGTAGGCCTCTACTATGCATACTGGTAGTTCAACACCGGAGATGTTCCACAGTGTCTAACTCTTCTCAAAACACTTCCAGTATATGAGGGAACTCTGCTACATTAAGTTCTCACGACAGAGATGCGTCTGTGCTCAGTTGGAAAGTGTAGGACGTGTCTGGGTAGCAACAAGTAAGTGTCTGATACAAGCCGCTAAGAGGGGATGCAGAGGAAGTTATCTGCTCAGGGAAGCTACTTCAGGTGCGTACTCATTCATAAGAGTGTCTCTCCTTTGAGGATGAAGATAGAACAGGGAACGACTACGGGCACATTAGGTACTGTGAGTAAAGGGCATGCTAAGGCGCTTAAGCCTGCCAAACACATATTGGATGTTCACCACCAGTGCAGATCCATACTTAGTTTCTGCGTCGAAAACACTTCCTACACTGAGAGGGAAGTGTGCTTTAGGAGGGATTCACTGCAGTGTTACGTCTGTTAAAGAAGGATGCTTTTGGGACTGACTCTCTGGTAACCGCATTAGGCGCACATAGCTCTCCAGTCTCAGACGTCTAACCGTTAGACTATAGGAAGTTCTGTTTAAGGGAAACTCCTTCATGCGGAATGTCACTTCTCACAGTGTCTTTGCAGTGGAGAAAAGAAAATAGAACAAGGACGGACAGAGAGAACGATGCAAACCGTGATTGAAGTACAGGGTAAGCCTCGTAGGCCTCTATTATGCATACTGGTAGTTCAACACCGGAGATGTTCCACAGTGTCTAACTCTTCTCAAAACACTTCCAGTATATGAGGGAACTCTGCTACATTAAGTTCTCACGACAGAGATGCGTCTGTGCTCAGTTGGAAAGTGTAGGACGTGTCTGGGTAGCAACCAGTAAGTGTCTGATACAAGCCGCTAAGAGGGGATGCAGAGGAAGTTATCTGCTCAGGGAAGCTACTTCAGGTGCGTACTCATTCATAAGAGTGTCTCTCCTTTGAGGATGAAGATAGAACAGGGAACGACTACGGGCACATTAGGTACTATGAATAAAGGGCATGCTAAGGCGCTTAAGCCTGCCAAACACATATTGGATGTTCACCACCAGTGCAGATCCACACTTAGTTTCTGCGTCGAAAACGCTTCCTACACTGAGAGGGAAGTGTGCTTTAGGAGGGATTCACTGCAGTGTTACGTCTGTTAAAGAAGGATGCTTTTGGGACTGACTCTGTGGTAACCGTATTAGGCGCACATAGCTTTCCAGTCTCAGACGTCTAACCGTTAGACTATAGGAAGTTCTGTTTAAGGGAAACTCCTTCATGCGGAATGTCACTTCTCACAGTGTCTTTGCAGTGGAGAAAAGAAGATAGAACAAGGACGGACAGAGAGAACGATGCAAACCGTGATTGAAGTACAGGGTAAGCCTCGTAGGCCTCTATTATGCATACTGGTAGTTCAACACCGGAGATGTTCCACAGTGTCTACCTCTTCTCAAAACACATCCAGTATATGAGGGAACTCTGCTACATTAAGTTCTCACGACAGAGATGCGTCTGTGCTCAGTTGGAAAGTGTAGGACGTGTCTGGGTAGCAACCAGTAAGTGTCTGATACAAGCCGCTAAGAGGGGATGCGGAGGAAGGTATCTGCTCAGGGAAGCTACTTCAGGTGCGACTCATTCATAAGAGTGTCTCTCCTTTGACGATGAAGATAGAACAGGGAACGACTACGGGCACATTAGGTACTGTGAGTAAAGGGCATGCTAAGGCGCTTAAGCCAGGCAAACACATATTGGATGTTCACCACCAGTGCAGATCCGCACTTATTTTCTGCGTCGAAAACGCTTCCTACACTGAGAGGGAAGTGTGCTTTAGGAGGGATTCACTGCAGTGATACGTCTGTTAAAGAAGGAAGCTTTTGGGACTGACTCTGTGATAACACCAATAGGCGCACATAGCTTTCCAGTCTCAGCCGTCTATCCGTTGGACTATAGCAAGTTCTGTTTAAGGGAAACTCCTTCATGCGGAATGTCACTTCTCACAGTGTCTTTCCAGTGGAGGAAAGAAGATAGAACAACGACGGACAGAGAGAACGTTGCAACCCGTGAGTGAAGTACAGGGTAAGGCACCTAAGCCTCTATGATGCATACTGGATGTTCAACACCTGGGATTTTCCACAATGTCTACCACTTCTCAAAACACTTCCAATATAGGAGGGAACTGTGCTACCGTAAGATCTAATGACAGGGATGCATCTGTGCAAGGTTGAAAACTCGAGGATGTGTCTGGGTAGCAAACATGAAGTGTCTCATAAAGGCACCTTAGAATGGATGCGTAGGAGGTATCTGCTCAGGGAAGCTACTTCAGTTTTGTACTCATTCATAACAGTGCTTCTCCTTGGAGGAATGAAGGAAGAACCCGGACGGACTAGGGGCACATTAGGTACTGTGAATAAAGGGCAGGCTATGAAACTTACGCCTGCCAACCACATATTGGATGTTCACCACCAGTGTTGATCCGCACATAGGTTCTGCGTCTAAAACGCTTCCAACACTGAGAGGGAAGTGTTCTTTAGGAGGGATTCACTGCAGTGTTACGTCTGTTAAAGAAGGATGCTTTTGGGACTGACTCTGTGGTAACCGCATTAGGCGCACATAGCTTTCCAGTCTCAGACGTCTAACCGTTAGACTATAGGAAGTTCTGTTTAAGGGAAACTCCTTCATGCGGAATGTCACTTCTCACAGTGTCTTTGCAGTGGAGAAAAGAAGATAGAACAAGGACGGACAGAGAGAACGATGCAAACCGTGATTGAAGTACAGGGTAAGCCTCGTAGGCCTCTATTATGCATACTGGTAGTTCAACACCGGAGATGTTCCACAGTGTCTACCTCTTCTCAAAACACTTCCAGTATATGAGGGAACTCTGCTACATTAAGTTCTCACGACAGAGATGCGTCTGTGCTCAGTTGGAAAGTGTAGGACGTGTCTGGGTAGCAACCAGTAAGTGTCTGATACAAGCCGCTAAGAGGGGATGCGGAGGAAGGTATCTGCTCAGGGAAGCTACTTCAGGTGCGTACTCATTCATAAGAGTGTCTCTCCTTTGAGGATGAAGATAGAACAGGGAACGACTACGGGCACATTAGGTACTGTGAGTAAAGGGCATGCTAAGGCGCTTAAGCCAGGCAAACACATATTGGATGTTCACCACCAGTGCAGATCCGCACTTAGTTTCTGCGTCGAAAACGCTTCCTACACTGAGAGGGAAGTGTGCTTTAGGAGGGATTCACTGCAGTGTTACGTCTGTTAAAGAAGGAAGCTTTTGGGACTGACTCTGTGGTAACCCCAATAGGCGCACATATCTTTCCAGTCTCAGCCGTCTATCCGTTGGACTATAGCAAGTTCTGTTTAAGGGAAACTCCTTAATGCGGAATGTCACTTCTCACAGTGTCTTTCCAGTGGAGGAAAGAAGATAGAACAACGACGGACAGAGAGAACGTTGCAACCCGTGAGTGAAGTACAGGGTAAGGCACCTAAGCCTCTATGATGCATACTGGATGTTCAACACCTGGGATTTTCCACAATGTCTACCACTTCTCAAAACACTTCCAATATAGGAGGGAACTGTGCTACCGTAAGATCTAATGACAGGGATGCATCTGTGCAAGGTTGAAAACTCGAGGATGTGTCTGGGTAGCAAACATGAAGTGTCTCATAAAGGCACCTTAGACTGGATGCGTAGGAGGTATCTGCTCAGGGAAGCTACTTCAGTTTTGTACTCATTCATAACAGTGCTTCTCCTTGGAGGAATGAAGGAAGAACCCGGACGGACTAGGGGCACATTAGGTACTGTGAATAAAGGGCAGGCTATGAAACTTACGCCTGCCAACCACATATTGGATGTTCACCACCAGTGTTGATCCGCACATAGGTTCTGCGTCTAAAACGCTTCCAACACTGAGAGGGAAGTGTTCTTTAGGAGGGATTCACTGCAGTGTTACGTCTGTTAAAGAAGGATGCTTTTGGGACTGACTCTGTGGTAACCGCATTAGGCGCACATAGCTTTCCAGTCTCAGACGTCTAACCGTTAGACTATAGGAAGTTCTGTTTAAGGGAAACTCCTTCATGCGGAATGTCACTTCTCACAGTGTCTTTGCAGTGGAGAAAAGAAGATAGAACAAGGACGGACAGAGAGAACGATGCAAACCGTGATTGAAGTACAGGGTAAGCCTCGTAGGCCTCTATTATGCATACTGGTAGTTCAACACCGGAGATGTTCCACAGTGTCTACCTCTTCTCAAAACACTTCCAGTATATGAGGGAACTCTGCTACATTAAGTTCTCACGACAGAGATGCGTCTGTGCTCAGTTGGAAAGTGTAGGACGTGTCTGGGTAGCAACCAGTAAGTGTCTGATACAAGCCGCTAAGAGGGGATGCGGAGGAAGGTATCTGCTCAGGGAAGCTACTTCAGGTGCGTACTCATTCATAAGAGTGTCTCTCCTTTGAGGATGAAGATAGAACAGGGAACGACTACGGGCACATTAGGTACTGTGAGTAAAGGGCATGCTAAGGCGCTTAAGCCAGGCAAACACATATTGGATGTTCACCACCAGTGCAGATCCGCACTTAGTTTCTGCGTCGAAAACGCTTCCTACACTGAGAGGGAAGTGTGCTTTAGGAGGGATTCACTGCAGTGTTACGTCTGTTAAAGAAGGAAGCTTTTGGGACTGACTCTGTGGTAACCGCATTAGGCGCACATAGCTTTCCATCTCAGACGTCTAACCGTTAGACTATAGGAAGTTCTGTTTAAGGGAAACTCCTTCATGCGGAATGTCACTTCTCACAGTGTCTTTGCAGTAGAGAAAAGAAGATAGAACAAGGACGGACAGAGAGAACGATGCAAACCGTGATTGAAGTACAGGGTAAGCCTCGTAGGCCTCTATTATGCATACTGGTTGTTCAACACCGGAGATGTTCCACAGTGTCTAACTCTTCTCAAAACACTTCAAAAAAAAAAAAAAAAAAAAAAAAACACTTCCAGTATATGAGGGAACTCTGCTACATTAATTTCTCACGACAGAGATGCGTCTGTGCTCAGTTGGAAAGTGTAGGACGTGTCTGGGTAGCAACCAGTAAGTGTCTGATACAAGCAGCTAAGAGGGGATGCGGAGGAAGGTATCTGCTCAGGGAAGCTACTTCAGGTGCGTACTCATTCATAAGAGTGTCTCTCCTTTGAGGATGAAGATAGAACAGGGAACGACTACGGGCACATTAGGTACTGTGAGTAAAGGGCATGCTAAGGCGCTTAAGCCTGCCAAACACATATTGGATGTTCACCACCAGTGCAGATCCACACTTAGTTTCTGCGTCGAAAACGCTTCCTACACTGAGAGGGAAGTGTGCTTTAGGAGGGATTCACTGCAGTGTTACGTCTGTTAAAGAAGGATGCTTTTGGGACTGACTCTGTGGTAACCGCATTAGGCGCACATAGCTTTCCAGTCTCAGACGTCTAACCGTTAGACTATAGGAAGTTCTGTTTAAGGGAAACTCCTTCATGCGGAATGTCACTTCTCACAGTGTCTTTGCAGTGGAGAAAAGAAGATAGAACAAGGACGGACAGAGAGAACGATGCAAACCGTGATTGAAGTACAGGGTAAGCCTCGTAGGCCTCTATTATGCATACTGGTAGTTCAACACCGGAGATGTTCCACAGTGTCTACCTCTTCTCAAAACACATCCAGTATATGAGGGAACTCTGCTACATTAAGTTCTCACGACAGAGATGCGTCTGTGCTCAGTTGGAAAGTGTAGGACGTGTCTGGGTAGCAACCAGTAAGTGTCTGATACAAGCCGCTAAGAGGGGATGCGGAGGAAGGTATCTGCTCAGGGAAGCTACTTCAGGTGCGACTCATTCATAAGAGTGTCTCTCCTTTGACGATGAAGATAGAACAGGGAACGACTACGGGCACATTAGGTACTGTGAGTAAAGGGCATGCTAAGGCGCTTAAGCCTGCAAACACATATTGGATGTTCACCACCAGTGCAGATCCGCACTTAGTTTCTGCGTCGAAAACGCTTCCTACACTGAGAGGGAAGTGTGCTTTAGGAGGGATTCACTGCAGTGTTACGTCTGTTAAAGAAGGAAGCTTTTGGGACTGACTCTGTGGTAACCCCAATAGGCGCACATAGCTTTCCAGTCTCAGCCGTCTATCCGTTGGACTATAGCAAGTTCTGTTTAAGGGAAACTCCTTCATGCGGAATGTCACTTCTCACAGTGTCTTTCCAGTGGAGGAAAGAAGATAGAACAACGACGGACAGAGAGAACGTTGCAACCCGTGAGTGAAGTACAGGGTAAGGCACCTAAGCCTCTATGATGCATACTGGATGTTCAACACCTGGGATTTTCCACAATGTCTACCACTTCTCAAAACACTTCCAATATAGGAGGGAACTGTGCTACCGTAAGATCTAATGACAGGGATGCATCTGTGCAAGGTTGAAAACTCGAGGATGTGTCTGGGTAGCAAACATGAAGTGTCTCATAAAGGCACCTTAGACTGGATGTGTAGGAGGTATCTGCTCAGGGAAGCTACTTCAGTTTTGTACTCATTCATAACAGTGCTTCTCCTTGGAGGAATGAAGGAAGAACACGGACGGACTAGGGGCACATTAGGTACTGTGAATAAAGGGCAGGCTATGAACCTTACGCCTGCCAACCACATATTGGATGTTCACCACCAGTGTTGATCCGCACATAGGTTCTGCGTCTAAAACGCTTCCAACACTGAGAGGGAAGTGTGTTTTAGGAGGGATTCACTGCAGTGTTACGTCTGTTAAAGAAGGATGCTTTTAGGACTGACTCTGTGGTAACCGCATTAGGCGCACATAGCTTTCCAGTCTCAGACGTCTAACCGTTAGACTATAGGAAGTTCTGTTTAAGGGAAACTCCTTCATGCGGAATGTCACTTCTCACAGTGTCTTTGCAGTGGAGAAAAGAAGATAGAACAAGGACGGACAGAGAGAACGATGCAAACCGTGATTGAAGTACAGGGTAAGCCTCGTAGGCCTCTATTATGCATACTGGTAGTTCAACACCGGAGATGTTCCACAGTGTCTACCTCTTCTCAAAACACTTCCAGTATATGAGGGAACTCTGCTACATTAAGTTCTCACGACAGAGATGCGTCTGTGCTCAGTTGGAAAGTGTAGGACGTGTCTGGGTAGCAACCAGTAAGTGTCTGATACAAGCCGCTAAGAGGGGATGCGGAGGAAGGTATCTGCTCAGGGAAGCTACTTCAGGTGCGTACTCATTCATAAGAGTGTCTCTCCTTTGAGGATGAAGATAGAACAGGGAACGACTACGGGCACATTAGGTACTGTGAGTAAAGGGCATGCTAAGGCGCTTAAGCCAGGCAAACACATATTGGATGTTCACCACCAGTGCAGATCCGCACTTAGTTTCTGCGTCGAAAACGCTTCCTACACTGAGAGGGAAGTGTGCTTTAGGAGGGATTCACTGCAGTGTTACGTCTGTTAAAGAAGGAAGCTTTTGGGACTGACTCTGTGGTAACCGCATTAGGCGCACATAGCTTTCCATCTCAGACGTCTAACCGTTAGACTATAGGAAGTTCTGTTTAAGGGAAACTCCTTCATGCGGAATGTCACTTCTCACAGTGTCTTTGCAGTAGAGAAAAGAAGATAGAACAAGGACGGACAGAGAGAACGATGCAAACCGTGATTGAAGTACAGGGTAAGCCTCGTAGGCCTCTATTATGCATACTGGTTGTTCAACACCGGAGATGTTCCACAGTGTCTAACTCTTCTCAAAACACTTCAAAAAAAAAAAAAAAAAAAAAAACACTTCCAGTATATGAGGGAACTCTGCTACATTAAGTTCTCACGACAGAGATGCGTCTGTGCTCAGTTGGAAAGTGTAGGACGTGTCTGGGTAGCAACCAGTAAGTGTCTGATACAAGCCGCTAAGAGGGGATGCGGAGGAAGGTATCTGCTCAGGGAAGCTACTTCAGGTGCGTACTCATTCATAAGAGTGTCTCTCCTTTGAGGATGAAGATAGAACAGGGAACGACTACGGGCACATTAGGTACTGTGAGTAAAGGGCATGCTAAGGCGCTTAAGCCTGCCAAACACATATTGGATGTTCACCACCAGTGCAGATCCGCACTTAGTTTCTGCGTCGAAAACGCTTCCTACACTGAGAGGGAAGTGTGCTTTAGGAGGGATTCACTGCAGTGTTACCTCTGTTAAAGAAGGATGCTTTTGGGACTGACTCTGTGGTAACCGCATTAGGCGCACATAGCTCTCCAGTCTCAGACGTCTAACCGTTAGACTATAGGAAGTTCTGTTTAAGGGAAACTCCTTCATGCGGAATGTCACTTCTCACAGTGTCTTTGCAGTGGAGAAAAGAAGATAGAACAAGGACGGACAGAGAGAACGATGCAAACCGTGATTGAAGTACAGGGTAAGCCTCGTAGGCCTCTATTATGCATACTGGTAGTTCAACACCGGAGATGTTCCACAGTGTCTACCTCTTCTCAAAACACTTCCAGTATATGAGGGAACTCTGCTACATTAAGTTCTCACGACAGAGATGCGTCTGTGCTCAGTTGGAAAGTGTAGGACGTGTCTGGGTAGCAACCAGTAAGTGTCTGATACAAGCAGCTAAGAGGGGATGCGGAGGAAGGTATCTGCTCAGGGAAGCTACTTCAGGTGCGTACTCATTCATAAGAGTGTCTCTCCTTTGAGGATGAAGATAGAACAGGGAACGACTACGGGCACATTAGGTACTGTGAGTAAAGGGCATGCTAAGGCGCTTAAGCCAGGCAAACACATATTGGATGTTCACCACCAGTGCAGATCCGCACTTAGTTTCTGCGTCGAAAACGCTTCCTACACTGAGAGGGAAGTGTGCTTTAGGAGGGATTCACTGCAGTGTTACGTCTGTTAAAGAAGGAAGTTTTTGGGACTGACTCTGTGGTAACCGCATTAGGCGCACATAGCTTTCCATCTCAGACGTCTAACCGTTAGACTATAGGAAGTTCTGTTTAAGGGAAACTCCTTCATGCGGAATGTCACTTCTCACAGTGTCTTTGCAGTGGAGAAAAGAAGATAGAACAAGGACGGACAGAGAGAACGATGCAAACCGTGATTGAAGTACAGGGTAAGCCTCGTAGGCCTCTATTATGCATACTGGTAGTTCAACACCGGAGATGTTTCACAGTGTCTACCTCTTCTCAAAACACTTCCAGTATATGAGGGAACTCTGCTACATTAAGTTCTCACGACAGAGATGCGTCTGTGCTCAGTTGGAAAGTGTAGGACGTGTCTGGGTAGCAACCAGTAAGTGTCTGATACAAGCCGCTAAGAGGGGATGCGGAGGAAGGTATCTGCTCAGGGAAGCTACTTCAGTTGCGACTCATTCATAAGAGTGTCTCTCCTTTGACGATGATGATAGAACAGGGAACGACTACGGGCACATTAGGTACTGTGAGTAAAGGGCATGCTAAGGCGCTTAAGCCTGCAAACACATATTGGATGTTCACCACCAGTGCAGATCCGCACTTAGTTTCTGCGTCGAAAACGCTTCCTACACTGAGAGGGAAGTGTGCTTTAGGAGTGATTCACTGCAGTGTTACGTCTGTTAAAGAAGGAAGCTTTTGGGACTGACTCTGTGGTAACCCCAATAGGCGCACATAGCTTTCCAGTCTCAGCCGTCTATCCGTTGGACTATAGCAAGTTCTGTTTAAGGGAAACTCCTTCATGCGGAATGTCACTTCTCACAGTGTCTTTCCAGTGGAGGAAAGAAGATAGAACAACGACGGACAGAGAGAACGTTGCAACCCGTGAGTGAAGTACAGGGTAAGGCACCTAAGCCTCTATGATGCATACTGGATGTTCAACACCTGGGATTTTCCACAATGTCTACCACTTCTCAAAACACTTCCAATATAGGAGGGAACTGTGCTACCGTAAGATCTAATGACAGGGATGCATCTGTGCAAGGTTGAAAACTCGAGGATGTGTCTGGGTAGCAAACATGAAGTGTCTCATAAAGGCACCTTAGACTGGATGCGTAGGATGTATCTGCTCAGGGAAGCTACTTCAGTTTTGTACTCATTCATAACAGTGCTTCTCCTTGGAGGAATGAAGGAAGAACACGGACGGACTAGGGGCACATTAGGTACTGTGAATAAAGGGCAGGCTATGAACCTTACGCCTGCCAACCACATATTGGATGTTCACCACCAGTGTTGATCCGCACATAGGTTCTGCATCTAAAACGCTTCCAACACTGAGAGGGAAGTGTGTTTTAGGAGGGATTCACTGCAGTGTTACGTCTGTTAAAGAAGGATGCTTTTGGGACTGACTCTGTGGTAACCGCATTAGGCGCACATAGCTTTCCAGTCTCAGACGTCTAACCGTTAGACTATAGGAAGTTCTGTTTAAGGGAAACTCCTTCATGCGGAATGTCACTTCTCACAGTGTCTTTGCAGTGGAGAAAAGAAGATAGAACAAGGACGGACAGAGAGAACGATGCAAACCGTGATTGAAGTACAGGGTAAGCCTCGTAGGCCTCTATTATGCATACTGGTAGTTCAACACCGGAGATGTTCCACAGTGTCTACCTCTTCTCAAAACACTTCCAGTATATGAGGGAACTCTGCTACATTAAGTTCTCACGACAGAGATGCGTCTGTGCTCAGTTGGAAAGTGTAGGACGTGTCTGGGTAGCAACCAGTAAGTGTCTGATACAAGCCGCTAAGAGGGGATGCGGAGGAAGGTATCTGCTCAGGGAAGCTACTTCAGGTGCGTACTCATTCATAAGAGTGTCTCTCCTTTGAGGATGAAGATAGAACAGGGAACGACTACGGGCACATTAGGTACTGTGAGTAAAGGGCATGCTAAGGCGCTTAAGCCTGCCAAACACATATTGGATGTTCACCACCAGTGCAGATCCGCACTTAGTTTCTGCGTCGAAAACGCTTCCTACACTGAGAGGGAAGTGTGCTTTAGGAGGGATTCACTGCAGTGTTACGTCTGTTAAAGAAGGAAGCTTTTGGGACTGACTCTGTGGTAACCCCAATAGGCGCACATAGCTTTCCAGTCTCAGCCGTCTATCCGTTGGACTATAGCAAGTTCTGTTTAAGGGAAACTCCTTCATGCGGAATGTCACTTCTCACAGTGTCTTTCCAGTGGAGGAAAGAAGATAGAACAACGACGGACAGAGAGAACGTTGCAACCCGTGAGTGAAGTACAGGGTAAGGCACCTAAGCCTCTATGATGCATACTGGATGTTCAACACCTGGGATTTTCCACAATGTCTACCACTTCTCAAAACACTTCCAATATAGGAGGGAACTGTGCTACCGTAAGTTCTAATGACAGGGATGCATCTGTGCAAGGTTGAAAACTCGAGGATGTGTCTGGGTAGCAAACATGAAGTGTCTCATAAAGGCACCTTAGACTGGATGCGTAGTAGGTATCAGCTAGGGAAGCTACTTCAGTTTTGTACTCATTCATAACAGTGCTTCTCCTTGGAGGAATGAAGGAAGAACACGGACGGACTAGGGGCACATTAGGTACTGTGAATAAAGGGCAGGCTATGAACCTTACGCCTGCCAACCACATATTGGATGTTCACCACCAGTGTTGATCCGCACATAGGTTCTGCGTCTAAAACGCTTCCAACACTGAGAGGGAAGTGTGCTTTAGGAGGGATTCACTGCAGTGTTACGTCTGTTAAAGAAGGATGCTTTTGGGACTGACTCTGTGGTAACCGCATTAGGCGCACATAGCTTTCCAGTCTCAGACGTCTAACCGTTAGACTATAGGAAGTTCTGTTTAAGGGAAACTCCTTCATGCGGGATATCACTTCTCACAGTGTCTTTGAAGTGGAGAAAAGAAGATAGAACAAGGACGGACAGAGAGAACGATGCAAACCGTGATTGAAGTACAGGGTAAGCCTCGTAGGCCTCTATTATGCATACTGGTAGTTCAACACCGGAGATGTTCCACAGTGTCTACCTCTTCTCAAAACACTTCCAGTATATGAGGGAACTCTGCTACATTAAGTTCTCACGACAGAGATGCGTCTGTGCTCAGTTGGAAAGTGTAGGACGTGTCTGGGTAGCAACCAGTAAGTGTCTGATACAAGCCGCTAAGAGGGGATGCGGAGGAAGGTATCTGCTCAGGGAAGCTACTTCAGGTGCGACTCATTCATAAGAGTGTCTCTCCTTTGAGGATGAAGATAGAACAGGGAACGACTACGGGCACATTAGGTACTGTGAGTAAAGGGCATGCTAAGGCGCTTAAGCCAGGCAAACACATATTGGATGTTCACCACCAGTGCAGATCCGCACTTAGTTTCTGCGTCGAAAACGCTTCCTACACTGAGAGGGAAGTGTGCTTTAGGAGGGATTCACTGCAGTGTTACGTCTGTTAAAGAAGGAAGCTTTTGGGACTGACTCTGTGGTAACCCCAATAGGCGCACATATCTTTCCAGTCTCAGCCGTCTATCCGTTGGACTATAGCAAGTTCTGTTTAAGGGAAACTCCTTCATGCGGAATGTCACTTCTCACAGTGTCTTTCCAGTGGAGGAAAGAAGATAGAACAACGACGGACAGAGAGAACGTTGCAACCCGTGAGTGAAGTACAGGGTAAGGCACCTAAGCCTCTATGATGCATACTGGATGTTCAACACCTGGGATTTTCCACAATGTCTACCACTTCTCAAAACACTTCCAATATAGGAGGGAACTGTGCTACCGTAAGTTCTAATGACAGGGATGCATCTGTGCAAGGTTGAAAACTCGAGGATGTGTCTGGGTAGCAAACATGAAGTGTCTCATAAAGGCACCTTAGACTGGATGCGTAGTAGGTATCAGCTAGGGAAGCTACTTCAGTTTTGTACTCATTCATAACAGTGCTTCTCCTTGGAGGAATGAAGGAAGAACACGGACGGACTAGGGGCACATTAGGTACTGTGAATAAAGGGCAGGCTATGAACCTTACGCCTGCCAACCACATATTGGATGTTCACCACCAGTGTTGATCCGCACATAGGTTCTGCGTCTAAAACGCTTCCAACACTGAGAGGGAAGTGTGCTTTAGGAGGGATTCACTGCAGTGTTACGTCTGTTAAAGAAGGATGCTTTTGGGACTGACTCTGTGGTAACCGCATTAGGCGCACATAGCTTTCCAGTCTCAGACGTCTAACCGTTAGACTATAGGAAGTTCTGTTTAAGGGAAACTCCTTCATGCGGGATATCACTTCTCACAGTGTCTTTGAAGTGGAGAAAAGAAGATAGAACAAGGACGGACAGAGAGAACGATGCAAACCGTGATTGAAGTACAGGGTAAGCCTCGTAGGCCTCTATTATGCATACTGGTAGTTCAACACCGGAGATGTTCCACAGTGTCTACCTCTTCTCAAAACACTTCCAGTATATGAGGGAACTCTGCTACATTAAGTTCTCACGACAGAGATGCGTCTGTGCTCAGTTGGAAAGTGTAGGACGTGTCTGGGTAGCAACCAGTAAGTGTCTGATACAAGCCGCTAAGAGGGGATGCGGAGGAAGGTATCTGCTCAGGGAAGCTACTTCAGGTGCGACTCATTCATAAGAGTGTCTCTCCTTTGAGGATGAAGATAGAACAGGGAACGACTACGGGCACATTAGGTACTGTGAGTAAAGGGCATGCTAAGGCGCTTAAGCCAGGCAAACACATATTGGATGTTCACCACCAGTGCAGATCCGCACTTAGTTTCTGCGTCGAAAACGCTTCCTACACTGAGAGGGAAGTGTGCTTTAGGAGGGATTCACTGCAGTGTTACGTCTGTTAAAGAAGGAAGCTTTTGGGACTGACTCTGTGGTAACCCCAATAGGCGCACATATCTTTCCAGTCTCAGCCGTCTATCCGTTGGACTATAGCAAGTTCTGTTTAAGGGAAACTCCTTCATGCGGAATGTCACTTCTCACAGTGTCTTTCCAGTGGAGGAAAGAAGATAGAACAACGACGGACAGAGAGAACGTTGCAACCCGTGAGTGAAGTACAGGGTAAGGCACCTAAGCCTCTATGATGCATACTGGATGTTCAACACCTGGGATTTTCCACAATGTCTACCACTTCTCAAAACACTTCCAATATAGGAGGGAACTGTGCTACCGTAAGATCTAATGACAGGGATGCATCTGTGCAAGGTTGAAAACTCGAGGATGTGTCTGGGTAGCAAACATGAAGTGTCTCATAAAGGCACCTTAGACTGGATGCGTAGGAGGTATCTGCTCAGGGAAGCTACTTCAGTTTTGTACTCATTCATAACAGTGCTTCTCCTTGGAGGAATGAAGGAAGAACCCGGACGGACTAGGGGCACATTAGGTACTGTGAATAAAGGGCAGGCTATGAAACTTACGCCTGCCAACCACATATTGGATGTTCACCACCAGTGTTGATCCGCACATAGGTTCTGCGTCTAAAACGCTTCCAACACTGAGAGGGAAGTGTTCTTTAGGAGGGATTCACTGCAGTGTTACGTCTGTTAAAGAAGGATGCTTTTGGGACTGACTCTGTGGTAACCGCATTAGGCGCACATAGCTTTCCAGTCTCAGACGTCTAACCGTTAGACTATAGGAAGTTCTGTTTAAGGGAAACTCCTTCATGCGGAATGTCACTTCTCACAGTGTCTTTGCAGTGGAGAAAAGAAGATAGAACAAGGACGGACAGAGAGAACGATGCAAACCGTGATTGAAGTACAGGGTAAGCCTCGTAGGCCTCTATTATGCATACAGGTAGTTCAACACCAGAGATGTTCCACAGTGTCTACCTCTTCTCAAAACACTTCCAGTATATGAGGGAACTCTGCTACATTAAGTTCTCACGACAGAGATGCGTCTGTTCTCAGTTGGAAAGTGTAGGACGTGTCTGGGTAGCAACCAGTAAGTGTCTGATACAAGCCGCTAAGAGGGGATGCGGAGGAAGGTATCTGCTAAGGGAAGCTACTTCAGGTGCGTACTCATTCATAAGAGTGTCTCTCCTTTAGGATGAAGATAGAACAGGGAACGACTACGGGCACATTAGGTACTGTGAGTAAAGGGCATGCTAAGGCGCTTAAGCCTGCCAAACACATATTGGATGTTCACCACCAGTGCAGATCCGCACTTAGTTTCTGCGTCGAAAACGCTTCCTACACTGAGAGGGAAGTGTGCTTTAGGAGGGATTCACTGCAGTGTTACGTCTGTTAAAGAAGGAAGCTTTTGGGACTGACTCTGTGGTAACCCCAATAGGCGCACATAGCTTTCCAGTCTCAGCCGTCTATCCGTTGGACTATAGCAAGTTCTGTTTAAGGGAAACTCCTTCATGCGGAATGTCACTTCTCACAGTGTCTTTCCAGTGGAGGAAAGAAGATAGAACAACGACGGACAGAGAGAACGTTGCAACCCGTGAGTGAAGTACAGGGTAAGGCACCTAAGCCTCTATGATGCATACTGGATGTTCAACACCTGGGATTTTCCACAATGTCTACCACTTCTCAAAACACTTCCAATATAGGAGGGAACTGTGCTACCGTAAGATCTAATGACAGGGATGCATCTGTGCAAGGTTGAAAACTCGAGGATGTGTCTGGGTAGCAAACATGAAGTGTCTCATAAAGGCACCTTAGACTGGATGCGTAGGAGGTATCTGCTCAGGGAAGCTACTTCAGTTTTGTACTCATTCATAACAGTGCTTCTCCTTGGAGGAATGAAGGAAGAACCCGGACGGACTAGGGGCACATTAGGTACTGTGAATAAAGGGCAGGCTATGAAACTTACGCCTGCCAACCACATATTGGATGTTCACCACCAGTGTTGATCCGCACATAGGTTCTGCGTCTAAAACGCTTCCAACACTGAGAGGGAAGTGTTCTTTAGGAGGGATTCACTGCAGTGTTACGTCTGTTAAAGAAGGATGCTTTTGGGACTGACTCTGTGGTAACCGCATTAGGCGCACATAGCTTTCCAGTCTCAGACGTCTAACCGTTAGACTATAGGAAGTTCTGTTTAAGGGAAACTCCTTCATGCGGAATGTCACTTCTCACAGTGTCTTTGCAGTGGAGAAAAGAAGATAGAACAAGGACGGACAGAGAGAACGATGCAAACCGTGATTGAAGTACAGGGTAAGCCTCGTAGTCCTCTATTATGCATACTGGTAGTTCAACACCGGAGATGTTCCACAGTGTCTACCTCTTCTCAAAACACTTCCAGTATATGAGGGAACTCTGCTACATTAAGTTCTCACGACAGAGATGCGTCTGTGCTCAGTTGGAAAGTGTAGGACGTGTCTGGGTAGCAACCAGTAAGTGTCTGATACAAGCCGCTAAGAGGGGATGCGGAGGAAGGTATCTGCTCAGGGAAGCTACTTCAGGTGCGTACTCATTCATAAGAGTGTCTCTCCTTTGAGGATGAAGACAGAACAGGGAACGACTACGGGCACATTAGGTACTGTGAGTAAAGGGCATGCTAAGGCGCTTAAGCCAGGCAAACACATATTGGATGTTCACCACCAGTGCAGATCCCCACTGAGTTTCTGCGTCGAAAACGCTTCCTACACTGAGAGGGAAGTGTGCTTTAGGAGGGATTCACTGCAGTGTTACGTCTGTTAAAGAAGGAAGCTTTTGGGACTGACTCTGTGGTAACCGCATTAGGCGCACATAGCTTTCCATCTCAGACGTCTAACCGTTAGACTATAGGAAGTTCTGTTTAAGGGAAACTCCTTCATGCGGAATGTCACTTCTCACAGTGTCTTTGCAGTAGAGAAAAGAAGATAGAACAAGGACGGACAGAGAGAACGATGCAAACCGTGATTGAAGTACAGGGTAAGCCTCGTAGGCCTCTATTATGCATACTGGTTGTTCAACACCGGAGATGTTCCACAGTGTCTAACTCTTCTCAAAACACTTCAAAAAAAAAAAAAAAAAAAAAAAAAAAAAAAACACTTCCAGTATATGAGGGAACTCTGCTACATTAAGTTCTCACGACAGAGATGCGTCTGTGCTCAGTTGGAAAGTGTAGGACGTGTCTGGGTAGCAACCAGTAAGTGTCTGATACAAGCCGCTAAGAGGGGATGCGGAGGAAGGTATCTGCTCAGGGAAGCTACTTCAGGTGCGTACTCATTCATAAGAGTGTCTCTCCTTTGAGGATGAAGATAGAACAGGGAACGACTACGGGCACATTAGGTACTGTGAGTAAAGGGCATGCTAAGGCGCTTAAGCCTGCCAAACACATATTGGATGTTCACCACCAGTGCAGATCCGCACTTAGTTTCTGCGTCGAAAACGCTTCCTACACTGAGAGGGAAGTGTGCTTTAGGAGGGATTCACTGCAGTGTTACCTCTGTTAAAGAAGGATGCTTTTGGGACTGACTCTGTGGTAACCGCATTAGGCGCACATAGCTCTCCAGTCTCAGACGTCTAACCGTTAGACTATAGGAAGTTCTGTTTAAGGGAAACTCCTTCATGCGGAATGTCACTTCTCACAGTGTCTTTGCAGTGGAGAAAAGAAGATAGAACAAGGACGGACAGAGAGAACGATGCAAACCGTGATTGAAGTACAGGGTAAGCCTCGTAGGCCTCTATTATGCATACTGGTAGTTCAACACCGGAGATGTTCCACAGTGTCTACCTCTTCTCAAAACACTTCCAGTATATGAGGGAACTCTGCTACATTAAGTTCTCACGACAGAGATGCGTCTGTGCTCAGTTGGAAAGTGTAGGACGTGTCTGGGTAGCAACCAGTAAGTGTCTGATACAAGCAGCTAAGAGGGGATGCGGAGGAAGGTATCTGCTCAGGGAAGCTACTTCAGGTGCGTACTCATTCATAAGAGTGTCTCTCCTTTGAGGATGAAGATAGAACAGGGAACGACTACGGGCACATTAGGTACTGTGAGTAAAGGGCATGCTAAGGCGCTTAAGCCAGGCAAACACATATTGGATGTTCACCACCAGTGCAGATCCGCACTTAGTTTCTGCGTCGAAAACGCTTCCTACACTGAGAGGGAAGTGTGCTTTAGGAGGGATTCACTGCAGTGTTACGTCTGTTAAAGAAGGAAGCTTTTGGGACTGACTCTGTGGTAACCGCATTAGGCGCACATAGCTTTCCATCTCAGACGTCTAACCGTTAGACTATAGGAAGTTCTGTTTAAGGGAAACTCCTTCATGCGGAATGTCACTTCTCACAGTGTCTTTGCAGTAGAGAAAAGAAGATAGAACAAGGACGGACAGAGAGAACGATGCAAACCGTGATTGAAGTACAGGGTAAGCCTCGTAGGCCTCTATTATGCATACTGGTTGTTCAACACCGGAGATGTTCCACAGTGTCTAACTCTTCTCAAAACACTTCCAGTATATGAGGGAACTCTGCTACATTAAGTTCTCACGACAGAGATGCGTCTGTGCTCAGTTGGAAAGTGTAGGACGTGTCTGGGTAGCAACCAGTAAGTGTCTGATACAAGCCGCTAAGAGGGGATGCGGAGGAAGGTATCTGCTCAGGGAAGCTACTTCAGGTGCGTACTCATTCATAAGAGTGTCTCTCCTTTCAGGATGAAGATAGAACAGGGAACGACTACGGGCACATTAGGTACTGTGAGTAAAGGGCATGCTAAGGCGCTTAAGCCTGCCAAACACATATTGGATGTTCACCACCAGTGCAGATCCGCACTTAGTTTCTGCGTCGAAAACGCTTCCTACACTGAGAGGGAAGTGTGCTTTAGGAGGGATTCACTGCAGTGTTACGTCTGTTAAAGAAGGAAGCTTTTGGGACTGACTCTGTGGTAACCCCAATAGGCGCACATAGCTTTCCAGTCTCAGCCGTCTATCCGTTGGACTATAGCAAGTTCTGTTTAAGGGAAACTCCTTCATGCGGAATGTCACTTCTCACAGTGTCTTTCCAGTGGAGGAAAGAAGATAGAACAACGACGGACAGAGAGAACGTTGCAACCCGTGAGTGAAGTACAGGGTAAGGCACCTAAGCCTCTATGATGCATACTGGATGTTCAACACCTGGGATTTTCCACAATGTCTACCACTTCTCAAAACACTTCCAATATAGGAGGGAACTGTGCTACCGTAAGATCTAATGACAGGGATGCATCTGTGCAAGGTTGAAAACTCGAGGATGTGTCTGGGTAGCAAACATGAAGTGTCTCATAAAGGCACCTTAGACTGGATGCGTAGGAGGTATCTGCTCAGGGAAGCTACTTCAGTTTTGTACTCATTCATAACAGTGCTTCTCCTTGGAGGAATGAAGGAAGAACCCGGACGGACTAGGGGCACATTAGGTACTGTGAATAAAGGGCAGGCTATGAAACTTACGCCTGCCAACCACATATTGGATGTTCACCACCAGTGTTGATCCGCACATAGGTTCTGCGTCTAAAACGCTTCCAACACTGAGAGGGAAGTGTTCTTTAGGAGGGATTCACTGCAGTGTTACGTCTGTTAAAGAAGGATGCTTTTGGGACTGACTCTGTGGTAACCGCATTAGGCGCACATAGCTTTCCAGTCTCAGACGTCTAACCGTTAGACTATAGGAAGTTCTGTTTAAGGGAAACTCCTTCATGCGGAATGTCACTTCTCACAGTGTCTTTGCAGTGGAGAAAAGAAGATAGAACAAGGACGGACAGAGAGAACGATGCAAACCGTGATTGAAGTACAGGGTAAGCCTCGTAGGCCTCTATTATGCATACTGGTAGTTCAACACCGGAGATGTTCCACAGTGTCTACCTCTTCTCAAAACACTTCCAGTATATGAGGGAACTCTGCTACATTAAGTTCTCACGACAGAGATGCGTCTGTGCTCAGTTGGAAAGTGTAGGACGTGTCTGGGTAGCAACCAGTAAGTGTCTGATACAAGCCGCTAAGAGGGGATGCGGAGGAAGGTATCTGCTCAGGGAAGCTACTTCAGGTGCGTACTCATTCATAAGAGTGTCTCTCCTTTGAGGATGAAGATAGAACAGGGAACGACTACGGCACATTAGGTACTGTGAGTAAAGGGCATGCTAAGGCGCTTAAGCCAGGCAAACACATATTGGATGTTCACCACCAGTGCAGATCCGCACTGAGTTTCTGCGTCGAAAACGCTTCCTACACTGAGAGGGAAGTGTGCTTTAGGAGGGATTCACTGCAGTGTTACGTCTGTTAAAGAAGGAAGCTTTTGGGACTGACTCTGTGGTAACCGCATTAGGCGCACATAGCTTTCCATCTCAGACGTCTAACCGTTAGACTATAGGAAGTTCTGTTTAAGGGAAACTCCTTCATGCGGAATGTCACTTCTCACAGTGTCTTTGCAGTAGAGAAAAGAAGATAGAACAAGGACGGACAGAGAGAACGATGCAAACCGTGATTGAAGTACAGGGTAAGCCTCGTAGGCCTCTATTATGCATACTGGTTGTTCAACACCGGAGATGTTCCACAGTGTCTAACTCTTCTCAAAACACTTCAAAAAAAAAAAAAAAAAAAAAAAAAAAAAAAAAAAAACACTTCCAGTATATGAGGGAACTCTGCTACATTAAGTTCTCACGACAGAGATGCGTCTGTGCTCAGTTGGAAAGTGTAGGACGTGTCTGGGTAGCAACCAGTAAGTGTCTGATACAAGCCGCTAAGAGGGGATGCGGAGGAAGGTATCTGCTCAGGGAAGCTACTTCAGGTGCGTACTCATTCATAAGAGTGTCTCTCCTTTGAGGATGAAGATAGAACAGGGAACGACTACGGGCACATTAGGTACTGTGAGTAAAGGGCATGCTAAGGCGCTTAAGCCTGCCAAACACATATTGGATGTTCACCACCAGTGCAGATCCGCACTTAGTTTCTGCGTCGAAAACGCTTCCTACACTGAGAGGGAAGTGTACTTTAGGAGGGATTCACTGCAGTGTTACCTCTGTTAAAGAAGGATGCTTTTGGGACTGACTCTGTGGTAACCGCATTAGGCGCACATAGCTCTCCAGTCTCAGACGTCTAACCGTTAGACTATAGGAAGTTCTGTTTAAGGGAAACTCCTTCATGCGGAATGTCACTTCTCACAGTGTCTTTGCAGTGGAGAAAAGAAGATAGAACAAGGACGGACAGAGAGAACGATGCAAACCGTGATTGAAGTACAGGGTAAGCCTCGTAGGCCTCTATTATGCATACTGGTAGTTCAACACCGGAGATGTTCCACAGTGTCTACCTCTTCTCAAAACACTTCCAGTATATGAGGGAACTCTGCTACATTAAGTTCTCACGACAGAGATGCGTCTGTGCTCAGTTGGAAAGTGTAGGACGTGTCTGGGTAGCAACCAGTAAGTGTCTGATACAAGCAGCTAAGAGGGGATGCGGAGGAAGGTATCTGCTCAGGGAAGCTACTTCAGGTGCGTACTCATTCATAAGAGTGTCTCTCCTTTGAGGATGAAGATAGAACAGGGAACGACTACGGGCACATTAGGTACTGTGAGTAAAGGGCATGCTAAGGCGCTTAAGCCAGGCAAACACATATTGGATGTTCACCACCAGTGCAGATCCGCACTTAGTTTCTGCGTCGAAAACGCTTCCTACACTGAGAGGGAAGTGTGCTTTAGGAGGGATTCACTGCAGTGTTACGTCTGTTAAAGAAGGAAGCTTTTGGGACTGACTCTGTGGTAACCGCATTAGGCGCACATAGCTTTCCATCTCAGACGTCTAACCGTTAGACTATAGGAAGTTCTGTTTAAGGGAAACTCCTTCATGCGGAATGTCACTTCTCACAGTGTCTTTGCAGTAGAGAAAAGAAGATAGAACAAGGACGGACAGAGAGAACGATGCAAACCGTGATTGAAGTACAGGGTAAGCCTCGTAGGCCTCTATTATGCATACTGGTTGTTCAACACCGGAGATGTTCCACAGTGTCTAACTCTTCTCAAAACACTTCCAGTATATGAGGGAACTCTGCTACATTAAGTTCTCACGACAGAGATGCGTCTGTGCTCAGTTGGAAAGTGTAGGACGTGTCTGGGTAGCAACCAGTAAGTGTCTGATACAAGCCGCTAAGAGGGGATGCGGAGGAAGGTATCTGCTCAGGGAAGCTACTTCAGGTGCGTACTCATTCATAAGAGTGTCTCTCCTTTGAGGATGAAGATAGAACAGGGAACGACTACGGGCACATTAGGTACTGTGAGTAAAGGGCATGCTAAGGCGCTTAAGCCTGCCAAACACATATTGGATGTTCACCACCAGTGCAGATCCGCACTTAGTTTCTGCGTCGAAAACGCTTCCTACACTGAGAGGGAAGTGTGCTTTAGGAGGGATTCACTGCAGTGTTACGTCTGTTAAAGAAGGAAGCTTTTGGGACTGACTCTGTGGTAACCGCATTAGGCGCACATAGCTTTCCATCTCAGACGTCTAACCGTTAGACTATAGGAAGTTCTGTTTAAGGGAAACTCCTTCATGCGGAATGTCACTTCTCACAGTGTCTTTGCAGTAGAGAAAAGAAGATAGAACAAGGACGGACAGAGAGAACGATGCAAACCGTGATTGAAGTACAGGGTAAGCCTCGTAGGCCTCTATTATGCATACTGGTTGTTCAACACAGGAGATGTTCCACAGTGTCTACCTCTTCTCAAAACACTTCCAGTATATGAGGGAACTCTGCTACATTAAGTTCTCACGACAGAGATGCGTCTGTGCTCAGTTGGAAAGTGTAGGACGTGTCTGGGTAGCAACCAGTAAGTGTCTGATACAAGCCGCTAAGAGGGGATGCGGAGGAAGGTATCTGCTCAGGGAAGCTACTTCAGGTGCGTACTCATTCATAAGAGTGTCTCTCCTTTGAGGATGAAGATAGAACAGGGAACGACTACGGGCACATTAGGTACTGTGAGTAAAGGGCATGCTAAGGCGCTTAAGCCTGCCAAACACATATTGGATGTTCACCACCAGTGCAGATCCGCACTTAGTTTCTGCGTCGAAAACACTTCCTACACTGAGAGGGAAGTGTGCTTTAGGAGGGATTCACTGCAGTGTTACCTCTGTTAAAGAAGGATGCTTTTGGGACTGACTCTGTGGTAACCGCATTAGGCGCACATAGCTTTCCAGTCTCAGACGTCTAACCGTTAGACTATAGGAAGTTCTGTTTAAGGGAAACTCCTTCATGCGGAATGTCACTTCTCACAGTGTCTTTGCAGTGGAGAAAAGAAGATAGAACAAGGACGGACAGAGAGAACGATGCAAACCGTGATTGAAGTACAGGGTAAGCCTCGTAGGCCTCTATTATGCATACTGGTAGTTCAACACCGGAGATGTTCCACAGTGTCTACCTCTTCTCAAAACACTTCCAGTATATGAGGGAACTCTGCTACATTAAGTTCTCACGACAGAGATGCGTCTGTGCTCAGTTGGAAAGTGTAGGACGTGTCTGGGTAGCAACCAGTAAGTGTCTGATACAAGCCGCTAAGAGGGGATGCGGAGGAAGGTATCTGCTCAGGGAAGCTACTTCAGGTGCGTATTCATTCATAAGAGTGTCTCTCCGTGGAGGATGAAGATAGAACAGGGAACGACTACGGGCACATTAGGTACTGTGAGTAAAGGGCATGCTAAGGCGCTTAAGCCTGCCAAACACAGATTGGATGTTCACCACCAGTGCAGATCCGCACTTAGTTTCTGCGTCGAAAACGCTTCCTACACTGAGAGGGAAGTGTGCTTTAGGAGGGATTCACTGCAGTGTTACGTCTGTTAAAGAAGGAAGCTTTTGGGACTGACTCTGTGGTAACCCCAATAGGCGCACATAGCTTTCCAGTCTCAGCCGTCTATCCGGTGGACTATAGCAAGTTCTGTTTAAGGGAAACTCCTTCATGCGGAATGTCACTTCTCACAGTGTCTTTGCAGTGGAGAAAAGAAGATAGAACAAGGACGGACAGAGAGAACGATGCAAACCGTGATTGAAGTACAGGGTAAGCCTCGTAGGCCTCTATTATGCATACTGGTAGTTCAACACCGGAGATGTTCCACAGTGTCTACCTCTTCTCAAAACACATCCAGTATATGAGGGAACTCTGCTACATTAAGTTCTCACGACAGAGATGCGTCTGTGCTCAGTTGGAAAGTGTAGGACGTGTCTGGGTAGCAACCAGTAAGTGTCTGATACAAGCCGCTAAGAGGGGATGCGGGGGAAGGTATCTGCTCAGGGAAGCTACTTCAGGTGCGACTCATTCATAAGAGTGTCTCTCCTTTGACGATGAAAATAGAACAGGGAACGACTACGGGCACATTAGGTACTGTGAGTAAAGGGCATGCTAAGGCGCTTAAGCCTGCAAACACATATTGGATGTTCACCACCAGTGCAGATCCGCACTTAGTTTCTGCGTCGAAAACGCTTCCTACACTGAGAGGGAAGTGTGCTTTAGGAGGGATTCACTGCAGTGTTACGTCTGTTAAAGAAGGAAGCTTTTGGGACTGACTCTGTGGTAACCCCAATAGGCGCACATAGCTTTCCAGTCTCAGCCGTCTATCCGTTGGACTATAGCAAGTTCTGTTTAAGGGAAACTCCTTCATGCGGAATGTCACTTCTCACAGTGTCTTTCCAGTGGAGGAAAGAAGATAGAACAACGACGGACAGAGAGAACGTTGCAACCCGTGAGTGAAGTACAGGGTAAGGCACCTAAGCCTCCATGATGCATACTGGATGTTCAACACCTGGGATTTTCCACAATGTCTACCACTTCTCAAAACACTTCCAATATAGGAGGGAACTGTGCTACCGTAAGATCTAATGACAGGGATGCATCTGTGCAAGGTTGAAAACTCGAGGATGTGTCTGGGTAGCAAACATGAAGTGTCTCATAAAGGCACCTTAGACTGGATGTGTAGGAGGTATCTGCTCAGGGAAGCTACTTCAGTTTTGTACTCATTCATAACAGTGCTTCTCCTTGCAGGAATGAAGGAAGAACACGGACGGACTAGGGGCACATTAGGTACTGTGAATAAAGGGCAGGCTATGAACCTTACGCCTGCCAACCACATATTGGATGTTCACCACCAGTGTTGATCCGCACATAGGTTCTGCGTCTAAAACGCTTCCAACACTGAGAGGGAAGTGTGTTTTAGGAGGGATTCACTGCAGTGTTACGTCTGTTAAAGAAGGATGCTTTTAGGACTGACTCTGTGGTAACCGCATTAGGCGCACATAGCCTTCCAGTCTCAAACGTCTAACCGTTAGACTATAGGAAGTTCTGTTTAAGGGAAACTCCTTCATGCGGAATGTCACTTCTCACAGTGTCTTTGCAGTGGAGAAAAGAAGATAGAACAAGGACGGACAGAGAGAACGATGCAAACCGTGATTGAAGTACAGGGTAAGCCTCGTAGGCCTCTATTATGCATACTGGTAGTTCAACACCGGAGATGTTCCACAGTGTCTACCTCTTCTCAAAACACTTCCAGTATATGAGGGAACTCTGCTACATTAAGTTCTCACGACAGAGATGCGTCTGTGCTCAGTTGGAAAGTGTAGGACGTGTCTGGGTAGCAACCAGTAAGTGTCTGATACAAGCCGCTAAGAGGGGATGCGGAGGAAGGTATCTGCTCAGGGAAGCTACTTCAGGTGCGTACTCATTCATAAGAGTGTCTCTCCTTTGAGGATGAAGATAGAACAGGGAACGACTACGGGCACATTAGGTACTGTGAGTAAAGGGCATGCTAAGGCGCTTAAGCCTGCCAAACACATATTGGATGTTCACCACCAGTGCAGATCCGCACTTAGTTTCTGCGTCGAAAACGCTTCCTACACTGAGAGGGAAGTGTGCTTTAGGAGGGATTCACTGCAGTGTTACGTCTGTTAAAGAAGGATGCTTTTGGGACTGACTCTGTGGTAACCGCATTAGGCGCACATAGCTTTCCAGTCTCAGACGTCTAACCGTTAGACTATAGGAAGTTCTGTTTAAGGGAAACTCCTTCATGCGGAATGTCACTTCTCACAGTGTCTTTGCAGTGGAGAAAAGAAGATAGAACAAGGACAGACAGAGAGAACGATGCAAACCGTGATTGAAGTACAGGGTAAGCCTCGTAGGCCTCTATTATGCATACTGGTAGTTCAACACCGGAGATGTTCCACAGTGTCTACCTCTTCTCAAAACACATCCAGTATATGAGGGAACTCTGCTACATTAAGTTCTCACGACAGAGATGCGTCTGTGCTCAGTTGGAAAGTGTAGGACGTGTCTGGGTAGCAACCAGTAAGTGTCTGATACAAGCCGCTAAGAGGGGATGCGGGGGAAGGTATCTGCTCAGGGAAGCTACTTCAGGTGCGACTCATTCATAAGAGTGTCTCTCCTTTGACGATGAAAATAGAACAGGGAACGACTACGGGCACATTAGGTACTGTGAGTAAAGGGCATGCTAAGGCGCTTAAGCCTGCAAACACATATTGGATGTTCACCACCAGTGCAGATCCGCACTTAGTTTCTGCGTCGAAAACGCTTCCTACACTGAGAGGGAAGTGTGCTTTAGGAGGGATTCACTGCAGTGTTACGTCTGTTAAAGAAGGAAGCTTTTGGGACTGACTCTGTGGTAACCCCAATAGGCGCACATAGCTTTCCAGTCTCAGCCGTCTATCCGTTGGACTATAGCAAGTTCTGTTTAAGGGAAACTCCTTCATGCGGAATGTCACTTCTCACAGTGTCTTTCCAGTGGAGGAAAGAAGATAGAACAACGACGGACAGAGAGAACGTTGCAACCCGTGAGTGAAGTACAGGGTAAGGCACCTAAGCCTCCATGATGCATACTGGATGTTCAACACCTGGGATTTTCCACAATGTCTACCACTTCTCAAAACACTTCCAATATAGGAGGGAACTGTGCTACCGTAAGATCTAATGACAGGGATGCATCTGTGCAAGGTTGAAAACTCGAGGATGTGTCTGGGTAGCAAACATGAAGTGTCTCATAAAGGCACCTTAGACTGGATGTGTAGGAGGTATCTGCTCAGGGAAGCTACTTCAGTTTTGTACTCATTCATAACAGTGCTTCTCCTTGGAGGAATGAAGGAAGAACACGGACGGACTAGGGGCACATTAGGTACTGTGAATAAAGGGCAGGCTATGAACCTTACGCCTGCCAACCACATATTGGATGTTCACCACCAGTGTTGATCCGCACATAGGTTCTGCGTCTAAAACGCTTCCAACACTGAGAGGGAAGTGTGCTTTAGGAGGGATTCACTGCAGTGTTACGTCTGTTAAAGAAGGATGCTTTTAGGACTGACTCTGTGGTAACCGCATTAGGCGCACATAGCTTTCCAGTCTCAAACGTCTAACCGTTAGACTATAGGAAGTTCTGTTTAAGGGAAACTCCTTCATGCGGAATGTCACTTCTCACAGTGTCTTTGCAGTGGAGAAAAGAAGATAGAACAAGGACGGACAGAGAGAACGATGCAAACCGTGATTGAAGTACAGGGTAAGCCTCGTAGGCCTCTATTATGCATACTGGTAGTTCAACACCGGAGATGTTCCACAGTGTCTACCTCTTCTCAAAACACTTCCAGTATATGAGGGAACTCTGCTACATTAAGTTCTCACGACAGAGATGCGTCTGTGCTCAGTTGGAAAGTGTAGGACGTGTCTGGGTAGCAACCAGTAAGTGTCTGATACAAGCCGCTAAGAGGGGATGCGGAGGAAGGTATCTGCTCAGGGAAGCTACTTCAGGTGCGTACTCATTCATAAGAGTGTCTCTCCTTTGAGGATGAAGATAGAACAGGGAACGACTACGGGCACATTAGGTACTGTGAGTAAAGGGCATGCTAAGGCGCTTAAGCCTGCCAAACACATATTGGATGTTCACCACCAGTGCAGATCCGCACTTAGTTTCTGCGTCGAAAACGATTCCTACACTGAGAGGGAAGTGTGCTTTAGGAGGGATTCACTGCAGTGTTACGTCTGTTAAAGAAGGAAGCTTTTGGGACTGACTCTGTGGTAACCCCAATAGGCGCACATATCTTTCCAGTCTCACCGTCTATCCGTTGGACTATAGCAAGTTCTGTTTAAGGGAAACTCCTTCATGCGGAATGTCACTTCTCACAGTGTATTTCCAGTGGAGGAAAGAAGATAGAACAACGACGGACAGAGAGAACGTTGCAACCCGTGAGTGAAGTACAGGGTAAGGCACCTAAGCCTCTATGATGCATACTGGATGTTCAACACCTGGGATTTTCCACAATGTCTACCACTTCTCAAAACACTTCCAATATAGGAGGGAACTGTGCTACCGTAAGATCTAATGACAGGGATGCATCTGTGCAAGGTTGAAAACTCGAGGATGTGTCTGGGTAGCAAACAAGAAGTGTCTCATAAAGGCACCTTAGACTGGATGCGTAGGAGGTATCTGCTCAGGGAAGCTACTTCAGTTTTGTACTCATTCATAACAGTGCTTCTCCTTGGAGGAATGAAGGAAGAACCCGGACGGACTAGGGGCACATTAGGTACTGTGAATAAAGGGCAGGCTATGAAACTTACGCCTGCCAACCACATATTGGATGTTCACCACCAGTGTTGATCCGCACATAGGTTCTGCGTCTAAAACGCTTCCAACACTGAGAGGGAAGTGTTCTTTAGGAGGGATTCACTGCAGTGTTACGTCTGTTAAAGAAGGATGCTTTTGGGACTGACTCTGTGGTAACCGCATTAGGCGCACATAGCTTTCCAGTCTCAGACGTCTAACCGTTAGACTATAGGAAGTTCTGTTTAAGGGAAACTCCTTCATGCGGAATGTCACTTCTCACAGTGTCTTTGCAGTGGAGAAAAGAAGATAGAACAAGGACGGACAGAGAGAACGATGCAAACCGTGATTGAAGTACAGGGTAAGCCTCGTAGGCCTCTATTATGCATACTGGTAGTTCAACACCGGAGATGTTCCACAGTGTCTACCTCTTCTCAAAACACTTCCAGTATATGAGGGAACTCTGCTACATTAAGTTCTCACGACAGAGATGCGTCTGTGCTCAGTTGGAAAGTGTAGGACGTGTCTGGGTAGCAACCAGTAAGTGTCTGATACAAGCCGCTAAGAGGGGATGCGGAGGAAGGTATCTGCTCAGGGAAGCTACTTCAGGTGCGTACTCATTCATAAGAGTGTCTCTCCTTTGAGGATGAAGATAGAACAGGGAACGACTACGGGCACATTAGGTACTGTGAGTAAAGGGCATGCTAAGGCGCTTAAGCCAGGCAAACACATATTGAATGTTCACCACCAGTGCAGATCCGCACTGAGTTTCTGCGTCGAAAACGCTTCCTACACTGAGAGGGAAGTGTGCTTTAGGAGGGATTCACTGCAGTGTTACGTCTGTTAAAGAAGGAAGCTTTTGGGACTGACTCTGTGGTAACCGCATTAGGCGCACATAGCTTTCCATCTCAGACGTCTAACCGTTAGACTATAGGAAGTTCTGTTTAAGGGAAACTCCTTCATGCGGAATGTCACTTCTCACAGTGTCTTTGCAGTAGAGAAAAGAAGATAGAACAAGGACGGACAGAGAGAACGATGCAAACCGTGATTGAAGTACAGGGTAAGCCTCGTAGGCCTCTATTATGCATACTGGTTGTTCAACACCGGAGATGTTCCACAGTGTCTAACTCTTCTCAAAACACTTCCAGTATATGAGGGAACTCTGCTACATTAAGTTCTCACGACAGAGATGCGTCTGTGCTCAGTTGGAAAGTGTAGGACGTGTCTGGGTAGCAACCAGTAAGTGTCTGATACAAGCCGCTAAGAGGGGATGCGGAGGAAGGTATCTGCTCAGGGAAGCTACTTCAGGTGCGTACTCATTCATAAGAGTGTCTCTCCTTTGAGGATGAAGATAGAACAGGGAACGACTACGGGCACATTAGGTACTGTGAGTAAAGGGCATGCTAAGGCGCTTAAGCCTGCCAAACACATATTGGATGTTCACCACCAGTGCAGATCCGCACTTAGTTTCTGCGTCGAAAACGCTTCCTACACTGAGAGGGAAGTGTGCTTTAGGAGGGATTCACTGCAGTGTTACGTCTGTTAAAGAAGGATGCTTTTGGGACTGACTCTGTGGTAACCGCATTAGGCGCACATAGCTCTCCAGTCTCAGACGTCTAACCGTTAGACTATAGGAAGTTCTGTTTAAGGGAAACTCCTTCATGCGGAATGTCACTTCTCACAGTGTCTTTGCAGTGGAGAAAAGAAGATAGAACAAGGACGGACAGAGAGAACGATGCAAACCGTGATTGAAGTACAGGGTAAGCTTCGTAGGCCTCTATTATGCATACTGGTAGTTCAACACCGGAGATGTTCCACAGTGTCTACCTCTTCTCAAAACACTTCCAGTATATGAGGGAACTCTGCTACATTAAGTTCTCACGACAGAGATGCGTCTGTGCTCAGTTGGAAAGTGTAGGACGTGTCTGGGTAGCAACCAGTAAGTGTCTGATACAAGCCGCTAAGAGGGGATGCGGAGGAAGGTATCTGCTCAGGGAAGCTACTTCAGGTGCGACTCATTCATAAGAGTGTCTCTCCTTTGAGGATGAAGATAGAACAGGGAACGACTACGGGCACATTAGGTACTGTGAGTAAAGGGCATGCTAAGGCGCTTAAGCCTGCCAAACACATATTGGATGTTCACCACCAGTGCAGATCCGCACTTAGTTTCTGCGTCGAAAACGCTTCCTACACTGAGAGGGAAGTGTGCTTTAGGAGGGATTCACTGCAGTGTTACGTCTGTTAAAGAAGGAAGCTTTTGGGACTGACTCTGTGGTAACCCCAATAGGCGCACATAGCTTTCCAGTCTCAGCCGTCTATCCGTTGGACTATAGCAAGTTCTGTTTAAGGGAAACTCCTTCATGCGGAATGTCACTTCTCACAGTGTCTTTCCAGTGGAGGAAAGAAGATAGAACAACGACGGACAGAGAGAACGTTGCAACCCGTGAGTGAAGTACAGGGTAAGGCACCTAAGCCTCTATGATGCATACTGGATGTTCAACACCTGGGATTTTCCACAATGTCTACCACTTCTCAAAACACTTCCAATATAGGAGGGAACTGTGCTACCGTAAGATCTAATGACAGGGATGCATCTGTGCAAGGTTGAAAACTCGAGGATGTGTCTGGGTAGCAAACATGAAGTGTCTCATAAAGGCACCTTTGACTGGATGCGTAGGAGGTATCTGCTCAGGGAAGCTACTTCAGTTTTGAACTCATTCATAACAGTGCTTCTCCTTGGAGGAATGAAGGAAGAACACGGACGGACTAGGGGCACATTAGGTACTGTGAATAAAGGGCAGGCTATGAACCTTACGCCTGCCAACCAATTATTGGATGTTCACCACCAGTGTTGATCCGCACATAGGTTCTGCGTCTAAAACGCTTCCAACACTGCGAGGGAAGTGTGTTTTAGGAGGGATTCACTGCAGTGTTACGTCTGTTAAAGAAGGATGCTTTTGGGACTGACTCGGTGGTAACCGCATTAGGCGCACATAGCTTTCCTGTCTCAGACGTCTAACCGTTAGACTATAGGAAGTTCTGTTTAAGGGAAACTCCTTCATGCGGAATGTCACTTCTCACAGTGTCTTTGCAGTGGAGAAAAGAAGATAGAACAAGGACGGACAGAGAGAACGATGCAAACCGTGATTGAAGTACAGGGTAAGCCTCGTAGGCCTCTATTATGCATACTGGTAGTTCAACACCGGAGATGTTCCACAGTGTCTACCTCTTCTCAAAACACTTCCAGTATATGAGGGAACTCTGCTACATTAAGTTCTCACGACAGAGATGCGTCTGTGCTCAGTTGGAAAGTGTAGGACGTGTCTGGGTAGCAACCAGTAAGTGTCTGATACAAGCCGCTAAGAGGGGATGCGGAGGAAGGTATCTGCTCAGGGAAGCTACTTCAGGTGCGTACTCATTCATAAGAGTGTCTCTCCTTTGAGGATGAAGATAGAACAGGGAACGACTACGGGCACATTAGGTACTGTGAGTAAAGGGCATGCTAAGGCGCTTAAGCCTGCCAAACACATATTGGATGTTCACCACCAGTGCAGATCCGCACTTAGTTTCTGCGTCGAAAACGCTTCCTACACTGAGAGGGAAGTGTGCTTTAGGAGGGATTCACTGCAGTGTTACGTCTGTTAAAGAAGGAAGCTTTTGGGACTGACTCTGTGGTAACCCCAATAGGCGCACATATCTTTCCAGTCTCAGCCGTCTATCCGTTGGACTATAGCAAGTTCTGTTTAAGGGAAACTCCTTCATGCGGAATGTCACTTCTCACAGTGTCTTTCCAGTGGAGGAAAGAAGATAGAACAACGACGGACAGAGAGAACGTTGCAACCCGTGAGTGAAGTACAGGGTAAGGCACCTAAGCCTCTATGATGCATACTGGATGTTCAACACCTGGGATTTTCCACAATGTCTACCACTTCTCAAAACACTTCCAATATAGGAGGGAACTGTGCTACCGTAAGTTCTAATGACAGGGATGCATCTGTGCAAGGTTGAAAACTCGAGGATGTGTCTGGGTAGCAAACATGAAGTGTCTCATAAAGGCACCTTAGACTGGATGCGTAGGAGGTATCTGCTAGGGAAGCTACTTCAGTTTTGTACTCATTCATAACAGTGCTTCTCCTTGGAGGAATGAAAGAAGAACACGGACGGACTAGGGGCACATTAGGTACTGTGAATAAAGGGCAGGCTATGAACCTTACGCCTGCCAACCACATATTGGATGTTCACCACCAGTGTTGATCCGCACATAGGTTCTGCGTCTAAAACGCTTCCAACACTGAGAGGGAAGTGTGCTTTAGGAGGGATTCACTGCAGTGTTACGTCTGTTAAAGAAGGATGCTTTTGGGACTGACTCTGTGGTAACCGCATTAGGCGCACATAGCTTTCCAGTCTCAGACGTCTAACCGTTAGACTATAGGAAGTTCTGTTTAAGGGAAACTCCTTCATGCGGGATGTCACTTCTCACAGTGTCTTTGCAGTGGAGAAAAGAAGATAGAACAAGGACGGACAGAGAGAACGATGCAAACCGTGATTGAAGTACAGGGTAAGCCTCGTAGGCCTCTATTATGCATACTGGTAGTTCAACACCGGAGATGTTCCACAGTGTCTACCTCTTCTCAAAACACTTCCAGTATATGAGGGAACTCTGCTACATTAAGTTCTCACGACAGAGATGCGTCTGTGCTCAGTTGGAAAGTGTAGGACGTGTCTGGGTAGCAACCAGTAAGTGTCTGATACAAGCCGCTAAGAGGGGATGCGGAGGAAGGTATCTGCTCAGGGAAGCTACTTCAGGTGCGTACTCATTCATAAGAGTGTCTCTCCTTTGAGGATGAAGATAGAACAGGGAACGACTACGGGCACATTAGGTACTGTGAGTAAAGGGCATGCTAAGGCGCTTAAGCCTGCCAAACACATATTGGATGTTCACCACCAGTGCAGATCCACACTTAGTTTCTGCGTCGAAAACGCTTCCTACACTGAGAGGGAAGTGTGCTTTAGGAGGGATTCACTGCAGTGTTACGTCTGTTAAAGAAGGATGCTTTTGGGACTGACTCTGTGGTAACCGCATTAGGCGCACATAGCTTTCCAGTCTCAGACGTCTAACCGTTAGACTATAGGAAGTTCTGTTTAAGGGAAACTCCTTCATGCGGAATGTCACTTCTCACAGTGTCTTTGCAGTGGAGAAAAGAAGATAGAACAAGGACGGACAGAGAGAACGATGCAAACCGTGATTGAAGTACAGGGTAAGCCTCGTAGGCCTCTATTATGCATACTGGTAGTTCAACACCGGAGATGTTCCACAGTGTCTACCTCTTCTCAAAACACATCCAGTATATGAGGGAACTCTGCTACATTAAGTTCTCACGACAGAGATGCGTCTGTGCTCAGTTGGAAAGTGTAGGACGTGTCTGGGTAGCAACCAGTAAGTGTCTGATACAAGCCGCTAAGAGGGGATGCGGAGGAAGGTATCTGCTCAGGGAAGCTACTTCAGGTGCGACTCATTCATAAGAGTGTCTCTCCTTTGACGATGAAGATAGAACAGGGAACGACTACGGGCACATTAGGTACTGTGAGTAAAGGGCATGCTAAGGCGCTTAAGCCTGCAAACACATATTGGATGTTCACCACCAGTGCAGATCCGCACTTAGTTTCTGCGTCGAAAACGCTTCCTACACTGAGAGGGAAGTGTGCTTTAGGAGGGATTCACTGCAGTGTTACGTCTGTTAAAGAAGGAAGCTTTTGGGACTGACTCTGTGGTAACCCCAATAGGCGCACATAGCTTTCCAGTCTCAGCCGTCTATCCGTTGGACTATAGCAAGTTCTGTTTAAGGGAAACTCCTTCATGCGGAATGTCACTTCTCACAGTGTCTTTCCAGTGGAGGAAAGAAGATAGAACAACGACGGACAGAGAGAACGTTGCAACCCGTGAGTGAAGTACAGGGTAAGGCACCTAAGCCTCTATGATGCATACTGGATGTTCAACACCTGGGATTTTCCACAATGTCTACCACTTCTCAAAACACTTCCAATATAGGAGGGAACTGTGCTACCGTAAGATCTAATGACAGGGATGCATCTGTGCAAGGTTGAAAACTCGAGGATGTGTCTGGGTAGCAAACATGAAGTGTCTCATAAAGGCACCTTAGACTGGATGTGGAGGAGGTATCTGCTCAGGGAAGCTACTTCAGTTTTGTACTCATTCATAACAGTGCTTCTCCTTGGAGGAATGAAGGAAGAACACGGACGGACTAGGGGCACATTAGGTACTGTGAATAAAGGGCAGGCTATGAACCTTACGCCTGCCAACCACATATTGGATGTTCACCACCAGTGTTGATCCGCACATAGGTTCTGCGTCTAAAACGCTTCCAACACTGAGAGGGAAGTGTGTTTTAGGAGGGATTCACTGCAGTGTTACGTCTGTTAAAGAAGGATGCTTTTAGGACTGACTCTGTGGTAACCGCATTAGGCGCACATAGCTTTCCAGTCTCAGACGTCTAACCGTTAGACTATAGGAAGTTCTGTTTAAGGGAAACTCCTTCATGCGGAATGTCACTTCTCACAGTGTCTTTGCAGTGGAGAAAAGAAGATAGAACAAGGACGGACAGAGAGAACGATGCAAACCGTGATTGAAGTACAGGGTAAGCCTCGTAGGCCTCTATTATGCATACTGGTAGTTCAACACCGGAGATGTTCCACAGTGTCTAACTCTTCTCAAAACACTTCCAGTATATGAGGGAACTCTGCTACATTAAGTTCTCACGACAGAGATGCGTCTGTGCTCAGTTGGAAAGTGTAGGGCGTGTCTGGGTAGCAACCAGTAAGTGTCTGATACAAGCCGCTAAGAGGGGATGCGGAGGAAGGTATCTGCTCAGGGAAGCTACTTCAGGTGCGTACTCATTCATAAGAGTGTCTCTCCTTTGAGGATGAAGATAGAACAGGGAACGACTACGGGCACATTAGGTACTGTGAGTAAAGGGCATGCTAAGGCGCTTAAGCCTGCCAAACACATATTGGATGTTCACCACCAGTGCAGATCCGCACTTAGTTTCTGCGTCGAAAACGCTTCCTACAATGAGAGGGAAGTGTGCTTTAGGAGGGATTCACTGCAGTGTTACGTCTGTTAAAGAAGGAAGCTTTTGGGACTGACTCTGTGGTAACCGCATTAGGCGCACATAGCTTTCCATCTCAGACGTCTAACCGTTAGACTATAGGAAGTTCTGTTTAAGGGAAACTCCTTCATGCGGAATGTCACTTCTCACAGTGTCTTTGCAGTAGAGAAAAGAAGATAGAACAAGGACGGACAGAGAGAACGATGCAAACCGTGATTGAAGTACAGGGTAAGCCTCGTAGGCCTCTATTATGCATACTGGTTGTTCAACACCGGAGATGTTCCACAGTGTCTAACTCTTCTCAAAACACTTCCAGTATATGAGGGAACTCTGCTACATTAAGTTCTCACGACAGAGATGCGTCTGTGCTCAGTTGGAAAGTGTAGGACGTGTCTTGGTAGCAACCAGTAAGTGTCTGATACAAGCCGCTAAGAGGGGATGCGGAGGAAGGTATCTGCTCAGGGAAGCTACTTCAGGTGCGTACTCATTCATAAGAGTGTCTCTCCTTTGAGGATGAAGATAGAACAGGGAACGACTACGGGCACATTAGGTACTGTGAGTAAAGGGCATGCTAAGGCGCTTAAGCCTGCCAAACACATATTGGATGTTCACCACCAGTGCAGATCCGCACTTAGTTTCTGCGTCGAAAACGCTTCCTACACTGAGAGGGAAGTGTGCTTTAGGAGGGATTCACTGCAGTGTTACGTCTGTTAAAGAAGGATGCTTTTGGGACTGACTCTGTGGTAACCGCATTAGGCGCACATAGCTCTCCAGTCTCAGACGTCTAACCGTTAGACTATAGGAAGTTCTGTTTAAGGGAAACTCCTTCATGCGGAATGTCACTTCTCACAGTGTCTTTGCAGTGGAGAAAAGAAGATAGAACAAGGACGGACAGAGAGAACGATGCAAACCGTGATTAAAGTACAGGGTAAGCCTCGTAGGCCTCTATTATGCATACTGGTAGTTCAACACCGGAGATGTTCCACAGTGTCTACCTCTTCTCAAAACACTTCCAGTATATGAGGGAACTCTGCTACATTAAGTTCTCACGACAGAGATGCGTCTGTGCTCAGTTGGAAAGTGTAGGACGTGTCTGGGTAGCAACCAGTAAGTGTCTGATACAAGCCGCTAAGAGGGGATGCGGAGGAAGGTATCTGCTCAGGGAAGCTACTTCAGGTGCGACTCATTCATAAGAGTGTCTCTCCTTTGAGGATGAAGATAGAACAGGGAACGACTACGGGCACATTAGGTACTGTGAGTAAAGGGCATGCTAAGGCGCTTAAGCCTGCCAAACACATATTGGATGTTCACCACCAGTGCAGATCCGCACTTAGTTTCTGCGTCGAAAACGCTTCCTACACTGAGAGGGAAGTGTGCTTTAGGAGGGATTCACTGCAGTGTTACGTCTGTTAAAGAAGGAAGCTTTTGGGACTGACTCTGTGGTAACCCCAATAGGCGCACATAGCTTTCCAGTCTCAGCCGTCTATCCGTTGGACTATAGCAAGTTCTGTTTAAGGGAAACTCCTTCATGCGGAATGTCACTTCTCACAGTGTCTTTCCAGTGGAGGAAAGAAGATAGAACAACGACGGACAGAGAGAACGTTGCAACCCGTGAGTGAAGTACAGGGTAAGGCACCTAAGCCTCTATGATGCATACTGGATGTTCAACACCTGGGATTTTCCACAATGTCTACCACTTCTCAAAACACTTCCAATATAGGAGGGAACTGTGCTACCGTAAGATCTAATGACAGGGATGCATCTGTGCAAGGTTGAAAACTCGAGGATGTGTCTGGGTAGCAAACATGAAGTGTCTCATAAAGGCACCTTAGACTGGATGCGTAGGAGGTATCTGCTCAGGGAAGCTACTTCAGTTTTGTACTCATTCATAACAGTGCTTCTCCTTGGAGGAATGAAGGAAGAACCCGGACGGACTAGTGGCACATTAGGTACTGTGAATAAAGGGCAGGCTATGAAACTTACGCCTGCCAACCACATATTGGATGTTCACCACCAGTGATGATCCGCACATAGGTTCTGCGTCTAAAATGCTTCCAACACTGAGAGGGAAGTGTGCTTTAGGAGGGATTCACTGCAGTGTTACGTCTGTTAAAGAAGGAAGCTTTTGATACTGACTCTGTGGTAACCGCATTAGGCGCACATAGCTTTCCATCTCAGACGTCTACCGTTAGACTATAGGAAGTTCTGTTTAAGGGAAACTCCTTCATGCGGAATGTCACTTCTCACAGTGTCTTTGCAGTAGAGAAAAGAAGATAGAACAAGGACGGACAGAGAGAAAGATGCAAACCGTGATTGAAGTACAGGGTAAGCCTCGTAGGCCTCTATTATGCATACTGGTAGTTCAACACCGGAGATGTTCCACAGTGTCTACCTCTTCTCAAAACACTTCCAGTATATGAGGGAACTCTGCTACATTAAGTTCTCACGACAGAGATGCGTCTGTGCTCAGTTGGAAAGTGTAGGACGTGTCTGGGTAGCAACCAGTAAGTGTCTGATACAAGCCGCTAAGAGGGGATGCGGAGGAAGGTATCTGCTCAGGGAAGCTACTTCAGGTGCGTACTCATTCATAAGAGTGTCTCTCCATTGAGGATGAAGATAGAACAGGGAACGACTACGGGCACATTAGGTACTGTGAGTAAAGGGCATGCTAAGGCGCTTAGGCCTGCCAAACACATATTGGATGTTCACCACCAGTGCAGATCCGCACTTAGTTTCTGCGTCGAAAACGCTTCCTACACTGAGAGGGAAGTGTGCTTTAGGAGGGATTCACTGCAGTGTTACGTCTGTTAAAGAAGGATGCTTTTGGGACTGACTCTGTGGTAACCGCATTAGGCGCACATAGCTTTCCAGTCTCAGACGTCTAACCGTTAGACTATAGGAAGTTCTGTTTAAGGGAAACTCCTTCATGCGGAATGTCACTTCTCACAGTGTCTTTGCAGTAGAGAAAAGAAGATAGAACAAGGACGGACAGAGAGAACGATGCAAACCGTGATTGAAGTACAGGGTAAGCCTCGTAGGCCTCTATTATGCATACTGGTAGTTCAACACCGGAGATGTTCCACAGTGTCTACCTCTTCTCAAAACACATCCAGTATATGAGGGAACTCTGCTACATTAAGTTCTCACGACAGAGATGCGTCTGTGCTCAGTTGGAAAGTGTAGGACGTGTCTGGGTAGCAACCAGTAAGTGTCTGATACAAGCCGCTAAGAGGGGATGCGGAGGAAGGTATCTGCTCAGGGAAGCTACTTCAGGTGCGACTCATTCATAAGAGTGTCTCTCCTTTGACGATGAAGATAGAACAGGGAACGACTACGGGCACATTAGGTACTGTGAGTAAAGGGCATGCTAAGGCGCTTAAGCCTGCAAACACATATTGGATGTTCACCACCAGTGCAGATCCGCACTTAGTTTCTGCGTCGAAAACGCTTCCTACACTGAGAGGGAAGTGTGCTTTAGGAGGGATTCACTGCAGTGTTACGTCTGTTAAAGAAGGAAGCTTTTGGGACTGACTCTGTGGTAACCCCAATAGGCGCACATAGCTTTCCAGTCTCAGCCGTCTATCCGTTGGACTATAGCAAGTTCTGTTTAAGGGAAACTCCTTCATGCGGAATGTCACTTCTCACAGTGTCTTTCCAGTGGAGGAAAGAAGATAGAACAACGACGGACAGAGAGAACGTTGCAACCCGTGAGTGAAGTACAGGGTAAGGCACCTAAGCCTCTATGATGCATACTGGATGTTCAACACCTGGGATTTTCCACAATGTCTACCACTTCTCAAAACACTTCCAATATAGGAGGGAACTGTGCTACCGTAAGATCTAATGACAGGGATGCATCGGTGCAAGGTTGAAAACTCGAGGATGTGTCTGGGTAGCAAACATGAAGTGTCTCATAAAGGCACCTTAGACTGGATGCGTAGGAGGTATCTGCTCAGGGAAGCTACTTCAGTTTTGTACTCATTCATAACAGTGCTTCTCCTTGGAGGAATGAAGGAAGAACCCGGACGGACTAGGGGCACATTAGGTACTGTGAATGAAGGGCAGGCTATGAAACTTACGCCTGCCAACCACATATTGGATGTTCACCACCAGTGTTGATCCGCACATAGGTTCTGCGTCTAAAATGCTTCCAACACTGAGAGGGAAGTGTGCTTTAGGAGGGATTCACTGCAGTGTTACGTCTGTTAAAGAAGGAAGCTTTTGATACTGACTCTGTGGTAACCGCATTAGGCGCACATAGCTTTCCATCTCAGACGTCTACCGTTAGACTATAGGAAGTTCTGTTTAAGGGAAACTCCTTCATGCGGAATGTCACTTCTCACAGTGTCTTTGCAGTAGAGAAAAGAAGATAGAACAAGGACGGACAGAGAGAAAGATGCAAACCGTGATTGAAGTACAGGGTAAGCCTCGTAGGCCTCTATTATGCATACTGGTAGTTCAACACCGGAGATGTTCCACAGTGTCTACCTCTTCTCAAAACACTTCCAGTATATGAGGGAACTCTGCTACATTAAGTTCTCACGACAGAGATGCGTCTGTGCTCAGTTGGAAAGTGTAGGACGTGTCTGGGTAGCAACCAGTAAGTGTCTGATACAAGCCGCTAAGAGGGGATGCGGAGGAAGGTATCTGCTCAGGGAAGCTACTTCAGGTGCGTACTCATTCATAAGAGTGTCTCTCCATTGAGGATGAAGATAGAACAGGGAACGACTACGGGCACATTAGGTACTGTGAGTAAAGGGCATGCTAAGGCGCTTAGGCCTGCCAAACACATAATGGATGTTCACCACCAGTGCAGATCCGCACTTAGTTTCTGCGTCGAAAACGCTTCCTACACTGAGAGGGAAGTGTGCCTTAGGAGGGATTCACTGCAGTGTTACGTCTGTTAAAGAAGGATGCTTTTGGGACTGACTCTGTGGTAACCGCATTAGGCGCACATAGCTTTCCAGTCTCAGACGTCTAACCGTTAGACTATAGGAAATTCTGTTTAAGGAAACTCCTTCATGCGGAATGTCACTTCTCACAGTGTCTTTGCAGTGGAGAAAAGAAGATAGAACAAGGAAGGACAGAGAGAGCGATGCAAACCGTGATTTAAGTACAGGGTAAGCCTCGTAGGCCTCTATTATGCATACTGGTAGTTCAACACCGGAGATGTTCCACAGTGTCTACCTCTTCTCAAAACACTTCCAGTATATGAGGGAACTCTGCTACATAAAGTTCTCACGACAGAGATGCGTCTGTGCTCAGTTGGAAAGTGTAGGACGTGTCTGGGTAGCAACCAGTAAGTGTCTGATACAAGCCGCTAAGAGGGGATGCGGAGGAAGGTATCTGCTCAGGGAAGCTACTTCAGGTGCGTACTCATTCATAAGAGTGTCTCTCCTTTGAGGATGAATATAGAACAGGGAACGACTACGGGCACATTAGGTACTGTGAGTAATGGGCATGCTAAGGCGCTTAAGCCAGGCAAACACATATTGGATGTTCACCACCAGTGCAGATCCGCACTTAGTTTCTGCGTCGAAAACGCTTCCTACACTGAGAGGGAAGTGTGCTTTAGGAGGGATTCACTGCAGTGTTACGTCTGTTAAAGAAGGAAGCTTTTGGGACTGACTCTGTGGTAACCGCATTAGGCGCACATAGCTTTCCATCTCAGACGTCTAACCGTTAGACTATAGGAAGTTCTGTTTAAGGGAAACTCCTTCATGCGGAATGTCACTTCTCACAGTGTCTTTGCAGTGGAGAAAAGAAGATAGAACAAGGACGGACAGAGAGAACGATGCAAACCGTGATTGAAGTACAGGGTAAGCCTCGTAGGCCTCTATTATGCATACTGGTTGTTCAACACCGGAGATGTTCCACAGTGTCTAACTCTTCTCAAAACACTTCCAGTATATGAGGGAACTCTGCTACAGTAAGTTCTCACGACAGAGATGCGTCTGTGCTCAGTTGGAAAGTGTAGGACGTGTCTGGGTAGCAACCAGTAAGTGTCTGATACAAGCCGCTAAGAGGGGATGCGGAGGAAGGTATCTGCTCAGGGAAGCTACTTCAGGTGCGTACTCATTCATAAGAGTGTCTCTCCTTTGAGGATGAAGATAGAACAGGGAACGACTACGGGCACATTAGGTACTGTGAGTAAAGGGCATGCTAAGGCGCTTAAGCCTGCCAAACACATATTGGATGTTCACCACCAGTGCAGATCCGCACTTAGTTTCTGCGTCGAAAACGCTTCCTACACTGAGAGGGAAGTGTGCTTTAGGAGGGATTCACTGCAGTGTTACGTCTGTTAAAGAAGGATGCTTTTGGGACTGACTCTGTGGTAACCGCATTAGGCGCACATAGCTCTCCAGTCTCAGACGTCTAACCGTTAGACTATAGGAAGTTCTGTTTAAGGGAAACTCCTTCATGCGGAATGTCACTTCTCACAGTGTCTTTGCAGTGGAGAAAAGAAGATAGAACAAGGACGGACAGAGAGAACGATGCAAACCGTGATTGAAGTACAGGGTAAGCCTCGTAGGCCTCTATTATGCATACTGGTAGTTCAACACCGGAGATGTTCCACAGTGTCTACCTCTTCTCAAAACACTTCCAGTATATGAGGGAACTCTGCTACATTAAGTTCTCACGACAGAGATGCGTCTGTGCTCAGTTGGAAAGTGTAGGACGTGTCTGGGTAGCAACCAGTAAGTGTCTGATACAAGCCGCTAAGAGGGGATGCGGAGGAAGGTATCTGCTCAGGGAAGCTACTTCAGGTGCGTACTCATTCATAAGAGTGTCTCTCCTTTGAGGATGAAGATAGAACAGGGAACGACTACGGGCACATTAGGTACTGTGAGTAAAGGGCATGCTAAGGCGCTTAAGCCTGCCAAACACATATTGGATGTTCACCACCAGTGCAGATCCACACTTAGTTTCTGCGTCGAAAACGTTTCCTACACTGAGAGGGAAGTGTGCTTTAGGAGGGATTCACTGCAGTGTTACGTCTGTTAAAGAAGGAAGCTTTTGGGACTGACTCGGTGGTAACCGCATTAGGCGCACATAGCTTTCCAGTCTCAGACGTCTAACCGTTAGACTATAGGAAGTTCTGTTTAAGGGAAACTCCTTCATGCGGAATGTCACTTCTCACAGTGTCTTTGCAGTGGAGAAAAGAAGATAGAACAAGGACGGACAGAGAGAACGATGCAAACCGTGATTGAAGTACAGGGTAAGCCTCGTAGGCCTCTATTATGCATACTGGTAGTTCAACACCGGAGATGTTCCACAGTGTCTAACTCTTCTCAAAACACTTCCAGTATATGAGGGAACTCTGCTACATTAAGTTCTCACGACAGAGATGCGTCTGTGCTCAGTTGGAAAGTGTAGGACGTGTCTGGGTAGCAACCAGTAAGTGTCTGATACAAGCCGCTAAGAGGGGATGCGGAGGAAGGTATCTGCTCAGGGAAGCTACTTCAGGTGCGACTCATTCATAAGAGTGTCTCTCCTTTGACGATGAAGATAGAACAGGGAACGACTACGGGCACATTAGGTACTGTGAGTAAAGGGCATGCTAAGGCGCTTAAGCCTGCAAACACATATTGGATGTTCACCACCAGTGCAGATCCGCACTTAGTTTCTGCGTCGAAAACGCTTCCTACACTGAGAGGGAAGTGTGCTTTAGGAGGGATTCACTGCAGTGTTACGTCTGTTAAAGAAGGAAGCTTTTGGGACTGACTCTGTGGTAACCCCAATAGGCGCACATAGCTTTCCAGTCTCAGCCGTCTATCCGTTGGACTATAGCAAGTTCTGTTTAAGGGAAACTCCTTCATGCGGAATGTCACTTCTCACAGTGTCTTTCCAGTGGAGGAAAGAAGATAGAACAACGACGGACAGAGAGAACGTTGCAACCCGTGAGTGAAGTACAGGGTAAGGCACCTAAGCCTCTATGATGCATACTGGATGTTCAACACCTGGGATTTTCCACAATGTCTACCACTTCTCAAAACACTTCCAATATAGGAGGGAACTGTGCTACCGTAAGATCTAATGACAGGGATGCATCTGTGCAAGGTTGAAAACTCGAGGATGTGTCTGGGTAGCAAACATGAAGTGTCTCATAAAGGCACCTTAGACTGGATGCGTAGGAGGTATCTGCTCAGGGAAGCTACTTCAGTTTTGTACTCATTCATAACAGTGCTTCTCCTTGGAGGAATGAAGGAAGAACAAGGACGGACTAGGGGCACATTAGGTACTGTGAATAAAGGGCAGGCTATGAACCTTACGCCTGCCAACCACATATTGGATGTTCACCACCAGTGTTGATCCGCACATAGGTTCTGCGTCTAAAACGCTTCCAACACTGAGAGGGAAGTGTGTTTTAGGAGGGATTCACTGCAGTGTTACGTCTGTTAAAGAAGGATGCTTTTGGGACTGACTCTGTGGTAACCGCATTAGGCGCACATAGCTTTCCAGTCTCAGACGTCTAACCGTTAGACTATAGGAAGTTCTGTTTAAGGGAAACTCCTTCATGCGGAATGTCACTTCTCACAGTGTCTTTGCAGTGGAGAAAAGAAGATAGAACAAGGACGGACAGAGAGAACGATGCAAACCGTGATTGAAGTACAGGGTAAGCCTCGTAGGCCTCTATTATGCATACTGGTAGTTCAACACCGGAGATGTTCCACAGTGTCTACCTCTTCTCAAAACACTTCCAGTATATGAGGGAACTTGCTACATTAAGTTCTCACGACAGAGATGCGTCTGTGCTCAGTTGGAAATGTAGGACGTGTCTGGGTAGCAACCAGTAAGTGTCTGATACAAGCCGCTAAGAGGGGATGCGGAGGAAGGTATCTGCTCAGGGAAGCTACTTCAGGTGCGTACTCATTCATAAGAGTGTCTCTCCTTTGAGGATGAAGATAGAACAGGGAACGACTACGGGCACATTAGGTACTGTGAGTAAAGGGCATGCTAAGGCGCTTAAGCCTGCCAAACACATATTGGATGTTCACCACCAGTGCAGATCCGCACTTAGTTTCTGCGTCGAAAACGCTTCCTACACTGAGAGGGAAGTGTGCTTTAGGAGGGATTCACTGCAGTGTTACGTCTGTTAAAGAAGGATGCTTTTGGGACTGACTCTGTGGTAACCGCATTAGGCGCACATAGCTTTCCAGTCTCAGACGTCTAACCGTTAGACTATAGGAAGTTCTGTTTAAGGGAAACTCCTTCATGCGGAATGTCACTTCTCACAGTGTCTTTGCAGTGGAGAAAAGAAGATAGAACAAGGACGGACAGAGAGAACGATGGAAACCGTGATTGAAGTACAGGGTAAGCCTCGTAGGCCTCTATTATGCATACTGGTAGTTCAACACCGGAGATGTTCCACAGTGTCTACCTCTTCTCAAAACACTTCCAGTATATGAGGGAACTCTGCTACATTAAGTTCTCACGACAGAGATGCGTCTGTGCTCAGTTGGAAAGTGTAGGACGTGTCTGGGTAGCAACCAGTAAGTGTCTGATACAAGCCGCTAAGAGGGGATGCGGAGGAAGGTATCTGCTCAGGGAAGCTACTTCAGGTGCGACTCATTCATAAGAGTGTCTCTCCTTTGACGATGAAGATAGAACAGGGAACGACTACGGGCACATTAGGTACTGTGAGTAAAGGGCATGCTAAGGCGCTTAAGCCTGCAAACACATATTGGATGTTCACCACCAGTGCAGATCCGCACTTAGTTTCTGCGTCGAAAACGCTTCCTACACTGAGAGGGAAGTGTGCTTTAGGAGGGATTCACTGCAGTGTTACGTCTGTTAAAGAAGGAAGCTTTTGGGACTGACTCTGTGGTAACCCCAATAGGCGCACATAGCTTTCCAGTCTCAGCCGTCTATCCGTTGGACTATAGCAAGTTCTGTTTAAGGGAAACTCCTTCATGCGGAATGTCACTTCTCACAGTGTCTTTCCAGTGGAGGAAAGAAGATAGAACAACGACGGACAGAGAGAACGTTGCAACCCGTGAGTGAAGTACAGGGTAAGGCACCTAAGCCTCTATGATGCATACTGGATGTTCAACACCTGGGATTTTCCACAATGTCTACCACTTCTCAAAACACTTCCAATATAGGAGGGAACTGTGCTACCGTAAGATCTAATGACAGGGATGCATCTGTGCAAGGTTGAAAACTCGAGGATGTGTCTGGGTAGCAAACATGAAGTGTCTCATAAAGGCACCTTAGACTGGATGCGTAGGAGGTATCTGCTCAGGGAAGCTACTTCAGTTTTGTACTCATTCATAACAGTGCTTCTCCTTGGAGGAATGAAGGAAGAACACGGACGGACTAGGGGCACATTAGGTACTGTGAATAAAGGGCAGGCTATGAACCTTACGCCTGCCAACCACATATTGGATGTTCACCACCAGTGTTGATCCGCACATAGGTTCTGCGTCTAAAACGCTTCCAACACTGAGAGGGAAGTGTGTTATAGGAGGGATTCACTGCAGTGTTACGTCTGTTAAAGAAGGATGCTTTTAGGACTGACTCTGTGGTAACCGCATTAGGCGCACATAGCTTTCCAGTCTCAGACGTCTAACCGTTAGACTATAGGAAGTTCTGTTTAAGGGAAACTCCTTCATGCGGAATGTCACTTCTCACAGTGTCTTTGCAGTGGAGAAAAGAAGATAGAACAAGGACGGACAGAGAGAACGATGCAAACCGTGATTGAAGTACAGGGTAAGCCTCGTAGGCCTCTATTATGCATACTGGTAGTTCAACACCGGAGATGTTCCACAGTGTCTAACTCTTCTCAAAACACTTCCAATATATGAGGGAACTCTGCTACATTAAGTTTTCACGACAGAGATGCGTCTGTGCTCAGTTGGAAAGTGTAGGACGTGTCTGGGTAGCAACCAGTAAGTGTCTGATACAAGCCGCTAAGAGGGGATGCGGAGGAAGGTATCTGCTCAGGGAAGCTACTTCAGGTGCGTACTCATTCATAACAGTGTCTCTCCTTTGAGGATGAAGATAGAACAGGGAACGACTACGGGCACATTAGGTACTGTGAGTAAAGGGCATGCTAAGGTGCTTAAGCCTGCCAAACACATATTGGATGTTCACCACCAGTGCAGATCCGCACTTAGTTTCTGCGTCGAAAACGCTTCCTACACTGAGAGGGAAGTGTGCTTTAGGAGGGATTCACTGCAGTGTTACGTCTGTTAAAGAAGGATGCTTTTGGGACTGACTCGGTGGTAACCGCATTAGGCGCACATAGCTTTCCAGTCTCAGACGTCTAACCGTTAGACTATAGGAAGTTCTGTTTAAGGGAAACTCCTTCATGCGGAATGTCACTTCTCACAGTGTCTTTGCAGTGGAGAAAAGAAGATAGAACAAGGACGGACAGAGAGAACGATGCAAACCGTGATTGAAGTACAGGGTAAGCCTCGTAGGCCTCTATTATGCATACTGGTAGTTCAACACCAGAGATGTTCCACAGTGTCTACCTCTTCTCAAAACACTTCCAGTATATGAGGGAACTCTGCTACATTAAGTTCTCACGACAGAGATGCGTCTGTGCTCAGTTGGAAAGTGTAGGACGTGTCTGGGTAGCAACCAGTAAGTGTCTGATACAAGCCGCTAAGAGGGGATGCGGAGGAAGGTATCTGCTCAGGGAAGCTACTTCAGGTGCGACTCATTCATAAGAGTGTCTCTCCTTTGACGATGAAGATAGAACAGGGAACGACTACGGGCACATTAGGTACTGTGAGTAAAGGGCATGCTAAGGCGCTTAAGCCTGCCAAACACATATTGGATGTTCACCACCAGTGCAGATCCGCACTTAGTTTCTGCGTCGAAAACGCTTCCTACACTGAGAGGGAAGTGTGCTTTAGGAGGGATTCACTGCAGTGTTACGTCTGTTAAAGAAGGAAGCTTTTGGGACTGACTCTGTGGTAACCCCAATAGGCGCACATAGCTTTCCAGTCTCAGCCGTCTATCCGTTGGACTATAGCAAGTTCTGTTTAAGGGAAACTCCTTCATGCGGATTGTCACTTCTCACAGTGTCTTTCAAGTGGAGGAAAGAAGATAGAACAACGACGGACAGAGAGAACGTTGCAACCCGTGAGTGAAGTACAGGGTAAGGCACCTAAGCCTCTATGATGCATACTGGATGTTCAACACCTGGGATTTTCCACAATGTCTACCACTTCTCAAAACACTTCCAATATAGGAGGGAACTGTGCTACCGTAAGATCTAATGACAGGGATGCATCTGTGCAAGGTTGAAAACTCGAGGATGTGTCTGGGTAGCAAACATGAAGTGTCTCATAAAGGCACCTTAGACTGGATGCGTAGGAGGTATCTGCTCAGGGAAGCTACTTCAGTTTTGTACTCATTCATAACAGTGCTTCTCCTTGGAGGAATGAAGGAAGAACACGGACGGACTAGGGGCACATTAGGTACTGTGAATAAAGGGCAGGCTATGAACCTTACGCCTGCCAACCACATATTGGATGTTCACCACCAGTGTTGATCCGCACATAGGTTCTGCGTCTAAAACGCTTCCAACACTGAGAGGGAAGTGTGTTTTAGGAGGGATTCACTGCAGTGTTACGTCTGTTAAAGAAGGATGCTTTTAGGACTGACTCTGTGGTAACCGCATTAGGCTCACATAGCTTTCCAGTCTCAGACGTCTAACCGTTAGACTATAGGAAGTTCTGTTTAAGGGAAACTCCTTCATGCGGAATGTCACTTCTCACAGTGTCTTTGCAGTGGAGAAAAGAAGATAGAACAAGGACGGACAGAGAGAACGATGCAAACCGTGATTGAAGTACAGGGTAAGCCTCGTAGGCCTCTATTATGCATACTGGTAGTTCAACACCGGAGATGTTCCACAGTGTCTAACTCTTCTCAAAACACTTCCAGTATATGAGGGAACTCTGCTACATTAAGTTCTCACGACAGAGATGCGTCTGTGCTCAGTTGGAAAGTGTAGGACGTGTCTGGGTAGCAACCAGTAAGTGTCTGATACAAGCCGCTAAGAGGGGATGCGGAGGAAGGTATCTGCTCAGGGAAGCTACTTCAGGTGCGTACTCATTCATAAGAGTGTCTCTCCTTTGAGGATGAAGATAGAACAGGGAACGACTACGGGCACATTAGGTACTGTGAGTAAAGGGCATGCTAAGGCGCTTAAGCCTGCCAAACACATATTGGATGTTCACCACCAGTGCAGATCCGCACTTAGTTTCTGCGTCGAAAACGCTTCCTACACTGAGAGGGAAGTGTGCTTTAGGAGGGATTCACTGCAGTGTTACGTCTGTTAACGAAGGAAGCTTTTGGGACTGACTCTGTGGTAACCCCAATAGGCGCACATAGCTTTCCAGTCTCAGCCGTCTATCCGTTGGACTATAGCAAGTTCTGTTTAAGGGAAACTCCTTCATGCGGAATGTCACTTCTCACAGTGTCTTTCCAGTGGAGGAAAGAAGATAGAACAACGACGGATAGAGAGAACGTTGCAACCCGTGAGTGAAGTACAGGGTAAGGCACCTAAGCCTCTATGATGCATACTGGATGTTCAACACCTGGAATTTTCCACAATGTCTACCACTTCTCAAAACACTTCCAATATAGGAGGGAACTGTGCTACCGTAAGTTCTAATGACAGGGATGCATCTGTGCAAGGTTGAAAACTCGAGGATGTGTCTGGGTAGCAAACATGAAGTGTCTCATAAAGGCACCTTAGACTGGATGCGTAGTAGGTATCTGCTAGGGAAGCTACTTCAGTTTTGTACTCATTCATAACAGTGCTTCTACTTGGAGGAATGAAGGAAGAACACGGACGGACTAGGGGCACAGTAGGTACTGTGAATTAAGGGCAGGCTATGAAACTTACGCCTGCCAACCACATATTGGATGTTCACCACCAGTGTTGATCCGCACATAGGTTCTGCGTCTAAAACGCTTCCAACACTGAGAGGGAAGTGTGCTTTAGGAGGGATTCACTGCAGTGTTACGTCTGTTAAAAAGGATGCTTTTGGGACTGACTCTGTGGTAACCGCATTAGGCGCACATAGCTTTCCAGTCTCAGACGTCTAACCGTTAGACTATAGGAAGTTCTGTTTAAGGGAAACTCCTTCATGCGGAATGTCACTTCTCACAGTGTCTTTGCAGTGGAGAAAAGAAGATAGAACAAGGACGGACAGAGAGAACGATGCAAACCGTGATTGAAGTACAGGGTAAGCCTCGTAGGCCTCTATTATGCATACAGTTAGTTCAACACCGCAGATGTTACGCAGTGTCTACCTCTTCTCAAAACACTTCCAGTATATCAGAGAACTCTGCTACATCAAGTTCTCACGACAGAGATGCGTCTGTACTCAGTTGGAAAGTGTAGGACGTGTCTGGGTAGCAACCAGTAAGTGTCTGATACAAGCCGCTAAGAGGGGATGCGGAGGAAGGTATCTGCTCAGGGAAGCTACTTCAGGTGCGTACTCATTCATAAGAGTGTCTCTCCTTTGAGGATGAAGATAGAACAGGGAACGACTACGGGCACATTAGGTACTGTGAGTAAAGGGCATGCTAAGGCGCTTAAGCCTGCCAAAGACATATTGGATGTACACCACCAGTGCAGATCCGCACTTAGTTTCTGCGTCGAAAACGCTTCCTACACTGAGAGGGAAGTGTGCTTTAGGAGGGATTCACTGCAGTGTTACGTCTGTTAAAGAAGGAAGCTTTTGGGACTGACTCTGTGGTAACCCCAATAGGCGCACATAGCTTTCCAGTCTCAGCCGTCTATCCGTTGGACTATAGCAAGTTCTGTTTAAGGGAAACTCCTTCATGCGGAATGTCACTTCTCACAGTGTCTTTCCAGTGGAGGAAAGAAGATAGAAAAACGACGGACAGAGAACGTTGCAACCCGTGAGTGAAGTACAGGGTAAGGCACCTAAGCCTCTATGATGCATACTGGATGTTCAACACCTGGGATTTTCCACAATGTCTACCACTTCTCAAAACACTTCCAATATAGGAGGGAACTGTGCTACCGTAAGTTCTAATGACAGGGATGCATCTGTGCAAGGTTGAAAACTCGAGGATGTGTCTGGGTAGCAAACATGAAGTGTCTCATAAAGGCACCTTAGACTGGATGCGTAGTAGGTATCTGCTAGGGAAGCTACTTCAGTTTTGTACTCATTCATAACAGTGCTTCTCCTTGGAGGAATGAAGGAAGAACACGGACGGACTAGGGACACATTAGGTACTGTGAATAAAGGGCAGGCTATGAACCTTACGCCTGCCAACCACATATTGGATGTTCACCACCAGTGTTGATCCGCACATAGGTTCTGCGTCTAAAACGTTTCCAACACTGAGAGGGAAGTGTGCTTTAGGAGGGATTCACTGCAGTGTTACGTCTGTTAAAGAAGGATGCTTTTGGGACTGACTCTGTGGTAACCGCATTAGGCGCACATAGCTTTCCAGTCTCAGACGTCTAACCGTTAGACTATAGGAAGTTCTGTTTAAGGGAAACTCCTTCATGCGGAATGTCACTTCTCACAGTGTCTTTGCAGTGGAGAAAAGAAGATAGAACAAGGACGGACAGAGAGAACGATGCAAACCGTGATTGAAGTACAGGGTAAGCCTCGTAGGCCTCTATTATGCATACTGGTAGTTCAACACCGGAGATGTTCCACAGTGTCTACCTCTTCTCAAAACACTTCCAGTATATGAGGGAACTCTGCTACATTAAGTTCTCACGACAGAGATGCGTCTGTGCTCAGTTGGAAAGTGTAGGACGTGTCTGGGTAGCAACCAGTAAGTGTCTGATACAAGCCGCTAAGAGGGGATGCGGAGGAAGGTATCTGCTCAGGGAAGCTACTTCAGGTGCGTACTCATTCATAAGAGTGTCTCTCCTTTGAGGATGAAGATAGAACAGGGAACGACTACGGGCACATTAGGTACTGTGAGTAAAGGGCATGCTAAGGCGCTTAAGCCAGCCAAACACATATTGGATGTTCACCACCAGTGCAGATCCGCACTTAGTTTCTGCGACGAAAAGCTTCCTACACTGAGAGGGAAGTGTGCTTTAGGAGGGATTCACTGCAGTGTTACGTCTGTTAAAGAAGGATGCTTTTGGGACTGACTCTGTGGTAACCGCATTAGGCGCACATAGCTTTCCAGTCTCAGCCGTCTATCCGTTGGACTATAGCAAGTTCTGTTTAAGGGAAACTCCTTCATGCGGAATGTCACTTCTCACAGTGTCTTTGAAGTGGAGAAAAGAAGATAGAACAAGGACGGACAGAGAAAACGATGCAAACCGTGATTGAAGTACAGGGTAAGCCTCGTAGGCCTCTATTATGCATACTGGTAGTTCAACACTGGAGATGTTCCACAGTGTCTACCTCTTCTCAAAACACTTCCGGTATATGAGGGAACTCTGCTACATTAAGTTCTCACGACAGAGATGCGTCTGTGCTCAGTTGTAAAGTGTAGGACATTTCTGGGTAGCAACCAGTAAGTGTCTGATACAAGCCGCTAAGAGGGGATGCGGAGGAAGGTATCTGCTCAGGGAAGCTACTTCAGGTGCGTACTCATTCATTACCGTGTCTCTCCTTTGAGGATGAAGATAGAACAGGGAACGACTACGGGCACATTAGGTACTGTGAGTAAAGGGCATGCTAAGGCCCTTAAGCCTGCCAAACATATATTGGATGTTCACCACCAGTGCAGATCCGCACTTAGTTTCTGCGTCGAAAACGCTTCCTACACTGAGAGGGAAGTGTGCTTTAGGAGGGATTCACTGCAGTGTTACGTCTGTTAAAGAAGGAAGCTTTTGGGACTGACTCTGTGGTAACCCCAATAGGCGCACATAGCTTTCCAGTCTCAGCCGTCTATCCGTTGGACTATAGCAAGTTCTGTTTAAGGGAAACTCCTTCATGCGGAATGTCACTTCTCACAGTGTCTTTCCAGTGGAGAAAAGAAGATAGAACAACGACGGACAGAGAGAACTTTGCAACCCGTGAGTGAAGTACAGTGTAAGGCACCTGAGCCTCTATGATGCATACTGGATGTTCAACACCTGGGATTTTCCACAATGTCTACCACTTCTCAAAACACTTCCAATATAGGAGGGAACTGTGCTACCGTAATTTCTAATGACAGGGATGCATCTGTGCAAGGTTGAAAACTCGAGGATGTGTCTGGGTAGCAAACATGAAGTGTCTCATAAAGGCACCTTAGACTGGATGCGTAGGAGGTATCTGCTCAGGGAAGCTACTTCAGTTTTGTACTCATTCATAACAGTGCTTCTCTTTGGAGGAATGAAGGAAGAACACGGACGGACTAAGGGCACATTAGGTAATGTGAATAAAGGGCAAACTATGAACCTTACGCCTGCCAACCACATATTGGATGTTCACCACCAGTGTTGATCCGCACATAGGTTCTGCGTCTAAAACGCTTCCAACACTGAGAGGGAAGTGTGCTTTAGGAGGGATTCACTGCAGTGTTACGTCTGTTAAAGAAGGATGCTTTTGGGACTGACTCTGTGGTAACCGCATTAGGCGCACATAGCTTTCCAGTCTCAGACGTCTAACCGTTAGACTATAGGAAGTTCTGTTTAAGGGAAACTCCTTCATGCGGAATGTCACTTCTCACAGTGTCTTTGCAGTGGAGAAAAGAAGATAGAACAAGGACGGACAGAGAGAACGATGCAAACCGTGATTGAAGTACAGGGTAAGCCTCGTAGGCCTATATTATGCATACTGGTAGTTCAACACCGGAGATGTTCCACAGTGTCTACCTCTTCTCAAAACACTTCCAGTATATGAGAAAACTCTGCTACATTAAGTTCTCACGACAGAGATGCGTCTGTGCTCAGTTGGAAAGTGTAGGACGTGTCTGGGTAGCAACCAGTAAGTGTCTGATACAAGCCGCTAAGAGGGGATGCGGAGGAAGGTATCTGCTCAGGGAAGCTACTTCAGGTGCGTACTCATTCATAACAGTGTCTCTCCTTTGAGGATGAAGATAGAACAGGGAACGACTACGGGCACATTAGGTACTGTGAGTAAAGGGCATGCTAAGGCGCTTAAGCCTGCCAAACACATATTGGATGTTCACCACCAGTGCAGTTCCGCACTTAGTTTCTGCGTCGAAAACGCTTCCTACACTGAGAGGGAAGTGTGCTTTAGGAGGGATTCACTGCAGTGTTACGTCTGTTAAAGAAGGAAGCTTTTGGGACTGACTCTGTGGTAACCCCAATAGGCGCACATAGCTTTCCAGTCTCAGCCGTCTATCCGTTGGACTATAGCAAGTTCTGTTTAAGGGAAACTCCTTCATTCGGAATGTCACTTCTCACAGTGTCTTTCCAGTGGAGGAAAGAAGATAGAACAACGACGGACAGAGAGAACGTTGCAACCCGTGAGTGAAGTACAGGGTAAGGCACCTAAGCCTCTATGATGCATACTGGATGTTCAACACCTGAGATTTTCCACAATGTCTACCACTTCTCAAAACACTTCCAATATAGGAGGGAACTGTGCTACCGTAAGTTCTAATGACAGGGATGCATCTGTGCAAGGTTGAAAACTCTTCGATGTGTCTGGGTATCAAACATGATGTGTCTCATAAAGGCACCTTAGACTGGATGCGTAGGAGGTATCTGCTCAGGGAAGCTACTTCAGTTTTGTACTCATTCATAACAGTGCTTCTCCTTGGAGGAATGAAGGAAGCACACGGACGGACTAGGGGCACAGTAGGTACTGTGAATAAAGGGCAGGCTATGAACCTTACGCCTGCCAACCACATATTGGATGTTCACCACCAGTGTTGATCCGCACATAGGTTCTGCGTCTAAAACGCTTCCAACACTGAGAGGGAAGTGTTCTTTAGGAGGGATTCACTGCAGTGTTACGTCTGTCAAAGAAGGATGCTTTTGGGACTGACTCTGTGGTAACCGCATTAGGCGCACATAGCTTTCCAGTCTCAGACGTCTAACCGTTAGACTATAGGAAGTTCTGTTTAAGGGAAACTCCTTCATGCGGAATGTCACTTCTCACAGTGTCTTTGCAGTGGAGAAAAGAAGATAGAACAAGGACGGACAGAGAGAACGATGCAAACCGTGATTGAAGTACAGGGTAAGCCTCGTAGGCCTCTATTATGCATACTGGTAGTTCAACACCGGAGATGTTCCACAGTGTCTACCTCTTCTCAAAACACTTCCAGTATATGAGGGAACTCTGCTACATTAAGTTCTCACGAGAGAGATGCGTCTGTGCTCAGTTGGAAAGTGTAGGACGTGTCTGGGTAGCAACCAGTAAGTGTCTGATACAAGCCGCTAAGAGGGGATGCGGAGGAAGGTATCTGCTCAGGGAAGCTACTTCAGGTGCGTACTCATTCATAAGAGTGTCTCTCCTTTGAGGATGAAGATAGAACAGGGAACGACTATGGGCACATTAGGTACTGTGAGTAAAGGGCATGCTAAGGCGCTTAAGCCAGCCCAACACATATTGGATGTTCACCACCAGTGCAGATCCGCACTTAGTTTCTGCGACGAAAACGCTTCCTACACTGAGAGGGAAGTGTGCTTTAGGAGGGATTCACTGCAGTGTTACGTCTGTTAAAGAAGGATGCTTTTGGGACTGACTCTGTGGTAACCGCATTAGGCGCACATAGCTTTCCAGTCTCAGCCGTCTATCCGTTGGACTATAGCAAGTTCTGTTTAAGGGAAACTCCTTCATGCGGAATGTCACTTCTCACAGTGTCTTTGCAGTGGAGAAAAGAAGATAGAACAAGGACGGACAGAGAGAACGATGCAAACCGTGATTGAAGTACAGGGTAAGCCTCGTAGGCCTCTATTATGCATACTGGTAGTTCAACACTGGAGATGTTCCACAGTGTCTACCTCTTCTCAAAACACTTCCGGTATATGAGGGAACTCTGCTACATTAAGTTCTCACGACAGAGATGCGTCTGTGCTCAGTTGTAAAGTGTAGGACATTTCTGGGTAGCAACCAGTAAGTGTCTGATACAAGCCGCTAAGAGGGGATGCGGAGGAAGGTATCTGCTCAGGGAAGCTACTTCAGGTGCGTACTCATTCATTACCGTGTCTCTCCTTTGAGGATGAAGATAGAACAGGGAACGACTACGGGCACATTAGGTACTGTGAGTAAAGGGCATGCTAAGGCCCTTAAGCCTGCCAAACATATATTGGATGTTCACCACCAGTGCAGATCCGCACTTAGTTTCTGCGTCGAAAACGCTTCCTACACTGAGAGGGAAGTGTGCTTTAGGAGGGATTCACTGCAGTGTTACGTCTGTTAAAGAAGGAAGCTTTTGGGACTGACTCTGTGGTAACCCCAATAGGCGCACATAGCTTTCCAATCTCAGCCGTCTATCCGTTGGACTATAGCAAGTTCTGTTTAAGGGAAACTCCTTCATGCGGAATGTCACTTCTCACAGTGTCTTTCCAGTGGAGAAAAGAAGATAGAACAACGACGGACAGAGAGAACGTTGCAACCCGTGAGTGAAGTACAGTGTAAGGCACCTGAGCCTCTATGATGCATACTGGATGTTCAACACCTGGGATTTTCCACAATGTCTACCACTTCTCAAAACACTTCCAATATAGGAGGGAACTGTGCTACCGTAATTTCTAATGACAGGGATGCATCTGTGCAAGGTTGAAAACTCGAGGATGTGTCTGGGTAGCAAACATGAAGTGTCTCATAAAGGCACCTTAGACTGGATGCGTAGGAGGTATCTGCTCAGGGAAGCTACTTCAGTTTTGTACTCATTCATAACAGTGCTTCTGTTTGGAGGAATGAAGGAAGAACACGGACGGACTAAGGGCACATTAGGTAATGTGAATAAAGGGCAGGCTATGAACCTTACGCCTGCCAACCACATATTGGATGTTCACCACCAGTGTTGATCCGCACATAGGTTCTGCGTCTAAAACGCTTCCAACACTGAGAGGGAAGTGTGCTTTAGGAGGGATTCACTGCAGTGTTACGTCTGTTAAAGAAGGATGCTTTTGGGACTGACTCTGTGGTAACCGCATTAGGCGCACATAGCTTTCCAGTCTCAGACGTCTAACCGTTAGACTATAGGAAGTTCTGTTTAAGGGAAACTCCTTCATGCGGAATGTCACTTCTCACAGTGTCTTTGCAGTGGAGAAAAGAAGATAGAACAAGGACGGACAGAGAGAACGATGCAAACCGTGATTGAAGTACAGGGTAAGCCTCGTAGGCCTCTATTATGCATACTGGTAGTTCAACACCGGAGATGTTCCACAGTGTCTACCTCTTCTCAAAACACTTCCAGTATATGAGGGAACTCTGCTACATTAAGTTCTCACGACAGAGATGCGTCTGTGCTCAGTTGGAAAGTGTAGGACGTGTCTGGGTAGCAACCAGTAAGTGTCTGATACAAGCCGCTAAGAGGGGATGCGGAGGAAGGTATCTGCTCAGGGAAGCTACTTCAGGTGCGTACTCATTCATAAGAGTGTCTCTCCTTTGAGGATGAAGATAGAACAGGGAACGACTACGGGCACATTAGGTACTGTGAGTAAAGGGCATGCTAAGGCGCTTAAGCCTGCCAAACACATATGGGATGTTCACCACCAGTGCAGTTCCGCACTTAGTTTCTGCGTCGAAAACGCTTCCTACACTGAGAGGGAAGTGTGCTTTAGGAGGGATTCACTGCAGTGTTACGTCTGTTAAAGAAGGAAGCTTTTGGGACTGACTCTGTGGTAACCCCAATAGGCGCACATAGCTTTCCAGTCTCAGCCGTCTATCCGTTGGACTATAGCAAGTTCTGTTTAAGGGAAACTCCTTCATGCGGAATGTCACTTCTCACAGTGTCTTTCCAGTGGAGGAAAGAAGATAGAACAACGACGGACAGAGAGAACGTTGCAACCCGTGAGTGAAGTACAGGGTAAGGCACCTAAGCCTCTATGATGCATACTGGATGTTCAACACCTGGGATTTTCCACAATGTCTACCACTTCTCAAAACACTTCCAATATAGGAGGGAACTGTGCTACCGTAAGATCTAATGACAGGGATGCATCTGTGCAAGGTTGAAAACTCGAGGATGTGTCTGGGTAGCAAACATGAAGTGTCTCATAAAGGCACCTTAGACTGGATGCGTAGGAGGTATCTGCTCAGTGAAGCTACTTCAGTTTTGTACTCATTCATAACAGTGCTTCTCCTTGGAGGAATGAAGGAAGCACACGGACGGACTAGGGGCACAGTAGGTACTGTGAATAAAGGGCAGGCTATGAACCTTACGCCTGCCAACCACATATTGGATGTTCACCACCAGTGTTGATCCGCACATAGGTTCTGCGTCTAAAACGCTTCCAACACTGAGAGGGAAGTGTGCTTTAGGAGGGATTCACTGCAGTGTTACGTCTGTCAAAGAAGGATTCTTTTGGGACTGACTGTGGTAACCGCATTAGGCGCACATAGCTTTCCAGTCTCAGACGTCTAACCGTTAGACTATAGGAAGTTCTGTTTAAGGGAAACTCCTTCATGCGGAATGTCACTTCTCACAGTGTCTTTGCAGTGGAGAAAAGAAGATAGAACAAGGACGGACAGAGAGAACGATGCAAACCGTGATTGAATTACAGGGTAAGCCTCGTAGGCCTCTATTATGCATACTGGTAGTTCAATACCGCAGATGTTACGCAGTGTCTACCTCTTCTCAAAACACTTCCAGTATATCAGAGAACTCTGCTACATTAAGTTCTCACGACAGAGATGCGTCTGTACTCAGTTGGAAAGTGTAGGACGTGTCTGGGTAGCAACCAGTAAGTGTCTGATACAAGCCGCTAAGAGGGGATGCGGAGGAAGGTATCTGCTCAGGGAAGCTACTTCAGGTGCGTACTCATTCATAACAGTGTCTCTCCTTTGAGGATGAAGATAGAACAGGGAACGACTACGGGCACATTAGGTACTGTGTGTAAAGGGCATGCTAAGGCGCTTAAGCCTGCCAAACACATATTGGATGTTCACCACCAGTGCAGATCCGCACTTAGTTTCTGCGTCGAAAACGCTTCCTACACTGAGAGGGAAGTGTGCTTTAGGAGGGATTCACTGCAGTGTTACGTCTGTTAAAGAAGGAAGCTTTTGGGACTGACTCTGTGGTAACCCCAATAGGCGCACATAGCTTTCCAGTCTCAGCCGTCTATCCGTTGGACTATAGCAAGTTCTGTTTAAGGGAAACTCCTTCATGCGGAATGTCACTTCTCACAGTGTCTTTCCAGTGGAGGAAAGAAGATAGAACAACGACGGACAGAGAGAACGTTGCAACCCGTGAGTGAAGTACAGGGTAAGGCACCTAAGCCTCTATGATGCATACTGGATGTTCAACACCTGGGATTTTCCACAATGTCTACCACTTCTCAAAACACTTCCAATATAGGAGGGAACTGTGCTACCGTAAGATCTAATGACAGATATGCATCTGTGCAAGGTTGAAAACTCGAGGATGTGTCTGGGTATCAAACATGAAGTGTCTCATAAAGGCACCTTAGACTGGATGCGTAGGAGGTATCTGCTCAGGGAAGCTACTTCAGTTTTGTACTCATTCATAACAGTGCTTCTCCTTGGAGGAATGAAGGAAGCACACGGACGGACTAGGGGCACAGTAGGTACTGTGAATAAAGGGCAGGCTATGAACCTTACGCCTGCCAACCCCATATTGGATGTTCACCACCAGTGTTGATCCGCACATAGGTTCTGCGTCTAAAACGCTTCCAACACTGAGAGGGAAGTGTGCTTTAGGAGGGATTCACTGCAGTGTTACGTCTGTCAAAGAAGGATGCCTTTGGGACTGACTCTGTGGTAACCGCATTAGGCGCACATAGCTTTCCAGTCTCAGACGTCTAACCGTTAGACTATAGGAAGTTCTGTTTAAGGGAAACTCCTTCATGCGGAATGTCACTTCTCACAGTGTCTTTGCAGTGGAGAAAAGAAGATAGAACAAGGACGGACAGAGAGAACGATGCAAACCGTGATTGAAGTACAGGGTAAGCCTCGTAGGCCTCTATTATGCATACTGTTAGTTCAACACCGCAGATGTTACGCAGTGTCTACCTCTTCTCAAAACACTTCCAGTATATCAGAGAACTCTGCTACATTAAGTTCTCACGACAGAGATGCGTCTGTACTCAGTTGGAAAGTGTAGGACGTGTCTGGGTAGCAACCAGTAAGTGTCTGATACAAGCCGCTAAGAGGGGATGCGGAGGAAGGTATCTGCTCAGGGAAGCTACTTCAGGTGCGTACTCATTCATAACAGTGTCTCTCCTTTGAGGATGAAGATAAAACAGGGAACGACTACGGGCACATTAGGTACTGTGAGTAAAGGGCATGCTAAGGCGCTTAAGCCTGCCAAACACATATTGGATGTTCACCACCAGTGCAGTTCCGCACTTAGTTTCTGCGTCGAAAACGCTTCCTACACTGAGAGGGAAGTGTGCTTTAGGAGGGATTCACTGCAGTGTTACGTCTGTTAAAGAAGGAAGCTTTTGGGACTGACTCTGTGGTAACCCCAATAGGCGCACATAGCTTTCCAGTCTCAGCCGTCTATCCGTTGGACTATAGCAAGTTCTGTTTAAGGGAAACTCCTTCATGCGGAATGTCACTTCTCACAGTGTCTTTCCAGTGGAGGAAAGAAGATAGAACAACGACGGACAGAGAGAACGTTGCAACCCGTGAGAGAAGTACAGGGTAAGGCACCTAAGCCTCTATGATGCATACTGGATGTTCAACACCTGGGATTTTCCACAATGTCTACCACTTCTCAAAACACTTCCAATATAGGAGGGAACTGTGCTACCGTAAGTTCTAATGACAGGGATGCATCTGTGCAAGGTTGAAAACTCGAGGATGTGTCTGGGTAGCAAACATGAAGTGTCTCATAAAGGCACCTTAGACTGGATGCGTAGGAGGTATCTGCTAGGGAAGCTACTTCAGTTTTGTACTCATTCATAACAGTGCTTCTCCTTGGAGGAATGAAGGAAGAACACGGACGGACTAGGGGCACAGTAGGTACTGTGAATAAAGGGCAGGCTATGAACCTTACGCCTGCCAACCCCATATTGGATGTTCACCACCAGTGTTGATCCGCACATAGGTTCTGCGTCTAAAACGCTTCCAACACTGAGAGGGAAGTGTGCTTTAGGAGGGATTCACTGCAGTGTTACGTCTGTCAAAGAAGGATGCCTTTGGGACTGACTCTGTGGTAACCGCATTAGGCGCACATAGCTTTCCAGTCTCAGACGTCTAACCGTTAGACTATAGGAAGTTCTGTTTAAGGGAAACTCCTTCATGCGGAATGTCACTTCTCACAGTGTCTTTGCAGTGGAGAAAAGAAGATAGAACAAGGACGGACAGAGAGAACGATGCAAACCGTGATTGAAGTACAGGGTAAGCCTCGTAGGCCTCTATTATGCATACTGTTAGTTCAACACCGCAGATGTTACGCAGTGTCTACCTCTTCTCAAAACACTTCCAGTATATCAGAGAACTCTGCTACATTAAGTTCTCACGACAGAGATGCGTCTGTACTCAGTTGGAAAGTGTAGGACGTGTCTGGGTAGCAACCAGTAAGTGTCTGATACAAGCCGCTAAGAGGGGATGCGGAGGAAGGTATCTGCTCAGGGAAGCTACTTCAGGTGCGTACTCATTCATAACAGTGTCTCTCCTTTGAGGATGAAGATAAAACAGGGAACGACTACGGGCACATTAGGTACTGTGAGTAAAGGGCATGCTAAGGCGCTTAAGCCTGCCAAACACATATTGGATGTTCACCACCAGTGCAGTTCCGCACTTAGTTTCTGCGTCGAAAACGCTTCCTACACTGAGAGGGAAGTGTGCTTTAGGAGGGATTCACTGCAGTGTTACGTCTGTTAAAGAAGGAAGCTTTTGGGACTGACTCTGTGGTAACCCCAATAGGCGCACATAGCTTTCCAGTCTCAGCCGTCTATCCGTTGGACTATAGCAAGTTCTGTTTAAGGGAAACTCCTTCATGCGGAATGTCACTTCTCACAGTGTCTTTCCAGTGGAGGAAAGAAGATAGAACAACGACGGACAGAGAGAACGTTGCAACCCGTGAGAGAAGTACAGGGTAAGGCACCTAAGCCTCTATGATGCATACTGGATGTTCAACACCTGGGATTTTCCACAATGTCTACCACTTCTCAAAACACTTCCAATATAGGAGGGAACTGTGCTACCGTAAGTTCTAATGACAGGGATGCATCTGTGCAAGGTTGAAAACTCGAGGATGTGTCTGGGTAGCAAACATGAAGTGTCTCATAAAGGCACCTTAGACTGGATGCGTAGGAGGTATCTGCTAGGGAAGCTACTTCAGTTTTGTACTCATTCATAACAGTGCTTCTCCTTGGAGGAATGAAGGAAGAACACGGACGGACTAGGGGCACAGTAGGTACTGTGAATAAAGGGCAGGCTATGAACCTTACGCCTGCCAACCACATATTTGATGTTCACCACCAGTGTTGATCCGCACATAGGTTCTGCGTCTAAAACGTTTCCAACACTGAGAGGGAAGTGTGCTTTAGGAGGGATTCACTGCAGTGTTACGTCTGTCAAAGAAGGATGCTTTTGGGACTGACTCTGTGGTAACCGCATTAGGCGCACATAGCTTTCCAGTCTCAGACGTCTAACCGTTAGACTATAGGAAGTTCTGTTTAAGGGAAACTCCTTCATGCGGAATGTCACTTCTCACAGTGTCTTTGCAGTGGAGAAAAGAAGATAGAACAAGGACGGACAGAGAGAACGATGCAAACCGTGATTGAAGTACAGGGTAAGCCTCGTAGGCCTCTATTATGCATACTGGTAGTTCAACACCGGAGATGTTCCACAGTGTCTACCTCTTCTCAAAACACTTCCAGTATATGAGGGAACTCTGCTACATTAAGTTCTCACGAGAGAGATGCGTCTGTGCTCAGTTGGAAAGTGTAGGACGTGTCTGGGTAGCAACCAGTAAGTGTCTGATACAAGCCGCTAAGAGGGGATGCGGAGGAAGGTATCTGCTCAGGGAAGCTACTTCAGGTGCGTACTCATTCATAAGAGTGTCTCTCCTTTGAGGATGAAGATAGAACAGGGAACGACTACGGGCACATTAGGTACTGTGAGTAAAGGGCATGCTAAGGCGCTTAAGCCAGCCAAACACATATTGGATGTTCACCACCAGTGCAGATCCGCACTTAGTTTCTGCGACGAAAACGCTTCCTACACTGAGAGGGAAGTGTGCTTTAGGAGGGATTCACTGCAGTGTTACGTCTGTTAAAGAAGGATGCTTTTGGGACTGACTCTGTGGTAACCGCATTAGGCGCACATAGCTTTCCAGTCTCAGCCGTCTATCCGTTGGACTATAGCAAGTTCTGTTTAAGGGAAACTCCTTCATGCGGAATGTCACTTCTCACAGTGTCTTTGAAGTGGAGAAAAGAAGATAGAACAAGGACGGACAGAGAAAACGATGCAAACCGTGATTGAAGTACAGGGTAAGCCTCGTAGGCCTCTATTATGCATACTGGTAGTTCAACACTGGAGATGTTCCACAGTGTCTACCTCTTCTCAAAACACTTCCGGTATATGAGGGAACTCTGCTATATTAAGTTCTCACGACAGAGATGCGTCTGTGCTCAGTTGTAAAGTGTAGGACGTTTCTGGGTAGCAACCAGTAAGTGTCTGATACAAGCCGCTAAGAGGGGATGCGGAGGAAGATATCTGCTCAGGGAAGCTACTTCAGGTGCGTACTCATTCATTACCGTGTCTCTCCTTTGAGGATGAAGATAGAACAGGGAACGACTACGGGCACATTAGGTACTGTGAGTAAAGGGCATGCTAAGGCCCTTAAGCCTGCCAAACACATATTGGATGTTCACCACCAGTGCAGATCCGCACTTAGTTTCTGCGTCGAAAACGCTTCCTACACTGAGAGGGAAGTGTGCTTTAGGAGGGATTCACTGCAGTGTTACGTCTGTTAAAGAAGGAAGCTTTTGGGACTGACTCTGTGGTAACCCCAATAGGCGCACATAGCTTTCCAGTCTCAGCCGTCTATCCGTTGGACTATAGCAAGTTCTGTTTAAGGGAAACTCCTTCATGCGGAATGTCACTTCTCACAGTGTCTTTCCAGTGGAGAAAAGAAGATAGAACAACGACGGACAGAGAGAACTTTGCAACCCGTGAGTGAAGTACAGTGTAAGGCACCTGAGCCTCTATGATGCATACTGGATGTTCAACACCTGGGATTTTCCACAATGTCTACCACTTCTCAAAACACTTCCAATATAGGAGGGAACTGTGCTACCGTAAGTTCTAATGACAGGGATGCATCTGTGCAAGGTTGAAAACTCGAGGATGTGTCTGGGTAGCAAACATGAAGTGTCTCATAAAGGCACCTTAGACTGGATGCGTAGGAGGTATCTGCTCAGGGAAGCTACTTCAGTTTTGTACTCATTCATAACAGTGCTTCTCTTTGGAGGAATGAAGGAAGAACACGGACGGACTAAGGGCACATTAGGTAATGTGAATAAAGGGCAGGCTATGAACCTTACGCCTGCCAACCACATATTGGATGTTCACCACCAGTGTTGATCCGCACATAGGTTCTGCGTCTAAAACGCTTCCAACACTGAGAGGGAAGTGTGCTTTAGGAGGGATTCACTGCAGTGTTACGTCTGTTAAAGAAGGATGCTTTTGGGACTGACTCTGTGGTAACCGCATTAGGCGCACATAGCTTTCCAGTCTCAGACGTCTAACCGTTAGACTATAGGAAGTTCTGTTTAAGGGAAACTCCTTCATGCGGAATGTCACTTCTCACAGTGTCTTTGCAGTGGAGAAAAGAAGATAGAACAAGGACGGACAGAGAGAACGATGCAAACCGTGATTGAAGTACAGGGTAAGCCTCGTAGGCCTCTATTATGCATACTGGTAGTTCAACACCGGAGATGTTCCACAGTGTCTACCTCTTCTCAAAACACTTCCAGTATATGAGAAAACTCTGCTACATTAAGTTCTCACGACAGAGATGCGTCTGTGCTCAGTTGGAAAGTGTAGGACGTGTCTGGGTAGCAACCAGTAAGTGTCTGATACAAGCCGCTAAGAGGGGATGCGGAGGAAGGTATCTGCTCAGGGAAGCTACTTCAGGTGCGTACTCATTCATTACCGTGTCTCTCCTTTGAGGATGAAGATAGAACAGGGAACGACTACGGGCACATTAGGTACTGTGAGTAAAGGGCATGCTAAGGCGCTTAAGCCTGCCAAACACATATTGGATGTTCACCACCAGTGCAGTTCCGCACTTAGTTTCTGCGTCGAAAACGCTTCCTACACTGAGAGGGAAGTGTGCTTTAGGAGGGATTCACTGCAGTGTTACGTCTGTTAAAGAAGGAAGCTTTTGGGACTGACTCTGTGGTAACCCCAATAGGCGCACATAGCTTTCCAGTCTCAGCCGTCTATCCGTTGGACTATAGCAAGTTCTGTTTAAGGGAAACTCCTTCATTCGGAATGTCACTTCTCACAGTGTCTTTCCAGTGGAGGAAAGAAGATAGAACAACGACGGACAGAGAGAACGTTGCAACCCGTGAGTGAAGTACAGGGTAAGGCACCTAAGCCTCTATGATGCATACTGGATGTTCAACACCTGAGATTTTCCACAATGTCTACCACTTCTCAAAACACTTCCAATATAGGAGGGAACTGTGCTACCGTAAGTTCTAATGACAGGGATGCATCTGTGCAAGGTTGAAAACTCTTGGATGTGTCTGGGTATCAAACATGATGTGTCTCATAAAGGCACCTTAGACTGGATGCGTAGGAGGTATCTGCTCAGGGAAGCTACTTCAGTTTTGTACTCATTCATAACAGTGCTTCTCCTTGGAGGAATGAAGGAAGCACACGGACGGACTAGGGGCACAGTAGGTACTGTGAATAAAGGGCAGGCTATGAACCTTACGCCTGCCAACCACATATTGGATGTTCACCACCAGTGTTGATCCGCACATAGGTTCTGCGTCTAAAACGCTTCCAACACTGAGAGGGAAGTGTTCTTTAGGAGGGATTCACTGCATTGTTACGTCTGTCAAAGAAGGATGCTTTTGGGACTGACTCTGTGGTAACCGCATTAGGCGCACATAGCTTTCCAGTCTCAGACGTCTAACCGTTAGACTATAGGAAGTTCTGTTTAAGGGAAACTCCTTCATGCGGAATGTCACTTCTCACAGTGTCTTTGCAGTGGAGAAAAGAAGATAGAACAAGGACGGACAGAGAGAACGATGCAAACCGTGATTGAAGTACAGGGTAAGCCTCGTAGGCCTCTATTATGCATACTGGTAGTTCAACACCGGAGATGTTCCACAGTGTCTACCTCTTCTCAAAACACTTCCAGTATATGAGGGAACTCTGCTACATTAAGTTCTCACGAGAGAGATGCGTCTGTGCTCAGTTGGAAAGTGTAGGACGTGTCTGGGTAGCAACCAGTAAGTGTCTGATACAAGCCGCTAAGAGGGGATGCGGAGGAAGGTATCTGCTCAGGGAAGCTACTTCAGGTGCGTACTCATTCATAAGAGTGTCTCTCCTTTGAGGATGAAGATAGAACAGGGAACGACTACGGGCACATTAGGTACTGTGAGTAAAGGGCATGCTAAGGCGCTTAAGCCAGCCAAACACATATTGGATGTTCACCACCAGTGCAGATCCGCACTTAGTTTCTGCGACGAAAACGCTTCCTACACTGAGAGGGAAGTGTGCTTTAGGAGGGATTCACTGCAGTGTTACGTCTGTTAAAGAAGGATGCTTTTGGGACTGACTCTGTGGTAACCGCATTAGGCGCACATAGCTTTCCAGTCTCAGCCGTCTATCCGTTGGACTATAGCAAGTTCTGTTTAAGGGAAACTCCTTCATGCGGAATGTCACTTCTCACAGTGTCTTTGAAGTGGAGAAAAGAAGATAGAACAAGGACGGACAGAGAGAACGATGCAAACCGTGATTGAAGTACAGGGTAAGCCTCGTAGGCCTCTATTATGCATACTGGTAGTTCAACACTGGAGATGTTCCACAGTGTCTACCTCTTCTCAAAACACTTCCGGTATATGAGGGAACTCTGCTACATTAAGTTCTCACGACAGAGATGCGTCTGTGCTCAGTTGTAAAGTGTAGGACATTTCTGGGTAGCAACCAGTAAGTGTCTGATACAAGCCGCTAAGAGGGGATGCGGAGGAAGGTATCTGCTCAGGGAAGCTACTTCAGGTGCGTACTCATTCATTACCGTGTCTCTCCTTTGAGGATGAAGATAGAACAGGGAACGACTACGGGCACATTAGGTACTGTGAGTAAAGGGCATGCTAAGGCCCTTAAGCCTGCCAAACATATATTGGATGTTCACCACCAGTGCAGATCCGCACTTAGTTTCTGCGTCGAAAACGCTTCCTACACTGAGAGGGAAGTGTGCTTTAGGAGGGATTCACTGCAGTGTTACGTCTGTTAAAGAAGGAAGCTTTTGGGACTGACTCTGTGGTAACCCCAATAGGCGCACATAGCTTTCCAGTCTCAGCCGTCTATCCGTTGGACTATAGCAAGTTCTGTTTAAGGGAAACTCCTTCATGCGGTATGTCACTTCTCACAGTGTCTTTCCAGTGGAGAAAAGAAGATAGAACAACGACGGACAGAGAGAACTTTGCAACCCGTGAGTGAAGTACAGTGTAAGGCACCTGAGCCTCTATGATGCATACTGGATGTTCAACACCTGGGATTTTCCACAATGTCTACCACTTCTCAAAACACTTCCAATATAGGAGGGAACTGTGCTACCGTAATTTCTAATGACAGGGATGCATCTGTGCAAGGTTGAAAACTCGAGGATGTGTCTGGGTAGCAAACATGAAGTGTCTCATAAAGGCACCTTAGACTGGATGCGTAGGAGGTATCTGCTCAGGGAAGCTACTTCAGTTTTGTACTCATTCATAACAGTGCTTCTCTTTGGAGGAATGAAGGAAGAACACGGACGGACTAAGGGCACATTAGGTAATGTGAATAAAGGGCAGGCTATGAACCTTACGCCTGCCAACCACATATTGGATGTTCACCACCAGTGTTGATCCGCACATAGGTTCTGCGTCTAAAACGCTTCCAACACTGAGAGGGAAGTGTGCTTTAGGAGGGATTCACTGCAGTGTTACGTCTGTTAAAGAAGGATGCTTTTGGGACTGACTCTGTGGTAACCGCATTAGGCGCACATAGCTTTCCAGTCTCAGACGTCTAACCGTTAGACTATAGGAAGTTCTGTTTAAGGGAAACTCCTTCATGCGGAATGTCACTTCTCACAGTGTCTTTGCAGTGGAGAAAAGAAGATAGAACAAGGACGGACAGAGAGAACGATGCAAACCGTGATTGAAGTACAGGGTAAGCCTCGTAGGCCTCTATTATGCATACTGGTAGTTCAACACCGGAGATGTTCCACAGTGTCTACCTCTTCTCAAAACACTTCCAGTATATGAGAAAACTCTGCTACATTAAGTTCTCACGACAGAGATGCGTCTGTGCTCAGTTGGAAAGTGTAGGACGTGTCTGGGTAGCAACCAGTAAGTGTCTGATACAAGCCGCTAAGAGGGGATGCGGAGGAAGGTATCTGCTCAGGGAAGCTACTTCAGGTGCGTACTCATTCATAACAGTGTCTCTCCTTTGAGGATGAAGATAGAACAGGGAACGACTACGGGCACATTAGGTACTGTGAGTAAAGGGCATGCTAAGGCGCTTAAGCCTGCCAAACACATATTGGATGTTCACCACCAGTGCAGTTCCGCACTTAGTTTCTGCGTCGAAAACGCTTCCTACACTGAGAGGGAAGTGTGCTTTAGGAGGGATTCACTGCAGTGTTACGTCTGTTAAAGAAGGAAGCTTTTGGGACTGACTCTGTGGTAACCCCAATAGGCGCACATAGCTTTCCAGTCTCAGCCGTCTATCCGTTGGACTATAGCAAGTTCTGTTTACGGGAAACTCCTTCATTCGGAATGTCACTTCTCACAGTGTCTTTCCAGTGGAGGAAAGAAGATAGAACAACGACGGACAGAGAGAACGTTGCAACCCGTGAGTGAAGTACAGGGTAAGGCACCTAAGCCTCTATGATGCATACTGGATGTTCAACACCTGAGATTTTCCACAATGTCTACCACTTCTCAAAACACTTCCAATATAGGAGGGAACTGTGCTACCGTAAGTTCTAATGACAGGGATGCATCTGTGCAAGGTTGAAAACTCTTGGATGTGTCTGGGTATCAAACATGATGTGTCTCATAAAGGCACCTTAGACTGGATGCGTAGGAGGTATCTGCTCAGGGAAGCTACTTCAGTTTTGTACTCATTCATAACAGTGCTTCTCCTTGGAGGAATGAAGGAAGCACACGGACGGACTAGGGGCACAGTAGGTACTGTGAATAAAGGGCAGGCTATGAACCTTACGCCTGCCAACCACATATTGGATGTTCACCACCAGTGTTGATCCGCACATAGGTTCTGCGTCTAAAACGCTTCCAACACTGAGAGGGAAGTGTTCTTTAGGAGGGATTCACTGCAGTGTTACGTCTGTCAAAGAAGGATGCTTTTGGGACTGACTCTGTGGTAACCGAATTAGGCGCACATAGCTTTCCAGTCTCAGACGTCTAACCGTTAGACTATAGGAAGTTCTGTTTAAGGGAAACTCCTTCATGCGGAATGTCACTTCTCACAGTGTCTTTGCAGTGGAGAAAAGAAGATAGAACAAGGACGGACAGAGAGAACGATGCAAACCGTGATTGAAGTACAGGGTAAGCCTCGTAGGCCTCTATTATGCATACTGGTAGTTCAACACCGGAGATGTTCCACAGTGTCTACCTCTTCTCAAAACACTTCCAGTATATGAGGGAACTCTGCTACATTAAGTTCTCACGAGAGAGATGCGTCTGTGCTCAGTTGGAAAGTGTAGGACGTGTCTGGGTAGCAACCAGTAAGTGTCTGATACAAGCCGCTAAGAGGGGATGCGGAGGAAGGTATCTGCTCAGGGAAGCTACTTCAGGTGCGTACTCATTCATAAGAGTGTCTCTCCTTTGAGGATGAAGATAGAACAGGGAACGACTACGGGCACATTAGGTACTGTGAGTAAAGGGCATGCTAAGGCGCTTAAGCCAGCCAAACACATATTGGATGTTCACCACCAGTGCAGATCCGCACTTAGTTTCTGCGACGAAAACGCTTCCTACACTGAGAGGGAAGTGTGCTTTAGGAGGGATTCACTGCAGTGTTACGTCTGTTAAAGAAGGATGCTTTTGGGACTGACTCTGTGGTAACCGCATTAGGCGCACATAGCTTTCCAGTCTCAGCCGTCTATCCGTTGGACTATAGCAAGTTCTGTTTAAGGGAAACTCCTTCATGCGGAATGTCACTTCTCACAGTGTCTTTGAAGTGGAGAAAAGAAGATAGAACAAGGACGGACAGAGAAAACGATGCAAACCGTGATTGAAGTACAGGGTAAGCCTCGTAGGCCTCTATTATGCATACTGGTAGTTCAACACTGGAGATGTTCCACAGTGTCTACCTCTTCTCAAAACACTTCCGGTATATGAGGGAACTCTGCTACATTAAGTTCTCACGACAGAGATGCGTCTGTGCTCAGTTGTAAAGTGTAGGACATTTCTGGGTAGCAACCAGTAAGTGTCTGATACAAGCCGCTAAGAGGGGATGCGGAGGAAGGTATCTGCTCAGGGAAGCTACTTCAGGTGCGTACTCATTCATTACCGTGTCTCTCCTTTGAGGATGAAGATAGAACAGGGAACGACTACGGGCACATTAGGTACTGTGAGTAAAGGGCATGCTAAGGCCCTTAAGCCTGCCAAACATATATTGGATGTTCACCACCAGTGCAGATCCGCACTTAGTTTCTGCGTCGAAAACGCTTCCTACACTGAGAGGGAAGTGTGCTTTAGGAGGGATTCACTGCAGTGTTACGTCTGTTAAAGAAGGAAGCTTTTGGGACTGACTCTGTGGTAACCCCAATAGGCGCACATAGCTTTCCAGTCTCAGCCGTCTATCCGTTGGACTATAGCAAGTTCTGTTTAAGGGAAACTCCTTCATGCGGTATGTCACTTCTCACAGTGTCTTTCCAGTGGAGAAAAGAAGATAGAACAACGACGGACAGAGAGAACTTTGCAACCCGTGAGTGAAGTACAGTGTAAGGCACCTGAGCCTCTATGATGCATACTGGATGTTCAACACCTGGGATTTTCCACAATGTCTACCACTTCTCAAAACACTTCCAATATAGGAGGGAACTGTGCTACCGTAAGTTCTAATGACAGGGATGCATCTGTGCAAGGTTGAAAACTCTTGGATGTGTCTGGGTATCAAACATGATGTGTCTCATAAAGGCACCTTAGACTGGATGCGTAGGAGGTATCTGCTCAGGGAAGCTACTTCAGTTTTGTACTCATTCATAACAGTGCTTCTCCTTGGAGGAATGAAGGAAGCACACGGACGGACTAGGGGCACAGTAGGTACTGTGAATAAAGGGCAGGCTATGAACCTTACGCCTGCCAACCACATATTGGATGTTCACCACCAGTGTTGATCCGCACATAGGTTCTGCGTCTAAAACGCTTCCAACACTGAGAGGGAAGTGTTCTTTAGGAGGGATTCACTGCAGTGTTACGTCTGTCAAAGAAGGATGCTTTTGGGACTGACTCTGTGGTAACCGCATTAGGCGCACATAGCTTTCCAGTCTCAGACGTCTAACCGTTAGACTATAGGAAGTTCTGTTTAAGGGAAACTCCTTCATACGGAATGTCACTTCTCACAGTGTCTTTGCAGTGGAGAAAAGAAGATAGAACAAGGACGGACAGAGAGAACGATGCAAACCGTGATTGAAGTACAGGGTAAGCCTCGTAGGCCTCTATTATGCATACTGGTAGTTCAACACCGGAGATGTTCCACAGTGTCTACCTCTTCTCAAAACACTTCCAGTATATGAGGGAACTCTGCTACATTAAGTTCTCACGAGAGAGATGCGTCTGTGCTCAGTTGGAAAGTGTAGGACGTGTCTGGGTAGCAACCAGTAAGTGTCTGATACAAGCCGCTAAGAGGGGATGCGGAGGAAGGTATCTGCTCAGGGAAGCTACTTCAGGTGCGTACTCATTCATAAGAGTGTCTCTCCTTTGAGGATGAAGATAGAACAGGGAACGACTACGGGCACATTAGGTACTGTGAGTAAAGGGCATGCTAAGGCGCTTAAGCCAGCCAAACACATATTGGATGTTCACCACCAGTGCAGATCCGCACTTAGTTTCTGCGACGAAAACGCTTCCTACACTGAGAGGGAAGTGTGCTTTAGGAGGGATTCACTGCAGTGTTACGTCTGTTAAAGAAGGATGCTTTTGGGACTGACTCTGTGGTAACCGCATTAGGCGCACATAGCTTTCCAGTCTCAGCCGTCTATCCGTTGGACTATAGCAAGTTCTGTTTAAGGGAAACTCCTTCATGCGGAATGTCACTTCTCACAGTGTCTTTGCAGTGGAGAAAAGAAGATAGAACAAGGACGGACAGAGAGAACGATGCAAACCGTGATTGAAGTACAGGGTAAGCCTCGTAGGCCTCTATTATGCATACTGGTAGTTCAACACTGGAGATGTTCCACAGTGTCTACCTCTTCACAAAACACTTCCGGTATATGAGGGAACTCTGCTACATTAAGTTCTCACGACAGAGATGCGTCTGTGCTCAGTTGTAAAGTGTAGGACATTTCTGGGTAGCAACCAGTAAGTGTCTGATACAAGCCGCTAAGAGGGGATGCGGAGGAAGGTATCTGCTCAGGTAAGCTACTTCAGGTGCGTACTCATTCATAACAGTGTCTCTCCTTTGAGGATGAAGATAGAACAGGGAACGACTACGGGCACATTAGGTACTGTGAGTAAAGGGCATGCTAAGGCGCTTAAGCCTGCCAAACACATATTGGATGTTCACCACCAGTGCAGTTCCGCACTTAGTTTCTGCGTCGAAAACGCTTCCTACACTGAGAGGGAAGTGTGCTTTAGGAGGGATTCACTGCAGTGTTACGTTGTTAAAGAAGGAAGCTTTTGGGACTGACTCTGTGGTAACCCCAATAGGCGCACATAGCTTTCCAGTCTCAGCCGTCTATCCGTTGGACTATAGCAAGTTCTGTTTAAGGGAAACTCCTTCATTCGGAATGTCACTTCTCACAGTGTCTTTCCAGTGGAGGAAAGAAGATAGAACAACGACGGACAGAGAGAACGTTGCAACCCGTGAGTGAAGTACAGGGTAAGGCACCTAAGCCTCTATGATGCATACTGGATGTTCAACACCTGAGATTTTCCACAATGTCTACCACTTCTCAAAACACTTCCAATATAGGAGGGAACTGTGCTACCGTAAGTTCTAATGACAGGGATGCATCTGTGCAAGGTTGAAAACTCTTGGATGTGTCTGGGTATCAAACATGATGTGTCTCATAAAGGCACCTTAGACTGGATGCGTAGGAGGTATCTGCTCAGGGAAGCTACTTCAGTTTTGTACTCATTCATAACAGTGCTTCTCCTTGGAGGAATGAAGGAAGCACACGGACGGACTAGGGGCACAGTAGGTACTGTGAATAAAGGGCAGGCTATGAACCTTACGCCTGCCAACCACATATTGGATGTTCACCACCAGTGTTGATCCGCACATAGGTTCTGCGTCTAAAACGCTTCCAACACTGAGAGGGAAGTGTTCTTTAGGAGGGATTCACTGCAGTGTTACGTCTGTCAAAGAAGGATGCTTTTGGGACTGACTCTGTGGTAACCGCATTAGGCGCACATAGCTTTCCAGTCTCAGACGTCTAACCGTTAGACTATAGGAAGTTCTGTTTAAGGGAAACTCCTTCATACGGAATGTCACTTCTCACAGTGTCTTTGCAGTGGAGAAAAGAAGATAGAACAAGGACGGACAGAGAGAACGATGCAAACCGTGATTGAAGTACAGGGTAAGCCTCGTAGGCCTCTATTATGCATACTGGTAGTTCAACACCGGAGATGTTCCACAGTGTCTACCTCTTCTCAAAACACTTCCAGTATATGAGGGAACTCTGCTACATTAAGTTCTCACGAGAGAGATGCGTCTGTGCTCAGTTGGAAAGTGTAGGACGTGTCTGGGTAGCAACCAGTAAGTGTCTGATACAAGCCGCTAAGAGGGGATGCGGAGGAAGGTATCTGCTCAGGGAAGCTACTTCAGGTGCGTACTCATTCATAAGAGTGTCTCTCCTTTGAGGATGAAGATAGAACAGGGAACGACTACGGGCACATTAGGTACTGTGAGTAAAGGGCATGCTAAGGCGCTTAAGCCAGCCAAACACATATTGGATGTTCACCACCAGTGCAGATCCGCACTTAGTTTCTGCGACGAAAACGCTTCCTACACTGAGAGGGAAGTGTGCTTTAGGAGGGATTCACTGCAGTGTTACGTCTGTTAAAGAAGGATGCTTTTGGGACTGACTCTGTGGTAACCGCATTAGGCGCACATAGCTTTCCAGTCTCAGCCGTCTATCCGTTGGACTATAGCAAGTTCTGTTTAAGGGAAACTCCTTCATGCGGAATGTCACTTCTCACAGTGTCTTTGCAGTGGAGAAAAGAAGATAGAACAAGGACGGACAGAGAGAACGATGCAAACCGTGATTGAAGTACAGGGTAAGCCTCGTAGGCCTCTATTATGCATACTGGTAGTTCAACACTGGAGATGTTCCACAGTGTCTACCTCTTCTCAAAACACTTCCGGTATATGAGGGAACTCTGCTACATTAAGTTCTCACGACAGAGATGCGTCTGTGCTCAGTTGTAAAGTGTAGGACATTTCTGGGTAGCAACCAGTAAGTGTCTGATACAAGCCGCTAAGAGGGGATGCGGAGGAAGGTATCTGCTCAGGGAAGCTACTTCAGGTGCGTACTCATTCATTACCGTGTCTCTCCTTTGAGGATGAAGATAGAACAGGGAACGACTACGGGCACATTAGGTACTGTGAGTAAAGGGCATGCTAAGGCCCTTAAGCCTGCCAAACATATATTGGATGTTCACCACCAGTGCAGATCCGCACTTAGTTTCTGCGTCGAAAACGCTTCCTACACTGAGAGGGAAGTGTGCTTTAGGAGGGATTCACTGCAGTGTTACGTCTGTTAAAGAAGGAAGCTTTTGGGACTGACTCTGTGGTAACCCCAATAGGCGCACATAGCTTTCCAGTCTCAGCCGTCTATCCGTTGGACTATAGCAAGTTCTGTTTAAGGGAAACTCCTTCATGCGGAATGTCACTTCTCACAGTGTCTTTCCAGTGGAGAAAAGAAGATAGAACAACGACGGACAGAGAGAACTTTGCAACCCGTGAGTGAAGTACAGTGTAAGGCACCTGAACCTCTATGATGCATACTGGATGTTCAACAGCTGGGATTTTCCACAATGTCTACCACTTCTCAAAACACTTCCAATATAGGAGGGAACTGTGCTACCGTAATTTCTAATGACAGGGATGCATCTGTGCAAGGTTGAAAACTCGAGGATGTGTCTGGGTAGCAAACATGAAGTGTCTCATAAAGGCACCTTAGACTGGATGCGTAGGAGGTATCTGCTCAGGGAAGCTACTTCAGTTTTGTACTCATTCATAACAGTGCTTCTGTTTGGAGGAATGAAGGAAGAACACGGACGGACTAAGGGCACATTAGGTAATGTGAATAAAGGGCAGTCTATGAACCTTACGCCTGCCAACCACATATTGGATGTTCACCACCAGTGTTGATCCGCACATAGGTTCTGCGTCTAAAACGCTTCCAACACTGAGAGGGAAGTGTGCTTTAGGAGGGATTCACTGCAGTGTTACGTCTGTTAAAGAAGGATGCTTTTGGGACTGACTCTGTGGTAACCGCATTAGGCGCACATAGCTTTCCAGTCTCAGACGTCTAACCGTTAGACTATAGGAAGTTCTGTTTAAGGGAAACTCCTTCATGCGGAATGTCACTTCTCACAGTGTCTTTGCAGTGGAGAAAAGAAGATAGAACAAGGACGGACAGAGAGAACGATGCAAACCGTGATTGAAATACAGGGTAAGCCTCGTAGGCCTCTATTATGCATACTGGTAGTTCAACACCGGAGATGTTCCACAGTGTCTACCTCTTCTCAAAACACTTCCAGTATATGAGGGAACTCTGCTACATTAAGTTCTCACGAGAGAGATGCGTCTGTGCTCAGTTGGAAAGTGTAGGACGTGTCTGGGTAGCAACCAGTAAGTGTCTGATACAAGCCGCTAAGAGGGGATGCGGAGGAAGGTATCTGCTCAGGGAAGCTACTTCAGGTGCGTACTCATTCATAAGAGTGTCTCTCCTTTGAGGATGAAGATAGAACAGGGAACGACTACGGGCACATTAGGTACTGTGAGTAAAGGGCATGCTAAGGCGCTTAAGCCTGCCAATCACATATGGGATGTTCACCACCAGTGCAGTTCCGCACTTAGTTTCTGCGTCGAAAACGCTTCCTACACTGAGAGGGAAGTGTGCTTTAGGAGGGATTCACTGCAGTGTTACGTCTGTTAAAGAAGGAAGCTTTTGGGACTGACTCTGTGGTAACCCCAATAGGCGCACATAGCTTTCCAGTCTCAGCCGTCTATCCGTTGGACTATAGCAAGTTCTGTTTAAGGGAAACTCCTTCATGCGGAATGTCACTTCTCACAGTGTCTTTCCAGTGGAGGAAAGAAGATAGAACAACGACGGACAGAGAGAACGTTGCAACCCGTGAGTGAAGTACAGGGTAAGGCACCTAAGCCTCTATGATGCATACTGGATGTTCAACACCTGGGATTTTCCACAATGTCTACCACTTCTCAAAACACTTCCAATATAGGAGGGAACTGTGCTACCGTAAGTTCTAATGACAGGGATGCATCTGTGCAAGGTTGAAAACTCTTGGATGTGTCTGGGTATCAAACATGAAGTGTCTAATAAAGGCACCTTAGACTGGATGCGTAGGAGGTATCTGCTCAGGGAAGCTACTTCAGTTTTGTACTCATTCATAACAGTGCTTCTCCTTGGAGGAATGAAGGAAGCACACGGACGGACTAGGGGCACAGTAGGTACTGTGAATAAAGGGCAGGCTATGAACCTTACGCCTGCCAACCACATATTGGATGTTCACCACCAGTGTTGATCCGCACATAGGTTCTGCGTCTAAAACGCTTCCAACACTGAGAGGGAAGTGTGCTTTAGGAGGGATTCACTGCAGTGTTACGTCTGTCAAAGAAGGATTCTTTTGGGACTGACTGTGGTAACCGCATTAGGCGCACATAGCTTTCCAGTCTCAGACGTCTAACCGTTAGACTATAGGAAGTTCTGTTTAAGGGAAACTCCTTCATGCGGAATGTCACTTCTCACAGTGTCTTTGCAGTGGAGAAAAGAAGATAGAACAAGGACGGACAGAGAGAACGATGCAAACCGTGATTGAATTACAGGGTAAGCCTCGTAGGCCTCTATTATGCATACTGGTAGTTCAACACCGCAGATGTTACGCAGTGTCTACCTCTTCTCAAAACACTTCCAGTATATGAGGGAACTCTGCTACATTAAGTTCTCACGAGAGAGATGCGTCTGTGCTCAGTTGGAAAGTGTAGGACGTGTCTGGGTAGCAACCAGTAAGTGTCTGATACAAGCCGCTAAGAGGGGATGCGGAGGAAGGTATCTGCTCAGGGAAGCTACTTCAGGTGCGTACTCATTCATAAGTGTGTCTCTCCTTTGAGGATGAAGATAGAACAGGGAAAGACTACGGGCACATTAGGTACTGTGAGTAAAGGGCATGCTAAGGCGCTTAAGCCAGCCAAACACATATTGGATGTTCACCACCAGTGCAGATCCGCACTTAGTTTCTGCGTCGAAAATGCTTCCTACACTGAGAGGGAAGTGTGCTTTAGGAGGGATTCACTGCAGTATTACGTCTGTTAAAGAAGGATGCTTTTGGGACTGACTCTGTGGTAACCGCATTAGGCGCACATAGCTTTCCAGTCTCAGACGTCTAACCGTTAGACTATAGGAAGTTCTGTTTAAGGGAAACTCCTTCATGCGGAATGTCACTTCTCACAGTGTCTTTGCAGTGGAGAAAAGAAGATAGAACAAGGACGGACAGAGAGAACGATGCAAACCGTGATTGAAGTACAGGGTAAGCCTCGTAGGCCTCTATTATGCATACAGGTAGTTCAACACCGGAGATGTTCCACAGTGTCTACCTCTTCTCAAAACACTTCCGGTATATGAGGGAACTCTGCTACATTAAGTTCTCACGACAGAGATGCGTCTGTGCTCAGTTGTAAAGTGTAGGACGTTTCTGGGTAGCAACCAGTAAGTGTCTGATACAAGCCGCTAAGAGGGGATGCGGAGGAAGATATCTGCTCAGGGAAGCTACTTCAGGTGCGTACTCATTCATTACAGTGTCTCTCCTTTGAGGATGAAGATAGAACAGGGAACGACTATGGGCACATTAGGTACTGTGAGTAAAGGGCATGCTAAGGCCCTTAAGCCTGCCAAACACATATTGGATGTTCACCACCAGTGCAGATCCGCACTTAGTTTCTGCGTCGAAAACGCTTCCTACACTGAGAGGGAAGTGTGCTTTAGGAGGGATTCACTGCAGTGTTACGTCTGTTAAAGAAGGAAGCTTTTGGGACTGACTCTGTGGTAACCCCAATAGGCGCACATAGCTTTCCAGTCTCAGCCGTCTATCCGTTGGACTATAGCAAGTTCTGTTTAAGGGAAACTCCTTCATGCGGAATGTCACTTCTCACAGTGTCTTTCCAGTGGAGAAAAGAAGATAGAACAACGACGGACAGAGAGAACTTTGCAACCCGTGAGTGAAGTACAGTGTAAGGCACCTGAGCCTCTATGATGCATACTGGATGTTCAACACCTGGGATTTTCCACAATGTCTACCACTTCTCAAAACACTTCCAATATAGGAGGGAACTGTGCTACCGTAATTTCTAATGACAGGGATGCATCTGTGCAAGGTTGAAAACTCGAGGATGTGTCTGGGTAGCAAACATGAAGTGTCTCATAAAGGCACCTTAGACTGGATGCGTAGGAGGTATCTGCTCAGGGAAGCTACTTCAGTTTTGTACTCATTCATAACAGTGCTTCTCTTTGGAGGAATGAAGGAAGAACACGGACGGACTAAGGGCACATTAGGTAATGTGAATAAAGGGCAGGCTATGAACCTTACGCCTGCCAACCACATATTGGATGTTCACCACCAGTGTTGATCCGCACATAGGTTCTGCGTCTAAAACGCTTCCAACACTGAGAGGGAAGTGTGCTTTAGGAGGGATTCACTGCAGTGTTACGTCTGTTAAAGAAGGATGCTTTTGGGACTGACTCTGTGGTAACCGCATTAGGCGCACATAGCTTTCCAGTCTCAGACGTCTAACCGTTAGACTATAGGAAGTTCTGTTTAAGGGAAACTCCTTCATGCGGAATGTCACTTCTCACAGTGTCTTTGCAGTGGAGAAAAGAAGATAGAACAAGGACGGACAGAGAGAACGATGCAAACCGTGATTGAAGTACAGGGTAAGCCTCGTAGGCCTCTATTATGCATACTGGTAGTTCAACACCGGAGATGTTCCACAGTGTCTACCTCTTCTCAAAACACTTCCAGTATATGAGAAAACTCTGCTACATTAAGTTCTCACGACAGAGATGCGTCTGTGCTCAGTTGGAAAGTGTAGGACGTGTCTGGGTAGCAACCAGTAAGTGTCTGATACAAGCCGCTAAGAGGGGATGCGGAGGAAGGTATCTGCTCAGGGAAGCTACTTCAGGTGCGTACTCATTCATAACAGTGTCTCTCCTTTGAGGATGAAGATAGAACAGGGAACGACTACGGGCACATTAGGTACTGTGAGTAAAGGGCATGCTAAGGCGCTTAAGCCTGCCAAACACATATTGGATGTTCACCACCAGTGCAGTTCCGCACTTAGTTTCTGCGTCGAAAACGCTTCCTACACTGAGAGGGAAGTGTGCTTTAGGAGGGATTCACTGCAGTGTTACGTCTGTTAAAGAAGGAAGCTTTTGGGACTGACTCTGTGGTAACCCCAATAGGCGCACATAGCTTTCCAGTCTCAGCCGTCTATCCGTTGGACTATAGCAAGTTCTGTTTAAGGGAAACTCCTTCATGCGGAATGTCACTTCTCACAGTGTCTTTCCAGTGGAGGAAAGAAGATAGAACAACGACGGACAGAGAGAACGTTGCAACCCGTGAGTGAAGTACAGGGTAAGGCACCTAAGCCTCTATGATGCATACTGGATGTTCAACACCTGGGATTTTCCACAATGTCTACCACTTCTCAAAACACTTCCAATATAGGAGGGAACTGTGCTACCGTAAGTTCTAATGACAGGGATGCATCTGTGCAAGGTTGAAAACTCTTGGATGTGTCTGGGTATCAAACATGAAGTGTCTCATAAAGGCACCTTAGACTGGATGCGTAGGAGGTATCTGCTCAGGGAAGCTACTTCAGTTTTGTACTCATTCATAACAGTGCTTCTCCTTGGAGGAATGAAGGAAGCACACGGACGGACTAGGGGCACAGTAGGTACTGTGAATAAAGGGCAGGCTATGAACCTTACGCCTGCCAACCACATATTGGATGTTCACCACCAGTGTTGATCCGCACATAGGTTCTGCGTCTAAAACGCTTCCAACACTGAGAGGGAAGTGTGCTTTAGGAGGGATTCACTGCAGTGTTACGTCTGTCAAAGAAGGATGCTTTTGGGACTGACTGTGGTAACCGCATTAGGCGCACATAGCTTTCCAGTCTCAGACGTCTAACCGTTAGACTATAGGAAGTTCTGTTTAAGGGAAACTCCTTCATGCGGAATGTCACTTCTCACAGTGTCTTTGCAGTGGAGAAAAGAAGATAGAACAAGGACGGACAGAGAGAACGATGCAAACCGTGATTGAAGTACAGGGTAAGCCTCGTAGGCCTCTATTATGCATACTGGTAGTTCAACACCGCAGATGTTAGGCAGTGTCTACCTCTTCTCAAAACACTTCCAGTATATCAGAGAACTCTGCTACATTAAGTTCTCACGACAGAGATGCGTCTGTACTCAGTTGGAAAGTGTAGGACGTGTCTGGGTAGCAACCAGTAAGTGTCTGATACAAGCCGCTAAGAGGGGATGCGGAGGAAGGTATCTGCTCAGGGAAGCTACTTCAGGTGCGTACTAATTCATAACAGTGTCTCTCCTTTGAGGATGAAGATAGAACAGGGAACGACTACAGGCACATTAGGTACTGTGAGTAAAGGGCATGCTAAGGCGCTTAAGCCTGCCAAACACATATTGGATGTTCACCACCAGTGCAGATCCGCACTTAGTTTCTGCGTCGAAAACGCTTCCTACACTGAGAGGGAAGTGTGCTTTAGGAGGGATTCACTGCAGTGTTACGTCTGTTAAAGAAGGAAGCTTTTGGGACTGACTCTGTGGTAACCCCAATAGGCGCACATAGCTTTCCAGTCTCAGCCGTCTATCCGTTGGACTATAGCAAGTTCTGTTTAAGGGAAACTCCTTCATGCGGAATGTCACTTCTCACAGTGTCTTTCCAGTGGAGGAAAGAAGATAGAACAACGACGGACAGAGAGAACGTTGCAACCCGTGAGTGAAGTACAGGGTAAGGCACCTAAGCCTCTATGATGCATACTGGATGTTCAACACCTGGGATTTTCCACAATGTCTACCACTTCTCAAAACACTTCCAATATAGGAGGGAACTGTGCTACCGTAAGTACTAATGACAGGGATGCATCTGTGCAAGGTTGAAAACTCGAGGATGTGTCTGGGTAGCAAACATGAAGTGTCTCATAAAGGCACCTTAGACTGGATGCGTAGTAGGTATCTGCTAGGGAAGCTACTTCAGTTTTGTACTCATTCATAACAGTGCTTCTCCTTGGAGGAATGAAGGAAGAACTCGGACGGACTAGGGGCACATTAGGTACTGTGAATAAAGGGCAGGCTATGAACCTTACGCCTGCCAACCACATATTGGATGTTCACCACCAGTGTTGATCCGCACATAGGTTCTGCGTCTAAAACGCTTCCAACACTGAGAGGGAAGTGTGGTTTAGGAGGGATTCACTGCAGTGTTACGTCTGTTAAAGAAGGATGCTTTTGGGACTGACTCTGTGGTAACCGCATTAGGCGCACATAGCTTTCCAGTCTCAGACGTCTAACCGTTAGACTATAGGAAGTTCTGTTTAAGGGAAACTCCTTCATGCGGAATGTCACTTCTCACAGTGTCTTTGCAGTGGAGAAAAGAAGATAGAACAAGGACGGACAGAGAGAACGATGCAAACCGTGAATGAAGTACAGGGTAAGCCTCGTAGGCCTCTATTATGCATACTGGTAGTTCAACACCGGAGATGTTCCACAGTGTCTACCTCTTCTCAAAACACTTCCATATATGAGGGAACTCTGCTACATTAAGTTCTCACGACAGAGATGCGTCTGTGCTCAGTTGGAAAGTGTAGGACGTGTCTGGGTAGCAACCAGTAAGTGTCTGATACAAGCCGCTAAGAGGGGATGCGGAGGAAGGTATCTGCTCAGGGAAGCTACTTCAGGTGCGTACTCATTCATAACAGTGTCTCTCCTTTGAGGATGAAGATAGAACAGGGAACGACTACGGGCACATTAGGTACTGTGAGTAAAGGGCATGCTAAGGCGCTTAAGCCTGCCAAACACATATTGGATGTTCACCACCAGTGCAGTTTTGCACTTAGTTTCTGCGTCGAAAACGCTTCCTACACTGAGAGGGAAGTGTGCTTTAGGAGGGATTCACTGCAGTGTTACGTCTGTTAAAGAAGGAAGCTTTTGGGACTGACTCTGTGGTAACCCCAATAGGCGCACATAGCTTTCCAGTCTCAGCCGTCTATCCGTTGGACTATAGCAAGTTCTGTTTAAGGGAAACTCCTTCATGCGGAATGTCACTTCTCACAGTGTCTTTCCAGTGGAGGAAAGAAGATAGAACAACGACGGACAGAGAGAACGTTGCAACCCGTGAGTGAAGTACAGGGTAAGGCACCTAAGCCTCTATGATGCATACTGGATGTTCAACACCTGGGATTTTCCACAATGTCTACCACTTCTCAAAACACTTCCAATATAGGAGGGAACTGTGCTACCGTAAGATCTAATGACAGGGATGCATCTGTGCAAGGTTGAAAACTCGAGGATGTGTCTGGGTAGCAAACATGAAGTGTCTCATAAAGGCACCTTAGACTGGATGCGTAGGAGGTATCTGCTCAGGGAAGCTACTTCAGTTTTGTACTCATTCATAACAGTGCTTCTCCTTGGAGGAATGAAGGAAGCACACGGACGGACTAGGGGCACAGTAGGTACTGTGAATAAAGGGCAGGCTATGAACCTTACGCCTGCCAACCACATATTGGATGTTCACCACCAGTGTTGATCCGCACATAGGTTCTGCGTCTAAAACGCTTCCAACACTGAGAGGGAAGTGTGCTTTAGGAGGGATTCACTGCAGTTACGTCTGTCAAAGAAGGATGCTTTTGGGACTGACTCTGTGGTAACCGCATTAGGCGCACATAGCTTTCCAGTCTCAGACGTCTAACCGTTAGACTATAGGAAGTTCTGTTTAAGGGAAACTCCTTCATGCGGAATGTCACTTCTCACAGTGTCTTTGCAGTGGAGAAAAGAAGATAGAACAAGGACGGACAGAGAGAAGGATGCAAACCGTGATTGAAGTACAGGGTAAGCCTCGTAGGCCTCTATTATGCATACTGGTAGTTCAACACCGCAGATGTTACGCAGTGTCTACCTCGTCTCAAAACACTTCCAGTATATCAGAGAACTCTGCTACATTAAGTTCTCACGAAAGAGATGCGTCTGTACTCAGTTGGAAAGTGTAGGACGTGTCTGGGTAGCAACCAGTAAGTGTCTGATACAAGCCGCTAAGAGGGGATGCGGAGGAAGGTATCTGCTCAGGGAAGCTACTTCAGGTGCGTACTCATTCATAAGAGTGTCTCTCCTTTGAGGATGAAGATAGAACAGGGAACGACTACGGGCACATTAGGTACTGTGAGTAAAGGTCATGCTAAGGCGCTTAAGGCAGCCAAACACATATTGGATGTTCACCACCAGTGCAGATCCGCACTTAGTTTCTGCGTCGAAAACGCTTCCTACACTGAGAGGGAAGTGTGCTTTAGGAGGGATTCACTGCAGTGTTACGTCTGTTAAAGAAGGAAGCTTTTGGGACTGACTCTGTGGTAACCCCAATAGGCGCACATAGCTTTCCAGTCTCAGCCGTCTATCCGTTGGACTATAGCAAGTTCTGTTTAAGGGAAACTCCTTCATGCGGAATGTCACTTCTCACAGTGTCTTTCCAGTGGAGAAAAGAAGATAGAACAACGACGGACAGAGAGAACTTTGCAACCCGTGAGTGAAGTACAGTGTAAGGCACCTGAGCCTCTATGATGCATACTGGATGTTCAACACCTGGGATTTTCCACAATGTCTACCACTTCTCAAAACACTTCCAATATAGGAGGGAACTGTGCTACCGTAATTTCTAATGACAGGGATGCATCTGTGCAAGGTTGAAAACTCGAGGATGTGTCTGGGTAGCAAACATGAAGTGTCTCATAAAGGCACCTTAGACTGGATGCGTAGGAGGTATCTGCTCAGGGAAGCTACTTCAGTTTTGTACTCATTCATAACAGTGCTTCTCTTTGGAGGAATGAAGGAAGAACACGGACGGACTAAGGGCACATTAGGTAATGTGAATAAAGGGCAGGCTATGAACCTTACGCCTGCCAACCACATATTGGATGTTCACCACCAGTGTTGATCCGCACATAGGTTCTGCGTCTAAAACGCTTCCAACACTGAGAGGGAAGTGTGCTTTAGGAGGGATTCACTGCAGTGTTACGTCTGTTAAAGAAGGATGCTTTTGGGACTGACTCTGTGGTAACCGCATTAGGCGCACATAGCTTTCCAGTCTCAGACGTCTAACCGTTAGACTATAGGAAGTTCTGTTTAAGGGAAACTCCTTCATGCGGAATGTCACTTCTCACAGTGTCTTTGCAGTGGAGAAAAGAAGATAGAACAAGGACGGACAGAGAGAACGATGCAAACCGTGATTGAAGTACAGGGTAAGCCTCGTAGGCCTCTATTATGCATACTGGTAGTTCAACACCGGAGATGTTCCACAGTGTCTACCTCTTCTCAAAACACTTCCAGTATATGAGAAAACTCTGCTACATTAAGTTCTCACGACAGAGATGCGTCTGTGCTCAGTTGGAAAGTGTAGGACGTGTCTGGGTAGCAACCAGTAAGTGTCTGATACAAGCCGCTAAGAGGGGATGCGGAGGAAGGTATCTGCTCAGGGAAGCTACTTCAGGTGCGTACTCATTCATAACAGTGTCTCTCCTTTGAGGATGAAGATAGAACAGGGAACGACTACGGGCACATTAGGTACTGTGAGTAAAGGGCATGCTAAGGCGCTTAAGCCTGCCAAACACATATTGGATGTTCACCACCAGTGCAGTTCCGCACTTAGTTTCTGCGTCGAAAACGCTTCCTACACTGAGAGGGAAGTGTGCTTTAGGAGGGATTCACTGCAGTGTTACGTCTGTTAAAGAAGGAAGCTTTTGGGACTGACTCTGTGGTAACCCCAATAGGCGCACATAGCTTTCCAGTCTCAGCCGTCTATCCGTTGGACTATAGCAAGTTCTGTTTAAGGGAAACTCCTTCATGCGGAATGTCACTTCTCACAGTGTCTTTCCAGTGGAGGAAAGAAGATAGAACAACGACGGACAGAGAGAACGTTGCAACCCGTGAGTGAAGTACAGGGTAAGGCACCTAAGCCTCTATGATGCATACTGGATGTTCAACACCTGGGATTTTCCACAATGTCTACCACTTCTCAAAACACTTCCAATATAGGAGGGAACTGTGCTACCGTAAGTTCTAATGACAGGGATGCATCTGTGCAAGGTTGAAAACTCTTGGATGTGTCTGGGTAGCAAACATGAAGTGTCTCATAAAGGCACCTTAGACTGGATGCGTAGGAGGTATCTGCTCAGGGAAGCTACTTCAGTTTTGTACTCATTCATAACAGTGCTTCTCCTTGGAGGAATGAAGGAAGCACACGGACGGACTAGGGGCACAGTAGGTACTGTGAATAAAGGGCAGGCTATGAACCTTACGCCTGCCAACCACATATTGGATGTTCACCACCAGTGTTGATCCGCACATAGGTTCTGCGTCTAAAACGCTTCCAACACTGAGAGGGAAGTGTGCTTTAGGAGGGATTCACTGCAGTGTTACGTCTGTCAAAGAAGGATGCTTTTGGGACTGACTGTGGTAACCGCATTAGGCGCACATAGCTTTCCAGTCTCAGACGTCTAACCGTTAGACTATAGGAAGTTCTGTTTAAGGGAAACTCCTTCATGCGGAATGTCACTTCTCACAGTGTCTTTGCAGTGGAGAAAAGAAGATAGAACAAGGACGGACAGAGAGAACGATGCAAACCGTGATTGAAGTACAGGGTAAGCCTCGTAGGCCTCTATTATGCATACTGGTAGTTCAACACCGCAGATGTTAGGCAGTGTCTACCTCTTCTCAAAACACTTCCAGTATATCAGAGAACTCTGCTACATTAAGTTCTCACGACAGAGATGCGTCTGTACTCAGTTGGAAAGTGTAGGACGTGTCTGGGTAGCAACCAGTAAGTGTCTGATACAAGCCGCTAAGAGGGGATGCGGAGGAAGGTATCTGCTCAGGGAAGCTACTTCAGGTGCGTACTCATTCATAACAGTGTCTCACCTTTGAGGATGAAGATAGAACAGGGAACGACTACAGGCACATTAGGTACTGTGAGTAAAGGGCATGCTAAGGCGCTTAAGCCTGCCAAACACATATTGGATGTTCACCACCAGTGCAGATCCGCACTTAGTTTCTGCGTCGAAAACGCTTCCTACACTGAGAGGGAAGTGTGCTTTAGGAGGGATTCACTGCAGTGTTACGTCTGTTAAAGAAGGAAGCTTTTGGGACTGACTCTGTGGTAACCCCAATAGGCGCACATAGCTTTCCAGTCTCAGCCGTCTATCCGTTGGACTATAGCAAGTTCTGTTTAAGGGAAACTCCTTCATGCGGAATGTCACTTCTCACAGTGTCTTTCCAGTGGAGGAAAGAAGATAGAACAACGACGGACAGAGAGAACGTTGCAACCCGTGAGTGAAGTACAGGGTAAGGCACCTAAGCCTCTATGATGCATACTGGATGTTCAACACCTGGGATTTTCCACAATGTCTACCACTTCTCAAAACACTTCCAATATAGGAGGGAACTGTGCTACCGTAAGTACTAATGACAGGGATGCATCTGTGCAAGGTTGAAACTCGAGGATGTGTCTGGGTAGCAAACATGAAGTGTCTCATAAAGGCACCTTAGACTGGATGCGTAGTAGGTATCTGCTAGGGAAGCTACTTCAGTTTTGTACTCATTCATAACAGTGCTTCTCCTTGGAGGAATGAAGGAAGAACTCGGACGGACTAGGGGCACATTAGGTACTGTGAATAAAGGGCAGGCTATGAACCTTACGCCTGCCAACCACATATTGGATGTTCACCACCAGTGTTGATCCGCACATAGGTTCTGCGTCTAAAACGCTTCCAACACTGAGAGGGAAGTGTGGTTTAGGAGGGATTCACTGCAGTGTTACGTCTGTTAAAGAAGGATGCTTTTGGGACTGACTCTGTGGTAACCGCATTAGGCGCACATAGCTTTCCAGTCTCAGACGTCTAACCGTTAGACTATAGGAAGTTCTGTTTAAGGGAAACTCCTTCATGCGGAATGTCACTTCTCACAGTGTCTTTGCAGTGGAGAAAAGAAGATAGAACAAGGACGGACAGAGAGAACGATGCAAACCGTGAATGAAGTACAGGGTAAGCCTCGTAGGCCTCTATTATGCATACTGGTAGTTCAACACCGGAGATGTTCCACAGTGTCTACCTCTTCTCAAAACACTTCCATATATGAGGGAACTCTGCTACATTAAGTTCTCACGACAGAGATGCGTCTGTGCTCAGTTGGAAAGTGTAGGACGTGTCTGGGTAGCAACCAGTAAGTGTCTGATACAAGCCGCTAAGAGGGGATGCGGAGGAAGGTATCTGCTCAGGGAAGCTACTTCAGGTGCGTACTCATTCATAACAGTGTCTCTCCTTTGAGGATGAAGATAGAACAGGGAACGACTACGGGCACATTAGGTACTGTGAGTAAAGGGCATGCTAAGGCGCTTAAGCCTGCCAAACACATATTGGATGTTCACCACCAGTGCAGTTTTGCACTTAGTTTCTGCGTCGAAAACGCTTCCTACACTGAGAGGGAAGTGTGCTTTAGGAGGGATTCACTGCAGTGTTACGTCTGTTAAAGAAGGAAGCTTTTGGGACTGACTCTGTGGTAACCCCAATAGGCGCACATAGCTTTCCAGTCTCAGCCGTCTATCCGTTGGACTATAGCAAGTTCTGTTTAAGGGAAACTCCTTCATGCGGAATGTCACTTCTCACAGTGTCTTTCCAGTGGAGGAAAGAAGATAGAACAACGACGGACAGAGAGAACGTTGCAACCCGTGAGTGAAGTACAGGGTAAGGCACCTAAGCCTCTATGATGCATACTGGATGTTCAACACCTGGGATTTTCCACAATGTCTACCACTTCTCAAAACACTTCCAATATAGGAGGGAACTGTGCTACCGTAAGATCTAATGACAGGGATGCATCTGTGCAAGGTTGAAAACTCGAGGATGTGTCTGGGTAGCAAACATGAAGTGTCTCATAAAGGCACCTTAGACTGGATGCGTAGGAGGTATCTGCTCAGGGAAGCTACTTCAGTTTTGTACTCATTCATAACAGTGCTTCTCCTTGGAGGAATGAAGGAAGCACACGGACGGACTAGGGGCACAGTAGGTACTGTGAATAAAGGGCAGGCTATGAACCTTACGCCTGCCAACCACATATTGGATGTTCACCACCAGTGTTGATCCGCACATAGGTTCTGCGTCTAAAACGCTTCCAACACTGAGAGGGAAGTGTGCTTTAGGAGGGATTCACTGCAGTTACGTCTGTCAAAGAAGGATGCTTTTGGGACTGACTCTGTGGTAACCGCATTAGGCGCACATAGCTTTCCAGTCTCAGACGTCTAACCGTTAGACTATAGGAAGTTCTGTTTAAGGGAAACTCCTTCATGCGGAATGTCACTTCTCACAGTGTCTTTGCAGTGGAGAAAAGAAGATAGAACAAGGACGGACAGAGAGAAGGATGCAAACCGTGATTGAAGTACAGGGTAAGCCTCGTAGGCCTCTATTATGCATACTGGTAGTTCAACACCGCAGATGTTACGCAGTGTCTACCTCGTCTCAAAACACTTCCAGTATATCAGAGAACTCTGCTACATTAAGTTCTCTCGAAAGAGATGCGTCTGTACTCAGTTGGAAAGTGTAGGACGTGTCTGGGTAGCAACCAGTAAGTGTCTGATACAAGCCGCTAAGAGGGGATGCGGAGGAAGGTATCTGCTCAGGGAAGCTACTTCAGGTGCGTACTCATTCATAAGAGTGTCTCTCCTTTGAGGATGAAGATAGAACAGGGAACGACTACGGGCACATTAGGTACTGTGAGTAAAGGTCATGCTAAGGCGCTTAAGGCAGCCAAACACATATTGGATGTTCACCACCAGTGCAGATCCGCACTTAGTTTCTGCGTCGAAAACGCTTCCTACACTGAGAGGGAAGTGTGCTTTAGGAGGGATTCACTGCAGTGTACGTCTGTTAAAGAAGGATGCTTTTGGGACTGACTCTGTGGTAACCGCATTAGGCGCACATAGCTTTCCAGTCTCAGACGTCTAACCGTTAGACTATAGGAAGTTCTGTTTAAGGGAAACTCCTTCATGCGGAATGTCACTTCTCACAGTGTCTTTGCAGTTGAGAAAAGAAGATAGAACAAGGACGGACAGAGAGAACGATGCAAACCGTGATTGAAGTACAGGGTAAGCCTCGTAGGCCTCTATTATGCATACAGGTAGTTCGACACCGGAGATGTTCCACAGTGTCTACCTCTTCTCAAAACACTTCCGGTATATGAGGGAACTCTGCTACATTAAGTTCTCACGACAGAGATGCGTCTGTGCTCAGTTGGAAAGTGTAGGACGTGTCTGGGTAGCAACCAGTAAGTGTCTGATACAAGCCGCTAAGAGGGGATGCGGAGGAAGGTATCTGCTCAGGGAAGCTACTTCAGGTGCGTACTCATTCATAACAGTGTCTCTCCTTTGAGGATGAAGATAGAACAGGGAACGACTACGGGCACATTAGGTACTGTGAGTAAAGGGCATGCTAAGGCACTTAAGCCTGCCAAACACATATTGGATGTTCACCACCAGTGCAGTTCCGCACTTAGTTTCTGCGTCGAAAACGCTTCCTACACTGAGAGGGAAGTGTGCTTTAGGAGGGATTCACTGCAGTGTTACGTCTGTTAAAGAAGGAAGCTTTTGGGACTGACTCTGTGGTAACCCCAATAGGCGCACATAGCTTTCCAGTCTCAGCCGTCTATCCGTTGGACTATAGCAAGTTCTGTTTAAGGGAAACTCCTTCATGCGGAATGTCACTTCTCACAGTGTCTTTCCAGTGGAGGAAAGAAGATAGAACAACGACGGACAGAGAGAACGTTGCAACCCGTGAGTGAAGTACAGGGTAAGGCACCTAAGCCTCTATGATGCATACTGGATGTTCAACACCTGGGATTTTCCACAATGTCTACCACTTCTCAAAACACTTCCAATATAGGAGGGAACTGTGCTACCGTAAGTTCTAATGACAGGGATGCATCTGTGCAAGGTTGAAAACTCGAGGATGTGTCTGGGTAGCAAACATGAAGTGTCTCATAAAGGCACCTTAGACTGGATGCGTAGTAGGTATCTGCTAGGGAAGCTACTTCAGTTTTGTACTCATTCATAACAGTGCTTCTCCTTGGAGGAATGAAGGAAGAACACGGACGGACTAGGGGCACAGTAGGTACTGTGAATAAAGGGCAGGCTATGAACCTTACGCCTGCCAACCACATATTGGATGTTCACCACCAGTGTTGATCCGCACATAGGTTCTGCGTCTAAAACGCTTCCAACACTGAGAGGGAAGTGTGCTTTAGGAGGGATTCACTGCAGTGTTACGTCTGTTAAAGAAGGATGCTTTTGGGACTGACTCTGTGGTAACCGCATTAGGCGCACATAGCTTTCCAGTCTCAGACGTCTAACCGTTAGACTATAGGAAGTTCTGTTTAAGGGAAACTCCTTCATGCGGAATGTCACTTCTCACAGTGTCTTTGCAGTGGAGAAAAGAAGATAGAACAAGGACGGACAGAGAGAACGATGCAAACCGTGATTGAAGTACAGGGTAAGCCTCGTAGGCCTCTATTATGCATACTGGTAGTTCAACACCGGAGATGTTCCACAGTGTCTAACTCTTCTCAAAACACTTCCAGTATATGAGGGAACTCTGCTACATTAAGTTCTCACGACAGAGATGCGTCTGTGCTCAGTTGGAAAGTGTAGGACGTGTCTGGGTAGCAACCAGTAAGTGTCTGACACAAGCCGCTAAGAGGGGATGCAGAGGAAGTTATCTGCTCAGGGAAGCTACTTCAGGTGCGTACTCATTCATAAGATTGTCTCTCCTTTGAGGATGAAGATAGAACAGGGAACGACTACGGGCACATTAGGTATTGTGAGTAAAGGGCATGCTAAGGCGCTTAAGCCTGCCAAACATATATTGGATGTTCACCACCAGTGCAGATCCACACTTAGTTTCTGCGTCGAAAACGCTTCCTACACTGAGAGGGAAGTGTGCTTTAGGAGGGATTCACTGCAGTGTTACGTCTGTTAAAGAAGGATGCTTTTGGGACTGACTCTGTGGTAACCGCATTAGGCGCACATAGCTTTCCAGTCTCAGACGTCTAACCGTTAGACTATAGGAAGTTCTGTTTAAGGGAAACTCCTTCATGCGGAATGTCACTTCTCACAGTGTCTTTGCAGTGGAGAAAAGAAGATAGAACAAGGACGGACAGAGAGAACGATGCAAACCGTGATTGAAGTACAGGGTAAGCCTCGTAGGCCTCTATTATGCATACTGGTAGTTCAACACCGGAGATGTTCCACAGTGTCTACCTCTTCTCAAAACACATCCAGTATATGAGGGAACTCTGCTACATTAAGTTCTCACGACAGAGATGCGTCTGTGCTCAGTTGGAAAGTGTAGGACGTGTCTGGGTAGCAACCAGTAAGTGTCTGATACAAGCCGCTAAGAGGGGATGCGGAGGAAGGTATCTGCTCAGGGAAGCTACTTCAGGTGCGACTCATTCATAAGAGTGTCTCTCCTTTGACGATGAAGATAGAACAGGGAACGACTACGGGCACATTAGGTACTGTGAGTAAAGGGCATGCTAAGGCGCTTAAGCCTGCAAACACATATTGGATGTTCACCACCAGTGCAGATCCGCACTTAGTTTCTGCGTCGAAAACGCTTCCTACACTGAGAGGGAAGTGTGCTTTAGGAGGGATTCACTGCAGTGTTACGTCTGTTAAAGAAGGAAGCTTTTGGGACTTACTCTGTGGTAACCCCAATAGGCGCACATAGCTTTCCAGTCTCAGCCGTCTATCCGTTGGACTATAGCAAGTTCTGTTTAAGGGAAACTCCTTCATGCGGAATGTCACTTCTCACAGTGTCTTTCCAGTGGAGGAAAGAAGATAGAACAACGACGGACAGAGAGAACGTTGCAACCCGTGAGTGAAGTACAGGGTAAGGCACATAAGCCTCTATGATGCATACTGGATGTTCAACACCTGGGATTTTCCACAATGTCTACCACTTCTCAAAACACTTCCAATATAGGAGGGAACTGTGCTACCGTAAGATCTAATGACAGGGATGCATCTGTGCAAGTTTGAAAACTCGAGGATGTGTCTGGGTAGCAAACATGAAGTGTCTCATAAAGGCACCTTAGACTGGATGCGTAGGAGGTATCTGCTAGGGAAGCTACTTCAGTTTTGTACTCATTCATAACAGTGCTTCTCCTTGGAGGAATGAAGGAAGAACACGGACGGACTAGGGGCACAGTAGGTACTGTGAATAAAGGGCAGGCTATGAACCTTACGCCTGCCAACCACATATTGGATGTTCACCACCAGTGTTGATCCGCACATAGGTTCTTCGTCTAAAACGCTTCCAACACTGAGAGGGAAGTGTGCTTTAGGAGGATTTCACTGCAGTGTTACGTCTGTTAAAGAAGGATGCTTTTGGGACTGACTCTGTGGTAACCGCATTAGGCGCACATAGCTTTCCAGTCTCAGACGTCTAACCGTTAGACTATAGGAAGTTCTGTTTAAGGGAAACTCCTTCATGCGGAATGTCACTTCTCACAGTGTCTTTGCAGTGGAGAAAAGAAGATAGAACAAGGACGGACAGAGAGAACGATGCAAACCGTGATTGAAGTACTGGGTAAGCCTCGTAGGCCTCTATTATGCATACTGGTAGTTCAACACCGGAGATGTTCCACAGTGTCTACCTCTTCTCAAAACACTTCCAGTATATGAGGGAACTCTGCTACATTAAGTTCTCACGACAGAGATGCGTCTGTGCTCAGTTGGAAAGTGTAGGACGTGTCTGGGTAGCAACCAGTAAGTGTCTGATACAAGCCGCTAAGAGGGGATGCAGAGGAAGTTATCTGCTCAGGGAAGCTACTTCAGGTGCGTACTCATTCATAAGAGTGTCTCTCCTTTGAGGATGAAGATAGAACAGGGAACGACTACGGGCACATTAGGTATTGTGAGTAAAGGGCATGCTAAGGCGCTTAAGCCTGCCAAACACATATTGGATGTTCACCACCAGTGCAGATCCACACTTAGTTTCTGCGTCGAAAACGCTTCCTACACTGAGAGGGAAGTGTGCTTTAGGAGGGATTCACTGCAGTGTTACGTCTGTTAAAGAAGGATGCTTTTGGGACTGACTCTGTGGTAACCGCATTAGGCGCACATAGCTTTCCAGTCTCAGACGTCTAACCGTTAGACTATAGGAAGTTCTGTTTAAGGGAAACTCCTTCATGCGGAATGTCACTTCTCACAGTGTCTTTGCAGTGGAGAAAAGAAGATAGAACAAGGACGGACAGAGAGAACGATGCAAACCGTGATTGAAGTACAGGGTAAGCCTCGTAGGCCTCTATTATGCATACTGGTAGTTCAACACCGGAGATGTTCCACAGTGTCTACCTCTTCTCAAAACACATCCAGTATATGAGGGAACTCTGCTACATTAAGTTCTCACGACAGAGATGCGTCTGTGCTCAGTTGGAAAGTGTAGGACGTGTCTGGGTAGCAACCAGTAAGTGTCTGATACAAGCCACTAAGAGGGGATGCGGAGGAAGGTATCTGCTCAGGGAAGCTACTTCAGGTGTGACTCATTCATAAGAGTGTCTCTCCTTTGACGATGAAGATAGAACATGGAACGACTACGGGCACATTAGGTACTGTGAGTAAAGGGCATGCTAAGGCGCTTAAGCCTGCAAACACATATTGGATGTTCACCACCAGTGCAGATCCGCACTTAGTTTCTGCGTCGAAAACGCTTCCTACACTGAGAGGGAAGTGTGCTTTAGGAGGGATTCACTGCAGTGTTACGTCTGTTAAAGAAGGAAGCTTTTGGGACTGACTCTGTGGTAACCCCAATAGGCGCACATAGCTTTCCAGTCTCAGCCGTCTATCCGTTGGACTATAGCAAGTTCTGTTTAAGGGAAACTCCTTCATGCGGAATGTCACTTCTCACAGTGTCTTTCCAGTGGAGGAAAGAAGATAGAACAACGACGGACAGAGAGAACGTTGCAACCCGTGAGTGAAGTACAGGGTAAGGCACCTAAGCCTCTATGATGCATACTGGATGTTCAACACCTGGGATTTTCCACAATGTCTACCACTTCTCAAAACACTTCCAATATAGGAGGGAACTGTGCTACCGTAAGATCTAATGACAGGGATGCATCTGTGCAAGGTTGAAAACTCGAGGATGTGTCTGGGTAGCAAACATGAAGTGTCTCATAAAGGCACCTTAGACTGGATGCGTAGGAGGTATCTGCTCAGGGAAGCTACTTCAGTTTTGTACTCATTCATAACAGTGCTTCTCCTTGGAGGAATGAAGGAAGAACCCGGACGGACTAGGGGCACATTAGGTACTGTGAATAAAGGGCAGGCTATGAAACTTACGCCTGCCAACCACATATTGGATGTTCACCACCAGTGTTGATCCGCACATAGGTTCTGCGTCTAAAATGCTTCCAACACTGAGAGGGAAGTGTGCTTTAGGAGGGATTCACTGCAGTGTTACGTCTGTTAAAGAAGGATGCTTTTGGGACTGACTCTGTGGTAACCGCATTAGGCGCACATAGCTTTCCAGTCTCAGACGTCTAACCGTTAGACTATAGGAAGTTCTGTTTAAGGGAAACTCCTTCATGCGGAATGTCACTTCTCACAGTGTCTTTGCAGTGGAGAAAAGAAGATAGAACAAGGACGGACAGAGAGAACGATGCAAACCGTGATTGAAGTACAGGGTAAGACTCGTAGGCCTCTATTATGCATACTGGTAGTTCAACACCGGAGATGTTCCACAGTGTCTACCTCTTGTCAAAACACTTCCAGTATATGAGGGAACTCTGCTACATTAAGTTCTCACGACAGAGATGCGTCTGTGCTCAGTTGGAAAGTGTAGGACGTGTCTGGGTAGCAACCAGTAAGTGTCTGATACAAGCCGCTAAGAGGGGATGCGGAGGAAGGTATCTGCTCAGGGAAGCTACTTCAGGTGCGTACTCATTCATAAGAGTGTCTCTCCTTTGAGGATGAAGATAGAACAGGGAACGACTACGGGCACATTAGGTCCTGTGAGTAAAGGGCATGCTAAGGCGCTTAAGCCAGGCAAACACATATTGGATGTTCACCACCAGTGCAGATCCGCACTTAGTTTCTGCGTCGAAAACGCTTCCTACACTGAGAGGGAAGTGTGCTTTAGGAGGGATTCACTGCAGTGTTACGTCTGTTAAAGAAGGAAGCTTTTGATACTGACTCTGTGGTAACCGCATTAGGCGCACATAGCTTTCCATCTCAGACGTCTACCGTTAGACTATAGGAAGTTCTGTTTAAGGGAAACTCCTTCATGCGGAATGTCACTTCTCACAGTGTCTTTGCAGTAGAGAAAAGAAGATAGAACAAGGACGGACAGAGAGAAAGATGCAAACCGTGATTGAAGTACAGGGTAAGCCTCGTAGGCCTCTATTATGCATACTGGTAGTTCAACACCGGAGATGTTCCACAGTGTCTAACTCTTCTCAAAACACTTCCAGTATATGAGGGAACTCTGCTACATTAAGTTCTCACGACAGAGATGCGTCTGTGCTCAGTTGGAAAGTGTAGGACGTGTCTGGGTAGCAACCAGTAAGTGTCTGATACAAGCCGCTAAGAGGGGATGCGGAGGAAGGTATCTGCTCAGGGAAGCTACTTCAGGTGCGTACTCATTCATAAGAGTGTCTCTCCATTGAGGATGAAGATAGAACAGGGAACGACTACGGGCACATTAGGTACTGTGAGTAAAGGGCATGCTAAGGCGCTTAGGCCTGCCAAACACATATTGGATGTTCACCACCAGTGCAGATCCGCACTTAGTTTCTGCGTCGAAAACGCTTCCTACACTGAGAGGGAAGTGTGCTTTAGGAGGGATTCACTGCAGTGTTACGTCTGTTAAAGAAGGATGCTTTTGGGACTGACTCTGTGGTAACCGCATTAGGCGCACATAGCTTTCCAGTCTCAGACGTCTAACCGTTAGACTATAGGAAATTCTGTTTAAGGAAACTCCTTCATGCGGAATGTCACTTCTCACAGTGTCTTTGCAGTGGAGAAAAGAAGATAGAACAAGGACGGACAGAGAGAGCGATGCAAACCGTGATTGAAGTACAGGGTAAGCCTCGTAGGCCTCTATTATGCATACTGGTAGTTCAAACCGGAGATGTTCCACAGTGTCTACCTCTTCTCAAAACACTTCCAGTATATGAGGGAACTCTGCTACATTAAGTTCTCACGACAGAGATGCGTCTGTGCTCAGTTGGAAAGTGTAGGACGTGTCTGGGTAGCAACCAGTAAGTGTCTGATACAAGCCGCTAAGAGGGGATGCGGAGGAAGGTATCTGCTCAGGGAAGCTACTTCAGGTGCGTACTCATTCATAAGAGTGTCTCTCCTTTGAGGATGAAGATAGAACAGGGAACGACTACGGGCACATTAGGTACTGTGAGTAATGGGCATGCTAAGGCGCTTAAGCCAGGCAAACACATATTGGATGTTCACCACCAGTGCAGTTCCGCACTTAGTTTCTGCGTCGAAAACGCTTCCTACACTGAGAGGGAAGTGTGCTTTAGGAGGGATTCACTGCAGTGATACGTCTGTTAAAGAAGGAAGCTTTTGGGACTGACTCTGTGGTAACCGCATTAGGCGCACATAGCTTTCCATCTCAGACGTCTAACCGTTAGACTATAGGAAGTTCTGTTTAAGGGAAACTCCTTCATGCGGGATGTCACTTCTCACAGTGTCTTTGCAGTAGAGAAAAGAAGATAGAACAAGGACGGACAGAGAGAACGATGCAAACCGTGATTGAAGTACAGGGTAAGCACGTAGGCCTCTATTATGCATACTGGTTGTTCAACACCGGAGATGTTCCACAGTGTCTAACTCTTCTCAAAACACTTCCAGTATATGAGGGAACTCTGCTACAGTAAGTTCTCACGACAGAGATGCGTCTGTGCTCAGTTGGAAAGTGTAGGACGTGTCTGGGTAGCAACCAGTAAGTGTCTGATACAAGCCGCTAAGAGGGGATGCGGAGGAAGGTATCTGCTCAGGGAAGCTACTTCAGGTGCGTACTCATTCATAAGAGTGTCTCTCCTTTGAGGATGAAGATAGAACAGGGAACGACTACGGGCACATTAGGTACTGTGAGTAAAGGGCATGCTAAGGCGCTTAAGCCTGCCAAACACATATTGGATGTTCACCACCAGTGCAGATCCGCACTTAGTTTCTGCGTCGAAAACGCTTCCTACACTGAGAGGGAAGTGTGCTTTAGGAGGGATTCACTGCAGTGTTACGTCTGTTAAAGAAGGATGCTTTTGGGACTGACTCTGTGGTAACCGCATTAGGCGCACATAGCTCTCCAGTCTCAGACGTCTAACCGTTAGACTATAGGAAGTTCTGTTTAAGGGAAACTCCTTCATGCGGAATGTCACTTCTCACAGTGTCTTTGCAGTGGAGAAAAGAAGATAGAACAAGGACGGACAGAGAGAACGATGCAAACCGTGATTGAAGTACAGGGTAAGCCTCGTAGGCCTCTATTATGCATACTGGTAGTTCAACACCGGAGATGTTCCACAGTGTCTACCTCTTCTCAAAACACTTCCAGTATATGAGGGAACTCTGCTACATTAAGTTCTCACGACAGAGATGCGTCTGTGCTCAGTTGTAAAGTGTAGGACGTTTCTGGGTAGCAACCAGTAAGTGTCTGATACAAGCCGCTAAGAGGGGATGCAGAGGAAGTTATCTGCTCAGGGAAGCTACTTCAGGTGCGTACTCATTCATAAGAGTGTCTCTCCTTTGAGGATGAAGATAGAACAGGGAACGACTACGGGCACATTAGGTACTGTGAGTAAAGGGCATGCTAAGGCGCTTAGGCCTGCCAAACACATATTGGATGTTCACCACCAGTGCAGATCCGCACTTAGTTTCTGCGTCGAAAACGCTTCCTACACTGAGAGGGAAGTGTGCTTTAGGAGGGATTCACTGCAGTGTTACGTCTGTTAAAGAAGGATGCTTTTGGGACTGACTCTGTGGTAACCGCATTAGGCGCACATAGCTTTCCAGTCTCAGACGTCTAACCGTTAGACTATAGGAAATTCTGTTTAAGGAAACTCCTTCATGCGGAATGTCACTTCTCACAGTGTCTTTGCAGTGGAGAAAAGAAGATAGAACAAGGACGGACAGAGAGAGCGATGCAAACCGTGATTGAAGTACAGGGTAAGCCTCGTAGGCCTCTATTATGCATACTGGTAGTTCAAACCAGAGATGTTCCACAGTGTCTACCTCTTCTCAAAACACTTCCAGTATATGAGGGAACTCTGCTACATTAAGTTCTCACGACAGAGATGCGTCTGTGCTCAGTTGGAAAGTGTAGGACGTGTCTGGGTAGCAACCAGTAAGTGTCTGATACAAGCCGCTAAGAGGGGATGCGGAGGAAGGTATCTGCTCAGGGAAGCTACTTCAGGTGCGTACTCATTCATAAGAGTGTCTCTCCTTTGAGGATGAAGATAGAACAGGGAACGACTACGGGCACATTAGGTACTGTGAGTAATGGGCATGCTAAGGCGCTTAAGCCAGGCAAACACATATTGGATGTTCACCACCAGTGCAGTTCCGCACTTAGTTTCTGCGTCGAAAACGCTTCCTACACTGAGAGGGAAGTGTGCTTTAGGAGGGATTCACTGCAGTGTTACGTCTGTTAAAGAAGGAAGCTTTTGGGACTGACTCTGTGGTAACCGCATTAGGCGCACATAGCTTTCCATCTCAGACGTCTAACCGTTAGACTATAGGAAGTTCTGTTTAAGGGAAACTCCTTCATGCGGAATGTCACTTCTCACAGTGTCTTTGCAGTAGAGAAAAGAAGATAGAACAAGGACGGACAGAGAGAACGATGTAAACCGTGATTGAAGTACAGGGTAAGCCTCGTAGGCCTCTATTATGCTTACTGGTTGTTCAACACCGGAGATGTTCCACAGTGTCTAACTCTTCTCAAAACACTTCCAGTATATGAGGGAACTCTGCTACAGTAAGTTCTCACGACAGAGATGCGTCTGTGCTCAGTTGGAAAGTGTAGGATGTGTCTGGGTAGCAACCAGTAAGTGTCTGATACAAGCCGCTAAGAGGGGATGCGGAGGAAGGTATCTGCTCAGGGAAGCTACTTCAGGTGCGTACTCATTCATAAGAGTGTCTCTCCTTTGAGGATGAAGATAGAACAGGGAACGACTACGGGCACATTAGGTACTGTGAGTAAAGGGCATGCTAAGGCGCTTAAGCCTGCCAAACACATATTGGATGTTCACCACCAGTGCAGATCCGCACTTAGTTTCTGCGTCGAAAACGCTTCCTACACTGAGAGGGAAGTGTGCTTTAGGAGGGATTCACTGCAGTGTTACGTCTGTTAAAGAAGGATGCTTTTGGGACTGACTCTGTGGTAACCGCATTAGGCGCACATAGCTCTCCAGTCTCAGACGTCTAACCGTTAGACTATAGGAAGTTCTGTTTAAGGGAAACTCCTTCATGCGGAATGTCACTTCTCACAGTGTCTTTGCAGTGGAGAAAAGAAGATAGAACAAGGACGGACAGAGAGAACGATGCAAACCGTGATTGAAGTACAGGGTAAGCCTCGTAGGCCTCTATTATGCATACTGGTAGTTCAACACCGGAGATGTTCCACAGTGTCTACCTCTTCTCAAAACACTTCCAGTATATGAGGGAACTCTGCTACATTAAGTTCTCACGACAGAGATGCGTCTGTGCTCAGTTGGAAAGTGTAGGACGTGTCTGGGTAGCAACCAGTAAGTGTCTGATACAAGCCGCTAAGAGGGGATGCGGAGGAAGTTATCTGCTCAGGGAAGCTACTTCAGGTGCGTACTCATTCATAAGAGTGTCTCTCCTTTGAGGATGAAGATAGAACAGGGAACGACTACGGGCACATTAGGTACTGTGAGTAAAGGGCATGCTAAGGCGCTTAAGCCTGCCAAACACATATTGGATGTTCACCACCAGTGCAGATCCGCACTTAGTTTCTGCGTCGAAAACGCTTCCTACACTGAGAGGGAAGTGTGCTTTAGGAGGGATTCACTGCAGTGTTACGTCTGTTAAAGAAGGATGCTTTTGGGACTGACTCTGTGGTAACCGCATTAGGCGCACATAGCTTTCCAGTCTCAGACGTCTAACCGTTAGACTATAGGAAGTTCTGTTTAAGGGAAACTCCTTCATGCGGAATGTCACTTCTCACAGTGTCTTTGCAGTGGAGAAAAGAAGATAGAACAAGGACGGACAGAGAGAACGATGCAAACCGTGATTGAAGTACAGGGTAAGCCTCGTAGGCCTCTATTATGCATACTGGTAGTTCAACACCGGAGATGTTCCACAGTGTCTAACTCTTCTCAATACACTTCCAGTATATAAGGGAACTCTGCTACATTAAGTTCTCACGACAGAGATGCGTCTGTGCTCAGTTGGAAAGTGTAGGACGTGTCTGGGTAGCAACCAGTAAGTGTCTGATACAAGCCGCTAAGAGGGGATGCGGAGGAAGGTATCTGCTCAGGGAAGCTACTTCAGGTGCGACTCATTCATAAGAGTGTCTCTCCTTTGACGATGAAGATAGAACAGGGAACGACTACGGGCACATTAGGTACTGTGAGTAAAGGGCATGCTAAGGCGCTTAAGCCTGCAAACACATATTGGATGTTCACCACCAGTGCAGATCCGCACTTAGTTTCTGCGTCGAAAACGCTTCCTACACTGAGAGGGAAGTGTGCTTTAGGAGGGATTCACTGCAGTGTTACGTCTGTTAAAGAAGGAAGCTTTTGGGACTGACTCTGTGGTAACCCCAATAGGCGCACATAGCTTTCCAGTCTCAGCCGTCTATCCGTTGGACTATAGCAAGTTCTGTTTAAGGGAAACTCCTTCATGCGGAATGTCACTTCTCACAGTGTCTTTCCAGTGGAGGAAAGAAGATAGAACAACGACGGACAGAGAGAACGTTGCAACCCGTGAGTGAAGTACAGGGTAAGGCACCTAAGCCTCTATGATGCATACTGGATGTTCAACACCTGGGATTTTCCACAATGTCTACCACTTCTCAAAACACTTCCAATATAGGAGGGAACTGTGCTACCGTAAGATCTAATGACAGGGATGCATCTGTGCAAGGTTGAAAACTCGAGGATGTGTCTGGGTAGCAAACATGAAGTGTCTCATAAAGGCACCTTAGACTGGATGCGTAGGAGGTATCTGCTCAGGGAAGCTACTTCAGTTTTGTACTCATTCATAACAGTGCTTCTCCTTGGAGGAATGAAGGAAGAACACGGACGGACTAGGGGCACATTAGGTACTGTGAATAAAGGGCAGGCTATGAACCTTACGCCTGCCAACCACATATTGGATGTTCACCACCAGTGTTGATCCGCACATAGGTTCTGCGTCTAAAACGCTTCCAACACTGAGAGGGAAGTGTGTTTTAGGAGGGATTCACTGCAGTGTTACGTCTGTTAAAGAAGGATGCTTTTGGGACTGACTCTGTGGTAACCGCATTAGGCGCACATAGCTTTCCAGTCTCAGACGTCTAACCGTTAGACTATAGGAAGTTCTGTTTAAGGGAAACTCCTTCATGCGGAATGTCACTTCTCACAGTGTCTTTGCAGTGGAGAAAAGAAGATAGAACAAGGACGGACAGAGAGAACGATGCAAACCGTGATTGAAGTACAGGTTAAGCCTCGTAGGCCTCTATTATGCATACTGGTAGTTCAACACCGGAGATGTTCCACAGTGTCTACCTCTTCTCCAAACACTTCCAGTATATGAGGGATCTCTGCTACATTAAGTTCTCACGACAGAGATGCGTCTGTGCTCAGTTGGAAAGTGTAGGACGTGTCTGGGTAGCAACCAGTAAGTGTCTGATACAAGCCGCTAAGAGGGGATGCGGAGGAAGGTATCTGCTCAGGGAAGCTACTTCAGGTGCGTACTCATTCATAAGAGTGTCTCTCCTTTGAGGATGAAGATAGAACAGGGAACGACTACGGGCACATTAGGTACTGTGAGTAAAGGGCATGCTAAGGCGCTTAAGCCTGCCAAACACATATTGGATGTTCACCACCAGTGCAGATCCGCACTTAGTTTCTGCGTCGAAAACGCTTCCTACACTGAGAGGGAAGTGTGCTTTAGGAGGGATTCACTGCAGTGTTACGTCTGTTAAAGAAGGATGCTTTTGGGACTGACTCTGTGGTAACCGCATTAGGCGCACATAGCTTTCCAGTCTCAGACGTCTAACCGTTAGACTATAGGAAGTTCTGTTTAAGGGAAACTCCTTCATGCGGAATGTCACTTCTCACAGTGTCTTTGCAGTGGAGAAAAGAAGATAGAATAAGGACGGACAGAGAGAACGATGCAAACCGTGATTGAAGTACAGGGTAAGCCTCGTAGGCCTCTATTATGCATACTGGTAGTTCAACACCGGAGATGTTCCACAGTGTCTACCTCTTCTCAAAACACTTCCAGTATATGAGGGAACTCTGCTACATTAAGTTCTCACGACAGAGATGCGTCTGTGCTCAGTTGGAAAGTGTAGGACGTGTCTGGGTAGCAACCAGTAAGTGTCTGATACAAGCCGCTAAGAGGGGATGCGGAGGAAGGTATCTGCTCAGGGAAGCTACTTCAGGTGCGTACTCATTCATAAGAGTGTCTCTCCTTTGAGGATGAAGATAGAACAGGGAACGACTACGGGCACATTAGGTACTGTGAGTAAAGGGCATGCTAAGGCGCTTAAGCCTGCCAAACACATATTGGATGTTCACCACAAGTGCAGATCCGCACTTAGTTTCTGCGTCGAAAACGCTTCCTAAACTGAGAGGGAAGTGTGCTTTAGGAGGGATTCACTGCAGTGTTACGTCTGTTAACGAAGGAAGCTTTTGGGACTGACTCTGTGGTAACCCCAATAGGCGCACATGGCTTTCCAGTCTCAGCCGTCTATCCGTTGGACTATAGCAAGTTCTGTTTAAGGGAAACTCCTTCATGCGGAATGTCACTTCTCACAGTGTCTTTCCAGTGGAGGAAAGAAGATAGAACAACGACGGACAGAGAGAATGTTGCAACCCGTGAGTGAAGTACAGGGTAAGGCACCTAAGCCTCTATGATGCATACTGGATGTTCAACACCTGGGATTTTCCACAATGTCTACCACTTCTCAAAACACTTCCAATATAGGAGGGAACTGTGCTACCGTAAGTTCTAATGACAGGGATGCATCTGTGCAAGGTTGAAAACTCGAGGATGTGTCTGGGTAGCAAACATGAAGTGTCTCATAAAGGCACCTTAGACTGGATGCGTAGTAGGTATCTGCTAGGGAAGCTACTTCAGTTTTGTACTCATTCATAACAGTGCTTCTCCTTGGAGGAATGAAGGAAGAACACGGACGGACTAGGGGCACAGTAGGTACTGTGAATAAAGGGCAGGCTATGAACCTTACGCCTGCCAACCACATATTGGATGTTCACCACCAGTGTTGATCCGCACATAGGTTCTGCGACTAAAACGCTTCCAACACTGAGAGGGAAGTGTGCTTTAGGAGGGATTCACTGCAGTGTTACGTCTGTTAAAAAGGATGCTTTTGGGACTGACTCTGTGGTAACCGCATTAGGCGCACATAGCTTTCCAGTCTCAGACGTCTAACCGTTAGACTATAGGAAGTTCTGTTTAAGGGAAACTCCTTCATGCGGAATGTCACTTCTCACAGTGTCTTTGCAGTGGAGAAAAGAAGATAGAACAAGGACGGACAGAGAGAACGATGCAAACCGTGATTTAAGTACAGGGTAACCCTCGTAGGCCTCTATTATGCATACTGGTAGTTCAACACCGGAGATGTTCCACAGTGTCTACCTCTTCTCAAAACACTTCCAGTATATGAGGGAACTCTGCTACATTAAGTTCTCACGACAGAGATGCGTCTGTGCTCAGTTGGAAAGTGTAGGACGTGTCTGGGTAGCAACCAGTAAGTGTCTGATACAAGCCGCTAAGAGGGGATGCGGAGGAAGGTATCTGCTCAGGGAAGCTACTTCAGGTGCGTACTCATTCATAAGAGTGTCTCTCCTTTGAGGATGAAGATAGAACAGGGAACGACTACGGGCACATTAGGTACTGTGAGTAAAGGTCATGCTAAGGCGCTTAAGCCAGCCAAACACATATTGGATGTTCACCACCAGTGCAGATCCGCACTTAGTTTCTGCGTCGAAAACGCTTCCTACACTGAGAGGGAAGTGTGCTTTAGGAGGGATTCACTGCAGTGTACTTCTGTTAAAGAAGGATGCTTTTGGGACTGACTCTGTGGTAACCGCATTAGGCGCACATAGCTTTCCAGTCTCAGACGTCTAACCGTTAGACTATAGGAAGTTCTGTTTAAGGGAAACTCCTTCATGCGGAATGTCACTTCTCACAGTGTCTTTGCAGTGGAGAAAAGAAGATAGAACAAGGACGGACAGAGAGAACGATGCAAACCGTGATTGAAGTACAGGGTAAGCCTCGTAGGCCTCTATTATGCATACTGGTAGTTCAACACCGGAGATGTTCCACAGTGTCTACCTCTTCTCAAAACACTTCCGGTATATGAGGGAACTCTGCTACATTAAGTTCTCACGACAGAGATGCGTCTGTGCTCAGTTGGAAAGTGTAGGACGTGTCTGGGTATCAACCAGTAAGTGTCTGATACAAGCCGCTAAGAGGGGATGCGGAGGAAGGTATCTGCTCAGGGAAGCTACTTCAGGTGCGTACTCATTCATAACAGTGTCTCTCCTTTGAGGATGAAGATAGAACAGGGAACGACTACGGGCACATTAGGTACTGTGTGTAAAGGGCATGCTAAGGCGCTTAAGCCTGCCAAACACATATTGGATGTTCACCACCAGTGCAGATCCGCACTTAGTTTCTGCGTCGAAAACGCTTCCTACACTGAGAGGGAAGTGTGCTTTAGGAGGGATTCACTGCAGTGTTACGTCTGTTAACGAAGGAAGCTTTTGGGACTGACTCTGTGGTAACCCCAATAGGCGCACATAGCTTTCCAGTCTCAGCCGTCTATCCGTTGGACTATAGCAATTTCTGTTTAAGGGAAACTCCTTCATGCGGAATGTCACTTCTCACAGTGTCTTTCCAGTGGAGGAAAGAAGATAGAACAACGACGGACAGAGAGAACGTTGCAACCCGTGAGTGAAGTACAGGGTAAGGCACCTAAGCCTCTATGATGCATACTGGATGTTCAACACCTGGGATTTTCCACAATGTCTACCACTTCTCAAAACACTTCCAATATAGGAGGGAACTGTGCTACCGTAAGTTCTAATGACAGGGATGCATCTGTGCAAGGTTGAAAACTCGAGGATATGTCTGGGTATCAAACATGAAGTGTCTCATAAAGGCACCTTAGACTGGATGCGTAGGAGGTATCTGCTCAGGGAAGCTACTTCAGTTTTGTACTCATTCATAACAGTGCTTCTCCTTGGAGGAATGAAGGAAGCACACGGACGGACTAGGGGCACAGTAGGTACTGTGAATAAAGGGCAGGCTATGAACCTTACGCCTGCCAACCACATATAGGATGTTCACCACCAGTGTTGATCCGCACATAGGTTCTGCGTCTAAAACGCTTCCAACACTGAGAGGGAAGTGTGCTTTAGGAGGGATTAACTGCAGTGTTACGTCTGTCAAAGAAGGATGCTTTTGGGACTGACTCTGTGGTAACCTCATTAGGCGCACATAGCTTTCCAGTCTCAGACGTCTAACCGTTAGACTATAGGAAGTTCTGTTTAAGGGAAACTCCTTCATGCGGAATGTCACTTCTCACAGTGTCTTTGCAGTGGAGAAAAGAAGATAGAACAAGGACGGACAGAGAGAACGATGCAAACCGTGATTGAAGTACAGGGTAAGCCTCGTAGGCCTCTATTATGCATACAGTTAGTTCAACACCGCAGATGTTACGCAGTGTCTACCTCTTCTCAAAACACTTCCAGTATATCAGAGAACTCTGCTACATCAAGTTCTAACGACAGAGATGCGTCTGTACTCAGTTGGAAAGTGTAGGACGTGTCTGGGTAGCAACCAGTAAGTGTCTGATACAAGCCGCTAAGAGGGGATGCGGAGGAAGGTATCTGCTCAGGGAAGCTACTTCAGGTGCGTACTCATTCATAAGAGTGTCTCTCCTTTGAGGATGAAGATAGAACAGGGAACGACTACGGGCACATTAGGTACTGTGAGTAAAGGGCATGCTAAGGCGCTTAAGCCTGCCAAAGACATATTGGATGTACACCACCAGTGCAGATCCGCACTTAGTTTCTGCGTCGAAAACGCTTCCTACACTGAGAGGGAAGTGTGCTTTAGGAGGGATTCACTGCAGTGTTACGTCTGTTAAAGAAGGAAGCTTTTGGGACTGACTCTGTGGTAACCCCAATAGGCGCACATAGCTTTCCAGTCTCAGCCGTCTATCCGTTGGACTATAGCAAGTTCTGTTTAAGGGAAACTCCTTCATGCGGAATTTCACTTCTCACAGTGTCTTTCCAGTGGAGGAAAGAAGATAGAACAACGACGGACAGAGAGAACGTTGCAACCCGTGAGTGAAGTACAGGGTAAGGCACCTAAGCCTCTATGATGCATACTGGATGTTCAACACCTGGGATTTTCCACAATGTCTACCACTTCTCAAAACACTTCCAATATAGGAGGGAACTGTGCTACCGTAAGTTCTAATGACAGGGATGCATCTGTGCAAGGTTGAAAACTCGAGGATGTGTCTGGGTAGCAAACATGAAGTGTCTCATAAAGGCACCTTAGACTGGATGCGTAGTAGGTATCTGCTAGGGAAGCTACTTCAGTTTTGTACTCATTCATAAGAGTGCTTCTCCTTGGAGGAATGAAGGAGGAACACGGACGGACTAGGGGCACATTAGGTACTGTGAATAAAGGGCAGGCTATGAACCTTACGCCTGCCAACCACATATTGGATGTTCACCACCAGTGTTGATCCGCACATAGGTTCTGCGTCTAAAACGTTTCCAACACTGAGAGGGAAGTGTGCTTTAGGAGGGATTCACTGCAGTGTTACGTCTGTTAAAGAAGGATGCTTTTGGGACTGACTCTGTGGTAACCGCATTAGGCGCACATAGCTTTCCAGTCTCAGACGTCTAACCGTTAGACTATAGGAAGTTCTGTTTAAGGGAAACTCCTTCATGCGGAATGTCACTTCTCACAGTGTCTTTGCAGTGGAGAAAAGAAGATAGAACAAGGACGGACAGAGAGAACGATGCAAACCGTGATTGAAGTACAGGGTAAGCCTCGTAGGCCTCTATTATGCATACTGGTAGTTCAACACCGGAGATGTTCCACAGTGTCTACCTCTTCTCAAAACACTTCCAGTATATGAGGGAACTCTGCTACATTAAGTTCTCACGACAGAGATGCGTCTGTGCTCAGTTGGAAAGTGTAGGACGTGTCTGGGTAGCAACCAGTAAGTGTCTGATACAAGCCGCTAAGAGGGGATGCGGAGGAAGGTATCTGCTCAGGGAAGCTACTTCAGGTGCGTACTCATTCATAAGAGTGTCTCTCCTTTGAGGATGAAGATAGAACAGGGAACGACTACGGGCACATTAGGTACTGTGAGTAAAGGGCATGCTAAGGCGCTTAAGCCTGCCAAACACATATTGGATGTTTACCACCAGTGCAGATCCGCACTTAGTTTCTGCGTCGAAAACGCTTCCTACACTGAGAGGGAAGTGTGCTTTAGGAGGGATTCACTGCAGTGTTACGTCTGTTAAAGAAGGATGCTTTTGGGACTGACTCTGTGGTAACCGCATTAGGCGCACATAGCTTTCCAGGCTCAGCCGTCTATCCGTTGGACTATAGCAAGTTCTGTTTAAGGGAAACTCCTTCATGCGGAATGTCACTTCTCACAGTGTCTTTGCAGTGGAGAAAAGAAGATAGAACAAGGACGGACAGAGAGAACGATGCAAACCGTGATTGAAGTACAGGGTAAGCCTCGTAGGCCTCTATTATGCATACTGGTAGTTCAACACCGCAGATGTTACGCAGTGTCTACCTCTTCTCAAAACACTTCCAGTATATCAGAGAACTCTGCTACATCATGTTCTCACGACAGAGATGCGTCTGTACTCAGTTGGAAAGTGTAGGACGTGTCTGGGTAGCAACCAGTAAGTGTCTGATACAAGCCGCTAAGAGGGGATGCGGAGGAAGGTATCTGCTCAGGGAAGCTACGTCAGGTGCGTACTCATTCATAAGAGTGTCTCTCCTTTGAGGATGAAGATAGAACAGGGAACGACTACGGGCACATTAGGTACTGTGAGTAAAGGGCATGCTAAGGCGCTTAAGCCTGCCAAAGACATATTGGATGTACACCACCAGTGCAGATCCGCACTTAGTTTCTGCGTCGAAAACGCTTCCTACACTGAGAGGGAAGTGTGCTTTAGGAGGGATTCACTGCAGTGTTACGTCTGTTAAAGAAGGAAGCTTTTGGGACTGACTCTGTGGTAACCCCAATAGGCGCACATAGCTTTCCAGTCTCAGCCGTCTATCCGTTGGACTATAGCAAGTTCTGTTTAAGGGAAACTCCTTCATGCGGAATGTCACTTCTCACAGTGTCTTTCCAGTGGAGGAAAGAAGATAGAACAACGACGGACAGAGAGAACGTTGCAACCCGTGAGTGAAGTACAGGGTAAGGCACCTAAGCCTCTATGATGCATACTGGATGTTCAACACCTGGGATTTTCCACAATGTCTACCACTTCTCAAAACACTTCCAATATAGGAGGGAACTGTGCTACCGTAAGTTCTAATGACAGGGATGCATCTGTGCAAGGTTGAAAACTCGAGGATGTGTCTGGGTAGCAAACATGAAGTGTCTCATAAAGGCACCTTAGACTGGATGCGTAGTAGGTATCTGCTAGGGAAGCTACTTCAGTTTTGTACTCATTCATAACAGTGCTTCTCCTTGGAGGAATGAAGGAAGAACACGGACGGACTAGGGGCACATTAGGTACTGTGAATAAAGGGCAGGCTATGAACCTTACGCCTGCCAACCACATATTGGATGTTCACCACCAGTGTTGATCCGCACATAGGTTCTGGGTCTAAAACGTTTCCAACACTGAGAGAGAAGTGTGCTTTAGAAGGGATTCACGGCAGTGTTACGTCTGTTAAAGAAGGATGCTTTTGGGACTGACTCTGTGGTAACCGCATTAGGCGCACATAGCTTTCCAGACTCAGACGTCTAACCGTTAGACTATAGGAAGTTCTGTTTAAGGGAAACTCCTTCATGCGGAATGTCACTTCTCACAGTGTCTTTGCAGTGGAGAAAAGAAGATAGAACAAGGACGGACAGAGAGAACGATGCAAACCGTGATTGAAGTACAGGGTAAGCCTCGTAGGCCTCTATTTTGCATACTGGTAGTTCAACACCGGAGATGTTCCACAGTGTCTACCTCTTCTCAAAACACTTCCAGTATATGAGGGAACTCTGCTACATTAAGTTCTCACGACAGAGATGCGTCTGTGCTCAGTTGGAAAGTGTAGGACGTGTCTGGGTAGCAACCAGTAAGTGTCTGATACAAGCCGCTAAGAGGGGATGCGGAGGAAGGTATCTGCTCAGGGAAGCTACGTCAGGTGCGTACTCATTCATAAGAGTGTCTCTCCTTTGAGGATGAAGATAGAACAGGGAACGACTACGGGCACATTAGGTACTGTGAGTAAAGGGCATGCTAAGGCGCTTAAGCCTGCCAAACACATATTGGATGTTCACCACCAGTGCAGATCCGCACTTAGTTTCTGCGTCGAAAACACTTCCTACACTGAGAGGGAAGTGTGCTTTAGGAGGGATTCACTGCAGTGTTACGTCTGTTAAAGAAGGATGCTTTTGGGACTGACTCTGTGGTAACCGCATTAGGCGCACATAGCTTTCCAGTCTCAGACGTCTAACCGTTAGACTATAGGAAGTTCTGTTTAAGGGAAACTCCTTCATGCGGAATGTCACTTCTCACAGTGTCTTTCCAGTGGAGAAAAGAAGATAGAACAACGACGGACAGAGAGAACGTTGCAACCCGTGAGTGAAGTACAGTGTAAGGCACCTGAGCCTCTATGATGCATACTGGATGTTCAACACCTGGGATTTTCCACAATGTCTACCACTTCTCAAAACACTTCCAATATAGGAGGGAACTGTGCTACCGTAAGTTCTAATGACAGGGATGCATCTGTGCAAGGTTGAAAACTCTTGGATGTGTCTGGGTATCAAACATGAAGTGTCTCATAAAGGCACCTTAGACTGGATGCGTAGGAGGTATCTGCTCAGGGAATCTACTTCAGTTTTGTACTCATTCATAACAGTGCTTCTCCTTGGAGGAATGAAGGAAGCACACGGACGGACTAGGGGCACAGTAGGTACTGTGAATAAAGGGCAGGCTATGAACCTTACGCCTGCCAACCACATATTGGATGTTCACCACCAGTGTTGATCCGCACATAGGTTCTGCGTCTAAAACGCTTCCAACACTGAGAGGGAAGTGTGCTTTAGGAGGGATTCACTGCAGTGTTACGTCTGTCAAAGAAGGATGCTTTTGGGACTGACTGTGGTAACCGCATTAGGCGCACATAGCTTTCCAGTCTCAGACGTCTAACCGTTAGACTATAGGAAGTTCTGTTTAAGGGAAACTCCTTCATGCGGAATGTCACTTCTCACAGTGTCTTTGAAGTGGAGAAAAGAAGATAGAACAAGGACGGACAGAGAGAACGATGCAAACCGTGATTGAAGTACAGGGTAAGCCTCGTAGGCCTCTATTATGCATACTGGTAGTTCAACACCGCAGATGTTACGCAGTGTCTACCTCTTCTCAAAACACTTCCAGTATATCAGAGAACTCTGCTACATTAAGTTCTCACGACAGAGATGCGTCTGTACTCAGTTGGAAAGTGTAGGACGTGTCTGGGTAGCAACCAGTAAGTGTCTGATACAAGCCGCTAAGAGGGGATGCGGAGGAAGGTATCTGTTCAGGGAAGCTACTTCAGGTGCGTACTCATTCATAACAGTGTCTCTCCTTTGAGGATGAAGATAGAACAGGGAACGACTACGGGCACATTAGGTACTGTGAGTAAAGGGCATGCTAAGGCGCTTAAGCCTGCCAAACACATATTGGATGTTCACCACCAGTGCAGATCCGCACTTAGTTTCTGCGTCGAAAACGCTTCCTACACTGAGAGGGAAGTGTGCTTTAGGAGGGATTCACTGCAGTGTTACGTCTGTTAAAGAAGGAAGCTTTTGGGACTGACTCTGTGGTAACCCCAATAGGCGCACATAGCTTTCCAGTCTCAGCCGTCTATCCGTTGGACTATAGCAAGTTCTGTTTAAGGGAAACTCCTTCATGCGGAATGTCACTTCTCACAGTGTCTTTCCAGTGGAGGAAAGAAGATAGAACAACGACGGACAGAGAGAACGTTGCAACCCGTGAGTGAAGTACAGGGTAAGGCACCTAAGCCTCTATGATGCATACTGGATGTTCAACACCTGGGATTTTCCACAATGTCTACCACTTCTCAAAACACTTCCAATATAGGAGGGAACTGTGCTACCGTAAGTTCTAATGACAGGGATGCATCTGTGCAATGTTGAAAACTCGAGGATGTGTCTGGGTAGCAAACATGAAGTGTCTCATAAAGGCACCTTAGACTGGATGCGTAGTAGGTATCTGCTACGGAAGCTACTTCAGTTTTGTACTCATTCATAACAGTGCTTCTCCTTGGAGGAATGAAGGAAGAACACGGACGAACTAGGGGCACATTAGGTACTGTGAATAAAGGGCAGGCTATGAACCTTACGCCTGCCAACCACATATTGGATGTTCACCACCAGTGTTGATCCGCACATAGGTTCTGCGTCTAAAACGCTTCCAACACTGAGAGGGAAGTGTGCTTTAGGAGGGATTCACTGCAGTGTTACGTCTGTTAAAGAAGGATGCTTTTGGGACTGACTCTGTGGTAACCGCATTAGGCGCACATAGCTTTCCAGTCTCAGACATCTAACCGTTAGACTATAGGAAGTTCTGTTTAAGGGAAACTCCTTCATGCGGAATGTCACTTCTCACAGTGTCTTTGCAGTGGAGAAAAGAAGATAGAACAAGGAAGGACAGAGAGAACGATGCAAACCGTGATAGAAGTACAGGGTAAGCCTCGTAGGACTCTATTATGCATACTGGTAGTTCAACACCGGAGATGTTCCACAGTGTCTACCTCTTCTCAAAACACTTCCATATATGAGGGAACTCTGCTACATTAAGTTCTCACGACAGAGATGCGTCTGTGCTCAGTTGGAAAGTGTAGGACGTGTCTGGGTAGCAACCAGTAAGTGTCTGATACAAGCCGCTAAGAGGGGATGCGGAGGAAGGTATCTGCTCAGGGAAGCTACTTCAGGTGCGTACTCATTCATAACAGTGTCTCTCCTTTGAGGATGAAGATAGAACAGGGAACGACTACGGGCACATTAGGTACTGTGTGTAAAGGGCATGCTAAGGCGCTTAAGCCTGCCAAAGACATATTGGATGTTCACCACCAGTGCAGATCCGCACTTAGTTTCTGCGTCGAAAACGCTTCCTACACTGAGAGGGAAGTGTGCTTTAGGAGGGATTCACTGCAGTGTTACGTCTGTTAACGAAGGAAGCTTTTGGGACTGACTCTGTGGTAACCCCAATAGGCGCACATAGCTTTCCAGTCTCAGCCGTCTATCCGTTGGACTATAGCAAGTTCTGTTTAAGGGAAACTCCTTCATGCGGAATGTCACTTCTCACAGTGTCTTTCCAGTGGAGGAAAGAAGATAGAACAACGACGGACAGAGAGAACGTTGCAACCCGTGAGTGAAGTACAGGGTAAGGCACCTAAGCCTCTATGATGCATACTGGATGTTCAACACCTGGGATTCTCCAAATGTCTACCACTTCTCAAAACACTTCCAATATAGGAGGGAACTGTGCTACCGTAAGTTCTAATGACAGGGATGCATCTGTGCAAGGTTGAAAACTCGAGGATGTGTCTGGGTATCAAACATGAAGTGTCTCATAAAGGCACCTTAGACTGGATGCGTAGGAGGTATCTGCTCAGGGAAGCTACTTCAGTTTTGTACTCATTCATAACAGTGCTTCTCTTGGAGGAATGAAGGAAGCACAAGGACGGACTAGGGGCACAGTAGGTACTGTGAATAAAGGGCAGGCTATGAACTTTACGCCTGCCAACCACATATTGGATGTTCACCACCAGTGTTGATCCGCACATAGGTTCTGCGTCTAAAACGCTTCCAACACTGAGAGGGAAGTGTGCTTTAGGAGGGATTCACTGCAGTGTTACGTCTGTCAAAGAAGGATGCCTTTGGGACTGACTCTGTGGTAACCGCATTAGGCGCACATAGCTTTCCAGTCTCAGACGTCTAACCGTTAGACTATAGGAAGTTCTGTTTAAGGGAAACTCTTTCATGCGGAATGTCACTTCTCACAGTGTCTTTGCAGTGGAGAAAAGAAGATAGAACAAGGACGGACAGAGAGAACGATGCAAACCGTGATTGCAGTACAGGGTAAGCCTCGTAGGCCTCTATTATGAATACTGTTTGTTCAACACCGCAGATGTTACGCAGTGTCTACCTGTTCTCAAAACACTTCCAGTATATCAGAGAACTCTGCTACATTAAGTTCTCACGACAGAGATGTGTCTGTACTCAGTTGGAAAGTGTAGGACGTGTCTGGGTAGCAACCAGTAAGTGTCTGATACAAGCCGCTAAGAAGGTATGCGGAGGAAGGTATCTGCTCAGGGAAGCTACTTCAGGTGCGTACTCATTCATAACAGTGTCTCTCCTTTGAGGATGAAGATAGAACAGGGAACGACTACGGGCACATTAGGTACTGTGAGTAAAGGGCATGCTAAGGCGCTTAAGCCTGCCAAACACATATTGGATGTTCACCACCAGTGCAGATCCGCACTTAGTTTCTGCGTCGAAAACGCTTCCTACACTGAGAGGGAAGTGTGCTTTAGGAGGGATTCACTGCAGTGTTACGTCTGTTAAAGAAGGAAGCTTTTGGGACTGACTCTGTGGTAACCCCAATAGGCGCACATAGCTTTCCAGTCTCAGCCGTCTATCCGTTGGATTATAGCAAGTTCTGTTTAAGGGAAACTCCTTCATGCGGAATGTCACTTCTCACAGTGTCTTTCCAGTGGAGGAAAGAAGATAGAACAACGACGGACAGAGAGAACGTTGCAACCCGTGAGTGAAATACAGGGTAAGGCACCTAAGCCTCTATGATGCATACTGGATGTTCAACACCTGGGATTTTCCACAATGTCTACCACTTCTCAAAACACTTCCAATATAGGAGGGAACTGTGCTACCGTAAGTTCTAATGACAGGGATGCATCTGTGCAAGGTTGAAAACTCGAGGATGTGTCTGGGTAGCAAACATGAAGTGTCTCATAAAGGCACCTTAGACTGGATGCGTAGTAGGTATCTGCTAGGGAAGCTACTTCAGTTTTGTATTCATTCATAACAGTGCTTCTCCTTGGAGGAATGAAGGAAGAACACGGACGGACTAGGGGCACATTAGGTACTGTGAATAAAGGGCAGGCTATGAACCTTACGCCTGCCAACCACATATTGGATGTTCACCACCAGTGTTGATCCGCACATAGGTTCTGCGTCTAAAACGTTTCCAACACTGAGAGGGAAGTGTGCTTTAGGAGGGATTCACTGCAGTGTTACGTCTGTTAAAGAAGGATGCTTTTGGGACTGACTCTGTGGTAACCGCATTAGGCGCACATAGCTTTCCAGTCTCAGACGTCTAACCGTTAGACTATAGGAAGTTCTGTTTAAGGGAAACTCCTTCATGCGGAATGTCACTTCTCACAGTGTCTTTGCAGTGGAGAAAAGAAGATAGAACAAGGACGGACAGGGAGAACGATGCAAACCGTGATTGAAGTACAGGGTAAGCCTCGTAGGCCTCTATTATGCATACTGGTAGTTCAACACCGGAGATGTTCCACAGTGTCTACCTCTTCTCAAAACACTTCCAGTATATGAGGGAACTCTGCTACATTAAGTTCTCACGACAGAGATGCGTCTGTGCTCAGTTGGAAAGTGTAGGACGTGTCTGGGTAGCAACCAGTAAGTGTCTGATACAAGCCGCTAAGAGGGGATGCGGAGGAAGGTATCTGCTCAGGGAAGCTACTTCAGGTGCGTACTCATTCATAAGAGTGTCTCTCCTTTGAGGATGAAGATAGAACAGGGAACGACTACGGGCACATTAGGTACTGTGAGTAAAGGGCATGCTAAGGCGCTTAAGCCAGCCAAACACATATTGGATGTTCACCACCAGTGCAGATCCGCACTTAGTTTCTGCGTCGAAAACGCTTCCTACACTGAGAGGGAAGTGTGCTTTAGGAGGGATTCACTGCAGTGTTACGTCTGTTAAAGAAGGATGCTTTTGGGACTGACTCTGTGGTAACCGCATTAGGCGCACATAGCTTTCCAGTCTCAGACGTCTAACCGTTAGACTATAGGAAGTTCTGTTTAAGGGAAACTCCTTCATGCGGAATGTCACTTCTCACAGTGTCTTTGCAGTGGAGAAAAGAAGATAGAACAAGGACGGACAGAGAGAACGATGCAAACCGTGATTGAAGTACAGGGTAAGCCTCGTAGGCCTCTATTATGCATACTGGTAGTTCAACACCGGAGATGTTACACAGTGTCTACCTCTTCTCAAAACACTTCCGGTATATGAGGGAACTCTGCTACATTAAGTTCTCACGACAGAGATGCGTCTGTGCTCAGTTGTAAAGTGTAGGACGTTTCTGAGTAGCAACCAGTAAGTGTCTGATACAAGCCGCTAAGAGGGGATGCGGAGGAAGGTATCTGCTCAGGGAAGCTACTTCAGGTGCGTACTCATTCATTACAGTGTCTCTCCTTTGAGGATGAAGATAGAACAGGGAACGACTATGGGCACATTAGGTACTGTGAGTAAAGGGCATGCTAAGGCCCTTAAGCCTGCCAAACACATATTGGATGTTCACCACCAGTGCAGATCCGCACTTAGTTTCTGCGTCGAAAATGCTTCCTACACTGAGAGGGAAGTGTGCTTTAGGAGGGATTCACTGCAGTGTTACGTCTGTTAAAGAAGGAAGCTTTTGGACTGACTCTGTGGTAACCCCAATAGGCGCACATAGCTTTCCAGTCTCAGCCGTCTATCCGATGGACTATAGCAAGTTCTGTTTAAGGGAAACTCCTTCATGCGGAATGTCACTTCTCACAGTGTCTTTCCAGTGGAGAAAAGAAGATAGAACAACGACGGACAGAGAGAACTTTGCAACCCGTGAGTGAAGTACAGTGTAAGGCACCTGAGCCTCTATGATGCATACTGGATGTTCAACACCTGGGATTTTCCACAATGTCTACCTCTTCTCAAAACACTTCCAATATAGGAGGGAACTGTGCTACCGTAATTTCTAATGACAGGGATGCATCTGTGCAAGGTTGAAAACTCGAGGATGTGTCTGGGTAGCAAACATGAAGTGTCTCATAAAGGCACCTTAGACTGGATGCGTAGGAGGTATCTGCTCAGGGAAGCTACTTCAGTTTTGTACTCATTCATAACAGTGCTTCTCTTTGGAGGAATGAAGGAAGAACAGGGACGGACTAAGGGCACATTAGGTAATGTGAATAAAGGGCAGGCTATGAACCTTACGCCTGCCAACCACATATTGGATGTTCACCACCAGTGTTGATCCGCACATAGGTTCTGCGTCTAAAACGCTTCCAACACTGAGAGGGAAGTGTGCTTTAGGAGGGATTCACTGCAGTGTTACGTCTGTTAAAGAAGGATGCTTTTGGGACTGACTCTGTGGTAACCGCATTAGGCGCACATAGCTTTCCAGTCTCAGACGTCTAACCGTTAGACTATAGGAAGTTCTGTTTAAGGGAAACTCCTTCATGCGGAATGTCACTTCTCACAGTGTCTTTGCAGTGGAGAAAAGAAGATAGAACAAGGACGGACAGAGAGAACGATGCAAACCGTGATTGAAGTACAGGGTAAGCCTCGTAGGCCTCTATTATGCATACTGGTAGTTCAACACCGGAGATGTTCCACAGTGTCTACCTCTTCTCAAAACACTTCCAGTATATGAGAAAACTCTGCTACATTAAGTTCTCACGACAGAGATGCGTCTGTGCTCAGTTGGAAAGTGTAGGACGTGTCTGGGTAGCAACCAGTAAGTGTCTGATACAAGCCGCTAAGAGGGGATGCGGAGGAAGGTATCTGCTCAGGGAAGCTACTTCAGGTGCGTACTCATTCATAACAGTGTCTCTCCTTTGAGGATGAAGATAGAACAGGGAACGACTACGGGCACATTAGGTACTGTGAGTAAAGGGCATGCTAAGGCGCTTAAGCCTGCCAAACACATATTGGATGTTCACCACCAGTGCAGTTCCGCACTTAGTTTCTGCGTCGAAAACGCTTCCTACACTGAGAGGGAAGTGTGCTTTAGGAGGGATTCACTGCAGTGTTACGTCTGTTAAAGAAGGAAGCTTTTGGGACTGACTCTGTGGTAACCCCAATAGGCGCACATAGCTTTCCAGTCTCAGCCGTCTATCCGTTGGACTATAGCAAGTTCTGTTTAAGGGAAACTCCTTCATTCGGAATGTCACTTCTCACAGTGTCTTTCCAGTGGAGGAAAGAAGATAGAACAACGACGGACAGAGAGAACGTTGCAACCCGTGAGTGAAGTACAGGGTAAGGCACCTAAGCCTCTATGATGCATACTGGATGTTCAACACCTGGGATTTTCCACAATGTCTACCACTTCTCAAAACACTTCCAATATAGGAGGGAACTGTGCTACCGTAAGTTCTAATGACAGGGATGCATCTGTGCAAGGTTGAAAACTCTTGGATGTGTCTGGGTATCAAACATGATGTGTCTCATAAAGGCACCTTAGACTGGTTGCGTAGGAGGTATCTGCTCAGGGAAGCTACTTCAGTTTTGTACTCATTCATAACAGTGCTTCTCCTTGGAGGAATGAAGGAAGCACACGGACGGACTAGGGGCACAGTAGGTACTGTGAATAAAGGGCAGGCTATGAACCTTACGCCTGCCAACCACATATTGGATGTTCACCACCAGTGTTGATCCGCACATAGGTTCTGCGTCTAAAACGCTTCCAACACTGAGAGGGAAGTTTTCTTTAGGAGGGATTCACTGCAGTGTTACGTCTGTCAAAGAAGGATGCTTTTGGGACTGACTCTGTGGTAACCGCATTAGGCGCACATAGCTTTCCAGTCTCAGACGTCTAACCGTTAGACTATAGGAAGTTCTGTTTAAGGGAAACTCCTTCATGCGGAATGTCACTTCTCACAGTGTCTTTGCAGTGGAGAAAAGAAGATAGAACAAGGACGGACAGAGAGAACGATGCAAACCGTGATTGAAGTACAGGGTAAGCCTCGTAGGCCTCTATTATGCATACTGGTAGTTCAACACCGGAGATGTTCCACAGTGTCTACCTCTTCTCTAAAGACTTCCAGTATATGAGGGAACTCTGCTACATTAAGTTCTCACGACAGAGATGCGTCTGTGCTCAGTTGGAAAGTGTAGGACGTGTCTGGGTAGCAACCAGTAAGTGTCTGATACAAGCCGCTAAGAGGGGATGCGGAGGAAGGTATCTGCTCAGGGAAGCTACTTCAGGTGCGTACTCATTCATAACAGTGTCTCTCCTTTGAGGATGAAGATAGAACAGGGAACGACTACGGGCACATTAGGTACTGTGAGTAAAGGGCATGCTAAGGCGCTTAAGCCAGCCAAACACATATTGGATGTTCACCACCAGTGCAGATCCGCACTTAGTTTCTGCGACGAAAACGCTTCCTACACTGAGAGGGAAGTGTGCTTTAGGAGGGATTCACTGCAGTGTTACGTCTGTTAAAGAAGGATGCTTTTGGGACTGACTCTGTGGTAACCGCATTAGGCGCACATAGCTTTCCAGTCTCAGCCGTCTATCCGTTGGACTATAGCAAGTTCTGTTTAAGGGAAACTCCTTCATGCGGAATGTCACTTCTCACAGTGTCTTTGCAGTGGAGAAAAGAAGATAGAACAAGGACGGACAGAGAGAACGATGCAAACCGTGATTGAAGTACAGGGTAAGCCTCGTAGGCCTCTATTATGCATACTGGTAGTTCAACACTGGAGATGTTCCACAGTGTCTACCTCATCTCAAAACACTTCCGGTATATGAGGGAACTCTGCTACATTAAGTTCTCACGACAGAGATGCGTCTGTGCTCAGTTGTAAAGTGTAGGACATTTCTGGGTAGCAACCAGTAAGTGTCTGATACAAGCCGCTAAGAGGGGATGCGGAGGAAGGTATCAGCTCAGGGAAGCTACTTCAGGTGCGTACTCATTCATTACCGTGTCTCTCCTTTGAGGATGAAGATAGAACAGGGAACGACTACGGGCACATTAGGTACTGTGAGTAAAGGGCATGCTAAGGCCCTTAAGCCTGCCAAACACATATTGGATGTTCACCACCAGTGCAGATCCGCACTTAGTTTCTGCGTCGAAAACGCTTCCTACACTGAGAGGGAAGTGTGCTTTAGGAGGGATTCACTGCAGTGTTACGTCTGTTAAAGAAGGAAGCTTTTGGGACTGACTCTGTGGTAACCCCAATAGGCGCACATAGCTTTCCAGTCTCAGCCGTCTATCCGTTGGACTATAGCAAGTTCTGTTTAAGGGAAACTCCTTCATGCGGAATGTCACTTCTCACAGTGTCTTTCCAGTGGAGAAAAGAAGATAGAACAACGACGGACAGAGAGAACGTTGCAACCCGTGAGTGAAGTACAGTGTAAGGCACCTGAGCCTCTATGATGCATACTGGATGTTCAACACCTGGGATTTTCCACAATGTCTACCACTTCTCAAAACACTTCCAATATAGGAGGGAACTGTGCTACCGTAATTTCTAATGACAGGGATGCATCTGTGCAAGGTTGAAAACTCGAGGATGTGTCTGGGTAGCAAACATGAAGTGTCTCATAAAGGCACCTTAGACTGGATGCGTAGGAGGTATCTGCTCAGGGAAGCTACTTCAGTTTTGTACTCATTCATAACAGTGCTTCTGTTTGGAGGAATGAAGGAAGAACACGGACGGACTAAGGGCACATTAGGTAATGTGAATAAAGGGCAGGCTATGAACCTTACGCCTGCCAACCACATATTGGATGTTCACCACCAGTGTTGATCCGCACATAGGTTCTGCGTCTAAAACGCTTCCAACACTGAGAGGGAAGTGTGCTTTAGGAGGGATTCACTGCAGTGTTACGTCTGTTAAAGAAGGATGCTTTTGGGACTGACTCTGTGGTAACCGCATTAGGCGCACATAGCTTTCCAGTCTCAGACGTCTAACAGTTAGACTATAGGAAGTTCTGTTTAAGGGAAACTCCTTCATGGGGAATGTCACTTCTCACAGTGTCTTTGCAGTGGAGAAAAGAAGATAGAACAAGGACGGACAGAGAGAACGATGCAAACCGTGATTGAAGTACAGGGTAAGCCTCGTAGGCCTCTATTATGCATACTGGTAGTTCAACACCGGAGATGTTCCACAGTGTCTACCTCTTCTCAAAACACTTCCAGTATATGAGAAAACTCTGCTACATTAAGTTCTCACGACAGAGATGCGTCTGTGCTCAGTTGGAAAGTGTAGGACGTGTCTGGGTAGCAACCAGTAAGTGTCTGATACAAGCCGCTAAGAGGGGATGCGGAGGAAGGTATCTGCTCAGGGAAGCTACTTCAGGTGCGTACTCATTCATAAGAGTGTCTCTCCTTTGAGGATGAAGATAGAACAGGGAACGACTACGGGCACATTAGGTACTGTGAGTAAAGGGCATGCTAAGGCGCTTAAGCCTGCCAAACACATATTGGATGTTCACCACCAGTGCAGTTCCGCACTTAGTTTCTGCATCGAAAACGCTTCCTACACTGAGAGGGAAGTGTGCTTTAGGAGGGATTCACTGCAGTGTTACGTCTGTTAAAGAAGGAAGCTTTTGGGACTGACTCTGTGGTAACCCCAATAGGCGCACATAGCTTTCCAGTCTCAGCCGTCTATCCGTTGGACTATAGCAAGTTCTGTTTAAGGGAAACTCCTTCATGCGGAATGTCACTTCTCACAGTGTCTTTCCAGTGGAGGAAAGAAGATAGAACAACGACGGACAGAGAGAACGTTGCAACCCGTGAGTGAAGTACAGGGTAAGGCACCTAAGCCTCTATGATGCATACTGGATGTTCAACACCTGGGATTTTCCACAATGTCTACCACTTCTCAAAACACTTCCAATATAGGAGGGAACTGTGCTACCGTAAGTTCTAATGACAGGGATGCATCTGTGCAAGGTTGAAAACTCTTGGATGTGTCTGGGTATCAAACATGAAGTGTCTCATAAAGGCACCTTAGACTGGATGCGTAGGAGGTATCTGCTCAGTGAAGCTACTTCAGTTTTGTACTCATTCATAACAGTGCTTCTCCTTGGAGGAATGAAGGAAGCACACGGACGGACTAGGGGCACAGTAGGTACTGTGAATAAAGGGCAGGCTATGAACCTTACGCCTGCCAACCACATATTGGATGTTCACCACCAGTGTTGATCCGCACATAGGTTCTGCGTCTAAAACGCTTCCAACACTGAGAGGGAAGTGTGCTTTAGGAGGGATTCACTGCAGTGTTACGTCTGTTAAAGAAGGAAGCTTTTGGGACTGACTCTGTGGTAACCCCAATAGGCGCACATAGCTTTCCAGTCTCAGCCGTCTATCCGTTGGACTATAGCAAGTTCTGTTTAAGGGAAACTCCTTCATGCGGAATGTCACTTCTCACAGTGTCTTTCCAGTGGAGGAAAGAAGATAGAACAACGACGGACAGAGAGAACGTTGCAACCCGTGAGTGAAGTACAGGGTAAGGCACCTAAGCCTCTATGATGCATACTGGATGTTCAACACCTGGGATTTTCCACAATGTCTACCACTTCTCAAAATACTTCCAATATAGGAGGGAACTGTGCTACCGTAAGTTCTAATGACAGGGATGCATCTGTGCAATGTTGAAAACTCGAGGATGTGTCTGGGTAGCAAACATGAAGTGTCTCATAAAGGCACCTTAGACTGGATGCGTAGGAGGTATCTGCTCAGGGAAGCTACTTCAGTTTTGTACTCATTCATAACAGTGCTTCTCCTTGGAGGAATGAAGGAAGCACACGGACGGACTAGGGGCACAGTAGGTACTGTGAATAAAGGGCAGGCTATGAACCTTACGCCTGCCAACCACATATTGGATGTTCACCACCAGTGTTGATCCGCACATAGGTTCTGCGTCTAAAACGCTTCCAACACTGAGAGGGAAGTGTGCTTTAGGAGGGATTCACTGCAGTTACGTCTGTCAAAGAAGGATGCTTTTGGGACTGACTCTGTGGTAACCGCATTAGGCGCACATAGCTTTCCAGTCTCAGACGTCTAACCGTTAGACTATAGGAAGTTCTGTTTAAGGGAAACTCCTTCATGCGGAATGTCACTTCTCACAGTGTCTTTGCAGTGGAGAAAAGAAGATAGAACAAGGACGGACAGAGAGAACGATGCAAACCGTGATTGAAGTACAGGGTAAGCCTCGTAGGCCTCTATTATGCATACTGGTAGTTCAACACCGCAGATGTTACGCAGTGTCTACCTCTTCTCAAAACAATTCCAGTATATCAGAAAACTCTGCTACATTAAGTTCTCACGACAGAGATGCGTCTGTACTCAGTTGGAAAGTGTAGGACGTGTCTGGGTAGCAACCAGTAAGTGTCTGATACAAGTCGCTAAGAGGGGATGCGGAGGAAGGTATCTGCTCAGGGAAGCTACTTCAGGTGCGTACTCATTCATAAGAGTGTCTCTCCTTTGAGGATGAAGATAGAACAGGGAACGACTACGGGCACATTAGGTACTGTGAGTAAAGGTCATGCTAAGGCGCTTAAGGCAGCCAAACTCATATTGGATGTTCAACACCAGTGCAGATCCGCACTTAGTTTCTGCGTCGAAAACGCTTCCTACACTGAGAGGGAAGTGTGCTTTAGGAGGGATTCACTGCAGTGTACGTCTGTTAAAGAAGGAAGCTTTTGGGACTGACTCTGTGGTAACCGCATTAGGCGCACATAGCTTTCCAGTCTCAGACGTCTAACCGTTAGACTATAGGAAGTTCTGTTTAAGGGAAACTCCTTCATGCGGAATGTCACTTCTCACAGTGTCTTTGCAGTTGAGAAAAGAAGATAGAACAAGGACGGACAGAGAGAACGATGCAAACCGTGATTGAAGTACAGGGTAAGCCTCGTAGGCCTCTATTATGCATACAGGTAGTTCGACACCGGAGATGTTCCACAGTGTCTACCTCTTCTCAAAACACTTCCGGTATATGAGGGAACTCTGCTACATTAAGTTCTCACGACAGAGATGCGTCTGTGCTCAGTTGGAAAGTGTAGGACGTGTCTGGGTAGCAACCAGTAAGTGTCTGATACAAGCCCCTAAGAGGGGATGCGGAGGAAGGTATCTGCTCAGGGAAGCTACTTCAGGTGCGTACTCATTCATAACAGTGTCTCTCCTTTGAGGATGAAGATAGAACAGGGAACGACTACGGGCACATTAGGTACTGTGAGTAAAGGGCATGCTAAGGCGCTTAAGCCTGCCAAACACATATTGGATGTTCACCACCAGTGCAGATCCGCACTTAGTTTCTGCGTCGAAGACGCTTCCTACACTGAGAGGGAAGTGTGCTTTAGGAGGGATTCACTGCAGTGTTACGTCTGTTAAAGAAGGAAGCTTTTGGGACTGACTCTGTGGTAACCCCAATAGGCGCACATAGCTTTTCAGTCTCAGCCGTCTATCCGTTGGACTATAGCAAGTTCTGTTTAAGGGAAACTCCTTCATGCGGAATGTCACTTCGCACAGTGTCTTTCCAGTGGAGGAAAGAAGATAGAACAACGACGGACAGAGAGAACGTTGCAACCCGTGAGTGAAGTACAGTGTAAGGCACCTAAGCCTCAATGATGAATACTGGATGTTCAACACCTGGGATTTTCCACAATGTCTACCACTTCTCAAAACACTTCCAATATAGGAGGGAACTGTGCTACCCTAAGTTCTAATGACAGGGATGCATCTGTGCAAGGTTGAAAACTCGTATATGTGTCTGGGTAGCAAACATGAAGTGTCTCATAAAGGCACCTTAGACTGGATGCGTAGGAGGTAAATGCTCAGGGAAGCTACTTCAGTTTTGTACTCATTCATAACAGTGCTTCTCCTTGGAGGAATGAAGGAAGAACCCGGACGGACTAGGGGCACATTAGGTACTGTGAATAAAGGGCAGGCTATGAACCTTAAGCCTGCCAACCACATATTGGATGTTCACCACCAGTGTTGATCCGCACATAGGTTCTGCGTCTAAAACGCTTCCAACACTGAGAGGGAAGTGTGCTTTAGGAGGGATTCACTGCAGTGTTACGTCTGTTAAAGAAGGATGCCTTTGGGACTGACTCTGTGGTAACCGCATTGGGCGCACATAGCTTTCCAGTCTCAGACGTCTAACCGTTAGACTAAGGGAAATTCTGTTTAAGGGAAACTCCTTCATGCGGAATGTCACTTCTCACAGTGTCTTTGCAGTGGAGAAAAGAAGATGGAACAAGGACGGACAGAGAGAACGATGCAAACCGTGATTGAAGTACAGGGTAAGCCTCGTAGGCCTCTATTATGCATACTGGTAGTTCAACACCGGAGATTTTCCACAGTGTCTACCTCTTCTCAAAACACTTCCAGTATATGAGAAAACTCTGCTACATTAAGTTCTCACGACAGAGATGCGTCTGTGCTCAGTTGGAAATTGTAGGACGTGTCTGGGTAGCAACCAGTAAGTGTCTGATACACCGCTAAGAGGGGATGCGGAGGAAGGTATCTGCTCAGGGAAGCTACTTCAGGTGAGTACTCATTCATAACAGTGTCTCTCCTTTGAGGATGAAGATAGAACAGGGAACGACTACGGGCACATTAGGTACTGTGAGTAAAGGGCATGCTAAGGCGCTTAAGCCTGCCAAACACATATTGGATGTTCACCACCAGTGCAGTTCCGCACTTAGTTTCTGCGTCGAAAACGCTTCCTACACTGAGAGGGAAGTGTGCTTTAGGAGGGATTCACTGCAGTGATACGTCTGTTAAAGAAGGAAGCTTTTGGGACTGACTCTGTGGTAACCCCAATAGGCGCACATAGGTTTCCAGTCTCAGCCGTCTATCCGTTGGACTATAGCAAGTTCTGTTTAAGGGAAACTCCTTCATGCGGAATGTCACTTCGCACAGTGTCTTTCCAGTGGAGGAAAGAAGATAGAACAACGACGGACAGAGAGAACGTTGCAACCCGTGAGTGAAGTACAGGGTAAGGCACCTAATCCTCTATGATGCATACTGGATGTTCAACACCTGGGATTTTCCACAATGTCTACCACTTCTCAAAACACTTCCAATATAGGAGGGAACTGTGCTACCGTAAGTTCTAATGACAGGGATGCATCTGTGCAAGTTTGAAAACTCGAGGATGTGTCTGGGTATCAAACATGAAGTGTCTCATAAAGGCACCTTAGACTGGATGCGTAGGAGGTATCTGCTCAGGGAAGCTACTTCAGTTTTGTACTCATTCATAACAGTGCTTCTCCTTGGAGGAATGAAGGAAGCACACGGACGGACTAGGGGCACAGTAGGTACTGTGAATAAAGGGCAGGCTATGAACCTTACGCCTGCCAACCACATATTGGATGTTCACCACCAGTGTTGATCCGCACATAGGTTCTGCGTCTAAAACGCTTCCATCACTGAGAGGGAAGTGTGCTTTAGGAGGGATTCACTGCAGTGTTACGTGTGTTAAAGAAGGATGCTTTTGGGACTGACTCTGTGGTAACCGCATTAGGCGCACATAGCTTTCCAGTCTCAGACGTCTAACCGTTAGACTATAGGAAGTTCTGTTTAAGGGAAACTCCTTCATGCGGAATGTCACTACTCACAGTGTCTTTGCAGTCGAGAGAAGAAGATAGAACAAGGACGGACAGAGAGAACTATGCAAACCGTGATTGAAGTACAGGGTAAGCCTCGTAGGCCTCTATTATGCATACTGGTAGTTCAACACCGGAGATGTTCCACAGTGTCTACCTCTTCTCAAAACACTTCCAGTATATGAGGGAACTCTGCTACATTAAGTTCTCACGACAGAGATGCGTCTGTGCTCAGTTGGAAAGTGTAGGACGTGTCTGGGTAGCAACCAGTAAGTGTCTGATACAAGCCGCTAAGAGGGGATGCGGAGGAAGGTATCTGCTCAGGGAAGCTACTTCAGGTGCGTACTCATTCATAACAGTGTCTCTCCTTTGAGGATGAAGATAGAACAGGGAACGACTACGGGCACATTAGGTACTGTGAGTAAAGGGCATGCTAAGGCGCTTAAGCCTGCCAAACACATATTGGATGTTCACCACCAGTGCAGATCCGCACTTAGTTTCTGCGTCGAAAACGCTTCCTACACTGAGAGGGAAGTGTGCTTTAGGAGGGATTCACTGCAGTGTTACGTCTGTTAAAGAAGGAAGCTTTTGGGACTGACTCTGTGGTAACCGCATTAGGCGCACATAGCTTTCCAGTCTCAGACGTCTAACCGTTAGACTATAGGAAGTTCTGTTTAAGGGAAACTCCTTCATGCGGAATGTCACTTCTCACAGTGTCTTTGCAGTGGAGAAAAGAAGATAGAACAAGGACGGACAGAGAGAACGATGCAAACCGTGATTGAAGTACCGGGTAAGCCTCGTAGGCCTCTATTATGCATACTGGTAGTTCAAAACCGGAGATGTTCCACAGTGTCTACCTCTTCTCAAAACACTTCCAGTATATGAGGGAACTCTGCTACATTAAGTTCTCACGACAGAGATGCGTCTGTGCTCAGTTGGAAAGTGTAGGACGTGTCTGGGTAGCAACCAGTAAGTGTCTGATACAAGCCGCTAAGAGGGAATGCGGAGGAAGGTATCTGCTCAGGGAAGCTACTTCAGGTGCGTACTCATTCATAACAGTGTCTCTCCTTTGAGGATGAAGATAGAACAGGGAACGACTACGGGCACATTAGGTACTGTGAGTAAAGGGCATGCTAAGGCGCTTAAGCCTGCCAAACACATATTGGATGTTCACCACCAGTGCAGTTCCGCACTTAGTTTCTGCGTCGAAAACGCTTCCTACACTGAGAGGGAAGTGTGCTTTAGGAGGGATTCACTGCAGTGTTACGTCTGTTAAAGAAGGAAGCTTTTGGGACTGACTCTGTGGTAACTCCAATAGGCGCACATAGCTTTCCAGTCTCAGCCGTCTATCCGTTGGACTATAGCAAGTTCTGTTTAAGGGAAACTCCTTCATGCGGAATGTCACTTCTCACAGTGTCTTTCCAGTGGAGGAAAGAAGATAGAACAACGACGGACAGAGAGAACGTTGCAACCCGTGAGTGAAGTACAGGGTAAGGCACCTAAGCCTCTATGATGCATACTGGATGTTCAACACCTGGGATTTTCCACAATGTCTACCACTTCTCAAAACACTTCCAATATAGGAGGGAACTGTGCTACCGTAAGTTCTAATGACAGGGATGCATCTGTGCAAGGTTGAAAACTCGAGGATGTGTCTGGGTAGCAAACATGAAGTGTCTCATAAAGGCACCTTAGACTGGATGCGTAGTAGGTATCTGCTAGGGAAGCTACTTCAGTTTTGTACTCATTCATAACAGTGCTTCTCCTTGGAGGAATGAAGGAAGCACACGGACGGGCTAGGGGCACAGTAGGTACTGTGAATAAAGGGCAGGCTATGAACCTTACGCCTGCTAACCACATATTGGATGTTCACCACCAGTGTTAATCCGCACATAGGTTCTGCGTCTAAAACGCTTCCATCACTGAGAGGGAAGTGTGCTTTAGGAGGGATTCACTGCAGTGTTACGTCTGTTAAAGAAGGATGGTTTTGGGACTGACTCTGTGGTAACCGCATTAGGCGCACATAGCTTTCCAGTCTCAGACGTCTAACCGTTAGACTATAGGAAGTTCTGTTTAAGGGAAACTCCTTCATGCGGAATGTCACTTCTCACAGTGTCTTTGCAGTGGAGAAAAGAAGATAGAACAAGGACGGACAGAGAGAACGATGCAAACCGTGATTGAAGTACAGGGTAAGCCTCGTAGGCCTCTATTATGCATACTGGTAGTTCAACACCGGAGATGTTCCACAGTGTCTACCTCTTCTCAAAACACTTCCAGTATATGATGGAACTCTGCTACATTAAGTTCTCACGACAGAGATGCGTCTGTGCTCAGTTGGAAAGTGTAGGACGTGTCTGGGTAGCAACCAATAAGTGTCTGATACAAGCTGCTAAGAGGGGATGCGGAGGAAGGTATCTGCTCAGGGAAGCTACTTCAGGTGCGTACTCATTCATAAGAGTGTCTCTCCTTTGAGGATGAAGATAGAACAGGGAACGACTACGGGCACATTAGGTACTGTGAGTAAAGGTCATGCTAAGGCGCTTAAGGCAGCCAAACACATATTGGATGTTCACCACCAGTGCAGATCCGCACTTAGTTTCTGCGTCGAAAACGCTTCCTACACTGAGAGGGAAGTGTGCTTTAGGAGGGATTCACTGCAGTGTTACGTCTGTTAAAGAAGGAAGCTTTTGGGACTGACTCTGTGGTAACCGCATTAGGCGCACATAGCTTTCCAGTCTCAGACGTGTAACCGTTAGACTATAGGAAGTTCTGTTTAAGGGAAACTCCTTCATGCGGAATGTCACTTCTCACAGTGTCTTTGCAGTGGAGAAAAGAAGATAGAACAAGGACGGACAGAGAGAACGATGCAAACCGTGATTGAAGTACAGGGTAAGCCTCGTAGGACTCTATTATGCATACTGGTAGTTCAAAACCGGAGATGTTCCACAGTGTCTACCTCTTCTCAAAACACATCCAGTATATGAGGGAACTCTGCTACATTAAGTTCTCACGACAGAGATGCGTCTGTGCTCAGTTGGAAAGTGTAGGACGTGTCTGGGTAGCAACCAGTAAGTGTCTGATACACCGCTAAGAGGGGATGCGGAGGAAGGTATCTGCTCAGGGAAGCTACTTCAGGTGAGTACTCATTCATAACAGTGTCTCTCCTTTGAGGATGAAGATAGAACAGGGAACGACTACGGGCACATTAGGTACTGTGAGTAAAGGGCATGCTAAGGCGCTTAAGCCTGCCAAACACATATTCGATGTTCACCACCAGTGCAGATCCGCACTTAGTTTCTGCGTCGAAAACGCTTCCTACACTGAGAGGGAAGTGTGCTTTAGGAGGGATTCACTGCAGTGTTACGTCTGTTAAAGAAGGAAGCTTTTGGGACTGACTCTGTGGTAACCCCAATAGGCGCACATAGCTTTCCAGTCTCAGCCGTCTATCCGTTGGACTATAGCAAGTTCTGTTTAAGGGAAACTCCTTCATGCGGAATGTCACTTCTCACAGTGTCTTTCCAGTGGAGGAAAGAAGATAGAACAACGACGGACAGAGAGAACGTTGCAACCCGTGAGTGAAGTACAGGGTAAGGCACCTAAGCCTCTATGATGCATACTGGATGTTCAACACCTGGGATTTTCCACAATGTCTACCACTTCTCAAAACACTTCCAATATAGGAGGGAACTGTGCTACCGTAAGTTCTAATGACAGGGATGCCTCTGTGCAAGGTTGAAAACTCGAGGATGTGTCTGGGTAGCAAACATGAAGTGTCTCATAAAGGCACCTTAGACTGGATGCGTAGTAGGTATCTGCTAGGGAAGCTACTTCAGTTTTGTACTCATTCATAACAGTGCTTCTCCTTGGAGGAATGAAGGAAGAACACGGACGGACTAGGGGCACATTAGGTACTGTGAATAAAGGGCAGGCTATGAACCTTACGCCTGCCAACCACATATTGGATGTTCACCACCAGTGTTGATCCGCACATAGGTTCTGCGTCTAAAACGCTTCCAACACTGAGAGGGAAGTGTGCTTTAGGAGGGATTCACTGCAGTGTTACGTCTGTTAAAGAAGGATGCTTTTGGGACTGACTCTGTGGTAACCGCATTAGGCGCACATAGCTTTCCAGTCTCAGACGTCTAACCGTTAGACTATAGGAAGTTCTGTTTAAGGGAAACTCCTTCATGCGGAATGTCACTTCTCACAGTGTCTTTGCAGTCGAGAGAAGAAGATAGAACAAGGACGGACAGAGAGAACGATGCAAACCGTGATTGAAGTACAGGGTAAGCCTCGTAGGCCTCTATTATGCATACTGGTAGTTCAACACCGGAGATGTTCCACAGTGTCTACCTCTTCTCAAAACACTTCCAGTATATGAGGGAACTCTGCTACATTAAGTTCTCACCACAGAGATGTGTCTGTGCTCAGTTGGAAAGTGTAGGACGTGTCTGGGTAGCAACCAGTAAGTGTCTGATACAAGCCGCTAAGAGGGGATGCGGAGGAAGGTATCTGCTCAGGGAAGCTACTTCAGGTGCGTACTCATTCATAACAGTGTCTCTCCTTTGAGGATGAAGATAGAACAGGGAACGACTACGGGCACATTAGGTACTGTGAGTAAAGGGCATGCTAAGGCGCTTAAGCCTGCCAAACACATATTGGATGTTCACCACCAGTGCAGATCCGCACTTAGTTTCTACGTCGAAAACGCTTCCTACACTGAGAGGGAAGTGTGCTTTAGGAGGGATTCACTGCAGTGTTACGTCTGTTAAAGAAGGAAGCTTTTGGGACTGACTCTGTGGTAACCGCATTAGGCGCACATAGCTTTACCGTCTCAGACGTCTAACCGTTAGACTATAGGAAGTTCTGTTTAAGGGAAACTCCTTCATGCGGAATGTCACTTCTCACAGTGTCTTTGCAGTGGAGAAAAGAAGATAGAACAAGGACGTACAGCGAGAACGATGCAAACCGTGATTGAAGTACAGGGTAAGCCTCGTAGGCCTCTATTATGCATACTGGTAGTTCAACACCGGAGATGTTCCACAGTGTCTACCTCTTCTCAAAACACTTCCAGTATATGAGGGAACTCTGCTACATTAAGTTCTCACGACAGAGATGCGTCTGTGCTCAGTTGGAAAGTGTAGGACGTGTCTGGGTAGCAACCAGTAAGTGTCTGATACAAGCCGCTAAGAGGGGATGCGGAGGAAGGTATCTGCTCAGGGAAGCTACTTCAGGTGCGTACTCATTAATAAGAGTGTCTCTCCTTTGAGGATGAAGATAGAACAGGGAACGACTACGGACACATTAGGTACTGTGAGTAAAGGGCATGCTAAGGCGCTTAAGCCTGCCAAACACATATTGGATGTTCACCACCAGTGCAGATCCGCACTTAGTTTCTGCGTCGAAAACGATTCCTACACTGAGAGGGAAGTGTGCTTTAGGAGGGATTCACTGCAGTGTTACGTCTGTTAAAGAAGGATGCTTTTGGGACTGACTCTGTGGTAACCGCATTAGGCGCACATAGCTTTCCAGTCTCAGACGTCTAACCGTTAGAGTATAGGAAGTTCTGTTTAAGGGAAACTCCTTCATGCGGAATGTCACTTCTCACAGTGTCTTTGCAGTGGAGAAAAGAAGATAGAACAAGGACGGACAGAGAGAACGATGCAAACCGTGATTGAAGTACAGGGTAAGCCTCGTAGGCCTCTATTATGCATACTGGTCGTTCAACACCGGAGATGTTCCACAGTGTCTACCTCTTCTCAAAACACTTCCGGTATATGAGGGAACTCTGCTACATTAAGTTCTCACGACAGAGATGCGTCTGTGCTCAGTTGGAAAGTGTAGGACGTGTCTGGGTAGCAACCAGTAAGTGTCTGATACAAGCCGCTAAGAGGGGATGCGGAGGTAGGTATCTGCTCAGGGAAGCTACTTCAGGTGCGTACTCATTCATAACAGTGTCTCTCCTTTGAGGATGAAGATAGAACAGGGAACGCCTACGGGCACATTAGGTACTGTGAGTAAAGGGCATGCTAAGGCGCTTAAGCCTGCCAAACACATATTGGATGTTCACCACCAGTGCAGATCCGCACTTAGTTTCTGCATCGAAAGCGCTTCCTACACTGAGAGGGAAGTGTGCTTTAGGAGGGATTCACTGCAGTGTTACGTCTGTTAAAGAAGGAAGCTTTTGGGACTGACTCTGTGGTAACCCCAATAGGCGCACATAGCTTTCCAGTCTCAGCCGTCTATCCGTTGGACTATAGCAAGTTCTGTTTAAGGGAAACTCCTTCATGCGGAATGTCACTTCTCACAGTGTCTTTCCAGTGGAGGAAAGAAGATAGAACAACGACGGACAGAGAGAACGTTGCAACCCGTGAGTGAAGTACAGGGTAAGGCACCTAAGCCTCTATGATGCATACTGGATGTTCAACACCTGGGATTTTCCACAATGTCTACCACTTCTCAAAACACATCCAATATAGGAGGGAACTGTGCTACCGTAAGTTCTAATGACAGGGATGCATCTGTGCAAGGTTGAAAACTCGAGGATGTGTCTGGGTAGCAAACATGAAGTGTCTCATAAAGGCACCTTAGACTGGATGCGTAGTAGGTATCTGCTAGGGAAGCTACTTAAGTTTTGTACTCATTCATAACAGTGCTTCTCCTTGGAGGAATGAAGGAAGAACACGGACGGACTAGGGGCACATTAGGTACTGTGAATAAAGGGCAGGCTATGAACCTTACGCCTGCCAACCACATATTGGATGTTCACCACCAGTGTTGATCCGCACATAGGTTCTGCGTCTAAAACGCTTCCAACACTGAGAGGGAAGTGTGCTTTAGGAGGGATTCACTGCAGTGTTACGTCTGTTAAAGAAGGATGCTTTTGGGACTGACTCTGTGGTAACCGCATTAGGCGCACATAGCTTTCCAGTCTCAGACGTCTAACCGTTAGACTATAGGAAGTTCTGTTTAAGGGAAACTCCTTCATGCGGAATGTCACTTCTCACAGTGTCTTTGCAGTCGAGAGAAGAAGATAGAACAAGGACGGACAGAGAGAACGATGCAAACCGTGATTGAAGTACAGGGTAAGCCTCGTAGGCCTCTATTATGCATACTGGTAGTTCAACACCGGAGATGTTCCACAGTGTCTACCTCTTCTCAAAACACTTCCATATATGAGGGAACTCTGCTACATTAAGTTCTCACGACAGAGATGCGTCTGTGCTCAGTTGGAAAGTGTAGGACGTGTCTGGGTAGCAACCAGTAAGTGTCTGATACAAGCCGCTAAGAGGGGATGCGGAGGAAGGTATCTGCTCAGGGAAGCTACTTCAGGTGCGTACTCATTCATAAGAGTGTCTCTCCTTTGAGGATGAAGATAGAACAGGGAACGACTACGGGCACAAGAGGTACTGTGAGTAAAGGGCATGCTAAGGCGCTTAAGCCAGCCAAACACATATTGGATGTTCACCACCAGTGCAGATCCGCACTTAGTTTCTGTGTCGAAAACGCTTCCTACACTGAGAGGGAAGTGTGCTTTAGGAGGGATTCAATGCAGTGTTACGTCTGTTAAAGAAGGATGCTTTTGGGACTGACTCTGTGGTAACCGCATTAGGCGCACATAGCTTTCCAGTCTCAGACGTCTAACCGTTAGACTATAGGAAGTTCTGTTTAAGGGAAACTCCTTCATGCGGAATGTCACTTCTCACAGTGTCTTTGCAGTGGAGAAAAGAAGATAGAACAAGGACGGACAGAGAGAACGATGCAAACCGTGATTGAAGTACAGGGTAAGCCTCGTAGGCCTCTATTATGCATACTGGTAGTTCAACACCGGAGATGTTCCACAGTGTCTACCTCTTCTCAAAACACTTCCAGTATATGAGGGAACTCTGCTACATTAAATTCTCACGACAGAGATGCGTCTGTGCTCAGTTGGAAAGTGTAGGACGTGTCTGGGTAGCAACCAGTAAGTGTCTGATACAAGCCGCTAAGAGGGGATGCGGAGGAAGGTATCTGCTCAGGGAAGCTACTTCAGGTGCGTACTCATTCATAACAGTGTCTCTCCTTTGAGGATGAAGATAGAACGGGGAACGACTACGGGCACATTAGGTACTGTGTGTAAAGGGCATGCTAAGGCGCTTAAGCCTGCCAAACACATATTGGATGTTCACCACCAGTGCAGATCCGCACTTAGTTTCTGCGTCGAAAACGCTTCCTACACTGAGAGGGAAGTGTGCTTTAGGAGGGATTCACTGCAGTGTTACGTCTGTTAAAGAAGGAAGCTTTTGGGACTGACTCTGTGGTAACCCCAATAGGCGCACATAGCTTTCCAGTCTCAGCCGTCTATCCGTTGGACTATAGCAAGTTCTGTTTAAGGGAAACTCCTTCATGCGGAATGTCACTTCGCACAGTGTCTTTCCAGTGGAGGAAAGAAGATAGAACAACGACGGACAGAGAGAACGTTGCAACCCGTGAGTGAAGTACAGTGTAAGGCACCTAAGCCTCTATGATGCATACTGGATGTTCAACACCTGGGATTTTCCACAATGTCTACCACTTCTCAAAACACTTCCAATATAGGAGGGAACTGTGCTACCGTAAGTTCTAATGACAGGGATGCATCTGTGCAAGGTTGAAAACTCGAGGATGTGTCTGGGTAGCAAACATGAAGTGTCTCATAAAGGCACCTTAGACTGGATGCGTAGGAGGTATCTGCTCAGGGAAGCTACTTCAGTTTTGTACTCATTCATAACAGTGCTTCTCCTTGGAGGAATGAAGGAAGAACCCGGACGGACTAGGGGCACATTAGGTACTGTGAATAAAGGGCAGGCTATGAACCTTACGCCTGCCAACCACATATTGGATGTTCACCACCAGTGTTGATCCGCACATAGGTTCTGAGTCTAAAACGCTTCCAACACTGAGAGGGAAGTGTGCTTTAGGAGGGATTCACTGCAGTGTTACGTCTGTTAAAGAAGGATGCTTTTGGGACTGACTCTGTGGTAACCGCATTAGGCGCACATAGCTTTCCAGTCTCAGATGTCTAACCGTTAGACTATAGGAAATTCTGTTTAAGGGAAACTCCTTCATGCGGAATGTCACTTCTCACAGTGTCTTTGCAGTGGAGAAAAGAAGATAGAACAAGGACGGACAGAGAGAACGATGCAAACCGTGATTGAAGTACAGGGTAAGCCTCGTAGGCCTCTATTATGCATACTGGTAGTTCAACACCGGAGATGTTCCACAGTGTCTACCTCTTCTCAAAACACTTCCAGTATATGAGAAAACTCTGCTACATTAAGTTCTCACGACAGAGATGCGTCTGTGCTCAGTTGGAAAGTGTAGGACGTGTCTGGGTAGCAACCAGTAAGTGTCTGATACACCGCTAAGAGGGGATGCGGAGGAAGGTATCTGCTCAGGGAAGCTACTTCAGGTGAGTACTCATTCATAACAGTGTCTCTCCTTTGAGGATGAAGATAGAACAGGGAACGACTACGGGCACATTAGGTACTGTGAGTAAAGGGCATGCTAAGGCGCTTAAGCCTGCCAAACACATATTGGATGTTCACCACCAGTGCAGTTCCGCACTTAGTTTCTGCGTCGAAAACGCTTCCTACACTGAGAGGGAAGTGTGCTTTAGGAGGGATTCACTGCAGTGATACGTCTGTTAAAGAAGGAAGCTTTTGGGACTGACTCTGTGGTAACCCCAATAGGCGCACATAGCTTTCCAGTCTCAGCCGTCTATCCGTTGGACTATAGCAAGTTCTGTTTAAGGGAAACTCCTTCATGCGGAATGTCACATCTCACAGTGTCTTTCCAGTGGAGGAAAGAAGATAGAACAACGACGGACAGAGAGAACGTTGCAACCCGTGAGTGAAGTACAGGGTAATGCACCTAATCCTCTATGATGCATACTGGATGTTCAACACCTGGGATTTTCCACAATGTCTACCACTTCTCAAAACACTTCCAATATAGGAGGGAACTGTGCTACCGTAAGTTCTAATGACAGGGATGCATCTGTGCAAGTTTGAAAACTCGAGGATGTGTCTGGGTATCAAACATGAAGTGTCTCATAAAGGCACCTTAGACTGGATGCGTAGGAGGTATCTGCTCAGGGAAGCTACTTCAGTTTTGTACTCATTCTTAACAGTGCTTCTCCTTGGAGGAATGAAGGAAGCACACGGACGGGCTAGGGGCACAGTAGGTACTGTGAATAAAGGGCAGGCTATGAACCTTACGCCTGCCAACCACATATTGGATGTTCACCACCAGTGTTGATCCGCACATAGGTTCTGCGTCTAAAACGCTTCCATCACTGAGAGGGAAGTGTGCTTTAGGAGGGATTCACTGCAGTGTTACGTCTGTTAAAGAAGGATGCTTTTGGGACTGACTCTGTGGTAACCGCATTAGGCGCACATAGCTTTCCAGTCTCAGACGTCTAACCGTTAGACTATAGGAAGTTCTGTTTAAGGGAAACTCCTTCATGCGGAATGTCACTTCTCACAGTGTCTTTGCAGTGGAGAAAAGAAGATAGAACAAGGACGGACAGAGAGCACGATGCAAACCGTGATTGAAGTACAGGGTAAGCCTCGTAGGCCTCTATTATGCATACTGGTAGTTCAACACCGGAGATGTTCCACAGTGTCTACCTCTTCTCAAAACACTTCCAGTATATGAGGGAACTCTGCTACATTAAGTTCTCACGACAGAGATGCGTCTGTGCTCAGTTGGAAAGTGTAGGACGTGTCTGGGTAGCAACCAGTAAGTGTCTGATACAAGCCGCTAAGAGGGGATGCGGAGGAAGGTATCTGCTCAGGGAAGCTACTTCAGGTGCGTACTCATTCATAAGAGTGTCTCTCCTTTGAGGATGAAGATAGAACAGGGAACGACTACGGGCACAAGATGTACTGTGAGTAAAGGGCATGCTAAGGCGCTTAAGCCAGCCAAACACATATTGGATGTTCACCACCAGTGCAGATCCGCACTTAGTTTCTGCGTCGAAAACGCTTCCTACACTGAGAGGGAAGTGTGCTTTAGGAGGGATTCAATGCAGTGTTACGTCTGTTAAAGAAGGATGCTTTTGGGACTGACTCTGTGGTAACCGCATTAGGCGCACATAGCTTTCCAATCTCAGACGTCTAACCGTTAGACTATAGGAAGTTCTGTTTAAGGGAAACTCCTTCATGCGGAATGTCACTTCTCACAGTGTCTTTGCAGTGGAGAAAAGAAGATAGAACAAGGACGGACAGAGAGAACGATGCAAACCGTGATTGAAGTACAGGGTAAGCCTCGTAGGCCTCTATTATGCATACAGGTAGTTCGACACCGGAGATGTTCCACAGTGTCTACCTCTTCTCAAAACACTTCCGGTATATGAGGGAACTCTGCTACATTAAGTTCTCACGACAGAGATGCGTCTGTGCTCAGTTGGAAAGTGTAGGACGTGTCTGGGTAGCAACCAGTAAGTGTCTGATACAAGCCGCTAAGAGGGGATGCGGAGGAAGGTATCTGCTCAGGGAAGCTACTTCAGGTGCGTACTCATTCATAACAGTGTCTCTCCTTTGAGGATGAAGATAGAACAGGGAACGACTACGGGCACATTAGGTACTGTGTGTAAAGGGCATGCTAAGGCGCTTAAGCCTGCCAAACACATATTGGATGTTCACCACCAGTGCAGATCCGCACTTAGTTTCTGCGTCGAAAACGCTTCCTACACTGAGAGGGAAGTGTGCTTTAGGAGGGATTCACTGCAGTGTTACGTCTGTTAAAGAAGGATGCTTTTGGGACTGACTCTGTGGTAACCGCATTAGGCGCACATAGCTTTCCAGTCTCAGACGTCTAACCGTTAGACTATAGGAAGTTCTGTTTAAGGGAAACTCCTTCATGCGGAATGTCACTTCTCACAGTGTCTTTGCAGTCGAGAGAAGAAGATAGAACAAGGACGGACAGAGAGAACGATGCAAACCGTGATTGAAGTACAGGGTAAGCCTCGTAGGCCTCTATTATGCATACTGGTAGTTCAACACCGGAGATGTTCCACAGTGTCTACCTCTTCTCAAAACACTTCCAGTATATGAGGGAACACTGCTACATTAAGTTCTCACCACAGAGATGCGTCTGTGCTCAGTTGGAAAGTGTAGGACGTGTCTGGGTAGCAACCAGTAAGTGTCTGATACAAGCCTCTAAGAGGGGATGCGGAGGAAGGTATCTGCTCAGGGAAGCTACTTCAGGTGCGTACTCATTCATAAGAGTGTCTCTCCTTTGAGGATGAAGATAGTACAGGGAACGACTACGGGCACAAGAGGTACTGTGAGTAAAGGGCATGCTAAGGCGCTTAAGCCAGCCAAACACATATTGGATGTTCACCACCAGTGCAGATCCGCACTTAGTTTCTGTGTCGAAAACGCTTCCTACACTGAGAGGGAAGTGTGCTTTAGGAGGGATTCAATGCAGTGTTACGTCTGTTAAAGAAGGATGCTTTTGGGACTGACTCTGTGGTAACCGCATTAGGCGCACATAGCTTTCCAGTCTCAGACGTCTAACCGTTAGACTATAGGAAGTTCTGTTTAAGGGAAACTCCTTCATGCGGAATGTCACTTCTCACAGTGTCTTTGCAGTGGAGAAAAGAAGATAGAACAAGGACGGACAGAGAGAACGATGCAAACCGTGATTGAAGTACAGGGTAAGCCTCGTAGGCCTCTATTATGCATACTGGTAGTTCAACACCGGAGATGTTCCACAGTGTCTACCTCTTCTCAAAACACTTCCAGTATATGAGGGAACTCTGCTACATTAAGTTCTCACGACAGAGATGCGTCTGTGCTCAGTTGGAAAGTGTAGGACGTGTCTGGGTAGCAACCAGTAAGTGTCTGATACAAGCCGCTAAGAGGGGATGCGGAGGAAGGTATCTGCTCAGGGAATCTACTTCAGGTGCGTACTCATTCATAACAGTGTCTCTCCTTTGAGGATGAAGATAGAACAGGGAACGACTACGGGCACATTAGGTACTGTGTGTAAAGGGCATTCTAAGGCGCTTAAGCCTGCCAAACACATATTGGATGTTCACCACCAGTGCAGATCCGCACTTAGTTTCTGCGTCGAAAACGCTTCCTACACTGAGAGGGAAGTGTGCTTTAGGAGGGATTCACTGCAGTGTTACGTCTGTTAAAGAAGGAAGCTTTTGGGACTGACTCTGTGGTAACCCCAATAGGCGCACATAGCTTTCCAGTCTCAGCCGTCTATCCGTTGGACTATAGCAAGTTCTGTTTAAGGGAAACTCCTTCATGCGGAATGTCACTTCGCACAGTGTCTTTCCAGTGGAGGAAAGAAGATAGAACAACGACGGACAGAGAGAACGTTACAACCCTTGAGTGAAGTACAGTGTAAGGCACCTAAGCCTCTATGATGCATACTGGATGTTCAACACCTGGGATTTTCCACAATGTCTACCACTTCTCAAAACACTTCCAATATAGGAGGGAACTGTGCTACTGTAAGTTCTAATGACAGGGATGCATCTGTGCAAGGTTGAAAACTCGAGGATGTGTCTGGGTAGCAAACATGAAGTGTCTCATAAAGGCACCTTAGACTGGATGCGTAGGAGGTATCTGCTCAGGGAAGCTACTTCAGTTTTGTACTCATTCATAACAGTGCTTCTCCTTGGAGGAATGAAGGAAGAACCCGGACGGACTAGGGGCACATTAGGTACTGTGAATAAAGGGCAGGCTATGAACCTTACGCCTGCCAACCACATATTGGATGTTCACCACCAGTGTTGATCCGCACATAGGTTCTGAGTCTAAAACGCTTCCAACACTGAGAGGGAAGTGTGCTTTAGGAGGGATTCACTGCAGTGTTACGTCTGTTAAAGAAGGATGCTTTTGGGACTGACTCTGTGGTAACCGCATTAGGCGCACATAGCTTTCCAGTCTCAGACGTCTAACCGTTAGACTATAGGAAGTTCTGTTTAAGGGAAATTCCTTCATGCGGAATGTCACTTCTCACAGTGTCTTTGCAGTGGAGAAAAGAAGATAGAACAAGGACGGACAGAGAGAATGATGCAAACCGTGATTGAAGTACAGGGTAAGCCTCGTAGGCCTCTATTATGCATACTGGTAGTTCAACACCGGAGATGTTCCACAGTGTCTACCTCTTCTCAAAACACTTCCAGTATATGAGGGAACTCTGCTACATTAAGTTCTCACGACAGAGATGCGTCGGTGCTCAGTTGGAAAGTGTAGGACGTGTCTGGGTAGCAACCAGTAAGTGTCTGATACAAGCCGCTAAGAGGGGATGCGGAGGAAGGTATCTGCTCAGGGAAGCTACTTCAGGTGCGTACTCATTCATAACAGTGTCTCTCCTTTGAGGATGAAGATAGAACAGGGAACGACTACGGGCACATTAGGTACTGTGAGTAAAGGGCATGCTAAGGCGCTTAAGCCTGCCAAACACATATTGGATGTTCACCACCAGTGCAGATCCGCACTTAGTTTCTGTGTCGAAAACGCTTCCTACACTGAGAGGGAAGTGTGCTTTAGGAGGGATTCACTGCAGTGTTACGTCTGTTAAAGAAGGAAGCTTTTGGGACTGACTCTGTGGTAACCCAATAGGCGCACATAGCTTTCCAGTCTCAGCCGTCTATCCGTTGGACTATAGCAAGTTCTGTTTAAGGGAAACTCCTTCATGCGGAATGTCACTTCGCACAGTGTCTTTCCAGTGGAGGAAAGAAGATAGAACAACGACGGACAGAGAGAACGTTGCAACCCGTGAGTGAAGTACAGTTTAAGGCACCTAAGCCTCTATGATGCATACTGGATGTTCAACACCTGGGATTTTCCACAATGTCTACCACTTCTCAAAACACTTCCAATATAGGAGGGAACTGTGCTACCGTAAGTTCTAATGACAGGGATGCATCTGTGCAAGGTTGAAAACTCGAGGATGTGTCTGGGTAGCAAACATGAAGTGTCTCATAAAGGCACCTTAGACTGGATGCGTAGGAGGTATCTGCTCAGGGAAGCTACTTCAGTTTTGTACTCATTCATAACAGTGCTTCTCCTTGGAGGAATGAAGGAAGAACCCGGACGGACTAGGGGCACATTAGGTACTGTGAATAAAGGGCAGGCTATGAACCTTACGCCTGCCAACCACATATTGGATGTTCACCACCAGTGTTGATCCGCACATAGGTTCTGCGTCTAAAACGCTTCCAACACTGAGAGGGAAGTGTGCTTTAGGAGGGATTCACTGCAGTGTTACGTCTGTTAAAGAAGGATGCTTTTGGGACTGACTCTGTGGTAACCGCATTAGGCGCACATAGCTTTCCAGTCTCAGACGTCTAACCGTTAGACTATAGGAAATTCTGTTTAAGGGAAACTCCTTCATGCGGAATGTCACTTCTCACAGTGTCTTTGCAGTGGAGAAAAGAAGATAGAACAAGGACGGACAGAGAGAACGATGCAAACCGTGATTGAAGTACAGGGTAAGCCTCGTAGGCCTCTATTATGCATACTGGTAGTTCAACACCGGAGATGTTCCACAGTGTCTACCTCTTCTCAAAACACTTCCAGTATATGAGAAAACTCTGCTACATTAAGTTCTCACGACAGAGATGCGTCTGTGCTCAGTTGGAAAGTGTAGGACGTGTCTGGGTAGCAACCAGTAAGTGTCTGATACACCGCTAAGAGGGGATGCGGAGGAAGGTATCTGCTCAGGGAAGCTACTTCAGGTGAGTAATCATTCATAACAGTGTCTCTCCTTTGAGGATGAAGATAGAACAGGGAACGACTACGGGCACATTAGGTACTGTGAGTAAAGGGCATGCTAAGGCGCTTAAGCCTGCCAAACACATATTGGATGTTCACCACCAGTGCAGATCCGCACTTAGTTTCTGCGTCGAAAACGCTTCCTACACTGAGAGGGAAGTGTGCTTTAGGAGGGATTCACTGCAGTGTTACGTCTGTTAAAGAAGGAAGCTTTTGGGACTGACTCTGTGGTAACCCCAATAGGCGCACATAGCTTTCCAGTCTCAGCCGTCTATCCGTTGGACTATAGCAAGTTCTGTTTAAGGGAAACTCCTTCATGCGGAATGTCACTTCTCACAGTGTCTTTCCAGTGGAGGAAAGAAGATAGAACAACGACGGACAGAGAGAACGTTGCAACCCGTGAGTGAAGTACAGTTTAAGGCACCTAAGCCTCTATGATGCATACTGGATGTTCAACACCTGGGATTTTCCACAATGTCTACCACTTCTCAAAACACTTCCAATATAGGAGGGAACTGTGCTACCGTAAGTTCTAATGACAGGGATGCATCTGTGCAAGGTTGAAAACTCGAGGATGTGTCTGGGTAGCAAACATGAAGTGTCTCATAAAGGCACCTTAGACTGGATGCGTAGTAGGTATCTGCTAGGGAAGCTACTTCAGTTTTGTACTCATTCATAACAGTGCTTCTCCTTGGAGGAATGAAGGAAGAACACGGACGGACTAGGGGCACATTAGGTACTGTGAATAAAGGGCAGGCTATGAACCTTACGCCTGCCAACCACATATTGGATGTTCACCACCAGTGTTGATCCGCACATAGGTTCTGCGTCTAAAACGCTTCCAACACTGAGAGGGAAGTGTGCTTTAGGAGGGATTCACTGCAGTGTTACGTCTGTTAAAGAAGGATGCTTTTGGGACTGACTCTGTGGTAACCGCATTAGGCGCACATAGCTTTCCAGTCTCAGACGTCTAACCGTTAGACTATAGGAAGTTCTGTTTAAGGGAAACTCCTTCATGCGGAATGTCACTTCTCACAGTGTCTTTGCAGTGGAGAAAAGAAGATAGAACAAGGACGGACAGAGAGAACGATGCAAACCGTGATTGAAGTACAGGGTAAGCCTCGTAGGCCTCTATTATGCATACTGGTAGTTCAACACCGGAGATGTTCCACAGTGTCTACCTCTTCTCAAAACACTTCCAGTATATGAGGGAACTCTGCTACATTAAGTTCTCACGACAGAGATGCGTCTGTGCTCAGTTGGAAAGTGTAGGACGTGTCTGGGTAGCAACCAGTAAGTGTCTGATACAAGCCGCTAAGAGGGGATGCGGAGGAAGGTATCTGCTCAGGGAATCTACTTCAGGTGCGTACTCATTCATAACAGTGTCTCTCCTTTGAGGATGAAGATAGAACAGGGAACGACTACGGGCACATTAGGTACTGTGTGTAAAGGGCATTCTAAGGCGCTTAAGCCTGCCAAACACATATTGGATGTTCACCACCAGTGCAGATCCGCACTTAGTTTCTGCGTCGAAAACGCTTCCTACACTGAGAGGGAAGTGTGCTTTAGGAGGGATTCACTGCAGTGTTACGTCTGTTAAAGAAGGAAGCTTTTGGGACTGACTCTGTGGTAACCCCAATAGGCGCACATAGCTTTCCAGTCTCAGCCGTCTATCCGTTGGACTATAGCAAGTTCTGTTTAAGGGAAACTCCTTCATGCGGAATGTCACTTCGCACAGTGTCTTTCCAGTGGAGGAAAGAAGATAGAACAACGACGGACAGAGAGAACGTTACAACCCTTGAGTGAAGTACAGTGTAAGGCACCTAAGCCTCTATGATGCATACTGGATGTTCAACACCTGGGATTTTCCACAATGTCTACCACTTCTCAAAACACTTCCAATATAGGAGGGAACTGTGCTACTGTAAGTTCTAATGACAGGGATGCATCTGTGCAAGGTTGAAAACTCGAGGATGTGTCTGGGTAGCAAACATGAAGTGTCTCATAAAGGCACCTTAGACTGGATGCGTAGGAGGTATCTGCTCAGGGAAGCTACTTCAGTTTTGTACTCATTCATAACAGTGCTTCTCCTTGGAGGAATGAAGGAAGAACCCGGACGGACTAGGGGCACATTAGGTACTGTGAATAAAGGGCAGGCTATGAACCTTACGCCTGCCAACCACATATTGGATGTTCACCACCAGTGTTGATCCGCACATAGGTTCTGAGTCTAAAACGCTTCCAACACTGAGAGGGAAGTGTGCTTTAGGAGGGATTCACTGCAGTGTTACGTCTGTTAAAGAAGGATGCTTTTGGGACTGACTCTGTGGTAACCGCATTAGGCGCACATAGCTTTCCAGTCTCAGACGTCTAACCGTTAGACTATAGGAAGTTCTGTTTAAGGGAAATTCCTTCATGCGGAATGTCACTTCTCACAGTGTCTTTGCAGTGGAGAAAAGAAGATAGAACAAGGACGGACAGAGAGAATGATGCAAACCGTGATTGAAGTACAGGGTAAGCCTCGTAGGCCTCTATTATGCATACTGGTAGTTCAACACCGGAGATGTTCCACAGTGTCTACCTCTTCTCAAAACACTTCCAGTATATGAGGGAACTCTGCTACATTAAGTTCTCACGACAGAGATGCGTCGGTGCTCAGTTGGAAAGTGTAGGACGTGTCTGGGTAGCAACCAGTAAGTGTCTGATACAAGCCGCTAAGAGGGGATGCGGAGGAAGGTATCTGCTCAGGGAAGCTACTTCAGGTGCGTACTCATTCATAACAGTGTCTCTCCTTTGAGGATGAAGATAGAACAGGGAACGACTACGGGCACATTAGGTACTGTGAGTAAAGGGCATGCTAAGGCGCTTAAGCCTGCCAAACACATATTGGATGTTCACCACCAGTGCAGATCCGCACTTAGTTTCTGTGTCGAAAACGCTTCCTACACTGAGAGGGAAGTGTGCTTTAGGAGGGATTCACTGCAGTGTTACGTCTGTTAAAGAAGGAAGCTTTTGGGACTGACTCTGTGGTAACCCAATAGGCGCACATAGCTTTCCAGTCTCAGCCGTCTATCCGTTGGACTATAGCAAGTTCTGTTTAAGGGAAACTCCTTCATGCGGAATGTCACTTCGCACAGTGTCTTTCCAGTGGAGGAAAGAAGATAGAACAACGACGGACAGAGAGAACGTTGCAACCCGTGAGTGAAGTACAGTTTAAGGCACCTAAGCCTCTATGATGCATACTGGATGTTCAACACCTGGGATTTTCCACAATGTCTACCACTTCTCAAAACACTTCCAATATAGGAGGGAACTGTGCTACCGTAAGTTCTAATGACAGGGATGCATCTGTGCAAGGTTGAAAACTCGAGGATGTGTCTGGGTAGCAAACATGAAGTGTCTCATAAAGGCACCTTAGACTGGATGCGTAGGAGGTATCTGCTCAGGGAAGCTACTTCAGTTTTGTACTCATTCATAACAGTGCTTCTCCTTGGAGGAATGAAGGAAGAACCCGGACGGACTAGGGGCACATTAGGTACTGTGAATAAAGGGCAGGCTATGAACCTTACGCCTGCCAACCACATATTGGATGTTCACCACCAGTGTTGATCCGCACATAGGTTCTGCGTCTAAAACGCTTCCAACACTGAGAGGGAAGTGTGCTTTAGGAGGGATTCACTGCAGTGTTACGTCTGTTAAAGAAGGATGCTTTTGGGACTGACTCTGTGGTAACCGCATTAGGCGCACATAGCTTTCCAGTCTCAGACGTCTAACCGTTAGACTATAGGAAATTCTGTTTAAGGGAAACTCCTTCATGCGGAATGTCACTTCTCACAGTGTCTTTGCAGTGGAGAAAAGAAGATAGAACAAGGACGGACAGAGAGAACGATGCAAACCGTGATTGAAGTACAGGGTAAGCCTCGTAGGCCTCTATTATGCATACTGGTAGTTCAACACCGGAGATGTTCCACAGTGTCTACCTCTTCTCAAAACACTTCCAGTATATGAGAAAACTCTGCTACATTAAGTTCTCACGACAGAGATGCGTCTGTGCTCAGTTGGAAAGTGTAGGACGTGTCTGGGTAGCAACCAGTAAGTGTCTGATACACCGCTAAGAGGGGATGCGGAGGAAGGTATCTGCTCAGGGAAGCTACTTCAGGTGAGTAATCATTCATAACAGTGTCTCTCCTTTGAGGATGAAGATAGAACAGGGAACGACTACGGGCACATTAGGTACTGTGAGTAAAGGGCATGCTAAGGCGCTTAAGCCTGCCAAACACATATTGGATGTTCACCACCAGTGCAGATCCGCACTTAGTTTCTGCGTCGAAAACGCTTCCTACACTGAGAGGGAAGTGTGCTTTAGGAGGGATTCACTGCAGTGTTACGTCTGTTAAAGAAGGAAGCTTTTGGGACTGACTCTGTGGTAACCCCAATAGGCGCACATAGCTTTCCAGTCTCAGCCGTCTATCCGTTGGACTATAGCAAGTTCTGTTTAAGGGAAACTCCTTCATGCGGAATGTCACTTCTCACAGTGTCTTTCCAGTGGAGGAAAGAAGATAGAACAACGACGGACAGAGAGAACGTTGCAACCCGTGAGTGAAGTACAGTTTAAGGCACCTAAGCCTCTATGATGCATACTGGATGTTCAACACCTGGGATTTTCCACAATGTCTACCACTTCTCAAAACACTTCCAATATAGGAGGGAACTGTGCTACCGTAAGTTCTAATGACAGGGATGCATCTGTGCAAGGTTGAAAACTCGAGGATGTGTCTGGGTAGCAAACATGAAGTGTCTCATAAAGGCACCTTAGACTGGATGCGTAGTAGGTATCTGCTAGGGAAGCTACTTCAGTTTTGTACTCATTCATAACAGTGCTTCTCCTTGGAGGAATGAAGGAAGAACACGGACGGACTAGGGGCACATTAGGTACTGTGAATAAAGGGCAGGCTATGAACCTTACGCCTGCCAACCACATATTGGATGTTCACCACCAGTGTTGATCCGCACATAGGTTCTGCGTCTAAAACGCTTCCAACACTAAGAGGGAAGTGTGCTTTAGGAGGGATTCACTGCAGTGTTACGTCTGTTAAAGAAGGATGCTTTTGGGACTGACTCTGTGGTAACCGCATTAGGCGCACATAGCTTTCCAGTCTCAGACGTCTAACCGTTAGACTATAGGAAGTTCTGTTTAAGGGAAACTCCTTCATGCGGAATGTCACTTCTCACAGTGTCTTTGCAGTGGAGAGAAGAAGATAGAACAAGGACGGACAGAGAGAACGATGCAAACCGTGATTGAAGTACAGGGTAAGCCTCGTAGGCCTCTATTATGCATACTGGTAGTTCAACACCGAAGATGTTCCACAGTGTCTACCTCTTCTCAAAACACTTCCAGTATATGAGGGAACTCTGCTACATTAAGTTCTCACGACAGAGATGCGTCTGTGCTCAGTTGGAAAGTGTAGGACGTGTCTGGGTAGCAACCAGTAAGTGTCTGATACAAGCCGCTAAGAGGGGATGCGGAGGAAGGTATCTGCTCAGGGAAGCTACTTCAGGTGCGTACTCATTCATAAGAGTGTCTCTCCTTTGAGGATGAAGATAGAACAGGGAACGACTACGGGCACAAGAGGTACTGTGAGTAAAGGGCATGCTAAGGCGCTTAAGCCAGCCAAACACATATTGGATGTTCACCACCAGTGCAGATCCGCACTTAGTTTCTGCGTCGAAAACGCTTCCTACACTGAGAGGGAAGTGTGCTTTAGGAGGGATTCAATGCAGTGTTACGTCTGTTAAAGAAGGATGCTTTTGGGACTGACTCTGTGGTAACCGCATTAGGCGCACATAGCTTTCCAGTCTCAGACGTCTAACCGTTAGACTATAGGAAGTTCTGTTTAAGGGAAACTCCTTCATGCGGAATGTCACTTCTCACAGTGTCTTTGCAGTGGAGAAAAGAAGATAGAACAAGGACGGACAGAGAGAACGATGCAAACCGTGATTGAAGTACAGGGTAAGCCTCGTAGGCCTCTATTATGCATACTGGTAGTTCAACACCGGAGATGTTCCACAGTGTCTACCTCTTCTCAAAACACTTCCTGTATATGAGGGAACTCTGCTACATTAAGTTCTCACGACAGAGATGCGTCTGTGCTCAGTTGGAAAGTGTAGGACGTGTCTGGGTAGCAACCACTAAGTTTCTGATACAAGCCGCTAAGAGGGGATGCGGAGGAAGGTATCTGCTCAGGGAAGCTACTTCAGGTGCGTACTCATTCATAACAGTGTCTCTCCTTTGAGGATGAAGATAGAACAGGGAACGACTACGGGCACATTAGGTACTGTGTGTAAAGGGCATGCTAAGGCGCTTAAGCCTGCCAAACACATATTGGATGTTCACCACCAGTGCAGATCCGCACTTAGTTTCTGCGTCGAAAACGCTTCCTACACTGAGAGGGAAGTGTGCTTTAGGAGGGATTCACTGCAGTGTTACGTCTGTTAAAGAAGGAAGCTTTTGGGACTGACTCTGTGGTAACCCCAATAGGCGCACATAGCTTTCCAGTCTCAGCCGTCTATCCGTTGGACTATAGCAAGTTCTGTTTAAGGGAAACTCCTTCATGCGGAATGTCACTTCGCACAGTGTCTTTGCAGTGGAGGAAAGAAGATAGAACAACGACGGACAGAGAGAACGTTGCAACCCGTGAGTGAAGTACAGGGTAAGGCACCTAAGCCTCTATGATGCATACTGGATGTTCAACACCTGGGATTTTCCACAATGTCTACCACTTCTCAAAACACTTCCAATATAGGAGGGAACTGTGCTACCGTAAGTTCTAATGACAGGGATGCATCTGTGCAAGGTTGAAAACTCGAGGATGTGTCTGGGTAGCAAACATGAAGTGTCTCATAAAGGCACCTTAGACTGGATGCGTAGGAGGTATCTGCTCAGGGAAGCTACTTCAGTTTTGTACTCATTCATAACAGTGCTTCTCCTTGGAGGAATGAAGGAAGAACCCGGACGGACTAGGGGCACATTAGGTACTGTGAATAAAGGGCAGGCTATGAACCTTACGCCTGCCAACCACATATTGGATGTTCACCACCAGTGTTGATCCGCACATAGGTTCTGAGTCTAAAACGCTTCCAACACTGAGAGGGAAGTGTGCTTTAGGAGGGATTCACTGCAGTGTTACGTCTGTTAAAGAAGGATGCTTTTGGGACTGACTCTGTGGTAACCGCATTAGGCGCACATAGCTTTCCAGTCTCAGACGTCTAACTGTTAGACTATAGGAAATTCTGTTTAAGGGAAACTCCTTCATGTGGAATGTCACTTCTCACAGTGTCTTTGCAGTGGAGAAAAGAAGATAGAACAAGGACGGACAGAGAGAACGATGCAAACCGTGATTGAAGTACAGGGTAAGCCTCGTAGGCCTCTATTATGCATACTGGTAGTTCAACACCGGAGATGTTCCACAGTGTCTACCTCTTCTCAAAACACTTCCAGTATATGAGAAAACTCTGCTACATTAAGTTCTCACGACAGAGATGCGTCTGTGCTCAGTTGGAAAGTGTAGGACGTGTCTGGGTAGCAACCAGTAAGTGTCTGATACACCGCTAAGAGGGGATGCGGAGGAAGGTATCTGCTCAGGGAAGCTACTTCAGGTGAGTACTCATTCATAACAGTGTCTCTCCTTTGAGGATGAAGATAGAACAGGGAACGACTACGGGCACATTAGGTACTGTGAGTAAAGGGCATGCTAAGGCGCTTAAGCCTGCCAAACACATATTGGATGTTCACCACCAGTGCAGTTCAGCACTTAGTTTCTGCATCGAAAACGCTTCCTACACTGAGAGGGAAGTGTGCTTTAGGAGGGATTCACTGCAGTGATACGTCTGTTAAAGAAGGAAGCTTTTGGGACTGACTCTGTGGTAACCCCAATAGGCGCACATAGCTTTCCAGTCTCAGCCGTCTATCCGTTGGACTATAGCAAGTTCTGTTTAAGGGAAACTCCTTCATGCGGAATGTCACTTCTCACAGTGTCTTTCCAGTGGAGGAAAGAAGATAGAACAACGACGGACAGAGAGAACGTTGCAACCCGTGAGTGAAGTACAGTTTAAGGCACCTAAGCCTCTATGATGCATACTGGATGTTCAACACCTGGGATTTTCCACAATGTCTACCACTTCTCAAAACACTTCCAATATAGGAGGGAACTGTGCTACCGTAAGTTCTAATGACAGGGATGCATCTGTGCAAGGTTGAAAACTCGAGGATGTGTCTGGGTAGCAAACATGAAGTGTCTCATAAAGGCACCTTAGACTGGATGCGTAGTAGGTATCTGCTAGGGAAGCTACTTAAGTTTTGTACTCATTCATAACAGTGCTTCTCCTTGGAGGAATGAAGGAAGAACACGGACGGACTAGGGGCACATTAGGTACTGTGAATAAAGGGCAGGCTATGAACCTTACGCCTGCCAACCACATATTGGATGTTCACCACCAGTGTTGATCCGCACATAGGTTCTGCGTCTAAAACGCTTCCAACACTAAGAGGGAAGTGTGCTTTAGGAGGGATTCACTGCAGTGTTACGTCTGTTAAAGAAGGATGCTTTTGGGACTGACTCTGTGGTAACCGCATTAGGCGCACATAGCTTTCCAGTCTCAGACGTCTAACCGTTAGACTATAGGAAGTTCTGTTTAAGGGAAACTCCTTCATGCGGAATGTCACTTCTCACAGTGTCTTTGCAGTGGAGAGAAGAAGATAGAACAAGGACGGACAGAGAGAACGATGCAAACCGTGATTGAAGTACAGGGTAAGCCTCGTAGGCCTCTATTATGCATACTGGTAGTTCAACACCGAAGATGTTCCACAGTGTCTACCTCTTCTCAAAACACTTCCAGTATATGAGGGAACTCTGCTACATTAAGTTCTCACGACAGAGATGCGTCTGTGCTCAGTTGGAAAGTGTAGGACGTGTCTGGGTAGCAACCAGTAAGTGTCTGATACAAGCCGCTAAGAGGGGATGCGGAGGAAGGTATCTGCTCAGGGAAGCTACTTCAGGTGCGTACTCATTCATAAGAGTGTCTCTCCTTTGAGGATGAAGATAGAACAGGGAACGACTACGGGCACAAGAGGTACTGTGAGTAAAGGGCATGCTAAGGCGCTTAAGCCAGCCAAACACATATTGGATGTTCACCACCAGTGCAGATCCGCACTTAGTTTCTGCGTCGAAAACGCTTCCTACACTGAGAGGGAAGTGTGCTTTAGGAGGGATTCAATGCAGTGTTACGTCTGTTAAAGAAGGATGCTTTTGGGACTGACTCTGTGGTAACCGCATTAGGCGCACATAGCTTTCCAGTCTCAGACGTCTAACCGTTAGACTATAGGAAGTTCTGTTTAAGGGAAACTCCTTCATGCGGAATGTCACTTCTCACAGTGTCTTTGCAGTGGAGAAAAGAAGATAGAACAAGGACGGACAGAGAGAACGATGCAAACCGTGATTGAAGTACAGGGTAAGCCTCGTAGGCCTCTATTATGCATACTGGTAGTTCAACACCGGAGATGTTCCACAGTGTCTACCTCTTCTCAAAACACTTCCTGTATATGAGGGAACTCTGCTACATTAAGTTCTCACGACAGAGATGCGTCTGTGCTCAGTTGGAAAGTGTAGGACGTGTCTGGGTAGCAACCACTAAGTTTCTGATACAAGCCGCTAAGAGGGGATGCGGAGGAAGGTATCTGCTCAGGGAAGCTACTTCAGGTGCGTACTCATTCATAACAGTGTCTCTCCTTTGAGGATGAAGATAGAACAGGGAACGACTACGGGCACATTAGGTACTGTGTGTAAAGGGCATGCTAAGGCGCTTAAGCCTGCCAAACACATATTGGATGTTCACCACCAGTGCAGATCCGCACTTAGTTTCTGCGTCGAAAACGCTTCCTACACTGAGAGGGAAGTGTGCTTTAGGAGGGATTCACTGCAGTGTTACGTCTGTTAAAGAAGGAAGCTTTTGGGACTGACTCTGTGGTAACCCCAATAGGCGCACATAGCTTTCCAGTCTCAGCCGTCTATCCGTTGGACTATAGCAAGTTCTGTTTAAGGGAAACTCCTTCATGCGGAATGTCACTTCGCACAGTGTCTTTGCAGTGGAGGAAAGAAGATAGAACAACGACGGACAGAGAGAACGTTGCAACCCGTGAGTGAAGTACAGGGTAAGGCACCTAAGCCTCTATGATGCATACTGGATGTTCAACACCTGGGATTTTCCACAATGTCTACCACTTCTCAAAACACTTCCAATATAGGAGGGAACTGTGCTACCGTAAGTTCTAATGACAGGGATGCATCTGTGCAAGGTTGAAAACTCGAGGATGTGTCTGGGTAGCAAACATGAAGTGTCTCATAAAGGCACCTTAGACTGGATGCGTAGGAGGTATTTGCTCAGGGAAGCTACTTCAGTTTTGTACTCATTCATAACAGTGCTTCTCCTTGGAGGAATGAAGGAAGAACCCGGACGGACTAGGGGCACATTAGGTACTGTGAATAAAGGGCAGGCTATGAACCTTACGCCTGCCAACCACATATTGGATGTTCACCACCAGTGTTGATCCGCACATAGGTTCTGAGTCTAAAACGCTTCCAACACTGAGAGGGAAGTGTGCTTTAGGAGGGATTCACTGCAGTGTTACGTCTGTTAAAGAAGGATGCTTTTGGGACTGACTCTGTGGTAACCGCATTAGGCGCACATAGCTTTCCAGTCTCAGACGTCTAACTGTTAGACTATAGGAAATTCTGTTTAAGGGAAACTCCTTCATGTGGAATGTCACTTCTCACAGTGTCTTTGCAGTGGAGAAAAGAAGATAGAACAAGGACGGACAGAGAGAACGATGCAAACCGTGATTGAAGTACAGGGTAAGCCTCGTAGGCCTCTATTATGCATACTGGTAGTTCAACACCGGAGATGTTCCACAGTGTCTACCTCTTCTCAAAACACTTCCAGTATATGAGAAAACTCTGCTACATTAAGTTCTCACGACAGAGATGCGTCTGTGCTCAGTTGGAAAGTGTAGGACGTGTCTGGGTAGCAACCAGTAAGTGTCTGATACACCGCTAAGAGGGGATGCGGAGGAAGGTATCTGCTCAGGGAAGCTACTTCAGGTGAGTACTCATTCATAACAGTGTCTCTCCTTTGAGGATGAAGATAGAACAGGGAACGACTACGGGCACATTAGGTACTGTGAGTAAAGGGCATGCTAAGGCGCTTAAGCCTGCCAAACACATATTGGATGTTCACCACCAGTGCAGTTCCGCACTTAGTTTCTGCATCGAAAACGCTTCCTACACTGAGAGGGAAGTGTGCTTTAGGAGGGATTCACTGCAGTGATACGTCTGTTAAAGAAGGAAGCTTTTGGGACTGACTCTGTGGTAACCCCAATAGGCGCACATAGCTTTCCAGTCTCAGCCGTCTATCCGTTGGACTATAGCAAGTTCTGTTTAAGGGAAACTCCTTCATGCGGAATGTCACTTCTCACAGTGTCTTTCCAGTGGAGGAAAGAAGATAGAACAACGACGGACAGAGAGAACGTTGCAACCCGTGAGTGAAGTACAGGGTAAGGCACCTAAGCCTCTATGATGCATACTGGATGTTCAACACCTGGGATTATCCACAATGTCTACCACTTCTCAAAACACTTCCAATATAGGAGGGAACTGTGCTACCGTAAGTTCTAATGACAGGGATGCATCTGTGCAAGGTTGAAATCTCGAGGATGTGTCTGGGTATCAAACATGAAGTGTCTCATAAAGGCACCTTAGACTGGATGCGTAGGAGGTATCTGCTCAGGGAAGTTACTTCAGTTTTGTACTCATTCTTAACAGTGCTTCTCCTTGGAGGAATGAAGGAAGCACACGGACGGGCTAGGGGCACAGTAGGTACTGTGAATAAAGGGCAGGCTATGAACCTTTCGCCTGCCAACCACATATTGGATGTTCTCCACCAGTGTTGATCCGCACATAGGTTCTGCGTCTAAAACGCTTCCATCACTGAGAGGTAAGTGTGCTTTAGGAGGGATTCACTGCAGTTTACGTCTGTTAAAGAAGGATGCTTTTGGGACTGACTCTGTGGTAACCGCATTAGGCGCACATAGCTTTCCAGTCTCAGACGTCTAACCGTTAGACTATAGGAAGTTCTGTTTAAGGGAAACTCCTTCATGCGGAATGTCACTTCTCACAGTGTCTTTGCAGTGGAGAAAAGAAGATAGAACAAGGACGGACAGAGAGAATGATGCAAACCGTGATTGAAGTACAGGGTAAGCCTCGTAGGCCTCTATTATGCATACTGGTAGTTCAACACCGGAGATGTTCCACAGTGTCTACCTCTTCTCAAAACACTTCCAGTATATGAGGGAACTCTGCTACATTAAGTTCTCACGACAGAGATGCGTCTGTGCTCAGTTGGAAAGTGTAGGACGTGTCTGGGTAGCAACCAGTAAGTGTCTGATACAAGCCGCTAAGAGGGGATGCGGAGGAAGGTATCTGCTCAGGGAAGCTACTTCAGGTGCGTACTCATTCATAACAGTGTCTCTCCTTTGAGGATGAAGATAGAACAGGGAACGACTACGGGCACATTAGGTACTGTGAGTAAAGGGCATGCTAAGGCGCTTAAGCCTGCCAAACACATATTGGATGTTCACCACCAGTGCAGATCCGCATTTAGTTTCTGCGTCGAAAACGCTTCCTACACTGAGAGGGAAGTGTGCTTTAGGAGGGATTCACTGCAGTGTTACGTCTGTTAAAGAAGGAAGCTTTTGGACTGTATCTGTGGTAACCGCATTAGGCGCACATAGCTTTCCAGTCTCAGACGTCTAACCGTTAGACTATAGGAAGTTCTGTTTAAGGGAAACTCCTTCATGCGGAATGTCACTTCTCACAGTGTCTTTGCAGTGGAGAAAAGAAGATAGAACAAGGACGGACAGAGAGAACGATGCAAACCGTGATTGAAGTACAGGGTAAGCCTCGTAGGCCTCTATTATGCATACTGGTAGTTCAACACCGGAGATGTTCCACAGTGTCTACCTCTTCTCAAAACACTTCCAGTATATGAGGGAACTCTGCTACATTAAGTTCTCACGACAGAGATGCGTCTGTGCTCAGTTGGAAAGTGTAGAACGTGTCTGGGTAGCAACCAGTAAGTGTCTGATACAAGCCGCTAAGAGGGGATGCGGAGGAAGGTATCTGCTCAGGGAAGCTACTTCAGGTGCGTACTCATTCATAACAGTGTCTCTCCTTTGAGGATGAAGATAGAACAGGGAACGACTACAGGCACATTAGGTACTGTGAGTAAAGGGCATGCTAAGGCGCTTAAGCCTGCCAAACACATATTGGATGTTCACCACGGGTGCAGATCCGCACTTAGTTTCTGCGTCGAAAACGCTTCCTACACTGAGAGGGAAGTGTGCTTTAGGAGGGATTCACTGCAGTGTTACGTCTGTTAAAGAAGGAAGCTTTTGGGACTGACTCTGTGGTAACCCCAATAGGCGCACATAGCTTTCCAGTCTCAGCCGTCTATCCGTTGGACTATAGCAAGTTCTGTTTAATGGAAACTCCTTCATGCGGAATGTCACTTCGCACAGTGTCTTTCCAATGGAGGAAAGAAGATAGAACAACGACGGACAGAGAGAACGTTGCAACCCGTGAGTGAAGTACAGTTTAAGGCACCTAAGCCTCTATGATGCATACTGGATGTTCAACACCTGGGATTTTCCACAATGTCTACCACTTCTCAAAACACTTCCAATATAGGAGGGAACTGTGCTACCGTAAGTTCTAATGACAGGGATGCATCTGTGCAAGGTTGAAAACTCGAGGATGTGTCTGGGTAGCAAACATGAAGTGTCTCATAAAGGCACCTTAGACTGGATGCGTAGGAGGTATCTGCTCAGGGAAGCTACTTCAGTTTTGTACTCATTCATAACAGTGCTTCTCCTTGGAGGAATGAAGGAAGAACCCGGACGGACTAGGGGCACATTAGGTACTGTGAATAAAGGGCAGGCTATGAACCTTACGCCTGCCAACCACATATTGGATGTTCACCACCAGTGTTGATCCGCACATAGGTTCTGCGTCTAAAACGCTTCCAACACTGAGAGGGAAGTGTGCTTTAGGAGGGATTCACTGCAGTGTTACGTCTGTTAAAGAAGGATGCTTTTGGGACTGACTCTGTGGTAACCGCATTAGGCGCACATAGCTTTCCAGTCTCAGACGTCTAACCGTTAGACTATAGGAAATTCTGTTTAAGGGAAACTCCTTCATGCGCAATGTCACTTCTCACAGTGTCTTTGCAGTGGAGAAAAGAAGATAGAACAAGGACGGACAGAGAGAACGATGCAAACCGTGATTGAAGTACAGGGTAAGCCTCGTAGGCCTCTATTATGCATACTGGTAGTTCAACACCGGAGATGTTCCACAGTGTCTACCTCTTCTCAAAACACTTCCAGTATATGAGAAAACTCTGCTACATTAAGTTCTCACGACAGAGATGCGTCTGTGCTCAGTTGGAAAGTGTAGGACGTGTCTGGGTAGCAACCAGTAAGTGTCTGATACACCGCTAAGAGGGGATGCGGAGGAAGGTATCTGCTCAGGGAAGCTACTTCAGGTGAGTACTCATTCATAACAGTGTCTCTCCTTTGAGGATGAAGATAGAACAGGGAGCGACTACGGGCACATTAGGTACTGTGAGTAAAGGGCATGCTAAGGCGCTTAAGCCTGCCAAACACATATTCGATGTTCACCACCAGTGCAGATCCGCACTTAGTTTCTGCGTCGAAAACGCTTCCTACACTGAGAGGGAAGTGTGCTTTAGGAGGGATTCACTGCAGTGTTACGTCTGTTAAAGAAGGAAGCTTTTGGGACTGACTCTGTGGTAACCCCAATAGGCGCACATAGCTTTCCAGTCTCAGCTGTCTATCCGTTGGACTATAGCAAGTTCTGTTTAAGGGAAACTCCTTCATGCGGAATGTCACTTCTCACAGTGTCTTTCCAGTGGAGGAAAGAAGATAGAACAACGACGGACAGAGAGAACGTTGCAACCCGTGAGTGAAGTACAGGGTAAGGCACCTAAGCCTCTATGATGCATACTGGATGTTCAACACCTGGGATTTTCCACAATGTCTACCTCTTCTCAAAACACTTCCAATATAGGAGGGAACTGTGCTACCGTAAGTTCTAATGACAGGGATGCATCTGTGCAAGGTTGAAAACTCGAGGATGTGTCTGGGTAGCAAACATGAAGTGTCTCATAAAGGCACCTTAGACTGGATGCGTAGTAGGTATCTGCTAGGGAAGCTACTTCAGTTTTGTACTCATTCATAACAGTGCTTCTCCTTGGAGGAATGAAGGAAGAACACGGACGGACTAGGGGCACATTAGGTACTGTGAATAAAGGGCAGGCTATGAACCTTACGCCTGCCAATCACATATTGGATGTTCTCCACCAGTGTTGATCCGCACATAGGTTCTGCGTCTAAAACGCTTCCAACACTAAGAGGGAAGTGTGCTTTAGGAGGGATTCACTGCAGTGTTACGTCTGTTAAAGAAGGATGCTTTTGGGAATGACTCTGTGGTAACCGCATTAGGCGCACATAGCTTTCCAGTCTCAGACGTCTAACCGTTAGACTATAGGAAGTTCTGTTTAAGGGAAACTCCTTCATGCGGAATGTCACTTCTCACAGTGTCTTTGCAGTGGAGAGAAGAAGATAGAATAAGGACGGACAGAGAGAACGATGCAAACCGTGATTGAAGTACAGGGTAAGCCTCGTAGGCCTCTATTATGCATACTGGTAGTTCAACACCGGAGATGTTCCACAGTGTCTACCTCTTCTCATAACACTTCCAGTATATGAGGGAACTCTGCTACATTAAGTTCTCACGACAGAGATGCGTCTGTGCTCAGTTGGAAAGTGTAGGACGTGTCTGGGTAGCAACCAGTAAGTGTCTGATACAAGCCGCTAAGAGGGGATGCGGAGGAAGGTATCTGCTCAGGGAAGCTACTTCAGGTGCGTACTCATTCATAAGAGTGTCTCTCCTTTGAGGATGAAGATAGAACAGGGAACGACTACGGGCACAAGAGGTACTGTGAGTAAAGGGCATGCTAAGGCGCTTAAGCCAGCCAAACACATATTGGATGTTCACCACCAGTGCAGATCCGCACTTAGTTTCTGCGTCGAAAACGCTTCCTACACTGAGAGGGAAGTGTGCTTTAGGATGGATTCAATGCAGTGTTACGTCTGTTAAAGAAGGATGCTTTTGGGACTGACTCTGTGGTAACCGCATTAGGCGCACATAGCTTTCCAGTCTCAGACGTCTAACCGTTAGACTATAGGAAGTTCTGTTTAAGGGAAACTCCTTCATGCGGAATGTCACTTTTCACAGTGTCTTTGCAGTGGAGAAAAGAAGATAGAACAAGGACGGACAGAGAGAACGATGCAAACCGTGATTGAAGTACAGGGTAAGCCTCGTAGGCCTCTATTATGCATACTGGTAGTTCAACACCGGAGATGTTCCACAGTGTCTACCTCTTCTCAAAACACTTCCAGTATATGAGGGAACTCTGCTACATTAAGTTCTCACGACAGAGATGCGTCTGTGCTCAGTTGGAAAGTGTAGGACGTGTCTGGGTAGCAACCAGTAAGTGTCTGATACAAGCCGCTAAGAGGGGATGCGGAGGAAGGTATCTGCTCAGGGAAGCTACTTCAGGTGCGTACTCATTCATAACAGTGTCTCTCCTTTGAGGATGAAGATAGAACAGGGAACGACTACGGGCACATTAGGTACTGTGAGTAAAGGGCATGCTAAGGCGCTTAAGCCTGCCAAACACATATTGGATGTTCACCACCAGTGCAGATCCGCACTTAGTTTCTGCGTCGAAAACGCTTCCTACACTGAGAGGGAAGTGTGCTTTAGGAGGGATTCACTGCAGTGTTACGTCTGTTAAAGAAGGAAGCTTTTGGACTGACTCTGTGGTAACCGCATTAGGCGCACATAGCTTTCCAGTCTCAGACGTCTAACCGTTAGACTATAGGAAGTTCTGTTTAAGGGAAACTCCTTCATGCGGAATGTCACTTCTCACAGTGTCTTTGCAGTGGAGAAAAGAAGATAGAACAAGGACGGACAGAGAGAACGATGCAAACCGTGATTGAAGTACAGGGTAAGCCTCGTAGGCCTCTATTATGCATACTGGTAGTTCAACACCGGAGATGTTCCACAGTGTCTACCTCTTCTCAAAACACTTCCAGTATATGAGGGAACTCTGCTACATTAAGTTCTCACGACAGAGATGCGTCTGTGCTCAGTTGGAAAGTGTAGAACGTGTCTGGGTAGCAACCAGTAAGTGTCTGATACAAGCCGCTAAGAGGGGATGCGGAGGAAGGTATCTGCTCAGGGAAGCTACTTCAGGTGCGTACTCATTCATAACAGTGTCTCTCCTTTGAGGATGAAGATAGAACAGGGAACGACTACAGGCACATTAGGTACTGTGAGTAAAGGGCATGCTAAGGCGCTTAAGCCTGCCAAACACATATTGGATGTTCACCACGGGTGCAGATCCGCACTTAGTTTCTGCGTCGAAAACGCTTCCTACACTGAGAGGGAAGTGTGCTTTAGGAGGGATTCACTGCAGTGTTACGTCTGTTAAAGAAGGAAGCTTTTGGGACTGACTCTGTGGTAACCCCAATAGGCGCACATAGCTTTCCAGTCTCAGCCGTCTATCCGTTGGACTATAGCAAGTTCTGTTTAATGGAAACTCCTTCATGCGGAATGTCACTTCGCACAGTGTCTTTCCAATGGAGGAAAGAAGATAGAACAACGACGGACAGAGAGAACGTTGCAACCCGTGAGTGAAGTACAGTTTAAGGCACCTAAGCCTCTATGATGCATACTGGATGTTCAACACCTGGGATTTTCCACAATGTCTACCACTTCTCAAAACACTTCCAATATAGGAGGGAACTGTGCTACCGTAAGTTCTAATGACAGGGATGCATCTGTGCAAGGTTGAAAACTCGAGGATGTGTCTGGGTAGCAAACATGAAGTGTCTCATAAAGGCACCTTAGACTGGATGCGTAGGAGGTATCTGCTCAGGGAAGCTACTTCAGTTTTGTACTCATTCATAACAGTGCTTCTCCTTGGAGGAATGAAGGAAGAACCCGGACGGACTAGGGGCACATTAGGTACTGTGAATAAAGGGCAGGCTATGAACCTTACGCCTGCCAACCACATATTGGATGTTCACCACCAGTGTTGATCCGCACATAGGTTCTGCGTCTAAAACGCTTCCAACACTGAGAGGGAAGTGTGCTTTAGGAGGGATTCACTGCAGTGTTACGTCTGTTAAAGAAGGATGCTTTTGGGACTGACTCTGTGGTAACCGCATTAGGCGCACATAGCTTTCCAGTCTCAGACGTCTAACCGTTAGACTATAGGAAATTCTGTTTAAGGGAAACTCCTTCATGCGCAATGTCACTTCTCACAGTGTCTTTGCAGTGGAGAAAAGAAGATAGAACAAGGACGGACAGAGAGAACGATGCAAACCGTGATTCAAGTACAGGGTAAGCCTCGTAGGCCTCTATTATGCATACTGGTAGTTCAACACCGGAGATGTTCCACAGTGTCTACCTCTTCTCAAAACACTTCCAGTATATGAGAAAACTCTGCTACATTAAGTTCTCACGACAGAGATGCGTCTGTGCTCAGTTGGAAAGTGTAGGACGTGTCTGGGTAGCAACCAGTAAGTGTCTGATACACCGCTAAGAGGGGATGCGGAGGAAGGTATCTGCTCAGGGAAGCTACTTCAGGTGAGTACTCATTCATAACAGTGTCTCTCCTTTGAGGATGAAGATAGAACAGGGAACGACTACGGGCACATTAGGTACTGTGAGTAAAGGGCATGCTAAGGCGCTTAAGCCTGCCAAACACATATTCGATGTTCACCACCAGTGCAGATCCGCACTTAGTTTCTGCGTCGAAAACGCTTCCTACACTGAGAGGGAAGTGTGCTTTAGGAGGGATTCACTGCAGTGTTACGTCTGTTAAAGAAGGAAGCTTTTGGGACTGACTCTGTGGTAACCCCAATAGGCGCACATAGCTTTCCAGTCTCAGCTGTCTATCCGTTGGACTATAGCAAGTTCTGTTTAAGGGAAACTCCTTCATGCGGAATGTCACTTCTCACAGTGTCTTTCCAGTGGAGGAAAGAAGATAGAACAACGACGGACAGAGAGAACGTTGCAACCCGTGAGTGAAGTACAGGGTAAGGCACCTAAGCCTCTATGATGCATACTGGATGTTCAACACCTGGGATTTTCCACAATGTCTACCACTTCTCAAAACACTTCCAATATAGGAGGGAACTGTGCTACCGTAAGTTCTAATGACAGGGATGCATCTGTGCAAGGTTGAAAACTCGAGGATGTGTCTGGGTAGCAAACATGAAGTGTCTCATAAAGGCACCTTAGACTGGATGCGTAGTAGGTATCTGCTAGGGAAGCTACTTCAGTTTTGTACTCATTCATAACAGTGCTTCTCCTTGGAGGAATGAAGGAAGAACACGGACGGACTAGGGGCACATTAGGTACTGTGAATAAAGGGCAGGCTATGAACCTTACGCCTGCCAATCACATATTGGATGTTCTCCACCAGTGTTGATCCGCACATAGGTTCTGCGTCTAAAATGCTTCCATCACTGAGAGGGAAGTGTGCTTTAGGAGGGATTCACTGCAGTGTTACGTCTGTTAAAGAAGGATGCTTTTGGGACTGACTCTGTGGTAACCGCATTAGGCGCACATAGCTTTCCAGTCTCAGACGTCTAACCGTTAGACTATAGGAAGTTCTGTTTAAGGGAAACTCCTTCATGCGGAATGTCACTTCTCACAGTGTCTTTGCAGTGGAGAAAAGAAGATAGAACAAGGACGGACAGAGAGAATGATGCAAACCGTGATTGAAGTACAGGGTAAGCCTCGTAGGCCTCTATTATGCATACTGGTAGTTCAACACCGGAGATGTTCCACAGTGTCTACCTCTTCTCAAAACACTTCCAGTATATGAGGGAACTCTGCTACATTAAGTTCTCACGACAGAGATGCGTCGATGCTCAGTTGGAAAGTGTAGGACGTGTCTGGGTAGCAACCAGTAAGTGTCTGATACAAGCCGCTAAGAGGAGATGCGGAGGAAGGTATCTGCTCAGGGAAGCTACTTCAGGTGCGTACTCATTCATAACAGTGTCTCTCCTTTGAGGATGAAGATAGAACAGGGAACGACTACGGGCACATTAGGTACTGTGAGTAAAGGGCATGCTAAGGCGCTTAAGCCTGCCAAACACATATTGGATGTTCACCACCAGTGCAGATCCGCACTTAGTTTCTGCGTCGAAAACGCTTCCTACACTGAGAGGGAAGTGTGCTTTAGGAGGGATTCACTGCAGTGTTACGTCTGTTAAAGAAGGAAGCTTTTGGACTGACTCTGTGGTAACCGCATTAGGCGCACATAGCTTTCCAGTCTCAGACGTCTAACCGTTAGACTATAGGAAGTTCTGTTTAAGGGAAACTCCTTCATGCGGAATGTCACTTCTCACAGTGTCTTTGCAGTGGAGAAAAGAAGATAGAACAAGGACGGACAGAGAGAACGATGCAAACCGTGATTGAAGTACAGGGTAAGCCTCGTAGGCCTCTATTATGCATACTGGTAGTTCAAAACCGGAGATGTTCCACAGTGTCTACCTCTTCTCAAAACACTTCCAGTATATGAGGGAACTCTGCTACATTAAGTTCTCACGACAGAGATGCGTCTGTGCTCAGTTGGAAAGTGTAGGACGTGTCTGGGTAGCAACCAGTAAGTGTCTGATACAAGCCGCTAAGAGGGGATGCGGAGGAAGGTATCTGCTCAGGGAAGCTACTTCAGGTGCGTACTCATTCATAACAGTGTCTCTCCTTTGAGGATGAAGATAGAACAGGGAACGACTACGGGCACATTAGGTACTGTGAGTAAAGGGCATGCTAAGGCGCTTAAGCCTGCCAAACACATATTGGATGTTCACCACCAGTGCAGATCCGCACTTAGTTTCTGTGTCGAAAACGCTTCCTACACTGAGAGGGAAGTGTGCTTTAGGAGGGATTCACTGCAGTGTTACGTCTGTTAAAGAAGGAAGCTTTTGGGACTGACTCTGTGGTAACCCCAATAGGCGCACATAGCTTTCCAGTCTCAGCCGTCTATCCGTTGGACTATAGCAAGTTCTGTTTAAGGGAAACTCCTTCATGCGGAATGTCACTTCGCACAGTGTCTTTCCAGTGGAGGAAAGAAGATAGAACAACGACGGACAGAGAGAACGTTGCAACCCGTGAGTGAAGTACAGTTTAAGGCACCTAAGCCTCTATGATGCATACTGGATGTTCAACACCTGGGATTTTCCACAATGTCTACCACTTCTCAAAACACTTCCAATATAGGAGGGAACTGTGCTACCGTAAGTTCTAATGACAGGGATGCATCTGTGCAAGGTTGAAAACTCGAGGATGTGTCTGGGTAGCAAACATGAAGTGTCTCATAAAGGCACCTTAGACTGGATGCGTAGGAGGTATCTGCTCAGGGAAGCTACTTCAGTTTTGTACTCATTAATAACAGTGCTTCTCCTTGGAGGAATGAAGGAAGAACCCGGACGGACTAGGGGCACATTAGGTACTGTGAATAAAGGGCAGGCTATGAACCTTACGCCTGCCAACCACATATTGGATGTTCACCACCAGTGTTGATCCGCACATAGGTTCTGCGTCTAAAACGCTTCCAACACTGAGAGGGAAGTGTGCTTTAGGAGGGATTCACTGCAGTGTTACGTCTGTTAAAGAAGGATGCTTTTGGGACTGACTCTGTGGTAACCGCATTAGGCGCACATAGCTTTCCAGTCTCAGACGTCTAACCGTTAGACTATAGGAAATTCTGTTTAAGGGAAACTCCTTCATGCGGAATGTCACTTCTCACAGTGTCTTTGCAGTGGAGAAAAGAAGATAGAACAAGGACGGACAGAGAGAACGATGCAAACCGTGATTGAAGTACAGGGTAAGCCTCGTAGGCCTCTATTATGCATACTGGTAGTTCAACACCGGAGATGTTCCACAGTGTCTACCTCTTCTCAAAACACTTCCAGTATATGAGAAAACTCTGCTACATTAAGTTCTCACGACAGAGATGCGTCTGTGCTCAGTTGGAAAGTGTAGGACGTGTCTGGGTAGCAACCAGTAAGTGTCTGATACACCGCTAAGAGGGGATGCGGAGGAAGGTATCTGCTCAGGGAAGCTACTTCAGGTGAGTAATCATTCATAACAGTGTCTCTCCTTTGAGGATGAAGATAGAACAGGGAACGACTACGGGCACATTAGGTACTGTGAGTAAAGGGCATGCTAAGGCGCTTAAGCCTGCCAAACACATATTGGATGTTCACCACCAGTGCAGATCCGCACTTAGTTTCTGAGTCGAAAACGCTTCCTACACTGAGAGGGAAGTGTGCTTTAGGAGGGATTCACTGCAGTGTTACGTCTGTTAAAGAAGGATGCTTTTGGGACTGACTCTGTGGTAACCGCATTAGGCGCACATAGCTTTCCAGTCTCAGACGTCTAACCGTTAGACTATAGGAAGTTCTGTTTAAGGGAAACTCCTTCATGCGGAATGTCACTTCTCACAGTGTCTTTGCAGTCGAGAGAAGAAGATAGAACAAGGACGGACAGAGAGAACGATGCAAACCGTGATTGAAGTACAGGGTAAGCCTCGTAGGCCTCTATTATGCATACTGGTAGTTCAACACCGGAGATGTTCCACAGTGTCTACCTCTTCTCAAAACACTTCCAGTATATGAGGGAACTCTGCTACATTAAGTTCTCACGACAGAGATGCGTCTGTGCTCAGTTGGAAAGTGTAGGACGTGTCTGGGTAGCAACCAGTAAGTGTCTGATACAAGCCGCTAAGAGGGGATGCGGAGGAAGGTATCTGCTCAGGGAAGCTACTTCAGGTGCGTACTCATTCATAAGAGTGTCTCTCCTTTGAGGATGAAGATAGAACAGGGAACGACTACGGGCACAAGACGTACTGTGAGTAAAGGGCATGCTAAGGCGCTTAAGCCAGCCAAACACATATTGGATGTTCACCACCAGTGCAGATCCGCACTTAGTTTCTGTGTCGAAAACGCTTCCTACACTGAGAGGGAAGTGTGCTTTAGGAGGGATTCAATGCAGTGTTACGTCTGTTAAAGAAGGATGCTTTTGGGACTGACTCTGTGGTAACCGCATTAGGCGCACATAGCTTTCCAGTCTCAGACGTCTAACCGTTAGACTATAGGAAGTTCTGTTTAAGGGAAACTCCTTCATGCGGAATGTCACTTCTCACAGTGTCTTTGCAGTGGAGAAAAGAAGATAGAACAAGGACGGACAGAGAGAACGATGCAAACCGTGATTGAAGTACAGGGTAAGCCTCGTAGGCCTCTATTATGCATACTGGTAGTTCAACACCGGAGATGTTCCACAGTGTCTACCTCTTCTCAAAACACTTCCAGTATATGAGGGAACTCTGCTACATTAAGTTCTCACGACAGAGATGCGTCTGTGCTCAGTTGGAAAGTGTAGGACGTGTCTGGGTAGCAACCAGTAAGTGTCTGATACAAGCCGCTAAGAGGGGATGCGGAGGAAGGTATCTGCTCAGGGAATCTACTTCAGGTGCGTACTCATTCATAACAGTGTCTCTCCTTTGAGGATGAAGATAGAACAGGGAACGACTACGGGCACATTAGGTACTGTGTGTAAAGGGCATTCTAAGGCGCTTAAGCCTGCCAAACACATATTGGATGTTCACCACCAGTGCAGATCCGCACTTAGTTTCTGCGTCGAAAACGCTTCCTACACTGAGAGGGAAGTGTGCTTTAGGAGGGATTCACTGCAGTGTTACGTCTGTTAAAGAAGGAAGCTTTTGGGACTGACTCTGTGGTAACCCCAATAGGCGCACATAGCTTTCCAGTCTCAGCCGTCTATCCGTTGGACTATAGCAAGTTCTGTTTAAGGGAAACTCCTTCATGCGGAATGTCACTTCGCACAGTGTCTTTCCAGTGGAGGAAAGAAGATAGAACAACGACGGACAGAGAGAACGTTGCAACCCGTGAGTGAAGTACATTGTAAGGCACCTAAGCCTCTATGATGCATACTGGATGTTCAACACCTGGGATTTTCCACAATGTCTACCACTTCTCAAAACACTTCCAATATAGGAGGGAACTGTGCTACCGTAAGTTCTAATGACAGGGATGCATCTGTGCAAGGTTGAAAACTCGAGGATGTGTCTGGGTAGCAAACATGAAGTGTCTCATAAAGGCACCTTAGACTGGATGCGTAGGAGGTATCTGCTCAGGGAAGCTACTTCAGTTTTGTACTCATTCATAACAGTGCTTCTCCTTGGAGGAATGAAGGAAGAACCCGGACGGACTAGGGGCACATTAGGTACTGTGAATAAAGGGCAGGCTATGAACCTTACGCCTGCCAACCACATATTGGATGTTCACCACCAGTGTTGATCCGCACATAGGTTCTGCGTCTAAAACGCTTCCAACACTGAGAGGGAAGTGTGCTTTAGGAGGGATTCACTGCAGTGTTACGTCTGTTAAAGAAGGATGCTTTTGGGACTGACTCTGTGGTAACCGCATTAGGCGCACATAGCTTTCCAGTCTCAGACGTCTAACCGTTAGACTATAGGAAGTTCTGTTTAAGGGAAACTCCTTCATGCGGAATGTCACTTCTCACAGTGTCTTTGCAGTGGAGAAAAGAAGATAGAACAAGGACGGACAGAGAGAATGATGCAAACCGTGATTGAAGTACAGGGTAAGCCTCGTAGGCCTCTATTATGCATACTGGTAGTTCAACACCGGAGATGTTCCACAGTGTCTACCTCTTCTCAAAACACTTCCAGTATATGAGGGAACTCTGCTACATTAAGTTCTCACGACAGAGATGCGTCGGTGCTCAGTTGGAAAGTGTAGGACGTGTCTGGGTAGCAACCAGTAAGTGTCTGATACAAGCCGCTAAGAGGGGATGCGGAGGAAGGTATCTGCTCAGGGAAGCTACTTCAGGTGCGTACTCATTCATAACAGTGTCTCTCCTTTGAGGATGAAGATAGAACAGGGAACGACTACGGGCACATTAGGTACTGTGAGTAAAGGGCATGCTAAGGCGCTTAAGCCTGCCAAACACATATTGGATGTTCACCACCAGTGCAGATCCGCACTTAGTTTCTGCGTCGAAAACGCTTCCTACACTGAGAGGGAAGTGTGCTTTAGGAGGGATTCACTGCAGTGTTACGTCTGTTAAAGAAGGAAGCTTTTGGACTGACTCTGTGGTAACCGCATTAGGCGCACATAGCTTTCCAGTCTCAGACGTCTAACCGTTAGACTATAGGAAGTTCTGTTTAAGGGAAACTCCTTCATGCGGAATGTCACTTCTCACAGTGTCTTTGCAGTGGAGAAAAGAAGATAGAACAAGGACGGACAGAGAGAACGATGCAAACCGTGATTGAAGTACAGGGTATGCCTCGTAGGCCTCTATTATGCATACTGGTAGTTCAAAACCGGAGATGTTCCACAGTGTCTACCTCTTCTCAAAACACTTCCAGTATATGAGGGAACTCTGCTACATTAAGTTCTCACGACAGAGATGCGTCTGTGCTCAGTTGGAAAGTGTAGGACGTGTCTGGGTAGCAACCAGTAAGTGTCTGATACAAGCCGCTAAGAGGGGATGCGGAGGAAGGTATCTGCTCAGGGAAGCTACTTCAGGTGCGTACTCATTCATAACAGTGTCTCTCCTTTGAGGATGAAGATAGAACAGGGAACGACTACGGGCACATTAGGTACTGTGAGTAAAGGGCATGCTAAGGCGCTTAAGCCTGCCAAACACATATTGGATGTTCACCACCAGTGCAGATCCGCACTTAGTTTCTGTGTCGAAAACGCTTCCTCCACTGAGAGGGAAGTGTGCTTTAGGAGGGATTCACTGCAGTGTTACGTCTGTTAAAGAAGGAAGCTTTTGGGACTGACTCTGTGGTAACCCCAATAGGCGCACATAGCTTTCCAGTCTCAGCCGTCTATCCGTTGGACTATAGCAAGTTCTGTTTAAGGGAAACTCCTTCATGCGGAATGTCACTTCGCACAGCGTCTTTCCAGTGGAGGAAAGAAGATAGAACAACGACGGACAGAGAGAACGTTGCAACCCGTGAGTGAAGTACAGTTTAAGGCACCTAAGCCTCTATGATGCATACTGGATGTTCAACACCTGGGATTTTCCACAATGTCTACCACTTCTCAAAACACTTCCAATATAGGAGGGAACTGTGCTACCGTAAGTTCTAATGACAGGGATGCATCTGTGCAAGGTTGAAAACTCGAGGATGTGTCTGGGTAGCAAACATGAAGTGTCTCATAAAGGCACCTTAGACTGGATGCGTAGGAGGTATCTGCTCAGGGAAGCTACTTCAGTTTTGTACTCATTCATAACAGTGCTTCTCCTTGGAGGAATGAAGGAAGAACCCGGACGGACTAGGGGCACATTAGGTACTGTGAATAAAGGGCAGGCTATGAACCTTACGCCTGCCAACCACATATTGGATGTTCACCACCAGTGTTGATCCGCACATAGGTTCTGCGTCTAAAACGCTTCCAACACTGAGAGGGAAGTGTGCTTTAGGAGGGATTCACTGCAGTGTTACGTCTGTTAAAGAAGGATGCTTTTGGGACTGACTCTGTGGTAACCGCATTAGGCGCACATAGCTTTCCAGTCTCAGACGTCTAACCGTTAGACTATAGGAAATTCTGTTTAAGGGAAACTCCTTCATGCGGAATGTCACTTCTCACAGTGTCTTTGCAGTGGAGAAAAGAAGATAGAACAAGGACGGACAGAGAGAACGATGCAAACCGTGATTGAAGTACAGGGTAAGCCTCGTAGGCCTCTATTATGCATACTGGTAGTTCAACACCTGAGATGTTCCACAGTGTCTACCTCTTCTCAAAACACTTCCAGTATATGAGAAAACTCTGCTACATTAAGTTCTCACGACAGAGATGCGTCTGTGCTCAGTTGGAAAGTGTAGGACGTGTCTGGGTAGCAACCAGTAAGTGTCTGATACACCGCTAAGAGGGGATGCGGAGGAAGGTATCTGCTCAGGGAAGCTACTTCAGGTGAGTAATCATTCATAACAGTGTCTCTCCTTTGAGGATGAAGATAGAACAGGGAACGACTACGGGCACATTAGGTACTGTGAGTAAAGGGCATGCTAAGGCGCTTAAGCCTGCCAAACACATATTCGATGTTCACCACCAGTGCAGATCCGCACTTAGTTTCTGCGTCGAAAACGCTTCCTACACTGAGAGGGAAGTGTGCTTTAGGAGGGATTCACTGCAGTGTTACGTCTGTTAAAGAAGGAAGCTTTTGGGACTGACTCTGTGGTAACCCCAATAGGCGCACATAGCTTTCCAGTCTCAGCCGTCTATCCGTTGGACTATAGCAAGTTCTGTTTAAGGGAAACTCCTTCATGCGGAATGTCACTTCGCACAGTGTCTTTCCAGTGGAGGAATGAAGATAGAACAACGACGGACAGAGAGAACGTTGCAACCCGTGAGTGAAGTACAGTTTAAGGCACCTAAGCCTCTATGATGCATACTGGATGTTCAACACCTGGGATTTTCCACAATGTCTACCACTTCTCAAAACACTTCCAATATAGGAGGGAACTGTGCTACCGTAAGTTCTAATGACAGGGATGCATCTGTGCAAGGTTGAAAACTCGAGGATGTGTCTGGGTAGCAAACATGAAGTGTCTCATAAAGGCACCTTAGACTGGATGCGTAGGAGGTATCTGCTCAGGGAAGCTACTTCAGTTTTGTACTCATTCATAACAGTGCTTCTCCTTGGAGGAATGAAGGAAGAACCCGGACGGACTAGGGGCACATTAGGTACTGTGAATAAAGGGCAGGCTATGAACCTTACGCCTGCCAACCACATATTGGATGTTCACCACCAGTGTTGATCCGCACATAGGTTCTGCGTCTAAAACGCTTCCAACACTGAGAGGGAAGTGTGCTTTAGGAGGGATTCACTGCAGTGTTACGTCTGTTAAAGAAGGATGCTTTTGGGACTGACTCTGTGGTAACCGCATTAGGCGCACATAGCTTTCCAGTCTCAGACGTCTAACCGTTAGACTATAGGAAATTCTGTTTAAGGGAAACTCCTTCATGCGGAATGTCACTTCTCACAGTGTCTTTGCAGTGGAGAAAAGAAGATAGAACAAGGACGGACAGAGAGAACGATGCAAACCGTGATTGAAGTACAGGGTAAGCCTCGTAGGCCTCTATTATGCATACTGGTAGTTCAACACCGGAGATGTTCCACAGTGTCTACCTCTTCTCAAAACACTTCCAGTATATGAGAAAACTCTGCTACATTAAGTTCTCACGACAGAGATGCGTCTGTGCTCAGTTGGAAAGTGTAGGACGTGTCTGGGTAGCAACCACTAAGTGTCTGATACACCGCTAAGAGGGGATGCGGAGGAAGGTATCTGCTCAGGGAAGCTACTTCAGGTGAGTACTCATTCATAACAGTGTCTCTCCTTTGAGGATGAAGATAGAACAGGGAACGACTACGGGCACATTAGGTACTGTGAGTAAAGGGCATGCTAAGGCGCTTAAGCCTGCCAAACACATATTCGATGTTCACCACCAGTGCAGATCCGCACTTAGTTTCTGCGTCGAAAACGCTTCCTACACTGAGAGGGAAGTGTGCTTTAGGAGGGATTCACTGCAGTGTTACGTCTGTTAAAGAAGGAAGCTTTTGGGACTGACTCTGTGGTAACCCCAATAGGCGCACATAGCTTTCCAGTCTCAGCCGTCTATCCGTTGGACTATAGCAAGTTCTGTTTAAGGGAAACTCCTTCATGCGGAATGTCACTTCGCACAGTGTCTTTCCAGTGGAGGAAAGAAGATAGAACAACGACGGACAGAGAGAACGTTGCAACCCGTGAGTGAAGTACAGGGTAAGGCACCTAAGCCTCTATGATGCATACTGGATGTTCAACACCTGGGATTTTCCACAATGTCTACCACTTCTCAAAACACTTCCAATATAGGAGGGAACTGTGCTACCGTAAGTTCTAATGACAGGGATGCATCTGTGCAAGGTTGAAAACGCGAGGATGTGTCTGGGTAGCAAACATGAAGTGTCTCATAAAGGCACCTTAGACTGGATGCGTAGTAGGTATCTGCTAGGGAAGCTACTTCAGTTTTGTACTCATTCATAACAGTGCTTCTCCTTGGAGGAATGAAGGAAGAACACGGCCGGACTAGGGGCACAGTAGGTACTGTGAATAAAGGGCAGGCTATGAACCTTACGCCTGCCAACCACATATTGGATGTTCACCACCAGTGTTGATCCGCACATAGGTTCTTCGTCTAAAACGCTTCCAACACTAAGAGGGAAGTGTGCTTTAGGAGGGATTCACTGCAGTGTTACGTCTGTTAAAGAAGGATGCTTTTGGGACTGACTCTGTGGTAACCGCATTAGGCGCACATAGCTTTCCAGTCTCAGACGTCTAACCGTTAGACTATAGGAAGTTCTGTTTAAGGGAAACTCCTTCATGCGGAATGTCACTTCTCACAGTGTCTTTGCAGTCGAGAGAAGAAGATAGAACAAGGACGGACAGAGAGAACGATGCAAACCGTGATTGAAGTACAGGGTAAGCCTCGTAGGCCTCTATTATGCATACTGGTAGTTCAACACCGGAGATGTTCCACAGTGTCTACCTCTTCTCAAAACACTTCCAGTATATGAGGGAACTCTGCTACATTAAGTTCTCACGACAGAGATGCGTCTGTGCTCAGTTGGAAAGTGTAGGACGTGTCTGGGTAGCAACCAGTAAGTGTCTGATACAAGCCGCTAAGAGGGGATGCGGAGGAAGGTATCTGCTCAGGGAAGCTACTTCAGGTGCGTACTCATTCATAAGAGTGTCTCTCCTTTGAGGATGAAGATAGAACAGGGAACGACTACGGGCACATTAGGTACTGTGAGTAAAGGGCATGCTAAGGCGCTTAAGCCAGCCAAACACATATTGGATGTTCACCACCAGTGCAGATCCGCACTTAGTTTCTGCGTCGAAAACGCATCCTACACTGAGAGGGAAGTGTGCTTTAGGAGGGATTCACTGCAGTGTTACGTCTGTTAAAGAAGGAAGCTTTTGGGACTGACTCTGTGGTAACCCCAATAGGCGCACATAGCTTTCCAGTCTCAGCCGTCTATCCGTTGGACTATAGCAAGTTCTGTTTAAGGGAAACTCCTTCATGCGGAATGTCACTTCGCACAGTGTCTTTCCAGTGGAGGAAAGAAGATAGAACAACGACGGACAGAGAGAACGTTGCAACCCGTGAGTGAAGTACAGTGTAAGGCACCTAAGCCTCTATGATGCATACTGGATGTTCAACACCTGGGATTTTCCACAATGTCTACCACTTCTCAAAACACTTCCAATATAGGAGGGAACTGTGCTACCATAAGTTCTAATGACAGGGATGCATCTGTGCAAGGTTGAAAACTCGAGGATGTGTGTGGGTAGCAAACATGAAGTGTCTCATAAAGGCACCTTAGACTGGATGCGTAGGAGGTATCTGCTCAGGGAAGCTACTTCAGTTTTGTACTCATTCATAACAGTGCTTCTCCTTGGAGGAATGAAGGAAGAACCCGGACGGACTAGGGGCACATTAGGTACTGTGAATAAAGGGCAGGCTATGAACCTTACGCCTGCCAACCACATATTGGATGTTCACCACCAGTGTTGATCCGCACATAGGTTCTGAGTCTAAAACGCTTCCAACACTGAGAGGGAAGTGTGCTTTAGGAGGGATTCACTGCAGTGTTACGTCTGTTAAAGAAGGATGCTTTTGGGACTGACTCTGTGGTAACCGCATTAGGCGCACATAGCTTTCCAGTCTCAGACGTCTAACCGTTAGACTATAGGAAGTTCTGTTTAAGGGAAACTCCTTCATGCGGAATGTCACTTCTCACAGTGTCTTTGCAGTGGAGAAAAGAAGATAGAACAAGGACGGACAGAGAGAACGATGCAAACCGTGATTGAAGTACAGGGTAAGCCTCGTAGGCCTCTATTATGCATACTGGTAGTTCAACACCGGAGATGTTCCACAGTGTCTACCTCTTCTCAAAACACTTCCAGTATATGAGGGAACTCTGCTACATTAAGTTCTCACGACAGAGATGCGTCTGTGCTCAGTTGGAAAGTGTAGGACGTGTCTGGGTAGCAACCAGTAAGTGTCTGATACAAGCCGCTAAGAGGGGATGCGGAGGAAGGTATCTGCTCAGGGAAGCTACTTCAGGTGCGTACTCATTCATAACAGTGTCTCTCCTTTGAGGATGAAGATAGAACAGGGAACGACTACGGGCACATTAGGTACTGTGAGTAAAGGGCATGCTAAGGCGCTTAAGCCTGCCAAACACATATTGGATGTTCACCACCAGTGCAGATCCGCACTTAGTTTCTGCGTCGAAAACGCTTCCTACACTGAGAGGGAAGTGTGCTTTAGGAGGGATTCACTGCAGTGTTACGTCTGTTAAAGAAGGAAGCTTTTGGACTGACTCTGTGGTAACCGCATTAGGCGCACATAGCTTTCCAGTCTCAGCCGTCTATCCGTTGGACTATAGCAAGTTCTGTTTAAGGGAAACTCCTTCATGCGTAATGTCACTTCGCACAGTGTCTTTCCAGTGGAGGAAAGAAGATAGAACAACGACGGACAGAGAGAACGTTGCAACCCGTGAGTGAAGTACAGTTTAAGGCACCTAAGGCTCTATGATGCATACTGGATGTTCAACACCTGGGATTTTCCACAATGTCTACCACTTCTCAAAACACTTCCAATATAGGAGGGAACTGTGCTACCATAAGTTCTAATGACAGGGATGCATCTGTGCAAGGTTGAAAACTCGAGGATGTGTCTGGGTAGCAAACATGAAGTGTCTCATAAAGGCACCTTAGACTGGATGCGTAGGAGGTATCTGCTCAGGGAAGCTACTTCAGTTTTGTACTCATTCATAACAGTGCTTCTCCTTGGAGGAATGAAGGAAGAACCCGGACGGACTAGGGGCACATTAGGTACTGTGAATAAAGGGCAGGCTATGAACCTTACGCCTGCCAACCACATATTGGATGTTCACCACCAGTGTTGATCCGCACATAGGTTCTGCGTCTAAAACGCTTCCAACACTGAGAGGGAAGTGTGCTTTAGGAGGGATTCACTGCAGTGTTACGTCTGTTAAAGAAGGATGCTTTTGGGACTGACTCTGTGGTAACCGCATTAGGCGCACATAGCTTTCCAGTCTCAGACGTCTAACCGTTAGACTATAGGAAATTCTGTTTAAGGGAAACTCCTTCATGCGCAATGTCACTTCTCACAGTGTCTTTGCAGTGGAGAAAAGAAGATAGAACAAGGACGGACAGAGAGAACGATGCAAACCGTGATTGAAGTACAGGGTAAGCCTCGTAGGCCTCTATTATGCATACTGGTAGTTCAACACCGGAGATGTTCCACAGTGTCTACCTCTTCTCAAAACACTTCCAGTATATGAGAAAACTCTGCTACATTAAGTTCTCACGACAGAGATGCGTCTGTGCTCAGTTGGAAAGTGTAGGACGTGTCTGGGTAGCAACCAGTAAGTGTCTGATACACCGCTAAGAGGGGATGCGGAGGAAGGTATCTGCTCAGGGAAGCTACTTCAGGTGAGTACTCATTCATAACAGTGTCTCTCCTTTGAGGATGAAGATAGAACAGGGAACGACTACGGGCACATTAGGTACTGTGAGTAAAGGGCATGCTAAGGCGCTTAAGCCTGCCAAACACATATTGGTTGTTCACCACCAGTGCAGTTCCGCACTTAGTTTCTGCGTCGAAAACGCTTCCTACAGTGAGAGGGAAGTGTGCTTTAGGAGGGATACACTGCAGTGATACGTCTGTTAAAGAAGGAAGCTTTTGGGACTGACTCTGTGGTAACCCCAATAGGCGCACATAGCTTTCCAGTCTCAGCCGTCTATCCGTTGGACTATAGCAAGTTCTGTTTAAGGGAAACTCCTTCATGCGGAATGTCACTTCTCACAGTGTCTTTCCAGTGGAGGAAAGAAGATAGAACAACGACGGACAGAGAGAACGTTGCAACCCGTGAGTGAAGTACAGGGTAAGGCACCTAATCCTCTATGATGCATACTGGATGTTCAACACCTGGGATTTTCCACAATGTCTACCACTTCTCAAAACACTTCCAATATAGGAGGGAACTGTGCTACCGTAAGTTCTAATGACAGGGATGCATCTGTGCAAGTTTGAAAACTCGAGGATGTGTCTGGGTATCAAACATGAAGTGTCTCATAAAGGCACCTTAGACTGGATGCGTAGGAGGTATCTGCTCAGGGAAGCTACTTCAGTTTTGTACACATTCATAACAGTGCTTCTCCTTGGAGGAATGAAGGAAGCACACGGACGGACTAGGGGCACAGTAGGTACTGTGAATAAAGGGCAGGCTATGAACCTTACGCCTGCCAACCACATATTGGATGTTCACCACCAGTGTTGATCCGCACATAGGTTCTGCGTCTAAAACGCTTCCATCACTGAGAGGGAAGTGTGCTTTAGGAGGGATTCACTGCAGTGTTACGTCTGTTAAAGAAGGATGCTTTTGGGACTGACTCTGTGGTAACCGCATTAGGCGCACATAGCTTTCCAGTCTCAGACGTCTACCGTTAGACTATAGGAAGTTCTGTTTAAGGGAAACTCCTTCATGCGGAATGTCACTTCTCACAGTGTCTTTGCAGTGGAGAAAAGAAGATAGAACAAGGACGGACAGAGAGAACGATGCAAACCGTGATTGAAGTACAGGGTAAGCCTCGTAGGCCTCTATTATGCATACTGGTAGTTCAACACCGGAGATGTTCCACAGTGTCTACCTCTTCTCAAAACACTTCCAGTATATGAGGGAACTCTGCTACATTAAGTTCTCACGACAGAGATGCGTCTGTGCTCAGTTGGAAAGTGTAGGACGTGTCTGGGTAGCAACCAATAAGTGTCTGATACAAGCCGCTAAGAGGGGATGCGGAGGAAGGTATCTGCTCAGGGAAGCTACTTCAGGTGCGTACTCATTCATAACAGTGTCTCTCCTTTGAGGATGAAGATAGAACAGGGAACGACTACGGGCACATTAGGTACTGTGAGTAAAGGGCATGCTAAGGCGCTTAAGCCTGCCAAACACATATTGGATGTTCACCACCAGTGCAGTTCCGCACTTAGTTTCTGCGTCGAAAACGCTTCCTACACTGAGAGGGAAGTGTGCTTTAGGAGGGATTCACTGCAGTGTTACGTCTGTTAAAGAAGGATGCTTTTGGGACTGACTCTGTGGTAACCGCATTAGGCGCACATAGCTTTCCAGTCTCAGACGTCTAACCGTTAGACTATAGGAAGTTCTGTTTAAGGGAAACTCCTTCATGCGGAATGTCACTTCTCACAGTGTCTTTGCAGTGGAGAAAAGAAGATAGAACAAGGACGGACAGAGAGAACGATGCAAACCGTGATTGAAGTACAGGGTAAGCCTCGTAGGCCTCTATTATGCATACTGGTAGTTCAACACCGGAGATGTTCCACAGTGTCTACCTCTTCTCAAAACACTTCCAGTATATGAGAAAACTCAGCTACATTAAGTTCTCACGACAGAGATGCGTCTGTGCTCAGTTGGAAAGTGTAGGACGTGTCTGGGTAGCAACCAGTAAGTGTCTGATACAAGCCGCTAAGAGGGGATGCGGAGGAAGGTATCTGCTCAGGGAATCTACTTCAGGTGCGTACTCATTCATAACAGTGTCTCTCCTTTGAGGATGAAGATAGAACAGGGAACGACTACGGGCACATTAGGTACTGTGAGTAAAGGCATGCTAAGGCGCTTAAGCCTGCCAAACACATATTGGATGTTCACCACCAGTGCCGTTCCGCACTTAGTTTCTGCGTCGATAACGCTTCCTACACTGAGAGGGAAGTGTGCTTTAGGAGGGATTCACTGCAGTGTTACGTCTGTTAAAGAAGGAAGCTTTTGGGACTGACTCTGTGGTAACCCCAATAGGCGCACATAGCTTTCCAGTCTCAGCAGTCTATCCGTTGGACTATAGCAAGTTCTGTTTAAGGGAAACTCCTTCATGCGGAATGTCACTTCTCACAGTGTCTTTGCAGTGGAGGAAAGAAGATAGAACAACGACGGACAGAGAGAACGTTGCAACCCGTGAGTGAAGTACAGGGTAAGGCACCTAAGCCTCTATGATGCATACTGGATGTTCAACACCTGGGATTTTCCACAATGTCTACCACTTCTCAAAACACTTCCAATATAGGAGGGAACTGTGCTACCGTAAGTTCTAATGACAGGGATGCATCTGTGCAAGGTTGAAAACTCGAGGATGTGTCTGGGTAGCAAACATGAAGTGTCTCATAAAGGCACCTTAGACTGGATGCGTAGTAGGTATCTGCTAGGGAAGCTACTTCAGTTTTGTACTCATTCATAACAGTGCTTCTACTTGTAGGAATGAAGGAAGAACACGGACGGACTAGGGGCACATTAGGTACTGTGAATAAAGGGCAGGCTATGAACCTTACGCCTGCCAACCACATATTGGATGTTCACCACCAGTGTTGATCCGCACATAGGTTCTGCATCTAAAACGCTTCCAACACTGAGAGGGAAGTGTGCTTTAGGAGGGATTCACTGCAGTGTTACGTCTGTTAAAGAAGGATGCTTTTGGGACTGACTCTGTGGTAACCGCATTAGGCGCACATAGCTTTCCAGTCTCAGACGTCTAACCGTTAGACTATAGGAAGTTCTGTTTAAGGGAAACTCCTTCATGCGGAATGTCACTTCTCACAGTGTCTTTGCAGTCGAGAGAAGAAGATAGAACAAGGACGGACAGAGAGAACGATGCAAACCGTGATTGAAGTACAGGGTAAGCCTCGTAGGCCTCTATTATGCATACTGGTAGTTCAACACCGGAGATGTTCCACAGTGTCTACCTCTTCTCAAAACACTTCCAGTATATGAGGGAACTCTGCTACATTAAGTTCTCACGACAGAGATGCATCTGTGCTCAGTTGGAAAGTGTAGGACGTGTCTGGGTAGCAACCAGTAAGTGTCTGATACAAGCCGCTAAGAGGGGATGCGGAGGAAGGTATCTGCTCAGGGAAGCTACTTCAGGTGCGTACTCATTCATAAGAGTGTCTCTCCTTTGAGGATGAAGATAGAACAGGGAACTACTACGGGCACAAGAGGTACTGTGAGTAAAGGGCATGCTAAGGCGCTTAAGCCAGCCAAACACATATTGGATGTTCACCACCAGTGCAGATCCGCACTTCGTTTCTGCGTCGAAAACGCTTCCTACAGTGAGAGGGAAGTGTGCTTTAGGAGGGATTCAATGCAGTGTTACGTCTGTTAAGGAAGGATGCTTTTGGGACTGACTCTGTGGTAACCGCATTAGGCGCACATAGCTTTCCAGTCTCAGACGTCTAACCGTTAGACTATAGGAAGTTCTGTTTAAGGGAAACTCCTTCATGCGGAATGTCACTTCTCACAGTGTCTTTGCAGTGTAGAAAAGAAGATAGAACAAGGACGGACAGAGAGAACGATGCAAACCGTGATTGAAGTACAGGGTAAGCCTCGTAGGCCTCTATTATGCATACTGGTAGTTCAACACCGGAGATGTTCCACAGTGTCTACCTCTTCTCAAAACACTTCCGGTATATGAGGGAACTCTGCTACATTAAGTTCTCACGACAGAGATGCGTCTGTGCTCAGTTGGAAAGTGTAGGACGTGTCTGGGTAGCAACCAGTAAGTGTCTGATACAAGCCGCTAAGAGGGGATGCGGAGGAAGGTATCTGCTCAGGGAAGCTACTTCAGGTGCGTACTCATTCATAACAGTGTCTCTCCTTTGAGGATGAAGATAGAACAGGGAACGACTACGGGCACATTAGGTGCTGTGTGTAAAGGGCATGCTAAGGCGCTTAAGCCTGCCAAACACATATTGGATGTTCACCACCAGTGCAGATCCGCACTTAGTTTCTGCGTCGAAAATGCTTCCTACACTGAGAGGGAAGTGTGCTTTAGGAGGGATTCACTGCAGTGTTACGTCTGTTAAAGAAGGAAGCTTTTGGGACTGACTCTGTGGTAACCCCAATAGGCACACATAGCTTTCCAGTCTCAGCCGTCTATCCGTTGGACTATAGCAAGTTCTGTTTAAGGGAAACTCCTTCATGCGGAATGTCACTTCTCACAGTGTCTTTCCAGTGGAGGAAAGAAGATAGAACAACGACGGACAGAGAGAACGTTGCAACCCGTGAGTGAAGTACAGGGTAAGGCACCTAAGCCTCTATGATGAATACTGGATGTTCAACACCTGGGATTTTCCACAATGTCTACCACTTCTCAAAACACTTCCAATATAGGAGGGAACTGTGCTATCGTAAGTTCTAATGACAGGGATGCATCTGTGCAAGGTTGAAAACTCGAGGATGTGTCTGGGTAGCAAACATGAAGTGTCTCATAAAGGCACCTTAGACTGGATGCGTAGTAGGTATCTGCAGGGGAAGCTACTTCAGTTTTGTACTCATTCATAACAGTGCTTCTCCTTGGAGGAATGAAGGAAGAACACGGACGGACTAGGGGCACATTAGGTACTGTGAATAAAGGGCAGGCTATGAACCTTACGCCTGCCAACCACATATTGGATGTTCACCACCAGTGTTGATCCGCACATAGGTTCTGCGTCTAAAACGCTTCCAACACTGAGAGGGAAGTGTGCTTTAGGAGGGATTCACTGCAGTGTTACGTCTGTTAAAGAAGGATGCTTTTGGGACTGACTCTGTGGTAACCGCATTAGGCGCACATAGCTTTCCAGTCTCAGACGTCTAACCGTTAAACTATAGGAAGTTCTGTTTAAGGGAAACTCCTTCATGCGGAATGTCACTTCTCACAGTGTCTTTGCAGTGGAGAAAAGAAGATAGAACAAGGACGGACAGAGAGAACGATGCAAACCGGATTGAAGTACAGGGTAAGCCTCGTAGGCCTCTATTATGCATACTGGTAGTTCAACACCGGAGATGTTCCACAGTGTCTACCTCTTCTCAAAACACTTCCAGTATATGAGGGAACTCTGCTACAATAAGTTCTCACGACAGAGATGCGTCTGTGCTCAGTTGGAAAGTGTAGGACGTGTCTGGGTAGCAACCAGTAAGTGTCTGATACAAGCCGCTAAGAGGGGATGCGGAGGAAGGTATCTGCTCAGGGAAGCTACTTCAGGTGCGTACTCATTCATAACAGTGTCTCTCCTTTGAGGATGAAGATAGAACAGGGAACGACTACGGGCACATTAGGTACTGTGAGTAAAGGGCATGCTAAGGCGCTTAAGCCAGCCAAACACATATTGGATGTTCACCACCAGTGCAGATCCGCACTTAGTTTCTGCGTCGAAAACGCTTCCTACACTGAGAGGGAAGTGTGCTTTAGGAGGGATTCACTGCAGTGTTATGTCTGTTAAAGAAGGATGCTTTTGGGACTGACTCTGTGGTAACCGCATTAGGCGCACATAGCTTTCCAGTCTCAGACGTCTAACCGTTAGACTATAGGAAGTTCTGTTTAAGGGAAACTCCTTCATGCGGAATGTCACTTCTCACAGTGTCTTTGCAGTGGAGAAAAGAAGATAGAACAAGGACGGACAGAGAGAACGATGCAAACCGTGATTGAAGTACAGGGTAAGCCTCGTAGGCCTCTATTATGCATACTGGTCGTTCAACACCGGAGATGTTCCACAGTGTCTACCTCTTCTCAAAACACTTCCGGTATATGAGGGAACTCTGCTACATTAAGTTCTCACGACAGAGATGCGTCTGTGCTCAGTTGGAAAGTGTAGGACGTGTCTGGGTAGCAACCAGTAAGTGTCTGATACAAGCCGCTAAGAGGGGATGCGGAGGAAGGTATCTGCTCAGGGAAGCTACTTCAGGTGCGTACTCATTCATAAGAGTGTCTCTCCTTTGAGGATGAAGATAGAACAGGGAACGACTACGGGCACATTAGGTACTGTGAGTAAAGGGCATGCTAAGGCGCTTAAGCCTGCCAAACACATATTGGATGTTCACCACCAGTGCAGATCCGCACTTAGTTTCTGCGTCGAAAACGCTTCCTACACTGAGAGGGAAGTGTGCTTTAGGAGGGATTCACTGCAGTGTTACGTCTGTTAAAGAAGGAAGCTTTTGGGACTGACTCTGTGGTAACCCCAATAGGCGCACATAGCTTTCCAGTCTCAGCCGTCTATCCGTTGGACTATAGCAAGTTCTGTTTAAGGGAAACTCCTTCATGCGGAATGTCACTTCGCACAGTGTCTTTCCAGTGGAGGAAAGAAGATAGAACAACGACGGACAGAAAGAACGTTGCAACCCGTGAGTGAAGTACAGTGTAAGGCACCTAAGCCTCTATGATGCATACTGGATGTTCAACACCTGGGATTTTCCACAATGTCTACCACTTCTCAAAACACTTCCAATATAGGAGGGAACTGTGCTACCGTAAGTTCTAATGACAGGGATGCATCTGTGCAAGGTTGAAAACTCGAGGATGTGTCTGGGTAGCAAACATGAAGTGTCTCATAAAGGCACCTTAGACTGGATGCGTAGGAGGTATCTGCTAGGGAAGCTACTTCAGTTTTGTACTCATTCATAACAGTGCTTCTCCTTGGAGGAATGAAGGAAGAACACGGACGGACTAGGGGCACATTAGGTACTGTGAATAAAGGGCAGGCTATGAACCTTACGCCTGCCAACCACATATTGGATGTTCACCACCAGTGTTGATCCGCACATAGGTTCTGCGTCTAAAACGCTTCCAACACTGAGAGGGAAGTGTGCTTTAGGAGGGATTCACTGCAGTGTTACGTCTGTTAAAGAAGGATGCTTTTGGGACTGACTCTGTGGTAACCGCATTAGGCGCAATAGCTTTCCAGTCTCAGACGTCTAACCGTTAGACTATAGGAAATTCTGTTTAAGGGAAACTCCTTCATGCGCAATGTCACTTCTCACAGTGTCTTTGCAGTGGAGAAAAGAAGATAGAACAAGGACGGACAGAGAGAACGATGCAAACCGTGATTGAAGTACAGGGTAAGCCTCGTAGGCCTCTATTATGCATACTGGTAGTTCAACACCGGAGATGTTCCACAGTGTCTACCTCTTCTCAAAACACTTCCAGTATATGAGGGAACTCTGCTACATTAAGTTCTCACGACAGAGATGCGTCTGTGCTCAGTTGGAAAGTGTAGGACGTGTCTGGGTAGCAACCAGTAAGTGTCTGATACAAGCCACTAAGAGGGGATGCGGAGGAAGGTATCTGCTCAGGGAAGCTACTTCAGGTGCGTACTCATTCATAACAGTGTCTCTCCTTTGAGGATGAAGATAGAACAGGGAACGACTACGGGCACATTAGGTACTGTGAGTAAAGGGCATGCTAAGGCGCTTAAGCCAGCCAAACACATATTGGATGTTCACCACCAGTGCAGATCCGCACTTAGTTTCTGTGTCGAAAACGCTTCCTACATTGAGAGGGAAGTGTGCTTTAGGAGGGATTCACTGCAATGTTACGTCTGTTAAAGAAGGATGCTTTTGGGATTGACTCTGTGGTAACCGCATTAGGCGCACATAGCTTTCCAGTCTCAGACGTCTAACCGTTAGACTATAGGAAGTTCTGTTTAAGGGAAACTCCTTCATGCGGAATGTCACTTCTCACAGTGTCTTTGCAGTGGAGAAAAGAAGATAGAACAAGGACGGACAGAGAGAACCATGCAAACCGTGATTGAAGTACAGGGTAAGCCTCGTAGGCCTCTATTATGCATACTGGTCGTTCAACACCGGAGATGTTCCACAGTGTCTACCTCTTCTCAAAACACTTCCGGTATATGAGGGAACTCTGCTACATTAAGTTCTCACGACAGAGATGCGTCTGTGCTCAGTTGGAAAGTGTAGGACGTGTCTGGGTAGCAACCAGTAAGTGTCTGATACAAGCCGCTAAGAGGGGATGCGGAGGAAGGTATCTGCTCAGGGAAGCTACTTCAGGTGCGTACTCATTCATAAGAGTGTCTCTCCTTTGAGGATGAAGATAGAACAGGGAACGACTACGGGCACTTTAGGTACTGTGAGTAAAGGGCATGCTAAGGCGCTTAAGCCTGCCAAACACATATTGGATGTTCACCACCAGTGCAGATCCGCACTTAGTTTCTGCGTCGAAAACGCTTCCTACACTGAGAGGGAAGTGTGCTTTAGGAGGGATTCACTGCAGTGTTACGTCTGTTAAAGAAGGAAGCTTTTGGGATTGACTCTGTGGTAACCCCAATAGGCGCACATAGCTTTCCAGTCTCAGCCGTCTATCCGTTGGACTATAGCAAGTTCTGTTTAAGGGAAACTCCTTCATGCGGAATGTCACTTCGCACAGTGTCTTTCCAGTGGAGGAAAGAAGATAGAACAACGACGGACAGAGAGAACGTTGCAACCCGTGAGTGTGGTACAGGGTAAGGCACCTAATCCTCTATGATGCATACTGGATGTTCAACACCTGGGATTTTCCACAATGTCTACCACTTCTCAAAACACTTCCAATATAGGAGGGAACTGTGCTACCGTAAGTTCTAATGACAGGGATGCATCTGTGCAAGTTTGAAAACTCGAGGATGTGTCTGGGTATCAAACATGAAGTGTCTCATAAAGGCACCTTAGACTGGATGCGTAGGAGGTATCTGCTCAGGGAAGCTACTTCAGTTTTGTACTCATTCTTAAAAGTGCTTCTCCTTGGAGGAATGAAGGAAGCACACGGACGTGCTAGGGGCACAGTAGGTACTGTGAATAAAGGGCAGGCTATGAACCTTACGCCTGCCAACCACATATTGGATGTTCACCACCAGTGTTGATCCGCACATAGGTTCTGCGTCTAAAACGCTTCCATCACTGAGAGGGAAGTGTGCTTTAGGAGGGATTCACTGCAGTGTTACGTCTGTTAAAGAAGGATGCTTTTGGGACTGACTCTGTGGTAACCGCATTAGGCGCACATAGCTTTCCAGTCTCAGACGTCTAACCGTTAGACTATAGGAAGTTCTGTTTAAGGAAACTCCTTCATGCGGAATGTCACTTCTCACTGTGACTTTGCAGTGGAGAAAAGAAGATAGAACAAGGACGGACAGAGAGAACGATGCAAACCGTGATTGAAGTACAGGGTAAGCCTCGTAGGCCTCTATTATGCATACTGGTCGTTCAACACCGGAGATGTTCCACAGTGTCTACCTCTTCTCAAAACACTTCCGGTATATGAGGGAACTCTGCTACATTAAGTTCTCACGACAGAGATGCGTCTGTGCTCAGTTGGAAAGTGTAGGACGTGTCTGGGTAGCAACCAGTAAGTGTCTGATACAAGCCGCTAAGAGGGGATGCGGAGGAAGGTATCTGCTCAGGGAAGCTACTTCAGGTGCGTACTCATTCATAAGAGTGTCTCTCCTTTGAGGATGAAGATAGAACAGGGAACGACTACGGGCACTTTAGGTACTGTGAGTAAAGGGCATGCTAAGGCGCTTAAGCCTGCCAAACACATATTGGATGTTCACCACCAGTGCAGATCCGCACTTAGTTTCTGCGTCGAAAACGCTTCCTACACTGAGAGGGAAGTGTGCTTTAGGAGGGATTCACTGCAGTGTTACGTCTGTTAAAGAAGGAAGCTTTTGGGATTGACTCTGTGGTAACCCCAATAGGCGCACATAGCTTTCCAGTCTCAGCCGTCTATCCGTTGGACTATAGCAAGTTCTGTTTAAGGGAAACTCCTTCATGCGGAATGTCACTTCGCACAGTGTCTTTCCAGTGGAGGAAAGAAGATAGAACAACGACGGACAGAGAGAACGTTGCAACCCGTGAGTGTGGTACAGGGTAAGGCACCTAATCCTCTATGATGCATACTGGATGTTCAACACCTGGGATTTTCCACAATGTCTACCACTTCTCAAAACACTTCCAATATAGGAGGGAACTGTGCTACCGTAAGTTCTAATGACAGGGATGCATCTGTGCAAGTTTGAAAACTCGAGGATGTGTCTGGGTATCAAACATGAAGTGTCTCATAAAGGCACCTTAGACTGGATGCGTAGGAGGTATCTGCTCAGGGAAGCTACTTCAGTTTTGTACTCATTCTTAAAAGTGCTTCTCCTTGGAGGAATGAAGGAAGCACACGGACGTGCTAGGGGCACAGTAGGTACTGTGAATAAAGGGCAGGCTATGAACCTTACGCCTGCCAACCACATATTGGATGTTCACCACCAGTGTTGATCCGCACATAGGTTCTGCGTCTAAAACGCTTCCATCACTGAGAGGGAAGTGTGCTTTAGGAGGGATTCACTGCAGTGTTACGTCTGTTAAAGAAGGATGCTTTTGGGACTGACTCTGTGGTAACCGCATTAGGCGCACATAGCTTTCCAGTCTCAGACGTCTAACCGTTAGACTATAGGAAGTTCTGTTTAAGGAAACTCCTTCATGCGGAATGTCACTTCTCACTGTGACTTTGCAGTGGAGAAAAGAAGATAGAACAAGGACGGACAGAGAGAACGATGCAAACCGTGATTGAAGTACAGGGTAAGCCTCGTAGGCCTCTATTATGCATACTGGTAGATCAACACCGGAGATGTTCCACAGTGTCTACCTCTTCTCAAAACACTTCCAGTATATGAGGGAACTCTGCTACATTAAGTTCTCGCGACAGAGATGCGTCTGTGCTCAGTTGGAAAGTGTAGGACGTGTCTGGGTAGCAACCAGTAAGTGTCTGATACAAGCCACTAAGAGGGGATGCGGAGGAAGGTATCTGCTCAGGGAAGCTACTTCAGGTGCGTACTCATTCATAACAGTGTCTCTCCTTTGAGGATGAAGATAGAACAGGGATCGACTACGGGCACATTAGGTACTGTGAGTAAAGGGCATGCTAAGGCGCTTAAGCCTGCCAAACACATATTGGATGTTCACCACCAGTGCAGATCCGCACTTAGTTTCAGCGTCGAAAACGGTTCCTACTCTGAGAGGGAAGTGTGCTTTAGGAGGGATTCACTGCAGTGTTACGTCTGTTAAAGAAGGAGGTTTTGGGACTGACTCTGTGTTAACCCCAATAGGCGCACATAGCTTTCCAGTCTCAGCCGTCTATCCGTTGGACTATAGCAAGTTCTGTTTAAGGGAAACTCCTTCATGCGGAATGTCACTTCTCACAGTGTCTTTCCAGTGGAGGAAAGAAGATTGAACAACGACGGACAGAGAGAACGTTGCAACCCGTGAGTGAAGTACAGGGTAAGGCACCTAAGCCTCTATCATGCATACTGGATGTTCAACACCTGGGATTTTCCACAATGTCTACCACTTCTCAAAACACTTCCAATATAGGAGGGAACTGTGCTACCCTAAGTTCTAATGACAGGGATGCATCTGTGCAAGTTTGAAAACTCGAGGATGTGTCTGGGTAGCATACATGAAGTGTCTCATAAAGGCACCTTAGACTGGATGCGTAGGAGGTATCTGCTCAGGGAAGCTACTTCAGTTTTGTACTAATTCATAACAGTGCTTCTCCTTGGAGGAATGAAGGAAGAACACGGACGGACTAGGGGCACAGTAGGTACTGTGAATAAAGGGCAGGCTATGAACCTTACGCCTGCCAACCACATATTGGATGTTCACCACCAGTGTTGATCCGCACATAGGTTCTGCGTCTAAAACGCTTCCAACACTGAGAGGGAAGTGTGCTTTAGGAGGGATTCACTGCAGTGTTACGTCTGTTAAAGAAGGATGCTTTTGGGACTGACTCTGTGGTAACCGCATTAGGCGCACATAGCTTTCCAGTCTCAGACGTCTAACCGTTAGACTATAGGAAGTTCTGTTTAAGGGAAACTCCTTCATGCGGAATGTCACTTCTCACAGTGTCTTTGCAGTGGAGAAAAGAAGATAGAACAAGGACGGACAGAGAGAACGATGCAAACCGTGATTGAAGTACAGGGTAAGCCTCGTAGGCCTCTATTATGCATACTGGTAGTTCAACACCGGACATGTTCCACAGTGTCTACCTCTTCTCAAAACACTTCCAGTATATGAGGGAACTCTGCTACATTAAGTTCTCGCGACAGAGATGCGTCTGTGCTCAGTTGGAAAGTGTAGGACCTGTCTGGGTAGCAACCAGTAAGTGTCTGATACAGGCCCCTAAGAGGGGATGCGGAGGAAGGTATCTGCTCAGGGAAGCTACTTCAGGTGCGTACTCATTCATAAGAGTGTCTCTCCTTTGAGGATGAAGATAGAACAGGGAACGACTACGGGCACATTAGGTACTGTGAGTAAAGGGCATGCTAAGGCGCTTAAGCCTGCCAAACACATATTGGATGTTCTCCACCAGTGCAGATCCGCACTTAGTTTCTGTGTCGAAAATGCTTCCTACACTGAGAGGGAAGTGTGCTTTAGGAGGGATTCACTGCAGTGTTACGTCTGTTAAAGAAGGAAGCTTTTGGGACTGACTCTGTGGTAACCCCAATAGGCGCACATAGCTTTCCAGTCTCAGACGTCTATCCGTTGGACTATAGCAAGTTCTGTTTAAGGGAAACTCCTTCATGCGGAATGTCACTTCTCACAGTGTCTTTCCAGTGGAGGAGAGAAGATAGAACAACGACGGACAGAGAGAACGTTGCAACCCGTGAGTGAAGTACAGGGTAAGGCACCTAAGCCTCTATGATGCATACTGGATGTTCAATACCTGGGATTTTCCACAATGTCTACCACTTCTCAAAACACAACCAATATAGGAGGGAACTGTGCTACCGTAAGTTCTAATGACAGGGATGCATCTGTGCAAGTTTGAAAACTCGAGAATGTGTCTGGGTAGCAAACATGAAGTGTCTCATAAAGGCACCTTAGACTGGATGCGTAGGAGGTATCTGCTCAGGGAAGCTATTTCAGTTTTGTACTCATTCATAACAGTGCTTCTCCTTGGAGGAATGAAGGAAGAACACGGACGGACTAGGGGCACAGTAGGTACTGTGAATAAAGGGCAGGCTATGAACCTTACGCCTGCCAACCGCATATTGGATGTTCACCACCAGTGTTGATCCGCACATAGGTTCTGCGTCTAAAACGCTTCCAACACTGAGAGGGAAGTGTGCTTTAGGAGGGATTCACTGCAGTGTTACGTCTGTTAAAGAAGGATGCTTTTGGGACTGACTCTGTGGTAACCGCATTAGGCGCACATAGCTTTCCAGTCTCAGACGTCTAACCGTTAGACTATAGGAAGTTCTGTTTAAGGGAAACTCCTTCATGCGGAATGTCAATTCTCACAGTGTCTTTGCAGTGGAGAAAAGAAGATAGAACAAGGACGGACAGAGAGAACGATGCAAACCGTGATTGAAGTACAGGGTAAGCCTCGTAGGCCTCTATTATGCATACTGGTAGTTCAACACCGGAGATGTTCCACAGTGTCTACCTCTTCTCAAAACACTTCCAGTATATCAGAGAACTCTGCTACATTAAGTTCTCACGACAGAGATGCGTCTGTACTCAGTTGGAAAGTGTAGGACGTGTCTGGGTAGCAACCAGTAAGTGTCTGATACAAGCCGCTAAGAGGGGATGCGGAGGAAGGTATCTGCTCAGGGAAGCTACTTCAGGTGCGTACTCATTCATAACAGTGTCTCTCCTTTGAGGATGAAGATAGAACAGGGAACGACTACGGGCACATTAGGTACTGTGAGTAAAGGGCATGCTAAGGCGCTTAAGCCTGCCAAACACATATTGGATGTTCACCACCAGTGCAGATCCGCACTTAGTTTCTGCGTCGAAAACGCTTCCTACACTGAGAGGGAAGTGTGCTTTAGGAGGGATTCACTGCAGTGTTACGTCTGTTAAAGAAGGATGCTTTTGGGACTGACTCTGTGGTAACCCCAATAGGCGCACATAGCTTTCCAGTCTCAGCCGTCTATCCGATGGACTATAGCAAGTTCTGTTTAAGGGAAACTCCTTCATGCGGAATGTCACTTCTCACAGTGTCTTTCCAGTGGAGGAAAGAAGATAGAACAACGACGGACAGAGAGAACGTTGCAACCCGTGAGTGAAGTACAGGGTAAGGCACCTAAGCCTCTATGATGCATACTGGATGTTCAATACCTGGGATTTTCCACAATGTCTACCACTTCTCAAAACACAACCAATATAGGAGGGAACTGTGCTACCGTAAGTTCTAATGACAGGGATGCATCTGTGCAAGTTTGAAAACTCGAGGATGTGTCTGGGTAGCAAACATGAAGTGTCTCATAAAGGCACCTTAGACTGGATGCGTAGGATGTATCTGCTCAGGGAAGCTATTTCAGTTTTGTACTCATTCATAACAGTGCTTCTCCTTGGAGGAATGAAGGAAGCACACGGACGGACTAGGGGCACAGTAGGTACTGTGAATAAAGGGCAGGCTATGAACCTTACACCTGCCAACCACATATTGGATGTTCACCACCAGTGTTGATCCGCACATAGGTTCTGCGTCTAAAACGCTTCCAACACTGAGAGGGAAGTGTGCTTTAGGAGGGATTCACTGCAGTGTTACGTCTGTTAAAGAAGGATGCTTTTGGGACTGACTCTGTGGTAACCGCATTAGGCGCACATAGCTTTCCAGTCTCAGACGTTTAATCGTTAGACTATAGGAAATTGTGTTTAAGGAAACTCCTTCATGTGGAATGTCACTTCTCACAGTGTCTTTGCAGTGGAGAAAAGAAGATAGAACAAGGACGGACAGAGAGAGCGATGCAAACCGTGATTGAAGTACAGGGTAAGCCTCGTAGGCCTCTATTATGCATACTGGTAGTTCAACACCGGAGATGTTCCACAGTGTCCACCTCTTCTCAAAACACTTCCAGTATATGAGAAAACTCTGCTACATTAAGTTCTCACGACAGAGATGCGTCTGTGCTCAGTTGGAAAGTGTAGGACGTGTCTGGGTAGCAACCAGTAAGTGTCTGATACAAGCCGCTAAGAGGGGATGCGGAGGAAGGTATCTGCTCAGGGAATCTACTTCAGGTGCGTACTCATTCATAACAGTGTCTCTCCTTTGAGGATGAAGATAGAACAGGGAACGACTACGGGCACATTAGGTACTGTGAGTAAAGGGCATGCTAAGGCGCTTAAGCCTGCCAAACACATATTGGATGTTCACCACCAGTGCAGTTCCGCACTTAGTTTCTGCGTCGATAACGCTTCCTACACTGAGAGGGAAGTGTGTTTTAGGAGGGATTCACTGCAGTGTTACGTCTGTTAAAGAAGGAAGCTTTTGGGACTGACTCTGTGGTAACCCCAATAGGCGCACATAGCTTTCCAGTCTCAGCCGTCTATCCGTTGGACTATAGCAAGTTCTGTTTAAGGGAAACTCCTTCATGCGGAATGTCACTTCTCACAGTGTCTTTGCAGTGGAGGAAAGAAGATAGAACAACGACGGACAGAGAGAACGTTGCAACCCGTGAGTGAAGTACAGGGTAAGGCACCTAAGCCTCTATGATGCATACTGGATGTTCAACACCTGGGATTTTCCACAATGTCTACCACTTCTCAAAACACTTCCAATATAGGAGGGAACTGTGCTACCGTAAGTTCTAATGACAGGGATGCATCTGTGCAAGGTTGAAAACTCGAGGATGTGTCTGGGTAGCAAACATGAAGTGTCTCATAAAGGCACCTTAGACTGGATGCGTAGGAGGTATCTGCTCAGGAAAGCTACTTCAGTTTTTAACTCATTCATAACAGTGCTTCTCCTTGGAGGAATGAAGGAAGAACACGGACGGACTAGGGGCACATTAGGTACTGTGAATAAAGGGCAGGCTATGAACCTTACGCCTGCCAACCACATATTGGATGTTCACCACCAGTGTTGATCCGCACATAGGTTCTGCGTCTAAAACGCTTCCAACACTGAGAGGGAAGTGTGCTTTAGGAGGGATTCACTGCAGTGTTACGTCTGTTAAAGAAGGATGCTTTTGGGACTGACTCTGTGGTAACCGCATTAGGCGCACATAGCTTTCCAGTCTCAGACGTCTAACCGTTAGACTATAGGAAGTTCTGTTTAAGGGAAACTCCTTCATGCGGAATGTCACTTCTCACAGTGTCTTTGCAGTGGAGAAAAGAGATAGAACAAGGACGGACAGAGAGAACGATGCAAACCGTGATTGAAGTACAGGGTAAGCCTCGTAGGCCTCTATTATGCATACTGGTAGTTCAACACCGGAGATGTTCCACAGTGTCTACCTCTTCTCAAAACACTTGCAGTATATGAGGGAACTCTGCTACATTAAATTCTCACGACAGAGATGCGTCTGTGCTCAGTTGGAAAGTGTAGGACGTGTCTGGGTAGCAACCAGTAAGTGTCTGATACAAGCCGCTAAGAGGGGATGCGGAGGAAGGTATCTGCTCAGGGAAGCTACTTCAGGTGCGTACTCATTCATAACAGTGTCTCTCCTTTGAGGATGAAGATAGAACAGGGAACGACTACGGGCACATTAGGTACTGTGAGTAAAGGGCATGCTAAGGCGCTTAAGCCTGCCAAACACATATTGGATGTTCACCACCAATGCAGATCCGCACTTAGTTTCTGCGTCGAAAACGCTTCCTACACTGAGAGGGAAGTGTGCTTTAGGAGGGATTCACTGCAGTGTTACGTCTGTTAAAGAAGGATGCTTTTGGGACTGACTCTGTGGTAACCGCATTAGGCGCACATAGCTTTCCAGTCTCAGACGTCTAACCGTTAGACTATAGGAAGTTCTGTTTAAGGGAAACTCCTTCATGCGGAATGTCACTTCTCACAGTGTCTTTGCAGTGGAGAAAAGAAGATAGAACAAGGACGGACAGAGAGAACGATGCAAACCGTGATTGAAGTACAGGGTAAGCCTCGTAGGCCTCTATTATGCATACTGGTAGTTCAACACCGGAGATGTTCCACAGTGTCTACTTCTTCTCAAAACACTTCCAGTATATGAGAGAACTCTGCTACATCAAGTTCTCGCGATAGAAATGCGTCTGTACTCAGTTGGAAAGTGTAGGACGTGTCTGGGTAGCAACCCGTAAGAATCTGATACAAGCCACTAAGAGGGGATGCGGAGGAAGGTATCTGCTCAGGGAAGCTACTTCAGGTGCGTACTCATTCATAACAGTGTCTCTCCTTTGAGGATGAAGATAGAACAGGGAACGACTACGGGCACATTAGGTACTGTGAGTAAAGGGCATGCTAAGGCGCTTAAGCCTGCCAAACACATATTGGTTGTTCACCACCAGTGCAGTTCCGCACTTAGTTTCTGCGTCGAAAACGCTTCCTACAGTGAGAGGGAAGTGTGCTTTAGGAGGGATACACTGCAGTGATACGTCTGTTAAAGAAGGAAGCTTTTGGGACTGACTCTGTGGTAACCCCAATAGGCGCACATAGCTTTCCAGTCTCAGCCGTCTATCCGTTGGACTATAGCAAGTTCTGTTTAAGGGAAACTCCTTCATGCGGAATGTCACTTCTCACAGTGTCTTTCCAGTGGAGGAAAGAAGATAGAACAACGACGGACAGAGAGAACGTTGCAACCCGTGAGTGAAGTACAGGGTAAGGCACCTAATCCTCTATGATGCATACTGGATGTTCAACACCTGGGATTTTCCACAATGTCTACCACTTCTCAAAACACTTCCAATATAGGAGGGAACTGTGCTACCGTAAGTTCTAATGACAGGGATGCATCTGTGCAAGTTTGAAAACTCGAGGATGTGTCTGGGTATCAAACATGAAGTGTCTCATAAAGGCACCTTAGACTGGATGCGTAGGAGGTATCTGCTCAGGGAAGCTACTTCAGTTTTGTACACATTCATAACAGTGCTTCTCCTTGGAGGAATGAAGGAAGCACACGGACGGACTAGGGGCACAGTAGGTACTGTGAATAAAGGGCAGGCTATGAACCTTACGCCTGCCAACCACATATTGGATGTTCACCACCAGTGTTGATCCGCACATAGGTTCTGCGTCTAAAACGCTTCCATCACTGAGAGGGAAGTGTGCTTTAGGAGGGATTCACTGCAGTGTTACGTCTGTTAAAGAAGGATGCTTTTGGGACTGACTCTGTGGTAACCGCATTAGGCGCACATAGCTTTCCAGTCTCAGACGTCTACCGTTAGACTATAGGAAGTTCTGTTTAAGGGAAACTCCTTCATGCGGAATGTCACTTCTCACAGTGTCTTTGTAGTGGAGAAAAGAAGATAGAACAAGGACGGACAGAGAGAACGATGCAAACCGTGATTGAAGTACAGGGTAAGCCTCGTAGGCCTCTATTATGCATACTGGTAGTTCAACACCGGAGATGTTCCACAGTGTCTACCTCTTCTCAAAACACTTCCAGTATATGAGGGAACTCTGCTACATTAAGTTCTCACGACAGAGATGCGTCTGTGCTCAGTTGGAAAGTGTAGGACGTGTCTGGGTAGCAACCAATAAGTGTCTGATACAAGCCGCTAAGAGGGGATGCGGAGGAAGGTATCTGCTCAGGGAAGCTACTTCAGGTGCGTACTCATTCATAAGAGTGTCTCTCCTTTGAGGATGAAGATAGAACAGGGAACGACTACGGGCACAAGACGTACTGTGAGTAAAGGGCATGCTAAGGCGCTTAAGCCAGCCAAACACATATTGGATGTTCACCACCAGTGCAGATCCGCACTTAGTTTCTGTGTCGAAAACGCTTCCTACACTGAGAGGGAAGTGTGCTTTAGGAGGGATTCAATGCAGTGTTACGTCTGTTAAAGAAGGATGCTTTTGGGACTGACTCTGTGGAAACCGCATTAGGCGCACATAGCTTTCCAGTCTCAGACGTCTAACCGTTAGACTATAGGAAGTTCTGTTTAAGGGAAACTCCTTCATGCGGAATGTCACTTCTCACAGTGTCTTTGCAGTGGAGAAAAGAAGATAGAACAAGGACGGACAGAGAGAACGATGCAAACCGTGATTGAAGTACAGGGTAAGCCTCGTAGGCCTCTATTATGCATACTGGTAGTTCAACACCGGAGATGTTCCACAGTGTCTACCTCTTCTCAAAACACTTCCAGTATATGAGGGAACTCTGCTACATTAAGTTCTCACGACAGAGATGCGTCTGTGCTCAGTTGGAAAGTGTAGGACGTGTCTGGGTAGCAACCAGTAAGTGTCTGATACAAGCCGCTAAGAGGGGATGCGGAGGAAGGTATCTGCTCAGGGAATCTACTTCAGGTGCGTACTCATTCATAACAGTGTCTCTCCTTTGAGGATGAAGATAGAACAGGGAACGACTACGGGCACATTAGGTACTGTGTGTAAAGGGCATTCTAAGGCGCTTAAGCCTGCCAAACACATATTGGATGTTCACCACCAGTGCAGATCCGCACTTAGTTTCTGCGTCGAAAACGCTTCCTACACTGAGAGGGAAGTGTGCTTTAGGAGGGATTCACTGCAGTGTTACGTCTGTTAAAGAAGGAAGCTTTTGGGACTGACTCTGTGGTAACCCCAATAGGCGCACATAGCTTTCCAGTCTCAGCCGTCTATCCGTTGGACTATAGCAAGTTCTGTTTAAGGGAAACTCCTTCATGCGGAATGTCACTTCGCACAGTGTCTTTCCAGTGGAGGAAAGAAGATAGAACAACGACGGACAGAGAGAACGTTGCAACCCGTGAGTGAAGTACATTGTAAGGCACCTAAGCCTCTATGATGCATACTGGATGTTCAACACCTGGGATTTTCCACAATGTCTACCACTTCTCAAAACACTTCCAATATAGGAGGGAACTGTGCTACCGTAAGTTCTAATGACAGGGATGCATCTGTGCAAGGTTGAAAACTCGAGGATGTGTCTGGGTAGCAAACATGAAGTGTCTCATAAAGGCACCTTAGACTGGATGCGTAGGAGGTATCTGCTCAGGGAAGCTACTTCAGTTTTGTACTCATTCATAACAGTGCTTCTCCTTGGAGGAATGAAGGAAGAACCCGGACGGACTAGGGGCACATTAGGTACTGTGAATAAAGGGCAGGCTATGAACCTTACGCCTGCCAACCACATATTGGATGTTCACCACCAGTGTTGATCCGCACATAGGTTCTGCGTCTAAAACGCTTCCAACACTGAGAGGGAAGTGTGCTTTAGGAGGGATTCACTGCAGTGTTACGTCTGTTAAAGAAGGATGCTTTTGGGACTGACTCTGTGGTAACCGCATTAGGCGCACATAGCTTTCCAGTCTCAGACGTCTAACCGTTAGACTATAGGAAGTTCTGTTTAAGGGAAACTCCTTCATGCGGAATGTCACTTCTCACAGTGTCTTTGCAGTGGAGAAAAGAAGATAGAACAAGGACGGACAGAGAGAATGATGCAAACCGTGATTGAAGTACAGGGTAAGCCTCGTAGGCCTCTATTATGCATACTGGTAGTTCAACACCGGAGATGTTCCACAGTGTCTACCTCTTCTCAAAACACTTCCAGTATATGAGGGAACTCTGCTACATTAAGTTCTCACGACAGAGATGCGTCGGTGCTCAGTTGGAAAGTGTAGGACGTGTCTGGGTAGCAACCAGTAAGTGTCTGATACAAGCCGCTAAGAGGGGATGCGGAGGAAGGTATCTGCTCAGGGAAGCTACTTCAGGTGCGTACTCATTCATAACAGTGTCTCTCCTTTGAGGATGAAGATAGAACAGGGAACGACTACGGGCACATTAGGTACTGTGAGTAAAGGGCATGCTAAGGCGCTTAAGCCTGCCAAACACATATTGGATGTTCACCACCAGTGCAGATCCGCACTTAGTTTCTGCGTCGAAAACGCTTCCTACACTGAGAGGGAAGTGTGCTTTAGGAGGGATTCACTGCAGTGTTACGTCTGTTAAAGAAGGAAGCTTTTGGACTGACTCTGTGGTAACCGCATTAGGCGCACATAGCTTTCCAGTCTCAGACGTCTAACCGTTAGACTATAGGAAGTTCTGTTTAAGGGAAACTCCTTCATGCGGAATGTCACTTCTCATAGTGTCTTTGCAGTGGAGAAAAGAAGATAGAACAAGGACGGACAGAGAGAACGATGCAAACCGTGATTGAAGTACAGGGTATGCCTCGTAGGCCTCTATTATGCATACTGGTAGTTCAAAACCGGAGATGTTCCACAGTGTCTACCTCTTCTCAAAACACTTCCAGTATATGAGGGAACTCTGCTACATTAAGTTCTCACGACAGAGATGCGTCTGTGCTCAGTTGGAAAGTGTAGGACGTGTCTGGGTAGCAACCAGTAAGTGTCTGATACAAGCCGCTAAGAGGGGATGCGGAGGAAGGTATCTGCTCAGGGAAGCTACTTCAGGTGCGTACTCATTCATAACAGTGTCTCTCCTTTGAGGATGAAGATAGAACAGGGAACGACTACGGGCACATTAGGTACTGTGAGTAAAGGGCATGCTAAGGCGCTTAAGCCTGCCAAACACATATTGGATGTTCACCACCAGTGCAGATCCGCACTTAGTTTCTGTGTCGAAAACGCTTCCTCCACTGAGAGGGAAGTGTGCTTTAGGAGGGATTCACTGCAGTGTTACGTCTGTTAAAGAAGGAAGCTTTTGGGACTGACTCTGTGGTAACCCCAATAGGCGCACATAGCTTTCCAGTCTCAGCCGTCTATCCGTTGGACTATAGCAAGTTCTGTTTAAGGGAAACTCCTTCATGCGGAATGTCACTTCGCACAGCGTCTTTCCAGTGGAGGAAAGAAGATAGAACAACGACGGACAGAGAGAACGTTGCAACCCGTGAGTGAAGTACAGTTTAAGGCACCTAAGCCTCTATGATGCATACTGGATGTTCAACACCTGGGATTTTCCACAATGTCTACCACTTCTCAAAACACTTCCAATATAGGAGGGAACTGTGCTACCGTAAGTTCTAATGACAGGGATGCATCTGTGCAAGGTTGAAAACTCGAGGATGTGTCTGGGTAGCAAACATGAAGTGTCTCATAAAGGCACCTTAGACTGGATGCGTAGGAGGTATCTGCTCAGGGAAGCTACTTCAGTTTTGTACTCATTCATAACAGTGCTTCTCCTTGGAGGAATGAAGGAAGAACCCGGACGGACTAGGGGCACATTAGGTACTGTGAATAAAGGGCAGGCTATGAACCTTACGCCTGCCAACCACATATTGGATGTTCACCACCAGTGTTGATCCGCACATAGGTTCTGCGTCTAAAACGCTTCCAACACTGAGAGGGAAGTGTGCTTTAGGAGGGATTCACTGCAGTGTTACGTCTGTTAAAGAAGGATGCTTTTGGGACTGACTCTGTGGTAACCGCATTAGGCGCACATAGCTTTCCAGTCTCAGACGTCTAACCGTTAGACTATAGGAAATTCTGTTTAAGGGAAACTCCTTCATGCGGAATGTCACTTCTCACAGTGTCTTTGCAGTGGAGAAAAGAAGATAGAACAAGGACGGACAGAGAGAACGATGCAAACCGTGATTGAAGTACAGGGTAAGCCTCGTAGGCCTCTATTATGCATACTGGTAGTTCAACACCTGAGATGTTCCACAGTGTCTACCTCTTCTCAAAACACTTCCAGTATATGAGAAAACTCTGCTACATTAAGTTCTCACGACAGAGATGCGTCTGTGCTCAGTTGGAAAGTGTAGGACGTGTCTGGGTAGCAACCAGTAAGTGTCTGATACACCGCTAAGAGGGGATGCGGAGGAAGGTATCTGCTCAGGGAAGCTACTTCAGGTGAGTAATCATTCATAACAGTGTCTCTCCTTTGAGGATGAAGATAGAACAGGGAACGACTACGGGCACATTAGGTACTGTGAGTAAAGGGCATGCTAAGGCGCTTAAGCCTGCCAAACACATATTCGATGTTCACCACCAGTGCAGATCCGCACTTAGTTTCTGCGTCGAAAACGCTTCCTACACTGAGAGGGAAGTGTGCTTTAGGAGGGATTCACTGCAGTGTTACGTCTGTTAAAGAAGGAAGCTTTTGGGACTGACTCTGTGGTAACCCCAATAGGCGCACATAGCTTTCCAGTCTCAGCCGTCTATCCGTTGGACTATAGCAAGTTCTGTTTAAGGGAAACTCCTTCATGCGGAATGTCACTTCGCACAGTGTCTTTCCAGTGGAGGAATGAAGATAGAACAACGACGGACAGAGAGAACGTTGCAACCCGTGAGTGAAGTACAGTTTAAGGCACCTAAGCCTCTATGATGCATACTGGATGTTCAACACCTGGGATTTTCCACAATGTCTACCACTTCTCAAAACACTTCCAATATAGGAGGGAACTGTGCTACCGTAAGTTCTAATGACAGGGATGCATCTGTGCAAGGTTGAAAACTCGAGGATGTGTCTGGGTAGCAAACATGAAGTGTCTCATAAAGGCACCTTAGACTGGATGCGTAGGAGGTATCTGCTCAGGGAAGCTACTTCAGTTTTGTACTCATTCATAACAGTGCTTCTCCTTGGAGGAATGAAGGAAGAACCCGGACGGACTAGGGGCACATTAGGTACTGTGAATAAAGGGCAGGCTATGAACCTTACGCCTGCCAACCACATATTGGATGTTCACCACCAGTGTTGATCCGCACATAGGTTCTGCGTCTAAAACGCTTCCAACACTGAGAGGGAAGTGTGCTTTAGGAGGGATTCACTGCAGTGTTACGTCTGTTAAAGAAGGATGCTTTTGGGACTGACTCTGTGGTAACCGCATTAGGCGCACATAGCTTTCCAGTCTCAGACGTCTAACCGTTAGACTATAGGAAATTCTGTTTAAGGGAAACTCCTTCATGCGGAATGTCACTTCTCACAGTGTCTTTGCAGTGGAGAAAAGAAGATAGAACAAGGACGGACAGAGAGAACGATGCAAACCGTGATTGAAGTACAGGGTAAGCCTCGTAGGCCTCTATTATGCATACTGGTAGTTCAACACCGGAGATGTTCCACAGTGTCTACCTCTTCTCAAAACACTTCCAGTATATGAGAAAACTCTGCTACATTAAGTTCTCACGACAGAGATGCGTCTGTGCTCAGTTGGAAAGTGTAGGACGTGTCTGGGTAGCAACCACTAAGTGTCTGATACACCGCTAAGAGGGGATGCGGAGGAAGGTATCTGCTCAGGGAAGCTACTTCAGGTGAGTACTCATTCATAACAGTGTCTCTCCTTTGAGGATGAAGATAGAACAGGGAACGACTACGGGCACATTAGGTACTGTGAGTAAAGGGCATGCTAAGGCGCTTAAGCCTGCCAAACACATATTCGATGTTCACCACCAGTGCAGATCCGCACTTAGTTTCTGCGTCGAAAACGCTTCCTACACTGAGAGGGAAGTGTGCTTTAGGAGGGATTCACTGCAGTGTTACGTCTGTTAAAGAAGGAAGCTTTTGGGACTGACTCTGTGGTAACCCCAATAGGCGCACATAGCTTTCCAGTCTCAGCCGTCTATCCGTTGGACTATAGCAAGTTCTGTTTAAGGGAAACTCCTTCATGCGGAATGTCACTTCGCACAGTGTCTTTCCAGTGGAGGAAAGAAGATAGAACAACGACGGACAGAGAGAACGTTGCAACCCGTGAGTGAAGTACAGGGTAAGGCACCTAAGCCTCTATGATGCATACTGGATGTTCAACACCTGGGATTTTCCACAATGTCTACCACTTCTCAAAACACTTCCAATATAGGAGGGAACTGTGCTACCGTAAGTTCTAATGACAGGGATGCATCTGTGCAAGGTTGAAAACGCGAGGATGTGTCTGGGTAGCAAACATGAAGTGTCTCATAAAGGCACCTTAGACTGGATGCGTAGTAGGTATCTGCTAGGGAAGCTACTTCAGTTTTGTACTCATTCATAACAGTGCTTCTCCTTGGAGGAATGAAGGAAGAACACGGCCGGACTAGGGGCACAGTAGGTACTGTGAATAAAGGGCAGGCTATGAACCTTACGCCTGCCAACCACATATTGGATGTTCACCACCAGTGTTGATCCGCACATAGGTTCTTCGTCTAAAACGCTTCCAACACTAAGAGGGAAGTGTGCTTTAGGAGGGATTCACTGCAGTGTTACGTCTGTTAAAGAAGGATGCTTTTGGGACTGACTCTGTGGTAACCGCATTAGGCGCACATAGCTTTCCAGTCTCAGACGTCTAACCGTTAGACTATAGGAAGTTCTGTTTAAGGGAAACTCCTTCATGCGGAATGTCACTTCTCACAGTGTCTTTGCAGTCGAGAGAAGAAGATAGAACAAGGACGGACAGAGAGAACGATGCAAACCGTGATTGAAGTACAGGGTAAGCCTCGTAGGCCTCTATTATGCATACTGGTAGTTCAACACCGGAGATGTTCCACAGTGTCTACCTCTTCTCAAAACACTTCCAGTATATGAGGGAACTCTGCTACATTAAGTTCTCACGACAGAGATGCGTCTGTGCTCAGTTGGAAAGTGTAGGACGTGTCTGGGTAGCAACCAGTAAGTGTCTGATACAAGCCGCTAAGAGGGGATGCGGAGGAAGGTATCTGCTCAGGGAAGCTACTTCAGGTGCGTACTCATTCATAAGAGTGTCTCTCCTTTGAGGATGAAGATAGAACAGGGAACGACTACGGGCACATTAGGTACTGTGAGTAAAGGGCATGCTAAGGCGCTTAAGCCAGCCAAACACATATTGGATGTTCACCACCAGTGCAGATCCGCACTTAGTTTCTGCGTCGAAAACGCATCCTACACTGAGAGGGAAGTGTGCTTTAGGAGGGATTCACTGCAGTGTTACGTCTGTTAAAGAAGGAAGCTTTTGGGACTGACTCTGTGGTAACCCCAATAGGCGCACATAGCTTTCCAGTCTCAGCCGTCTATCCGTTGGACTATAGCAAGTTCTGTTTAAGGGAAACTCCTTCATGCGGAATGTCACTTCGCACAGTGTCTTTCCAGTGGAGGAAAGAAGATAGAACAACGACGGACAGAGAGAACGTTGCAACCCGTGAGTGAAGTACAGTGTAAGGCACCTAAGCCTCTATGATGCATACTGGATGTTCAACACCTGGGATTTTCCACAATGTCTACCACTTCTCAAAACACTTCCAATATAGGAGGGAACTGTGCTACCATAAGTTCTAATGACAGGGATGCATCTGTGCAAGGTTGAAAACTCGAGGATGTGTGTGCGTAGCAAACATGAAGTGTCTCATAAAGGCACCTTAGACTGGATGCGTAGGAGGTATCTGCTCAGGGAAGCTACTTCAGTTTTGTACTCATTCATAACAGTGCTTCTCCTTGGAGGAATGAAGGAAGAACCCGGACGGACTAGGGGCACATTAGGTACTGTGAATAAAGGGCAGGCTATGAACCTTACGCCTGCCAACCACATATTGGATGTTCACCACCAGTGTTGATCCGCACATAGGTTCTGAGTCTAAAACGCTTCCAACACTGAGAGGGAAGTGTGCTTTAGGAGGGATTCACTGCAGTGTTACGTCTGTTAAAGAAGGATGCTTTTGGGACTGACTCTGTGGTAACCGCATTAGGCGCACATAGCTTTCCAGTCTCAGACGTCTAACCGTTAGACTATAGGAAGTTCTGTTTAAGGGAAACTCCTTCATGCGGAATGTCACTTCTCACAGTGTCTTTGCAGTGGAGAAAAGAAGATAGAACAAGGACGGACAGAGAGAACGATGCAAACCGTGATTGAAGTACAGGGTAAGCCTCGTAGGCCTCTATTATGCATACTGGTAGTTCAACACCGGAGATGTTCCACAGTGTCTACCTCTTCTCAAAACACTTCCAGTATATGAGGGAACTCTGCTACATTAAGTTCTCACGACAGAGATGCGTCTGTGCTCAGTTGGAAAGTGTAGGACGTGTCTGGGTAGCAACCAGTAAGTGTCTGATACAAGCCGCTAAGAGGGGATGCGGAGGAAGGTATCTGCTCAGGGAAGCTACTTCAGGTGCGTACTCATTCATAACAGTGTCTCTCCTTTGAGGATGAAGATAGAACAGGGAACGACTACGGGCACATTAGGTACTGTGAGTAAAGGGCATGCTAAGGCGCTTAAGCCTGCCAAACACATATTGGATGTTCACCACCAGTGCAGATCCGCACTTAGTTTCTGCGTCGAAAACGCTTCCTACACTGAGAGGGAAGTGTGCTTTAGGAGGGATTCACTGCAGTGTTACGTCTGTTAAAGAAGGAAGCTTTTGGACTGACTCTGTGGTAACCGCATTAGGCGCACATAGCTTTCCAGTCTCAGCCGTCTATCCGTTGGACTATAGCAAGTTCTGTTTAAGGGAAACTCCTTCATGCGTAATGTCACTTCGCACAGTGTCTTTCCAGTGGAGGAATGAAGATAGAACAACGACGGACAGAGAGAACGTTGCAACCCGTGAGTGAAGTACAGTTTAAGGCACCTAAGGCTCTATGATGCATACTGGATGTTCAACACCTGGGATTTTCCACAATGTCTACCACTTCTCAAAACACTTCCAATATAGGAGGGAACTGTGCTACCATAAGTTCTAATGACAGGGATGCATCTGTGCAAGGTTGAAAACTCGAGGATGTGTCTGGGTAGCAAACATGAAGTGTCTCATAAAGGCACCTTAGACTGGATGCGTAGGAGGTATCTGCTCAGGGAAGCTACTTCAGTTTTGTACTCATTCATAACAGTGCTTCTCCTTGGAGGAATGAAGGAAGAACCCGGACGGACTAGGGGCACATTAGGTACTGTGAATAAAGGGCAGGCTATGAACCTTACGCCTGCCAACCACATATTGGATGTTCACCACCAGTGTTGATCCGCACATAGGTTCTGCGTCTAAAACGCTTCCAACACTGAGAGGGAAGTGTGCTTTAGGAGGGATTCACTGCAGTGTTACGTCTGTTAAAGAAGGATGCTTTTGGGACTGACTCTGTGGTAACCGCATTAGGCGCACATAGCTTTCCAGTCTCAGACGTCTAACCGTTAGACTATAGGAAATTCTGTTTAAGGGAAACTCCTTCATGCGCAATGTCACTTCTCACAGTGTCTTTGCAGTGGAGAAAAGAAGATAGAACAAGGACGGACAGAGAGAACGATGCAAACCGTGATTGAAGTACAGGGTAAGCCTCGTAGGCCTCTATTATGCATACTGGTAGTTCAACACCGGAGATGTTCCACAGTGTCTACCTCTTCTCAAAACACTTCCAGTATATGAGAAAACTCTGCTACATTAAGTTCTCACGACAGAGATGCGTCTGTGCTCAGTTGGAAAGTGTAGGACGTGTCTGGGTAGCAACCAGTAAGTGTCTGATACACCGCTAAGAGGGGATGCGGAGGAAGGTATCTGCTCAGGGAAGCTACTTCAGGTGAGTACTCATTCATAACAGTGTCTCTCCGTTGAGGATGAAGATAGAACAGGGAACGACTACGGGCACATTAGGTACTGTGAGTAAAGGGCATGCTAAGGCGCTTAAGCCTGCCAAACACATATTGGTTGTTCACCACCAGTGCAGTTCCGCACTTAGTTTCTGCGTCGAAAACGCTTCCTACAGTGAGAGGGAAGTGTGCTTTAGGAGGGATACACTGCAGTGATACGTCTGTTAAAGAAGGAAGCTTTTGGGACTGACTCTGTGGTAACCCCAATAGGCGCACATAGCTTTCCAGTCTCAGCCGTCTATCCGTTGGACTATAGCAAGTTCTGTTTAAGGGAAACTCCTTCATGCGGAATGTCACTTCTCACAGTGTCTTTCCAGTGGAGGAAAGAAGATAGAACAACGACGGACAGAGAGAACGTTGCAACCCGTGAGTGAAGTACAGGGTAAGGCACCTAATCCTCTATGATGCATACTGGATGTTCAACACCTGGGATTTTCCACAATGTCTACCACTTCTCAAAACACTTCCAATATAGGAGGGAACTGTGCTACCGTAAGTTCTAATGACAGGGATGCATCTGTGCAAGTTTGAAAACTCGAGGATGTGTCTGGGTATCAAACATGAAGTGTCTCATAAAGGCACCTTAGACTGGATGCGTAGGAGGTATCTGCTCAGGGAAGCTACTTCAGTTTTGTACACATTCATAACAGTGCTTCTCCTTGGAGGAATGAAGGAAGCACACGGACGGACTAGGGGCACAGTAGGTACTGTGAATAAAGGGCAGGCTATGAACCTTACGCCTGCCAACCACATATTGGATGTTCACCACCAGTGTTGATCCGCACATAGGTTCTGCGTCTAAAACGCTTCCATCACTGAGAGGGAAGTGTGCTTTAGGAGGGATTCACTGCAGTGTTACGTCTGTTAAAGAAGGATGCTTTTGGGACTGACTCTGTGGTAACCGCATTAGGCGCACATAGCTTTCCAGTCTCAGACGTCTACCGTTAGACTATAGGAAGTTCTGTTTAAGGGAAACTCCTTCATGCGGAATGTCACTTCTCACAGTGTCTTTGCAGTGGAGAAAAGAAGATAGAACAAGGACGGACAGAGAGAACGATGCAAACCGTGATTGAAGTACAGGGTAAGCCTCGTAGGCCTCTATTATGCATACTGGTAGTTCAACACCGGAGATGTTCCACAGTGTCTACCTCTTCTCAAAACACTTCCAGTATATGAGGGAACTCTGCTACATTAAGTTCTCACGACAGAGATGCGTCTGTGCTCAGTTGGAAAGTGTAGGACGTGTCTGGGTAGCAACCAATAAGTGTCTGATACAAGCCGCTAAGAGGGGATGCGGAGGAAGGTATCTGCTCAGGGAAGCTACTTCAGGTGCGTACTCATTCATAACAGTGTCTCTCCTTTGAGGATGAAGATAGAACAGGGAACGACTACGGGCACATTAGGTACTGTGAGTAAAGGGCATGCTAAGGCGCTTAAGCCTGCCAAACACATATTGGATGTTCACCACCAGTGCAGTTCCGCACTTAGTTTCTGCGTCGAAAACGCTTCCTACACTGAGAGGGAAGTGTGCTTTAGGAGGGATTCACTGCAGTGTTACGTCTGTTAAAGAAGGATGCTTTTGGGACTGACTCTGTGGTAACCGCATTAGGCGCACATAGCTTTCCAGTCTCAGACGTCTAACCGTTAGACTATAGGAAATTCTGTTTAAGGAAACTCCTTCATGTGGAATGTCACTTCTCACAGTGTCTTTGCAGTGAAGAAAAGAAGATAGAACAAGGACGGACAGAGAGAGCGATGCAAACCGTGATTGAAGTACAGGGTAAGCCTCGTAGGCCTCTATTATGCATACTGGTAGTTCAACACCGGAGATGTTCCACAGTGTCTACCTCTTCTCAAAACACTTCCAGTATATGAGAAAACTCTGCTACATTAAGTTCTCACGACAGAGATGCGTCTGTGCTTAGTTGGAAAGTGTAGGACGTGTCTGGGTAGCAACCAGTAAGTGTCTGATACAAGCCGCTAAGAGGGGATGCGGAGGAAGGTATCTGCTCAGGGAAGCTACTTCAGGTGCGTACTCATTCATAACAGTGTCTCTCCTTTGAGGATGAAGATAGAACAGGGAACGACTACGGGCACATTAGGTACTGTGAGTAAAGGGCATGCTAAGGCGCTTAAGCCTGCCAAACACATATTGGATGTTCACCACCAGTGCAGTTCCGCACTTAGTTTCTGCGTCGAAAACGCTTCCTACACTGAGAGGGAAGTGTGCTTTAGGAGGGATTCACTGCAGTGTTACGTCTGTTAAAGAAGGAAGCTTTTGGGACTGACTCTGTGGTAACCCCAATAGGCGCACATAGCTTTCCAGTCTCAGCCGTCTATCCGTTGGACTATAGCAAGTTCTGTTTAAGGGAAACTCCTTCATGCGGAATGTCACTTCTCACAGTGTCTTTCCAGTGGAGGAAAGAAGATAGAACAACGACGGACAGAGAGAACGTTGCAACCCGTGAGTGAAGTACAGGGTAAGGCACCTAAGCCTCTATGATGAATACTAGATGTTCAACACCTGGGATTTTCCACAATGTCTACCACTTCTCAAAACACTTCCAATATAGGAGGGAACTGTGCTATCGTAAGTTCTAATGACAGGGATGCATCTGTGCAAGGTTGAAAACTCGAGGATGTGTCTGGGTAGCAAACATGAAGTGTCTCATAAAGGCACCTTAGACTGGATGCGTAGTAGGTATCTGCTAGGGAAGCTACTTCAGTTTTGTACTCATTCATAACAGTGCTTCTCCTTGGAGGAATGAAGGAAGAACACGGACGGACTAGGGGCACATTAGGTACTGTGAATAAAGGGCAGGCTATGAACCTTACGCCTGCCAACCACATATTGGATGTTCACCACCAGTGTTGATCCGCACATAGGTTCTGCGTCTAAAACGCTTCCAACACTGAGAGGGAAGTGTGCTTTAGGAGGGATTCACTGCAGTGTTACGTCTGTTAAAGAAGGATGCTTTTGGGACTGACTCTGTGGTAACCGCATTAGGCGCACATAGCTTTCCAGTCTCAGACGTCTAACCGTTAGACTATAGGAAGTTCTGTTTAAGGGAAACTCCTTCATGCGGAATGTCACTTCTCACAGTGTCTTTGCAGTGGAGAAAAGAAGATAGAAGAAGGACGGACAGAGAGAACGATGCAAACCGTGATTGAAGTACAGGGTAAGCCTCGTAGGCCTCTATTATGCATACTGGTAGTTCAACACCGGAGATGTTCCACAGTGTCTACCTCTTCTCAAAACACTTCCAGTATATGAGGGAACTCTGCTACAATAAGTTCTCACGACAGAGATGCGTCTGTGCTCAGTTGGAAAGTGTAGGACGTGTCTGGGTAGCAACCAGTAAGTGTCTGATACAAGCCGCTAAGAGGGGATGCGGAGGAAGGTATCTGCTCAGGGAATCTACTTCAGGTGCGTACTCATTCATAACAGTGTCTCTCCTTTGAGGATGAAGATAGAACAGGGAACGACTACGGGCACATTAGGTACTGTGAGTAAAGGGCATGCTAAGGCGCTTAAGCCAGCCAAACACATATTGGATGTTCACCACCAGTGCAGATCCGCACTTAGTTTCTGCGTCGAAAACGCTTCCTACACTGAGAGGGAAGTGTGCTTTAGGAGGGATTCACTGCAGTGTTACGTCTGTTAAAGAAGGATGCTTTTGGGACTGACTCTGTGGTAACCGCATTAGGCGCACATAGCTTTCCAGTCTCAGACGTCTAACCGTTAGACTATAGGAAGTTCTGTTTAAGGGAAACTCCTTCATGCGGAATGTCACTTCTCACAGTGTCTTTGCAGTGGAGAAAAGAAGATAGAACAAGGACGGACAGAGAGAACGATGCAAACCGTGATTGAAGTACAGGGTAATACTCGTAGGCCTCTATTATGCATACTGGTCGTTCAACACCGGAGATGTTCCACAGTGTCTACCTCTTCTCAAAACACTTCCGGTATATGAGGGAACTCTGCTACATTAAGTTCTCACGACAGAGATGCGTCTGTGCTCAGTTGGAAAGTGTAGGACGTGTCTGGGTAGCAACCAGTAAGTGTCTGATACAAGCTGCTAAGAGGGGATGCGGAGGAAGGTATCTGCTCAGGGAAGCTACTTCAGGTGCGTACTCATTCATAAGAGTGTCTCTCCTTTGAGGATGAAGATAGAACAGGGAACGACTACGGGCACATTAGGTACTGTGAGTAAAGGGCATGCTAAGGCGCTTAAGCCTGCCAAACACATATTGGATGTTCACCACCAGTGCAGATCCGCACTTAGTTTCTGCGTCGAAAACGCTTCCTACACTGAGAGGGAAGTGTGCTTTAGGAGGGATTCACTGCAGTGTTACGTCTGTTAAAGAAGGATGCTTTTGGGACTGACTCTGTGGTAACCGCATTAGGCGCACATAGCTTTCCAGTCTCAGACGTCTAACCGTTAGACTATAGGAAGTTCTGTTTAAGGGAAACTCCTTCATGCGGAATGTCACTTCTCACAGTGTCTTTGCAGTGGAGAAAAGAAGATAGAACAAGGACGGACAGAGAGAACGATGCAAACCGTGATTGAAGTACAGGGTAAGCCTCGTAGGCCTCTATTATGCATACTGGTAGTTCAACACCGGAGATGTTCCACAGTGTCTACCTCTTCTCAAAACACTTCCAGTATATGAGAAAACTCAGCTACATTAAGTTCTCACGACAGAGATGCGTCTGTGCTCAGTTGGAAAGTGTAGGACGTGTCTGGGTAGCAACCAGTAAGTGTCTGATACAAGCCGCTAAGAGGGGATGCGGAGGAAGGTATCTGCTCAGGGAATCTACTTCAGGTGCGTACTCATTCATAACAGTGTCTCTCCTTTGAGGATGAAGATAGAACAGGGAACGACTACGGGCACATTAGGTACTGTGAGTAAAGGCATGCTAAGGCGCTTAAGCCTGCCAAACACATATTGGATGTTCACCACCAGTGCCGTTCCGCACTTAGTTTCTGCGTCGATAACGCTTCCTACACTGAGAGGGAAGTGTGCTTTAGGAGGGATTCACTGCAGTGTTACGTCTGTTAAAGAAGGAAGCTTTTGGGACTGACTCTGTGGTAACCCCAATAGGCGCACATAGCTTTCCAGTCTCAGCAGTCTATCCGTTGGACTATAGCAAGTTCTGTTTAAGGGAAACTCCTTCATGCGGAATGTCACTTCTCACAGTGTCTTTGCAGTGGAGGAAAGAAGATAGAACAACGACGGACAGAGAGAACGTTGCAACCCGTGAGTGAAGTACAGGGTAAGGCACCTAAGCCTCTATGATGCATACTGGATGTTCAACACCTGGGATTTTCCACAATGTCTACCACTTCTCAAAACACTTCCAATATAGGAGGGAACTGTGCTACCGTAAGTTCTAATGACAGGGATGCATCTGTGCAAGGTTGAAAACTCGAGGATGTGTCTGGGTAGCAAACATGAAGTGTCTCATAAAGGCACCTTAGACTGGATGCGTAGTAGGTATCTGCTAGGGAAGCTACTTCAGTTTTGTACTCATTCATAACAGTGCTTCTACTTGTAGGAATGAAGGAAGAACACGGACGGACTAGGGGCACATTAGGTACTGTGAATAAAGGGCAGGCTATGAACCTTACGCCTGCCAACCACATATTGGATGTTCACCACCAGTGTTGATCCGCACATAGGTTCTGCATCTAAAACGCTTCCAACACTGAGAGGGAAGTGTGCTTTAGGAGGGATTCACTGCAGTGTTACGTCTGTTAAAGAAGGATGCTTTTGGGACTGACTCTGTGGTAACCGCATTAGGCGCACATAGCTTTCCAGTCTCAGACGTCTAACCGTTAGACTATAGGAAGTTCTGTTTAAGGGAAACTCCTTCATGCGGAATGTCACTTCTCACAGTGTCTTTGCAGTCGAGAGAAGAAGATAGAACAAGGACGGACAGAGAGAACGATGCAAACCGTGATTGAAGTACAGGGTAAGCCTCGTAGGCCTCTATTATGCATACTGGTAGTTCAACACCGGAGATGTTCCACAGTGTCTACCTCTTCTCAAAACACTTCCAGTATATGAGGGAACTCTGCTACATTAAGTTCTCACGACAGAGATGCATCTGTGCTCAGTTGGAAAGTGTAGGACGTGTCTGGGTAGCAACCAGTAAGTGTCTGATACAAGCCGCTAAGAGGGGATGCGGAGGAAGGTATCTGCTCAGGGAAGCTACTTCAGGTGCGTACTCATTCATAAGAGTGTCTCTCCTTTGAGGATGAAGATAGAACAGGGAACTACTACGGGCACAAGAGGTACTGTGAGTAAAGGGCATGCTAAGGCGCTTAAGCCAGCCAAACACATATTGGATGTTCACCACCAGTGCAGATCCGCACTTCGTTTCTGCGTCGAAAACGCTTCCTACAGTGAGAGGGAAGTGTGCTTTAGGAGGGATTCAATGCAGTGTTACGTCTGTTAAGGAAGGATGCTTTTGGGACTGACTCTGTGGTAACCGCATTAGGCGCACATAGCTTTCCAGTCTCAGACGTCTAACCGTTAGACTATAGGAAGTTCTGTTTAAGGGAAACTCCTTCATGCGGAATGTCACTTCTCACAGTGTCTTTGCAGTGTAGAAAAGAAGATAGAACAAGGACGGACAGAGAGAACGATGCAAACCGTGATTGAAGTACAGGGTAAGCCTCGTAGGCCTCTATTATGCATACTGGTAGTTCAACACCGGAGATGTTCCACAGTGTCTACCTCTTCTCAAAACACTTCCGGTATATGAGGGAACTCTGCTACATTAAGTTCTCACGACAGAGATGCGTCTGTGCTCAGTTGGAAAGTGTAGGACGTGTCTGGGTAGCAACCAGTAAGTGTCTGATACAAGCCGCTAAGAGGGGATGCGGAGGAAGGTATCTGCTCAGGGAAGCTACTTCAGGTGCGTACTCATTCATAACAGTGTCTCTCCTTTGAGGATGAAGATAGAACAGGGAACGACTACGGGCACATTAGGTGCTGTGTGTAAAGGGCATGCTAAGGCGCTTAAGCCTGCCAAACACATATTGGATGTTCACCACCAGTGCAGATCCGCACTTAGTTTCTGCGTCGAAAATGCTTCCTACACTGAGAGGGAAGTGTGCTTTAGGAGGGATTCACTGCAGTGTTACGTCTGTTAAAGAAGGAAGCTTTTGGGACTGACTCTGTGGTAACCCCAATAGGCACACATAGCTTTCCAGTCTCAGCCGTCTATCCGTTGGACTATAGCAAGTTCTGTTTAAGGGAAACTCCTTCATGCGGAATGTCACTTCTCACAGTGTCTTTCCAGTGGAGGAAAGAAGATAGAACAACGACGGACAGAGAGAACGTTGCAACCCGTGAGTGAAGTACAGGGTAAGGCACCTAAGCCTCTATGATGAATACTGGATGTTCAACACCTGGGATTTTCCACAATGTCTACCACTTCTCAAAACACTTCCAATATAGGAGGGAACTGTGCTATCGTAAGTTCTAATGACAGGGATGCATCTGTGCAAGGTTGAAAACTCGAGGATGTGTCTGGGTAGCAAACATGAAGTGTCTCATAAAGGCACCTTAGACTGGATGCGTAGTAGGTATCTGCAGGGGAAGCTACTTCAGTTTTGTACTCATTCATAACAGTGCTTCTCCTTGGAGGAATGAAGGAAGAACACGGACGGACTAGGGGCACATTAGGTACTGTGAATAAAGGGCAGGCTATGAACCTTACGCCTGCCAACCACATATTGGATGTTCACCACCAGTGTTGATCCGCACATAGGTTCTGCGTCTAAAAAGCTTCCAACACTGAGAGGGAAGTGTGCTTTAGGAGGGATTCACTGCAGTGTTACGTCTGTTAAAGAAGGATGCTTTTGGGACTGACTCTGTGGTAACCGCATTAGGCGCACATAGCTTTCCAGTCTCAGACGTCTAACCGTTAAACTATAGGAAGTTCTGTTTAAGGGAAACTCCTTCATGCGGAATGTCACTTCTCACAGTGTCTTTGCAGTGGAGAAAAGAAGATAGAACAAGGACGGACAGAGAGAACGATGCAAACCGGATTGAAGTACAGGGTAAGCCTCGTAGGCCTCTATTATGCATACTGGTAGTTCAACACCGGAGATGTTCCACAGTGTCTACCTCTTCTCAAAACACTTCCAGTATATGAGGGAACTCTGCTACAATAAGTTCTCACGACAGAGATGCGTCTGTGCTCAGTTGGAAAGTGTAGGACGTGTCTGGGTAGCAACCAGTAAGTGTCTGATACAAGCCGCTAAGAGGGGATGCGGAGGAAGGTATCTGCTCAGGGAAGCTACTTCAGGTGCGTACTCATTCATAACAGTGTCTCTCCTTTGAGGATGAAGATAGAACAGGGAACGACTACGGGCACATTAGGTACTGTGAGTAAAGGGCATGCTAAGGCGCTTAAGCCAGCCAAACACATATTGGATGTTCACCACCAGTGCAGATCCGCACTTAGTTTCTGCGTCGAAAACGCTTCCTACACTGAGAGGGAAGTGTGCTTTAGGAGGGATTCACTGCAGTGTTATGTCTGTTAAAGAAGGATGCTTTTGGGACTGACTCTGTGGTAACCGCATTAGGCGCACATAGCTTTCCAGTCTCAGACGTCTAACCGTTAGACTATAGGAAGTTCTGTTTAAGGGAAACTCCTTCATGCGGAATGTCACTTCTCACAGTGTCTTTGCAGTGGAGAAAAGAAGATAGAACAAGGACGGACAGAGAGAACGATGCAAACCGTGATTGAAGTACAGGGTAAGCCTCGTAGGCCTCTATTATGCATACTGGTCGTTCAACACCGGAGATGTTCCACAGTGTCTACCTCTTCTCAAAACACTTCCGGTATATGAGGGAACTCTGCTACATTAAGTTCTCACGACAGAGATGCGTCTGTGCTCAGTTGGAAAGTGTAGGACGTGTCTGGGTAGCAACCAGTAAGTGTCTGATACAAGCCGCTAAGAGGGGATGCGGAGGAAGGTATCTGCTCAGGGAAGCTACTTCAGGTGCGTACTCATTCATAAGAGTGTCTCTCCTTTGAGGATGAAGATAGAACAGGGAACGACTACGGGCACATTAGGTACTGTGAGTAAAGGGCATGCTAAGGCGCTTAAGCCTGCCAAACACATATTGGATGTTCACCACCAGTGCAGATCCGCACTTAGTTTCTGCGTCGAAAACGCTTCCTACACTGAGAGGGAAGTGTGCTTTAGGAGGGATTCACTGCAGTGTTACGTCTGTTAAAGAAGGAAGCTTTTGGGACTGACTCTGTGGTAACCCCAATAGGCGCACATAGCTTTCCAGTCTCAGCCGTCTATCCGTTGGACTATAGCAAGTTCTGTTTAAGGGAAACTCCTTCATGCGGAATGTCACTTCGCACAGTGTCTTTCCAGTGGAGGAAAGAAGATAGAACAACGACGGACAGAAAGAACGTTGTAACCCGTGAGTGAAGTACAGTGTAAGGCACCTAAGCCTCTATGATGCATACTGGATGTTCAACACCTGGGATTTTCCACAATGTCTACCACTTCTCAAAACACTTCCAATATAGGAGGGAACTGTGCTACCGTAAGTTCTAATGACAGGGATGCATCTGTGCAAGGTTGAAAACTCGAGGATGTGTCTGGGTAGCAAACATGAAGTGTCTCATAAAGGCACCTTAGACTGGATGCGTAGGAGGTATCTGCTAGGGAAGCTACTTCAGTTTTGTACTCATTCATAACAGTGCTTCTCCTTGGAGGAATGAAGGAAGAACACGGACGGACTAGGGGCACATTAGGTACTGTGAATAAAGGGCAGGCTATGAACCTTACGCCTGCCAACCACATATTGGATGTTCACCACCAGTGTTGATCCGCACATAGGTTCTGCGTCTAAAACGCTTCCAACACTGAGAGGGAAGTGTGCTTTAGGAGGGATTCACTGCAGTGTTACGTCTGTTAAAGAAGGATGCTTTTGGGACTGACTCTGTGGTAACCGCATTAGGCGCAATAGCTTTCCAGTCTCAGACGTCTAACCGTTAGACTATAGGAAATTCTGTTTAAGGGAAACTCCTTCATGCGCAATGTCACTTCTCACAGTGTCTTTGCAGTGGAGAAAAGAAGATAGAACAAGGACGGACAGAGAGAACGATGCAAACCGTGATTGAAGTACAGGGTAAGCCTCGTAGGCCTCTATTATGCATACTGGTAGTTCAACACCGGAGATGTTCCACAGTGTCTACCTCTTCTCAAAACACTTCCAGTATATGAGGGAACTCTGCTACATTAAGTTCTCACGACAGAGATGCGTCTGTGCTCAGTTGGAAAGTGTAGGACGTGTCTGGGTAGCAACCAGTAAGTGTCTGATACAAGCCACTAAGAGGGGATGCGGAGGAAGGTATCTGCTCAGGGAAGCTACTTCAGGTGCGTACTCATTCATAACAGTGTCTCTCCTTTGAGGATGAAGATAGAACAGGGAACGACTACGGGCACATTAGGTACTGTGAGTAAAGGGCATGCTAAGGCGCTTAAGCCAGCCAAACACATATTGGATGTTCACCACCAGTGCAGATCCGCACTTAGTTTCTGTGTCGAAAACGCTTCCTACATTGAGAGGGAAGTGTGCTTTAGGAGGGATTCACTGCAATGTTACGTCTGTTAAAGAAGGATGCTTTTGGGATTGACTCTGTGGTAACCGCATTAGGCGCACATAGCTTTCCAGTCTCAGACGTCTAACCGTTAGACTATAGGAAGTTCTGTTTAAGGGAAACTCCTTCATGCGGAATGTCACTTCTCACAGTGTCTTTGCAGTGGAGAAAAGAAGATAGAACAAGGACGGACAGAGAGAACCATGCAAACCGTGATTGAAGTACAGGGTAAGCCTCGTAGGCCTCTATTATGCATACTGGTCGTTCAACACCGGAGATGTTCCACAGTGTCTACCTCTTCTCAAAACACTTCCGGTATATGAGGGAACTCTGCTACATTAAGTTCTCACGACAGAGATGCGTCTGTGCTCAGTTGGAAAGTGTAGGACGTGTCTGGGTAGCAACCAGTAAGTGTCTGATACAAGCCGCTAAGAGGGGATGCGGAGGAAGGTATCTGCTCAGGGAAGCTACTTCAGGTGCGTACTCATTCATAAGAGTGTCTCTCCTTTGAGGATGAAGATAGAACAGGGAACGACTACGGGCACTTTAGGTACTGTGAGTAAAGGGCATGCTAAGGCGCTTAAGCCTGCCAAACACATATTGGATGTTCACCACCAGTGCAGATCCGCACTTAGTTTCTGCGTCGAAAACGCTTCCTACACTGAGAGGGAAGTGTGCTTTAGGAGGGATTCACTGCAGTGTTACGTCTGTTAAAGAAGGAAGCTTTTGGGATTGACTCTGTGGTAACCCCAATAGGCGCACATAGCTTTCCAGTCTCAGCCGTCTATCCGTTGGACTATAGCAAGTTCTGTTTAAGGGAAACTCCTTCATGCGGAATGTCACTTCGCACAGTGTCTTTCCAGTGGAGGAAAGAAGATAGAACAACGACGGACAGAGAGAACGTTGCAACCCGTGAGTGTGGTACAGGGTAAGGCACCTAATCCTCTATGATGCATACTGGATGTTCAACACCTGGGATTTTCCACAATGTCTACCACTTCTCAAAACACTTCCAATATAGGAGGGAACTGTGCTACCGTAAGTTCTAATGACAGGGATGCATCTGTGCAAGTTTGAAAACTCGAGGATGTGTCTGGGTATCAAACATGAAGTGTCTCATAAAGGCACCTTAGACTGGATGCGTAGGAGGTATCTGCTCAGGGAAGCTACTTCAGTTTTGTACTCATTCTTAAAAGTGCTTCTCCTTGGAGGAATGAAGGAAGCACACGGACGTGCTAGGGGCACAGTAGGTACTGTGAATAAAGGGCAGGCTATGAACCTTACGCCTGCCAACCACATATTGGATGTTCACCACCAGTGTTGATCCGCACATAGGTTCTGCGTCTAAAACGCTTCCATCACTGAGAGGGAAGTGTGCTTTAGGAGGGATTCACTGCAGTGTTACGTCTGTTAAAGAAGGATGCTTTTGGGACTGACTCTGTGGTAACCGCATTAGGCGCACATAGCTTTCCAGTCTCAGACGTCTAACCGTTAGACTATAGGAAGTTCTGTTTAAGGAAACTCCTTCATGCGGAATGTCACTTCTCACTGTGACTTTGCAGTGGAGAAAAGAAGATAGAACAAGGACGGACAGAGAGAACGATGCAAACCGTGATTGAAGTACAGGGTAAGCCTCGTAGGCCTCTATTATGCATACTGGTAGATCAACACCGGAGATGTTCCACAGTGTCTACCTCTTCTCAAAACACTTCCAGTATATGAGGGAACTCTGCTACATTAAGTTCTCGCGACAGAGATGCGTCTGTGCTCAGTTGGAAAGTGTAGGACGTGTCTGGGTAGCAACCAGTAAGTGTCTGATACAAGCCACTAAGAGGGGATGCGGAGGAAGGTATCTGCTCAGGGAAGCTACTTCAGGTGCGTACTCATTCATAACAGTGTCTCTCCTTTGAGGATGAAGATAGAACAGGGATCGACTACGGGCACATTAGGTACTGTGAGTAAAGGGCATGCTAAGGCGCTTAAGCCTGCCAAACACATATTGGATGTTCACCACCAGTGCAGATCCGCACTTAGTTTCAGCGTCGAAAACGGTTCCTACTCTGAGAGGGAAGTGTGCTTTAGGAGGGATTCACTGCAGTGTTACGTCTGTTAAAGAAGGAGGTTTTGGGACTGACTCTGTGTTAACCCCAATAGGCGCACATAGCTTTCCAGTCTCAGCCGTCTATCCGTTGGACTATAGCAAGTTCTGTTTAAGGGAAACTCCTTCATGCGGAATGTCACTTCTCACAGTGTCTTTCCAGTGGAGGAAAGAAGATTGAACAACGACGGACAGAGAGAACGTTGCAACCCGTGAGTGAAGTACAGGGTAAGGCACCTAAGCCTCTATCATGCATACTGGATGTTCAACACCTGGGATTTTCCACAATGTCTACCACTTCTCAAAACACTTCCAATATAGGAGGGAACTGTGCTACCCTAAGTTCTAATGACAGGGATGCATCTGTGCAAGTTTGAAAACTCGAGGATGTGTCTGGGTAGCATACATGAAGTGTCTCATAAAGGCACCTTAGACTGGATGCGTAGGAGGTATCTGCTCAGGGAAGCTACTTCAGTTTTGTACTAATTCATAACAGTGCTTCTCCTTGGAGGAATGAAGGAAGAACACGGACGGACTAGGGGCACAGTAGGTACTGTGAATAAAGGGCAGGCTATGAACCTTACGCCTGCCAACCACATATTGGATGTTCACCACCAGTGTTGATCCGCACATAGGTTCTGCGTCTAAAACGCTTCCAACACTGAGAGGGAAGTGTGCTTTAGGAGGGATTCACTGCAGTGTTACGTCTGTTAAAGAAGGATGCTTTTGGGACTGACTCTGTGGTAACCGCATTAGGCGCACATAGCTTTCCAGTCTCAGACGTCTAACCGTTAGACTATAGGAAGTTCTGTTTAAGGGAAACTCCTTCATGCGGAATGTCACTTCTCACAGTGTCTTTGCAGTGGAGAAAAGAAGATAGAACAAGGACGGACAGAGAGAACGATGCAAACCGTGATTGAAGTACAGGGTAAGCCTCGTAGGCCTCTATTATGCATACTGGTAGTTCAACACCGGACATGTTCCACAGTGTCTACCTCTTCTCAAAACACTTCCAGTATATGAGGGAACTCTGCTACATTAAGTTCTCGCGACAGAGATGCGTCTGTGCTCAGTTGGAAAGTGTAGGACCTGTCTGGGTAGCAACCAGTAAGTGTCTGATACAGGCCCCTAAGAGGGGATGCGGAGGAAGGTATCTGCTCAGGGAAGCTACTTCAGGTGCGTACTCATTCATAAGAGTGTCTCTCCTTTGAGGATGAAGATAGAACAGGGAACGACTACGGGCACATTAGGTACTGTGAGTAAAGGGCATGCTAAGGCGCTTAAGCCTGCCAAACACATATTGGATGTTCTCCACCAGTGCAGATCCGCACTTAGTTTCTGTGTCGAAAATGCTTCCTACACTGAGAGGGAAGTGTGCTTTAGGAGGGATTCACTGCAGTGTTACGTCTGTTAAAGAAGGAAGCTTTTGGGACTGACTCTGTGGTAACCCCAATAGGCGCACATAGCTTTCCAGTCTCAGACGTCTATCCGTTGGACTATAGCAAGTTCTGTTTAAGGGAAACTCCTTCATGCGGAATGTCACTTCTCACAGTGTCTTTCCAGTGGAGGAGAGAAGATAGAACAACGACGGACAGAGAGAACGTTGCAACCCGTGAGTGAAGTACAGGGTAAGGCACCTAAGCCTCTATGATGCATACTGGATGTTCAATACCTGGGATTTTCCACAATGTCTACCACTTCTCAAAACACAACCAATATAGGAGGGAACTGTGCTACCGTAAGTTCTAATGACAGGGATGCATCTGTGCAAGTTTGAAAACTCGAGAATGTGTCTGGGTAGCAAACATGAAATGTCTCATAAAGGCACCTTAGACTGGATGCGTAGGAGGTATCTGCTCAGGGAAGCTATTTCAGTTTTGTACTCATTCATAACAGTGCTTCTCCTTGGAGGAATGAAGGAAGAACACGGACGGACTAGGGGCACAGTAGGTACTGTGAATAAAGGGCAGGCTATGAACCTTACGCCTGCCAACCGCATATTGGATGTTCACCACCAGTGTTGATCCGCACATAGGTTCTGCGTCTAAAACGCTTCCAACACTGAGAGGGAAGTGTGCTTTAGGAGGGATTCACTGCAGTGTTACGTCTGTTAAAGAAGGATGCTTTTGGGACTGACTCTGTGGTAACCGCATTAGGCGCACATAGCTTTCCAGTCTCAGACGTCTAACCGTTAGACTATAGGAAGTTCTGTTTAAGGGAAACTCCTTCATGCGGAATGTCAATTCTCACAGTGTCTTTGCAGTGGAGAAAAGAAGATAGAACAAGGACGGACAGAGAGAACGATGCAAACCGTGATTGAAGTACAGGGTAAGCCTCGTAGGCCTCTATTATGCATACTGGTAGTTCAACACCGGAGATGTTCCACAGTGTCTACCTCTTCTCAAAACACTTCCAGTATATCAGAGAACTCTGCTACATTAAGTTCTCACGACAGAGATGCGTCTGTACTCAGTTGGAAAGTGTAGGACGTGTCTGGGTAGCAACCAGTAAGTGTCTGATACAAGCCGCTAAGAGGGGATGCGGAGGAAGGTATCTGCTCAGGGAAGCTACTTCAGGTGCGTACTCATTCATAACAGTGTCTCTCCTTTGAGGATGAAGATAGAACAGGGAACGACTACGGGCACATTAGGTACTGTGAGTAAAGGGCATGCTAAGGCGCTTAAGCCTGCCAAACACATATTGGATGTTCACCACCAGTGCAGATCCGCACTTAGTTTCTGCGTCGAAAACGCTTCCTACACTGAGAGGGAAGTGTGCTTTAGGAGGGATTCACTGCAGTGTTACGTCTGTTAAAGAAGGATGCTTTTGGGACTGACTCTGTGGTAACCCCAATAGGCGCACATAGCTTTCCAGTCTCAGCCGTCTATCCGATGGACTATAGCAAGTTCTGTTTAAGGGAAACTCCTTCATGCGGAATGTCACTTCTCACAGTGTCTTTCCAGTGGAGGAAAGAAGATAGAACAACGACGGACAGAGAGAACGTTGCAACCCGTGAGTGAAGTACAGGGTAAGGCACCTAAGCCTCTATGATGCATACTGGATGTTCAATACCTGGGATTTTCCACAATGTCTACCACTTCTCAAAACACAACCAATATAGGAGGGAACTGTGCTACCGTAAGTTCTAATGACAGGGATGCATCTGTGCAAGTTTGAAAACTCGAGGATGTGTCTGGGTAGCAAACATGAAGTGTCTCATAAAGGCACCTTAGACTGGATGCGTAGGATGTATCTGCTCAGGGAAGCTATTTCAGTTTTGTACTCATTCATAACAGTGCTTCTCCTTGGAGGAATGAAGGAAGCACACGGACGGACTAGGGGCACAGTAGGTACTGTGAATAAAGGGCAGGCTATGAACCTTACACCTGCCAACCACATATTGGATGTTCACCACCAGTGTTGATCCGCACATAGGTTCTGCGTCTAAAACGCTTCCAACACTGAGAGGGAAGTGTGCTTTAGGAGGGATTCACTGCAGTGTTACGTCTGTTAAAGAAGGATGCTTTTGGGACTGACTCTGTGGTAACCGCATTAGGCGCACATAGCTTTCCAGTCTCAGACGTTTAATCGTTAGACTATAGGAAATTGTGTTTAAGGAAACTCCTTCATGTGGAATGTCACTTCTCACAGTGTCTTTGCAGTGGAGAAAAGAAGATAGAACAAGGACGGACAGAGAGAGCGATGCAAACCGTGATTGAAGTACAGGGTAAGCCTCGTAGGCCTCTATTATGCATACTGGTAGTTCAACACCGGAGATGTTCCACAGTGTCCACCTCTTCTCCAAACACTTCCAGTATATGAGAAAACTCTGCTACATTAAGTTCTCACGACAGAGATGCGTCTGTGCTCAGTTGGAAAGTGTAGGACGTGTCTGGGTAGCAACCAGTAAGTGTCTGATACAAGCCGCTAAGAGGGGATGCGGAGGAAGGTATCTGCTCAGGGAATCTACTTCAGGTGCGTACTCATTCATAACAGTGTCTCTCCTTTGAGGATGAAGATAGAACAGGGAACGACTACGGGCACATTAGGTACTGTGAGTAAAGGGCATGCTAAGGCGCTTAAGCCTGCCAAACACATATTGGATGTTCACCACCAGTGCAGTTCCGCACTTAGTTTCTGCGTCGATAACGCTTCCTACACTGAGAGGGAAGTGTGTTTTAGGAGGGATTCACTGCAGTGTTACGTCTGTTAAAGAAGGAAGCTTTTGGGACTGACTCTGTGGTAACCCCAATAGGCGCACATAGCTTTCCAGTCTCAGCCGTCTATCCGTTGGACTATAGCAAGTTCTGTTTAAGGGAAACTCCTTCATGCGGAATGTCACTTCTCACAGTGTCTTTGCAGTGGAGGAAAGAAGATAGAACAACGACGGACAGAGAGAACGTTGCAACCCGTGAGTGAAGTACAGGGTAAGGCACCTAAGCCTCTATGATGCATACTGGATGTTCAACACCTGGGATTTTCCACAATGTCTACCACTTCTCAAAACACTTCCAATATAGGAGGGAACTGTGCTACCGTAAGTTCTAATGACAGGGATGCATCTGTGCAAGGTTGAAAACTCGAGGATGTGTCTGGGTAGCAAACATGAAGTGTCTCATAAAGGCACCTTAGACTGGATGCGTAGGAGGTATCTGCTCAGGAAAGCTACTTCAGTTTTTAACTCATTCATAACAGTGCTTCTCCTTGGAGGAATGAAGGAAGAACACGGACGGACTAGGGGCACAGTAGGTACTGTGAATAAAGGGCAGGCTATGAACCTTACGCCTGCCAACCACATATTGGATGTTCACCACCAGTGTTGATCCGCACATAGGTTCTGCGTCTAAAACGCTTCCAACACTGAGAGGGAAGTGTGCTTTAGGAGGGATTCACTGCAGTGTTACGTCTGTTAAAGAAGGATGCTTTTGGGACTGACTCTGTGGTAACCGCATTAGGCGCACATAGCTTTCCAGTCTCAGACGTCTAACCGTTAGACTATAGGAAGTTCTGTTTAAGGGAAACTCCTTCATGCGGAATGTCACTTCTCACAGTGTCTTTGCAGTGGAGAAAAGAGATAGAACAAGGACGGACAGAGAGAACGATGCAAACCGTGATTGAAGTACAGGGTAAGCCTCGTAGGCCTCTATTATGCATACTGGTAGTTCAACACCGGAGATGTTCCACAGTGTCTACCTCTTCTCAAAACACTTGCAGTATATGAGGGAACTCTGCTACATTAAATTCTCACGACAGAGATGCGTCTGTGCTCAGTTGGAAAGTGTAGGACGTGTCTGGGTAGCAACCAGTAAGTGTCTGATACAAGCCGCTAAGAGGGGATGCGGAGGAAGGTATCTGCTCAGGGAAGCTACTTCAGGTGCGTACTCATTCATAACAGTGTCTCTCCTTTGAGGATGAAGATAGAACAGGGAACGACTACGGGCACATTAGGTACTGTGAGTAAAGGGCATGCTAAGGCGCTTAAGCCTGCCAAACACATATTGGATGTTCACCACCAATGCAGATCCGCACTTAGTTTCTGCGTCGAAAACGCTTCCTACACTGAGAGGGAAGTGTGCTTTAGGAGGGATTCACTGCAGTGTTACGTCTGTTAAAGAAGGATGCTTTTGGGACTGACTCTGTGGTAACCGCATTAGGCGCACATAGCTTTCCAGTCTCAGACGTCTAACCGTTAGACTATAGGAAGTTCTGTTTAAGGGAAACTCCTTCATGCGGAATGTCACTTCTCACAGTGTCTTTGCAGTGGAGAAAAGAAGATAGAACAAGGACGGACAGAGAGAACGATGCAAACCGTGATTGAAGTACAGGGTAAGCCTCGTAGGCCTCTATTATGCATACTGGTAGTTCAACACCGGAGATGTTCCACAGTGTCTACTTCTTCTCAAAACACTTCCAGTATATGAGAGAACTCTGCTACATCAAGTTCTCGCGATAGAAATGCGTCTGTACTCAGTTGGAAAGTGTAGGACGTGTCTGGGTAGCAACCCGTAAGAATCTGATACAAGCCACTAAGAGGGGATGCGGAGGAAGGTATCTGCTCAGGGAAGCTACTTCAGGTGCGTACTCATTCATAACAGTGTCTCTCCTTTGAGGATGAAGATAGAACAGGGAACGACTACGGGCACATTAGGTACTGTGAGTAAAGGGCATGCTAAGGCGCTTAAGCCTGCCAAACACATATTGGTTGTTCACCACCAGTGCAGTTCCGCACTTAGTTTCTGCGTCGAAAACGCTTCCTACAGTGAGAGGGAAGTGTGCTTTAGGAGGGATACACTGCAGTGATACGTCTGTTAAAGAAGGAAGCTTTTGGGACTGACTCTGTGGTAACCCCAATAGGCGCACATAGCTTTCCAGTCTCAGCCGTCTATCCGTTGGACTATAGCAAGTTCTGTTTAAGGGAAACTCCTTCATGCGGAATGTCACTTCTCACAGTGTCTTTCCAGTGGAGGAAAGAAGATAGAACAACGACGGACAGAGAGAACGTTGCAACCCGTGAGTGAAGTACAGGGTAAGGCACCTAATCCTCTATGATGCATACTGGATGTTCAACACCTGGGATTTTCCACAATGTCTACCACTTCTCAAAACACTTCCAATATAGGAGGGAACTGTGCTACCGTAAGTTCTAATGACAGGGATGCATCTGTGCAAGTTTGAAAACTCGAGGATGTGTCTGGGTATCAAACATGAAGTGTCTCATAAAGGCACCTTAGACTGGATGCGTAGGAGGTATCTGCTCAGGGAAGCTACTTCAGTTTTGTACACATTCATAACAGTGCTTCTCCTTGGAGGAATGAAGGAAGCACACGGACGGACTAGGGGCACAGTAGGTACTGTGAATAAAGGGCAGGCTATGAACCTTACGCCTGCCAACCACATATTGGATGTTCACCACCAGTGTTGATCCGCACATAGGTTCTGCGTCTAAAACGCTTCCATCACTGAGAGGGAAGTGTGCTTTAGGAGGGATTCACTGCAGTGTTACGTCTGTTAAAGAAGGATGCTTTTGGGACTGACTCTGTGGTAACCGCATTAGGCGCACATAGCTTTCCAGTCTCAGACGTCTACCGTTAGACTATAGGAAGTTCTGTTTAAGGGAAACTCCTTCATGCGGAATGTCACTTCTCACAGTGTCTTTGCAGTGGAGAAAAGAAGATAGAACAAGGACGGACAGAGAGAACGATGCAAACCGTGATTGAAGTACAGGGTAAGCCTCGTAGGCCTCTATTATGCATACTGGTAGTTCAACACCGGAGATGTTCCACAGTGTCTACCTCTTCTCAAAACACTTCCAGTATATGAGGGAACTCTGCTACATTAAGTTCTCACGACAGAGATGCGTCTGTGCTCAGTTGGAAAGTGTAGGACGTGTCTGGGTAGCAACCAATAAGTGTCTGATACAAGCCGCTAAGAGGGGATGCGGAGGAAGGTATCTGCTCAGGGAAGCTACTTCAGGTGCGTACTCATTCATAACAGTGTCTCTCCTTTGAGGATGAAGATAGAACAGGGAACGACTACGGGCACATTAGGTACTGTGAGTAAAGGGCATGCTAAGGCGCTTAAGCCTGCCAAACACATATTGGATGTTCACCACCAGTGCAGTTCCGCACTTAGTTTCTGCGTCGAAAACGCTTCCTACACTGAGAGGGAAGTGTGCTTTAGGAGGGATTCACTGCAGTGTTACGTCTGTTAAAGAAGGATGCTTTTGGGACTGACTCTGTGGTAACCGCATTAGGCGCACATAGCTTTCCAGTCTCAGACGTCTAACCGTTAGACTATAGGAAATTCTGTTTAAGGAAACTCCTTCATGTGGAATGTCACTTCTCACAGTGTCTTTGCAGTGGAGAAAAGAAGATAGAACAAGGACGGACAGAGAGAGCGATGCAAACCGTGATTGAAGTACAGGGTAAGCCTCGTAGGCCTCTATTATGCATACTGGTAGTTCAACACCGGAGATGTTCCACAGTGTCTACCTCTTCTCAAAACACTTCCAGTATATGAGAAAACTCTGCTACTTTAAGTTCTCACGACAGAGATGCGTCTGTGCTCAGTTGGAAAGTGTAGGACGTGTCTGGGTAGCAACCAGTAAGTGTCTGATACAAGCCGCTAAGAGGGGATGCGGAGGAAGGTATCTGCTCAGGGAAGCTACTTCAGGTGCGTACTCATTCATAACAGTGTCTCTCCTTTGAGGATGAAGATAGAACAGGGAACGACTACGGGCACATTAGGTACTGTGAGTAAAGGGCATGCTAAGGCGCTTAAGCCTGCCAAACACATATTGGATGTTCACCACCAGTGCAGTTCCGCACTTAGTTTCTGCGTCGATAACGCTTCCTACACTGAGAGGGAAGTGTGCTTTAGGAGGGATTCACTGCAGTGTTACGTCTGTTAAAGAAGGAAGCTTTTGGGACTGACTCTGTGGTAACCCCAATAGGCGCACATAGCTTTCCAGTCTCAGCCGTCTATCCGTTGGACTATAGCAAGTTCTGTTTAAGGGAAACTCCTTCATGCAGAATGTCACTTCTCACAGTGTCTTTGCAGTGGAGGAAAGAAGATAGAACAACGACGGACAGAGAGAACGTTACAACCCGTGAGTGAAGTACAGGGTAAGGCACCTAAGCCTCTATGATGCATACTGGATGTTCAACACCTGGGATTTTCCACAATGTCTACCACTTCTCAAAACACTTCCAATATGGGAGGGAACTGTGCTACCGTAAGTTCTAATGACAGGGATGCATCTGTGCAAGGTTGAAAACTCGAGGATGTGTCTGGGTAGCAAACATGAAGTGTCTCATAAAGGCACCTTAGACTGGATGAGTAGTAGGTATCTGCTAGGGTAGCTACTTCAGTTTTGTACTCATTCATAACAGTGCTTCTACTTGTAGGAATGAAGGAAGAACACGGACGGACTAGGGGCACATTAGGTACTGTGAATAAAGGGCAGGCTATGAACCTTACGCCTGCCAACCACATATTGGATGTTCACCACCAGTGTTGATCCGCACATAGGTTCTGCATCTAAAACGCTTCCAACACTGAAAGGGAAGTGTGCTTTAGGAGGGATTCACTGCAGTGTTACGTCTGTTAAAGAAGGATGCTTTTGGGACTGACTCTGTGGTAACCGCATTAGGCGCACATAGCTTTCCAGTCTCAGACGTCTAACCGTTAGACTATAGGAAGTTCTGTTTAAGGGAAACTCCTTCATGCGGAATGTCACTTCTCACAGTGTCTTTGCAGTCGAGAGAAGAAGATAGAACAAGGACGGACAGAGAGAACGATGCAAACCGTGATTGAAGTACAGGGTAAGCCTCGTAGGCCTCTATTATGCATACTGGTAGTTCAACACCGGAGATGTTCCACAGTGTCTACCTCTTCTCAAAACACTTCCAGTATATGAGGGAACTCTGCTACATTAAGTTCTCACGACAGAGATGCGTCTGTGCTCAGTTGGAAAGTGTAGGACGTGTCTGGGTAGCAACCAGTAAGTGTCTGATACAAGCCGCTAAGAGGGGATGCGGAGGAAGGTATCTGCTCAGGGAAGCTACTTCAGGTGCGTACTCATTCATAAGAGTGTCTCTCCTTTGAGGATGAAGATAGAACAGGGAACTACTACGGGCACAAGAGGTACTTTGAGTAAAGGGCATGCTAAGGCGCTTAAGCCAGCCAAACACATATTGGATGTTCACCACGGGTGCAGATCCGCACTTCGTTTCTGCGTCGAAAACGCTTCCTACACTGAGAGGGAAGTGTGCTTTAGGAGGGATTCAATGCAGTGTTACGTCTGTTAAGGAAGGATGCTTTTGGGACTGACTCTGTGGTAACCGCATTAGGCGCACATAGCTTTCCAGTCTCAGACGTCTAACCGTTAGACTATAGGAAGTTCTGTTTAAGGGAAACTCCTTCATGCGGAATGTCACTTCTCACAGTGTCTTTGCAGTGTAGAAAAGAAGATAGAACAAGGACGGACAGAGAGAACGATGCAAACCGTGATTGAAGTACAGGGTAACCCTCGTAGGCCTCTATTATGCATACTGGTAGTTCAACACCGGAGATGTTCCACAGTGTCTACCTCTTCTCAAAACACTTCCGGTATATGAGGGAACTCTGCTACATTAAGTTCTCACGACAGAGATGCGTCTGTGCTCAGTTGGAAAGTGTAGGACGTGTCTGGGTAGCAACCAGTAAGTGTCTGATACAAGCCGCTAAGAGGGGATGCGGAGGAAGGTATCTGCTCAGGGAAGCTACTTCAGGTGCGTACTCATTCATAACAGTGTCTCTCCTTTGAGGATGAAGATAGAACAGGGAACGACTACGGGCACATTAGGTACTGTGAGTAAAGGGCATGCTAAGGCGCTTAAGCCTGCCAAACACATATTGGATGTTCACCACCAGTGCAGATCCGCACTTAGTTTCTGCGTCGAAAACGCTTCCTACACTGAGAGGGAAGTGTGCTTTAGGAGGGATTCACTGCAGTGTTACGTCTGTTAAAGAAGGATGCTTTTGGGACTGACTCTGTGGTAACCGCATTAGGCGCACATAGCTTTCCAGTCTCAGACGTCTAACCGTTAGACTATAGGAAGTTCTGTTTAAGGGAAACTCCTTCATGCGGAATGTCACTTCTCACAGTGTCTTTGCAGTGGAGAAAAGAAGATAGAACAAGGACGGACAGAGAGAACGATGCAAACCGTGATTGAAGTACAGGGTAAGCCTCGTAGGCCTCTATTATGCATACTGGTAGTTCAACACCGGAGATGTTCCACAGTGTCTACCTCTTCTCAAAACACTTCCAGTATATGAGAAAACTCTGCTACATTAAGTTCTCACGACAGAGATGCGTCTGTGCTCAGTTGGAAAGTGTAGGACGTGTCTGGGTAGCAACCAGTAAGTGTCTGATACAAGCCGCTAAGAGGGGATGCGGAGGAAGGTATCTGCTCAGGGAATCTACTTCAGGTGCGTACTCATTCATAACAGTGTCTCTCCTTTGAGGATGAAGATAGAACAGGGAACGACTACGGGCACATTAGGTACTGTGAGTAAAGGCATGCTAAGGCGCTTAAGCCTGCCAAACACATATTGGATGTTCACCACCAGTGCAGTTCCGCACTTAGTTTCTGCGTCGATAACGCTTCCTACACTGAGAGGGAAGTGTGCTTTAGGAGGGATTCACTGCAGTGTTACGTCTGTTAAAGAAGGAAGCTTTTGGGACTGACTCTGTGGTAACCCCAATAGGCGCACATAGCTTTCCAGTCTCAGCCGTCTATCCGTTGGACTATAGCAAGTTCTGTTTAAGGGAAACTCCTTCATGCAGAATGTCACTTCTCACAGTGTCTTTGCAGTGGAGGAAAGAAGATAGAACAACGACGGACAGAGAGAACGTTACAACCCGTGAGTGAAGTACAGGGTAAGGCACCTAAGCCTCTATGATGCATACTGGATGTTCAACACCTGGGATTTTCCACAATGTCTACCACTTCTCAAAACACTTCCAATATGGGAGGGAACTGTGCTACCGTAAGTTCTAATGACAGGGATGCATCTGTGCAAGGTTGAAAACTCGAGGATGTGTCTGGGTAGCAAACATGAAGTGTCTCATAAAGGCACCTTAGACTGGATGAGTAGTAGGTATCTGCTAGGGTAGCTACTTCAGTTTTGTACTCATTCATAACAGTGCTTCTACTTGTAGGAATGAAGGAAGAACACGGACGGACTAGGGGCACATTAGGTACTGTGAATAAAGGGCAGGCTATGAACCTTACGCCTGCCAACCACATATTGGATGTTCACCACCAGTGTTGATCCGCACATAGGTTCTGCATCTAAAACGCTTCCAACACTGAAAGGGAAGTGTGCTTTAGGAGGGATTCACTGCAGTGTTACGTCTGTTAAAGAAGGATGCTTTTGGGACTGACTCTGTGGTAACCGCATTAGGCGCACATAGCTTTCCAGTCTCAGACGTCTAACCGTTAGACTATAGGAAGTTCTGTTTAAGGGAAACTCCTTCATGCGGAATGTCACTTCTCACAGTGTCTTTGCAGTCGAGAGAAGAAGATAGAACAAGGACGGACAGAGAGAACGATGCAAACCGTGATTGAAGTACAGGGTAAGCCTCGTAGGCCTCTATTATGCATACTGGTAGTTCAACACCGGAGATGTTCCACAGTGTCTACCTCTTCTCAAAACACTTCCAGTATATGAGGGAACTCTGCTACATTAAGTTCTCACGACAGAGATGCGTCTGTGCTCAGTTGGAAAGTGTAGGACGTGTCTGGGTAGCAACCAGTAAGTGTCTGATACAAGCCGCTAAGAGGGGATGCGGAGGAAGGTATCTGCTCAGGGAAGCTACTTCAGGTGCGTACTCATTCATAAGAGTGTCTCTCCTTTGAGGATGAAGATAGAACAGGGAACTACTACGGGCACAAGAGGTACTTTGAGTAAAGGGCATGCTAAGGCGCTTAAGCCAGCCAAACACATATTGGATGTTCACCACGGGTGCAGATCCGCACTTCGTTTCTGCGTCGAAAACGCTTCCTACACTGAGAGGGAAGTGTGCTTTAGGAGGGATTCAATGCAGTGTTACGTCTGTTAAGGAAGGATGCTTTTGGGACTGACTCTGTGGTAACCGCATTAGGCGCACATAGCTTTCCAGTCTCAGACGTCTAACCGTTAGACTATAGGAAGTTCTGTTTAAGGGAAACTCCTTCATGCGGAATGTCACTTCTCACAGTGTCTTTGCAGTGTAGAAAAGAAGATAGAACAAGGACGGACAGAGAGAACGATGCAAACCGTGATTGAAGTACAGGGTAACCCTCGTAGGCCTCTATTATGCATACTGGTAGTTCAACACCGGAGATGTTCCACAGTGTCTACCTCTTCTCAAAACACTTCCGGTATATGAGGGAACTCTGCTACATTAAGTTCTCACGACAGAGATGCGTCTGTGCTCAGTTGGAAAGTGTAGGACGTGTCTGGGTAGCAACCAGTAAGTGTCTGATACAAGCCGCTAAGAGGGGATGCGGAGGAAGGTATCTGCTCAGGGAAGCTACTTCAGGTGCGTACTCATTCATAACAGTGTCTCTCCTTTGAGGATGAAGATAGAACAGGGAACGACTACGGGCACATTAGGTGCTGTGTGTAAAGGGCATGCTAAGGCGCTTAAGCCTGCCAAACACATATTGGATGTTCACCACCAGTGCAGATCCGCACTTAGTTTCTGCGTCGAAAACGCTTCCTACACTGAGAGGGAAGTGTGCTTTAGGAGGGATTCACTGCAGTGTTACGTCTGTTAAAGAAGGAAGCTTTTGGGACTGACTCTGTGGTAACCCCAATAGGCACACATAGCTTTCCAGTCTCAGCCGTCTATCCGTTGGACTATAGCAAGTTCTGTTTAAGGGAAACTCCTTCATGCGGAATGTCACTTCTCACAGTGTCTTTCCAGTGGAGGAAAGAAGATAGAACAACGACGGACAGAGAGAACGTTGCAACCCGTGAGTGAAGTACAGGGTAAGGCACCTAAGCCTCTATGATGAATACTGGATGTTCAACACCTGGGATTTTCCACAATGTCTACCACTTCTCAAAACACTTCCAATATAGGAGGGAACTGTGCTATCGTAAGTTCTAATGACAGGGATGCATCTGTGCAAGGTTGAAAACTCGAGGATGTGTCTGGGTAGCAAACATGAAGTGTCTCATAAAGGCACCTTAGACTGGATGCGTAGTAGGTATCTGCAGGGGAAGCTACTTCAGTTTTGTACTCATTCATAACAGTGCTTCTCCTTGGAGGAATGAAGGAAGAACACGGACGGACTAGGGGCACATTAGGTACTGTGAATAAAGGGCAGGCTATGAACCTTACGCCTGCCAACCACATATTGGATGTTCACCACCAGTGTTGATCCGCACATAGGTTCTGCGTCTAAAACGCTTCCAACACTGAGAGGGAAGTGTGCTTTAGGAGGGATTCACTGCAGTGTTACGTCTGTTAAAGAAGGATGCTTTTGGGACTGACTCTGTGGTAACCGCATTAGGCGCACATAGCTTTCCAGTCTCAGACGTCTAACCGTTAGACTATAGGAAGTTCTGTTTAAGGGAAACTCCTTCATGCGGAATGTCACTTCTCACAGTGTCTTTGCAGTGGAGAAAAGAAGATAGAAGAAGGACGGACAGAGAGTACGATGCAAACCGTGATTGAAGTACAGGGTAAGCCTCGTAGGCCTCTATTATGCATACTGGTAGTTCAACACCGGAGATGTTCCACAGTGTCTACCTCTTCTCAAAACACTTCCAGTATATGAGGGAACTCTGCTACAATAAGTTCTCACGACAGAGATGCGTCTGTGCTCAGTTGGAAAGTGTAGGACGTGTCTGGGTAGCAACCAGTAAGTGTCTGATACAAGCCGCTAAGAGGGGATGCGGAGGAAGGTATCTGCTCAGGGAATCTACTTCAGGTGCGTACTCATTCATAACAGTGTCTCTCCTTTGAGGATGAAGATAGAACAGGGAACGACTACGGGCACATTAGGTACTGTGAGTAAAGGGCATGCTAAGGCGCTTAAGCCAGCCAAACACATATTGGATATTCACCACCAGTGCAGATCCGCACTTAGTTTCTGCGTCGAAAACGCTTCCTACACTGAGAGGGAAGTGTGCTTTAGGAGGGATTCACTGCAGTGTTACGTCTGTTAAAGAAGGATGCTTTTGGGACTGACTCTGTGGTAACCGCATTAGGCGCACATAGCTTTCCAGTCTCAGACGTCTAACCGTTAGACTATAGGAAGTTCTGTTTAAGGGAAACTCCTTCATGCGGAATGTCACTTCTCACAGTGTCTTTGCAGTGGAGAAAAGAAGATAGAACAAGGACGGACAGAGAGAACGATGCAAACCGTGATTGAAGTACAGGGTAATCCTCGTAGGCCTCTATTATGCATACTGGTCGTTCAACACCGGAGATGTTCCACAGTGTCTACCTCTTCTCAAAACACTTCCGGTATATGAGGGAACTCTGCTACATTAAGTTCTCACGACAGAGATGCGTCTGTGCTCAGTTGGAAAGTGTAGGACGTGTCTGGGTAGCAACCAGTAAGTGTCTGATACAAGCCGCTAAGAGGGGATGCGGAGGAAGGTATCTGCTCAGGGAAGCTACTTCAGGTGCGTACTCATTCATAAGAGTGTCTCTCCTTTGAGGATGAAGATAGAACAGGGAACGACTACGGGCACATTAGGTACTGTGAGTAAAGGGCATGCTAAGGCGCTTAAGCCTGCCAAACACATATTGGATGTTCACCACCAGTGCAGATCCGCACTTAGTTTCTGCGTCGAAAACGCTTCCTACACTGAGAGGGAAGTGTGCTTTAGGAGGGATTCACTGCAGTGTTACGTCTGTTAAAGAAGGATGCTTTTGGGACTGACTCTGTGGTAACCGCATTAGGCGCACATAGCTTTCCAGTCTCAGACGTCTAACCGTTAGACTATTGGAAGTTCTGTTTAAGGGAAACTCCTTCATGCGGAATGTCACTTCTCACAGTGTCTTTGCAGTGGAGAAAAGAAGATAGAACAAGGACGGACAGAGAGAACGATGCAAACCGTGATTGAAGTACAGGGTAAGCCTCGTAGGCCTCTATTATGCATACTGGTAGTTCAACACCGGAGATGTTCCACAGTGTCTACCTCTTCTCAAAACCCTTCCAGTAAAAAAAAAAAAAAAAAAAAAAAAAAAAAAAAAAAAAAAAAAAAACCCTTCCAGTATATGAGAAAACTCTGCTACATTAAGTTCTCACGACAGAGATGCGTCTGTGCTCAGTTGGAAAGTGTAGGACGTGTCTGGGTAGCAACCAGTAAGTGTCTGATACAAGCCGCTAAGAGGGGATGCGGAGGAAGGTATCTGCTCAGGGAATCTACTTCAGGTGCGTACTCATTCATAACAGTGTCTCTCCTTTGAGGATGAAGATAGAACAGGGAACGACTACGGGCACATTAGGTACTGTGAGTAAAGGCATGCTAAGGCGCTTAAGCCTGCCAAACACATATTGGATGTTCACCACCAGTGCAGTTCCGCACTTAGTTTCTGCGTCGATAACGCTTCCTACACTGAGAGGGAAGTGTGCTTTAGGAGGGATTCACTGCAGTGTTACGTCTGTTAAAGAAGGAAGCTTTTGGGACTGACTCTGTGGTAACCCCAATAGGCGCACATAGCTTTCCAGTCTCAGCCGTCTATCCGTTGGACTATAGCAAGTTCTGTTTAAGGGAAACTCCTTCATGCGGAATGTCACTTCTCACAGTGTCTTTGCAGTGGAGGAAAGAAGATAGAACAACGACGGACAGAGAGAACGTTGCAACCCGTGAGTGAAGTACAGGGTAAGGCACCTAAGCCTCTATGATGCATACTGGATGTTCAACACCTGGGATTTTCCACAATGTCTACCACTTCTCAAAACACTTCCAATATAGGAGGGAACTGTGCTACCGTAAGTTCTAATGACAGGGATGCATCTGTGCAACGTTGAAAACTCGAGGATGTGTCTGGGTAGCAAACATGAAGTGTCTCATAAAGGCACCTTAGACTGGATGCGTAGTAGGTATCTGCTAGGGAAGCTACTTCAGTTTTGTACTCATTCATAACAGTGCTTCTACTTGTAGGAATGAAGGAAGAACACGGACGGACTAGGGGCACATTAGGTACTGTGAATAAAGGGCAGGCTATGAACCTTACGCCTGCCAACCACATATTGGATGTTCACCACCAGTGTTGATCCGCACATAGGTTCTGCATCTAAAACGCTTCCAACACTGAGAGGGAAGTGTGCTTTAGGAGGGATTCACTGCAGTGTTACGTCTGTTAAAGAAGGATGCTTTTGGGACTGACTCTGTGGTAACCGCATTAGGCGCACATAGCTTTCCAGTCTCAGACGTCTAACCGTTAGACTATAGGAAGTTCTGTTTAAGGGAAACTCCTTCATGCGGAATGTCACTTCTCACAGTGTCTTTGCAGTCGAGAGAAGAAGATAGAACAAGGACGGACAGAGAGAACGATGCAAACCGTGATTGAAGTACAGGGTAAGCCTCGTAGGCCTCTATTATGCATACTGGTAGTTCAACACCGGAGATGTTCCACAGTGTCTACCTCTTCTCAAAACACTTCCAGTATATGAGGGAACTCTGCTACATTAAGTTCTCACGACAGAGATGCGTCTGTGCTCAGTTGGAAAGTGTAGGACGTGTCTGGGTAGCAACCAGTAAGTGTCTGATACAAGCCGCTAAGAGGGGATGCGGAGGAAGGTATCTGCTCAGGGAAGCTACTTCAGGTGCGTACTCATTCATAACAGTGTCTCTCCTTTGAGGATGAAGTTAGAACAGGGAACGACTACGGGCACATTAGGTGCTGTGTGTAAAGGGCATGCTAAGGCGCTTAAGCCTGCCAAACACATATTGGATGTTCACCACCAGTGCAGATCCGCACTTAGTTTCTGCGTCGAAAACGCTTCCTACACTGAGAGGGAAGTGTGCTTTAGGAGGGATTCACTGCAGTGTTACGTCTGTTAAAGAAGGAAGCTTTTGGGACTGACTCTGTGGTAACCCCAATAGGCACACATAGCTTTCCAGTCTCAGCCGTCTATCCGTTGGACTATAGCAAGTTCTGTTTAAGGGAAACTCCTTCATGCGGAATGTCACTTCTCACAGTGTCTTTCCAGTGGAGGAAAGAAGATAGAACAACGACGGACAGAGAGAACGTTGCAACCCGTGAGTGAAGTACAGGGTAAGGCACCTAAGCCTCTATGATGAATACTGGATGTTCAACACCTGGGATTTTCCACAATGTCTACCACTTCTCAAAACACTTCCAATATAGGAGGGAACTGTGCTACCGTAAGTTCTAATGACAGGGATGCATCTGTGCAAGGTTGAAAACTCGAGGATGTGTCTGGGTAGCAAACATGAAGTGTCTCATAAAGGCACCTTAGACTGGATGCGTAGTAGGTATCTGCAGGGGAAGCTACTTCAGTTTTGTACTCATTCATAACAGTGCTTCTCCTTGGAGGAATGAAGGAAGAACACGGACGGACTAGGGGCACATTAGGTACTGTGAATAAAGGGCAGGCTATGAACCTTACGCCTGCCAACCACATATTGGATGTTCACCACCAGTGTTGATCCGCACATAGGTTCTGCGTCTAAAACGCTTCCAACACTGAGAGGGAAGTGTGCTTTAGGAGTGATTCACTGCAGTGTTACGTCTGTTAAAGAAGGATGCTTTTGGGACTGACTCTGTGGTAACCGCATTAGGCGCACATAGCTTTCCAGTCTCAGACGTCTAACCGTTAGACTATAGGAAGTTCTGTTTAAGGGAAACTCCTTCATGCGGAATGTCACTTCTCACAGTGTCTTTGCAGTGGAGAAAAGAAGATAGAACAAGGACGGACAGAGAGAACGATGCAAACCGGATTGAAGTACAGGGTAAGCCTCGTAGGCCTCTATTATGCATACTGGTAGTTCAACACCGGAGATGTTCCACAGTGTCTACCTCTTCTCAAAACACTTCCAGTATATGAGGGAACTCTGCTACAATAAGTTCTCACGACAGAGATGCGTCTGTGCTCAGTTGGAAAGTGTAGGACGTGTCTGGGTAGCAACCAGTAAGTGTCTGATACAAGCCGCTAAGAGGGGATGCGGAGGAAGGTATCTGCTCAGGGAAGCTACTTCAGGTGCGTACTCATTCATAACAGTGTCTCTCCTTTGAGGATGAAGATAGAACAGGGAACGACTACGGGCACATTAGGTACTGTGAGTAAAGGGCATGCTAAGGCGCTTAAGCCAGCCAAACACATATTGGATGTTCACCACCAGTGCAGATCCGCACTTAGTTTCTGCGTCGAAAACGCTTCCTACACTGAGAGGGAAGTGTGCTTTAGGAGGGATTCACTGCAGTGTTACGTCTGTTAAAGAAGGATGCTTTTGGGACTGACTCTGTGGTAACCGCATTAGGCGCACATAGCTTTCCAGTCTCAGACGTCTAACCGTTAGACTATAGGAAGTTCTGTTTAAGGGAAACTCCTTCATGCGGAATGTCACTTCTCACATTGTCTTTGCAGTGTAGAAAAGAAGATAGAACAAGGACGGACAGAGAGAACGATGCAAACCGTGATTGAAGTACAGGGTAAGCCTCGTAGGCCTCTATTATGCATACTGGTCGTTCAACACCGGAGATGTTCCACAGTGTCTACCTCTTCTCAAAACACTTCCGGTATATGAGGGAACTCTGCTACATTAAGTTCTCACGACAGAGATGCGTCTGTGCTCAGTTGGAAAGTGTAGGACGTGTCTGGGTAGCAACCAGTAAGTGTCTGATACAAGCCGCTAAGAGGGGATGCGGAGGAAGGTATCTGCTCAGGGAAGCTACTTCAGGTGCGTACTCATTCATAAGAGTGTCTCTCCTTTGAGGATGAAGATAGAACAGGGAACGACTACGGGCACATTAGGTACTGTGAGTAAAGGGCATGCTAAGGCGCTTAAGCCTGCCAAACACATATTGGATGTTCACCACCAGTGCAGATCCGCACTTAGTTTCTGCGTCGAAAACGCTTCCTACACTGAGAGGGAAGTGTGCTTTAGGAGGGATTCACTGCAGTGTTACGTCTGTTAAAGAAGGAAGCTTTTGGGACTGACTCTGTGGTAACCCCAATAGGCGCACATAGCTTTCCAGTCTCAGCCGTCTATCCGTTGGACTATAGCAAGTTCTGTTTAAGGGAAACTCCTTCATGCGGAATGTCACTTCGCACAGTGTCTTTCCAGTGGAGGAAAGAAGATAGAACAACGACGGACAGAGAGAACGTTGCAACCCGTGAGTGAAGTACAGTGTAAGGCACCTAAGCCTCTATGATGCATACTGGATGTTCAACACCTGGGATTTTCCACAATGTCTACCACTTCTCAAAACACTTCCAATATAGGAGGGAACTGTGCTACCGTAAGTTCTAATGACAGGGATGCATCTGTGCAAGGTTGAAAACTCGAGGATGTGTCTGGGTAGCAAACATGAAGTGTCTCATAAAGGCACCTTAGACTGGATGCGTAGGAGGTATCTGCTCAGGGAAGCTACTTCAGTTTTGTACTCATTCATAACAGTGCTTCTCCTTGGAGGAATGAAGGAAGAACACGGACGGACTAGGGGCACATTAGGTACTGTGAATAAAGGGCAGGCTATGAACCTTACGCCTGCCAACCACATATTGGATGTTCACCACCAGTGTTGATCCGCACATAGGTTCTGCGTCTAAAACGCTTCCAACACTGAGAGGGAAGTGTGCTTTAGGAGGGATTCACTGCAGTGTTACGTCTGTTAAAGAAGGATGCTTTTGGGACTGACTCTGTGGTAACCGCATTAGGCGCACATAGCTTTCCAGTCTCAGACGTCTAACCGTTAGACTATAGGAAGTTCTGTTTAAGGGAAACTCCTTCATGCGGAATGTCACTTCTCACAGTGTCTTTGCAGTGGAGAAAAGAAGATAGAACAAGGACGGACAGAGAGAACGATGCAAACCGTGATTGAAGTACAGGGTAAGCCTCGTAGGCCTCTATTATGCATACTGGTAGTTCAACACCGGAGATGTTCCACAGTGTCTACCTCTTCTCAAAACACTTCCAGTATATGAGGGAACTCTGCTACATTAAGTTCTCACGACAGAGATGCGTCTGTGCTCAGTTGGAAAGTGTAGGACGTGTCTGGGTAGCAACCAGTAAGTGTCTGATACAAGCCGCTAAGAGGGGATGCGGAGGAAGGTATCTGCTCAGGGAAGCTACTTCAGGTGCGTACTCATTCATAAGAGTGTCTCTCCTTTGAGGATGAAGATAGAACAGGGAACGACTACGGGCACATTAGGTACTGTGAGTAAAGGGCATGCTAAGGCGCTTAAGCCTGCCAAACACATATTGGATGTTCACCACCAGTGCAGATCCGCACTTAGTTTCTGCGTCGAAAACGCTTCCTACACTGAGAGGGAAGTGTGCTTTAGGAGGGATTCACTGCAGTGTTACGTCTGTTAAAGAAGGAAGCTTTTGGGATTGACTCTGTGGTAACCCCAATAGGCGCACATAGCTTTCCAGTCTCAGCCGTCTATCCGTTGGACTATAGCAAGTTCTGTTTAAGGGAAACTCCTTCATGCGGAATGTCACTTCGCACAGTGTCTTTCCAGTGGAGGAAAGAAGATAGAACAACGACGGACAGAGAGAACGTTGCAACCCGTGAGTGAAGTACAGGGTAAGGCACCTAATCCTCTATGATGCATACTGGATGTTCAACACCTGGGATTTTCCACAATGTCTACCACTTCTCAAAACACTTCCAATATAGGAGGGAACTGTGCTACCGTAAGTTCTAATGACAGGGATGCATCTGTGCAAGTTTGAAAACTCGAGGATGTGTCTGGGTATCAAACATGAAGTGTCTCATAAAGGCACCTTAGACTGGATGCGTAGGAGGTATCTGCTCAGGGAAGCTACTTCAGTTTTGTACTCATTCTTAACAGTGCTTCTCCTTGGAGGAATGAAGGAAGCACACGGAAGTGCTAGGGGCACATTAGGTACTGTGAATAAAGGGCAGGCTATGAACCTTACGCCTGCCAACCACATATTGGATGTTCACCACCAGTGTTGATCCGCACATAGGTTCTGCGTCTAAAACGCTTCCATCACTGAGAGGGAAGTGTGCTTTAGGAGGGATTCACTGCAGTGTTACGTCTGTTAAAGAAGGATGCTTTTGGGACTGACTCTGTGGTAACCGCATTAGGCGCACATAGCTTTCCAGTCTCAGACGTCTAACCGTTAGACTATAGGAAGTTCTGTTTAAGGAAACTCCTTCATGCGGAATGTCACTTCTCACTGTGACTTTGCAGTGGAGAAAAGAAGATAGAACAAGGACGGACAGAGAGAACGATGGAAACCGTGATTGAAGTACAGGGTAAGCCTCGTAGGCCTCTATTATGCATACTGGTAGATCAACACCGGAGATGTTCCACAGTGTCTACCTCTTCTCAAAACACTTCCAGTATATGAGGGAACTCTGCTACATTAAGTTCTCGCGACAGAGATGCGTCTGTGCTCAGTTGGAAAGTGTAGGACGTGTCTGGGTAGCAACCAGTAAGTGTCTGATACAAGCCACTAAGAGGGGATGCGGAGGAAGGTATCTGCTCAGGGAAGCTACTTCAGGTGCGTACTCATTCATAACAGTGTCTCTCCTTTGAGGATGAAGATAGAACAGGGATCGACTACGGGCACATTAGGTACTGTGAGTAAAGGGCATGCTAAGGCGCTTAAGCCTGCCAAACACATATTGGATGTTCACCACCAGTGCAGATCCGCACTTAGTTTCAGCGTCGAAAACGGTTCCTACTCTGAGAGGGAAGTGTGCTTTAGGAGGGATTCACTGCAGTGTTACGTCTGTTAAAGAAGGAGGTTTTGGGACTGACTCTGTGGTAACCCCAATAGGCGCACATAGCTTTCCAGTCTCAGCCGTCTATCCGTTGGACTATAGCAAGTTCTGTTTAAGGGAAACTCCTTCATGCGGAATGTCACTTCTCACAGTGTCTTTCCAGTGGAGGAAAGAAGATTGAGCAACGACGGACAGAGAGAACGTTGCAACCCGTGAGTGAAGTACAGGGTAAGGCACCTAAGCCTCTATCATGCATACTGGATGTTCAACACCTGGGATTTTCCACAATGTCTACCACTTCTCAAAACACTTCCAATATAGGAGGGAACTGTGCTACCCTAAGTTCTAATGACAGGGATGCATCTGTGCAAGTTTGAAAACTCGAGGATGTGTCTGGGTAGCATACATGAAGTGTCTCATAAAGGCACCGTAGACTGGATGCGTAGGAGGTATCTGCTCAGGGAAGCTACTTCAGTTTTGTACTCATTCATAACAGTGCTTCTCCTTGGAGGAATGAAGGAAGAACACGGACGGACTAGGGGCACAGTAGGTACTGTGAATAAAGGGCAGGCTATGAACCTTACGCCTGCCAACCACATATTGGATGTTCACCACCAGTGTTGATCCGCACATAGGTTCTGCGTCTAAAACGCTTCCAACACTGAGAGGGAAGTGTGCTTTAGGAGGGATTCACTGCAGTGTTACGTCTGTTAAAGAAGGATGCTTTTGGGACTGACTCTGTGGTAACCGCATTAGGCGCACATAGCTTTCCAGTCTCAGACGTCTAACCGTTAGACTATAGGAAGTTCTGTTTAAGGGAAACTCCTTCATGCGGAATGTCACTTCTCACAGTGTCTTTGCAGTGGAGAAAAGAAGATAGAACAAGGACGGACAGAGAGAACGATGCAAACCGGATTGAAGTACAGGGTAAGCCTCGTAGGCCTCTATTATGCATACTGGTAGTTCAACACCGGACATGTTCCACAGTGTCTACCTCTTCTCAAAACACTTCCAGTATATGAGGGAACTCTGCTACATTAAGTTCTCACGACAGAGATGCGTCTGTGCTCAGTTGGAAAGTGTAGGACCTGTCTGGGTAGCAACCAGTAAGTGTCTGATACAGGCCCCTAAGAGGGGATGCGGAGGAAGGTATATGCTCAGGGAAGCTACTTCAGGTGCGTACTCATTCATAAGAGTGTCTCTCCTTTGAGGATGAAGATAGAACAGGGAACGACTACGGGCACATTAGGTACTGTGAGTAAAGGGCATGCTAAGGCGCTTAAGCCTGCCAAACACATATTGGATGTTCTCCACCAGTGCAGATCCGCACTTAGTTTCTGTGTCGAAAACGCTTCCTACACTGAGAGGGAAGTGTGCTTTAGGAGGGATTCACTGCAGTGTTACGTCTGTTAAAGAAGGAAGCTTTTGGGACTGACTCTGTGGTAACCCCAATAGGCGCACATAGCTTTCCAGTCTCAGACGTCTATCCGTTGGACTATAGCAAGTTCTGTTTAAGGGAAACTCCTTCATGCGTAATGTCACTTCTCACAGTGTCTTTCCAGTGGAGGAAAGAAGATAGAACAACGACGGACAGAGAGAACGTTGCAACCCGTGAGTGAAGTACAGGGTAAGGCACCTAAGCCTCTATGATGCATACTGGATGTTCAATACCTGGGATTTTCCACAATGTCTACCACTTCTCAAAACACAACCAATATAGGAGGGAACTGTGCTACCGTAAGTTCTAATGACAGGGATGCATCTGTGCAAGTTTGAAAACTCGAGAATGTGTCTGGGTAGCAAAAATGAAGTGTCTCATAAAGGCACCTTAGACTGGATGCGTAGGAGGTATCTGCTCAGGGAAGCTATTTCAGTTTTGTACTCATTCATAACAGTGCTTCTCCTTGGAGGAATGAAGGAAGAACACGGACGGACTAGGGGCACAGTAGGTACTGTGAATAAAGGGCAGGCTATGAACCTTACGCCTGCCAACCGCATATTGGATGTTCACCACCAGTGTTGATCCGCACATAGGTTCTGCGTCTAAAACGCTTCCAACACTGAGAGGGAAGTGTGCTTTAGGAGGGATTCACTGCAGTGTTACGTCTGTTAAAGAAGGATGCTTTTGGGACTGACTCTGTGGTAACCGCATTAGGCGCACATAGCTTTCCAGTCTCAGACGTCTAACCGTTAGACTATAGGAAGTTCTGTTTAAGGGAAACTCCTTCATGCGGAATGTCAATTCTCACAGTGTCTTTGCAGTGGAGAAAAGAAGATAGAACAAGGACGGACAGAGAGAACGATGCAAACCGTGATTGAAGTACAGGGTAAGCCTCGTAGGCCTCTATTATGCATACTGGTAGTTCAACACCGGAGATGTTCCACAGTGTCTACCTCTTCTCAAAACACTTCCAGTATATCAGAGAACTCTGCTACATTAAGTTCTCACGACAGAGATGCGTCTGTACTCAGTTGGAAAGTGTAGGACGTGTCTGGGTAGCAACCAGTAAGTGTCTGATACAAGCCGCTAAGAGGGGATGCGGAGGAAGGTATCTGCTCAGGGAAGCTACTTCAGGTGCGTACTCATTCATAACAGTGTCTCTCCTTTGAGGATGAAGATAGAACAGGGAACGACTACGGGCACATTAGGTACTGTGAGTAAAGGGCATGCTAAGGCGCTTAAGCCTGCCAAACACATATTGGATGTTCACCACCAGTGCAGATCCGCACTTAGTTTCTGCGTCGAAAACGCTTCCTACACTGAGAGGGAAGTGTGCTTTAGGAGGGATTCACTGCAGTGTTACGTCAGTTAAAGAAGGATGCTTTTGGGACTGACTCTGTGGTAACCCCAATAGGCGCACATAGCTTTCCAGTCTCAGCCGTCTATCCGATGGACTATAGCAAGTTCTGTTTAAGGGAAACTCCTTCATGCGGAATGTCACTTCTCACAGTGTCTTTCCAGTGGAGGAAAGAAGATAGAACAACGACGGACAGAGAGAACGTTGCAACCCGTGAGTGAAGTACAGGGTAAGGCACCTAAGCCTCTATGATGCATACTGGATGTTCAATACCTGGGATTTTCCACAATGTCTACCACTTCTCAAAACACAACCAATATAGGAGGGAACTGTGCTACCGTAAGTTCTAATGACAGGGATGCATCTGTGCAAGTTTGAAAACTCGAGGATGTGTCTGGGTAGCAAACATGAAGTGTCTCATAAAGGCACCTTAGACTGGATGCGTAGGAGGTATCTGCTCAGGGAAGCTATTTCAGTTTTGTACTCATTCATAACAGTGCTTCTCCTTGGAGGAATGAAGGAAGCACACGGACGGACTAGGGGCACAGTAGGTACTGTGAATAAAGGGCAGGCTATGAACCTTACGCCTGCCAACCACATATTGGATGTTCACCAACAGTGTAGATCCGCACATAGGTTCTGCGTCTAAAACGCTTCCAACTCTGAGAGGGAAGTGTGCTTTAGGAGGGATTCACTGCAGTGTTACGTCTGTTAAAGAAGGATGCTTTTGGGACTGACTCTGTGGTAACCGCATTAGGCGCACATAGCTTTCCAGTCTCAGACGTTTAATCGTTAGACTATAGGAAATTGTGTTTAAGGAAACTCCTTCATGTGGAATGTCACTTCTCACAGTGTCTTTGCAGTGGAGAAAAGAAGATAGAACAAGGACGGACAGAGAGAGCGATGCAAACCGTGATTGAAATACAGGGTAAGCCTCGTAGGCCTCTATTATGCATACTGGTAGTTCAACACCGGAGATGTTCCACAGTGTCTACCTCTTCTCAAAACACTTCCAGTATATCAGAGAACTCTGCTACATTAAGTTCTCACGACAGAGATGCGTCTGTGCTCAGTTGGAAAGTGTAGGACGTGTCTGGGTAGCAACCAGTAAGTGTCTGATACAAGCCGCTAAGAGGGGATGCGGAGGAAGGTATCTGCTCAGGGAATCTACTTCAGGTGCGTACTCATTCATAACAGTGTCTCTCCTTTGAGGATGAAGATAGAACAGGGAACGACTACGGGCACATTAGGTACTGTGAGTAAAGGGCATGCTAAGGCGCTTAAGCCTGCCAAACACATATTGGATGTTCACCACCAGTGCAGTTCCGCACTTAGTTTCTGCGTCGATAACGCTTCCTACACTGAGAGGGAAGTGTGTTTTAGGAGGGATTCACTGCAGTGTTACGTCTGTTAAAGAAGGAAGCTTTTGGGACTGACTCTGTGGTAACCCCAATAGGCGCACATAGCTTTCCAGTCTCAGCCGTCTATCCGTTGGACTATAGCAAGTTCTGTTTAAGGGAAACTCCTTCATGCGGAATGTCACTTCTCACAGTGTCTTTGCAGTGGAGGAAAGAAGATAGAACAACGACGGACAGAGAGAACGTTGCAACCCGTGAGTGAAGTACAGGGTAAGGCACCTAAGCCTCTATGATGCATACTGGATGTTCAACACCTGGGATTTTCCACAATATCTACCACTTCTCAAAACACTTCCAATATAGGAGGGAACTGTGCTACCGTAAGTTCTAATGACAGGGATGCATCTGTGCAAGGTTGAAAACTCGAGGATGTGTCTGGGTAGCAAACATGAAGTGTCTCATAAAGGCACCTTAGACTGGATGCGTAGGAGGTATCTGCTCAGGAAAGCTACTTCAGTTTTTAACTCATTCATAACAGTGCTTCTCCTTGGAGGAATGAAGGAAGAACACGGACGGACTAGGGGCACATTAGGTACTGTGAATAAAGGGCAGGCTATGAACCTTACGCCTGCCAACCACATATTGGATGTTCACCACCAGTGTTGATCCGCACATAGGTTCTGCGTCTAAAACGCTTCCAACACTGAGAGGGAAGTGTGCTTTAGGAGGGATTCACTGCAGTGTTACGTCTGTTAAAGAAGGATGCTTTTGGGACTGACTCTGTGGTAACCGCATTAGGCGCACATAGCTTTCCAGTCTCAGACGTCTAACCGTTAGACTATAGGAAGTTCTGTTTAAGGGAAACTCCTTCATGCGGAATGTCACTTCTCACAGTGTCTTTGCAGTGGAGAAAAGAGATAGAACAAGGACGGACAGAGAGAACGATGCAAACCGTGATTGAAGTACAGGGTAAGCCTCGTAGGCCTCTATTATGCATACTGGTAGTTCAACACCGGAGATGTTCCACAGTGTCTACCTCTTCTCAAAACACTTGCAGTATATGAGGGAACTCTGCTACATTAAGTTCTCACGACAGAGATGCGTCTGTGCTCAGTTGGAAAGTGTAGGACGTGTCTGGGTAGCAACCAGTAAGTGTCTGATACAAGCCGCTAAGAGGGGATGCGGAGGAAGGTATCTGCTCAGGGAAGCTACTTCAGGTGCGTACTCATTCATAACAGTGTCTCTCCTTTGAGGATGAAGATAGAACAGGGAATGACTACGGGCACATTAGGTACTGTGAGTAAAGGGCATGCTAAGGCGCTTAAGCCTGCCAAACACATATTGGATGTTCACCACCAATGCAGATCCGCACTTAGTTTCTGCGTCGAAAACGCTTCCTACACTGAGAGGGAAGTGTGCTTTAGGAGGGATTCACTGCAGTGTTACGTCTGTTAAAGAAGGATGCTTTTGGGACTGACTCTGTGGTAACCGCATTAGGCGCACATAGCTTTCCAGTCTCAGACGTCTAACCGTTAGACTATAGGAAGTTCTGTTTAAGGGAAACTCCTTCATGCGGAATGTCACTTCTCACAGTGTCTTTGCAGTGGAGAAAAGAAGATAGAACAAGGACGGACAGAGAGAACGATGCAAACCGTGATTGAAGTACAGGGTAAGCCTCGTAGGCCTCTATTATGCATACTGGTAGTTCAACACCGGAGATGTTCCACAGTGTCTACTTCTTCTCAAAACACTTCCAGTATATGAGGGAACTCTGCTACATCAAGTTCTCGCGATAGAAATGCGTCTGTACTCAGTTGGAAAGTGTAGGACGTGTCTGGGTAGCAACCCGTAAGAATCTGATACAAGCCACTAAGAGGGGATGCGGAGGAAGGTATCTGCTCAGGGAAGCTACTTCAGGTGCGTACTCATTCATAACAGTGTCTCTCCTTTGAGGATGAAGATAGAACAGGGAACGACTACGGGCACATTAGGTACTGTGAGTAAAGGGCATGCTAAGGCGCTTAAGCCTGCCAAACACATATTGGTTGTTCACCACCAGTGCAGTTCCGCACTTAGTTTCTGCGTCGAAAACGCTTCCTACACTGAGAGGGAAGTGTGCTTTAGGAGGGATTCACTGCAGTGTTACGTCTGTTAAAGAAGGATGCTTTTGGGACTGACTCTGTGGTAACCGCATTAGGCGCACATAGCTTTCCAGTCTCAGACGTCTAACCGTTAGACTATAGGAAGTTCTGTTTAAGGGAAACTCCTTCATGCGGAATGTCACACTCACAGTGTCTTTGCAGTGGAGAAAAGAAGATAGAACAAGGACGGACAGAGAGAACGATGCAAACCGTGATTGAAGTACAGGGTAAGCCTCGTAGGCCTCTATTATGCATACTGGTAGTTCAACACCGGAGATGTTCCACAGTGTCTACCTCTTCTCAAAACACTTCCAGTATATCAGAGAACTCTGCTACATTAAGTTCTCACGACAGAGATGCGTCTGTGCTCAGTTGGAATGTATAGGACGTGTCTGGGTAGGAACCATAAGTGTCTGATACAAGCCGCTAAGAGGGGATGCGGAGGAAGGTATCTGCTCAGGGAAGCTACTTCAGGTGCGTACTCATTCATAACAGTGTCTCTCCTTTGAGGATGTAGATAGAACAGGGAACGACTACGGGCACATTAGGTACTGTGAGTAAAGGGCATGCTAAGGCGCTTAAGCCTGCCAAACACATATTAGATGTTCTCCACCAATGCAGATACGCACTTAGTTTCTGCGTCGAAAACGCTTCCTACACTGAGAGGGAAGTGTGCTTTAGGAGGGATTCACTGCAGTGTTACGTCTGTTAAAGAAGGAAGCTTTTGGGACTGACTCTGTGGTAACCCCAATAGGCGCACATAGCTTTCCAGTCTCAGCCGTCTATCCGTTGGACTATAGCAAGTTCTGTTTAAGGGAAACTCCTTCATGCGGAATGTCACTTCTCACAGTGTCTTTGCAGTGGAGGAAAGAAGATAGAACAACGACGGACAGAGAGAACGTTGCAACCCGTGAGTGAAGTACAGGGTAAGGCACCTAAGCCTCTATGATGCATACTGGATGTTCAACACCTGGGATTTTCCACAATGTCTACCACTTCTCAAAACACTTCCAATATAGGAGGGAACTGTGCTACCGTAAGTTCTAATGACAGGGATGCATCTGTGCAAGGTTGAAAACTCGAGGATGTGTCTGGGTAGCAAACATGAAGTGTCTCATAAAGGCACCTTAGACTGGATGCGTAGTAGGTATCTGCTAGGGAAGCTACTTCAGTATTGTACTCATTCATAACAGTGCTTCTCCTTGGAGGAATGAAGGAAGAACACGGACGGACTAGGGGCACAGTAGGTACTGTGAATAAAGGGCAGGCTATGAACCTTACGCCTGCCAACCACATATTGGATGTTCACCACCAGTGTTGATCCGCACATAGGTTCTGCGTCTAAAACGCTTCCAACACTGAGAGGGAAGTGTGCTTTAGGAGGGATTCACTGCAGTGTTACGTCTGTTAAAGAAGGATGCTTTTGGGACTGACTCTGTGGTAACCGCATTAGGCGCACATAGCTTTCCAGTCTCAGACGTCTAACCGTTAGACTATATAAGTTCTGTTTAAGGGAAACTCCTTCATGCGCAATGTCACTTCTCACAGTGTCTTTGCAGTGGAGAAAAGAAGATAGAACAAGGACGGACAGAGAGAACGATGCAAACCGTGATTGAAGTACAGGGTAAGCCTCGTAGGCCTCTATTATGCATACTGGTAGTTCAACACCGGAGATGTTCCACAGTGTCTACCTCTTCTCAAAACACTTCCAGTATATGAGGGAACTCTGCTACATTAAGTTCTCACGACAGAGATGCGTCTGTGCTCAGTTGGAAAGTGTAGGACGTGTCTGGGTAGCAACCAGTAAATGTCTGAAAGAAGCCGCTAAGAGGGGATGCGGAGGAAGGTATCTGCTCAGGGAAGCTACTTCAGGTGCGTACTCATTCATAACAGTGTCTCTCCTTTGAGGATGTAGATAGAACAGGGAACGACTACGGGCACATTAGGTACTGTGAGTAAAGGGCATGCTAAGGCGCTTAAGCCTGCCAAACACATATTAGATGTTCTCCACCAGTGCAGATCCGCACTTAGTTTCTGCGTCGAAAACGCTTCCTACACTGAGAGGGAAGTGTGCTTTAGGAGGGATTCACTGCAGTGTTACGTCTGTTAAAGAAGGAAGCTTTTGGGACTGACTCTGTGGTAACCCCAATAGGCGCACATAGCTTTCCAGTCTCAGCCGTCTATCCGTTGGACTATAGCAAGTTCTGTTTAAGGGAAACTCCTTCATGCGGAATGTCACTTCTCACAGTGTCTTTCCAGTGGAGGACAGAAGATAGAACAACGACGGACAGAGAGAACGTTGCAACCCGTGAGTGAAGTACAGGGTAAGGCACCTAAGCCTCTATGATGCATACTGGATGTTCAACACCTGGGATTTTCCACAATGTCTACCACTTCTCAAAACACTTCCAATATAGGAGGGAACTGTGCTACCGTAAGTTCTAATGACAGGGATGCATCTTTGCAAGTTTGAAAACTCGAGGATGTGTCTGGGTAGCAAACATGAAGTGTCTCATAAAGGCACCTTAGACTGGATGCGTAGGAGGTATCTGCTCAGGGAAGCTACTTCAGTTTTGTACTCATTCATAACAGTGCTTCTCCTTGGAGGAATGAAGGAAGAACACGGACGGACTAGGGGCACAGTAGGTACTGTGAATAAAGGGCAGGCTATGAACCTTACGCCTGCCAACCACATATTGGATGTTCACCACCAGTGTTGATCCGCACATAGGTTCTGCGTCTAAAACGCTTTCCACACTGAGAGGGAAGTGTGCTTTAGGAGGGATTCACTGCAGTGTTACGTCTGTTAAAGAAGGATGCTTTTGGGACTGACTCTGTGGTAACCGCATTAGGCGCACATAGCTTTCCAGTCTCAGACGTCTAACCGTTAGACTATAGGAAGTTCTGTTTAAGGGAAACTCCTTCATGCGGAATGTCACTTCTCACAGTGTCTTTGCAGTGGAGAAAAGAAGATAGAACAAGGACGGACAGAGAGAACGATGCAAACCGTGATTGAAGTACAGGGTAAGCTTCGTAGGCCTCTATTATGCATACTGGTAGTTCAACACCGGAGATGTTCCACAGTGTCTACCTCTTCTCAAAACACTTCCAGTATATGAGGGAACTCTGCTACATTAAGTTCTCACGACAGAGATGCGTCTGTGCTCAGTTGGAAAGTGTAGGACGTGTCTGGGTAGCAACCAGTAAGTGTCTGATACAAGCCGCTAAGAGGGGATGCGGAGGAAGGTATCTGCTCAGGGAAGCTACTTCAGGTGCGTACTCATTCATAAGAGTGTCTCTCCTTTGAGGATGAAGATAGAACAGGGAACGACTACGGGCACATTAGGTACTGTGAGTAAAGGGCATGCTAAGGCGCTTAAGCCAGCCAAACACATATTGGATGTTCACCACCAGTGCAGATCCGCACTTAGTTTCTGCGTCGAAAACGCTTCCTACACTGAGAGGGAAGTGTGCTTTAGGAGGGATTCACTGCAGTGTTACGTCTGTTAAAGAAGGATGCTTTTGGGACTGACTCTGTGGTAACCGCATTAGGCGCACATAGCTTTCCAGTCTCAGACGTCTAACCGTTAGACTATAGGAAGTTCTGTTTAAGGGAAACTCCTTCATGCGGAATGTCACTTCTCACAGTGTCTTTGCAGTGGAGAAAAGAAGATAGAACAAGGACGGACAGAGAGAACGATGCAAACCGTGATTGAAGTACAGGGTAAGCCTCGTAGGCCTCTATTATGCATACTGGTAGTTCAACACCGGAGATGTTCCACAGTGTCTACCTCTTCTCAAAACACTTCCAGTATATGAGGGAACTCTGCTACATTAAGTTCTCACGACAGAGATGCGTCTGTGCTCAGTTGGAAAGTGTAGGACGTGTCTGGGTAGCAACCAGTAAGTGTCTGATACAAGCCGCTAAGAGGGTTGCGGAGGAAGGCATCTGCTCAGGGAAGCTACTTCAGGTGCGTACTCATTCATAACAGTGTCTCTCCTTTGAGGATGAAGATAGAACAGGGAACGACTACTGGCACATTAGGTACTGTGAGTAAAGGGCATGCTAAGGCGCTTAAGCCTGCCAAACACATATTGGATGTTCACCACCAGTGCAGATCCGCACTTAGTTTCTGCGTCGAAAACGCTTCCTACACTGAGAGGGAAGTGTGCTTTAGGAGGGATTCACTGCAGTGTTACGTCTGTTAAAGAAGGAAGCTTTTGGGACTGACTCTGTGGTAACCGCATTAGGCGCACATAGCTTTCCAACTCAGACGTCTAACCGTTAGACTATAGGAAGTTCTGTTTAAGGGAAACTCCTTCATGCGGAATGTCACTTCTCACAGTGTCTTTGCAGTGGAGAAAAGAAGATAGAACAAGGACGGACAGAGAGAACGATGCAAACCGTGATTGAAGTACAGGGTAAGCCTCGTAGGCCTCTATTATGCATACTGGCAGTTCAACACCGGAGATGTTCCACAGTGTCTACCTCTTCTCAAAACACTTCCAGTATATGAGGGAACTCTGCTAATTTAAGTTCTCACGACAGAGATGCGTCTGTGCTCAGATGGAAAGTGTAGGACGTGTCTGGGTAGCAACCAGTAAGTGTCTGATACAAGCCGCTAAGAGGGGATGCGGAGGAAGGTATCTGCTCAGGGAAGCTACTTCACGTGCGTACTCATTCATAACAGTGTCTCTCCTTTGAGGATGAAGATAGAACAGGGACGACTACGGGCACATTAGGTACTGTGAGTAAAGGGCATGCTAAGGCGCTTAAGCCTGCCAAACACATATTGGATGTTCACCACCAGTGCAGATCCGCACTTAGTTTCTGCGTCGAAAACGCTTCCTACACTGAGAGGGAAGTGTGCTTTAGGAGGGATTCACTGCAGTGTTACGTCTGTTAAAGAAGGAAGCTTTTGGGAATGACTCTGTGATAACCCCAATAGGCGCACATAGCTTTCCAGCCTCAGCCGTCTATCCGTTGGACTATAGCAAGTTCTGTTTAAGGGAAACTCCTTCATGCGGAATGTCACTTCTCACAGTGTCTTTCCAGAGGAGGAAAGAAGATAGAACAACGACAGACAGAGAGAACGTTTCAACCCGTGAGTGAAGTACAGGGTAAGGCACCTAAGCCTCTATGATGCATACTGGATGTTCAACACCTGGGATTTTCCACAATGTCTACCACTTCTCAAAACACTTCCAATATAGGAGGGAACTGTGCTACCGTAAGTTCTAATGACAGGGATGCATCTGTGCAAGGTTGAAAACTCGAGGATGTGTCTGGGTAGCAAACATGAAGTGTTTCATAAAGGCACCTTAGACTGGATGCGTAGGAGGTTTCTGCTCAGGGAAGCTACTTCAGTTTTGTACTCATTCATAACAGTGCTTCTCCTTGGAGGAATGAAGGAAGAACACGGACGGACTAGGGGCTCAGTAGGTACTGTGAATAACGGGCAGTCTATGAACATTACGCCTGCCAACCACATATTGGATGTTCACCACCAGTGTTGATCCGCACATAGGTTCTGCGTCTAAAACGCTTCCAACACTGAGAGTGAAGTGTGCTTTAGGTGGGATTCACTGCAATGTTACGTCTGTTAAAGAAGGATGCTTTTGGGACTGACTCTGTGGTAACCGCATTAGGCGCACTTAGCTTTCCAGTCTCAGACGTCTAACCGTTAGACTATAGGAAGTTCTGTTTAAGGGAAACTCCTTCATGCGGAATGTCACTTCTCACAGTGTCTTTGCAGTGGAGAAAAGAAGATAGAACAAGGACGGACAGAGAGAACGATGCAAACCGTGATTGAAGTACAGGGTAAGCCTCGTAGGCCTCTATTATGCATACTGGTAGTTCAACACTGGAGATGTTCCACAGTGTCTACCTCTTCTCAAAACACTTCCAGTATATGAGGGAACTCTGCTACATTAAGTTCTCACGACAGAGATGCGTCTGTGCTCAGTTGGAAAGTGTAGGACGTGTCTGGGTAGCAACCAGTAAGTGTCTGATACAAGCCGCTAAGAGGGGATGCGGAGGAAGGTATCTGCTCAGGGAATCTACTTCAGGTGCGTACTCTTTCATAACAGTGTCTCTCCTTTGAGGATGAAGATAGAACAGGGAACGACTACGGGCACATTAGGTACTGTGAGTAAAGGGCATGCTAAGGCGCTTAAGCCTGCCAAACACATATTGGATGTTCACCACCAGTGCAGATCCGCACTTAGTTTCTGCGTCGAAAACGCTTCCTACACTGAGAGGGAATGTGCTTTAGGAGGGATTCAGTGCAGTGTTACGTCTGTTAAAGAAGGAAGCTTTTGGGACTGACTCTGTGGTAACCCCAATAGGCGCACATAGCTTTCCAGTCTCAGCCGTCTATCCGATGGACTATAGCAAGTTCTGTTTAAGGGAAACTCCTTCATGCGGAATGTCACTTCTCACAGTGTCTTTCCAGTGGAGGAAAGAAGATAGAACAACGACGGACAGAGAGAACGTTGCAACCCGTGAGTGAAGTACAGGGTAAGGCACCTAAGCCTCTATGATGCATACTGGATGTTCAACACCTGGGATTTTCCACAATGTCTACCACTTCTCAAAACACTTCCAATATAGGAGGGAACTGTGCTACCGTAAGTTCTAATGACAGGGATGCATCTGTGCAAGGTTGAAAACTCGAGGATGTGTCTGGGTAGCAAACATGAAGTGTCTCATAAAGGCACCTTAGACTGGATGCGTAGTAGGTATCTGCTAGGGAAGCTACTTCAGTATTGTACTCATTCATAACAGTGCTTCTCCTTGGAGGAATGAAGGAAGAACACGGACGGACTAGGGGCACAGTAGGTACTGTGAATAAAGGGCAGGCTATGAACCTTACGCCTGCCAACCACATATTGGATGTTCACCACCAGTGTTGATCCGCACATAGGTTCTGCGTCTAAAACGCTTCCAACACTGAGAGGGAAGTGTGCTTTAGGAGGGATTCACTGCAGTGTTACGTCTGTTAAAGAAGGATGCTTTTGGGACTGACTCTGTGGTAACCGCATTAGGCGCACATAGCTTTCCAGTCTCAGACGTCTAACCGTTAGACTATATAAGTTCTGTTTAAGGGAAACTCCTTCATGCGCAATGTCACTTCTCACAGTGTCTTTGCAGTGGAGAAAAGAAGATAGAACAAGGACGGACAGAGAGAACGATGCAAACCGTGATTGAAGTACAGGGTAAGCCTCGTAGGCCTCTATTATGCATACTGGTAGTTCAACACCGGAGATGTTCCACAGTGTCTACCTCTTCTCAAAACACTTCCAGTATATGAGGGAACTCTGCTACATTAAGTTCTCACGACAGAGATGCGTCTGTGCTCAGTTGGAAAGTGTAGGACGTGTCTGGGTAGCAACCAGTAAGTGTCTGATACAAGCCGCTAAGAGGGGATGCGGAGGAAGGTATCTGCTCAGGGAAGCTACTTCAGGTGCGTACTCATTCATAACAGTGTCTCTCCTTTGAGGATGTAGATAGAACAGGGAACGACTACGGGCACATTAGGTACTGTGAGTAAAGGGCATGCTAAGGCGCTTAAGCCTGCCAAACACATATTGGATGTTCTCCACCAGTGCAGATCCGCACTTAGTTTCTGCGTCGAAAACGCTTCCTACACTGAGAGGGAAGTGTGCTTTAGGAGGGATTCACTGCAGTGTTACGTCTGTTAAAGAAGGAAGCTTTTGGGACTGACTCTGTGGTAACCCCAATAGGCGCACATAGCTTTCCAGTCTCAGCCGTCTATCCGTTGGACTATAGCAAGTTCTGTTTAAGGGAAACTCCTTCATGCGGAATGTCACTTCTCACAGTGTCTTTCCAGTGGAGGAAAGAAGATAGAACAACGACGGACAGAGAGAACGTTGCAACCCGTGAGTGAAGTACAGGGTAAGGCACCTAAGCCTCTATGATGCATACTGGATGTTCAACACCTGGGATTTTCCACAATGTCTACCACTTCTCAAAACACTTCCAATATAGGAGGGAACTGTGCTACCGTAAGTTCTAATGACAGGGATGCATCTGTGCAAGTTTGAAAACTCGAGGATGTGTCTGGGTAGCAAACATGAAGTGTCTCATAAAGGCACCTTAGACTGGATGCGTAGGAGGTATCTGCTCAGGGAAGCTACTTCAGTTTTGTACTCATTCATAACACTGCTTCTCCTTGGAGGAATGAAGGAAGAACACGGACGGACTAGGGGCACAGTAGGTACTGTGAATAAAGGGCAGGCTATGAACCTTACGCCTGCCAACTACATATTGAATGTTCACCACCAGTGTTGATCCGCACATAGGTTCTACGTCTAAAACGCTTCCAACACTGAGAGGGAAGTGTGCTTTAGGAGGGATTCACTGCAGTGTTACGTCTGTTAAAGAAGGATGCTTTTGGGACTGAATCTGTGGTAACCGCATTAGGCGCACATAGCTTTCCAGTCTCAGACGTCTAACCGTTGTCTATAGGAAATTCTGTTTAAAGGAAACTCCTTCATGCGGAATGTCACTTCTCACAGTGTCTTTGCAGTGGAGTAAAGAAGATAGAACAAGGACGGACAGAGAGAACGATGCAAACCGTGATTGAAGTACAGGGTAAGCCTCGTAGGCCTCTATTATGCATACTGGTAGTTCAACACCGGAGATGTTCCACAGTGTCTACCTCTTCTCAAAACACTTCCAGTATATGAGGGAACTCTGCTACATTAAGTTCTCACGACAGATATGCGTCTGTGCTCAGTTGGAAAGTGTAGGACGTGTCTGGGTAGCAACCAGTAAGTGTCTGATACAAGCCGCTAAGAGGGGATGCGGAGGAAGGTATCTGCTCAGGGAAGCTACTTCAGGTGCGTACTCATTCATAAGAGTGTCTCTCCTTTGAGGATGAAGATAGAACAGGGAACGACTACGGGCACATTAGGTACTGTGAGTAAAGGGCATGCTAAGGCGCTTAAGCCAGCCAAACACATATTGGATGTTCACCACCAGTGCAGATCCGCACTTAGTTTCTGCGTCGAAAACGCTTCCTACACTGAGAGGGAAGTGTGCTTTAGGAGGGATTCACTGCAGTGTTACGTCTGTTAAAGAAGGAAGCTTTTGGGACTGACTCTGTGGTAACCCCAATAGGCGCACATAGCTTTCCAGTCTCAGCCGTCTATCCGTTGGACTATAGCAAGTTCTGTTTAAGGGAAACTCCTTCATGCGGAATGTCACTTCTCACAGTGTCTTTCCAGTGGAGGAAAGAAGATAGAACAACGACGGACAGAGAGAACGTTGCAACCCGTGAGTGAAGTACAGGGTAAGGCACCTAAGCCTCTATGATGCATACTGGATGTTCAACACCTGGGAATTTCCACAATGTCTACCACTTCTCAAAACACTTCCAATATAGGAGGGAACTGTGCTACCCCAAGTTCTAATGACAGGGATGCATCTGTGCAAGTTTGAAAACTCGAGGATGTGTCTGGGTAGCAAACATGAAGTGTCTCATAAAGGCACCTTAGACTGGATGCGTAGGAGGTATCTGCTCAGGGAAGCTACTTCAGTTTTGTACTCATTCATAACAGTGCTTCTCCTTGGAGGAATGAAGGAAGAACACGGACGGACTAGGGACACAGTAGGTACTGTGAATAAAGGACAGGCTATGAACCTTACGCCTGCCAACCACATAATGGATGTTCACCACCAGTGTTGATCCGCACATAGGTTCTGCGTCTAAAACGCTTTCCACACTGAGAGGGAAGTGTGCTTTAGGAGGGATTCACTGCAGTGTTACGTCTGTTAAAGAAGGATGCTTTTGGGACTGACTCTGTGGTAACCGCATTAGGCGCACATAGCTTTCCAGTCTCAGACGTCTAACCGTTAGACTATAGGAAGTTCTGTTTAAGGGAAACTCCTTCATGCGGAATGTCACTTCTCACAGTGTCTTTGCAGTGGAGAAAAGAAGATAGAACAAGGACGGACAGAGAGAACGATGCAAACCGTGATTGAAGTACAGGGTAAGCCTCGTAGGCCTCTATTATGCATACTGGTAGTTCAACACTGGAGATGTTCCACAGTGTCTACCTCTTCTCAAAACACTTCCAGTATATGAGAAAACTCTGCTACATTAAGTACTCACGACAGAGATGCGTCTGTGCTCAGTTGGAAAGTGTAGGACGTGTCTGGGTAGCAACCAGTAAGTGTCTGATACAAGCCGCTAAGAGGGGATGCGGAGGAAGGTATCTGCTCAGGGAAGCTACTTCAGGTGCGTACTCTTTCATAACAGTGTCTCTCCTTTGAGGATGAAGATAGAACAGGGAACGACTACGGGCACATTAGGTACTGTGAGTAAAGGGCATGCTAAGGCGCTTAAGCCTGCCAAACACATATTGGATGTTCACCACCAGTGCAGATCCGCACTTAGTTTCTGCGTCGAAAACGCTTCCTACACTGAGAGGGAAGTGTGCTTTAGGAGGGATTCACTGCAGTGTTACGTCTGTTAAAGAAGGAAGCTTTTGGGACTGACTCTGTGGTAACCCCAATAGGCGCACATAGCTTTCCAGTCTCAGCCGTCTATCCGTTGGACTATAGCAAGTTCTGTTTAAGGGAAACTCCTTCATGCGGAATGTCACTTCTCACAGTGTCTTTCCAGTGGAGGAAAGAAGATAGAACAACGACGGACAGAGAGAACGTTGCAACCCGTGAGTGAAGTACAGGGTAAGGCACCTAAGCCTCTATGATGCATACTGGATGTTCAACACCTGGGATTTTCCACAATGTCTACCACTTCTCAAAACACTTCCAATAAATGAGGGAACTGTGCTACCGTAAGTTCTAATGACAGGGATGCATCTGTGCAAGTTTGAAAACTCGAGGATGTGTCTGGGTAGCAAACATGAAGTGTCTCATAAAGTCACCTTAGACTGGATGCGTAGGAGGTATCTGCTCAGGGAAGCTACTTCAGTTTTGTACTCATTCATAACAGTGCTTCTCCTTGGAGGAATGAAGGAAGAACACGGACGGACTAGGGGCACAGTAGGTACTGTGAATAAAGGGCAGGCTATGGACCTTACGCCTGCCAACTACATATTGAATGTTCACCACCAGTGTTGATCCGCACATAGGTTCTACGTCTAAAACGCTTCAAACCTGAGAGGGAAGTGTGCTTTAGGAGGGATTCACTGCAGTGTTACGTCTGTTAAAGAAGGATGCTTTTGGGACTGACTCTGTGGTAACCGCATTAGGCGCACATAGCTTTCCAGTCTCAGACGTCTAACCGTTAGACTATAGGAAGTTCTGTTTAAGGGAAACTCCTTCATGCGGAATGTCACTTCTCACAGTGTCTTTGCAGTGGAGAAAAGAAGATAGAACAAGGACGGACAGAGAGAACGATGCAAACCGTGATTGAAGTACAGGGTAAGCCTCGTAGGCCTCTATTATGCATACTGGTAGTTCAACACCGGAGATGTTCCACAGTGTCTACCTCTTCTCAAAACACTTCCAGTATATGAGGGAACTCTGCTACATTAAGTTCTCACGACAGAGATGCGTCTGTGCTCAGTTGGAAAGTGTAGGACGTGTCTGGGTAGCAACCAGTAAGTGTCTGATACAAGCCGCTAAGAGGGGATGCGGAGGAAGGTATCTGCTCAGGGAAGCTACTTCAGGTGCGTACTCATTCATAAGAGTGTCTCTCCTTTGAGGATGAAGATAGAACAGGGAACGACTACGGGCACATTAGGTACTGTGAGTAAAGGGCATGCTAAGGCGCTTAAGCCAGCCAAACACATATTGGATGTTCACCACCAGTGCAGATCCGCACTTAGTTTCTGCGTCGAAAACGCTTCCTACACTGAGAGGGAAGTGTGCTTTAGGAGGGATTCACTGCAGTGTTACGTCTGTTAAAGAAGGATGCTTTTGGGACTGACTCTGTGGTAACCGCATTAGGCGCACATAGCTTTCCAGTCTCAGACGTCTAACCGTTAGACTATAGGAAGTTCTGTTTAAGGGAAACTCCTTCATGCGGAATGTCACTTCTCACAGTGTCTTTGCAGTGGAGAAAAGAAGATAGAACAAGGACGGACAGAGAGAACGATGCAAACCGTGATTGAAGTACAGGGTAAGCCTCGTAGGCCTCTATTATGCATACTGGTAGTTCAACACCGGAGATGTTCCACAGTGTCTACCTCTTCTCAAAACACTTCCGGTATATGAGGGAACTCTGCTACAGTAAGTTCTCACGACAGAGATGCGTCTGTGCTCAGTTGGAAAGTGTAGGACGTGTCTGGGTAGCAACCAGTAAGTGTCTGATACAAGCCGCTAAGAGGGGATGCGGAGGAAGGTATCTGCTCAGGGAAGCTACTTCAGGTGCGACTCATTCATAAGAGTGTCTCTCCTTTGAGGATGAAGATAGAACAGGGAACGACTACGGGCACATTAGGTACTGTGAGTAAAGGGCATGCTAAGGCGCTTAAGCCTGCCAAACACATATTGGATGTTCACCACCAGTGCAGATCCGCACTTAGTTTCTGCGTCGAAAACGCTTCCTACACTGAGAGGGAAGTGTGCTTTAGGAGGGATTCACTGCAGTGTTACGTCTGTTAAAGAAGGAAGCTTTTGGGACTGACTCTGTGGTAACCCCAATAGGCGCACATAGCTTTCCAGTCTCAGCCGTCTATCCGTTGGACTATAGCAAGTTCTGTTTAAGGGAAACTCCTTCATGCGGAATGTCACTTCTCACAGTGTCTTTCCAGTGGAGGAAAGAAGATAGAACAACGACGGACAGAGAGAACGTTGCAACCCATGAGTGAAGTACAGGGTAAGGCACCTAAGCCTCTATGATGCATACTGGATGTTCAACACCTGGGATTTTCCACAATGTCTACCACGTCTCAAAACACTTCCAATATAGGAGGGAACTGTGCTACCGTAAGATCTAATGACAGGGATGCATCTGTGCAAGGTTGAAAACTCGAGGATGTGTCTGGGTAGCAAACATGAAGTGTCTCATAAAGGCACCTTAGACTGGATGCGTAGGAGGTATCTGCTCAGGGAAGCTACTTCAGTTTTGTACTCATTCATAACAGTGCTTCTCCTTGGAGGAATGAAGGAAGAACACGGACGGACTAGGGGCACATTAGGTACTGTGAATAAAGGGCAGGCTATGAACCTTACGCCTGCCAACCACATATTGGATGTTCACCACCAGTGTTGATCCGCACATAGGTTCTGCGTCTAAAACGCTTCCAACACAGAGAGGGAAGTGTGCTTTAGGAGGGATTCACTGCAGTGTTACGTCTGTTAAAGAAGGATGCTTTTGGGACTGACTCTGTGGTAACCGCATTAGGCGCACTTAGCTTTCCAGTCTCAGACGTCTAACCGTTAGACTATAGGAAGTTCTGTTTAAGGGAAACTCCTTCATGCGGAATGTCACTTCTCACAGTGTCTTTGCAGTGGAGAAAAGAAGATAGAACAAGGACGGACAGAGAGAACGATGCAAACCGTGATTGAAGTACAGGGTAAGCCTCGTAGGCCTCTATTATGCATACTGGTAGTTCAACACCGGAGATGTTCCACAGTGTCTACCTCTTCTCAAAACACTTCCGGTATATGAGGGAACTCTGCTACATTAAGTTCTCACGACAGAGATGCGTCTGTGCTCAGTTGGAAAGTGTAGGACGTGTCTGGGTAGCAACCAGTAAATGTCTGATACAAGCCGCTAAGAGGGGATGCGGAGGAAGGTATCTGCTCAGGGAAGCTACTTCAGGTGCGACTCATTCATAAGAGTGTCTCTCCTTTGAGGATGAAGATAGAACAGGGAACGACTACGGGCACATTAGGTACTGTGAGTAAAGGGCATGCTAAGGCGCTTAAGCCTGCCAAACACATATTGGATGTTCACCACCAGTGCAGATCCGCACTTAGTTTCTGCGTCGAAAACGCTTCCTACACTGAGAGGGAAGTGTGCTTTAGGAGGGATTCACTGCAGTGTTACGTCTGTTAATGAAGGAAGCTTTTGGGACTGACTCTGTGGTAACCCCAATAGGCGCACATAGCTTTCCAGTCTCAGCCGTCTATCCGTTGGACTATAGCAAGTTCTGTTTAAGGGAAACTCCTTCATGCGGAATGTCACTTCTCACAGTGTCTTTCCAGTGGAGGAAAGAAGATAGAACAACGACGGACAGAGAGAACGTTGCAACCCGTGAGTGAAGTACAGGGTAAGGCACCTAAGCCTCTATGATGCATACTGGATGTTCAACACCTGGGATTTTCCACAATGTCTACCACTTCTCAAAACACTTCCAATATAGGAGGGAACTGTGCTACCGTAAGATCTAATGACAGGGATGCATCTGTGCAATGTTGAAAACTCGAGGATGTGTCTGGGTAGCAAACATGAAGTGTCTCATAAAGGCACCTTAGACTGGATGCGTAGGAGGTATCTGCTCAGGGAAGCTACTTCAGTTTTGTACTCATTCATAACAGTGCTTCTCCTTGGAGGAATGAAGGAAGAACACGGACGGACTAGGGGCACATTAGGTACTGTGAATAAAGGGCAGGCTATGAACCTTACGCCTGCCAACCACATATTGGATGTTCACCACCAGTGTTGATCCGCACATAGGTTCTGCGTCTAAAACGCTTCCAACACAGAGAGGGAAGTGTGCTTTAGGAGGGATTCACTGCAGTGTTACGTCTGTTAAAGAAGGATGCTTTTGGGACTGACTCTGTGGTAACCGCATTAGGCGCACATAGCTTTCCAGTCTCAGACGTCTAACCGTTAGAATATAGGAAGTTCTGTTTAAGGGAAACTCCTTCATGCGGAATGTCACTTCTCACAGTGTCTTTGCAGTGGAGAAAAGAAGATAGAACAAGGACGGACAGAGAGAACAATGCAAACCGTGATTGAAGTACAGGGTAAGCCTCGTAGGCCTCTATTATGCATACTGGTAGTTCAACACCGGAGATGTTCCACAGTGTCTACCTCTTCTCAAAACACTTCCAGTGTATGAGGGAACTCTGCTACATTAAGTTCTCACGACAGAGATGCGTCTGTGCTCAGTTGGAAAGTGTAGGACGTGTCTGGGTAGCAACCAGTAAGTGTCTGATACAAGCCGCTAAGAGGGGATGCGGAGGAAGGCATCTGCTCAGGGAAGCTACTTCAGGTGCGTACTCATTCATAACAGTGTCTCTCCTTTGAGGATGAAGATAGAACAGGGAACGACTACTGGCACATTAGGTACTGTGAGTAAAGGGCATGCTAAGGCGCTTAAGCCTGCCAAACACATATTGGATGTTCACCACCAGTGCAGATCCGCACTTAGTTTCTGCGTCGAAAACGCTTCCTACACTGAGAGGGAAGTGTGCTTTAGGAGGGATTCACTGCAGTGTTACGTCTGTTAAAGAAGGAAGCTTTTGGGACTGACTCTGTGGTAACCGCATTAGGCGCACATAGCTTTCCAACTCAGACGTCTAACCGTTAGACTATAGGAAGTTCTGTTTAAGGGAAACTCCTTCATGCGGAATGTCACTTCTCACAGTGTCTTTGCAGTGGAGAAAAGAAGATAGAACAAGGACGGACAGAGAAAACGATGCAAACCGTTTTTGAAGTACAGGGTAAGCCTCGTAGGCCTCTATTATGCATACTGGTAGTTCAACACCGGAGATGTTCCACAGTGTCTACCTCTTCTCAAAACACTTCCAGTATATGAGGGAACTCCGCTAATTTAAGTTCTCACGGCAGAGATGCGTCTGTGCTCAGATGGAAAGTGTAGGACGTGTCTGGGTAGCAACCAGTAAGTGTCTGATACAAGCCGCTAAGAGGGGATGCGGAGGAAGGTATCTGCTCAGGGAAGCTACTTCACGTGCGTACTCATTCATAACAGTGTCTCTCCTTTGAGGATGAAGATAGAACAGGGACGACTACGGGCACATTAGGTACTGTGAGTAAAGGGCATGCTAAGGCGCTTAAGCCTGCCAAACACATATTGGATGTTCACCACCAGTGCAGATCCGCACTTAGTTTCTGCGTCGAAAACGCTTCCTACACTGAGAGGGAAGTGTGCTTTAGGAGGGATTCACTGCAGTGTTACGTCTGTTAAAGAAGGAAGCTTTTGGGAATGACTCTGTGGTAACCCCAATAGGCGCACATAGCTTTCCAGCCTCAGCCGTCTATCCGTTGGACTATAGCAAGTGCTGTTTAAGGGAAACTCCTTCATGCGGAATGTCACTTCTCACAGTGTCTTTCCAGAGGAGGAAAGAAGATAGAACAACGACAGACAGAGAGAACGTTGCAACCCGTGAGTGAAGTACAGGGTAAGGCACCTAAGCCTCTATGATGCATACTGGATGTTCAACACCTGGGATTTTCCACAATGTCTACCACTTCTCAAAACACTTCCAATATAGGAGGGAACTGTGCTACCGTAAGTTCTAATGACAGGGATGCATCTGTGCAAGTTTGAAAACTCGAGGATGTGTCTGGGTAGCAAACATGAAGTGTCTCATAAAGGCACCTTAGACTGGATGCGTAGGAGGTATCTGCTCAGGGAAGCTACTTCAGTTTTGTACTCATTCATAACAGTGCTTCTCTTTGGAGGAATGAAGGAAGAACACGGACGGACTAGGGGCACAGTAGGTACTGTGAATAAAGGGCAGGCTATGAACCTTACGCCTGCCAACCACATATTGGATGTTCACCACCAGTGTTGATCCGCACATAGGTTCTGCGTCTAAAACGCTTCCAACACTGAGAGGGAAGTGTGCTTTAGGAGGGATTCACTGCAGTGTTACGTCTGTTAAAGAAGGATGCTTTTGGGACTGACTCTGTGGTAACCGCATTAGGCGCACATAGCTTTCCAGTCTCAGACGTCTAACCGTTAGACTATAGGAAGTTCTGTTTAAGGGAAACTCCTTCATGCGGAATGTCACTTCTCACAGTGTCTTTGCAGTGGAGAAAAGAAGATAGAACAAGGACGGACAGAGAGAACGATGCAAACCGTGATTGAAGTACAGGGTAAGCCTCGTAGGCCTCTATTATGCATACTGGTAATTCAACAGCGGAGATGTTCCACAGTGTCGACCTCTTCTCAAAACACTTCCAGTATATGAGGGAACTCTGCTACATTAAGTTCTCACGACAGAGATGCGTCTGTACGCAGTTGGAAAGTGTAGGACGTGTCTGGGTAGCAACCAGTAAGTGTCTGATACAAGCCGCTAAGAGGGGATGCGGAGGAAGGTATCTGCTCAGGGAAGCTACTTCAGGTGCGTACTCATTCATAAGAGTGTCTCTCCTTTGAGCATGAAGATAGAACAGGGAACGACTACGGGCACATTAGGTACTGTGAGTAAAGGGCATGCTAAGGCGCTTAAGCCTGCCAAACACATATTGGATGTTCACCACCAGTGCAGATCCGCACTTAGTTTCTGCGTCGAAAACGCTTCCTACACTGAGAGGGAAGTGTGCTTTAGGAGGGATTCACTGCAGTGTTACGTCTGTTAAAGAAGGAAGCTTTTGGGACTGACTTTGTGGTAACCGCATTAGGCGCACATAGCTTTCCAACTCAGACGTCTAACCGATAGACTATAAGAAGTTCTGTTTAAGGGAAACACCTTCATGCGGAATGTCACTTCTCACAGTGTCTTTGCAGTGGAGAAAAGAAGATAGAACAAGGACGGACAGAGAAAACGATGCAAACCGTGATTGAAGTACAGGGTAAGCCTCGTAGGCCTCTATTATGCATACTGGTAGTTCAACACCGGAGATGTTCCACAGTGTCTACCTATTCTCAAAACTCTTCCAGTATATGAGGGAACTCTGCTAATTTAAGTTCTCACGACAGAGATGCGTCTGTGCTCAGTTGGAAAGTGTAGGACGTGTCTGGGTAGCAACCAGTAAGTGTCTGATACAAGCCGCTAAGAGGGGATGCGGAGGAAGGTATCTGCTCAAGGAAGCTACTTCAGGTGCGTACTCATTCATAACAGTGTCTCTCCTTTGAGGATGAAGATAGAACAGGGAACGACTACGGGCACATTAGGTACTGTGAGTAAAGGGCATGCTAAGGCGCTTAAGCCTGCCAAACACATATTGGATGTTCACCACCAGTGCAGATCCGCACTTAGTTTCTGCGTCGAAAACGCTTCCTACACTGAGAGGGAAGTGTGCTTTAGGAGGGATTCACTGCAGTGTTACGTCTGTTAAAGAAGGAAGCTTTTGGGAATGACTCTGTGGTAACCCCAATAGGCGCACATAGCTTTCAAGCCTCAGCCGTCTATTCGTTGGACTATAGCAAGTTCTGTTTAAGGGAAACTCCTTCATGCGGAATGTCACTTCTCACAGTGTCTTTCCAGTGGAGGAAAGAAGATAGAACAACGACAGACAGAGAGAACGTTGCAACCCGTGAGTGAAGTACAGGGTAAGGCACCTAAGCCTCTATGATGCATACTGGATGTTCAACACCTGGGATTTTCCACAATGTCTACCACTTCTCAAAACACTTCCAATATAGGAGGGAACTGTGCTACCGTAAGTTCTAATGACAGGGATGCATCTGTGCAAGGTTGAAAACTCGAGGATGTGTCTGGGTAGCAAACATGAAGTGTTTCATAAAGGCACCTTAGACTGGATGCGTAGTAGGTATCTGCTCAGGGAAGCTACTTCAGTTTTGTACTCATTCATAACAGTGCTTCTCCTTGGAGGAATGAAGGAAGAACACGGACGGACTAGGGGCTCAGTAGGTACTGTGAATAACGGGCAGTCTATGAACATTACGCCTGCCAACCACATATTGGATGTTCACCACCAGTGTTGATCCGCACATAGGTTCTGCGTCTAAAACGCTTCCAACACTGAGAGTGAAGTGTGCTTTAGGAGGGATTCACTGCAATGTTACGTCTGTTAAAGAAGGATGCTTTTGGGACTGACTCTGTGGTAACCGCATTAGGCGCACTTAGCTTTCCAGTCTCAGACGTCTAACCGTTAGACTATAGGAAGTTCTGTTTAAGGGAAACTCCTTCATGCGGAATGTCACTTCTCACAGTGTCTTTGCAGTGGAGAAAAGAAGATAGAACAAGGACGGACAGAGAGAACGATGCAAACCGTGATTGAAGTACAGGGTAAGCCTCGTAGGCCTCTATTATGCATACTGGTAGTTCAACACTGGAGATGTTCCACAGTGTCTACCTATTCTCAAAACACTTCCAGTATATGAGGGAACTCTGCTACATTAAGTTCTCACGACAGAGATGCGTCTGTGCTCAGTTGGAAAGTGTAGGACGTGTCTGGGTAGCAACCAGTAAGTGTCTGATACAAGCCGCTAAGAGGGGATGCGGAGGAAGGTATCTGCTCAGGGAATCTACTTCAGGTGCGTACTCTTTCATAACAGTGTCTCTCCTTTGAGGATGAAGATAGAACAGGGAACGACTACGGGCACATTAGGTATTGTGAGTAAAGGGCATGCTAAGGCGCTTAAGCCTGCCAAACACATATTGGATGTTCACCACCAGTGCAGATCCGCACTTAGTTTCTGCGTCGAAAACGCTTCCTACACTGAGAGGGAAGTGTGCTTTAGGAGGGATTCACTGCAGTGTTACGTCTGTTAAAGAAGGAAGCTTTTGGGACTGACTCTGTGGTAACCCCAATAGGCGCACATAGCTTTCCAGTCTCAGCCGTCTATCCGATGGACTATAGCAAGTTCTGTTTAAGGGAAACTCCTTCATGCGGAATGTCACTTCTCACAGTGTCTTTCCAGTGGAGGAAAGAAGATAGAACAACGACGGACAGAGAGAACGTTGCAACCCGTGAGTGAAGTACAGGGTAAGGCACCTAAGCCTCTATGATGCATACTGGATGTTCAACACCTGGGATTTTCCACAATGTCTACCACTTCTCAAAACACTTCCAATATAGGAGGGAACTGTGCTACCGTAAGTTCTAATGACAGGGATGCATCTGTGCAAGGTTGAAAACTCGAGGATGTGTCTGGGTAGCAAACATGAAGTGTCTCATAAAGGCACCTTAGACTGGATGCGTAGTAGGTATCTGCTAGGGAAGCTACTTCAGTATTGTACTCATTCATAACAGTGCTTCTCCTTGGAGGAATGAAGGAAGAACACGGACGGACTAGGGGCACAGTAGGTACTGTGAATAAAGGGCAGGCTATGAACCTTACGCCTGCCAACCACATATTGGATGTTCACCACCAGTGTTGATCCGCACATAGGTTCTGCGTCTAAAACGCTTCCAACACTGAGAGGGAAGTGTGCTTTAGGAGGGATTCACTGCAGTGTTACGTCTGTTAAAGAAGGATGCTTTTGGGACTGACTCTGTGGTAACCGCATTAGGCGCACATAGCTTTCCAGTCTCAGACGTCTAACCGTTAGACTATATAAGTTCTGTTTAAGGGAAACTCCTTCATCTGCAATGTCACTTCTCACAGTGTCTTTGCAGTGGAGAAAAGAAGATAGAACAAGGACGGACAGAGAGAACGATGCAAACCGTGATTGAAGTACAGGGTAAGCCTCGTAGGCCTCTATTATGCATACTGGTAGTTCAACACCGGAGATGTTCCACAGTGTCCACCTCTTCTCAAAACACTTCCAGTATATGAGAAAACTCTGCTACATTAAGTACTCACGACAGAGATGCGTCTGTGCTCAGTTGGAAAGTGTAGGACGTGTCTGGGTAGCAACCAGTAAGTGTCTGATACAAGCCGCTAAGAGGGGATGCGGAGGAAGGTATCTGCTCAGGGAAGCTACTTCAGGTGCGTACTCTTTCATAACAGTGTCTCTCCTTTGAGGATGAAGATAGAACAGGGAACGACTACGGGCACATTAGGTACTGTGAGTAAAGGGCATGCTAAGGCGCTTAAGCCTGCCAAACACATATTGGATGTTCACCACCAGTGCAGATCCGCACTTAGTTTCTGCGTCGAAAACGCTTCCTACACTGAGAGGGAAGTGTGCTTTAGGAGGGATTCACTGCAGTGTTACGTCTGTTAAAGAAGGAAGCTTTTGGGACTGACTCTGTGGTAACCCCAATAGGCGCACATAGCTTTCCAGTCTCAGCCGTCTATCCGTTGGACTATAGCAAGTTCTGTTTAAGGGAAACTCCTTCATGCGGAATGTCACTTCTCACAGTGTCTTTCCAGTGGAGGAAAGAAGATAGAACAACGACGGACAGAGAGAACGTTGCAACCCGTGAGTGAAGTACAGGGTAAGGCACCTAAGCCTCTATGATGCATACTGGATGTTCAACACCTGGGATTTTCCACAATGTCTACCACTTCTCAAAACACTTCCAATATAGGAGGGAACTGTGCTACCGTAAGTTCTAATGACAGGGATGCATCTGTGCAAGTTTGAAAACTCGAGGATGTGTCTGGGTAGCAAACATGAAGTGTCTCATAAAGTCACCTTAGACTGGATGCGTAGTAGGTATCTGCTCAGGGAAGCTACTTCAGTTTTGTACTCATTCATAACAGTGCTTCTCCTTGGAGGAATGAAGGAAAACACGGACGGACTAGGGGCACAGTAGGTACTGTGAATAAAGGGCAGGCTATGGACCTTACGCCTGCCAACTACATATTGAATGTTCACCACCAGTGTTGATCCGCACATAGGTTCTACGTCTAAAACGCTTCCAACACTGAGAGGGAAGTGTGCTTTAGGAGGGATTCACTGCAGTGTTACGTCTGTTAAAGAAGGATGCTTTTGGGACTGACTCTGTGGTAACCGCATTAGGCGCACATAGCTTTCCAGTCTCAGACGTCTAACCGTTAGACTATAGGAAGTTCTGTTTAAGGGAAACTCCTTCATGCGGAATGTCACTTCTCACAGTGTCTTTGCAGTGGAGAAAAGAAGATAGAACAAGGACGGACAGAGAGAACGATGCAAACCGTGATTGAAGTACAGGGTAAGCCTCGTAGGCCTCTATTATGCATGCTGGTAGTTCAACACCGGAGATGTTCCACAGTGTCTACCTCTTCTCAAAACACTTCCAGTATATGAGGGAACTCTGCTACATTAAGTTCTCACGACAGAGATGCGTCTGTGCTCAGTTGGAAAGTGTAGGACGTGTCTGGGTAGCAACCAGTAAGTGTCTGATACAAGCCGCTAAGAGGGGATGCGGAGGAAGGTATCTGCTCAGGGAAGCTACTTCAGGTGCGTACTCATTCATAAGAGTGTCTCTCCTTTGAGGATGAAGATAGAACAGGGAACGACTACGGGCACATTAGGTACTGTGAGTAAAGGGCATGCTAAGGCGCTTAAGCCAGCCAAACACATATTGGATGTTCACCACCAGTGCAGATCCGCACTTAGTTTCTGCGTCGAAAACGCTTCCTACACTGAGAGGGAAGTGTGCTTTAGGAGGGATTCACTGCAGTGTTACGTCTGTTAAAGAAGGATGCTTTTGGGACTGACTCTGTGGTAACCGCATTAGGCGCACATAGCTTTCCAGTCTCAGACGTCTAACCGTTAGACTATAGGAAGTTCTGTTTAAGGGAAACTCCTTCATGCGGAATGTCACTTCTCACAGTGTCTTTGCAGTGGAGAAAAGAAGATAGAACAAGGACGGACAGAGAGAACGATGCAAACCGTGATTGAAGTACAGGGTAAGCCTCGTAGGCCTCTATTATGTATACTGGTAGTTCAACACCGGAGATGTTCCACAGTGTCTACCTCTTCTCAAACACTTCCAGTATATGAGGGAACTCTGCTACATTAAGTTCTCACGACAGAGATGCGTCTGTGCTCAGTTGGAAAGTGTAGGACGTGTCTGGGTAGCAACCAGTAAGTGTCTGATACAAGCCGCTAAGAGGGGATGCGGAGGAAGGTATCTGCTCAGGGAAGCTACTTCAGGTGCGACTCATTCATAAGAGTGTCTCTCCTTTGAGGATGAAGATAGAACAGGGAACGACTACGAGCACATTACGTACTGTGAGTAAAAGGCATGCTAAGGTGCTTAAGCCTGCCAAACACATATTGGATGTTCACCACCAGTGCAGATCCGCACTTAGTTTCTGCGTCGAAAACGCTTCCTATACTGAGAGGGAAGTGTGCTTTAGGAGGGATTCACTGCAGTGTTACGTCTGTTAAAGAAGGAAGCTTTTGGGACTGACTCTGTGGTAACCCCAATAGGCGCACATAGCTTTCCAGTCTCAGCCGTCTATCCGTTGGACTATAGCAAGTTCTGTTTGAGGGAAACTCCTTCATGCGGAATGTCACTTCTCACAGTGTCTTTCCAGTGGAGGAAAGAAGATAGAACAACGACGGACAGAGAGAACGTTGCAACCCGTGAGTGAAGTACAGGGTAAGGCACCTAAGCCTCTATGATGCATACTGGATGTTCAACACCTGGGATTTTCCACAATGTCTACCACTTCTCAAAACACTTCCAATACAGGAGGGAACTGTGCTACCATAAGATCTAATGACAGGGATGCATCTGTGCAAGGTTGAAAACTCGAGGATGTGTCTGGGTAGCAAACATGAAGTGTCTCATAAAGGCACCTTAGACTGGATGCGTAGGAGGTATCTGCTCAGGGAAGCTACTTCAGTTTTGTACTCATTCATAACAGTGCTTCTCCTTGGAGGAATGAAGGAAGAACACGGACGGACTAGGGGCACATTAGGTACTGTGAATAAAGGGCAGGCTATGAACCTTACGCCTGCCAACCACATATTGGATGTACACCACCAGTGTTGATCCGCACATAGGTTCTGCGTCTAAAACACTTCCAACACTGAGAGGGAAGTGTGTTTTAGGAGGGATTCACTGCAGTGTTACGTCTGTCAAAGAAGGATGCTTTTGGGACTGACTCTGTGGTAACCGCATTAGGCGCACATAGCTTTCCAGTCTCAGACGTCTAACCGTTAGACTATAGGAAGTTCTGTTTAAGGGAAACTCCTTCATGCGGAATGTCACTTCTCACAGTGTCTTTGCAGTGGAGAAAGAAGATAGAACAAGGACGGACAGAGAGAACGATGCAAACCGTGATTGAAGTACAGGGTAAGCCTCGTAGGCCTCTATTATGCATACTGGTAGTTCAACACCGGAGATGTTCCACAGTGTCTACCTCTTCTCAAAACACTTCCGGTATATGAGGGAACTCTGCTACATTAAGTTCTCACGACAGAGATGCGTCTGTGCTCAGTTGGAAAGTGTAGGACGTGTCTGGGTAGCAACCAGTAAGTGTCTGATACAAGCCGCTAAGAGGGGATGCGGAGGAAGGTATCTGCTCAGGGAAGCTACTTCAGGTGCGTACTCATTCATAAGAGTGTCTCTCCTTTGAGGATGAAGATAGAACAGGGAACGACTACGGGCACATTAGGTACTGTGAGTAAAGGGCATGCTAAGGCGCTTAAGCCTGCCAAACACATATTGGATGTTCACCACCAGTGCAGATCCGCACTTAGTTTCTGCGTCGAAAACGCTTCCTACACTGAGAGGGAAGTGTGCTTTAGGAGGGATTCACTGCAGTGTTACGTCTGTTAAAGAAGGAAGCTTTTGGGACTGACTCTGTGGTAACCCCAATAGGCGCACATAGCTTTCCAGTCTCAGCCGTCTATCCGTTGGACTATAGCAAGTTCTGTTTAAGGGAAACTCCTTCATGCGGAATGTCACTTCTCACAGTGTCTTTCCAGTGGAGGAAAGAAGATAGAACAACGACGGACAGAGAGAACGTTGCAACCCGTGAGTGAAGTACAGGGTAAGGCACCTAAGCCTCTAAGATGCATACTGGATGTTCAACACCTGGGATTTTCCACAATGTCTACCACTTCTCAAAACACTTCCAATATAGGAAGGAACTGTGCTACCGTAAGTTCTAATGACAGGGATGCATCTGTGCAAGGTTGAAAACTCGAGGATGTGTCTGGGTAGCAAACATGAAGTGTCTCATAAAGGCACCTTAGACTGGATGCGTAGTAGGTATCTGCTAGGGAAGCTACTTCAGTTTTGTACTCATTCATAACAGTGCTTCTCCTTGGAGGAATGAAGGAAGAACACGGACGGTTTAGGGGCACATTAGGTACTGTGAATAAAGGGCAGGCTATGAACCTTACGCCTGCCAACCACATATTGGATGTTCACCACCAGTGTTGATCCGCACATAGGTTCTGCGTCTAAAACGTTTCCAACACTGAGAGGGAAGTGTGCTTTAGGAGGGATTCACTGCAGTGTTACGTCTGTTAAAGAAGGATGCTTTTGGGACTGACTCTGTGGTAACCGCATTAGGCGCACATAGCTTTCCAGTCTCAGACGTCTAACCGTTAGACTATAGGAAGTTCTGTTTAAGGGAAACTCCTTCATGCGGAATGTCACTTCTCACAGTGTCTTTGCAGTGGAGAAAAGAAGATAGAACAAGGACGGACAGAGAGAACGATGCAAACCGTGATTGAAGTACAGGGTAAGCCTCGTAGGCCTCTATTATGCATACTGGTAGTTCAACACCGGAGATGTTCCACAGTGTCTACCTCTTCTCAAAACACTTCCAGTATATGAGGGAACTCTGCTACATTAAGTTCTCACGACAGAGATGCGTCTGTGCTCAGTTGGAAAGTGTAGGACGTGTCTGGGTAGAAACCAGTAAGTGTCTGATACAAGCCACTAAGAGGGGATGCGGAGGAAGGTATCTGCTCAGGGAAGCTACTTCAGGTGCGTACTCATTCATAAGAGTGTCTCTCCTTTGAGGATGAAGATAGAACAGGGAACGACTACGGGCACATTAGGTACTGTGAGTAAAGGGCATGCTAAGGCGCTTAAGCCTGCCAAACACATATTGGATGTTCACCACCAGTGCAGATCCGCACTTAGTTTCTGCGTCGAAAACGCTTCCTACACTGAGAGGGAAGTGTGCTTTAGGAGGGATTCACTGCAGTGTTACGTCTGTTAAAGAAGGATGCTTTTGGGACTGACTCTGTGGTAACCGCATTAGGCGCACATAGCTTTCCAGTCTCAGACGTCTAACCGTTAGACTATAGGAAGTTCTGTTTAAGGGAAACTCCTTCATGCGGAATGTCACTTCTCACAGTGTCTTTGCAGTGGAGAAAAGAAGATAGAACAAGGACGGACAGAGAGAACGATGCAAACCGTGATTGAAGTACAGGGTAAGCCTCGTAGGCCTCTATTATGCATACTGGTAGTTCAACACCGGAGATGTTCCACAGTGTCTACCTCTTCTCAAAACACTTCCGGTATATGAGGGAACTCTGCTACATTAAGTTCTCACGACAGAGATGCGTCTGTGCTCAGTTGTAAAGTGTAGGACGTTTCTGGGTAGCAACCAGTAAGTGTCTGATACAAGCCGCTAAGAGGGGATGCGGAGGAAGGTATCTGCTCAGGGAAGCTACTTCAGGTGCGTACTCATTCATTACAGTGTCTCTCCTTTGAGGATGAAGATAGAACAGGGAACGACTACGGGCACATTAGGTACTGTGTGTAAAGGGCATGCTAAGGCCCTTAGGCCTGCCAAACACATATTGGATGTTCACCACCAGTGCAGATCCGCACTTAGTTTCTGCGTCGAAAACGCTTCCTACACTGAGAGGGAAGTGTGCTTTAGGAGGGATTCACTGCAGTGTTACGTCTGTTAAAGAAGGAAGCTTTTGGGACTGACTCTGTGGTAACCCCAATAGGCGCACATAGCTTTCCAGTCTCAGCCGTCTATCCGTTGGACTATAGCAAGTTCTGTTTAAGGGAAACTCCTTCATGCGGAATGTCATTTCGCACAGTGTCTTTCCAGTGGAGGAAAGAAGATAGAACAACGACGGACAGAGAGAACGTTGCAACCCGTGAGTGAAGTACAGTGTAAGGCACCTGAGCCTCTATGATGCATACTGGATGTTCAACACCTGGGATTTTCCACAATGTCTACCACTTCTCAAAACACTTCCAATATAGGAGGGAACTGTGCTACCGTACTTTCTAATGACAGGGACGCATCTGTGCAAGGTTGAAAACTCGAGGATGTGTCTGGGTAGCAAACATGAAGTGTCTCATAAAGGCACCTTAGACTGGATGCGTAGGAGTTATCTGCTCAGGGAAGCTACTTCAGTTTTGTACTCATTCATAACAGTGCTTCTCCTTGGAGGGATGAAGGAAGAACACGGACGGACTAAGGGCACATTAGGTAATGTGAATAAAGGGCAGGCTATGAACCTTACGCCTGCCAACCACATATTGTTTGTTCACCACCAGTGTTGATCCGCCCATAGGTTCTGCGTCTAAAACGCTTCCAACACTGAGAGGGAAGTGTGCTTTAGGAGGGATTCACTGCAGTGTTACGTCTGTTAAAGAAGGATGCTTTTGGGACTGACTCTGTGGTAACCGCATTAGGCGCACATAGCTTTCCAGTCTCAGACGTCTAACCGTTAGACTATAGGAAGTTCTGTTTAAGGGAAACTCCTTCATGCGGAATGTCACTTCTCACAGTGTCTTTGCAGTGGAGAAAAGAAGATAGAACAAGGACGGACAGAGAGAACGATGCAAACCGTGATTGAAGTACAGGGTAAGCCTCGTAGGCCTCTATTATGCATACTGGTAGTTCAACACCGGAGATGTTCCACAGTGTCTACCTCTTCTCAAAATACTTCCAGTATATGAGAAAACTCTGCTACATTAAGTTCTCACGACAGAGATGCGTCTGTGCTCAGTTGGAAAGTGTAGGACGTGTCTGGGTAGCAACCAGTAAGTGTCTGATACAAGCCGCTAAGAGGGGATGCGGAGGAAGGTATCTGCTCAGGGAAGCTACTTCAGGTGCGTACTCATTCATAACAGTGTCTCTCCTTTGAGGATGAAGATAGAACAGGGAACGACTACGGGCACTTTAGGTACTGTGAGTAAAGGGCATGCTAAGGCGCTTAAGCCAGCCAAACACATATTGGATGTTCACCACCAGTGCAGATCCGCACTTAGTTTCTGCGTCGAAAACGCTTCCTACACTGAGAGGGAAGTGTGCTTTAGGAGGGATTCACTGCAGTGTTACGTCTGTTAAAGAAGGATGCTTTTGGGACTGACTCTGTGGTAACCGCATTAGGCGCACATAGCTTTCCAGTCTCAGACGTCTAACCGTTAGACTATAGGAAGTTCTGTTTAAGGGAAACTCCTTCATGCGGAATGTCACTTCTCACAGTGTCTTTGCAGTGGAAAAAAGAAGATAGAACAAGGACGGACAGAGAGAACGATGCAATCCGTGATTGAAGTACAGGGTAAGCCTCGTAGGCCTCTATTATGCATACTGGTAGTTCAACACCGGAGATGTTCCACAGTGTCTAACTCTTCTCAAAACACTTCCAGTATATGAGGGAACTCTGCTACATTAAGTTCTCACGACAGTGATGTGTCTGTGCTCAGTTGGAAAGTGTAGGACGTGTCTGGGGAGCAACCAGTAAGTGTCAGATACAAGCCGCTAAGAGGGGATGCGGAGGAAGGTATCTGCTCAGGGAAGCTACTTCAGGTGCGTACTCATTCATAAGAGTGTCTCTCCTTTGAGAATGAAGATAGAACAGGGAACGACTACGGGCACATTAGGTACTGTGAGTAAAGGGCATGCTAAGGCGCTTAAGCCTGCCAAACACATATTGGATGTTCACCACCAGTGCAGATCCGCACTTAGTTTCTGCGTCGAAAACGCTTCCTACACTGAGAGGGAAGTGTGCTTTAGGAGGGATTCACTGCAGTGTTACGTCTGTTAAAGAAGGATGCTTTTGGGACTGACTCGGTGGTAACCGCATTAGGCGCACATAGCTTTCCAGTCTCAGACGTCTAACCGTTAGACTATAGGAAGTTCTGTTTAAGGGAAACTCCTTCATGCGGAATGTCACTTCTCACAGTGTCTTTGCAGTGGAGAAAAGAAGATAGAACAAGGACGGACAGAGAGAACGATGCAAACCGTGATTGAAGTACAGGGTAAGCCTCGTAGGCCTCTATTATGCATACTGGTAGTTCAACACCGGAGATGTTCCACAGTGTCTACCTCTTCTCAAAACACTTCCAGTATATGAGGGAACTCTGCTACATTAAGTTCTCACGACAGAGATGCGTCTGTGCTCAGTTGGAAAGTGTAGGACGTGTCTGGGTAGCAACCAATAAGTGTCTGATACAAGCCGCTAAGAGGGGATGCGGAGGAAGGTATCTGCTCAGGGAAGCTACTTCAGGTGCGACTCATTCATAAGAGTGTCTCTCCTTTGAGGATGAAGATAGAACAGGGAACGACTACGGGCACATTAGGTACTGTGAGTAAAGGGCATGCTAAGGCGCTTAAGCCTGCCAAACACATATTGGATGTTCACCACCAGTGCAGATCCGCACTTAGTTTCTGCGTCGAAAACGCTTCCTACACTGAGAGGGAAGTGTGCTTTAGGAGGGATTCACTGCAGTGTTACGTCTGTTAAAGAAGGAAGCTTTTGGGACTGACTCTGTGGTAACCCCAATAGGCGCACATAGCTTTCCAGTCTCAGCCGTCTATCCGTTGGACTATAGCAAGTTCTGTTTAAGGGAAACTCCTTCATGCGGAATGTCACTTCTCACAGTGTCTTTCCAGTGGAGGAAAGAAGATAGAACAACGACGGACAGAGAGAACGTTGCAACCCGTGAGTGAAGTACAGGGTAAGGCACCTAAGCCTCTATGATGCATACTGGATGTTCAACACCTGGGATTTTCCACAATGTCTACCACTTCTCAAAACACTTCCAATATAGGAGGGAACTGTGCTACCGTAAGATCTAATGACAGGGATGCATCTGTGCAAGGTTGAAAACTCGAGGATGTGTCTGGGTAGCAAACATGAAGTGTCTCATAAAGGCACCTTAGACGGGATGCGTAGGAGGTATCTGCTCAGGGAAGCTACTTCAGTTTTGTACTCATTCATAACAGTGCTTCTCCTTGGAGGAATGAAGGAAGAACACGGACGGACTAGGGACACATTAGGTACTGTGAATAAAGGGCAGGCTATGAACCTTACGCCTGCCAACCACATATTGGATGTTCACCACCAGTGTTGATCCGCACATAGGTTCTGCGTCTAAAACGCTTCCAACACTGAGAGGGAAGTGTGTTTTAGGAGGGATTCACTGCAGTGTTACGTCTGTTAAAGAAGGATGCTTTTGGGACTGACTCTGTGGTAACCGCATTAGGCGCACATAGCTTTCCAGTCTCAGACGTCTAACCGTTAGACTATAGGAAGTTCTGTTTAAGGGAAACTCCTTCATGCGGAATGTCACTTCTCACAGTGTCTTTGCAGTGGAGAAAAGAAGATAGAACAAGGACGGACAGAGAGAACGATGCAAACCGTGATTGAAGTACAGGGTAAGCCTCGTAGGCCTCTATTATGCATACTGGTAGTTCAACACCGGAGATGTTCCACAGTGTCTACCTCTTCTCAAAACACTTCCGGTATATGAGGGAACTCTGCTACATTAAGTTCTCACGACAGAGATGCGTCTGTGCTCAGTTGGAAAGTGTAGGACGTGTCTGGGTAGCAACCAGTAAGTGTCTGATACAAGCCGCTAAGAGGGGATGCGGAGGAAGGTATCTGCTCAGGGAAGCTACTTCAGGTGCGTACTCATTCATAAGAGTGTCTCTCCTTTGAGGATGAAGATAGAACAGGGAACGACTACGGGCACATTAGTTACTGTGAGTAAAGGGCATGCTAAGGCGCTTAAGCCTGCCAAACACATATTGGATGTTCACCACCGGTGCAGATCCGCACTTAGTTTCTGCGTCGAAAACGCTTCCTACACTGAGAGGGAAGTGTGCTTTAGGAGGGATTCACTGCAGTGTTACGTCTGTTAAAGAAGGAAGCTTTTGGGACTGACTCTGTGGTAACCCCAATAGGCGCACATAGCTTTCCAGTCTCAGCCGTCTACCCGTTGGACTATAGCAAGTTCTGTTTAAGGGAAACTCCTTCATGCGGAATGTCACTTCTCACAGTGTCTTTCCAGTGGAGGAAAGAAGATAGAACAACGACGGACAGAGAGAACGTTGCAACCCGTGAGTGATTACAGGGTAAGGCACCTAAGCCTCTATGATGCATACTGGAGGTTCAACACCTGGGATTTTACACAATGTCTACCACTTCTCAAAACACTTCCAATATAGGAGGGAACTGTGCTACCGTAAGTTCTAATGACAGGGATGCATCTGTGCAAGGTTGAAAACTCGAGGATGTGTCTGGGTAGCAAACATGAAGTGTCTCATAAAGGCACCTTAGACTGGATGCGTAGTAGGTATCTGCTAGGGAAGCTACTTCAGTTTTGTACTCATTCATAACAGTGCTTCTCCTTGGAGGAATGAAGGAAGAACACGGACGGACTAGGGGCACATTAGGTACTGTGAATAAAGGGCAGGCTATGAACCTTACGCCTGCCAACCACATATTGGATGTTCACCACCAGTGTTGATCCGCACATAGGTTCTGCGTCTAAAACGCTTCCAACACTGAGAGGGAAGTGTGCTTTAGGAGGGATTCACTGCAGTGTTACGTCTGTTAAAGAAGGATGCTTTTGGGACTGACTCTGTGGTAACCGCATTAGGCGCACATAGCTTTCCAGTCTCAGACGTCTAACCGTTAGACTATAGGAAGGTCTGTTTAAGGGAAACTCCTTCATGCGGAATGTCACTTCTCACAGTGTCTTTGCAGTGGAGAAAAGAAGATAGAACAAGGACGGACAGAGAGAACGATGCAAACCGTGATTGAAGTACAGGGTAAGCCTCGTAGGCCTCTATTATGCATACTGGTAGTTCAACACCGGAGATGTTCCACAGTGTCTACCTCTTCTCAAAACACTTCCAGTATATGAGGGAACTCTGCTACATTAAGTTCTCACGACAGAGATGCGTCTGTGCTCAGTTGGAAAGTGTAGGACGTGTCTGGGTAGCAACCAGTAAGTGTCTGATACAAGACGCTAAGAGGGGATGCGGAGGAAGGTATCTGCTCAGGGAAGCTACTTCAGGTGCGTACTCATTCATAAGAGTGTCTCTCCTTTGAGGATGAAGATAGAACAGGGAACGACTACGGGCACATTAGGTACTGTGAGTAAAGGTCATGCTAAGGCGCTTAAGCCAACCAAACACATATTGGATGTTCACCACCAGTGCAGATCCGCACTTAGTTTCTGCGTCGAAAACGCTTCCTACACTGAGAAGGAAGTGTGCTTTAGGAGGGATTCACTGCAGTGTACGTCTGTTAAAGAAGGATGCTTTTGGGACTGACTCTGTGGTAACCGCATTAGGCGCACATAGCTTTCCAGTCTAAGACGTCTAACCGTTAGACTATAGGAAGTTCTGTTTAAGGGAAACTCCTTCATGCGGAATGTCACTTCTCACAGTGTCTTTGCAGTGGAGAAAAGAAGATAGAACAAGGACGGACAGAGAGAACGATGCAAACCGTGATTGAAGTACAGGGTAAGCCTCGTAGGCCTCTATTATGCATACTGGTAGTTCAACACCGGAGATGTTCCACAGTGTCTACCTCTTCTCAAAACACTTCCGGTATATGAGGGAACTCTGCTACTTTAGTTCTCACGACAGAGATGCGTCTGTGCTCAGTTGGAAAGTGTAGGACGTGTCTGGGTAGCAACCAGTAAGTGTCTGATACAAGCCGCTAAGAGGGGATGCGGAGGAAGGTATCTGCTCAGGGAAGCTACTTCAGGTGCGTACTCATTCATAACAGTGTCTCTCCTTTGAGGATGAAGATAGAACAGGGAACGACTACGGGCACATTAGGTACTGTGAGTAAAGGGCATGCTAAGGCGCTTAAGCCTGCCAAACACATATTGGATGTTCACCACCAGTGCAGTTCCGCACTTAGTTTCTGCGTCGAAAACGCTTCCTACACTGAGAGGGAAGTGTGCTTTAGGAGGGATTCACTGCAGTGTTACGTCTGTTAAAGAAGGAAGCTTTTGGGACTGACTCTGTGGTAACCCCAATAGGCGCACATAGCTTTCCAGTCTCAGCCGTCTATCCGTTGGACTATAGCAAGTTCTGTTTAAGGGAAACTCCTTCATGCGGAATGTCACTTCTCACAGTGTCTTTCCAGTGGAGGAAAGAAGATAGAACAACGACGGACAGAGAGAACGTTGCAACCCGTGAGTGAAGTACAGGGTAAGGCACCTAAGCCTCTATGATGCATACTGGATGTTCAACACCTGGGATTTTCCACAATGTCTACCACTTCTCAAAACACTTCCAATATAGGAGGGAACTGTGCTACCCCAAGTTCTAATGACAGGGATGCATCTGTGCAAGGTTGACAACTCTTGGATGTGTCTGGGTATCAAACATGAAGTGTCTCATAAAGGCACCTTAGACTGGATGCGTAGGAGGTATCTGCTCAGGGAAGCTACTTCAGTTTTGTACTCATTCATAACAGTGCTTCTCCTTGGAGGAATGAAGGAAGCACACGGACGGACTAGGGGCACAGTAGGTACTGTGAAGAAAGGGCAGGCTATGAACCTTACGCCTGCCAACCACATATTGGATGTTCACCACCAGTGTTGATCCGCACATAGGTTCTGCGTCTAAAACGCTTCCAACACTGAGAGGGAAGTGTGCTTTAGGAGGGATTCACTGCAGTTACGTCTGTCAAAGAAGGATGCTTTTGGGACTGACTCTGTGGTAACCGCATTAGGCGCACATAGCTTTCCAGTCTCAGACGTCTAACCGTTAGACTATAGGAAGTTCTGTTTAAGGGAAACTCCTTCATGCGGAATGTCACTTCTCACAGTGTCTTTGCAGTGGAGAAAAGAAGATAGAACAAGGACGGACAGAGAGAACGATGCAAACCGTGATTGAAGTACAGGGTAAGCCTCGTAGGCCTCTATTATGCATGCTGGTAGTTCAACACCGGAGATGTTCCACAGTGTCTACCTCTTCTCAAAACACTTCCAGTATATGAGGGAACTCTGCTACATTAAGTTCTCACGACAGAGATGCGTCTGTGCTCAGTTGGAAAGTGTAGGACGTGTCTGGGTAGCAACCAGTAAGTGTCTGATACAAGCCGCTAAGAGGGGATGCGGAGGAAGGTATCTGCTCAGGGAAGCTACTTCAGGTGCGTACTCATTCATAAGAGTGTCTCTCCTTTGAAGATGAAGATAGAACAGGGAACGACTACGGGCACATTAGGTACTGTGAGTAAAGGGCATGCTAAGGCGCTTAAGCCAGCCAAACACATATTGGATGTTCACCACCAGTGCAGATCCGCACTTAGTTTCTGCGTCGAAAACGCTTCCTACACTGAGAGGGAAGTGTGCTTTAGGAGGGATTCACTGCAGTGTTACGTCTGTTAAAGAAGGATGCTTTTGGGACTGACTCTGTGGTAACCGCATTAGGCGCACATAGCTTTCCAGTCTCAGACGTCTAACCGTTAGACTATAGGAAGTTCTGTTTAAGGGAAACTCCTTCATGCGGAATGTCACTTCTCACAGTGTCTTTGCAGTGGAGAAAAGAAGATAGAACAAGGACGGACAGAGAGAACGATGCAAACCGTGATTGAAGTACAGGGTAAGCCTCGTAGGCCTCTATTATGCATACTGGTAGTTCAACACCGGAGATGTTCCACAGTGTCTACCTCTTCTCAAAACACTTCCAGTATATGAGGGAACTCTGCTACATTAAGTTCTCACGACAGAGATGCGTCTGTGCTCAGTTGGAAAGTGTAGGACGTGTCTGGGTAGCAACCAGTAAGTGTCTGATACAAGCTGCTAAGAGGGGATGCGGAGGAAGGTATCTGCTCAGGGAAGCTACTTCAGGTGCGACTCATTCATAAGAGTGTCTCTCCTTTGAGGATGAAGATAGAACAGGGAACAACTACGGGCACATTAGGTACTGTGAGTAAAGGGCATGCTAAGGCGCTTAAGCCTGCCAAACACATATTGGATGTTCACCACCAGTGCAGATCCGCACTTAGTTTCTGCATCGAAAACGCTTCCTACACTGAGAGGGAAGTGTGCTTTAGGAGGGATTCACTGCAGTGTTACGTCTGTTAAAGAAGGAAGCTTTTGGGACTGACTCTGTGGTAACCCCAATAGGCGCACATAGCTTTCCAGTCTCAGCCGTCTATCCGTTGGACTATAGCAAGTTCTGTTTAAGGGAAACTCCTTCATGCGGAATGTCACTTCTCACAGTGTCTTTCCAGTGGAGGAAAGAAGATAGAACAACGACGGACAGAGAGAACGTTGCAACCCGTGAGTGAAGTACAGGGTAAGGCACCTAAGCCTCTATGATGCATACTGGATGTTCAACACCTGGGATTTTCCACAATGTCTACCACTTCTCAAAACACTTCCAATATAGGAGGGAACTGTGCTACCGTAAGTTCTAATGACAGGGATGCATCTGTGCAAGGTTGAAAACTCGAGGATGTGTCTGGGTAGCAAACATGAAGTGTCTCATAAAGGCACCTTAGACTGGATGCGTAGGAGGTATCTGCTAGGGAAGCTACTTCAGTTTTGTACTCATTCATAACAGTGCTTCTCCTTGGAGGAATGAAGGAAGAACACGGACGGACTAGGGGCACATTAGGTACTGTGAATAAAGGGCAGGCTATGAACCTTACGCCTGCCAACCACATATTGGATGTTCACCACCAGTGTTGATCCGCACATAGGTTCTGCGTCTAAAACGCTTCCAACACTGAGAGGGAAGTGTGCTTTAGGAGGGATTCACTGCAGTGTTACGTCTGTTAAAGAAGGATGCTTTTGGGACTGACTCTGTGGTAACCGCATTAGGCGCATATAGCTTTCCAGTCTCAGACGTCTAACCGTTAGACTATAGGAAGGTCTGTTTAAGGGAAACTCCTTCATGCGGAATGTCACTTCTCACAGTGTCTTTGCAGTGGAGAAAAGAAGATAGAACAAGGACGGACAGAGAGAACGATGCAAACCGTGATTGAAGTACAGGGTAAGCCTCGTAGGCCTCTATTATGCATACTGGTAGTTCAACACCGGAGATGTTCCACAGTGTCTACCTCTTCTCAAAACACTTCCAGTATATGAGGGAACTCTGCTACATTAAGTTCTCACGACAGAGATGCGTCTGTGCTCAGTTGGAAAGTGTAGGACGTGTCTGGGTAGCAACCAGTAAGTGTCTGATACAAGACGCTAAGAGGGGATGCGGAGGAAGGTATCTGCTCAGGGAAGCTACTTCAGGTGCGTACTCATTCATAAGAGTGTCTCTCCTTTGAGGATGAAGATAGAACAGGGAACGACTACGGGCACATTAGGTACTGTGAGTAAAGGTCATGCTAAGGCGCTTAAGCCAACCAAACACATATTGGATGTTCACCACCAGTGCAGATCCGCACTTAGTTTCTGCGTCGAAAACGCTTCCTACACTGAGAGGGAAGTGTGCTTTAGGAGGGATTCACTGCAGTGTACGTCTTTTAAATAAGGATGCTTTTGGGACTGACTCTGTGGTAACCGCATTAGGCGCACATAGCTTTCCAGTCTCAGACGTCTAACCGTTAGACTATAGGAAGTTCTGTTTAAGGGAAACTCCTTCATGCGGAATGTCACTTCTCACAGTGTCTTTGCAGTGGAGAAAAGAAGATAGAACAAGGACGGACAGAGAGAACGATGCAAACCGTGATTGAAGTACAGGGTAAGCCTCGTAGGCCTCTATTATGCATACTGGTAGTTCAACACCGGAGATGTTCCACAGTGTCTACCTCTTCTCAAAACACTTCCGGTATATGAGGGAACTCTGCTACATTAAGTTCTCACGGCAGAGATGCGTCTGTGCTCAGTTGGAAAGTGTAGGACGTGTCTGGGTAGCAACCAGTAAGTGTCTGATACAAGCCGCTAAGAGGGGATGCGGAGGAAGGTATCTGCTCAGGGAAGCTACTTCAGGTGCGTACTCATTCATAACAGTGTCTCTCCTTTGAGGATGAAGATAGAACAGGGAACGACTACGGGCACATTAGGTACTGTGAGTAAAGGGCATGCTAAGGCGCTTAAGCCTGCCAAACACATATTGGATGTTCACCACCAGTGCAGATCCGCACTTAGTTTCTGCGTCGAAAACGCTTCCTACACTGAGAGGGAAGTGTGCTTTAGGAGGGATTCACTGCAGTGTTACGTCTGTTAAAGAAGGAAGCTTTTGGGACTGACTCTGTGGTAACCCCAATAGGCGCACATAGCTTTCCAGTCTCAGCCGTCTATCCGTTGGACTATAGCAAGTTCTGTTTAAGGGAAACTCCTTCATTCGGAAAGTCACTTCTCACAGTGCCTTTCCAGTGGAGGAAAGAAGATAGAACAACGACGGACAGAGAGAACGTTGCAACCCGTGAGTGAAGTACAGGGTAAGGCACCTAAGCCTCTATGATGCATACTGGATGTTCAACACCTGGGATTTTCCACAATGTCTACCACTTCTCAAAACACTTCCAATATAGGAGGGAACTGTGCTACCGTAAGTTCTAATGACAGGGATGCATCTGTGCAAGGTTGAAAACTCGAGGATGTGTCTGGGTATCAAACATGAAGTGTCTCATAAAGGCACCTTAAACTGGATGCGTAGGAGGTATCTGCTCAGGGAAGCTACTTCAGTTTTGTTCTCATTCATAACAGTGCTTCTCCTTGGAGGAATGAAGGAAGCACACGGACGGACTAGGGGCACAGTAGGTACTGTGAATAAAGGGCAGGCTATGAACCTTACGCCTGCCAACCACATATTGGATGTTCACCACCAGTGTTGATCCGCACATAGGTTCTGCGTCTAAAACGCTTCCAACACTGAGAGGGAAGTGTGCTTTAGGAGGGATTCACTGCAGTGTTACGTCTGTCAAAGAAGGATGCTTTTGGGACTGACTCTGTGGTAACCGCATTAGGCGCACATAGCTTTCCAGTCTCAGACGTCTAACCGTTAGACTATAGGAAGTTCTGTTTAAGGGAAACTCCTTCATGCGGAATGTCACTTCTCACAGTGTCTTTGCAGTGGAGAAAAGAAGATAGAAAAAGGACGGACAGAGAGAACGATGCAAACCGTGATTGAAGTACAGGGTAAGCCTCGTAGGCCTCTATTATGCATACTGTTAGTTCAACACCGCAGATGTTACGCAGTGTCTACCTCTTCTCAAAACACTTCCAGTATATCAGAGAACTCTGCTACATTAAGTTCTCACGACAGAGATGCGTCTGTACTCAGTTGGAAAGTGTAGGACGTGTCTGGGTAGCAACCAGTAAGTGTCTGATACAAGCCGCTAAGAGGGGATGCGGAGGAAGGTATCTGCTCAGGGAAGCTACTTCAGGTGCGTACTCATTCATAAGAGTGTCTCTCCTTTGAGGATGAAGATAGAACAGGGAACGACTACGGGCACATTAGGTACTGTGAGTAAAGGGCATGCTAAGGTGCTTAAGCCTGCCAAACACATATTGGATGTTCACCACCAGTGCAGATCCGCACTTAGTTTCTGCGTCGAAAAACGCTTCCTACACTGAGAGGGAAGTGTGCTTTAGGAGGGATTCACTGCAGTGTTACGTCTGTTAAAGAAGGAAGCTTTTGGGACTGACTCTGTGGTAACCCCAATAGGCGCACATAGCTTTCCAGTCTCAGCCGTCTATCCGTTGGACTATAGCAAGTTCTGTTTAAGGGAAACTCCTTCATGCTGAATGTCACTTCTCACAGTGTCTTTCCAGTGGAGGAAAGAAGATAGAACAACGACGGACAGAGAGAACGTTGCAACCCGTGAGTGAAGTACAGGGTAAGGCACCTAAGCCTCTATGATGCATACGTGGATGTTCAACACCTGGGATTTTCCACAATGTCTACCACTTCTCAAAACACTTCCAATATAGGAGGGAACTGTGCTACCGTAAGTTCTAATGACAGGGATGCATCTGTGCAAGGTTGAAAACTCGAGGATGTGTCTGGGTAGCAAACATGAAGTGTCTCATAAAGGCACCTTAGACTGGATGCGTAGTAGGTATCTGCTAGGGAAGCTACTTCAGTTTTGTACTCATTCATAACAGTGCTTCTCCTTGGAGGAATGAAGGAAGAACACGGACGGACTAGGGGCACATTAGGTACTGTGAATAAAGGGCAGGCAATGAACCTTACGCCTGCCAACCACATATTGGATGTTCACCACCAGTGTTGATCCGCACATAGGTTCTGCGTCTAAAACGCTTCCAACACTGAGAGGGAAGTGTGCTTTAGGAGGGATTCACTGCAGTGTTACGTCTGTTAAAGAAGGATGCTTTTGGGACTGACTCTGTGGTAACCGCATTAGGCGCACATAGCTTTCCAGTCTCAGACGTCTAACCGTTAGACTATAGGAAGTTCTGTTTAAGGGAAACTCCTTCATGCGGAATGTCACTTCTCACAGTGTCTTTGCAGTGGAGAAAAGAAGATAGAAAAAGGACGGACAGAGAGAACGATGCAAACCGTGATTGAAGTACAGGGTAAGCCTCGTAGGCCTCTATTATGCATACTGGTAGTTCAACACCGGAGATGTTCCACAGTGTCCACCTCTTCTCAAAACACTTCCAGTATATGAGGGAACTCTGCTACATTAAGTTCTCACGACAGAGAGGCGTCTGTACTCAGTTGGAAAGTGTAGGACGTGTCTGGGTAGCAACCAGTAAGTGTCTGATACAAGCCGCTAAGAGGGGATGCGGAGGAAGGTATCTGCTCAGGGAAGCTACTTCAGGTGCGTACTCATTCATTACAGTGTCTCTCCTTTGAGGATGAAGATAGAACAGGGAACGACTACGGGCACATTAGGTACTGTGAGTAAAGGGCATGCTAAGGCCCTTAAGCCTGCCAAACACATATTGGATGTTCACCACCAGTGCAGATCCGCACTTAGTTTCTGCGTCGAAAACGCTTCCTACACTGAGAGGGAAGTGTGCTTTAGGAGGGATTCACTGCAGTGTTACGTCTGTTAAAGAAGGAAGCTTTTGGGACTGACTCTGTGGTAACCCCAATAGGCGCACATAGCTTTCCAGTCTCAGCCGTCTATCCGTTGGACTATAGCAAGTTCTGTTTAAGGGAAACTCCTTCATGCGGAATGTCACTTCGCACAGTGTCTTTCCAGTGGAGGAAAGAAGATAGAACAACGACGGACAGAGAGAACGTTGCAACCCGTGAGTGAAGTACAGGGTAAGGCACCTAAGCCTCTATGATGCATACTGGATGTTCAACACCTGGGATTTTCCACAATGTCTACCACTTCTCAAAACACTTCCAATATAGGAGGGAACTGTGCTACCGTAAGTTCTAATGACAGGGATGCATCTGTGCAAGGTTGACAACTCTTGGATGTGTCTGGGTATCAAACATGAAGTGTCTCATAAAGGCACCTTAGACTGGATGCGTAGGAGGTATCTGCTCAGGGAAGCTACTTCTGTTTTGTACTCATTCATAACAGTGCTTCTCCTTGGAGGAATGAAGGAAGCACACGGACGGACTAGGGGCACAGTAGGTACTGTGAATAAAGGGCAGGCTATGAACCTTACGCCTGCCAACCACATATTGGATGTTCACCACCAGTGTTGATCCGCACATAGGTTCTGCGTCTAAAACGTTTCCAACACTGAGAGGGAAGTGTGCTTTAGGAGGGATTCACTGCAGTGTTACGTCTGTTAAAGAAGGATGCTTTTGGGACTGACTCTGTGGTAACCGCATTAGGCGCACATAGCTTTCCAGTCTCAGACGTCTAACCGTTAGACTATAGGAAGTTCTGTTTAAGGGAAACTCCTTCATGCGGAATGTCACTTCTCACAGTGTCTTTGCAGTGGAGAAAAGAAGATAGAACAAGGACGGACAGAGAGAACGATGCAAACCGTGATTGAAGTACAGGGTAAGCCTCGTAGGCCTCTATTATGCATACTGGTAGTTCAACACCGGAGATGTTCCACAGTGTCTACCTCTTCTCAAAACACTTCCAGTATATGAGGGAACTCTGCTACATTAAGTTCTCACGACAGAGATGCGTCTGTACTCAGTTGGAAAGTGTAGGACGTGTCTGGGTAGCAACCAGTAAGTGTCTGATACAAGCTGCTAAGAGGGGATGCGGAGGAAGGTATCTGCTCAGGGAAGCTACTTCAGGTGCGTACTCATTCATTACAGTGTCTCTCCTTTGAGGATGAAGATAGAACAGGGAACGACTACGGGCACATTAGGTACTGTGAGTAAAGGGCATGCTAAGGCCCTTAAGCCTGCCAAACACATATTGGATGTTCACCACCAGTGCAGATCCGCACTTAGTTTCTGCGTCGAAAACGCTTCCTACACTGAGAGGGAAGTGTGCTTTAGGAGGGATTCACTGCAGTGTTACGTCTGTTAAAGAAGGAAGCTTTTGGGACTGACTCTGTGGTAACCCCAATAGGCGCACATAGCTTTCCAGTCTCAGCCGTCTATCCGTTGGACTATAGCAAGTTCTGTTTAAGGGAAACTCCTTCATGCGGAATGTCACTTCGCACAGTGTCTTTCCAGTGGAGGAAAGAAGATAGAACAACGACGGACAGAGAGAACGTTGCAACCCGTGAGTGAAGTACAGGGTAAGGCACCTAAGCCTCTATGATGCATACTGGATGTTCAACACCTGGGATTTTCCACAATGTCTACCACTTCTCAAAACACTTCCAATATAGGAGGGAACTGTGCTACCGTAAGTTCTAATGACAGGGATGCATCTGTGCAAGGTTGAAAACCTCTTGGATGTGTCTGGGTATCAAACATGAAGTGTCTCATAAAGGCACCTTAGACTGGATGCGTAGGAGGTATCTGCTCAGGGAAGCTACTTCTGTTTTGTACTCATTCATAACAGTGCTTCTCCTTGGAGGAATGAAGGAAGCACACGGACGGACTAGGGGCACAGTAGGTACTGTGAATAAAGGGCAGGCTATGAACCTTACGCCTGCCAACCACATATTGGATGTTCACCACCAGTGTTGATCCGCACATAGGTTCTGCGTCTAAAACGCTTCCAACACTGAGAGGGAAGTGTGCTTTAGGAGGGATTCACTGCAGTTACGTCTGTCAAAGAAGGATGCTTTTGGGACTGACTCTGTGGTAACCGCATTAGGCACACATAGCTTTCCAGTCTCAGACGTCTAACCGTTAGACTATAGGAAGTTCTGTTTAAGGGAAACTCCTTCATGCGGAATGTCACTTCTCACAGTGTCTTTGCAGTGGAGAAAAGAAGATAGAACAAGGACGGACAGAGAGAACGATCCAAACCGTGATTGAAGTACAGGGTAAGCCTCGTAGGCCTCTATTATGCATACTGCTAGTTCAACACCGCAGATGTTACGCAGTGTCTACCTCTTCTCAAAACACTTCCAGTATATCAGAGAACTCTGCTACATTAAGTTCTCCCGACAGAGATGCGTCTGTACTCAGTTGGAAAGTGTAGGACGTGTCTGGGTAGCAACCAGTAAGTGTCTGATACAAGCCGCTAAGAGGGGATGCGGAGGAAGGTATCTGCTCAGGGAAGCTACTTCAGGTGCGTACTCATTCATAAGAGTGTCTCTCCTTTGAGGATGAAGATAGAACAGGGAACGACTACGGGCACATTAGGTACTGTGAGTAAAGGGCATGCTAAGGGGCTTAAGCCTGCCAAAAACATATTGGATGTTCACCACCAGTGCAGATCCGCACTTAGTTTCTGCGTCGAAAACGCTTCCTACACTGAGAGGGAAGTGTGCTTTAGGAGGGATTCACTGCAGTGTTACGTCTGTTAACGAAGGAAGCTTTTGGGACTGACTCTGTGGTAACCCCAATAGGCGCACATAGCTTTCCAGTCTCAGCCGTCTATCCGTTGGACTATAGCAAGTTCTGTTTAAGGGAAACTCCTTCATGCGGAATGTCACTTCGCACAGTGTCTTTCCAGTGGAGGAAAGAAGATAGAACAACGACGGACAGAGAGAACGTTGCAACCCGTGAGTGAAGTACAGGGTAAGGCACCTAAGCCTCTATGATGCATACTGGATGTTCAACACCTGGGATTTTCCACAATGTCTACCACTTCTCAAAACACTTCCAATATAGGAGGGAACTGTGCTACCGTAAGTTCTAATGACAGGGATGCATCTGTGCAAGGTTGAAAACTCTTGGATGTGTCTGGGTATCAAACATGAAGTGTCTCATAAAGGCACCTTAGAATGGATGCGTAGGAGGTATCTGCTCAGGGAAGCTACTTCAGTTTTGTACTCATTCATAACAGTGCTTCTCCTTGGAGGAATGAAGGAAGCACACGGACGGACTAGGGGCACAGTAGGTACTGTGAATAAAGGGCAGGCTATGAACCTTACGCCTGCCAACCACATATTGGATGTTCACCACCAGTGTTGATCCGCACATAGGTTCTGCGTCTAAAACGCTTCCAACACTGAGAGGGAAGTGAGCTTTAGGAGGGATTCACAGCAGTTACGTCTGTCAAAGAAGGATGCTTTTGGGACTGACTCTGTGGTAACCGCATTAGGCGCACATAGCTTTCCAGTCTCAGATGTCTAACCGTTAGACTATAGGAAGTTCTGTTTAAGGGAAACTCCTTCATACGGAATGTCACTTCTCACAGTGTCTTTGCAGTGGAGAAAAGAAGATAGAACAAGGACGGACAGAGAGAACGATGCAAACCGTGATTGAAGTACAGGGTAAGCCTCGTAGGCCTCTATTATGCATACTGCTAGTTCAACACCGCAGATGTTACGCAGTGTCTACCTCTTCTCAAAACACTTCCAGTATATCAGAGAACTCTGCTACATTAAGTTCTCACGACAGAGATGCGTCTGTACTCAGTTGGAAAGTGTAGGACGTGTCTGGGTAGCAACCAGTAAGTGTCTGATACAAGCCGCTAAGAGGGGATGCGGAGGAAGGTATCTGCTCAGGGAAGCTACTTCAGGTGCGTACTCATTCATAAGAGTGTCTCTCCTTTGAGGATGAAGATAGAACAGGGAACGACTACGGGCACATTAGGTACTGTGAGTAAAGGGCATGCTAAGGCGCTTAAGCCAGCCAAACACATATTGGATGTTCACCACCAGTGCAGATCCGCACTTAGTTTCTGCGTCGAAAACGCTTCCTACACTGAGAGGGAAGTGTGCTTTAGGAGGGATTCACTGCAGTGTTACGTCTGTTAAAGAAGGAAGCTTTTGGGACTGACTCTGTGGTAATCCCAATAGGCGCACATAGCTTTCCAGTCTCAGCCGTCTATCCGTTGGACTATAGCAAGTTCTGTTTAAGGGAAACTCCTTCATTCGGAATGTCACTTCTCACAGTGTCTTTCCAGTGGAGGAAAGAAGATAGAACAACGACGGACAGAGAGAACGTTGCAACCCGTGAGTGAAGTACAGGGTAAGGCACCTAAGCCTCTATGATGCATACTGGATGTTCAACACCTGGGATTTTCCACAATGTCTACCACTTCTCAAAACACTTCCAATATAGGAGGGAACTGTGCTACCGTAAGTTCTAATGACAGGGATGCATCTGTGCAAGGGTGAAAACTCGAGGATGTGTCTGGGTAGCAAACATGAAGTGTCTCATAAAGGCACCTTAGACTGGATGCGTAGTAGATATCTGCTAGGGAAGCTACTTCAGTTTTGTACTCATTCATAACAGTGCTTCTCCTTGGAGGAATGAAGGAAGAACACGGACGGACTAGGGGCACATTAGGTACTGTGAATAAAGGGCAGGCTATGAACCTTACGCCTGCCAACCACATATTGGATGTTCACCACCAGTGTTGATCCGCACATAGGTTCTGCGTCTAAAACGCTTCCAACACTGAGAGGGAAGTGTGCTTTAGGAGGGATTCACTGCAGTGTTACGTCTGTTAAAGAAGGATGCTTTTGGGACTGACTCTGTGGTAACCGCATTAGGCGCACATAGCTTTCCAGTCTCAGACGTCTAACCGTTAGACTATAGGAAGTTCTGTTTAAGGGAAACTCCTTCATGCGGAATGTCACTTCTCACAGTGTCTTTGCAGTGGAGAAAAGAAGATAGAACAAGGACGGACAGAGAGAACGATGCAAACCGTGATTGAAGTACAGGGTAAGCCTCGTAGGCCTCTATTATGCATACTGGTAGTTCAACACCGGAGATGTTCCACAGTGTCTACCTCTTCTCAAAACACTTCCAGTATATGAGGGAACTCTGCTACATTAAGTTCTCACGACAGAGATGCGTCTGTGCTCAGTTGGAAAGTGTAGGACGTGTCTGGGTAGCAACCAGTAAGTGTCTGATACAAGACGCTAAGAGGGGATGCGGAGGAAGGTATCTGCTCAGGGAAGCTACTTCAGGTGCGTACTCATTCATTACAGTGTCTCTCCTTTGAGGATGAAGATAGAACAGGGAACGACTACGGGCACATTAGGTACTGTGAGTAAAGGGCATGCTAAGGCCCTTAAGCCTGCCAAACACATATTGGATGTTCACCACCAGTGCAGATCCGCACTTAGTTTCTGCGTTGAAAACGCTTCCTACACTGAGAGGGAAGTGTGCTATAGGAGGGATTCACTGCAGTGTTACGTCTGTTAAAGAAGGAAGCTTTTGGGACTGACTCTGTGGTAACCCCAATAGGCGCACATAGCTTTCCAGTCTCAGCCGTCTATCCGTTGGACTATAGCAAGTTCTGTTTAAGGGAAACTCCTTCATGCGGAATGTCACTTCGCACAGTGTCTTTCCAGTGGAGGAAAGAAGATAGAACAACGACGGACAGAGAGAACGTTGCAACCCGTGAGTGAAGTACAGGGTAAGGCACCTAAGCCTCTATGATGCATACTGGATGTTCAACACCTGGGATTTTCCACAATGTCTACCACTTCTCAAAACACTTCCAATATAGGAGGGAACTGTGCTACCGTAAGTTCTAATGACAGGGATGCATCTGTGCAAGGTTGAAAACTCTTGGATGTGTCTGGGTATCAAACATGAAGTGTCTCATAAAGGCACCTTAGACTGGATGCGTAGGAGGTATCTGCTCAGGGAAGCTACTTCAGTTTTGTACTCATTCATAACAGTGCTTCTCCTTGGAGGAATGAAGGAAGCACACGGACGGACTAGGGGCACAGTAGGTACTGTGAATAAAGGGCAGGCTATGAACATTACGCCTGCCAACCACATATTGGATGTTCACCACCAGTGTTGATCCGCACATAGGTTCTGCGTCTAAAACGCTTCCAACACTGAGAGGGAAGTGTGCTTTAGGAGGGATTCACAGCAGTTACGTCTGTCAAAGAAGGATGCTTTTGGGACTGACTCTGTGGTAACCGCATTAGGCGCACATAGCTTTCCAGTCTCAGATGTCTAACCGTTAGACTATAGGAAGTTCTGTTTAAGGGAAACTCCTTCATGCGGAATGTCACTTCTCACAGTGTCTTTGCAGTGGAGAAAAGAAGATAGAACAAGGACGGACAGAGAGAACGATGCAAACCGTGATTGAAGTACAGGGTAAGCCTCGTAGGCCTCTATTATGCATACTGCTAGTTCAACACCGCAGATGTTACGCAGTGTCTACCTCTTCTCAAAACACTTCCAGTATCTCAGAGAACTCTGCTACATTAAGTTCTCACGACAGAGATGCGTCTGTACTCAGTTGGAAAGTGTAGGACGTGTCTGGGTAGCAACCAGTAAGTGTCTGATACAAGCCGCTAAGAGGGGATGCGGAGGAAGGTATCTGCTCAGGGAAGCTACTTCAGGTGCGTACTCATTCATAACAGTGTCTCTCCTTTGAGGATGAAGATAGAACAGGGAACGACTACGGGCACATTAGGTACTGTGAGTAAAGGGCATGCTAAGGCGCTTAAGCCTGCCAAACACATATTGGATGTTCACCACCAGTGCAGATCCGCACTTAGTTTCTGCGTCGAAAACGCTTCCTACACTGAGAGGGAAGTGTGCTTTAGGAGGGATTCACTGCAGTGTTACGTCTGTTAAAGAAGGAAGCTTTTGGGACTGACTCTGTGGTAATCCCAATAGGCGCACATAGCTTTCCAGTCTCAGCCGTCTATCCGTTGGACTATAGCAAGTTCTGTTTAAGGGAAACTCCTTCATGCGGGATGTCACTTCTCACAGTGTCTTTCCAGTGGAGGAAAGAAGATAGAACAACGACGGACAGAGAGAACGTTGCAACCCGTGAGTGAAGTACAGGGTAAGGCACCTAAGCCTCTATGATGCATACTGGATGTTCAACACCTGGGATTTTCCACAATGTCTACCACTTCTCAAAACACTTCCAATATAGGAGGGAACTGTGCTACCGTAAGTTCTAATGACAGGGATGCATCTGTGCAAGGTTGAAAACTCGAGGATGTGTCTGGGTAGCAAACATGAAATGTCTCATAAAGGCACCTTAGACTGGATGCGTAGTAGATATCTGCTAGGGAAGCTACTTCAGTTTTGTACTCATTCATAACAGTGCTTCTCCTTGGAGGAATGAAGGAAGAACACGGACGGACTAGGGGCACATTAGGTACTGTGAATAAAGGGCAGGCTATGAACCTTACGCCTGCCAACCACATATTGGATGTTCACCACCAGTGTTGATCCGCACATAGGTTCTGCGTCTAAAACGCTTCCAACACTGAGAGGGAAGTGTGCTTTAGGAGGGATTCACTGCAGTGTTACGTCTGTTAAAGAAGGATGCTTTTGGGACTGACTCTGTGGTAACCGCATTAGGCGCACATAGCTTTCCAGTCTCAGACGTCTAACCGTTAGACTATAGGAAGTTCTGTTTAAGGGAAACTCCTTCATGCGGAATGTCACTTCTCACAGTGTCTTTGCAGTGGAGAAAAGAAGATAGAACAAGGACGGACAGAGAGAACGATGCAAACCGTGATTGAAGTACAGGGTAAGCCTCGTAGGCCTCTATTATGCATACTGGTAGTTCAACACCGGAGATGTTCCACAGTGTCTACCTCTTCTCAAAACACTTCCAGTATATGAGGGAACTCTGCTACATTAAGTTCTCACGACAGAGATGCGTCTGTGCTCAGTTGGAAAGTGTAGGACGTGTCTGGGTAGCAACCAGTAAGAGTCTGATACAAGCCGCTAAGAGGGGATGCGGAGGAAGGTATCTGCTCAGGGAAGCTACTTCAGGTGCGTACTCATTCATAAGAGTGTCTCTCCTTTGAGGATGAAGATAGAACAGGGAACGACTACGGGCACATTAGGTACTGTGAGTAAAGGTCATGCTAAGGCGCATAAGCCAGCCAAACACATATTGGATGTTCACCACCAGTGCAGATCCGCACTTAGTTTCTGCGTCGAAAACGCTTCCTACACTGAGAGGGAAGTGTGCTTTAGGAGGGATTCACTGCAGTGTTACGTCTGTTAAAGAAGGATGCTTTTGGGACTGACTCTGTGGTAACCGCATTAGGCGCACATAGCTTTCCAGTCTCAGACGTCTAACCGTTAGACTATAGGAAGTTCTGTTTAAGGGAAACTCCTTCATGCGGAATGTCACTTCTCACAGTGTCTTTGCAGTGGAGAAAAGAAGATAGAACAAGGACGGACAGAGAGAACGATGCAAACCGTGATTGAAGTACAGGGTAAGCCTCGTAGGCCTCTATTATGCATACTGGTAGTTCAACACCGGCGATGTTCCACAGTGTCTACCTCTTCTCAAAACACCTCCGGTATATAGGGAACTCTGCTACATTAAGTTCTCACGACAGAGATGCGTCTGTGCTCAGTTGGAAAGTGTAGGACGTGTCTGGGTAGCAACCAGTAAGTGTCTGATACAAGCCGCTAAGAGGGGATGCGGAGGAAGGTATCTGCTCAGGGAAGCTACTTCAGGTGCGTACTCATTCATAACAGTGTCTCTCCTTTGAGGATGAAGATAGAACAGGGAACGACTACGGGCACATTAGGTACTGTGTGTAAAGGGCATGCTAAGGCGCTTAAGCCTGCCAAACACATATTGGATGTTCACCACCAGTGCAGATCCGCACTTAGTTTCTGCGTCGAAAACGCTTCCTACACTGAGAGGGAAGTGTGCTTTAGGAGGGATTCACTGCAGTGTTACGTCTGTTAAAGAAGGAAGCTTTTGGGCCTGACTCTGTGGTAACCCCAATAGGCGCACATAGCTTTCCAGTCTCAGCCGTCTATCCGTTGGACTATAGCAAGTTCTGTTTAAGGGAAACTCCTTCATGCGGAATGTCACTTCTCACAGTGTCTTTGCAGTGGAGGAAAGAAGATAGAACAACGACGGACAGAGAGAACGTTGCAACCCGTGAGTGAAGTACAGGGTAAGGCACCTAAGCCTCTATGATGCATACTGGATGTTCAACACCTGGGATTTTCCACAATGTCTACCACTTCTCAAAACACTTCCAATATAGGAGGGAACTGTGCTACCGTAAGTTCTAATGACAGGGATGCATCTGTGCAAGGTTGAAAACTCGAGGATGTGTCTGGGTATCAAACATGAAGTGTCTCATAAAGGCACCTTAGACTGGATGCGTAGGAGGTATCTGCTCAGGGAAGCTACTTCAGTTTTGTACTCATTCATAACAGTGCTTCTCCTTGGAGGAATGAAGGAAGCACACGGACGGACTAGGGGCACAGTAGGTACTGTGAATAAAGGGCAGGCTATGAACCTTACGCCTGCCAACCACATATTGGATGTTCACCACCAGTGTTGATCCGCACATAGGTTCTGCGTCTAAAACGCTTCCAACACTGAGAGGGAAGTGTGCTTTAGGAGGGATTCACTGCAGTGTTACGTCTGTCAAAGAAGGATGCTTTTGGGACTGACTCTGTGGTAACCGCATTAGGCGCACATAGCTTTCCAGTCTCAGACGTCTAACCGTTAGACTATAGGAAGTTCTGTTTAAGGGAAACTCCTTCATGCGGAATGTCACTTCTCACAGTGTCTTTGCAGTGGAGAAAAGAAGATAGAACAAGGACGGACAGAGTGAACGATGCAAACCGTGATTGAAGTACAGGGTAAGCCTCATAGGCCTCTATTATGCATACTGTTAGTTCAACACCTCAGATGTTACGCAGTGTCTACCTCTTCTCAAAACACTTCCAGTATATCAGAGAACTCTGCTACATTAAGTTCTCACGACAGAGATGCGTCTGTACTCAGTTGGAAAGTGTAGGACGTGTCTGGGTAGCAACCAGTAAGTGTCTGATACAAGCCGCTAAGAGGGGAATCGGAGGAAGGTATCTGCTCAGGGAAGCTACTTCAGGTGCGTACTCATTCATAACAGTGTCTCTCCTTTGAGGATGAAGATAGAACAGGGAACGACTACGGGCACATTAGGTACTGTGAGTAAAGGGCATGCTAAGGCGCTTAAGCCTGCCAAACACATATTGGATGTTCACCACCAGTGCAGATCCGCACTTAGTTTCTGCGTCGAAAACGCTTCCTACACTGAGAGGGAAGTGTGCTTTAGGAGGGATTCACTGCAGTGTTACGTCTGTTAAAGAAGGAAGCTTTTGGGACTGACTCTGTGGTAACCCCAATAGGCGCACATAGCTTTCCAGTCTCAGCCGTCTATCCGTTGGACTATAGCAAGTTCTGTTTAAGGGAAACTCCTTCATGCGGAATGTCACTTCTCACAGTGTCTTTCCAGTGGAGGAAAGAAGATAGAACAACGACGGACAGAGAGAACGTTGCAACCCGTGAGTAAGTACAGGGTAAGGCACCTAAGCCTCTATGATGCATACTGGATGTTCAACACCTGGGATTTTCCACAATGTCTACCACTTCTCAAAACACTTCCAATATAGGAGGGAACTGTGCTACCGTAAGTTCTAATGACAGGGATGCATCTGTGCAAGGTTGAAAACTCTTGGATGTGTCTGGGTATCAAACATGAAGTGTCTCATAAAGGCACCTTAGACTGGATGCGTAGGAGGTATCTGCTCAGGGAAGCTACTTCAGTTTTGTACTCATTCATAACAGTGCTTCTCCTTGGAGGAATGAAGGAAGAACACGGACGGACTAGGGGCACATTAGGTACTGTGAATAAAGGGCAGGCTATGAACCTTACGCCTGCCAACCACATATTGGATGTTCACCACCAGTGTTGATCCGCACATAGGTTCTGCGTCTAAAACGCTTCCAACACTGAGAGGGAAGTGTGCTTTAGGAGGGATTCACTGCAGTGTTACGTCTGTTAAAGAAGGATGCTTTTGGGACTGACTCTGTGGTAACCGCATTAGGCGCATATAGCTTTCCAGTCTCAGACGTCTAACCGTTAGACTATAGGAAGGTCTGTTTAAGGGAAACTCCTTCATGCGGAATGTCACTTCTCACAGTGTCTTTGCAGTGGAGAAAAGAAGATAGAACAAGGACGGACAGAGAGAACGATGCAAACCGTGATTGAAGTACAGGGTAAGCCTCGTAGGCCTCTATTATGCATACTGGTAGTTCAACACCGGAGATGTTCCACAGTGTCTACCTCTTCTCAAAACACTTCCAGTATATGAGGGAACTCTGCTACATTAAGTTCTCACGACAGAGATGCGTCTGTGCTCAGTTGGAAAGTGTAGGACGTGTCTGGGTAGCAACCAGTAAGTGTCTGATACAAGACGCTAAGAGGGGATGCGGAGGAAGGTATCTGCTCAGGGAAGCTACTTCAGGTGCGTACTCATTCATAAGAGTGTCTCTCCTTTGAGGATGAAGATAGAACAGGGAACGACTACGGGCACATTAGGTACTGTGAGTAAAGGTCATGCTAAGGCGCTTAAGCCAACCAAACACATATTGGATGTTCACCACCAGTGCAGATCCGCACTTAGTTTCTGCGTCGAAAACGCTTCCTACACTGAGAGGGAAGTGTGCTTTAGGAGGGATTCACTGCAGTGTACGTCTTTTAAAGAAGGATGCTTTTGGGACTGACTCTGTGGTAACCGCATTAGGCGCACATAGCTTTCCAGTCTCAGACGTCTAACCGTTAGACTATAGGAAGTTCTGTTTAAGGGAAACTCCTTCATGCGGAATGTCACTTCTCACAGTGTCTTTGCAGTGGAGAAAAGAAGATAGAACAAGGACGGACAGAGAGAACGATGCAAACCGTGATTGAAGTACAGGGTAAGCCTCGTAGGCCTCTATTATGCATACTGGTAGTTCAACACCGGAGATGTTCCACAGTGTCTACCTCTTCTCAAAACACTTCCGGTATATGAGGGAACTCTGCTACATTAAGTTCTCACGGCAGAGATGCGTCTGTGCTCAGTTGGAAAGTGTAGGACGTGTCTGGGTAGCAACCAGTAAGTGTCTGATACAAGCCGCTAAGAGGGGATGCGGAGGAAGGTATCTGCTCAGGGAAGCTACTTCAGGTGCGTACTCATTCATAACAGTGTCTCTCCTTTGAGGATGAAGATAGAACAGGGAACGACTACGGGCACATTAGGTACTGTGAGTAAAGGGCATGCTAAGGCGCTTAAGCCTGCCAAACACATATTGGATGTTCACCACCAGTGCAGATCCGCACTTAGTTTCTGCGTCGAAAACGCTTCCTACACTGAGAGGGAAGTGTGCTTTAGGAGGGATTCACTGCAGTGTTACGTCTGTTAAAGAAGGAAGCTTTTGGGACTGACTCTGTGGTAACCGCATTAGGCGCACATAGCTTTCCAGTCTCAGCCGTCTATCCGTTGGACTATAGCAAGTTCTGTTTAAGGGAAACTCCTTCATGCTGAATGTCACTTCTCACAGTGTCTTTCCAGTGGAGGAAAGAAGATAGAACAACGACGGACAGAGAGAACGTTGCAACCCGTGAGTGAAGTATAGGGTAAGGCACCTAAGCCTCTATGATGCATACTGGATGTTCAACACCTGGGATTTTCCACAATGTCTACCACTTCTCAAAACACTTCCAATATAGGAGGGAACTGTGCTACCGTAAGTTCTAATGACAGGGATGCATCTGTGCAAGGTTGAAAACTCGAGGATGTGTCTGGGTAGCAAACATGAAGTGTCTCATAAAGGCACCTTAGACTGGATGCGTAGTAGGTATCTGCTAGGGAAGCTACTTCAGTTTTGTACTCATTCATAACAGTGCTTCTCCTTGGAGGAATGAAGGAAGAACACGGACGGACTAGGGGCACATTAGGTACTGTGAATAAAGGGCAGGCTATGAACCTTACGCCTGCCAACCACATATTGGATGTTCACCACCAGTGTTGATCCGCACATAGGTTCTGCGTCTAAAACGCTTCCAACACTGAGAGGGAAGTGTGCTTTAGGAGGGATTCACTGCAGTGTTACGTCTGTTAAAGAAGGATGCTTTTGGGACTGACTCTGTGGTAACCGCATTAGGCGCACATAGCTTTCCAGTCTCAGACGTCTAACCGTTAGACTATAGGAAGTTCTGTTTAAGGGAAACTCCTTCATGCGGAATGTCACTTCTCACAGTGTCTTTGCAGTGGAGAAAAGAAGATAGAAAAAGGACGGACAGAGAGAACGATGCAAACCGTGATTGAAGTACAGGGTAAGCCTCGTAGGCCTCTATTATGCATACTGGTAGTTCAACACCGGAGATGTTCCACAGTGTCTACCTCTTCTCAAAACACTTCCAGTATATGAGGGAACTCTGCTACATTAAGTTCTCACGACAGAGATGCGTCTGTACTCAGTTGGAAAGTGTAGGACGTGTCTGGGTAGCAACCAGTAAGTGTCTGATACAAGCCGCTAAGAGGGGATGCGGAGGAAGGTATCTGCTCAGGGAAGCTACTTCAGGTGCGTACTCATTCATTACAGTGTCTCTCCTTTGAGGATGAAGATAGAACAGGGAACGACTACGGGCACATTAGGTACTGTGAGTAAAGGGCATGCTAAGGCCCTTAAGCCTGCCAAACACATATTGGATGTTCACCACCAGTGCAGATCCGCACTTAGTTTCTGCGTCGAAAACGCTTCCTACACTGAGAGGGAAGTGTGCTTTAGGAGGGATTCACTGCAGTGTTACGTCTGTTAAAGAAGGAAGCTTTTGGGACTGACTCTGTGGTAACCCCAATAGGCGCACATAGCTTTCCAGTCTCAGCCGTCTATCCGTTGGACTATAGCAAGTTCTGTTTAAGGGAAACTCCTTCATGCGGAATGTCACTTCGCACAGTGTCTTTCCAGTGGAGGAAAGAAGATAGAACAACGACGGACAGAGAGAACGTTGCAACCCGTGAGTGAAGTACAGGGTAAGGCACCTAAGCCTCTATGATGCATACTGGATGTTCAACACCTGGGATTTTCCACAATGTCTACCACTTCTCAAAACACTTCCAATATAGGAGGGAACTGTGCTACCGTAAGTTCTAATGACAGGGATGCATCTGTGCAAGGTTGAAAACTCTTGGATGTGTCTGGGTATCAAACATGAAGTGTCTCATAAAGGCACCTTAGACTGGATGCGTAGGAGGTATCTGCTCAGGGAAGCTACTTCTGTTTTGTACTCATTCATAACAGTGCTTCTCCTTGGAGGAATGAAGGAAGCACACGGACGGACTAGGGGCACAGTAGGTACTGTGAATAAAGGGCAGGCTATGAACCTTACGCCTGCCAACCACATATTGGATGTTCACCACCAGTGTTGATCCGCACATAGGTTCTGCGTCTAAAACGTTTCCAACACTGAGAGGGAAGTGTGCTTTAGGAGGGATTCACTGCAGTGTTACGTCTGTTAAAGAAGGATGCTTTTGGGACTGACTCTGTGGTAACCGCATTAGGCGCACATAGCTTTCCAGTCTCAGACGTCTAACCGTTAGACTATAGGAAGTTCTGTTTAAGGGAAACTCCTTCATGCGGAATGTCACTTCTCACAGTGTCTTTGCAGTGGAGAAAAGAAGATAGAACAAGGACGGACAGAGAGAACGATGCAAACCGTGATTGAAGTACAGGGTAAGCCTCGTAGGCCTCTATTATGCATACTGGTAGTTCAACACCGGAGATGTTCCACAGTGTCTACCTCTTCTCAAAACACTTCCAGTATATGAGGGAACTCTGCTACATTAAGTTCTCACGACAGAGATGCGTCTGTACTCAGTTGGAAAGTGTAGGACGTGTCTGGGTAGCAACCAGTAAGTGTCTGATACAAGCTGCTAAGAGGGGATGCGGAGGAAGGTATCTGCTCAGGGAAGCTACTTCAGGTGCGTACTCATTCATAACAGTGTCTCTCCTTTGAGGATGAAGATAGAACAGGGAACGACTACGGGCACATTAGGTACTGTGAGTAAAGGGCATGCTAAGGCGCTTAAGCCTGCCAAACACATATTGGATGTTCACCACCAGTGCAGATCCGCACTTAGTTTCTGCGTCGAAAACGCTTCCTACACTGAGAGGGAAGTGTGCTTTAGGAGGGATTCACTGCAGTGTTACGTCTGTTAAAGAAGGAAGCTTTTGGGACTGACTCTGTGGTAACCGCATTAGGCGCACATAGCTTTCCAGTCTCAGCCGTCTATCCGTTGGACTATAGCAAGTTCTGTTTAAGGGAAACTCCTTCATGCTGAATGTCACTTCTCACAGTGTCTTTCCAGTGGAGGAAAGAAGATAGAACAACGACGGACAGAGAGAACGTTGCAACCCGTGAGTGAAGTATAGGGTAAGGCACCTAAGCCTCTATGATGCATACTGGATGTTCAACACCTGGGATTTTCCACAATGTCTACCACTTCTCAAAACACTTCCAATATAGGAGGGAACTGTGCTACCGTAAGTTCTAATGACAGGGATGCATCTGTGCAAGGTTGAAAACTCGAGGATGTGTCTGGGTAGCAAACATGAAGTGTCTCATAAAGGCACCTTAGACTGGATGCGTAGTAGGTATCTGCTAGGGAAGCTACTTCAGTTTTGTACTCATTCATAACAGTGCTTCTCCTTGGAGGAATGAAGGAAGAACACGGACGGACTAGGGGCACATTAGGTACTGTGAATAAAGGGCAGGCTATGAACCTTACGCCTGCCAACCACATATTGGATGTTCACCACCAGTGTTGATCCGCACATAGGTTCTGCGTCTAAAACGCTTCCAACACTGAGAGGGAAGTGTGCTTTAGGAGGGATTCACTGCAGTGTTACGTCTGTTAAAGAAGGATGCTTTTGGGACTGACTCTGTGGTAACCGCATTAGGCGCACATAGCTTTCCAGTCTCAGACGTCTAACCGTTAGACTATAGGAAGTTCTGTTTAAGGGAAACTCCTTCATGCGGAATGTCACTTCTCACAGTGTCTTTGCAGTGGAGAAAAGAAGATAGAAAAAGGACGGACAGAGAGAACGATGCAAACCGTGATTGAAGTACAGGGTAAGCCTCGTAGGCCTCTATTATGCATACTGGTAGTTCAACACCGGAGATGTTCCACAGTGTCTACCTCTTCTCAAAACACTTCCAGTATATGAGGGAACTCTGCTACATTAAGTTCTCACGACAGAGATGCGTCTGTACTCAGTTGGAAAGTGTAGGACGTGTCTGGGTAGCAACCAGTAAGTGTCTGATACAAGCCGCTAAGAGGGGATGCGGAGGAAGGTATCTGCTCAGGGAAGCTACTTCAGGTGCGTACTCATTCATTACAGTGTCTCTCCTTTGAGGATGAAGATAGAACAGGGAACGACTACGGGCACATTAGGTACTGTGAGTAAAGGGCATGCTAAGGCCCTTAAGCCTGCCAAACACATATTGGATGTTCACCACCAGTGCAGATCCGCACTTAGTTTCTGCATCGAAAACGCTTCCTACACTGAGAGGGAAGTGTGCTTTAGGAGGGATTCACTGCAGTGTTACGTCTGTTAAAGAAGGAAGCTTTTGGGACTGACTCTGTGGTAACCCCAATAGGCGCACATAGCTTTCCAGTCTCAGCCGTCTATCCGTTGGACTATAGCAAGTTCTGTTTAAGGGAAACTCCTTCATGCGGAATGTCACTTCGCACAGTGTCTTTCCAGTGGAGGAAAGAAGATAGAACAACGACGGACAGAGAGAACGTTGCAACCCGTGAGTGAAGTACAGGGTAAGGCACCTAAGCCTCTATGATGCATACTGGATGTTCAACACCTGGGATTTTCCACAATGTCTACCACTTCTCAAAACACTTCCAATATAGGAGGGAACTGTGCTACCGTAAGTTCTAATGACAGGGATGCATCTGTGCAAGGTTGAAAACTCTTGGATGTGTCTGGGTATCAAACATGAAGTGTCTCATAAAGGCACCTTAGACTGGATGCGTAGGAGGTATCTGCTCAGGGAAGCTACTTCTGTTTTGTACTCATTCATAACAGTGCTTCTCCTTGGAGGAATGAAGGAAGCACACGGACGGACTAGGGGCACAGTAGGTACTGTGAATAAAGGGCAGGCTATGAACCTTACGCCTGCCAACCACATATTGGATGTTCACCACCAGTGTTGATCCGCACATAGGTTCTGCGTCTAAAACGTTTCCAACACTGAGAGGGAAGTGTGCTTTAGGAGGGATTCACTGCAGTGTTACGTCTGTTAAAGAAGGATGCTTTTGGGACTGACTCTGTGGTAACCGCATTAGGCGCACATAGCTTTCCAGTCTCAGACGTCTAACCGTTAGACTATAGGAAGTTCTGTTTAAGGGAAACTCCTTCATGCGGAATGTCACTTCTCACAGTGTCTTTGCAGTGGAGAAAAGAAGATAGAACAAGGACGGACAGAGAGAACGATGCAAACCGTGATTGAAGTACAGGGTAAGCCTCGTAGGCCTCTATTATGCATACTGGTAGTTCAACACCGGAGATGTTCCACAGTGTCTACCTCTTCTCAAAACACTTCCAGTATATGAGGGAACTCTGCTACATTAAGTTCTCACGACAGAGATGCGTCTGTACTCAGTTGGAAAGTGTAGGACGTGTCTGGGTAGCAACCAGTAAGTGTCTGATACAAGCTGCTAAGAGGGGATGCGGAGGAAGGTATCTGCTCAGGGAAGCTACTTCAGGTGCGTACTCATTCATTACAGTGTCTCTCCTTTGAGGATGAAGATAGAACAGGGAACGACTACGGGCACATTAGGTACTGTGAGTAAAGGGCATGCTAAGGCCCTTAAGCCTGCCAAACACATATTGGATGTTCACCACCAGTGCAGATCCGCACTTAGTTTCTGCGTCGAAAACGCTTCCTACACTGAGAGGGAAGTGTGCTTTAGGAGGGATTCACTGCAGTGTTACGTCTGTTAAAGAAGGAAGCTTTTGGGACTGACTCTGTGGTAACCCCAATAGGCGCACATAGCTTTCCAGTCTCAGCCGTCTATCCGTTGGACTATAGCAAGTTCTGTTTAAGGGAAACTCCTTCATGCGGAATGTCACTTCGCACAGTGTCTTTCCAGTGGAGGAAAGAAGATAGAACAACGACGGACAGAGAGAACGTTGCAACCCGTGAGTGAAGTACAGGGTAAGGCACCTAAGCCTCTATGATGCATACTGGATGTTCAACACCTGGGATTTTCCACAATGTCTACCACTTCTCAAAACACTTCCAATATAGGAGGGAACTGTGCTACCGTAAGTTCTAATGACAGGGATGCATCTGTGCAAGGTTGAAAACTCTTGGATGTGTCTGGGTATCAAACATGAAGTGTCTCATAAAGGCACCTTAGACTGGATGCGTAGGAGGTATCTGCTCAGGGAAGCTACTTCTGTTTTGTACTCATTCATAACAGTGCTTCTCCTTGGAGGAATGAAGGAAGCACACGGACGGACTAGGGGCACAGTAGGTACTGTGAATAAAGGGCAGGCTATGAACCTTACGCCTGCCAACCACATATTGGATGTTCACCACCAGTGTTGATCCGCACATAGGTTCTGCGTCTAAAACGCTTCCAACACTGAGAGGGAAGTGTGCTTTAGGAGGGATTCACTGCAGTTACGTCTGTCAAAGAAGGATGCTTTTGGGACTGACTCTGTGGTAACCGCATTAGGCACACATAGCTTTCCAGTCTCAGACGTCTAACCGTTAGACTATAGGAAGTTCTGTTTAAGGGAAACTCCTTCATGCGGAATGTCACTTCTCACAGTGTCTTTGCAGTGGAGAAAAGAAGATAGAACAAGGACGGACAGAGAGAACGATGCAAACCGTGATTGAAGTACAGGGTAAGCCTCGTAGGCCTCTATTATGCATACTGGTAGTTCAACACCGCAGATGTTACGCAGTGTCTACCTCTTCTCAAAACACTTCCAGTATATCAGAGAACTCTGCTACATTAAGTTCTCCCGACAGAGATGCGTCTGTACTCAGTTGGAAAGTGTAGGACGTGTCTGGGTAGCAACCAGTAAGTGTCTGATACAAGCCGCTAAGAGGGGATGCGGAGGAAGGTATCTGCTCAGGGAAGCTACTTCAGGTGCGTACTCATTCATAAGAGTGTCTCTCCTTTGAGGATGAAGATAGAACAGGGAACGACTACGGGCACATTAGGTACTGTGAGTAAAGGGCATGCTAAGGCGCTTAAGCCTGCCAAACACATATTGGATGTTCACCACCAGTGCAGATCCGCACTTAGTTTCTGCGTCGAAAACGCTTCCTACACTGAGAGGGAAGTGTGCTTTAGGAGGGATTCACTGCAGTGTTACGTCTGTTAACGAAGGAAGCTTTTGGGACTGACTCTGTGGTAACCCCAATAGGCGCACATAGCTTTCCAGTCTCAGCCGTCTATCCGTTGGACTATAGCAAGTTCTGTTTAAGGGAAACTCCTTCATGCGGAATGTCACTTCGCACAGTGTCTTTCCAGTGGAGGAAAGAAGATAGAACAACGACGGACAGAGAGAACGTTGCAACCCGTGAGTGAAGTACAGGGTAAGGCACCTAAGCCTCTATGATGCATACTGTATGTTCAACACCTGGGATTTTCCACAATGTCTACCACTTCTCAAAACACTTCCAATATAGGAGGGAACTGTGCTACCGTAAGTTCTAATGACAGGGATGCATCTGTGCAAGGTTGAAAACTCTTGGATGTGTCTGGGTATCAAACATGAATTGTCTCATAAAGGCACCTTAGAATGGATGCGTAGGAGGTATCTGCTCAGGGAAGCTACTTCAGTTTTGTACTCATTCATAACAGTGCTTCTCCTTGGAGGAATGAAGGAAGCACACGGACGGACTAGGGGCACAGTAGGTACTGTGAATAAAGGGCAGGCTATGAACCTTACGCCTGCCAACCACATATTGGATGTTCACCACCAGTGTTGATCCGCACATAGGTTCTGCGTCTAAAACGCTTCCAACACTGAGAGGGAAGTGAGCTTTAGGAGGGATTCACAGCAGTTACGTCTGTCAAAGAAGGATGCTTTTGGGACTGACTCTGTGGTAACCGCATTAGGCGCACATAGGTTTCCAGTCTCAGATGTCTAACCGTTAGACTATAGGAAGTTCTGTTTAAGGGAAACTCCTTCATGCGGAATGTCACTTCTCACAGTGTCTTTGCAGTGGAGAAAAGAAGATAGAACAAGGACGGACAGAGAGAACGATGCAAACCGTGATTGAAGTACAGGGTAAGCCTCGTAGGCCTCTATTATGCATACTGCTAGTTCAACACCGCAGATGTTACGCAGTGTCTACCTCTTCTCAAAACACTTCCAGTATATCAGAGAACTCTGCTACATTAAGTTCTCACGACAGAGATGCGTCTGTACTCAGTTGGAAAGTGTAGGACGTGTCTGGGTAGCAACTAGTAAGTGTCTGATACAAGCCGCTAAGAGGGGATGCGGAGGAAGGTATCTGCTCAGGGAAGCTACTTCAGGTGCGTACTCATTCATAAGAGTGTCTCTCCTTTGAGGATGAAGATAGAACAGGGAACGACTACGGGCACATTAGGTACTGTGAGTAAAGGGCATGCTAAGTCGCTTAAGCCTGCCAAACACATATTGGATGTTCACCACCAGTGCAGATCCGCACTTAGTTTCTGCGTCGAAAACGCTTCCTACACTGAGAGGGAAGTGTGCTTTAGGAGGGATTCACTGCAGTGTTACGTCTGTTAAAGAAGGAAGCTTTTGGGACTGACTCTGTGGTAATCCCAATAGGCGCACATAGCTTTCCAGTCTCAGCCGTCTATCCTTTGGACTATAGCAAGTTCTGTTTAAGGGAAACTCCTTCATTCGGAATGTCACTTCTCACAGTGTCTTTCCAGTGGAGGAAAGAAGATAGAACAACGACGGACAGAGAGAACGTTGCAACCCGTGAGTGAAGTACAGGGTAAGGCACCTAAGCCTCTATGATGCATGCTGGATGTTCAACACCTGGGATTTTCCACAATGTCTACCACTTCTCAAAACACTTCCAATATAGGAGGGAACTGTGCTACCGTAAGTTCTAATGACAGGGATGCATCTGTGCAAGGTTGAAAACTCGAGGATGTGTCTGGGTAGCAAACATGAAGTGTCTCATAAAGGCACCTTAGACTGGATGCGTAGTAGATATCTGCTAGGGAAGCTACTTCAGTTTTGTACTCATTCATAACAGTGCTTCTCCTTGGAGGAATGAAGGAAGAACACGGACGGACTAGGGGCACATTAGGTACTGTGAATAAAGGGCAGGCTATGAACCTTACGCCTGCCAACCACATATTGGATGTTCACCACCAGTGTTGATCCGCACATAGGTTCTGCGTCTAAAACGCTTCCAACACTGAGAGGGAAGTGTGCTTTAGGAGGGATTCACTGCAGTGTTACGTCTGTTAAAGAAGGATGCTTTTGGGACTGACTCTGTGGTAACCGCATTAGGCGCACATAGCTTTCCAGTCTCAGACGTCTAACCGTTAGACTATAGGAAGTTCTGTTTAAGGGAAACTCCTTCATGCGGAATGTCACTTCTCACAGTGTCTTTGCAGTGGAGAAAAGAAGATAGAACAAGGACGGACAGAGAGAACGATGCAAACCGTGATTGAAGTACAGGGTAAGCCTCGTAGGCCTCTATTATGCATACTGGTAGTTCAACACCGGAGATGTTCCACAGTGTCTACCTCTTCTCAAAACACTTCCAGTATATGAGGGAACTCTGCTACATTAAGTTCTCACGACAGAGATGCGTCTGTGCTCAGTTGGAAAGTGTAGGACGTGTCTGGGTAGCAACCAGTAAGTGTCTGATACAAGCCGCTAAGAGGGGATGCGGAGGAAGGTATCTGCTCAGGGAAGCTACTTCAGGTGCGTACTCATTCATAAGAGTGTCTCTCCTTTGAGGATGAAGATAGAACAGGGAACGACTACGGGCACATTAGGTACTGTGAGTAAAGGGCATGCTAAGGCGCTTAAGCCTGCCAAAAACATATTGGATGTTCACCACCAGTGCAGATCCGCACTTAGTTTCTGCGTCGAAAACGCTTCCTACACTGAGAGGGAAGTGTGCTTTAGGAGGGATTCACTGCAGTGTTACGTCTGTTAACGAAGGAAGCTTTTGGGACTGACTCTGTGGTAACCCCAATAGGCGCACATAGCTTTCCAGTCTCAGCCGTCTATCCGTTGGACTATAGCAAGTTCTGTTTAAGGGAAACTCCTTCATGCGGAATGTCACTTCTCACAGTGTCTTTCCAGTGGAGGAAAGAAGATAGAACAACGACGGACAGAGAGAACGTTGCAACCCGTGAGTGAAGTACAGGGTAAGGCACCTAAGCCTCTATGATGCATACTGGATGTTCAACACCTGGGATTTTCCACAATGTCTACCACTTCTCAAAACACTTCCAATATAGGAGGGAACTGTGCTACCGTAAGTTCTAATGACAGGGATGCATCTGTGCAAGGTTGAAAACTCGAGGATGTGTCTGGGTAGCAAACATGAAGTGTCTCATAAAGGCACCTTAGACTGGATGCGTAGTAGGTATCTGCTAGGGAAGCTACTTCAGTTTTGTACTCATTCATAACAGTGCTTCTCCTTGGAGGAATGAAGGAAGAACACGGACGGACTAGGGGCACATTAGGTACTGTGAATAAAGGGCAGGCTATGAACCTTACGCCTGCCAACCACATATTGGATGTTCACCACCAGTGTTGATCCGCACATAGGTTCTGCGTCTAAAATGCTTCCAACACTGAGAGGGAAGTGTGCTTTAGGAGGGATTCACTGCAGTGTTACGTCTGTTAAAGAAGGATGCTTTTGGGACTGACTCTGTGGTAACCGCATTAGGCGCACATAGCTTTCCAGTCTCAGACGTCTAACCGTTAGACTATAGGAAGTTCTGTTTAAGGGAAACTCCTTCATGCGGAATGTCACTTCTCACAGTGTCTTTGCAGTGGAGAAAAGAAGATAGAACAAGGACGGACAGAGAGAACGATGCAAACCGTGATTGAAGTACAGGGTAAGCCTCGTAGGCCTCTATTATGCATACTGGTAGTTCAACACCGGAGATGTTCCACAGTGTCTACCTCTTCTCAAAACACTTCCATATATGAGGGAACTCTGCTACATTAAGTTCTCACGACAGAGATGCGTCTGTGCTCAGTTGGAAAGTGTAGGACGTGTCTGGGTAGCAACCAGTAAGTGTCTGATACAAGCCGCTAAGAGGGGATGCGGAGGAAGGTATCTGCTCAGGGAAGCTACTTCAGGTGCGTACTCATTCATAACAGTGTCTCTCCTTTGAGGATGAAGATAGAACAGGGAACGACTACGGGCACATTAGGTACTGTGAGTAAAGGGCATGCTAAGGCGCTTAAGCCTGCCAAACACATATTGGATGTTCACCACCAGTGCAGATCCGCACTTAGTTTCTGCGTCGAAAACGCTTCCTACACTGAGAGGGAAGTGTGCTTTAGGAGGGATTCACTGCAGTGTTACGTCTGTTAACGAAGGAAGCTTTTGGGACTGACTCTGTGGTAACCCCAATAGGCGCACATAGCTTTCCAGTCTCAGCCGTCTATCCGTTGGACTATAGCAAGTTCTGTTTAAGGGAAACTCCTTCATGCGGAATGTCACTTCGCACAGTGTCTTTCCAGTGGAGGAAAGAAGATAGAACAACGACGGACAGAGAGAACGTTGCAACCCGTGAGTGAAGTACAGGGTAAGGCACCTAAGCCTCTATGATGCATACTGGATGTTCAACACCTGGGATTTTCCACAATGTCTACCACTTCTCAAAACACTTCCAATATAGGAGGGAACTGTGCTACCGTAAGTTCTAATGACAGGGATGCATCTGTGCAAGGTTGAAAACTCTTGGATGTGTCTGGGTATCAAACATGAAGTGTCTCATAAAGGCACCTTAGAATGGATGCGTAGGAGGTATCTGCTCAGGGAAGCTACTTCAGTTTTGTACTCATTCATAACAGTGCTTCTCCTTGGAGGAATGAAGGAAGCACACGGACGGACTAGGGGCACAGTAGGTACTGTGAATAAAGGGCAGGCTATGAACCTTACGCCTGCCAACCACATATTGGATGTTCACCACCAGTGTTGATCCGCACATAGGTTCTGCGTCTAAAACGCTTCCAACACTGAGAGGGAAGTGAGCTTTAGGAGGGATTCACAGCAGTTACGTCTGTCAAAGAAGGATGCTTTTGGGACTGACTCTGTGGTAACCGCATTAGGCGCACATAGCTTTCCAGTCTCAGATGTCTAACCGTTAGACTATAGGAAGTTCTGTTTAAGGGAAACTCCTTCATGCGGAATGTCACTTCTCACAGTGTCTTTGCAGTGGAGAAAAGAAGATAGAACAAGGACGGACAGAGAGAACGATGCAAACCGTGATTGAAGTACAGGGTAAGCCTCGTAGGCCTCTATTATGCATACTGGTAGTTCAACACCGGAGATGTTCCACAGTGTCTACCTCTTCTCAAAACACTTCCAGTATATCAGAGAACTCTGCTACATTAAGTTCTCACGTCAGAGATGCGTCGGTACTCAGTTGGAAAGTGTAGGACGTGTCTGGGTAGCAACTAGTAAGTGTCTGATACAAGCCGCTAAGAGGGGATGCGGAGGAAGGTATCTGCTCAGGGAAGCTACTTCAGGTGCGTACTCATTCATAAGAGTGTCTCTCCTTTGAGGATGAAGATAGAACAGGGAACGACTACGGGCACATTAGGTACTGTGAGTAAAGGGCATGCTAAGTCGCTTAAGCCTGCCAAACACATATTGGATGTTCACCACCAGTGCAGATCCGCACTTAGTTTCTGCGTCGAAAACGCTTCCTACACTGAGAGGGAAGTGTGCTTTAGGAGGGATTCACTGCAGTGTTACGTCTGTTAAAGAAGGAAGCTTTTGGGACTGACTCTGTGGTAATCCCAATAGGCGCACATAGCTTTCCAGTCTCAGCCGTCTATCCGTTGGACTATAGCAAGTTCTGTTTAAGGGAAACTCCTTCATTCGGAATGTCACTTCTCACAGTGTCTTTCCAGTGGAGGAAAGAAGATAGAACAACGACGGACAGAGAGAACGTTGCAACCCGTGAGTGAAGTACAGGGTAAGGCACCTAAGCCTCTATGATGCATACTGGATGTTCAACACCTGGGATTTTCCACAATGTCTACCACTTCTCAAAACACTTCCAATATAGGAGGGAACTGTGCTACCGTAAGTTCTAATGACAGGGATGCATCTGTGCAAGGTTGAAAACTCGAGGATGTGTCTGGGTAGCAAACATGAAGTGTCTCATAAAGGCACCTTAGACTGGATGCGTAGTAGATATCTGCTAGGGAAGCTACTTCAGTTTTGTACTCATTCATAACAGTGCTTCTCCTTGGAGGAATGAAGGAAGAACACGGACGGACTAGGGGCACATTAGGTACTGTGAATAAAGGGCAGGCTATGAACCTTACGCCTGCCAACCACATATTGGATGTTCACCACCAGTGTTGATCCGCACATAGGTTCTGCGTCTAAAACGCTTCCAACACTGAGAGGGAAGTGTGCTTTAGGAGGGATTCACTGCAGTGTTACGTCTGTTAAAGAAGGATGCTTTTGGGACTGACTCTGTGGTAACCGCATTAGGCGCACATAGCTTTCCAGTCTCAGACGTCTAACCGTTAGACTATAGGAAGTTCTGTTTAAGGGAAACTCCTTCATGCGGAATGTCACTTCTCACAGTGTCTTTGCAGTGGAGAAAAGAAGATAGAACAAGGACGGACAGAGAGAACGATGCAAACCGTGATTGAAGTACAGGGTAAGCCTCGTAGGCCTCTATTATGCATACTGGTAGTTCAACACCGGAGATGTTCCACAGTGTCTACCTCTTCTCAAAACACTTCCAGTATATGAGGGAACTCTGCTACATTAAGTTCTCACGACAGAGATGCGTCTGTACTCAGTTGGAAAGTGTAGGACGTGTCTGGGTAGCAACCAGTAAGTGTCTGATACAAGCCGCTAAGAGGGGATGCGGAGGAAGGTATCTGCTCAGGGAAGCTACTTCAGGTGCGTACTCATTCATAAGAGTGTCTCTCCTTTGAGGATGAAGATAGAACAGGGAACGACTACGGGCACATTAGGTACTGTGAGTAAAGGGCATGCTAAGGCGCTTAAGCCTGCCAAAAACATATTGGATGTTCACCACCAGTGCAGATCCGCACTTATTTTCTGCGTCGAAAACGCTTCCTACACTGAGAGGGAAGTGTGCTTTAGGAGGGATTCACTGCAGTGTTACGTCTGTTAACGAAGGAAGCTTTTGGGACTGACTCTGTGGTAACCCCAATAGGCGCACATAGCTTTCCAGTCTCAGCCGTCTATCCGTTGGACTATAGCAAGTTCTGTTTAAGGGAAACTCCTTCATGCGGAATGTCACTTCGCACAGTGTCTTTCCAGTGGAGGAAAGAAGATAGAACAACGACGGACAGAGAGAACGTTGCAACCCGTGAGTGAAGTACAGGGTAAGGCACCTAAGCCTCTATGATGCATACTGGATGTTCAACACCTGGGATTTTCCACAATGTCTACCACTTCTCAAAACACTTCCAATATAGGAGGGAACTGTGCTACCGTAAGTTCTAATGACAGGGATGCATCTGTGCAAGGTTGAAAACTCGAGGATGTGTCTGGGTAGCAAACATGAAGTGTCTCATAAAGGCACCTTAGACTGGATGCGTAGTAGGTATCTGCTAGGGAAGCTACTTCAGTTTTGTACTCATTCATAACAGTGCTTCTCCTTGGAGGAATGAAGGAAGAACACGGACGGACTAGGGGCACATTAGGTACTGTGAATAAAGGGCAGGCTATGAACCTTACGCCTGCCAACCACATATTGGATGTTCACCACCAGTGTTGATCCGCACATAGGTTCTGCGTCTAAAACGCTTCCAACACTGAGAGGGAAGTGTGCTTTAGGAGGGATTCACTGCAGTGTTACGTCTGTTAAAGAAGGATGCTTTTGGGACTGACTCTGTGGTAACCGCATTAGGCGCACATAGCTTTCCAGTCTCAGACGTCTAACCGTTAGACTATAGGAAGTTCTGTTTAAGGGAAACTCCTTCATGCGGAATGTCACTTCTCACAGTGTCTTTGCAGTGGAGAAAAGAAGATAGAACAAGGACGGACAGAGAGAACGTTGCAAACCGTGATTGAAGTACAGGGTAAGCCTCGTAGGCCTCTATTATGCATACTGGTAGTTCAACACCGGAGATGTTCCACAGTGTCTACCTCTTCTCAAAACACTTCCAGTATATGAGGGAACTCTGCTACATTAAGTTCTCACGACAGAGATGCGTCTGTGCTCAGTTGGAAAGTGTAGGACGTGTCTGGGTAGCAACCAGTAAGTGTCTGATACAAGCCGCTAAGAGGGGATGCGGAGGAAGGTATCTGCTCAGGGAAGCTACTTCAGGTGCGTACTCATTCATAACAGTGTCTCTCCTTTGAGGATGAAGATAGAACAGGGAACGACTACGGGCACATTAGGTACTGTGAGTAAAGGGCATGCTAAGGCGCTTAAGCCTGCCAAACACATATTGGATGTTCACCACCAGTGCAGATCCGCACTTAGTTTCTGCGTCGAAAACGCTTCCTACACTGAGAGGGAAGTGTGCTTTAGGAGGGATTCACTGCAGTGTTACGTCTGTTAACGAAGGAAGCTTTTGGGACTGACTCTGTGGTAACCCCAATAGGCGCACATAGCTTTCCAGTCTCAGCCGTCTATCCGTTGGACTATAGCAAGTTCTGTTTAAGGGAAACTCCTTCATTCGGAATGTCACTTCTCACAGTGTCTTTCCAGTGGAGGAAAGAAGATAGAACAACGACGGACAGAGAGAACGTTGCAACCCGTGAGTGAAGTACAGGGTAAGGCACCTAAGCCTCTATGATGCATACTGGATGTTCAACACCTGGGATTTTCCACAATGTCTACCACTTCTCAAAACACTTCCAATATAGGAGGGAACTGTGCTACCGTAAGTTCTAATGACAGGGATGCATCTGTGCAAGGTTGAAAACTCGAGGATGTGTCTGGGTAGCAAACATGAAGTGTCTCATAAAGGCACCTTAGACTGGATGCGTAGTAGATATCTGCTAGGGAAGCTACTTCAGTTTTGTACTCATTCATAACAGTGCTTCTCCTTGGAGGAATGAAGGAAGAACACGGACGGACTAGGGGCACATTAGGTACTGTGAATAAAGGGCAGGCTATGAACCTTACGCCTGCCAACCACATATTGGATGTTCACCACCAGTGTTGATCCGCACATAGGTTCTGCGTCTAAAACGCTTCCAACACTGAGAGGGAAGTGTGCTTTAGGAGGGATTCACTGCAGTGTTACGTCTGTTAAAGAAGGATGCTTTTGGGACTGACTCTGTGGTAACCGCATTAGGCGCACATAGCTTTCCAGTCTCAGACGTCTAACCGTTAGACTATAGGAAGTTCTGTTTAAGGGAAACTCCTTCATGCGGAATGTCACTTCTCACAGTGTCTTTGCAGTGGAGAAAAGAAGATAGAACAAGGACGGACAGAGAGAACGATGCAAACCGTGATTGAAGTACAGGGTAAGCCTCGTAGGCCTCTATTATGCATACTGGTAGTTCAACACCGGAGATGTTCCACAGTGTCTACCTCTTCTCAAAACACTTCCAGTATATGAGGGAACTCTGCTACATTAAGTTCTCACGACAGAGATGCGTCTGTGCTCAGTTGGAAAGTGTAGGACGTGTCTGGGTAGCAACCAGTAAGTGTCTGATACAAGACGCTAAGAGGGGATGCGGAGGAAGGTATCTGCTCAGGGAAGCTACTTCAGGTGCGTACTCATTCATTACAGTGTCTCTCCTTTGAGGATGAAGATAGAACAGGGAACGACTACGGGCACATTAGGTACTGTGAGTAAAGGGCATGCTAAGGCCCTTAAGCCTGCCAAACACATATTGGATGTTCACCACCAGTGCAGATCCGCACTTAGTTTCTGCGTTGAAAACGCTTCCTACACTGAGAGGGAAGTGTGCTTTAGGAGGGATTCACTGCAGTGTTACGTCTGTTAAAGAAGGAAGCTTTTGGGACTGACTCTGTGGTAATCCCAATAGGCGCACATAGCTTTCCAGTCTCAGCCGTCTATCCGTTGGACTATAGCAAGTTCTGTTTAAGGGAAACTCCTTCATTCGGAATGTCACTTCTCACAGTGTCTTTCCAGTGGAGGAAAGAAGATAGAACAACGACGGACAGAGAGAACGTTGCAACCCGTGAGTGAAGTACAGGGTAAGGCACCTAAGCCTCTATGATGCATACTGGATGTTCAACACCTGGGATTTTCCACAATGTCTACCACTTCTCAAAACACTTCCAATATAGGAGGGAACTGTGCTACCGTAAGTTCTAATGACAGGGATGCATCTGTGCAAGGTTGAAAACTCGAGGATGTGTCTGGGTAGCAAACATGAAGTGTCTCATAAAGGCACCTTAGACTGGATGCGTAGTAGATATCTGCTAGGGAAGCTACTTCAGTTTTGTACTCATTCATAACAGTGCTTCTCCTTGGAGGAATGAAGGAAGAACACGGACGGACTAGGGGCACATTAGGTACTGTGAATAAAGGGCAGGCTATGAACCTTACGCCTGCCAACCACATATTGGATGTTCACCACCAGTGTTGATCCGCACATAGGTTCTGCGTCTAAAACGCTTCCAACACTGAGAGGGAAGTGTGCTTTAGGAGGGATTCACTGCAGTGTTACGTCTGTTAAAGAAGGATGCTTTTGGGACTGACTCTGTGGTAACCGCATTAGGCGCACATAGCTTTCCAGTCTCAGACGTCTAACCGTTAGACTATAGGAAGTTCTGTTTAAGGGAAACTCCTTCATGCGGAATGTCACTTCTCACAGTGTCTTTGCAGTGGAGAAAAGAAGATAGAACAAGGACGGACAGAGAGAACGATGCAAACCGTGATTGAAGTACAGGGTAAGCCTCGTAGGCCTCTATTATGCATACTGGTAGTTCAACACCGGAGATGTTCCACAGTGTCTACCTCTTCTCAAAACACTTCCAGTATATGAGGGAACTCTGCTACATTAAGTTCTCACGACAGAGATGCGTCTGTGCTCAGTTGGAAAGTGTAGGACGTGTCTGGGTAGCAACCAGTAAGTGTCTGACACAAGACGCTAAGAGGGGATGCGGAGGAAGGTATCTGCTCAGGGAAGCTACTTCAGGTGCGTACTCATTCATTACAGTGTCTCTCCTTTGAGGATGAAGATAGAACAGGGAACGACTACGGGCACATTAGGTACTGTGAGTAAAGGGCATGCTAAGGCCCTTAAGCCTGCCAAACACATATTGGATGTTCACCACCAGTGCAGATCCGCACTTAGTTTCTGCGTTGAAAACGCTTCCTACACTGAGAGGGAAGTGTGCTTTAGGAGGGATTCACTGCAGTGTTACGTCTGTTAAAGAAGGAAGCTTTTGGGACTGACTCTGTGGTAACCCCAATAGGCGCACATAGCTTTCCAGTCTCAGCCGTCTATCCGTTGGACTATAGCAAGTTCTGTTTAAGGGAAACTCCTTCATGCGGAATGTCACTTCGCACAGTGTCTTTCCAGTGGAGGAAAGAAGATAGAACAACGACGGACAGAGAGAACGTTGCAACCCGTGAGTGAAGTACAGGGTAAGGCACCTAAGCCTCTATGATGCATACTGGATGTTCAACACCTGGGATTTTCCACAATGTCTACCACTTCTCAAAACACTTCCAATATAGGAGGGAACTGTGCTACCGTAAGTTCTAATGACAGGGATGCATCTGTGCAAGGTTGAAAACTCTTGGATGTGTCTGGGTATCAAACATGAAGTGTCTCATAAAGGCACCTTAGACTGGATGCGTAGGAGGTATCTGCTCAGGGAAGCTACTTCAGTTTTGTACTCATTCATAACAGTGCTTCTCCTTGGAGGAATGAAGGAAGCACACGGACGGACTAGGGGCACAGTAGGTACTGTGAATAAAGGGCAGGCTATGAACCTTACGCCTGCCAACCACATATTGGATGTTCACCACCAGTGTTGATCCGCACATAGGTTCTGCGTCTAAAACGCTTCCAACACTGAGAGGGAAGTGTGCTTTAGGAGGGATTCACAGAAGTTACGTCTGTCAAAGAAGGATGCTTTTGGGACTGACTCTGTGGTAACCGCATTAGGCGCACATAGCTTTCCAGTCTCAGATGTCTAACCGTTAGACTATAGGAAGTTCTGTTTAAGGGAAACTCCTTCATGCGGAATGTCACTTCTCACAGTGTCTTTGCAGTGGAGAAAAGAAGATAGAACAAGGACGGACAGAGAGAACGATGCAAACCGTGATTGAAGTACAGGGTAAGCCTCGTAGGCCTCTATTATGCATACTGCTAGTTCAACACCGCAGATGTTACGCAGTGTCTACCTCTTCTCAAAACACTTCCAGTATCTCAGAGAACTCTGCTACATTAAGTTCTCACGACAGAGATGCGTCTGTACTCAGTTGGAAAGTGTAGGACGTGTCTGGGTAGCAACCAGTAAGTGTCTGATACAAGCCGCTAAGAGGGGATGCGGAGGAAGGTATCTGCTCAGGGAAGCTACTTCAGGTGCGTACTCATTCATAACAGTGTCTCTCCTTTGAGGATGAAGATAGAACAGGGAACGACTACGGGCACATTAGGTACTGTGAGTAAAGGGCATGCTAAGGCGCTTAAGCCTGCCAAACACATATTGGATGTTCACCACCAGTGCAGATCCGCACTTAGTTTCTGCGTCGAAAACGCTTCCTACACTGAGAGGGAAGTGTGCTTTAGGAGGGATTCACTGCAGTGTTACGTCTGTTAAAGAAGGAAGCTTTTGGGACTGACTCTGTGGTAATCCCAATAGGCGCACATAGCTTTCCAGTCTCAGCCGTCTATCCGTTGGACTATAGCAAGTTCTGTTTAAGGGAAACTCCTTCATGCGGAATGTCACTTCTCACAGTGTCTTTCCAGTGGAGGAAAGAAGATAGAACAACGACGGACAGAGAGAACGTTGCAACCCGTGAGTGAAGTACAGGGTAAGGCACCTAAGCCTCTATGATGCATACTGGATGTTCAACACCTGGGATTTTCCACAATGTCTACCACTTCTCAAAACACTTCCAATATAGGAGGGAACTGTGCTACCGTAAGTTCTAATGACAGGGATGCATCTGTGCAAGGTTGAAAACTCGAGGATGTGTCTGGGTAGCAAACATGAAATGTCTCATAAAGGCACCTTAGACTGGATGCGTAGTAGATATCTGCTAGGGAAGCTACTTCAGTTTTGTACTCATTCATAACAGTGCTTCTCCTTGGAGGAATGAAGGAAGAACACGGACGGACTAGGGGCACATTAGGTACTGTGAATAAAGGGCAGGCTATGAACCTTACGCCTGCCAACCACATATTGGATGTTCACCACCAGTGTTGATCCGCACATAGGTTCTGCGTCTAAAACGCTTCCAACACTGAGAGGGAAGTGTGCTTTAGGAGGGATTCACTGCAGTGTTACGTCTGTTAAAGAAGGATGCTTTTGGGACTGACTCTGTGGTAACCGCATTAGGCGCACATAGCTTTCCAGTCTCAGACGTCTAACCGTTAGACTATAGGAAGTTCTGTTTAAGGGAAACTCCTTCATGCGGAATGTCACTTCTCACAGTGTCTTTGCAGTGGAGAAAAGAAGATAGAACAAGGACGGACAGAGAGAACGATGCAAACCGTGATTGAAGTACAGGGTAAGCCTCGTAGGCCTCTATTATGCATACTGGTAGTTCAACACCGGAGATGTTCCACAGTGTCTACCTCTTCTCAAAACACTTCCAGTATATGAGGGAACTCTGCTACATTAAGTTCTCACGACAGAGATGCGTCTGTGCTCAGTTGGAAAGTGTAGGACGTGTCTGGGTAGCAACCAGTAAGAGTCTGATACAAGCCGCTAAGAGGGGATGCGGAGGAAGGTATCTGCTCAGGGAAGCTACTTCAGGTGCGTACTCATTCATAAGAGTGTCTCTCCTTTGAGGATGAAGATAGAACAGGGAACGACTACGGGCACATTAGGTACTGTGAGTAAAGGTCATGCTAAGGCGCATAAGCCAGCCAAACACATATTGGATGTTCACCACCAGTGCAGATCCGCACTTAGTTTCTGCGTCGAAAACGCTTCCTACACTGAGAGGGAAGTGTGCTTTAGGAGGGATTCACTGCAGTGTTACGTCTGTTAAAGAAGGATGCTTTTGGGACTGACTCTGTGGTAACCGCATTAGGCGCACATAGCTTTCCAGTCTCAGACGTCTAACCGTTAGACTATAGGAAGTTCTGTTTAAGGGAAACTCCTTCATGCGGAATGTCACTTCTCACAGTGTCTTTGCAGTGGAGAAAAGAAGATAGAACAAGGACGGACAGAGAGAACGATGCAAACCGTGATTGAAGTACAGGGTAAGCCTCGTAGGCCTCTATTATGCATACTGGTAGTTCAACACCGGAGATGTTCCACAGTGTCTACCTCTTCTCAAAACACCTCCGGTATATAGGGAACTCTGCTACATTAAGTTCTCACGACAGAGATGCGTCTGTGCTCAGTTGGAAAGTGTAGGACGTGTCTGGGTAGCAACCAGTAAGTGTCTGATACAAGCCGCTAAGAGGGGATGCGGAGGAAGGTATCTGCTCAGGGAAGCTACTTCAGGTGCGTACTCATTCATAACAGTGTCTCTCCTTTGAGGATGAAGATAGAACAGGGAACGACTACGGGCACATTAGGTACTGTGTGTAAAGGGCATGCTAAGGCGCTTAAGCCTGCCAAACACATATTGGATGTTCACCACCAGTGCAGATCCGCACTTAGTTTCTGCGTCGAAAACGCTTCCTACACTGAGAGGGAAGTGTGCTTTAGGAGGGATTCACTGCAGTGTTACGTCTGTTAAAGAAGGAAGCTTTTGGGCCTGACTCTGTGGTAACCCCAATAGGCGCACATAGCTTTCCAGTCTCAGCCGTCTATCCGTTGGACTATAGCAAGTTCTGTTTAAGGGAAACTCCTTCATGCGGAATGTCACTTCTCACAGTGTCTTTGCAGTGGAGGAAAGAAGATAGAACAACGACGGACAGAGAGAACGTTGCAACCCGTGAGTGAAGTACAGGGTAAGGCACCTAAGCCTCTATGATGCATACTGGATGTTCAACACCTGGGATTTTCCACAATGTCTACCACTTCTCAAAACACTTCCAATATAGGAGGGAACTGTGCTACCGTAAGTTCTAATGACAGGGATGCATCTGTGCAAGGTTGAAAACTCGAGGATGTGTCTGGGTATCAAACATGAAGTATCTCATAAAGGCACCTTAGACTGGATGCGTAGGAGGTATCTGCTCAGGGAAGCTACTTCAGTTTTGTACTCATTCATAACAGTGCTTCTCCTTGGAGGAATGAAGGAAGCACACGGACGGACTAGGGGCACAGTAGGTACTGTGAATAAAGGGCAGGCTATGAACCTTACGCCTGCCAACCACATATTGGATGTTCACCACCAGTGTTGATCCGCACATAGGTTCTGCGTCTAAAACGCTTCCAACACTGAGAGGGAAGTGTGCTTTAGGAGGGATTCACTGCAGTGTTACGTCTGTCAAAGAAGGATGCTTTTGGGACTGACTCTGTGGTAACCGCATTAGGCGCACATAGCTTTCCAGTCTCAGACGTCTAACCGTTAGACTATAGGAAGTTCTGTTTAAGGGAAACTCCTTCATGCGGAATGTCACTTCTCACAGTGTCTTTGCAGTGGAGAAAAGAAGATAGAACAAGGACGGACAGAGTGAACGATGCAAACCGTGATTGAAGTACAGGGTAAGCCTCATAGGCCTCTATTATGCATACTGTTAGTTCAACACCGCAGATGTTACGCAGTGTCTACCTCTTCTCAAAACACTTCCAGTATCTCAGAGAACTCTGCTACATTAAGTTCTCACGACAGAGATGCGTCTGTACTCAGTTGGAAAGTGTAGGACGTGTCTGGGTAGCAACCAGTAAGTGTCTGATACAAGCCGCTAAGAGGGGAATCGGAGGAAGGTATCTGCTCAGGGAAGCTACTTCAGGTGCGTACTCATTCATAAGAGTGTCTCTCCTTTGAGGATGAAGATAGAACAGGGAACGACTACGGGCACATTAGGTACTGTGAGTAAAGGGCATGCTAAGGCGCTTAAGCCTGCCAAACACATATTGGATGTTCACCACCAGTGCAGATCCGCACTTAGTTTCTGCGTCGAAAACGCTTCCTACACTGAGAGGGAAGTGTGCTTTAGGAGGGATTCACTGCAGTGTTACGTCTGTTAAAGAAGGAAGCTTTTGGGACTGACTCTGTGGTAACCCCAATAGGCGCACATAGCTTTCCAGTCTCAGCCGTCTATCCGTTGGACTATAGCAAGTTCTGTTTAAGGGAAACTCCTTCATGCGGAATGTCACTTCTCACAGTGTCTTTCCAGTGGAGGAAAGAAGATAGAACAACGACGGACAGAGAGAACGTTGCAACCCGTGAGTAAGTACAGGGTAAGGCACCTAAGCCTCTATGATGCATACTGGATGTTCAACACCTGGGATTTTCCACAATGTCTACCACTTCTCAAAACACTTCCAATATAGGAGGGAACTGTGCTACCGTAAGTTCTAATGACAGGGATGCATCTGTGCAAGGTTGAAAACTCGATGATGTGTCTGGGTAGCAAACATGAAGTGTCTCATAAAGGCACCTTAGACTGGATGCGTAGTAGGTATCTGCTAGGGAAGCTACTTCAGTTTTGTACTCATTCATAACAGTGCTTCTCCTTGGAGGAATGAAGGAAGAACACGGACGGACTAGGGGCACATTAGGTACTGTGAATAAAGGGCAGGCTATGAACCTTACGCCTGCCAACCACATATTGGATGTTCACCACCAGTGTTGATCCGCACATAGGTTCTGCGTCTAAAACGTTTCCAACACTGAGAGGGAAGTGTGCTTTAGGAGGGATTCACTGCAGTGTTACGTCTGTTAAAGAAGGATGCTTTTGGGACTGACTCTGTGGTAACCGCATTAGGCGCACATAGCTTTCCAGTCTCAGACGTCTAACCGTTAGACTATAGGAAGTTCTGTTTAAGGGAAACACCTTCATGCGGAATGTCACTTCTCACAGTGTCTTTGCAGTGGAGCAAAGAAGATAGAACAAGAACGGACAGAGAGAACGATGCAAACCGTGATTGAAGTACAGACTAAGCCTCGTAGGCCTCTATTATGCATACTGGTAGTTCAACACCGGAGATGTTCCACAGTGTCTACCTCTTCTCAAAACACTTCCAGTATATGAGGGAACTCTGCTACATTAAGTTCTCACGACAGAGATGCGTCTGTGCTCAGTTGGAAAGTGTAGGACGTGTCTGGGTAGCAACCAGTAAGTGTCTGATACAAGCCGCTAAGAGGGGATGCGGAGGAAGGTATCTGCTCAGGGAAGCTACTTCAGGTGCGTACTCATTCATTACAGTGTCTCTCCTTTGAGGATGAAGATAGAACAGGGAACGACTACGGGCACATTAGGTACTGTGAGTAAAGGGCATGCTAAGGCGCTTAAGCCAGCCAAACACATATTGGATGTTCACCACCAGTGCAGATACGCACTTAGTTTCTGCGTCGAAAACGCTTCCTACACTGAGAGGGAAGTGTGCTTTAGGAGGGATTCACTGCAGTGTTACGTCTGTTAAAGAAGGATGCTTTTGGGACTGACTCTGTGGTAACCGCATTAGGCGCACATAGCCTTCCAGTCTCAGACGTCTAACCGTTAGACTATAGGAAGTTCTGTTTAAGGGAAATTCCTTCATGCGGAATGTCACTTCTCACAGTGTCTTTGCAGTGGAGAAAAGAAGATAGAACAAGGACGGACAGAGAGAACGATGCAAACCGTGATTGAAGTACAGGGTAAGCCTCGTAGGCCTCTATTATGCATACTGGTAGTTCAACACCGGAGATGTTCCACAGTGTCTACCTCTTCTCAAAACAATTCCGGTATATGAGGGAACTCTGCTACATTAAGTTCTCACGACAGAGATGCGTCTGTGCTCAGTTGTAAAGTGTAGGACGTTTCTGGGTAGCAACCAGTATGTGTCTGATACAAGCCGCTAAGAGGGGATGCGGAGGAAGGTATCTGCTCAGGGAAGTACTTCAGGTGCGTACTCATTCATTACAGTGTCTCTCCTTTGAGGATGAAGATAGAACAGGGAACGACTACGGGCACATTAGGTACTGTGAGTAAAGGGCATGCTAAGGCCCTTAAGCCTGCCAAACACATATTGGATGTTCACCACCAGTGCAGATCCGCACTTAGTTTCTGCGTCGAAAACGCTTCCTACACTGAGAGGGAAGTGTGCTTTAGGAGGGATTCACTGCAGTGTTACGTCTGTTAAAGAAGGAAGCTTTTGGGACTGACTCTGTGGTAACCCCAATAGGCGCACATAGCTTTCCAGTCTCAGACGTCTATCCGTTGGACTATAGCAAGTTCTGTTTAAGGGAAACTCCTTCATGCGGAATGTCACTTCGCACAGTGTCTTTCCAGTGGAGGAAAGAAGATAGAACAACGACGGACAGAGAGAACGTTGCAACCCGTGAGTGAAGTACAGGGTAAGGCACCTAAGCCTCTATGATGCATACTGGATGTTCAACACCTGGGATTTTCCACAATGTCTACCACTTCTCAAAACACTTCCAATATAGGAGGGAACTGTGCTACCGTAAGTTCTAATGACAGGGATGCATCTGTGCAAGGTTGAAAACTCTTGGATGTGTCTGGGTATCAAACATGAAGTGTCTCATAAAGGCACCTTAGACTGGATGCGTAGGAGGTATCTGCTCAGGGAAGCTACTTCAGTTTTGTACTCATTCATAACAGTGCTTCTCCTTGGAGGAATGAAGGAAGAACACGGACGGACTAGGGGCACAGTAGGTACTGTGAATAAAGGGCAGGCTATGAACCTTACGCCTGCCAACCACATATTGGATGTTCACCACCAGTGTTGATCCGCACATAGGTTCTGCGTCTAAAACGCTTCCAACACTGAGAGGGAAGTGTGCTTTAGGAGGTATTCACTGCAGTGTTACGTCTGTCAAAGAAGGATGCTTTTGGGACTGACTCTGTGGTAACCGCATTAGGCGCACATAGCTTTCCAGTCTCAGACGTCTAACCGTTAGACTATAGGAAGTTCTGTTTAAGGGAAACTCCTTCATGCGGAATGTCACTTCTCACAGTGTCTTTGCAGTGGAGAAAAGAAGATAGAACAAGGACGGACAGAGAGAACGATGCAAACCGTGATTGAAGTACAGGGTAAGCCTCGTAGGCCTCTATTATGCATACTGCTAGTTCAACACCGGAGATGTTCCACAGTGTCTACCTCTTCTCAAAACACTTCCAGTATATCAGAGAACTCTGCTACATTAAGTTCTCACGACAGAGATGCGTCTGTACTCAGTTGGAAAGTGTAGGAAGTGTCTGGGTAGCAACCAGTAAGTGTCTGATACAAGCCGCTAAGAGGGGATGCGGAGGAAGGTATCTGCTCAGGGAAGCTACTTCAGGTGCGTACTCATTCATAAGAGTGTCTCTCCTTTGAGGATGAAGATAGAACAGGGAACGACTACGGGCACATTAGGTACTGTGAGTAAAGGGCATGCTAAGGCGCTTAAGCCAGCCAAACACATATTGGATGTTCACCACCAGTGCAGATCCGCACTTAGTTTCTGCGTCGAAAACGCTTCCTACACTGAGAGGGAAGTGTGCTTTAGGAGGGATTCACTGCAGTGTTACGTCTGTTAAAGAAGGATGCTTTTGGGACTGACTCTGTGGTAACCGCATTAGGCGCACATAGCTTTCCAGTCTCAGACGTCTAACCGTTAGACTATAGGAAGTTCTGTTTAAGGGAAACTCCTTCATGCGGAATGTCACTTCTCACAGTGTCTTTGCAGTGGAGAAAAGAAGATAGAACAAGGACGGACAGAGAGAACGATGCAAACCGTGATTGAAGTACAGGGTAAGCCTCGTAGGCCTCTATTATGCATACTGGTAGTTCAACACCGGAGATGTTCCACAGTGTCTACCTCTTCTCAAAACACTTCCGGTATATGAGGGAACTCTGCTACATTAAGTTCTCACGACAGAGATGCGTCTGTGCTCAGTTGGAAAGTGTAGGACGTTTCTGGGTAGCAACCAGTAAGTGTCTGATACAAGCCGCTAAGAGGGGATGCGGAGGAAGGTATCTGCTCAGGGAAGCTACTTCAGGTGCGTACTCATTCATTACAGTGTCTCTCCTTTGAGGATGAAGATAGAACAGGGAACGACTACGGGCACATTAGGTACTGTGAGTAAAGGGCATGCTAAGGCCCTTAAGCCTGCCAAACACATATTGGATGTACACCACCAGTGCAGATCCGCACTTAGTTTCTGCGTCGAAAACGCTTCCTACACTGAGAGGGAAGTGTGCTTTAGGAGGGATTCACTGCAGTGTTACGTCTGTTAAAGAAGGAAGCTTTTGGGACTGACTCTGTGGTAACCCCAATAGGCGCACATAGCTTTCCAGTCTCAGCCGTCTATCCGTTGGACTATAGCAAGTTCTGTTTAAGGGAAACTCCTTCATGCGGAATGTCACTTCTCACAGTGTCTTTCCAGTGGAGGAAAGAAGATAGAACAACGACGGACAGAGAGAACGTTGCAACCCGTGAGTGAAGTACAGGGTAAGGCACCTAAGCCTCTATGATGCATACTGGATGTTCAACACCTGGGATTTTCCACAATGTCTACCACTTCTCAAAACAGTTCCAATATAGGAGGGAACTGTGCTACCGTAAGTTCTAATGACAGGGATGCATCTGTGCAAGGTTGAAAACTCTTGGATGTGTCTGGGTATCAAACATGAAGTGTCTCATAAAGGCACCTTAGACTGGATGCGTAGGAGGTATCTGCTCAGGGAAGCTACTTCAGTTTTGTACTCATTCATAACAGTGCTTCTCCTTGGAGGAATGAAGGAAGAACACGGACGGACTAGGGGCACAGTAGGTACTGTGAATAAAGGGCAGGCTATGAACCTTACGCCTGCCAACCACATATTGGATGTTCACCACCAGTGTTGATCCGCACATAGGTTCTGCGTCTAAAACGCTTCCAACACTGAGAGGGAAGTGTGCTTTAGGAGGGATTCACTGCAGTTACGTCTGTCAAAGAAGGATGCTTTTGGGACTGACTCTGTGGTAACCGCATTAGGCGCACATAGCTTTCCAGTCTCAGACGTCTAACCGTTAGACTATAGGAAGTTCTGTTTAAGGGAAACTCCTTCATGCGGAATTTCACTTCTCACAGTGTCTTTGCAGTGGAGAAAAGAAGATAGAACAAGGACGGACAGAGAGAACGATGCAAACCGTGATTGAAGTACAGGGTAAGCCTCGTAGGCCTCTATTATGCATACTGCTAGTTCAACACCGGAGATGTTCCACAGTGTCTACCTCTTCTCAAAACACTTCCAGTATATCAGAGAACTCTGCTACATTAAGTTCTCACGACAGAGATGCGTCTGTACTCAGTTGGAAAGTGTAGGAAGTGTCTGGGTAGCAACCAGTAAGTGTCTGATACAAGCCGCTAAGAGGGGATGCGGAGGAAGGTATCTGCTCAGGGAAGCTACTTCAGGTGCGTACTCATTCATAAGAGTGTCTCTCCTTTGAGGATGAAGATAGAACAGGGAACGACTACGGGCACATTAGGTACTGTGAGTAAAGGGCATGCTAAGGCGCTTAAGCCAGCCAAACACATATTGGATGTTCACCACCAGTGCAGATCCGCACTTAGTTTCTGCGTCGAAAACGCTTCCTACACTGAGAGGGAAGTGTGCTTTAGGAGGGATTCACTGCAGTGTTACGTCTGTTAAAGAAGGATGCTTTTGGGACTGACTCTGTGGTAACCGCATTAGGCGCACATAGCTTTCCAGTCTCAGACGTCTAACCGTTAGACTATAGGAAGTTCTGTTTAAGGGAAACTCCTTCATGCGGAATGTCACTTCTCACAGTGTCTTTGCAGTGGAGAAAAGAAGATAGAACAAGGACGGACAGAGAGAACGATGCAAACCGTGATTGAAGTACAGGGTAAGCCTCGTAGGCCTCTATTATGCATACTGGTAGTTCAACACCGCAGATGTTACGCAGTGTCTACCTCTTCTTAAAACACTTCCAGTATATCAGAGAACTCTGCTACATTAAGTTCTCATGACAGAGATGCGTCTGTACTCAGTTGGAAAGTGTAGGACGTGTCTGGGTAGCAACCAGTAAGTGTCTGATACAAGCCGCTAAGAGGGGATGCGGAGGAAGGTATCTGCTCAGGGAAGCTACTTCAGGTGCGTACTCATTCATAACAGTGTCTCTCCTTTGAGGATGAAGATAGAACAGGGAACGACTACGGGCACATTAGGTACTGTGTGTAAAGGGCATGCTAAGGCGCTTAAGCCTGCCAAACACATATTGGATGTTCACCACCAGTGCAGATCCGCACTTAGTTTCTGCATCGAAAACGCTTCCTACACTGAGAGGGAAGTGTGCTTTAGGAGGGATTCACTGCAGTGTTACGTCTGTTAAAGAAGGAAGCTTTTGGGCCTGACTCTGTGGTAACCCCAATAGGCGCACATAGCTTTCCAGTCTCAGCCGTCTATCCGTTGGACTATAGCAAATTCTGTTTAAGGGAAACTCCTTCATGCGGAATGTCACTTCTCACAGTGTCTTTGCAGTGGAGGAAAGAAGATAGAACAACGACGGACAGAGAGAACGTTGCAACCCGTGAGTGAAGTACAGGGTAAGGCACCTAAGCCTCTATGATGCATACTGGATGTTCAACACCTGGGATTTTCCACAATGTCTACCACTTCTCAAAACACTTCCAATATAGGAGGGAACTGTGCTACCGTAAGTTCTAATGACAGGGATGCATCTGTGCAAGGTTGAAAACTCTTGGATGTGTCTGGGTATCAAACATGAAGTGTCTCATAAAGGCACCTTAGACTGGATGCGTAGGAGGTATCTGCTCAGGGAAGCTACTTCAGTTTTGTACTCATTCATAACAGTGCTTCTCCTTGGAGGAATGAAGGAAGCACACGGACGGACTAGGGGCTCAGTAGGTACTGTGAATAAAGGGCAGGCTATGAACCTTACGCCTGCCAACCACTTATTGGATGTTCACCACCAGTGTTGATCCGCACATAGGTTCTGCGTCTAAAACGCTTCCAACACTGAGAGGGAAGTGTGCTTTAGGAGGGATTCACTGCAGTTACGTCTGTCAAAGAAGGATGCTTTTGGGACTGACTCTGTGGTAACCCCAATAGGCGCACATAGCTTTCCAGTCTCAGCCGTCTATCCGTTGGACTATAGCAAGTTCTGTTTAAGGGAAACTCCTTCATGCGGAATGTCACTTCTCACAGTGTCTTTCCAGTGGAGGAAAGAAGATAGAACAACGACGGACAGAGAGAACGTTGCAACCCGTGAGTGAAGTATAGGGTAAGGCACCTAAGCCTCTATGATGCATACTGGATGTTCAACACCTGGGATTTTCCACAATGTCTACCACTTCTCAAAACACTTCCAATATAGGAGGGAACTGTGCTACCGTAAGTTCTAATGACAGGGATGCATCTGTGCAAGGTTGAAAACTCGAGGATGTGTCTGGGTAGCAAACATGACGTGTCTCATAAAGGCACCTTAGACTGGATGCGTAGTAGGTATCTGCTAGGGAAGCTACTTCAGTTTTGTACTCATTCATAACAGTGCTTCTCCTTGGAGGAATGAAGGAAGAACACGGACGGACTAGGGGCACATTAGGTACTGTGAATAAAGGGCAGGCTATGAACCTTACGCCTGCCAACCACATATTGGATGTTCACCACCAGTGTTGATCCGCACATAGGTTCTGCGTCTAAAACGCTTCCAACACTGAGAGGGAAGTGTGCTTTAGGAGGGATTCACTGCAGTGTTACGTCTGTTAAAGAAGGATGCTTTTGGGACTGACTCTGTGGTAACCGCATTAGGCGCACATAGCTTTCCAGTCTCAGACGTCTAACCGTTAGACTATAGGAAGTTCTGTTTAAGGGAAACTCCTTCATGCGGAATGTCACTTCTCACAGTGTCTTTGCAGTGGAGAAAAGAAGATAGAACAAGGACGGACAGAGAGAACGATGCAAACCGTGATTGAAGTACAGGGTAAGCCTCGTAGGCCTCTATTATGCATACTGGTAGTTCAACACCGGAGATGTTCCACAGTGTCTACCTCTTCTCAAAACACTTCCATATATGAGGGAACTCTGCTACATTAAGTTCTCACGACAGAGATGCGTCTGTGCTCAGTTGGAAAGTGTAGGACGTGTCTGGGTAGCAACCAGTAAGTGTCTGATACAAGCCGCTAAGAGGGGATGCGGAGGAAGGTATCTGCTCAGGGAAGCTACTTCAGGTGCGTACTCATTCATAAGAGTGTCTCTCCTTTGAGGATGAAGATAGAACAGGGAACGACTACGGGCACATTAGGTACTGTGAGTAAAGGGCATGCTAAGGCGCTTAAGCCAGCCAAACACATATTGGATGTTCACCAAAAGTGCAGATCCGCACTTAGTTTCTGCGTCGAAAACTCTTCCTACACTGAGAGGGAAGTGTGCTTTAGGAGGGATTCACTGCAGTGTTACGTCTGTTAAAGAAGGATGCTTTGGGGACTGACTCTGTGGTAACCGCATTAGGCGCACATAGCTTTCCAGTCTCAGACGTCTAACCGTTAGACTATAGGAAGTTCTGTTTAAGGGAAACTCCTTCATGCGGAATGTCACTTCTCACAGTGTCTTTGCAGTGGAGAAAAGAAGATAGAACAAGGACGGACAGAGAGAACGATGCAAACCGTGATTGAAGTACAGGGTAAGCCTCGTAGGCCTCTATTATGCATACTGATAGTTCAACACCGGAGATGTTCCACAGTGTCTACCTCTTCTCAAAACACTTCCAGTATATGAGGGAACTCTGCTACATTAAGTTCTCACGACAGAGATGCGTCTGTGCTCAGTTGGAAAGTGTAGGACGTGTCTGGGTAGCAACCAGTAAGTGTCTGATACAAGCCGCTAAGAGGGGATGCGGAGGAAGGTATCTGCTCAGGGAAGCTACTTCAGGTGCGTACTCATTCATAACAGTGTCTCTCCTTTGAGGATGAAGATAGAACAGGGAACGACTACGGGCACATTAGGTACTGTGAGTAAAGAGCATGCTAAGGCCCTTAAGCCTGCCAAACACATATTGGATGTTCACCACCAGTGCAGATACGCACTTAGTTTCTGGGTCGAAAACGCTTCCTACACTGAGAGGGAAGTGTGCTTTAGGAGGGATTCACTGCAGTGTTACGTCTGTTAAAGAAGGATGCTTTTGGGACTGACTCTGTGGTAACCGCATTAGGCGCACATAGCTTTCCTGTCTCAGACGTCTAACCGTTAGACTATAGGAAGTTCTGTTTAAGGGAAACTCCTTCATGCGGAATGTCACTTCTCACAGTGTCTTTGCAGTGGAGAAAAGAAGATAGAACAAGGACGGACAGAGAGAACGATGCAAACCGTGATTGAAGTACAGGGTAAGCCTCGTAGGCCTCTATTATGCATACTGGTAGTTCAACACCGGAGATGTTCCACAGTGTCTACCTCTTCTCAAAACACTTCCAGTATATGAGGGAACTCTGCTACATTAAGTTCTCACGACAGAGATGCGTCTGTGCTCAGTTGGAAAGTGTAGGACGTGTCTGGGTTGTAACCAGTAAGTGTCTGATACAAGCCGCTAAGAGGGGATGCGGAGGAAGGTATCTGCTCAGGGAAGCTACTTCAGGTGCGTACTCATTCATAACAGTGTCTCTCCTTTGAGGATGAAGATAGAACAGGGAACGACTACGGGCACATTAGGTACTGTGAGTAAAGGGCATGCTAAGGCGCTTAAGCCTGCCAAACACATATTGGATGTTCACCACCAGTGCAGATCCGCACTTAGTTTCTGCGTCGAAAACGCTTCCTACACTGAGAGGGAAGTGTGCTTTAGGAGGGATTCACTGCAGTGTTACGTCTGTTAAAGAAGGAAGCTTTTGGGACTGACTCTGTGGTAACCCCAATAGGCGCACATAGCTTTCCAGTCTCAGCCGTCTATCCGTTGGACTATAGCAAGTTCTGTTTAAGGGAAACTCCTTCATGCGGAATGTCACTTCTCACAGTGTCTTTCCAGTGGAGGAAAGAAGATAGAACAACGACGGACAGAGAGAACGTTGCAACCCGTGAGTGAAGTACAGGGTAAGGCACCTAAGCCTCTATGATGCATACTGGATGTTCAACACCTGGGATTTTCCACAATGTCTACCACTTCTCAAAACACTTCCTCTATAGGAGGGAACTGTGCTACCGTAAGATCTAATGACAGGGATGCATCTGTGCAAGGTTGAAAACTCGAGGATGTGTCTGGGTAGCAAACCTGAAGTGTCTCATAAAGGCACCTTAGACTGGATGCGTAGGAGGTATCTGCTCAGGGAAGCTACTTCAGTTTTGTACTCATTCATAACAGTGCTTCTCCTTGGAGGAATGAAGGAAGAACACGGACGGACTAGGGGCACATTAGGTACTGTGAATAAAGGGCAGGCTATGAACCTTACGCCTGCCAACCACATATTGGATGTTCACCACCAGTGTTGATCCGCACATAGGTTCTGCGTCTAAAACGCTTCCAACACTGAGAGGGAAGTGTGCTTTAGGAGGGATTCACTGCAGTGTTACGTCTGTTAAAGAAGGATGCTTTTGGGACTGACTCTGTGGTAACCGCATTAGGCGCACATAGCTTTCCAGTCTCAGACGTCTAACCGTTAGACTATAGGAAGTTCTGTTTAAGGGAAACTCCTTCATGCGGAATGTCACTTCTCACAGTGTCTTTGCAGTGGAGAAAAGAAGATAGAACAAGGACGGACAGAGAGAACGATGCAAACCGTGATTGAAGTACAGGGTAAGCCTCGTAGGCCTCTATTATGCATACTGGTAGTTCAACACCGGAGATGTTCCACAGTGTCTACCTCTTCTCAAAACACTTCCAGTATATGAGGGAACTCTGCTACATTAAGTTCTCACGACAGAGATGCGTCTGTGCTCAGTTGGAAAGTGTAGGACGTGTCTGGGTAGCAACCAGTAAGTGTCTGATACAAGCCGCTAAGAGGGGATGCGGAGGAAGGTATCTGCTCAGGGAAGCTACTTCAGGTGCGTACTCATTCATAAGAGTGTCTCTCCTTTGAGGATGAAGATAGAACAGGGAACGACTACGGGCACATTAGGTACTGTGAGTAAAGGGCATGCTAAGGCGCTTAAGCCTGCCAAACACATATTGGATGTTCACCACCAGTGCAGATCCGCACTTAGTTTCTGCGTCGAAAACGCTTCCTACACTGAGAGGGAAGTGTGCTTTAGGAGGGATTCACTGCAGTGTTACGTCTGTTAAAGAAGGAAGCTTTTGGGACTGACTCTGTGGTAACCCCAATAGGCGCACATAGCTTTCCAGTCTCAGCCGTCTATCCGTTGGACTATAGCAAGTTCTGTTTAAGGGAAACTCCTTCATGCGGAATGTCACTTCTCACAGTGTCTTTCCAGTGGAGGAAAGAAGATAGAACAACGACGGACAGAGAGAACGTTGCAACCCGTGAGTGAAGTACAGGGTAAGGCACCTAAGCCTCTATGATGCATACTGGATGTTCAACACCTGGGATTTTCCACAATGTCTACCACTTCTCAAAACACTTCCAATATAGGAGGGAACTGTGCTACCGTAAGTTCTAATGACAGGGATGCATCTGTGCAAGGTTGAAAACTCGAGGATGTGTCTGGGTAGCAAACATGACGTGTCTCATAAAGGCACCTTAGACTGGATGCGTAGTAGGTATCTGCTAGGGAAGCTACTTCAGTTTTGTACTCATTCATAACAGTGCTTCTCCTTGGAGGAATGAAGGAAGAACACGGACGGACTAGGGGCACATTAGGTACTGTGAATAAAGGGCAGGCTATGAACCTTACGCCTGCCAACCACATATTGGATGTTCACCACCAGTGTTGATCCGCACATAGGTTCTGCGTCTAAAACGCTTCCAACACTGAGAGGGAAGTGTGCTTTAGGAGGGATTCACTGCAGTGTTACGTCTGTTAAAGAAGGATGCTTTTGGGACTGACTCTGTGGTAACCGCATTAGGCGCACATAGCTTTCCAGTCTCAGACGTCTAACCGTTAGACTATAGGAAGTTCTGTTTAAGGGAAACTCCTTCATGCGGAATGTCACTTCTCACAGTGTCTTTGCAGTGGAGAAAAGAAGATAGAACAAGGACGGACAGAGAGAACGATGCAAACCGTGATTGAAGTACAGGGTAAGCCTCGTAGGCCTCTATTATGCATACTGGTAGTTCAACACCGGAGATGTTCCACAGTGTCTACCTCTTCTCAAAACACTTCCATATATGAGGGAACTCTGCTACATTAAGTTCTCACGACAGAGATGCGTCTGTGCTCAGTTGGAAAGTGTAGGACGTGTCTGGGTAGCAACCAGTAAGTGTCTGATACAAGCCGCTAAGAGGGGATGCGGAGGAAGGTATCTGCTCAGGGAAGCTACTTCAGGTGCGTACTCATTCATAAGAGTGTCTCTCCTTTGAGGATGAAGATAGAACAGGGAGCGACTACGGGCACATTAGGTACTGTGAGTAAAGGGCATGCTAAGGCGCTTAAGCCTGCCAAACACATATTGGATGTTCACCACCAGTGCAGATCCGCATTTAGTTTCTGCGTCGAAAACGCTTCCTACACTGAGAGGGAAGTGTGCTTTAGGAGGGATTCACTGCAGTGTTATGTCTGTTAAAGAAGGAAGCTTTTGGGACTGACTCTGTGGTAACCCCAATAGGCGCACATAGCTTTCCAGTCTCAGCCGTCTATCCGTTGGACTATAGCAAGTTCTGTTTAAGGGAAACTCCTTCATGCGGAATGTCACTTCTCACAGTGTCTTTCCAGTGGAGGAAAGAAGATAGAACAACGACGGACAGAGAGAACGTTGCAACCCGTGAGTGAAGTACAGGGTAAGGCACCTAAGCCTCTATGATGCATACTGGATGTTCAACACCTGGGATTTTCCACAATGTCTACCACTTCTCAAAACACTTCCAATATAGGAGGGAACTGTGCTACCGTAAGTTCTAATGACAGGGATGCATCTGTGCAAGGTTGAAAACTCTTGGATGTGTCTGGGTATCAAACATGAAGTGTCTCATAAAGGCACCTTAGACTGGATGCGTAGGAGGTATCTGCTCAGGGAAGCTACTTCAGTTTTGTACTCATTCATAACAGTGCTTCTCCTTGGAGGAATGAAGGAAGCACACGGACGGACTAGGGGCACAGTAGGTACTGTGAATAAAGGGCAGGCTATGAACCTTACGCCTGCCAACCACATATTGGATGTTCACCACCAGTGTTGATCCGCACATAGGTTCTGCGTCTAAAACGCTTCCAACACTGAGAGGGAAGTGTGCTTTAGGAGGGATTCACTGCAGTTACGTCGGTCAAAGAAGGATGCTTTTGGGACTGACTCTGTGGTAACCGCATTAGGCGCACATAGCTTTCCAGTCTCAGCCGTCTATCCGTTGGACTATAGGAAGTTCTGTTTAAGGGAAACTCCTTCATGCGGAATGTCACTTCTCACAGTGTCTTTCCAGTGGAGGAAAGAAGATAGAACAACGACGGACAGAGAGAACGTTGCCACCCGTGAGTGAAGTACAGGGTAAGGCACCTAAGCCTCTATGATGCATACTGGATGTTCAACACCTGGGATTTTCCACAATGTCTACCACTTCTCAAAACACTTCCAATATAGGAGGGAACTGTGCTACCGTAAGTTCTAATGACAGGGATGCATCTGTGCAAGGTTGAAAACTCGAGGATGTGTCTGGGTCGCAAACATGAAGTGTCTCATAAAGGCACCTTAGACTGGATGCGTAGGAGGTATCTGCTCAGGGAAGCTACTTCAGTTTTGTACTCATTCATAACAGTGCTTCTCCTTGGAGGAATGAAGGAAGCACACGGACGGACTAGGGGCACAGTAGGTACTGTGAATAAAGGGCAGGCTATGAACCTTACGCCTGCCAACCACTTATTGGATGTTCACCACCAGTGTTGATCTGCACATAGGTTCTGCGTCTAAAACGCTTCCAACACTGAGAGGGAAGTGTGCTTTAGGAGGGATTCACTGCAGTTACGTCTGTCAAAGAAGGATGCTTTTGGGACTGACTCTGTGGTAACCGCATTAGGCGCACATAGCTTTCCAGTCTCAGACGTCTAACCGTTAGACTATAGGAAGTTCTGTTTAAGGGAAACTCCTTCATGCGGAATGTCACTTCTCACAGTGTCTTTGCAGTGGAGAAAAGAAGATAGAACAAGGACGGACAGAGAGAACGATGCAAACCGTGATTGAAGTACAGGGTAAGCCTCGTAGGCCTCTATTATGCATACTGCTAGTTCAACACCGCAGATGTTACGCAGTGTCTACCTCTTCTCAAAACACTTCCAGTATATCAGAGAACTCTGCTACATTAAGTTCTCACGACAGAGATGCGTCTGTGCTCAGTTGGAAAGTGTAGGACGTGTCTGGGTAGCAACCAGTAAGTGTCTGATACAAGCCGCTAAGAGGGGATGCGGAGGAAGGTATCTGCTCAGGGAAGCTACTTCAGGTGCGTACTCATTCATAAGAGTGTCTCTCCTTTGAGGATGAAGATAGAACAGGGAACGACTACGGGCACATTAGGTACTGTGAGTAAAGGGCATGCTAAGGCGCTTAAGCCTGCCAAACACATATTGGATGTTCACCACCAGTGCAGATCCGCACTTAGTTTCTGCGTCGAAAACGCTTCCTACACTGAGAGGGAAGTGTGCTTTAGGAGGGATTCACTGCAGTGTTACGTCTGTTAAAGAAGGAAGCTTTTGGGACTGATTCTGTGGTAACCCCAATAGGCGCACATAGCTTTCCAGTCTCAGCCGTCTATCCGTTGGACTATAGCAAGTTCTGTTTAAGGGAAACTCCTTCATGCGGAATGTCACTTCTCACAGTGTCTTTCCAGTGAAGGAAAGAAGATACAACAACGACGGACAGAGAGAACGTTGCAACCCGTGAGTGAAGTACAGGGTAAGGCACCTAAGCCTCTATGATGCATACTGGATGTTCAACACCTGGGATTTTCCACAATGTCTACCACTTCTCAAAACACTTCCAATATAGGAGGGAACTGTGCTACCGTAAGTTCTAATGACAGGGATGCATCTGTGCAAGGTTGAAAACTCGAGGATGTGTCTGGGTAGCAAACATGACGTGTCTCATAAAGGCACCTTAGACTGGATGCGTAGTAGGTATCTGCTAGGGAAGCTACTTCAGTTTTGTACTCATTCATAACAGTGCTTCTCCTTGGAGGAATGAAGGAAGAACACGGACGGACTAGGGGCACATTAGGTACTGTGAATAAAGGGCAGGCTATGAACCTTACGCCTGCCAACCACATATTGGATGTTCACCACCAGTGTTGATCCGCACATAGGTTCTGCGTCTAAAACGCTTCCAACACTGAGAGGGAAGTGTGCTTTAGGAGGGATTCACTGCAGTGTTACGTCTGTTAAAGAAGGATGCTTTTGGGACTGACTCTGTGGTAACCGCATTAGGCGCACATAGCTTTCCAGTCTCAGACGTCTAACCGTTAGACTATAGGAAGTTCTGTTTAAGGGAAACTCCTTCATGCGGAATGTCACTTCTCACAGTGTCTTTGCAGTGGAGAAAAGAAGATAGAACAAGGACGGACAGAGAG